>NW_024066956.1:0-1200000 GCF_015039405.1 Cantharellus anzutake | reverse complement strand
TGTAAGGCTTCTGTCTGAAATTGGGACACCAACGTAAGAACGAAGCGCAGCGCTCCACCCGAGTCGCTGAAGCTAAAGTCCCGCTCCTCCGACCTTACGAGCCCGGACGACCTCGCGCGCCTCGCGGGTTACCCGGATACGCTTCTGGCACGTTCCTGACAGCTTATCACAAGTTTGCAGATGTCTTCAGTAAGAGTAAAGCCAATACTCTCGCGCTGCACTGTGAATATGACCTGAAGATCGAGTTGGAGGAAGGCTCCCATCCTCCCCTTGGCACCCTGTATTCCCTGTCCCAGTCTGAGCTTGAGGCTCTCCGTACATTCCTTGACGAGCACTTGGCATCCAGTTTCATCCATCCTTCATCTTCAACCCATGCCACGCCAGTGCTCTTCATCCCCAAGAAAGACAGTTCTCTATGTCTTTGTGTGGACTTCAGGGGCCTCAACAAGATCACAAAGAAAGATCGGTATCCGCTGCTGCATATCTCTGACCTCCTAGACGTTCCTAGCCGTGAAAAGGTCTACACCAAGCTCAACCTCCGCCATGCATACCACTTGGTACGGATAGCAGCAGGCAATGAGTGGAAGACTTCGTTCCACATGCGCTACGGATCCTACAAGTGGCTCGTCATGCCATTTGGTCTGACCAATGCACCCACAGCCTTTCAGCGCTTCATCAATACCATCTTTGCTGATCTACTCAACACTTGCATGGTAGTCTACTTGGATGACATCCTGGTCTATTTGGAAGATGAGACTCAGCATGAGGATCACATCTGGGAGGTCCTGAGTGTCAGGGGACATGCGTGCTCGTGCAAGATGCTCCGATAACCTAGTTGTGATTAAAGCTGGGGGAAAGGGATGTCCCCATCTTAGGGTCAACTATATACATGTAGAGTCCGGCAATAAGGAAACCAAACAGATTGCCGATAGAATCACGTGATCATAGAATGTTCCAGAACAATGCCGGAGATGATCCGGGTCACCGGGGCTTAGGTAAGTGGAGTAGACGGGAATTACCGGCATACTTCCCACACGCATACGCGCAGCCGGCATAGGGTCCAGGGTCATTGCTGATCCCTGACACTGAGTAGGCTACGCAAGCATGGGTTATTTGCCAATCCGCAGAAGTGTGAATTCTCAACTGACATTACGGAGTACTTGGGCTATATCCTTTTGCCGACTGGACTCACCATGTTGCCCAAAAAGATTCAGTCCATTCAGGATTGGCCTGATGTTATAAAAATGGGGCCTAATTGGCCCATTTCTATAGCGTTCGGGTGCAGGAGAGGGCCGTGACATTGAGAAGATGTTACAATTAATGTAACAGATGTTGTAACAGTGGGGTTTACAATAACATGGACATCGGGTGTTTTGGGTGATAATAGTTGGTTAAGTTCTTATTATTTACATGTCACGTGATATTATACTGCATAGAGCCCATAAGAGGCTAAAAATGGGAAAATCCCATTTCCATAACACCTGAGCCCTGTAAAGTCAAGGACATCCAGTCCTTCTTGGGATTTGCTAACTTCTATCGCTGTTTCATCCATGATTATTCCAGTATAGTTCTTCCGCTGACCAGACTCACCCATAAAAATGTGGCTTGGTCTTTCTCTGATGAGTGTCGTTCTGCCTTCCTTCGCCTCAAAGAAGCCTTCATGTCTGCCCCCATCCTTACTCACTGAGTACCCGATCGTCTGCTAATAGTTGAAACTGACACGTCCGATTATGCAATCTCAGGTATACTCTCCATCTGTTGTGAGGATGACAAGATTCACCTGGTTGCTTTTTGCTTGAGAACACTGACAGCACCTGAACTCAACTACAATACCCATGATAAGGAGCTCCTGGCTATCTTTGAAGCTTTCCACTCTTGGAGACACTACCTTGAAGGCTCTGGCACTCCAATTGACATTGTCATGGATCATAAGAACTTGGAATATTTCACCACTACCAAACTCTTGACCTGCAGGCAGGCATGCTGGTCAGAGTTTCTCTTGCAGTTTAACATGGTTGTCCATTTCCATCCGGGGAGACTTGGTGCGAAACCTGATGCGTTGACTAGACGCTGGGACGTCTACCCCAAAGAAGGGGATAGGGACTACACCCACATCAATCTGCAGAATTTTCGCCCTGTCTTTACCACAGAACAGCTCTCGGCCTCCCTACAAGCCACCTGTCTAGCCACTCCAGTCCTCTGGGCCAGCTCTATGGTTGACGTCAAGGCTATCCACAAGGACATCCTTACTGCCCTGCCATCCGACTCCTCTGTTGCTGAATATCTCTCTGGTCCTATCCCTGCAGACTCTCATTGGTCCCTAGATGCAGATGGCCTGTTAAGGCTCAACAAGCATATCTACATACCAGACGCAAACGATCTTCGCCTCAGGATCTTGAGATACAAGCATGATCATCCACTCTCTGGACACTTTGGTCAGAACTGCATGTTGGATCTGGTCCATCGAGAGTACACTTGGCCGGGTATCCGTTCATTTGTCGAGGACTATGTCTCGTCCTGTACTGCCTGCGCCCATGCCAAGGTCCCTCATCACAAGCCCTATGGCTTGCTGAAACAACTCCCCATCCCTGGTTGCCTGTGGAACTCAATATCCATGGACTTCATTGAACAGCTTCCTCCGTCCTCTGGCTTCATGGCCATCTTGGTAGTCGTTGATCATCTTTCAAAGCAATGCGTCTTGATTCCTATGCACAATACCATTGATGCGCCCGGTCTCGCCAAGCTGTTCCTCCTCCATGTATTCTCGAAACACAGCATACCTTCTCACATCACTTCGGATCAAGGATCTGAGTTTGTATCCCATTTCTTCCGCTCTCTAGGTAAGGCTCTTGACATCCGCCTTCACTTCACTTCGGGTTATCACCCAGAAGGGGATGGTCAGACTGAGTGGATGAACCAGACGTTAGAACAGTATCTTCAGGTGTATTGCAACTACCAGCAGGACAATTGGGCTGAGTTATTGCCTGGCTGAGTTCGTGTACAACAATGCTCCCAATGCTACTACTGGCATCTCTCCGTTCTTTGCCAACAAGGGATACCATCCGACCCTCTCCGTCCATCCAGAACAAGACTTGACTTCAGTATGTGCTCAAGAGTACTCAGTTGATCTCGATTCCTTACATCAGTTCCTACGTGAGGAAATGTCCTCAGCACAACAATGATATCAGGGCCCTGTGGACGCTAGACATTCGCCTGCACCCGACTTTGAGGTTGGTACTATGGTCTTTGTTAAGGCCAAGTATTTTAGATCCACCCGACCCTCAAAGAAGCTCTCAGAAAAGAATCTCGGGCCCTTCAAGATCATTGCTGCGCCAGGAACCCACTCCTGCACCATCCGCCTCCCTGAGACTATGAGAGCCATACACCCAGTCTTTCATGTGTCTCAACTCGAACCGTCCATCCCCAACACCATTCCCAACCATGTACAACCTCCGCCTCCACCCATTGAGATCGACAGTGAAACTGAGTATGAGATTACTGAAATACTAGATTCCAAGTTGGATTGCAGGCATTGTAACTGTAAGTTACTGTACCTGGTACATTGGCTCAGGTATGATGGGATGGATGAGGAGACATGTTGGTTGCCAGCCACAGAGCTTGGCCATGCCTCTGACTTGGTTTCTGACTTCCATGCGCTGTATCCTAACAAGCTGGGCCCCCACTTTTCTTAGCGTACTCATGCATCAAGATTGGCCATGTGTTCATTATGGTATGGCACAATGGAGGGATATACAAAAAATGAAAAAAAAAGACTTCAGGGCGATGCACCCACACCATGGGAAGTATACGTGGGCAGGTCACCTGCTCCCCCACCATCTGATTTCTCCTTCTTCTTCCTTGACCTCTCCTCCCATGTAATCTTGGTGACCTTGCTGGGCAACTGCCTCACAGCGTCAGTCAGCTCCCTGAGGGCGTCGACGATCACCTCACTCCACTTCTCCACGTCACCCTCATCCTTGTCCCAATCATCCTCCTTGTCCTCCATATCCTCTCCCTCATCCTCAGATGCATGTGCTGGCACCTTGGGTGAGATCACCCACAGTTTCTTCTGCTGTGAGGGCATCGCAGTCCCCACTCAAATTGTAACCAGGTCGCATTTGGCCCTGGTGCACTGAAGGAGAGAACGAAGGAAGGTCAGTTGGGAGGTTCAAACGAGACCACCACCAAGCTGTTCCCTGGTTCTTTAGTGTACTAGTATTATTTGTTGTAAATATAGTACCAATCCGAGTGTTTTGGCTAATTCTATTTTTATGGGTTAGTCTAAAGTTTTCTGGGAATTGACTTACAGATAAACCGAGCCCTGCAGAGCTGTTTCTTTATTGAAATTTCTTAATTTGTCTAGGTGTAATTCTGTGTAGCGTTGTTTTTTTTTTTTTTTAATTTGGAATTTAACTTGAATTAAATCTTCTACTTGGTGAACTTTCAAAGATTCTACTCAGTTAATGGATTTGGATTGTGTCTGGAGTGTCCCTTGAGTTTGTTTTATTTCTCTCCTTAATTGCTGCCTTTTACTACAGTGGCAATCTTAACTGTATATCACTTTTTCGCACTGGAGTGACAACCAGAAATGCTTGAGAAAAATAATACTCTATTTTCTTACTTCTCTAAGGGGGGCGAAAAGTTGCAGAAAGGGTCTCCCTTTTATACTCCTTGGGTCGCCTTCCTTTTTCACGCTCTACCATCTATTTACAGGATTTATTTACGGTGTATTTTTCTCAAACTGAATAAAAAATGAAATTTTCACGCTATAGTTCTACTGTGGTCAGACTGTGCCTAGAATCCTTATTGTCCTCCCTCGCCTAAGCTATTTTAATAGTTAATTAGAACTTGGCTGCGCTGCATTTGTCACAGTTACCTATTTCAAATTCCTTTTAAATTTGCTATGACTCGGTGATTCTGAATTCAAACTTCGCATTACTATGCGTACGGCTGTGCTGAGACCTTCAGCTGATTTATTCCATTTTTATTTAGTGACATTTAGTTAAAATGAGACTGAAATGGTAAATGAGTGAATTATTCAGGTTTAAAACCGAAAGAAAAAGTTGCTAGTAGTCAAAAATTACTCAAACGAATGTATTATAGCTCTCCACTTCATTAGAATATCGTTCCCTAGAATTCCTGCCATGGTCCATCATAGTTTAGTGGTTTTCGTGAATTTCGTTCATATTCCCTGATTCCCCTTTGTATTATCACATCCTAATCCTCCATATGTATTGTTCGTTGTTATAGTAGGTCGTCCTCGAAGATATCATATTTTTATGTATTTTATTTAGGGCTCTGGACCTCTTGAAGCTGTCTTCCCACGCGTTTTCAGGTTTCTAACTTCATGTCCTTGTATCTCATTCATTTCTGGATGTTTTCTCACATTCTTGGTATCATAAATTTTCATTTATTCCCACCTTTCCAATGGTACTAAATTTGTGTTCTATTTCCTGGTATTCGTTGAGTTAGCAAAAGTTCATGCACACATTCGGTAATCATGTGCATCGTTCCCATAGTCGTTCATATGCAGGCACTGTTTCCGTTTAATTGTTCGGGATTTATGATATGCATGGGTGTTTATATCTTTCATATGGGCTTCTGTGATTTATTTCAGATTTTTCCCTCATGATCTAAGGTTGTTTTGCACTTTCTGTGCTTTGTTTTTGACTGGGCTCTTCCTTATTTGGACAGAAATTGGTCTTCACAATCTGCTGAAGTGCGGATCTCGGTTCCGATGGCTGGTTCCCTTCGCATCGCCACCCTCACGTGTCATTAAACATGATGCGGATTTCTATATTCCCATCATGGGTATAACTTCACAACGGCTGGACCGTTTGGGCTGAAAATTTGCATAACTATAGTTCCCCATTTTTCATAATTTCCGTGTAAATTTCGTTGTATATTTTAATTATGGATCCTACGCAAACATCGTCTTTTCCCTGAGCTCGGACTTTTGATGTCGCTATTCCCATTATTGGATATCTCATTAATGCATGATCCTTTTATTATGAAAATTTGGGAGGATTAAGATTAGATCCCTTCCTTTCTAATGGGCTATCAAGCTTGTCTTGGTCGTTACTGGTTAGTCTTCGTGCTTGCTTTTTAGACGTTGTCCTCATTTTGCAGGAGTTTTAGTCATATCTCCGTCGTTTATGGGTAGTTTCCCCTGTACTTACTTTCATTGGGTCCGTTTGGGGGACATCTACATTTCCTATTATAGACACAACTTTGAATTTTGCATTAGCTCCTGAGGAATCCTTGTTCCGTGGTACTTCCATCCTTGGCTACGTGTGCGGACGTGGGAAAGTAGTTTCCGTGGAGGTTCTCTGATTGATTTTATAGTCAAATCTTGGTCGATTGTCCTAATTCTTTGTTTAATATTTGCTATAAATTCCCCCGAAAATTCCGTCTCGTTGATGCTAAGCTTGAAGTATTTTTGCTAATTTCCTTTCTTTCAATTTATCGTGTATAGTCATAATAATTCGTAATAATTCGTAAAAATTCGTAAAAATTCATTAAAATTCAGGTTCTTCTATTTTCTCATATCTACTTGTCGTATGGGGTTTTGTGATTTATCTGGCATATTTCCATAATGGGTTTCCATAGTGTGACCGTTATTTCTCCTACAGTGCATGCAGTTTGTGCATGCCTGGTACTTGCCCTGCTTGCAGACCAGCTGGGACTTGATGCAACGACCACAGGGGGGCTTCTCCCTTGTGGCCTGTGGAGGGTCGACTGAGGCCTTGCGCTAAAAGAAAAACAAAAAAAAAAAAATTGTGTTAGCCTCAGGGATCTCGTGGCAGTAAGTGTTTAAAGATGCTGGCTACTCACCTTGCCTTTGGACAACCCAGCCGCCTGCACCTGCTGGCACTTCGCCTCTGCCTCCCGCTCCCTGGCTTCCTCTTCCTCATGCCTTCTCTTTTCTTTGGCCGCCCGCCTAGCTGCCTTGGTGTCAGGGCACGGCCTAACCAGCTACCCTGACTCCCTATGCTGGAAGGGAGTTGCCATAAGACGATCCGGAGTGATCCGAAGAACGCAGGTAATCTCACTTAGCTCTCGCTTAGCTCCCGCTTCCTATCTTCTGTCCACATGTCACCCCTTTCCCACACCTCGCTTACAATTATCCGAATGAATATCTATCTTTTCATGTCGTCATTCTATCGGTTATCTTCTATCTCGTTGTAGCTGCACTCTAGTGGGTAGCGGTACCCATGTATATAACTCCTATCTCTGCTGAGGATGGCACCTCAGCGTTAACAACGACTAGGATTCTTGGGAACACCTTTATCATCGTGAACTGACATGCAGTCCCTGACACTTGGCCACTTTCTTGACTGCCTTGTTGTCAGGGACCGACCCGGGGTCGAGAGCGCCCGGGTGTATCGCCCGAGGCTGAGGGTCCGGTAGGTATGATGCGGGTGCGCGTAGCAGCGGGCCCGAAGCAGACAAGGGTCCCTGGCCACTAAGACTAAAGTGGGAAATGTGTTATTGTCATTATCAAGGGAGGTGTAAGCTACTTGCCTAAAGTGGGAAATGTGAGAAGAAGGTTGCTTCTCAGTTCCCACTTAGGCTTTGTTTATATACATGTGGTTGAAGGCCACGTGGGAAGCGCCACGTCATCCGAGCACACAGCCACCTCCGTCTGGGTACCTCCGTAAGAGGTCCTAGGAGCGTCCGGTGTGCGGGGGGTCGTCCGGTGTGTCCGGGTTCGGGCGCGTTACGCTGCAGCCAGGTCAATGGTACATTGATACAAAGGAAGTCATCCGTGTGATAAGAAAGGAATAAAGAGGAGAGAGAATAGAAAAGAAGGAGAGGAAGGAAGGGAAGGGAGGAAAGGGGAAGAGGGGGGGCTCGGGAGGAGTGGATGGTGGGGCACCGGGTTAGGTGGGGCCGGGTCAGGCGGGCGTGCCCTGACACTTGTGCCTCACCTGCTCATTCAGCTTCGCCTGCATCATGGCAGGCTTGTCATCCATCGCCTCCTGGATGTCCTCCTCCTCCCAGGATGTGATGCTGTGTAGCTCGAGAGACTTGGACATGAGAGCGGGGTATTGAGTAAGATTGTTGGGTAATGACTGGACTTGATCAAAGGATGTTTTGTTTTCACATGCAGATTCAAAACTCGGGATTGGCCAAACAATTCTCATGTGCACCAATTGGGCCTCCAGGGGCATCGGCCCTAAGAAGGGGATACTGTCACGACCCGGCATATCTGTCACTTCCATCAACACGTCCTAATGCCACTTGGGCTGTCCCACTGTCAGGGTTCAGCACCCTGCCTTAGGGTGCCCCGGACTCCCCACCTACTTTACCCCCTTTTATTCTTTGACTGTTGCCTTGTTGTTGCCTTTGTGTGTTGTGTACACGCGCGCACGGGATAGCGTGGGAACTTTCTGAGCGAGCAGCTTGCCCAGAATGTTCCCACGGGTCACAGCCACAGTTCTGGGCGAGCAACTCGCCCAGAACGTTCCCACGCTTACTGGGCACTGCCACCTGGATGTTCCCTCCGGGTCACACTACACAACTCTAGGAGCTGTATAGTTGTGGGCATGTGACCCATTCCTTTATATAGCAACCATGCGGGGAGATGAGACCTTTACCCTTCTTCTCATCTCATGCCCCGCATAGGCAAGTGTATATATTCCCTTTCTTTTACTATACATCTCATGCCCCGCATAGTGTGAGGACAGGCCAGATGGGGGTTGAGGTCAGGGAGCCTCCGAGTCCAAGGCCGGGCCCTGACACCCACCCGCTACCATCATCATCCATCCATCCATCTGTCCACCCGTCACCCTCATCTGCACTTCCTCCCCTGTGCGCGTACCTTCCAACCAAGGTTGCCCGTTCGAGTGGTTCATTGTTGTCTGCCCGCCAGCTGGACGGCCTGCTAGATGGCCAGATGGCCTTTTTCTCTTTTGTTCACTTGCGGGCTATTGTTTCCTGTAAGGACCTACAATGTGTACCCACACATTGTCTGTCCTTTCCATACTTCACATCAAGCGCAACTGCAGTCACGCTTCAGTAACATAAACAACCTGTATAATATTAAGCCGCATTACATCATGTAAATACACATATATAAGATGCGTGGGTAGGAGGAAAGGCTCCTCAGCCTTTACTCCCCCATTAACAATATAGCTCATTAAAGCGTATTTGTGTGATGGACCGGGAGTGTGAGGCACTTATAACCACACGCTTACACATTTTTATGCTTGGTAAGTTAACCCCGCGCTTGTTCCTGATTTGATCGACGTTGCAAAGCATGTCGATCTAATCTGCACCCAGACCCTCTTCCCCGATGAGTTCTCAAGGGGCAGCTGGATCGTCTTCTTATCGAAAGAAGACAAAGACTGTGCAGAAATCTGCACAAGAACTTGATCCCGTTGTAGACATTGGTGAGGCCGACACCACACCAATTGACCCCGATCCGATCGGGAGCCCTAACGTGCCTCCAGATGAGCTAGACTTGTTGGGAGTGGTGGCTGATACAGAAGCCCCAGCCGCAATTGCTGCCAATCTGGACCACGTGCCGATTGACACAGAGACTCAGTCAGCAGCGAGAGGCACAGGCCCATCAGCACCTGTGCCCCTACTTCCAACCATGAGTGGTGAGCCGACAGGGACTAATAATCCCCCTGTTGATGAAGCAATGACGAAGGGAGACCTACCACTCTCCGTTGTTGCACCATGAGAAGATGTGCCATGGAGGGAATTCATCCAGACGTTGTAACGGGTCTATCGCCTAGACTCGAGACAGAGAGAAGGGGGAGGGTGGTAGTGTGCGCAGGTGTGGTTCGTTGGGCTGGGTTTTGGTCCTGGGGCGCTACTGAGTCTGCAAAAACCTCAAACAAACACTCACCTACGTCTCTCTTGGACGTCAAGGCTGAGTATTATGATGAGAGGGGTCTTAGACGTGAGCAACAATCTCAAGGGGGGCGTTAGGGTCGTGGATGGCAGCTTTGCCACTTGGATGCAACTTCTGCTTGTCCCTTCACGGGTCTATTCAATACTAACTTGTTATGTACAAGCTGTTATCTAGTTTATATATGTTGGAAATGGAATGAATGGACTGGGGAAATGTAAACGGGCCGTTAGGCAACCGTAAATGATGAATATCCAATTGGGAACAAAGAAACAATAAAAGAAATATGAATGAATGGGGAAAATGTGACAACGGGTCCGAAATGGGAATTGTGAAAATTAACTCCGCAACAGTTCGCCACAGCGCCCGCCTATCCTCCCGTCAGCAATCTCCTCGTCTCCAGCTTTCCAACGAGCCCTTATTCGTCCCAATTGGTGCAGTGGTTCTTGAGATGTGGAGAGGGGGTGAAATTGGCGGCGTGGTTGGGCGTGGGAATTTTGCTTGGGGTTGTCGGGAATGATGGGGAAAATAAGGAAAAATAAGGAATGAGTGTATGGAGTGTTGGATAGTGATAGAATGAACATCGGGAGCGTCAGAGGGTATGTGGTATATGTTAGTGACCAAATTCCGCAGAATCCGACTTTTTGCGGTACACGGAGTTGTCCCCACAACAACGTTTGTGAGTTTCAAAAAAGGGCTCGAAAGTCGATTCAACACCATTCTGGAAAGGTTAGACGTGCTCGAGGGATGTCAGGAGCTTCGCCCTGAAGAAGCCCCTTGACCCGTCGAACTTGACAAATTGGAAGAGACTCTGAAGGTTCCTGAAGGACCTTCGGAGCCTGCATCAACTGTGCCCAGATGAACACTAGATCCAACTAGGGTGTCTAAACAGACGCTGCATGACCAAGGGACTTTTCCCATGGTTACGATGACTCAGAATCTGCATGATGACAATGGCCTACCCGAGTTTGTCCACATCCCAGGTTCAGGGGATCCTGGAATACAGATGGCCACTATATACCCTGACCCAGAAAGTGAGGAATCCGCCTCGTCACCAGTGCGGATACCTTCCCATTTGAAAGAGGAATGGGTGAACAAGGATTGTAACGAACCTGATCACTTTCTCGAGCCACGGAATCGACCTCCTGATGATGAGGCCAACAGGAGTGAGGGTCTACAGAAGACCATCACTGAAATGTTGGGGCAAGCGGTCATGACAGTTGTGGAACAACTGAACACGTCTCGTTTAAATTCTCAAGAACCACCTGTGGTTTTCGTTAGTTCATCAGATTCTGATAATGCAGATGTTGAGGCAGGATTGCCTTGTATATCTCATCGTGGAACCGGTTCAGCCATTGTGGTCAACCGGTGAGGCGAAATCAAGAGGAAGCAAAGACACCTCTTTGCTACTCCTGCACTGAGTGAAGCATCCAAGGAATATAGGACGTGAGTGGATGATGATGCAGCATATGTCTATATGCTGCACAGTCTTGAATCAGAACGCCGAGGCCATGCTCGAGAACTGCAGAGTAGGTTAAATACCTATGGGTGGTTCAGGGCGCAAGTGCCTCCTGGTGGTGGTGACAGCGATGCAGCTACCTTCTTTGGCCTTAATTGGCCTAGTAAACAACACGAATGAGAGCAGGAGCTGAGACGAGAAGTCTCAACTCCCCAGCCTACCATTCGTTGTATGCTGGGTCCTCAGGTTGAGGCCCTGATAAACCTAATTTCTCCCATGAAAAGAGAGTTCAGCAACAATCTGAACCCTCTTCAGGCGACAAGCTCAATTGTTCTGAGGATGGTGAGTGCCACCAACCCGAACAATGGGTTCGTTGAAACTACTCTTAGGTCCTATTCTAGGGACCCTAACAGTATGACCCCTGGAGACCCGGAGGGTTTCATGGGTGATCTTGTAAGAAGGGTATCAAACCTTGTAAAGGCTCGTATCCTAACACCTCTCCCAGCTGATGTAAAACCAGAGTTACTGAAAAAGAACTCTGTGCCATTCCCCACCACTTTGTGGTCTGGGGAAAACAATCTTGAAAAATTCGAGAACTGGCTGGTGGAGCTCACTTCCTGGATATCAGGAAATGGGTGGAAAGGCACGAGCTATAACAAGCTTCATATAGATGCTCTAGCTCATGCCTTAGATGGCAACCCCAAACAAATTGTGCTTCATGATATGAAGCAAGGTTTTGAGGAGGGGTCGACCCCTACCTTCATTCAGCTGTTAAACAAGCTGATGTTAACATGTGAAGAGATCAGCAGCAGTTCCTGCCATCAAACTCTTCAAAACCCTTGCATATGATTCCTCCAAAGGAATAAAGCACTTCTATACTCAGCTTCTCCAAGCATCGGAGAAGATGATAACTCGCCCTGACCAGGCGAGTTTCAATGAGCGTTTCTTGAATGCTCTTCCTTTATACATGAAGGAAGAGCTAGTAATGCGTGACCGAATTTCGGTCGATTTCTCGTCCAAAGATGACCTTTGGACTGCAGTATTATGTGTAGACCATGTGTATGATTCCATGCGTGCTATCAATGCATATAGGGGAGGACTGACACCCTCCAAATTTACAAATCCCTCGAAAATGAAATTGAGTGGCTCTCACAGCACCGCCCCTTCAATGAAAGGGGTGGCGACCTCTGCTTCAAAGGTAACTACGACACATAGTTTCCCTCCATCTTTAGCCTATAGTGCTAAGAAAACACAGGTAGCGACAAAACCCTTAGTGGCTTTGTCGTCAAGAACTCAGACTGAGGCACCTACCCAGGTGTCTCCTCCAAATAATAACCGGTATTGTCATATCCATACATACCCGATCCCGATCCGACTCCCAGACCCCCATCTTCACCACCTCCAGAGTCCTACCCTACCGCCGTCCGTTCTGATATTCACCTTCGGACCTGACACCACTCCTCCTCTTACCCCCCATGCCACCTCCACCCTTCCATCCTTCTCCTACCCTATCTCCGTCCGCTCCAATACTCACCTCGGACCGAACATCACTCCTCTTGCCACCCTCCTCCTCTTACTCCTCCTCTTACCCTTCACATCACCTCCACCCTTCTGTCACTCTCCTACCTTATCTCTGTCTGCTCTGATACTCACCTTCGGACCTGACACCTTTCCTCTCCTCCACTCCTCTCCCCATTCCTCTCTTCTCTCTCCTTCCTCTGACCCTCTCCTGCCAACCCTCCACCAAGTTACGACCTTCCACCACTGTCCTGTACCCTGTACTCAGACACCGCTTGTACCTTCGCTCCGAGATTCTGTCATAGTTCTGACCTCGGACTTTGACTCCACCTTGGCTTAAGTCCATTGCATTGGTGACCTCATACTACGTAAACACCATTGCCAATATTCCTCGGACTTTCAACCCTGCCTCCATAACCTCCATAACCTCCATAACCTCTGAGCTCCATGGATCATACTCAGCACTTTCACTGTTTGTAATGTATCTTTCGTGTTTTCCCCTCATCCTTATTTGGACTGCTGCTTCTCTCCATTCTAGCCAGTTAGTCATCATCCCCACTTCACCTCATCCTCCTGCCCCTCTGGGCTTCGCCCTCCCTATCTCCTTTTGGATGTACCACAGGTTCTGACCTATGACCTTCGGTACCACTCTGCTTCCATCATCCCTTTGTTCCTGTTCAGACGCCTTTGTTCCGCTTCAGACCCCCTTTGATTTCCTTGTGCTATCGTCTTTCTATTATATACAGGCACTTGTACATACTCATTTTGGACCTTCAGTCTAAAATCGACCTGAAATGCCCCCTAGAGACTTCCTGCTCGCCGCCTCTGAAATTAAGGACCAAATGGACAAACAGCAATGGCACAGCGCTCTGCATGAGTCGCTGAGGCCAAGGTCCCTCCTTGCTAAGTCTCCGGTTCCCCTCCGGAATCGTCTGCCCTCGCCCAGTTCTAACAGGTATGCTTCGAATACCGGATCTTCCAGTTATCAACGTCGTCCCTCGAAGGATGCAAAGGGTAACCCACTTTGCTACAAATGTGGCAAAATCGGGTATTCATTCCAATGCCCAAATCACCCACCTAGAGCCAAACCTTTCGCTCTGGGGATTGATGAAGACACAGACGACGACACCCCAGCAACAGAAGCTGGGGTGGAAGAAGAAGAGCCATCTGGGGAGTCCCCAGATGACCCAGTGGCTGCTATCGATGAAGGGGATGACCGCCTTGTCGATGATCCATATGAACACCCTGATCCTCAGGATGAGTTAGAAAGTGAGCCTGAAGGCAAGGTCACCTTTGGGCATGTGGGTCTATGAGGGATGACATTTGTGGACCCATCTGAGGACAATTACACCCTAAAACTCGCTTCGGCTCAGAGAGCGGAGAAACTCCTGAGCAAAGAAGAAATCTATGCTGAACTGGTTGACGAACCCATTCGTCGATTCAAGACTGAGGTGTCAGAGTCTGGAATATTGTCAGAGTTGGGCAGACTGTCAGAAGATGGACTGAAGATGGATTGGGTTTCTGTCTGAGTTGGGGTCGGAGATTGTGGCAGAGGTCTGTTGGAGCGCACATGTGCGGATATGCAGGCGGAAATGTGCAGCGCATCCAGAAGTGCTGTTCAAGGTTAGCAGAGTGGGATCATGGCCTCAGCGACTCAGGTGGAGCGCTGTGCCCTGAGCTTGACGTTTGGGGGAGATCCTGTATTTACAGACTGACACTTACAGCGGACTTCAAACAAGACTTGTGGGTGGAGTGGACCTGTAGGAGGAGTGTGGACTCTGCGAGCACGGACTCAGAGGGGGGGAAGCCCCCTTTGCAGAAGGAGGGACTCAGACCAGACAGGGGGGTACTCTAGTTGATTTCAGACTGAGGTCCCCAAAAGTATTTACAAGGTATAAGTAGGTAAGAGAAATCAAAAGAGGGACTGGTCGGTCCGGTGCGGAAATAAGCGGAAATGAGCAGGGACTTGTCAAACTAAACCATGGACGAGAACCCGGGAAATGGGAGGCAAGGAATAAATAAAGTCAAAGTGGATCAAGGACAGATTAAATGAATGAATAGGAAAGTGCAATAGCACACGGATCAAGTGCCAATATTGGCAAGTTAAGCGAATGAAATGGGTGAACATAATAGGCACTTGGCAAGGAATGAATGAATGCTGCCAAGTGTCATATCCATACAATCCCGACCTCCGCTCCGGGCTCCCGGAACTCCGAACTCCGACTTCCGGAGTCCTACTTCCCTTCCATCACCTCCTCCTTGCTGACTCCCAAGAGGTTATCCCACCTCCGGCTCGGACACCACCTTCGGTCCGACTCCGGAACATTCCGGGTCCAACCCCAACCTCGACACCTTCCAGACGAGTATGCAAAACCTATGCTCCCGACTCCGGACCTCCGCTCCGGTATCCCGTTCACGTCTCGTCTCCGGAACCTCCGGTCTTAGCTCCGACCTCGGACTTTGACCCCACCTCTGCTTATACCCATTGTATTGGTTAGCTCATTCCATTTAATTACGTTTGCCAATATTCCGGAGTTTAACCTCCGAGTTCGGACTTTCCGGACTTACTCCGGACCTTGCAACTATTGCATTGTCCATTTCAATTCCGCTATTCTCCCTCATTCCTATTTGGGCTGCTGCTTCCTTTCTATTCAGTCAGCTAGCCATTCCCCACTCCCAACCTCCTTCCTTCCTCCTTGGGCCTTGGCCCTTCATTCCTCCTTTGGGAAACACCATTGAGTCAAACACTTGACCCTCGGTGTTGTTCCTCTTTCCATCTCCCTTTGTCTCCTTTTGTCTTACCCTTGTTCCTTTTGATTCCGGACCCCTCCTTATATACAATGTACCTAGTAACTTGTAACCTCAGTCCGAAATCGACTTGAATCCCCCCCAAGAGACTTTCCCTCTGCTAGATCCGAAATTAGGGACCCCTAGGACAACCAGCAATGGCACAGCGCTCCGCATGAGTCGCTGAGGCCAAGGTCCTTCCATGATAAGTCTCCGATTCCACTCCGGAGTCGTCTGAATCCCTGCATTCTAACACCAAGTGGCAAAAGGCCAAAGGAAAAGCGGGGTCGGCGTGTGGCACCGACACAAGTCTGCAAAATGGGATGCTGTTAGAGATGGGCGGAAACGGACGACTCCGGAGTGGAATCGGAGACTTAGCGTGGAGGGACCTTGGCCTCAGCGACTCAAGCGGAGCGCTGTGCCATTGCTGTTTGTCCATTTGGTCCTTAATTTCACAGTAGGTGAGCAGGAAGTCTCTTGGGGGCATTTCAGGTCGATTTCGGACTGAAACCAGACGAGTATGTACAAGCGCCGATATATATAAGGAAGGGGCAAAAGCACAAGGAGAAACAAAGGGTGACCGAATCGGAACGAAGACGTCCGAACGGGAACAAAGGGGTAGAGGGAGCGGAGCGGTACCGAAGGTCATAGGGCAAGACCTGTGATACATCCGAAAGGAGGTAGAGTGGGCGAGGCCCAGAGGGGCAGGAGGATGAGGGGAAGTGGGGGTGATGACTAACTGGCTAGAATAGAAAGAAGCAGTAGTCCAAATAGGGATGAGGGGGAATTGCGAGAAATACATTACACACGGCGAGAGTGCCGGAGGCGGTCCGCGAAGCTCGGGGGTTGCGGAGCTTACGGAGGTTACGGAGGCGGGGTTGGAAGTCCGAGGAATATTGGCAATGGTGTTCACGTAGTATGAGGTCACCAATGCAATGGACTAAGACCGAGGTGGAGTCAAAGTCCGAGGTATGGACTATGACGGAGGCTCGGAGTAAGGTACGAACGGTGTCCGAGTGTGAAGTACGGAACAGCGGTGGATGGTCGTAACTTGGCGGAAGGGTGGCGGAGGAATGAGAGAGGGGACAGGTAAGGAAGAGTAGTGAGGTCCGAAGGTGGATATCGGAACGGACGGAGAAAGCGTAGGGGATGACGGGAGGGTGGAGGTGTGGTGAGGGGGGAGCGGAGTTGTAGGAAGGGTGGCGAGTAGGGCGATGTTCGGTCCGAGATGAGTATCGGAACGGACGGAGAAGGGGTCGGAGAGGTAAGAGGAGGGGTGTGTTGCCAAGACTGAAGGTGAGTATCGGAAAGGCAGCGGTAGGTTATGACTCCGGAGGTGAAGAGGGTGGAGGTCCGGAAGTCGGGTCGGGGTCGGGTATGCACGGATATGACAGATGCGGGAATCAGCGTGGTGCTGATAAGTCCGCAACAGAGGGTGGTCCATCAGTGCTGTCACAAATGAGGACAGCATGATGGCCAGCAAAGGTATGGAGGGGAGTGTTGACCTGACTACAGGGTGTGGAGGTCAACCAGGAGTGGCAGGGGTGCAGAGGGTGCAGAGGTGGGCAGAGGTCCAGATGTGGAAGATGTGCAGAATATGGAAGATGCAAAATATGCGGAGGATGTGGAGGCAGGGATGCAAGACTGAGTTGTGCTATATGCCTAGAAGGAACCAGAGGGACTGGATGCCAGGAGCACCAAAGGCTCGGGAACTGGAAGTGAAGTCGGAATGCTGGCAGGGTCAGGGTCTAGGGTCTGATTGTTGGAAAAGTCTCACTTGATAGGGCAGGGGGGCCAGACATTGGATTGAGGGCTGGTTAGATCGGGTTTTGGGTCAGCAGATTCGCCTATCAGCATTGATTCGCTGCTGACAGAGCCCCGGGATTTGTCAGTCATGACATGAGGGCCAGTTACCCCCTCGCAAGCAGGAAACCAAAACGGTTCCTGCTAAAATTTCAAAGAAAAACCCGCCCATGTTTGATGTGAAGTTTAGACTATCGCGAGAGGTGGGTAAATACCCTATGGATTGGAGTGCGGACTTGCACTGCACTCTGACTGGTCTCGTTGAAATCAATGGGACCAGAGCATTCACCCTGTTTGATAGTGGAGCAGTGTCAGGGCACGCCGCTCCGCTCTGCACTGCACCCTCCCGTTGCTCCTCTTTCCTTCTTCTCCCTCTCTCCCTTTCTCCTTTGTCTTCCCTCTTTCCCTCTCTTCTTTCCTTTCCTTCTTTATATGGATGACCTCTGTCATATCCGTGCATACCCGACCCCGACCCAACTTCCGGACCTCCACCCTCTTCACCTCCGGAGTCATAACCTACCGCTGCCGTTCCGATACTCACCTTTGGTCCTGGCAACACACCTCCTCCTTACCTCTCCGACCCTATCTCCATCCGCTCCGATACTCACCTTCGGACCTGACTACTCTCCTTTCTGCCACTCCTTCTCCCTTACCTTTCCCCTCTCTCCTCCCTCTGTTACTCCTCTGCCACCCTTCCGCCAAGTTACGACCTTCCACTGCTGTCCCGTACTTCGCACTCGGACACCGCTCGTACCTTGCTCCGAGCCTCCGTCATAGTCCCTACCTTGGACTTTGACTCCACCTCGGTCTTAGTCCATTGCATTGGTGACCTCATACTACGTAAACACCATTGCCAATATCCCTTGGACTTTCAACCCCGCCTCCGTAACCTCCGTAAGCTCTGCAACCCCTGAGCTTCGCAGATCGCCTTCGGCACTCTCGCCGCTTGTAATATATTTCTCGTGTTTTTCCCTCATCCCTATTTGGACTACTGCTTCTTCCTATTCTAGCCAGTTAGTCATCATCCCCACTTCCCCTCATCCTCCTGCCCCTCTGGGCCTCGCCCTCCCTACCTCCTTTCGGACGTATCACAGGTCCTGCCTTATGACCTTCGGTACCGCTCCACTCCTTCTACCCTTTGTTCTCGTTCGGACGTCTTCGTTCCGATTCGGTTACCCTTTGTTCTCCTTGTGCTTTTGCCCCTTCCATTATATATATCGGCGCTTGTACATACTCGTTTTGGTTTAGTCCGAAATCGACCTGAAATGCCCCCTAGAGACTTCCTGCTCACCTACTGTGAAATTAAGGACCAAATGGACAAACAGCAATGGCACAGCGCTCCGCTTGAGTCGCTGAGGCCAAGGTCCCTCCACGCTAAGTCTCCGATTCCACTCCAGAGTCGTCTGTTTCCGCCCGGTTCTAACAACCTCTCCCCTTACCCATGTAGCATGGACGCATCCGGCGCCAAGTACTCCGTGTGGATACTGCACCGCCAGACATGCTGCACATCTTCATTTGTACTTCTCCCCTCTGACACTCGGGATTGCCCACGGAGCCATCCATGATAACCCGGCTCCACCTGGGCTGACGTGGCACCCCCCATGTGACCCGTTCCCACCTGTATATAAACCGAGCCGAAGCAGAACCGAAGAAGCAGCCTTCTTCTCACTACTGCTTCAGGCAAGTGTCTTACTTTAGTTTAGTTTAGTCTTTCATCCTAATAACAATCACTACTGCTTCAGCCTAAGAAGCCAGACAGGGACGCGAGCCTGAGTGAGGGCCATCCACTATACATTCCTGCTACTCCACTGCCGCCCAGGCCGCTAGCGCTGGGGGCTACGCCACCACCCCCGCCTCTCCTGTACCATCCCTGACAGCAGAAGAAGGCTTCAACCTAGTCTCCCCCGCCTCCTCCAGCATGGTGACCGAGGAGCAGTACCAGGACCTGCTGACCAGGTTCCAGGAACTGCAAGCGATCCTCGAGAGCAGAATCCAAAACCCACCACCCGCACCCATGCCCGTGCCCACACCTGCACCCAAACCCAAAGCACCCAAGGTCGCCGCACCCACTGCCTTTGCTGGCATGAGTGAGGACCTCGACCGCTTCAAGGTGGAATGCGGGATCTTTCCATGTCCGCGTGGCAGAGTTCCCTGACACTCTGTCCCAGATCCTCTTTGTCTTGTCGTACATGAAAGGAGGAGCTGCGGGAGCATGGGCGACACAGCACATGATCACACTGCTGATGGTGGGATCTCCCGCAATCACTATGGACGACTTTATGGCGGAGCTCGATGCCATGTTCCAAGATCCAAACCACGAAGCCACCACCCAACAGAAGCTCACCGCCCTGCGGCAAGGTACTGACTCCGTGGATAAGATTATCCAGGAGTTCGAGATCCATGGCCCCACCTCGCAGCTAGGTGACATGGGGCTGGTAGACCACTTCGAACAAGCGATCAACACACAGCTCCGTGAGAGCATCTATCACCTGCATCCCATGCCAAGGACTTGGGCAGAATGGAAACGAGAAGCCACCCTCCTCGACAACCAGTGGCGGCGCTTCCAGGTGACGCAACCCCGCCTCCCCCTGTTTAAACCGCCCCTTCCCCCTGTGAGACCGCCACCAACAACCCCCCAGCCCTCTGCACACCCGCCACCCGGACCCCCGCCACGATCCACCACCACCCCCATGACCCCCACGGTCACAGCCCCACGCCCCCCAGCTCCACTCCCTCAGCCAATGGACCTCGACCATTCAAGGGCTGACCTGCGGTGAGGGCTGTGCCACAACTGCAATGCCCCAGGGCACTTTGCATGAGACTGCCCCCTCCCAAAAGTTTGCTGAATATGCCGCATGCACCCAGAGGACCTTTGAGCTCTCGCAGAAGGGCTGAGAAGCCAGCTGATGGGGACACCCGAAAGAGACAAAGAGGGAGAGGAAGCAGACCCCCCAGAGGATTTTCGGGAAGGCAACTGGTGAGGGATGCATCCCGGCCGCCTACGAGCAATAGTACCCAGTGTAAATACTGAGATACGTGCGAGTCCATGCCATCGTCCAAATTCCACCAGGTAATTGCTAAGAAACAGAGGAAAACCGCATCCTCAACCAAGAAAGGCACGAAAGCTGCTGGCTCACCGCTTGAGGTGGCCGTCTCCCCACCTGCCATCTATGTGCTCGCCAAACAGTCCCCCCGCTCCCTCAACATGAAAGTAAAAGTGACCACATTACCATCCTTCACTGTGGTCACCGTTTCGGCGCTGTTAGATTCTGGTGCGACTGGGAACTTCATAAGCCCAGACTTCATCCAGAAGCACAGGCTCAAGATGACCCTGCTCCCCCCGCCCATCCCAGTGCGCAATGTAGATGGAACGCCAAACGAGAATGGGGCCATCACTGAAGAGCTGGAAGCCCTGTTGATGTTCAGGCAACACACAGAGCGGGCCTGCTTCGCCATGGCAAACCTAGGGCAGCAGTCCCTTATCATCGGGCACTCGTGGCTGCTACACCATAACCCAGAGGTCGACTGGGCATGGCAGAAGGTCATCATGTCCCATTGCCCCTCCTCCTGCCAGTTGTTGCAAGCAACTGCTGAGCAGACCCCCGAAGTGGAGCCTGGGGACGGGATCTATGCCACCATAATCCTGCCAGAGTGGGGGCACGACCTAAGGGTGACAACCACGCTGTCCCAATGCCTAGCAGAAGAAGCCCAAGACATGGAGGCGAAACCGCTGACGCTGGAAGAGCTGGTGCCCGAGCACTACAGAGACTTCCGGGATGTATTCTCGAAGGAAGCCTTCGACGTCCTGCCCCCCCGGAAGCCTTGGGACCATGCTATTGATCCAACCCCAGATGCCAAGCTCCCTAGAGGCAAGACCTTTCCCCTATCCTGACCGGAACAGAAAGAGCTGGATGAGTTCCTATGCAAGAACCTGCAGAACAGGCGCATATGCCTGTCAAAGTCACCGATGGGTGCCCCCATATTCTTCGTCAAGAAGAAGGACGGGTCCCTGCACCTGGTCCAGGATTACCGAAAGCTCAACGAGATAACAGTCAAGAACTCGTACCCCCTCCCGCTCATTTCTGATGTCCTCACACACCTTCGCAACACAAAGTACTTCTCAGCACTAGATCTGCACTGGGGGTTCAACAACGTATGGATCAAAGATGGTGACGAGTGGAAAGCGGCGTTTGCGACCAACTGGGGCCTGTTCGAACCCACGGTGATGTTCTTCAGGCTATGCAACTCCCCAGCAACCTTCCAAACCATGATGAACGACATCCTCTGGGACTTCATCGACCGAGAGGTCATTATCTGCTACATGGACGACATCCTGATCTTCATGTCCACCCTAGAGGAGCATCAGAAGGTCATGCAAATGCTGCAAAGGAGGAAGCTCTTCCTCAAACCGGAAAAGTGCAAGTTTGAGCGGCGCCACATCAAATACCTCGGACTTGTCATCTCCAAGGGTAGTGTCGCCATGGACCCAGTGAGGGTCCAAGGGGTCCTTGACTGGCCGATGCTGATGAAGGTGAAGGAGGTACAATCCTTCCTGGGCTATGTAAACTTTTACCATTGCTTCATCAAGGACTTCTCCGAGATGGTGCAGCCACTCCACACCCTGACCTGCAAAGCAAAGGCCTGGACATGGGGGGAGAATGAAGAGTGCGCCTTTGGCACCCTCAAGGTTGCCATCACCTCCACCCCCATCCTTGCTTTTCCCACTGACTCCGGCTGCTACAAACTCGAATGCGATGCCTCCAACTTTGCCACTGGCGCCATTCTGTCCCAGCTCCAAACTGGTGGCGAGTTCCACCCTATCGCCTTCATGTCCAAGAGCTTCACCGAAGTAGAACGCAACTACGAAATCTACGACAAAGAGATGCTCATGATAGTCCGAGTGCTAGAAGAGTGGCGTCATTTCGTAGAAGGGGCTGAGGAGAAGGTCGATATCTACATGGACCACCGCAACCTAGGCTACTTCCACACCGTGCAGAGGCTGAATCGCCACCAAGTGCGGTGGTCGCTGTTCCTGTCCCGCTTCCACTTCACCCTCATCCACCGACCAGGGAAACTCATGGGGAAGCCGGACACCCTCTCCCGCCATGCTGACCACCCGAAGGGAAGGGATGACAATGACAGCCTGACCCTCCTACAGCCAGAATGGTTCGAAACCCATGTGACCGAGGCCGTCACAGTGGAGGGAGAAGAGGCAGCCATCCTGGAAAGAATATGCATGGCAAAAGACCATGATGAGAAGGTAGTGAAAGTGCTGAAGGAGCTGGGAGATGGAACCCTCAGGATGGATGAATGGAGCAGAGATGGAGAGTTGGTCCTCTACCGGGGAAAGGTATATGTCCTGAAGGACCTGCAACTCCACCACGACCTGGTGCGGCTACACCATGATGCGTGGGCGACAGGACACCTGGGGCGATGGAAAACCCTGGAGCTCATCTCCCACGATTACTGGTGGCCCCGGATGGCAGAGTATGTAGGCTGTTATGTGGTGGGGTGCGACGCCTGCAACCGAGTCAAGTCATTCCCCTTGCAGAAGGTGGGGAAGCTCATGCCAAACAAGATCCCCACCCACCGCTGGCAGGTAATCTCTGTGGATATGATCGGAGAGCTCCCTGAGTCTAAGGGCTACAATGCCATCCTAGTGGTGGTGGACCGCCTCTTTAAGCGCATCCACACAATCCCTACAGTCACAGCGGTAGACTCGGTCAGGATTGCCTGACTCTTCCTCAAACATGTCTGGAAGCATCACAGGCTCCCCGAGATTCTCAGCGACAGAGGGAGTGTGTCAGGGCACGCCCGCCTGACCCGGCCCCACCTAACCCGGTGCCCCACCATCCACTCCTCTTGACCTCCCCCCTCTTCCCCTTTTCTCCCTTCCCTTCCTTCCTCTCCTTCTTTTCTATTCTCTCTCCTCTTTATTCCTTTCTTATCACACGGACGACTTCCTTTGTATCAATGTACCATTGACCCGGCTGCAGCGTAACGTGCCCGAACCCGGACACACCGGACGACCCCCCGCACACCGGACGCTCCTAGGACCTCTTACGGAGGTACCCAGACGGAGGTGGCTGTGTGCTCGGATGACGTGGCGCTTCCCACGTGGCCTTCAACCACATGTATATAAACACAGCCTAAGTGGGAACTGAGAAGCAACCTTCTTCTCACATTTCCCACTTTAGGCAAGTAGCTTACACTTCCCTTGATAATGACAATAACACATTTCCCACTTTAGTCTTAGTGGCCAGGGACCCTTGTCTGCTTCGGGCCCGCTGCTACGCGCGCCCGCGTCATACCTACTGGACCCTCAGCCTCGGGCGATACACCCGGGCGCTCTCGACCCTGGGTCGGTCCCTGACAGTTCCGTCCCCATCCTGGGGTGTTGGCCTGTGTTGAGCTCAAAGGGGGTGCGGCGGGTTGAGGTGTGGATGCGGTTATTATGGGAGAACTCCGCTAGCAGGAGCCAGTCCACCCAGTCATCCTGGCAGTGGTTAATGAACACTCGAAGGTAGGCTTCTATCTCCTGGTTCACTCGCTCTGTCTGTCTGTCTGTGGGTGGGTGGTAAGGTGCCGAAGGGGTCAGCTTGACTGCTAGTAGGGCTGCTAGCTCTTTGGAGAACTGAGAGACAAAGGCACTCTGTCAGGGACCGACCCGGGGTCGAGAGCGCCCGGGTGTATCGCCCGAGGCTGAGGGTCCGGTAGGTATGACGCGGGCGCGCGTAGCAGCGGGCCCGAAGCAGACAAGGGTCCCTGGCCACTAAGACTAAAGTGGGAAATGTGTTATTGTCATTATCAAGGGAAGTGTAAGCTACTTGCCTAAAGTGGGAAATGTGAGAAGAAGGTTGCTTCTCAGTTCCCACTTAGGCTGTGTTTATATACATGTGGTTGAAGGCCACGTGGGAAGCGCCACGTCATCCGAGCACACAGCCACCTCCGTCTGGGTACCTCCGTAAGAGGTCCTAGGAGCGTCCGGTGTGCGGGGGGTCATCCGGTGTGTCCGGGTTCGGGCGCGTTACGCTGCAGCCGGGTCAATGGTACATTGATACAAAGGAAGTCGTCCGTGTGATAAGAAAGGAATAAAGAGGAGAGAGAATAGAAAAGAAGGAGAGGAAGGAAGGGAAGGGAGAAAAGGGGAAGAGGGGGAGGTCAAGAGGAGTGGATGGTGGGGCACTGGGTTAGGTGGGGCCGGGTCAGGCGGGCGTGCCCTGACAGGAACCCACATGTGCATCAGAAGTCGAAGCCACAGACGCATTCACCTCGAGACTGATGAAAATGCAGGAAGAGGCAAAGGCGGCACTAGAGCACGCAGCGGAAGAGATGGCCTGCTACTACAATCGAAACTGAGAAGTAGCGCCCAAGTACAAAGAAGGCGATCAAGTCTGGCTCAGCACCCAAAACTACACCACAGACCGCCCTACCAAGAAGCTAGACCACAAATGGACCGGCCCCTTCAAAATCCTTAAGGTCATATCCCCCGCTGCCGTCAAACTCCAGCTCACAGCGCGACAGAGGGGAGTCCACCCAGTGGTATCGGTAATGAATGTCCGGCCCTACCGTCCAGATGGGATCGCCGAACGACCTGCCGACCCCTGGGCCCTGAAATTGTAGACAGAGGGGAAGAGTACGAAGTCGAGAAGGTCCTCAACTCCCGCTGGCACCGCAGAAAGCTCTGGTATCTGGTGAAGTTCATGGGCTGGCCAAACTCCGAAAACGAGTGGCTCCCTTGTGACAACCTGGCCAACACGCGCGACCGGATCGAGGAGTTCCACAGAGCACACCCAGACACCCTGGGAAGAGAGCGAGAAAACCCCCTAGCCACTTCAAGGTGAAGCGGCTTAAGGAGGGGGTGATGTCAGGGCATGCTGCTCCGCACCCTCCCGTTGCTCCTCTTCCCTTCTTCTCCCTCTCTCCCTTTCTCCTTTGTCTTCCCTCTTTCCCTCTCTTCTTTCCTTTCCTTCTTTATACGGATGACCTCTCCCCTTACCCATGTAGCATGGATGCATCCGGTGCCAAGTACTCCGTGTGGATACTGCACCGCCGGACACGCTGCACATCTTCATTTGTACTTCTCCCCTCTGACACTTGGGATTGCCTGCGGAGCCATCTGCGATAACCCAGCTCCACCCAGGCTGACGTGGCACCCTCCATGTGACCCATTCCCACCTGTATATAAACCAAGCCGAAGCAGAACTGAAGAAGCAGCCTTCTTCTCACTACTGCTGCAGCCTAAGAAGCCAGACAGGGACACGAGCCCAAGTGAGGGCCATCCGCTATACATTCCTGCTACTCCGCCACCGCCCAGGCTGCTAGCACTGGGGGCTACGCCGCCACCCCTGCCTCTCCTGTACCATCCCTGACAAGCAGGGATGGATGCACTGTCCCCTGACTTTGTCAGGGCGTGCCACATCCCTCTGCTGGAGCTACCAAACCCTTTGGTACCCCAAATGGGGACCAAAGGGAGTCATTCCTGCACCCACCATGGAACAAACGCCGACCCAAAGATATCAGGTCAGAATAAGAAGCACTATTTCGATGTTGTGAACATCGAAAGGTACGACACTATATTGGGCGCTCCATGGTCGAACATGAATAAGGCAATGCTTGACTTTGGCAAGTGTCAAAAACCTGGATCGTAGGGGAAAATGCATGAGTCTGAATGCAGGCGGGGCTCAACTAGAGGGGATCCGAGAGCTCCAGTAGTGGACCGAAGCTTCTCCAGGAAGCCCAGTTCTGCTGGATGGTACAAGAGGCTCTAAGAAGGACACGGCCTCAGCGACTTGGAGGGAGCGCTGTGCCTCCGTTACGTCTCAGTTAGTCCTTGTATTTCTTATGTCTGAGGTATCTTGTAGAAGGGGGTCGGGATTCACTCAGAGGGACTTGGGGTAACATTTTAGTCGAGATTAGAACTAAGGAAAACTACAAGTTCTAATCTACAGGTATTTATAAGGAGGGGTAGAAAGGACTTTAGTCAAAGTCCGAATGATAATAGAAAAACACCGAAAGGTGCCGAATGATACCGAGAGGTACCGAAAGGTCCCGAACAATATCCTTAACAGGGAACCGAGGTGTCGGGTCAAGGAGGGCGGAGTAAGAGGCCGGAAGATGAATGGGAACGAGAAATGGGTAAGAGGGGTTAGCCGACTGAATGGCAAGAAGAAGATAGTCATGCTATGAATGGAAGGTGACTAATAAGTGATGACGTGAGTGGGGTCACCAAAGGATGTGGGTAGCTCCGAAAGCGGAGTTACGTATCTGAAGGATGTTGGGTGACTCCAATAAATGAAATGGGTGGAGAAATGGTTTAGGGGTATGTCACAGGATGTTGGAGGTCTGTCAGGATATCGGAGCAAATCCGGAGTCTCCGAATGTTCCGACTCAGGACTGAGCTTCCGGGATGGGAGTGGCCAAGGTTCGGTGTGCTGCAACCAGGCTGGAGCTGAGACAGTTAGGAAGGAAGGTGACTTGGGGAGTGGGGAGGCATGGTGTAGGGGATGGTGAAGTTGTTAGGAAGGTGTGGTGTGGTGGGAGTGCACAGGGTCAGGATTCTGGGATATGACAGCAAGCATGTCATCCACATCCATGGAGGCCAACTCCCTTTGTTATGGATATAGACTAGAATCTTATGGTCCGTGGGTGGACCCAGGGCCTCCCCCCATTTTACTTCTCCATCAAACCCCATGCCAAGCTTTCCCACCGGGTTTTGGTGCTGGCTGGGGGATTTGTTGAGTTTCAAGGGACTTCCCTTGACCATTATAACTTTTATATTAGATAGTTAGAAGTCATATGATGTGTAAGGCAGATGCCGAAAATGTTTTTCATTATCGAATACATAACCCACAAACCTTGTACCGCAATTGTAACGTCCTCACCATTGTGCCACCACTGTAAACTCAACCTGTAACCTCGGAACCATGTCCACTTCCCTATTCATCCTCTCCATGACAAAACCGCAACGAGGAGGGCATTCCCACGCCCAACCTCCTGCTGCCTGCTCCCACCAGTCCACCAGGTGGTTGAGCAGTCACTCCCATCCAACCAGAAGTTCCCTATCAGGAACTGTAGCCTATCCCACCTCCTTAGGAGAGGGATATGGTCCAGGCAGCTCCAGGATGCCTGGCTACGCACCCGCGGGTCCCACTTCCCACAGTCACCCACTACTGTGCACCGGTCCACCAGCTCGCTTTCCCCAACAACTCCCGCTACCGGTACGCTCCCATGAGCGCCAAGTCACTGATAGCCACCAACTGGGTGACTCCCTTTGGGAGTCCCAGTATCCCACGCTACCGGTATGCTCCATTGAGCGCCAAGTCACCGCTAGCCAACCACTCCCAGTACACCCGCTACCGGCACGCTCCCAGGAGCGCCAAGTCCCCGTTAGCAGACAGCCAGGTGGCTCCCTCAAGGAGCCCACATCATACTCGCTACCGGTACGCTCCCAGGAGCGCCAAGTTACCATTGGCCAACCCACAGGTTGTACTTCCAGACACTCATCCCATTCCGCTCTCCCTCCGATGGCTGTGCAGCCACCTCCATTAGTGAGCCGAACGGCTCAGGTTGGGTTCCCCGGAACCCATTCCTGTAACACCCTTCATTTGACGTTCCTGTCATGACCTGGCATTCCCCGGGGCCAGACGACCTCCTCCCTGACCCTCTCCCATGCCCAAACACTCCCCGCACACTCCGCTCGCCACCCGTCGCTGTCTAACCACTTCCCGCCACCTCTCCACAACCCCTCTCCTACTTGTCGTTGAATGACCTAGCGGCACAGAGCGCCGCAACCCGTTGTCCCATGTTTCGCCGCACCTTGTTATCTCGTGGCAAAGGTCACGCTTGACCTTCGCTGTCTTGAACATGTGCTCTTTGTTTGTTTTCCCCCTTCTTTTCTCCGCCCGCAATCTCCGCGAGATCTGTCGACTTATTCCCTATTCAGTTCCCTAGCGCTTATATACAGCTTGTAACTAATGCTTGTACTGTAGTTCGAAATCAACTAGAATTACCCCCTAAAGCTTACCTCTGTCCCCCATAAGACCTCCGACCTTCTGAAGTATCGGGACCGCATCGAGAACGAGGCGCAATGCTCCTCCTCGAGTCATTGAAGTGTCAGGGACGTGTCCGGGGTAGAGGGGGTCCGGATGTATTGCCCGGCAGAAGGGCCCTCACGGGGTGCAAACCGGGCACACGTGCTGGCGGGTCCGGGGAGGGACAGCAGTCCCTGGCCACTTAGACTGAAGTGGAGAATGTGAGAAGAAGGTTACTTCTTCGGTTCCCACTTCAGGTACATTTATGTACATGCGGCTTGAGTCACATGACGAGTGCCACGTCACCCTCGGAGGCAGCCGCAGGCATCCGGGTATCCCCGTGGGGGATCCCGAGAGCGTCCGCTGCATGCGCGCGTGTTGGGCACAGCGGGGAGCTGTCCGGGGTGTGTGGGCCGGACGGGTCAATAGTACATTGATACAAAGGAAGGTGGTCCGTGTAGATAGAAGGAAATAAACAAGAAAAGGAAGATGAGAGGAATGAGATAAAGAAAAGGGGAAGAAAGAGAGAAAAGGAAAAGGGGAGGAGAGACAGAGGAAGGAGGAGGGAGAGGGTTGGACAGCGGGGAGCGGGTGTGGTGTGGCCGGGTGGGTCCGGGTGGACCCGGGTCAGGCGGGTGTGCCCTGACATGAAGCCGAAATCCCAGCTCACTCGCCTAAGTAGCCTCGGCCTCGAGATCGGTGGGGTTTATCCCTCGCTAAAGCTCGGTCATGCATAGGACGCCTTTACCACTAGCGGGAAACGTTCGGTCACCTATGGCTACCATCGGCGAAGATTCACACGGTTCTGACAGTTCCAATGGAACGTTCCTTTATCTCAACTGGGCACCAGGCCCGCCAACACAATTCAAGCCTAGTTAAGAAGGCTTCGCCCTCAAATAATCGGGCATCCAAATTGCCAAGCACACAGCAATTGTGACTTGGTAAGGTGAAGCCAACTTCGCTGCCCAATCACCCCTCCAGGGAGGAGCCCAACCCTTGTAGTATAGCCACTATGAGGGGATCTTCTTACGTGTTGTCTGTACAGGACGCCACACATAATTTTCCAGAACACTGGCCTGACCCAAAGTCAGGTCAGTTACCTGATTGTTCTCATCTGGAACATTGCCCAATGATGGACAATGGTTTCATTCCCCTCCGCAATTGGTGGAGGGCATGTTTTGAAGACGTCATGGTGCCCGCCCCTGAGGTCTTGCCTCCTTTCCATGAAGTTAACCATAGGATTGATCTTATTGATCCCATGAAGCGGTACAATGAGCGGCGCGCTATGTTGAAGGAGAGAATGAAGGAAGGTCAGTTGGGGGGTTCAAACGAGACCACCACCAAGCTGTTCCCTGGTTCTTTAGTTAGGATGGGGAAGTGTACTAGTAATATTTGTTGTAATTATAGTACCAATCCGAGTGTTTTGGCTAATTCTATTTTTATGGGTTAGTCTAAAAGTTTCTGGGAATTGACTTACAGATAAACTGAGCCCTGCGGAGCTGTTCCTCTGTTGTAATTTCTTAATTTGTCTGGGTGTAATTCTGTGTAGAATTGTTTAATTTGGAATTTAACTTGAATTAAATCTTCTACTTGGTGAAGTTTCAAAGATTCTACTCAGTTAATGGATTTAGATTGTGTCTGGAGTGTCCCTTGAGTTTGTTTTATCTTTGTCTTATTTTATTGCTTGTTTTAACAGTAGCAAAATAACTGTTTTGTGTTTACACTTTGAAATCTGGAGTGTTAACCAGCTCTCCTGTTGAAATATTTACTTAATATTTCTCTCCTTAATTGCTGCCTTTTACTACAGTGGCAATCTTAACTGTATATCACTTTTTCACACTGGAGTGACAACCAGAAATGCTTGAGAAAAATAATACTCTATTTTCTTACTTCTCTAAGGGGGGCGAAAGGTCGCAGAAAGGGTCTCCCTTTTATACTCCTTGGGTCACCTTCCTTTTTCACGCTCTACCTCGTATTTACAGGATTTATTTACAGTGTATTTTCCTCATCCTGAATAAAAAATGAAAATTTCACGCTATAGTTCTACTGTGCTGAACTGCGGCTCTACTGCGGTCAGACTGCACCTAGAATCCTTATTGTCCTTCCTTGCCTAAACTATTTTAATGGTTAGCTAGAACTTGACTGCGCTGCATTTGTCACAGTTTCCTATTCCAAATTCCTCATATTTACCATTAAGTTCACTATGACTCGGTGATTCTGAATTCAAACTTCGCATTACTATGCATATGGCTGCGCTGAGACCTTCAGCTGATTTATTCCATTTTTTTCCAGCAACATTTAGTTAAAATGAGACTTGAAATGGTAAATGAGTGAATTATTCAGGTTTAAAACCGAAAGAAAAAGTTGCTAGTAGTCAAGAATTACTCAAACGAATGTATTATAGCTCTCCACTTCATTAGAATATCGTTCCCTAAAATTCCCGCCATGGTCCGTTGTAGTTTAGTGGTTTTCGTGAATTTCGTTCATATTCCCTGATTCCCCTTTGTATTATCACATCCTAATCCTCCATATGTATTGTTCGTTGTTATAGTAGGTCGTCCTCGAAGATATCATATTTTTATGTATTTTATTTAGGGCTCTGGACTTCTTGAAGCTGTCTTCCCGCACATTTTCAGGTTTCTAACTTCATGTCCTTGTATCTCATTCATTTCTGGATGGTTTTTCACATTCTTGGTATCATAAATTTTTATTTATTCCCATCTTTCCAATGGTACTAAAGTCGTGTTTTATTTCCTGGTATTCGTCGAGTTAGCAAAAGTTCGCACACACATTCGGTAATCACATTGAAAGGTTGCTTACTTATTTGGGGACGGTAACGTTCCGTTCCCCCGTTCGCCTCAGGCCTCAGTTAGTCCGTCTAAATATAAGCTTAAATGTGCTCTATATTCAACGGGGTAGAGGTAAAAGGCTACCGGGCCTTTACAACTACTCCGAGGTATATATATGTAAATTACATATCTCGGCACAAATAAATAAAGAAATAACCACATCACTATAATCGGAATTATAGTGAAGTAAGGTTAATCCCTTACACACATGCATCGTTCCCGTAGTCGTTCGTATGCGGGCACTGTTTCTGTTTAATTGTTCGGGATTTATGGTATGCGTGGGTGTTTGTATCCTTCATATGGGCTTCCGTGATTTATTTCAGATTTTTCCCTCATTGTCAGAGACCAGATTCGAGATGAGGGAGAGTCTCTGTGATGGAGGGCTTTGGCCTCAGCGACTTCTGCCAAGAGCGCTGTGCCTAGTGACACATCCGTGCCCTAACTTACTGACTGGCAATCAGAACCGAAGGGGGGTAAACTCTAGTTGATTTTACTACTGGGGTGTAACCTATGTACAAGTGGGATATATATATGGTTACAGCGAAGATGGGTCCGCAATTGGCGGAGCCGAACGGAGCGGAGCTAACGGGGTTTAAACATTAGCCGACTGAATATTACCGACGAGTCGGGTCGCGGGGTTAGCGGAAAGGCAGGCAATAACCCAGAAACGGAAAGGAGGGATAGGCCCGAAGGTGGGCTCTGCAGGGCAGGCGAGTGTATTGCCCAGCGGAGGCGGGGGTGCGCTAGCGGACGTCGGAGCTGTCCGGAAGTCTTCAGGGCTCCGTACTTAGGGAGGCGTAGGTAATAAATTGAAATGAGGGGTGGTGACCATCGAGGGGTACCGAGGGGATTGCGGAATGTGGGAGCTCCAAGGTTAGTGAGGAAGGAGCGGAGTTAGACCGGAGGGATCAGAGGGACCGGAAGTCGATGGCCGGGAATGGATATGACACTCATGATCTAAGGTTGTTTTGCACTTTCTGTGCTTTGTTTTGACTGGGGTCTTCCTTATTTGGACAGAAATTGGTCTTCGCGATCTGCCAAAGTGTGGATCTCGGTTCCGATGGCTGGTTCCCTTTGCATTGCCACCCTCATGTGTCTTTAAACATGATGTGGATTTCTATATTCCCGTTGTTGGTATAACTTCACAACGGCTGGACCGTTTGGGCTGAAAATTTGCATAACTATAGTTCCCTATTTTTCATAATTTCCGTGTAAATTTCGTTGTATGTTTTAATTATGGATTCTACGTAAACATCGTCTTTTCCCTGAGCCCGGACTTTTGATGTTGCTATTCCCATTATTGGATATCTCATTAATGCATGATCCTTTTATTATGAAAATTTGGGTGGATTAAGATCAGATCCCTTCCTTTCTAATGGGCTATCAAGCTCGTCTCGGTTGTTACTGCTTGTTCTTTGCACTTGCCTTTTAAACGTTGTCCTCGTTTTCCGGGAGTTTTAGTCATATCTCTGTCGTTTATGGGTAGTTTTCCCTGTAATCACTTTCATTGGGTCCGTTTGGGGGACATCTACATTTCCTATTATAAACACGACTTTGAATTTTGCATTAGTTCCTGAGGAATCCTTGTTCCGTGGTACTTCCATCCTTGGCTATGTGTGTGGACGTGGGAAAGTAGTTTCCGTGGAGGTTCTCTGGTTGTTCTTATAGTCAAATCTTGGTCGATTGTCCTAATTCTTGGTTTAATATTTGCTATAAATTCCCCCGAGAATTCCGTCTTGTTGATGCTAAGCTTGAAGTATTTCTGCTAATTTTCTTTCTTCCATTTTATCATATGTGGTCATAATAATTTGTAAAATTTCGTAAAATTTCGTTAAAATTCGGGTTCTTCTATTTTCTCATATCTACTTGTTGTATGGGGTTTTGTGATTTATCTGGCATATTTCCATAATGGGTTTCCATAGTGTGACCGTTATTTCTCCTACAATGTGTCCTCAGGCTCTCGAGCAACAGCTCGAGAGAAGGCTCTTCAGGACAGCTCTCTAAGAACCGTCATAGACACGAGGAATCAGAACGTGAATATGATCCTCGACATCACACCAATGCCAGACATGAGATCCATAATGGACAGTCTGGCAAGGAACTCATATCAATCGAAAATTGATATGACTGACGCATATGAGCAAATATGTGTGGAACTTGACTGTGTTCCACACACTGCATTTGCCACTCCATGGGGCACATCGTAACTGGGCAAAAAGGCTGCCCAGGCAAAAGAGTAGGGACCTGGGGGTAGTGTCTGAGTCGGGTCGGAAGGAGGGAAAGGATGGGTGGTGACAGTGCTGATACTGTGCCGTGGTCCGGGTGCTAGACAATCAATCAATAAATCTGTACTCACTCCTGGTCCTTCTTGGACAGTCGTCAGGGTGCTTCTTTAACGTATGGAGGGATCGCTCAACACCACATTCTTTGTAGCACAGAAGAGGGGTCCAACAACTGTAAGTACAACGCAAACTGGGTGTATATATAGAAAAAAAGAGAAATCAGAACAAAAAACAAGGAAAATAGCTGATGGATGGTGGCAATGGAAACAGGAAGAATGTTGAGAACTCGGCTAAGAAACAATAAGGCAAAAAAAATGTCCACAAGGCAACAATAAAAAATGATTGAGGCCCATAATGTTAGAACTGGGTGAGGGCAGATGATTCTGGAGGGGAACCAGAGACTTAGCAAGGAGGGACCTTGGCCTCAGCGACTCAAGCGGAGCACTGTGCCATTGCTGTTTGTCCATTTGGTCCTTAATTTCAGAGGCAGTGAGCAGGAAGTCTCTAGGGGGCATTTCAGGTCGATTTTAGACTAAGGTGTCAGAATCTGGAATGCTGTCAGAGACTGGGAATTATTGTCAGAGTCAGACAAACTGTCAGAAGATGGATGGAAGACGGTTTGGGTTTCTGTCTGAGTTGGGGTCGGAGGTGATGCAGAGGTCTGTTGGAGCACATGCACGGATATGCAGGTGGAAATATGCGGCACGTCCGGAAGCACTGTTCAAGGTTAGCAGAGTGGGATCGCGGCCTCAGCGACTCAGGTGGAGTGCTGTGCCCTGAGCTTGATGTTTGGGGAAGATCCCATATTTACAGACTGACACTTACAGTGGACTTCAAACAAGACTTGCAGGTGGAGCGGACCTGTAGGAGGAGCGTGGACTCTGCGAGCACAGACTCAGAGGGGGGAAGCCCCCTTTGCGGGAGGGACTCAGACCAGACAGGGGGGTACTCTAGTTGATTTCAGACTGAGGTCCCCGAAAGTATTTACAAGGTATAAGTAGGTAAGAGAAATCAAAAGAGGGACCGGTCGGTCCGGTGCGGAAATAAGCGGAAATGAGCAGGGACTTGTCAAACTAAACCAAGGACAAGAACCTGGGAAATGGGAGGCAAGGAATGAATAAGGTCAAAGTGGATCAAGTACCAATATTGACAGATTAAATGAATGAATAGGAAAGTGCAATAGCACATGGATCAAATGCCAATATTGGGGTAAACATAATAGGCACTCGGCAAGGAATGAATGTTATGTTGCCAAGTGACAAAAATGGCCAGAGGACAAAAGTGGAGGTCAGCGCATGGCGCTGATACAAGTCTGCAGATAAGCGGGGTTGGTGCAGTGCCGACACAAGTCCGCGAACAGAGGTTGATCTGTCAGCACTGTCACACAAGGACAGCATGAAGGCCAACAGAGGTACAGAGGGGAGTGAGAGTGTTGACCTGACCAGAGGTGTCAAGGGCAACCAGAAGTGGCCAGAGGGTGCAGAGATGGGCAGAGGGTGTGGAGTGGGCAGAGGGTGCGGAATGCACGGAAGCAGGGCATGACCACATAGCAGGAAGTGATGAGTGTGGTTCAGATGGAGACAAGGCAGGCATGACTGAATGCCAGGAGCGCCAAGGGCTCAGGGACTGGAGGTAAGGTCGGAATACCGGCAGGGTGTAGGTTCTGATTATTGGCCAAGTCTCATGCAGTAAGGCAGGGGGCCAGACATGGGGTTGGGGGCTGGTTAGGATGGGTTTCGGGTCGGTGGATTCACCTATCGGCATTGGTTCGCTGCTGACGGAGCCCAGGATTTGTTGGTCGTGACATAAGGGCCTAAAACGAGTATGTACAAGCACCGGTATATAATGGAGAGGGCGAAAGCACGAGGAAACAAGGAGGGTCCGAATCAGAACAAAGACGTCCGAACGGGACAAAGGGAAGATGAAAGCGGAGCGGTACCGAAGTTCATAGGTCAGAACCTGTGGTACATCTGAAAGGAGATAGGGAGGGCAAAGCCCAGAGGGGCAGGAGGATGAGGTGAAGTGGGATGATGACTAACTGGCTAGAATGGGAAGAAGCAGCAGTCCAAATAAGGATGAGGGGAAAACACGAAAGATACATTACAAGTGGCGAAAGTGCCGAGTATGATCCATGGAGCTCAGAGGTTACAGAGGTTACGGAGGCAGGGTTGGAAGTCCAAGGAATATTGGCAATGGTGTTTATGTAGTATGAGGTCACCAATGCAATGGACTTAAGCCAAGGTGGAGTCAAAGTCCAAGGTCAGAACTATGACAGAATCTCGGAGTGAAGGTACGAGCAGTGTCCGAGTACAGGGTAAGGGACAGTGGTGGAAGGTCATAACTTGCTGGAGGGTTGGCAGGAGAGGGTCAGAGGAAGGAGAGAGAAGAGAGGAACAGGGAGAGGAGTGGAGGAGTGTCAGGGGACGTGTGTGCTCGTGCAAGATGCTCCAATAACCTAGTTGTGATTAAAGCCAGGGGAAAGGGATGTCCCCATCTTAGGGTCAGCTATATACATGTAGAGTCCGGCAATAAGGAAACCAAACGGATTGCCGATAGAATCACGTGATCATAGAATGTTCCAGAACAATGCCGGAGATGATCCGGGTCACCAGGGCTTAGGTAAGCGGAGTAGACAGGAATTACCAGCATACTTCCCACGCGCATACGCGCAGCCGGCATAGGGTCCAGGGTCATTGCTGATCCCTGACAAGGAGAGGAAAGGTGTCAGGTCCGAAGGTGAGTATCGGAGCGGACGGGAGAAGGGTAGGAGAGTGATGGAAGGGTGGAGGTGTCATGAGGAGTAAGAGGAGGAGTGGTGTCAGGTCCGAAGGTGAATATCAGAACAGACGGCGGTAGGGTAGGACTACAGAGGTGGTGAAGATGGGGGTCTGGGAGTCGGATCGGGATCGGGTATGTATGGATATGACACATAAGGTCAATATCAACCATTAATCTCGCTTCTCCACCGCATATCCGTCATCCTAACTCCCGTCCCGTCATTTCATCCTCTTCTCCTGATCCGTCGCTGTCCTTCAAGCTCAAAATCGTGTGAACTGGTGGAAAATTGGTGGAGATATGGGGGAAATGGTGGATATCCGTGAATTTTGGGGAAGTGGCAATATGGGTCTTGAGAAAAAAGCATGGAAAAAATTGGAAAAAAATGTGGAAATGTGCCGTGGGCATTGTAAATGTGTCGGAGGCTTGAGGGTGCTCGTTGGAGCCTCGAAAAACGTGGTTCTGGCCTTGTTTGTGTGGTACTTGCTGTGCCCTCCTACAATGTATGTCTCGAATGTGCTGCAGCAAGGGGACTGCAATGGTCCCTCAACCTTTCAAAGGACCGTGTCATGGGTCCTCCGACAAAACATCGGATGGGCTGTACATGCATGGTTCAATGATATATTTATGGGAACCGATTCGGTTTCCGAACACAATGAGAAGCTTTTGTGGGTCCACAACTGACTGAAAGCTGAACACCTGTACATCAGTAGGAAAAAGTTCGAGCCGTTTGCAGCGGTTCTGGACATCCTAGGATGTAAGGTGGATGGCCATGGAGTCCATGCGGACTCTGATAAAATGGCAAAACTTCGCGACTGGCGAGTACCTGAAGATCACTGGGAAGTACTACACTTCCTGGGACTCATTGAGTATCTCGCCCGCTTCATGCCAAACGTTAGTGCATATACAGGTCCGTTACAGATGATATGCACCAACTACTTACCATTCTTCTGGACCCCATTACGCCAGAAGTGTTTCGATGAGATCAAAAATCTCGCCTGTAAAACACCGATTCTGAAACCCATCGTCTGGAGCACCCCTATGGGCCTCTCTGACGATGAGCAATCGAGGTTCCAAGTCTGGGTTATCACAGATGCCTGCCCAGCAGGCGTCAGTGCTATTCTGGCCCAGGGCGCGAAATGGGAAACCTCCCACCCTGCGGCATTCATGTCGAAGAAGTTTACTTCAACACAACGTTCATACTTTGCATACGAACTGGAGGCACTGGGAGTCCTGGAAGCCCTGTCCAAATGGATGGATGAGCTAACAGGTGGCCGAAAATTCATGGTAGTAACGGACCGTAAGGCCCTGACATACTTCAAAGAGAAGCAACACATGTCAGGGCACCACATAAGATGGCAGAATTTTTTCTACGGCTTTAACTGCGACATAATCTATGTCAAAGGCCATAGGAATAAAGTAGCAGATGCGCTGAGTCGCTACTATGAGTCTTCATGTGATGAAGACTTACATTATGATGAATTTGTCTCTGCAGACATCCACATAGACAAATTAAGGGATGATCTTGTCAGGGATGCGTCCGGGGTCGAGGCGGTCCGGGCATAGCGTCCGGTGCTGAGGACCTCACGGGGGGTAGATCGGGCGTGCATACTGGCAGGCCCGATGCGGGACAGTGATCCCTGGCCACTTAGACTGAAGTGGGAATGTTGAGTTATTATTAAAAAGGGAAACTATGCTACTTACCTGAAGTGGGAATGTTGAGAAGAAGGTTACTTCTTCAGTTCCCACCCCAGGTGTGTTTATATACATGCGGCTTGGGTCACATGAGGTCCACCACGTCACCCTGCATACAGCCGCGGTCACCTGGGTGTCCCCATGGGGGATCCCAAGGGTGTATGCTGCACGCGCGCGCACTAGGTTGTGCCCTAGAGCCATCCAGGGTCGTCCGGGGCTAGGCATGTCATGTGCATGTCGTGGGTGGGTCAATAATACATAGATATAAGGGAAAGGTCGTCCATGTGGAATAGAAATAGAAATGGGAGAGGGATAGAGGGGGAAGAGATATGAAGGAAGGGTGCAGGGTGGGAGAAGGGGTACCGGGTGAGGTGGGTCCGGGTGGAGGCGGGTCAGGCGGGTGTGCCCTGACAGATCTCCCCTTAAGTCGCATTGAAGAAGCAGAGGAAATGTTATATTTCCATCGCCTCTGTTTGAAACTCGCGACGACCAGAGTTGGAACAGAAGATTGTGACATTGAAGCCACGATCTTGGACCCACCTGAAGACCCTTCAGGGAGGAGCATGCTGACGCTCACCAACATAGTCCCTGAAGAAGGAAGTTTGAGAAGCGTAACAGAGGAAGAGTCCTTCCTTGATTCCGTGAGGAAAGGCTACAACAAGCAATCTGCTTGGCGTGGTATATTGGAGAACCTGTCATGCTTCCCCAAATTCAAGGTCTCCAATGGCCTTATCTCAAGATTGAATGAGTCGGGTGCACCATGTCTGGTCCTCCCGGACGTCATTCACAAAGGGGAGAGGGCAACTGGTATTGCCATCAAGCATGCACATGAGATCCTAGGGCACCTAGGATCCCATAAAACCCTAGAATACCTGCACCGCTATTACTGGTGGTTGACTATGGTCCACGATGTGGAGAGGTACATCTCCACATGCGAAAAATGCCGAACCACCAAACGAACGATGCAGAGGAAGTCTGGGCTGCTGTGCCAGCTGCCCATACCGGAGACCCCTTGGTCTTCGATCTCAATGGACTTTGTTGGTCCATTTCCATCGAGTTTGGACTATAACTACCTATGGGTAGTTATGTGTTGCCTGACTTCACAGGTATATCTGATACCTGTGAAGACAACAATCAATGCCTTGGAACTTGTGTACAAGTTCCTCAAGGGCGTTGTTCGCCTACATGGATTACCAAAGTCAATAGTGTCCGATAGGGACACTAAGTTCACGTCCAGATTCTGGACAGAACTACACAGACTCTTGGGGATTCGTCTGAAGATGACCACTGCCTTTCATCCCAAAGGCGATGGTCAAGCTGAACAGATGATCTAGAGCGTCATCCAGATCATTCATGCCGCAGTCAGACCCAATCAGCATGATTGGGTCCTAAAACTGCCTCTTACCGAGTTTGCAATAAACTCGAGTGTTAACAAGTCAATGGGGTATGCCCCTTCGAGCTTATTTATGGGATTATGCCACGTATGGTGGTAGAAGTACCACCTACAAACCTCCCTGGAGTCGGTGCTTTTGCACAACAAGTGCTAGATAATCTCCAGGGAGCTCATGACTCGATTATAAAGAGTCGTGTAGAACAGGCCATCCAGTCGAATAAGCTCAGGAAACCTCACCTACCTTTCGACTAAAAACCTGAACCTTCCTACAGGATGAGCCAAGAAGCTCCTCCCTAAGTTTGTCGGACCATACGAAATCCTCAAAGTATTCGAGGATTCATCTAACTATACCCTCAAGCTCCCACCAGAGCTTGTGAGTTGGGGAATATTCCCCAAATTTCATGTTTCTCATCTGGCCCCTCATGAGCCAAACGATTCATTACTGTTCCCAGGATGGGCTGCCCAAGTATTCTATGACTTTGGCAACGATCCTGAACGGGAATATCAGGTCCAAGAGATTTTGGACCATGCATGGGACACACATGATAGCCTGTGGTTCCGTGTTAAATGGGGCCTTGGGGATCTCACTTGGGAACCCCTGTCTCACTGTGATGAACTCGCTGCATTGGACGACTATCTAATGTTACATGGTGTCGATGCAGTCAAGAAATTAAACAGGGAAAGCCGCTTTCCCTTGCCTCCTATACAAAGTGCTGCCTCGGCATCTCGTCCCTGCTGTTCCCAACAGCCTGCCTGCTTGGGAATGGTCCTGCAGCCATCAGAAGGCCGTTTATGGCATTAGTTGCCATAAGTGGAAATTGCTTCCGTGGGTTCGTTAATATTCCCACGCATGACTTCTTATCTCCCGCCATCATGTCTGATCCGACGAAGACTACTGACGTCGGTCGCAGGCGAAGCCCATGCCCCTCTAACAATGCCATGGACGCTGATGTGTCCATGCTGTCCCTTGACTCACCTCATCAGCTGTTAACGCCTGGTGTTGATGAGCTAGACTCTGTACTCCCCCTGGATTCGTGACCAGCGGACACAGCGTGTTATGGGGATGGGGGAAAATCCCCATTCCTTGATCCGTTCTTATAGTGGGATGATGAAGGTCATATCTAGTCTGTACCATAATGGGATATGTAATCGATGAGTGATCCCAGTCTTGCCCGGGAGCGGACAATCGAATTCCCATCGATCGTGATTGGTGATGTAGTGAGCTATTAAGGGATTGATGGTAGGTAGTTGGAGATGCCAGGACGGACGGGTCAGCCATGGGTACTTGGCGCTCCTCAATGGAGCGTACCGTGTGCAAGGTTGCGACTTGTGAGATGGGTGAGAACTTCGTATAACTGCCATTGGGTACTTGGCGTTCACAGTGTGAACGTACCGGTAGCGGGTTGATATCATAAGTGTGCAATGAGGATTGACTAACAGGGCCTTCGGTGACTTGGTGTTCCCAAAGGGAACGTACCGTTGGCAGGGAAACATGATGACTGACGAAGGAGGGAACAGACGGTGGATGGGCGGCTACTTGGCGTTCGCATAGCGAATGTGCTGGCATCACGGGAAAGTGGGCCTCAGAGTATTCACAATCTCCATGATCGTGATGTGATGTCGTATGTCGAGCACTGGGGGGAGAGCGGAGTGATGAGGTCCCATAGGGTACAGATTCCATAGGATGATACACATGTCGAGAGTCTTCGACTCGCGACCTCGAGTTCTCACGGCGAGGGCTGTTAGAGGACTCGACATAACCAGACTTATAAGACATGTTGAGAGTTGTACAGTCACACGGGTTCAGTTGAGTCACAGGGAGGGTTGTTACAGAAGACAACACACAAGACAGTTGTAGAGCAGTTGTTAGTTAGCAGGAACCGCCTTCGGTGGTTTCCATACAAGACGTGTGACTATCTACAAATGGTAAGGTCGTGGGAAATCCCGCGAAACACAAGTAACCTCGGCCAGCACCAAAACCCCAATGGGGAAAGCTTTGCATGAGGGGGGGGAAGGGGTAGAACGAGTAAGGAGGGTAGGGTATCGGGATAGAGGACGAAAGGGAGAAAGAGGGGGAGCGATAGAGAGGAGAAGTCTTTGACTATGCGACGGATATGGTTGTTGGAGACTCCGTATCCATAACACAACGCCTATTCCAGCCATATCTGGCCAGTCGTCCCCTGCCACAGGTGAGTTTACTCAGTCCCAAGTCGACTATTCATCGAACGAGCCCCAATACATGGGGCAAAACTACGCCCTAGAAATGATGGCACCTATGCAGGCGCCACCATACCCAATATTTGCCCCAGGCATGTGGGGGTATAATCCCCACATGCAGCGAGAGCCGGTGAGACCACCCATTGCAGCCTCAAATGACTCAATACTAGGCAACCTTCTTAAGGAAGCAAGCCAATGGGTCCACCTCTTGGAAGGTGAACTCTCCCAATCTCATGACGAGGCCAATAACCTCAGAAACGAGAATAAGGAATTACGGGAGAATGTCCATGGGCTCGAGATCGAGAACGTTTGTCTCAATCTCAAGTTGAGAAACTCTTCCCATCACAATCATGGCTCCGAGACAAGTGCGACAACCTCGAAAAACAGATTGATCGCATGGGAAAGGAAGCTAACACCTACGAGGGCTCTCACCCTCTTAAGATCCCTCACATGTCGAGAGTAGGTATGCCACCCGTACCGTCTCAACACAGCCAGCATAGGGCACCAGTGGTCCCTATGTCTGTTTCGAATGTGGAGGCACATAACCGTGCTGTGAGACCTCCTGTCCCAACAAGGGTAAGGGTTCCTCTTGCTGGCCTCATGGACAGCCATTATGGTCACCATGCGGCTCCCATTCCTCCCCTGGGGCCTCAAGGGCCCTCATCTTCTTTTGGTGCCATGATGGTGCCTCCTCCTCCCCAACCCAGCAAGGCACCTAACTTAGTCCCAGAGGGGTATTCATGGTTCACTGAGGCAAATTGCTCTCCTGCTGCTGGGACCTGGAGAAATGTCCCTATCCCAGGCACGTTTTTCCAGGGTGACTTCCGCTTTGGTGTCACTATCAGTGGCCAAAACTGGCCTGTGTCAGACAGTCGTAACCACCGCCAAAAGTGGTGGAATGACTGGGTTCACCTGTTCTTAAACTCGATTGAAGGGTTCAAGTTCATGGTGGACTTGAAATGGCTCGACCATGAAATGAGGAATGGGTTTGACAGCACTTCGCTGGAGGCTCATCAACTTCATGGTTGATTCTTCGACATTAAGTTCGTGAATGGACAGAACGTGTCCGCCACTGAACTCGATGGATGTTTTGGGGATTGTCCCCGAAATTTCGAAAATACTAACAAGGCAGGGAAGAAGTATCTTCCTTGCTGCCTCTGGAAACACTACTGCTCAGAAGCGGCACAAATAATGAAGGCGACTAGCACCACTGCATACAACCTTTCCAGGTTGCAGGTAAGTGACCCTAGTTCTGCCATTTCGGGACCCCCCCAGGTTCCACCTCCTCACTACACAATGGTGGATAATAATCCACCGTTGCCATATTCGCAGGTAATAGAACCCACCCTGCCCCATAACCCCATTCCCCACACTGAGGGAATGTTGGTGGACAATGGTGTGGTAGAAGAGGCCCCAAGGCCGAGACATTTCCCGGCAGCCCAATGGATGCAGGCCCCCTCTGCTGAGAATGCAGTGGCGGGCCTGTCTAGAGGGCCCCAGGCTAGTAGGTCCGTGCCTGCCTCAAAGGGCAAAGCCAAGAAGGACTGATGTCCCCTTGGTAACCCCTGTCCACACTCGATGAGTGGGATGGGGTGTTTCTTGTCCAATGAGCAGAAAAGGTCTAACAACCTTGGCTGCCTAGTTTAACTTCCACAAGAGCGTTGAAGGTCTGACCACCTTTGTTGCCTTCTATACTTGTTCCAGGAGGCTGGGGTTTAACCACCTCTGCCCAATTATTCTTGTTTGATTGAGTAACTGGGGCCTAACCGCCCTGGCTACCACCCTTCTCCTCGCTGAGCATCTCAGGTCTAACCACCTGCGAGGCCTGCGACTCTGACACAGAGTGAATTGAGGTCTAACTGCCTCTGTTGCCTGTGCCTTGGCATCCACAAAGAGAAACTGGGGTCTAACCACCTCTGTTTCCTTGTGTCTATTGTTAATTACTTTCTTGACGAATGCGTGTTTGTCACATTTCTTGTTAAATTTTGTATATCTTTATTTTTTGTTCAAATAGAATTTTTTTTTTTGATTCTCATTTGCGATATTGAATATCGCAAGGGAGGAGAGTGTAAGGACTTACAATGTGTACCCACACATTGTCTGTCCTTTCCATACTTCACATCAAGCATGACTGCAGTCGCGCTTCAGTAACATAAACAACCTGTATAATATTAAGCTGCATTACATCATGTAAATACACATATATAAGATGCGCAGGTAGGAGGAAAGGCTCCTCAGCCTTTACTCCCCCATTAACAATATAGCTCATTAAAGCGTATTTGTGTGACAGACCGGGAGTGTGAGGTGCTTATAACCATGTGCTTACATTTTGTCACGGCCCTGCAAAGTCCCCGCCCTTCTACCACTTCCATCACTTAGCGGCGCCAACAGTGGTTCCTGTCTACAGCCCCGTAGCAGCGCCTCCTTCCTTCTCCCACCACCACTTGAGCTCTTCAGCCATTCGGCCGATACCGTTTTATTCTTATTCATTCACTCAACTTACTAGCGGTCAATGTTGTTGCCGCTGATCCGCTCCTTATTGACATTTGGTTTATTCCTTTATTGACACTTGGTTATTCCTTTATTGACATTTGATTTATTCGTATATTGACATTCTGATCCACCACCATATTGGCACCTAGATTGTCGGGCTATCCATTCTGCCTCCCAACTTTGCCGTCCTCTGTCCCATTCATTTCTTCTGTTCCATTTCCCTGGTCCTCATCGCTCTTTTAGTGCTTGCCATCCCGCAACCGGCCCCTTCTCTGTTCTCCTTTCATATTTATACTTGTAGTTTACTGTCGATGTACTTCAGTTCAAATATCGACTAGAATTCCCCCCCAAGTACTCTCATCTTAAGTTCACCTCTCAGTTCCATCTCCGCTTAAGTCAACGTCACCACAAGGTACCTCCTGCTAACTTGAAATACGGGACAGCCTAGAACGCGTGGTGCAACACTCCAGCCAAGTCGTTGAAGCCGAAGTCCCAACCCCCACGACGCCTTGCAACAGAGTAGCTCATTAGCTAAGTGTCCACTCACGCTGCTGTACTCCGCTCTGCTTCCTGCGAATACCTCAAATACAGTTTCTGACATATTTCCCCTTTTGTCACTCTTTGTTTCCATATTTCCTTTTGTTGGCAAGGTTTGCCAACATTAACCATTTGTCCACTTCTTCATTCATTAATATTGCGCTTGATCCACCACTCCTTCTGGGCCAGTCCATCTAGTTACTTGTGCTTATAACACATGTAGGTTACACCGGATGTACCTCAGTTCGTATATTGACTTGGATTTCCCCCCCTAGTCTCTTCTTTACATTGTAAGGCTTCTGTCTGAAATTGGGACAACAACATAAGAACGAAGTGCAGCACTCCACCCAAGTCGCTGAAGCTGAAGTCCTGCCCCTCCGACCTTATGAGCCTGGATGACTTCACACACCTTGCAGATCATCCAGATACGCATCCAACATGTTCCTGACAGAAGGGCCAGTTGGTCCGGTGCAGTCTGGCACAGAAAAGAGCAGGGATTGTCAAACTAAGTAATGGACAAGAACCCAGGAACTGGAAGCGAGGAATGAACAAACAAACAATGAGTGGTGAGGGTTATTGATGGGAAGAACAATAGGACCAATAACCTAGTGTCAATAAAAGCGGATCAAACGCCAATGTTAAGTGAATGAGTGGATAAACATAATAGGCCCTTGGCAAGGAATGAATGTATGCTGCCAAGTGGCAAAAGGCCAAAGGAAAAGTGGGGTCGGTGCATGGCACCGACACAGGTCCATGAAATGGGACATGGGAATCAGCGCGGCACTGATAAGTCTGCAGACAGAGGGTGGTCCATCAGTGCTGTCACAAATGAGGACAGCATGATGGCCAGCAAAGGTATGGAGGGGGGTGTTGACCTGACCAGAGGTGTCAAGGGCAACCAGAAGTGGGCAGAGGGTGCAGAGATGCATGGGAGTGGTGCATGGCTGTGACCACATAGTGGGAAGCAATGAGTGTGGTTCAGATGGAGACAAGGCAGGCATAGGAACTGGAGGGACTGAATGCCGGGAGTGCCAAGGGCTCGGGAACTGGAGGTAAGGTCGGAATGCCAGCAGGGTCTAGGTTCTGTTTGTTGGCCAAGTCTCATGCAATAAGGCAGGGGGCCAGACATCAGGTTGGGGGCTGGTTAGGATGGGTTTCAGGTTGGTGTTAGAATGGGTGGAAACGGACGACTCCAGAGTGGAATCGGAGACTTAGCGTGGAGGGACCTTGGCCTCAGCGACTCAAGCGGAGCGCTGTGCCATTGCTGTTTGTCCATTTGGTCCTTAATTTCACAGTAGGTGAGCAGGAAGTCTCTTGGGGGCATTTCAGGTCGATTTCGGACTAAAACCAAAACGAGTATGTACAAGCGCCGATATATATAATGGAAGGGGCAAAAGCACAAAGAGAACAAAGGGTGACTGAATCGGAACGAAGACGTCCGAACGGGAACAAAGGGTAGAGGGGGCAGAGCGGTACCGAAGGTCATAGGGCAAGACCTGTGATACGTCCAAAAGGAGGTAGAGAGGGCGAGGCCCAGAGGGGCAGGAGGATGAGGGGAAGTGGGGATGATGACTAACTGGATAGAGTAGAAAGAAGCAGTAGTCCAAATAGGGATGAAGGGAAAATGCGAGAAATACATTACAGGCGGCGAGAGTGCCGAAGGCGGTCCGTGAAGCTCGGGGGTTGCGGAGCTTACGGAGCTTACGGAGGTGGGGTTGGAAGTCCGAGGAATATTGGCAATGGTGTTTACGTAGTATGAGGTCACCAATGCAATGGACTAAGGCCGAGGTGGAGTCAAAGTCCGAGGTAGGGACTATGACGGAGGCTCGGAGTAAGGTACGAACGGTGTCCGAGTGTGAAGTACGGAGCAGCGGTGGACGGTCGTAACTTGGCGGAAGGGTAACGGAAGGAGGAGAGAGGGGACAGGTAAGGAAGAGGGAGTGGCGGAAAGGAGAGTAGTCAGGTCCGAAGGTGAGTATCGGAACGGACGGGGGAAGCGTAGGGGGATGACGGGAGGGTGGAGGTGTTGTGAGGGGGGAGCGGAGTTGTAGGAAGGGTGGCAAGTGGGGGGATGTTCGGTCTGAGATGAGTATCGGAACGGACGGAGAAAGGGTCGGAGAGGTAAGAGGAGGGGTGTGTTGCCAAGACCGAAGGTGAGTATCGGAACGGCAGCGGTAGGTTATGACTCCGGAGGTGAAGAGGGTGGAGGTCCGGAAGTCAGATCGGGGTCAGGTATGCACGGATATGACAGTTGGCAGATTCGCCTATCAGCATTGGTTCACCACTGACAGAGTCCTGGGATTTGTCGGTCGTGACACATATCCACACTACTTGACCTCAAACTGTTATAATCACGGCATTGTAGCCCGACCTCTGAGCACAATATCACAGTGTCATTAGATATCAGGCTCTCAGCTCACATTACACTTATATACATTTCTGAGTGGCACAACAGAACAAAGGCCAAAGCGTTAAAGCAGTAAAACTTCCCATAAAAGGGAACAATACCGTGGTGACAAAGGGCATGGGAATGCCACTTCAACACTTCCCCTCATTCCGATGACCTGTCATGACCAACAAATCCTGGGGCTCCATCAGCAGTGAACCAATGCCGATAGGCGAATCCACCAACCCGAAACCCATCCTGACCAGCCCCCAACCTGATGTCTGGCCCCCTGTCCTATCGAGTGAGACTTGGTCAACAATCCGACCCCAGACCTTGCCAGCATTCTGACCTTATCTCCAGTTCCCAAGCCCTTGGTGCTCCCAGCATCCAGTTCCTCTAGTTCCTCTTGTCTCATCTCCATCTGAACCACACCCATCACTCTGCTATGTGGTCACAGCTATGCACTGCATCCAGACCTCTGCCCACATCTGTACCTCCACCCACCCCTGCACCCCTGATGCTTCTGGTTGCCCTCCACACCCTGTGGTCAGGTCAACACTCCCACTCCCCTCAGGACCTCTGCTGGTCATCATGCTGTCCTTGTGTGTAAGGCCTGGTATGGGGGCCAGGCTGGTTGACTCCTTAGTCCTTAGTATGTCGAGATATAGGCTGTAGAGAGCTATGATTCGACATCAGGTGAGGGTAAAGAGTGAAGTACCCTTTACCTGAGCCCGAGCCATACATATGTAAATACAATGTATACAACATGGAATAAAGATCAATAAAGAATGTATACCACTCCACCATCCATTCCTTACACCCCCCCAAGCTAGAATGACCTTTGGGTCTTCAAAACCTGATCCGAAAGGGATGATGGTGGAGGAGATGCTGGGTGAATGGAAACTAAGGCAGGTCCTTAGTTGAACCTTGGTGAATCTTGACCAGTGGACTGTGAGGTTGGGCAGTGAGCAGTGGGAAGGAAAGACAAGGCTGCAGGTTCTTGCCAGTGACTGCAGCATATGTCAAGATGGGAAATGGAATATTTTTTGGTGAATTTAATGTAATTTCCGCAGGCAATAATGGAGTAGGAATGACAGGGGAAGGGAGAGTTGTTGAACACCGCTCAGATCAGCGCTTCTTCCGGCCTCAGCGACGATGACAATGTTTTGATGTTGTTGACATGTTGGACAACATGTTTGTAAGGTCGGTGTAGGTGCCAACCTTGTATCTCCTCACTCCTCAAGTCCGTCAAAGATATAAGCTTGAATAGAGCTATATTTCAATGAGGTAAAGGAAAGGAGTATCCCTCCATTCATCATACCCCGCATCATTTATATATGTAAGTTACATGTGTTGTATAATATTTATAGCAGGGCATTCCTTACAATGTTGGATGACGTTGATGACATGGATGGTACTGGTGACACATTAGATGGTGCTGGTAACATGCTGTAGGAGAAATAACGGTCACACTAAGGAAACCCATTATGGAAATATGCCAGATAAATCACAAAACCTCATACAACAAGTAGATATGAGAAGATAGAAGGACCTGAATTTTAATGAATCTTTATGAATTTTTACGAATTATTATGACTATACACGATAAATCAAAAGAAAGAAAATTAGAAAAAATACTTCAAGCTTACCATCAACGAGACGGAATTCTCGGGGGAATTTATAGCAAATATTAAACAAGGAATTAGGACAATCGACCAAGATTTGACTATAAAAACAATCAGAGAACCTCCACGGAAGCTACTTTCCCACATCTGCACACGTAGCCAAGGATGGAAGTACCACGGAACAAGGATTCCTCAGGAACTAATGAAAATATCAAAGTCGTGTCTATAACAGGAAATGTAGATGTCCCCCAAACGGACCCAATGAAAGTAATTACAGGGGAAACTACCCATAAACGACGGAGATATGACTAAAACTCCTGCAAAATGAGGACAACGTCTAAAAGGCAAGCGCGAAGATTAACCAGTAACGACCGAGACAAGCTTGATAGCCCATTAGAAAGGAAGGGATCTAATCTTAATCCTCCCAAATTTTAATAATAAAAGGATCATGCATTAATGAGATATCCAATAACAGGAATAGCGACATCAAAAGTCCGAGCTCAGGGAAAAGACGATGTTTACATAGGATCCATAATTAAAACATACAACGAAATTTACACGGAAATTATGAAAAATGGGGAACTATAGTTATGCAATTTTTCAGCCCAAACGGTCCAGCCGTTGTGAAGTTATACCCATGATGGGAATGTAGAAATCCGCATCATGTTTAATGACATGTGAGGGTGGCGATGCGCAGGGAACTGGCCGTCAGAACCGAGATCCGCACTTCGGCAGATCGCAAAGACCAATTTCCATCCAAATAAGGAAGAGCCCGGTCAAAACAAAGCACGGAAAGTGCAAAACAACCTTAGATCATGAGGGAAAAATCTGAAATAAATCACAGAAGCCCATATGAAATATATAAACACCCGTGCATATCATAAATCCCGAACAATTAAACGGAAACGGCACCCACATACGAACAATTATGGGAACAACACATGTGATTACCGAATGTGTGTGCGAACTTTTGCTAACTCAACGAATACCAGGAAATAGGACACAACCTTAGTACCATTGGAAAGGTGGGAATAAATGAAAATTTATGACACCAAGAACGTGAGAAAACATCCAGAAATGAATGAGATACAAGGACATGAAGTTAGAAACCTGAAAACTCGTGGGAAGACAGCTTCAAGAGGTCCAGAGTCCTAAATAAAATACATAAAAATATGATATCTTCAAGGAAGACCTACTATAACAATGAACAATATATATGGAGGATTAGGATGTGATAATACAAAGGGGAATCAGGGAATATGAACGAAATTCATGATAACCACTAAACTACGACGGACCATGGCAGGAATTTTAGGGAATGATATTCTAATGAAGTGGAGAGCTATAACACATTCGTTTGAGTAATTCTTGACTACAAGCAACTTTTTCTTTCGGTTTTAAACCTGAATAATTCACTAATTTACCATTTCAGTCTCATTTTAACTAAATGTCACTAAATAAAAATGGAATAAATCAGCTGAAGGTCTCAGCACAGCCGTACGCATAGTAATGCGAAGTTTGAATTCAGAATCACCGAGTCATAGCAAATTTAATGGTATGTATAGGGAATTTGAAATAGGTAACTGCAACAAATGCAGCGCAGCCAAGTTCTAATTAACCATTAAAATAGCTTAGGCAAGGGAGGACAATAAGGATTCTAGGCACAGTCTGACCGCAGTAGAACTATAGCATGAAAATTTCATTTTTTATTCAGTTTGAGAAAAATACACTGTAAATAAATCCTGTAAATAGAAGGTAGAGCGTGAAAAAGGAAGGCAACCCAAGGAGTATAAAAAGGAGACCCTTTCTGCAACTTTTCGCCCCCCTTAGAGAAGTAAGAAAATAGAGTATTATTTTTCTCAAGCATTTCTGGTTGTCACTCCAGTGTGAAAAAGTGATATACAGTTAAGATTGCCACTGTAGTAAAAGGCAGCAATTAAGGAGAGAAATATTAAGTAAATATTTCAACAGGAGAGCTGGTTAACACTCCAGATTTCAAAGTGTAAACACAAAACAGTTATCTTGCTACTGTTAAAACAAGCAATAAAATAAGACAAAAATAAAACAAACTCAAGGGACACTCCAGACACAATCCAAATCCATTAACTGAATAGAATCTTTGAAACTTCACCAAGTAGAAGATTTAATTCAAGTTAAATTCCAAATTAAACAACGTTACACAGAATTACACCTAGACAAATTAAGAAATTTCAATAAAGAAACAGCTCTGCAGGGCTCGGTTTATCTGTAAGTCAATTCCCAGGAACTTTAAAACTAATCCATAAAAATAGAATTAGCCAAAACACTCGGATTGGTACTATATTTACAATAAATAATACTAGTACACTTCCCCATCCTAACTAAAGAACCAGGGAACAGCTTGGTGGTGGTCTTGTTTGAACCTCCCAACTGACCTTCCTTCGTTCTCTCCTTCAACGCACATCGATTTGGCAGGAAGGGATGAAAGCTGAGCCACAGCTGGTGATGCATTGGCATCAGAGCGCACAGTGGTGGGACTCAGATCAGTGTTGGAGGCTGCACAATCAACAGAATGTTGATGTGCTGAGGGCATCCCCAATTTGATGTGTTCAGGATTGGATGTTGATGCAACAGTGGATATGGATTTGGTTAAAAACCCAAAAGGCAGGGGGGAGAGGGATTTGGACAGGGTGTTGAGTGCTGGGGGAATGACAAATTCTGTTGGAAGGGACTTTAAGTAACGTCCCCGAGCCAGCACATATAGGTGTGGCATCGGAATTGAAGTCCACTCAGTGTGAACTGCGTCCAACCACTCAAACACGTTGTAACATGTATTAAACCCAATATCATCGTCCCAATGACTCCACAGAGTGTTTTGATGCACGATCCAAATGATGGCGTTGACACACTCGCTTGCAGAGATCAACCATCACTGGTGATCATCTGCAGCAACAGCGGACTTCAGGCTGTTGGCAATTGCATCTATCGCATTCTCCAACTCCTTCATCACTTCAACATGTTTGGGCCTATTCCAGTATTCAACAGAATCTTGTGGCAGGATCTCTTCAGGGCCAAGATCATGTCCATCAAGCCAGTACATCGCAGATCGGGTTTTGTACAGCAGCATATGTGTAATGCAAGGGGTGTGATTGAGGAAGACTCAGACAGTGCTATTCAGCATCTGGAATGCCCTCTCCTTGTGAGTTACATGCAAGTGCGTAAATCGACATGAGAAAGGCAAGTAGAAAGCCCAAGGTTGCAAGGATGAGCTTGAGGGGCCGTAAACACGTGGTTCTGCAGAAGAAACTGAGATGGTACAAGAAAGCACGTGTTTTTTGAAGCTGTCAGGGATGCATCCAGGGTGGAGGGGGCCTGGATGTAGTGCCTGGCAGAGGGACCCTCTCAGGGTGCGAAGCGGGTGTTGTAATGGGTCTATCACCACTAGACTTGAGACAGAAGAGAGGGAGAGGGTTGGAGTGGTTGCATGCACAGGTTTGTTAACTGGGAGTGGATTCCACTACTCCTCACTGTCTAGCTAACTATACAGCTGGTCATGGTATCACGGAAGAATCTGAAAATGACAAATAAGGAAAGAACAATAAGAAAGGGAAACATCGGGCTCTAGTGACTAGAAATGGAATCAGAAAAATCAGGAAAAAATAAGAAATATGCAGGAGAGAACATTGGCTAAGGGCGGTAGAATCGCAGGATTTGGCTTGTTTATGGTACACCAGCAAATCCCCGTTACAGCATGCATGCTGGCAGGCCTGATGTGGGACAGCAGTCCCTGGCCACTTATACTGAAGTGGAAAAGGTGAATTATTATTAAAAGGGAAAGCTACGCTAACTTACCTGAAGTGGAAAAGGTGAGAAGAAGGTTACTTCTTCAGTTCCCACTTCATGTACATGTGGCTTGAGTCACATGACGAGTGCCATGTCATCCTCGGAGACAGCTGCAGCCACCTGGGTGTTCCCAAGAGCATCCACTGCAGGTGCATGTGCTGGGCACAGCAGGAAGCCGTCCAGGGTGTCTGGGCTGGATGGGTCAATAGTACATTGATGCAAGGGAAAGTGGTCCATGTAAATAGAAGGAATAAACAGGAAGAGAATGATTGGCCAACCAACGAACTTTACCAGATACCAGAGTTTCTGGCGTAGCCACTTAGAGTCCAGTACCTTCTTGACCTTGTACTCTTCCTCTCCATCTACAAGTTCCGGACCTGAATGGGGGTCAGTGGGTTGTTCTGCAATATTGTCCAGGCAGTGTGGTCTGATGTTCGTTACAGATACGACCAGGTGGATTCCCTTCTGTCATGCAGTAAGTTGGAGTTTGATGGCGGCTGGGGAAACGACTTTGACGATCTTGAAGGGGCCAAGCCATTTGTGGTCCAGCTTTTTGGTCAGACAGTCAGTCATGTAATTTTGGGTGCTGAGCCAGATTCGGTCACCTTCCTGATACTTTGGGGTTGTTTTGTGATCTCGGTCATAGTAACGGGCCATCTCATCTGCTGCGTGTTCCAGTGCAGCCTTCGCCTCCTCCTGCATTTTCATCATCCTTGACGAGAATGCGTCAGCAGCTTCCACCTTGGATGTGCACATGGGCTCTGTCCCCATCCTGGGGTGTTGGCCGGTGTCGAGTTTGAAAGGAGTTCGGTGGGTGGATGAGTGGATGCGGTTGTTGTAGGAGAATTCCGCCAGTGGGAGCCAGTCCACCCAGTCGTCCAGTTGATGGTTGACGAACACCCGGAGGTAAGCTTTGATCTCTTGGTTGACCTGCTCAGTCTGTCCATCCATCTGGGGGTGGTAGGGCGCCAAAGGGGTCAGTTTGATGCCTAGAAGGTCTGTGAGCTCTTTTGAGAAGTGGGAGACGAAGGCACTCCCTCTGTTGCTGAGGATCTCCTCTGGGAGCCCATGGTGCCTCCAGACATGCTCTAGAAAGAGCCGTGCGATACCCTCCGAGTCTATGGTCGTCATGGTGGGGACCACATGGATAGGCTTGGACAGGTGGTCTACTACCACCAGGATGGCGTTATAGCCCTTGGACTCTGGGAGCTCTCCCACCATATCTACTGAGATCACCTGCCAGTGATGGGTGGGGACCTTGTTTGGGGTGAGCTTCCCAACTTTTCATGAGGGGAAGGATTTGACACAGTCCCATGTATGTACCACCTGACATACTCTGCCATCCGGGGCCACCAGTAGTCATGGGAGACAAGTTCCAGGGTTTTCCACCACCCTGGGTGCCCTGTTGCCCATGCATCATGGTGTAGCCGAACCAGGTTGTGGTGGAGTTGGGGGTCTTTTGGGATGTATACCCTCCCTCGGTACAGAACCAGCTTGCCTTGTCTTTCCCATTCATCCGACCTTAACATCCCCTCCCCCAGCTCTCGCATGGCCTTTACTACCCTCTCATCATGATCTTTTGCCCTGCATATCCGATCCAAGATGTCTACACTTCCACCAAGATTGCCTCTGTCACATGGGCCTCAAACCAGGCCGGTTGGAGGAGGGTTAACCCTTCATTGTCATCCTTTTGGGTGGTCAGCATGACAGGAGAGTGCATCCAGTTTTCCCATAAGCTTCCTGGGACAGTGGACAAGGGTAAAGTAGAAACAGGAGAGGAAGAGGGACCATCGAGCTTGGCATCGATTCAGCCTCTGGGCTGTCTGGAAGTACCCCAGGTTGCGGTGGTCGGTGTAGACCTCGACCTTCTCTTCAGCACCCTCTACGAAGTGTCGCCATTCTTCGAGAGCTCAGATGATTGCAAGCATCTCCTTGTTGTACACCTTGTAGTTATGCTCCATGTCCATGAAGCTTTTGGACATGAATGCCACCAGGTGAAACTCCCCATCGGGTTGGAGTTGGGAGAGGACCGCACCGGTTGTGAAATTGGAGGCATCACACTCGAGCCTGAAGTGGCTGGAGTCAGTGGGGAAGGAGAGAACTGGGGCAGTGGTGACAGCTTCCTTGAGGGTGCGGAAGGCATCGTCCTCACTCATGCCCCAGTTCCAGGCTTGGGCCTTTCGGGTCAGCTTGTGGAGTGGGCAGGCTTTCTCAGAGAAATCCTTGATGAGCCAGCGATAGAAGTTTACAAACCCCAGGAAGGATTGCACCTCCTTCACCTTGGTTGGGGTCGGCCAGTCGAGGACTCCATGGATCTTTACAGGGTCCATTGCAACACTACCCTCTGAGATAACAAGGCCGAGGTACTCGATCCGGGTCCATTTGAACTTGCACTTTTCTGGCTTCAGAAAGAGCCTTCTCTGCAGTGTCTCCAGGACTTCTCGGACGACCTTCTGGTGTTCCTCCAGGGTAGCCATGAAGATGAGAATATTGTCCATGTAACAGATGACGACTTCCCGGTCGATGAAGTCCCTGAGGATGTTGTTCATCATCGTTTGGAAAGTCATGGGGGAGTTACACAACCCGAAGAACATCACCATGGGCTCGAACAGCCCTCGGTTTGTTGCAAACGCTGCCTTCCACTTGTCCCCATCTTTGATCCGGACATTGTGTCACGGCCGTGCATTCCAGCCTGTTAGCCACCCATCCCGATGCCACCCAAGCCCATTCCCACTATGCGAGTGTGAGCACGAGCCCCAACCTCAGCCCTATCCTCCCTGAGGACTCCCTGCTCACTCCCCCACTTGCCCCTAGGCTCCCCTGCACCTGGCTGACTCCCCCACAGCCACACCAACCTTCCTGCCCTGAGTCCGCCTCCAGCACCACGCCCAGCGCGACTCCTCTACCCCACCCACTTGGCCCCTACAGGGCCACTACCATTCCCACGCCCAACTCCGGCCCAACTCCGCCGCTACGATACCATCACCGCTATCGTGGCCCTACACTCCTTCCTTTATTTATCTGTTATTGTTTGTTTTGACCCTCGGTCATTGCTGGCTGCTATGCGGCCAACCCCACTCCTTGTTCCCTTTTGCTTCCAGACCCCTCGGCCTTCGGCCTGGGTCTGCTTCCATTCATTCTTTCTCCCTATATATATCCTGTATGATACTTTATTGTACCTCAGCTCTAATATTGATTTGACCATGACCCTCTAAGTCCTGACCCCAACAAGGCAACCCCAGTAAGTCTGAAGTGAGGGCCAAGAGACAGCTAGGGGGCACAGCACTCCTTTAGAGTCGCTGAGGCCAAATGCCCTACCCTCGGGCTGTAATTTACATATATATACCTTGGAGTAGTTGTAAAGGCCTGGAAGCCTTTTACCTCTACCCCATTGAATATACAGCTCATCAAAGCTTATGTTTAGATGGACTAACTGAGGCCTGAGGCGAACGGGGGAACAGAATGTTACTGTCCCCAAATAAGTAAGCAACCCTTCACCTACTCCACTCCCCCGCTACCACTCCCTGCTCCTCCTCCTTCCCTTTTCTTCTTCTCTCTATTTCTGTTCCACAGTCGACTTCCTTCTTCTCTATGTATCACTACACATCTAACGCCACTCCCTGTCAGGGACCGACCTGGGGTCGAGAGCGCCTGGGTATATTGCCCAGGGCTGAGGGTCCGGTAGGTATGATGTGGGTGCGCGTAACAACAGGCCTGAAGCAGACAAGGGTCCCTGGCCACTCAGGCTAAAGTGGGAAATGTGAGAAGAAGGTTGCTTCTCAGTTCCCACTTAGGCTGTGTTTATATACATGTGGTTGAGGCCACATGGGAAGCGCCACGTCATCTACGCACACAGCCACATCCATCCGGGTACCTCCATAAGAGGTCCTAGGAGCATCCGGTATGCAGGAGGTCATCTGGTGTGTCCGGGTCCAGGCACGTTACACTGCAGCCAGGTCAATGGAACATTGATACAAAGGAAGTCATCCATGTGATAAGAAAAGAATAGAGGAAAGAGAAGAGAAAGAAGAAAGAGAAGAGTAAAAGGGGAAGAGGGGGGAGGTCGGGAGGAGCGGATGGTGGGGCACCAGGTCAGGTGGGGCCAGGTCAGGTGGGTGTGCCCTGACACTCCCCCAATCGCCGCACCCACCATCTGCATCCCTGTCCACACAGCAGCACACCTCTGGGATCTCCTGTGGAGACACCCAGAGAAGTGTGTGTCAGGGCACACCCGCCTGACCCAGCCCCACCTGACCCGGTGCCCCACCATCCGCTCCTCCCGACCTCCCCCCTCTTCCCCTTTTACTCTTCTCTTTCTTCTTTCCTCTCTTTTCTCTTCTCTTTCCTCTTTATTCTTTTCTTATCACACAGACGACTTCCTTTGTATCAATGTACCATTGACCTGGCTGCAGTGTAATGTGCCCGGACCCGGACACACCAGATGACCTCCCACATACTGGACACTCCTAGGACCTCTTACGGAGGTACCCGGACGGATGTGGCTGTGTGCGTAGATGACATGGTGCTTCCCACATGGCCTCAACCACATGTATATAAACACAGCCTAAGTGGGAACTGAGAAGCAACCTTCTTCTCACATTTCCCACTTTAGGCAAGTAGCTTACATTTCCCTTGTTAATAACAATAACACATTTCCCATTTTAGCCTGAGTGGCCAGGGACCCTTGTCTGCTTTGGGCCCATTGTTACACGTGCCCATGTCATACCTACCGGACCCTCAGCCCCAGGCAATATACCCAGGCACTCTCGACCCCGGGTTGGTCCCTGACAGTGTGGCTGTGTGCAGAGATGACGTGGCTCCCCTCACGTGACCCTGTCTGTATATAATAGCACCTGGGGTGGGAACAGAAGAAGCAGCCTTCTTCTCAATTTCCCACTTCAGACTAAGTGGTCGGGGATGCTCACCCCATGATGGGATTGCCGCTATGCACAGCTGACACCTGTCCCATTGAGTCCCTCTGTTATAAAAATGGGGCCTAATTGGCCCATTTCTATAGCATCTGGGTGCCATGACATTGAGAGAGTGTTACAGTTAATGTAACAGAAGTTATAACAGTGGAGTTTACAATAACATGGACAGGAGTGTTTTTGAGTAGTAATTGTTGGTTTAGTTGTTAATATATACATATCACGTGACTTTGTACTGTACAGAGCCCATAAGAGGCTAGAAATGGGAAATTCCCATTTCCATAACACCCTCGCACTGGGACTTTGCCGCTTTTGGAGCTGTCCCTGACAGTATTTACACAATTGTAAGTCGTATTTTTGTATAGTTCACTTCTACTCATATCATTTGGCTTAGACACAAAAGCACATACCCTTCATGCATTGCTTTGTTGCAGACTGGGCCACAAGAGAAATTGTCAAGCAAGCACTCAAGAACTTCTGCTCATATGATGTCACAGTAGCAGGGGCTGAATTGGAAGACAATGAGGAGCAGCTGGCAGCTGAAGAAGAGGAACAGGAGACTGTGTCAGGGATCGGCCCCTGACCCCGCTGTCAGGGCACCCAACCACACCCCAGAACCACCTTCCCAGACTTCCCCCACTCCCCAGACCTCCCCATCCCTACATACCTCTCACAGCTTCAGCCCGCATGTGAGCCCGCGGGAAAAATCACGTGGGTTAAGGCGAGCAACTCGCCTTAACCCATGTGACACCTTTTCCGAGTCGCGGGAACATGCTCGGCTTCTACCCGGAGTCACGTTATGAACTGTACAGTACACTTCCTTTTTATAGTAGCCAAGCGGGGAATAGGGAAACTTACCCTTCTTCTCAACTCAATCCCCGCTTAGGCAAGTTGTAGTTACCCTCTGTAATACATGACAACTCAATCCCCGCTTAGTCCCTTCAGTGAGTTTGAGGAGCTGAGGACAGGGTCTAGCGCCCAACCACCTGGAACACCGCACACACCTAGGACTGAGGTCGGGCTGTCCCTGATCGAGGACCGAGCCCTGACAGACTGGTGATTCGGAAGGCAGTAATTTGGGTGAGGGTGAGAACATCAATGGAGAGTCAAGTCGGGTGAGGAGTCAGGTGGAGAATCAGATGCTGACTCTTGACTTGTACATATGCACATGGGCATACTATAATACAGAATAATTTTTGTGCTTTGATATTCAGGATAAACATGACTGGATTTGATATGGAATAATCAGACGATTTGCACTTATACATAATTCAGAGTCGAATCAGCTGAGTTTTTCAGGATTAATATGGCTGAATTTCCACCAAGCAGGTAGTCCTGAGTGTTCGACTGAAAATGATGTTTTTGGTGTTGAAATCTTCAGCTGTTTATTTCAACCTCTCACCATCTGTATTTCAACACTGTATACTGAAAAGTAGTATCTATCACACTGAATTCCAATCTCTTATCATCTGAAGGAAGTGCTGAAATTCAGTTCATCAATGTTCTACAGAGCATGCTGTTTGACAGCAGGGCTGAAACAGATGCAATATCGCTGGATTTCGTCTGTGCAGTCCACATCCCAATTCTCCAGTTGGAGAATCCAGTCATCCTCCAAATGGGGACGAAAGGAACAAGATCAAAAATCTTGTTTGGAACAAACATGGGCATTGTAGGAGGGACAAGCCGGTAGTACCCAAACACTGCCATATAGCAGTCTACAGACGTTACCTGGAGCCCGACACACAATCCCCCAGCCCCCCAGAGCCCATTGAACTTCTCCCATTGTCTCTGTATTTTTTAATATTTTTCCAGACCAGGTTACGGCCACTTAGTTTCCATATCAGGCCCACTTTCATGGTATTTTCACCATATCTCCCCCAGTTCTTCTCCAATCCAGATGCATTAGGTATTGTTGGAAAGCTACCATCAAGACGAGTCGAAAATTTCCAATATTGGGAGATTTGGTGCTGTTAGATATGGCAAGTTCGGACAACTCCGGAATGGAATCGGAGACTTAGCATGGAAGGACCTTGGCCTTGGCTACTCAGGTGGAGCGCTGTAGGAGAAATAACGGTCACACTATGGAAACCCATTATGGAAATATGCCAGATAAATCACAAAACCCCATATGACAAGTAGATATGAGAAAATAGAAGGACCTGAATTTTAATGAATTTTTACGGATTTTTACGAATTATTATGACTATACATGATAAATTGAAAGAAAGAAAATTAGCAAAAATACTTCAAGCTTAGCGTCAACAACACGGAATTCTCGGGGGAATTTATAGCAAATATTAAACAAAGAATTAGGACAATCGACCAAGATTTGACTATAAAAACAATCAGAGAACCTCCATGGAAACTACTTTCCCACATCCGCACATGTAGCCAAGGATGGAAGTACCACGGAACAAGGATTCCTCAGGAACTAATGCAAAATTCAAAGTCGTGTTTATAATAGGAAATGTAGATGTCCCCCAAACGGACCCAATGAAAGTAATTACAGGGAAAACTACCCATAAACGACGGAGATATGACTAAAACTCCTGCAAAACGAGGACAACGTTTAAAAAGCAAGCGCAAAGACTAACCAGTAACGACCGAGACGAGCTTCATAGTCCATTAGAAGGAAGGGATCTAATCTTAATCCACCCAAATTTTCATAATAAAAGGATCATGCATTAATGAGATATCCAATAATGGGAATAGCAACATCAAAAGTCCGAGCTCAGGGAAAAGTTGATGTTTACGTAGGATCCATAATTAAAACATACAACGAAATTTACACAGAAATTATGAAAATAGGGAACTATAGTTATGCAAAGTTTCAGCCCAAACGGTCCAGCCGTTGTGAAGTTATACTCATGACGGGAATATAGAAATCCGCATCATGTTTAATGACACATGAGGGTGGCAATGCGAAGGGAACCGGCTGTCGGAACCGAGATCTGCACTTTGGCAGATTGCGAAGACCAATTTCCATCCAAATAAGGAAGAGCCCAGTCAAAAACAAAGCACGGAAAGTGCAAAACAACCTTAGATCATGAGGGAAAAATCTGAAATAAATCACAGAAGCCCATATGAAAGATATAAACACCCGCGCATACCATAAATCCTGAACAATTAAACAGAAACGGCACCCGCATACAAACGACTATGGGAACGATGCACGTGACTACTGAATGTGTGCACAAACTTTTGCTAACTCGACGAATACCAGGAAATAGAACACAAATTTAGTACCATTGGAAAGGTGGAAATAAATGAAAATTTATGATACCAAGAACGTGAGAAACCATCCAGAAATGAATGAGATACAAGGACATGAAGTTAGAAACCTAAAAATGCGCAGGAAGACAGCTTCAAGAGGTCCAGAGCCCTAAATAAAATACATAAAAATATGATATCTTCGAGGACGACCTACTATAACAACGAACAATACATATGGAGGATTAGGATGTGATAATACAAAAGGGAATCAGGGAAGATGAACGAAAACCATGAGAACCACTAAACTACGACGGACCATGGTGGGAATTTTAGGGAACAATATTCTAATGAAGTGGAGAGCTATAACACATTCGTTTGAGTAATTCTTGACTACTAGCAACTTTTTCTTTGGGTTTTAAACCTGAATAATTCACTCATTTACCATTTCAAGTCTCATTTTAACTAAATGTCGCTGAATAAAAATGGAATAAATCAGCTGAAGGTCTCAGTGCAGCCATATGCATAGTAATGCGAAGTTTGAATTCAGAATCACTGAGTCATAGCAAATTTAATGGTAAATATGAGGAATTTGAAATAGGAAACTGCAACAAATGCAGTGCAGTCAAGTTCTAATTAACCATTAAAATAGCTTAGGCAAGGAAGGACAATAAGGATTCTAGGCGCAGTCTGACCGCAGTAGAACTGCAGTTCAGCGCAGCAAAGCGCAGTAGAACTATAGCGTGAAAATTTCATTTTTTATTCAGTTTGAGAAAAATACACTGTAAATAAATCCTGTAAATACGAGGTAGAGCATGAAAAGGAAGGCAACCCAAGGAGTATAAAAGGGAGACCCTTTCTGCGACTTTTCGCCCCCCTCAGAGAAGTAAGAAAATTTTTCTCAAGCATTTCTGGTTGTCACTCCAGCGCAAAAAAGTGATATACAGTTAAGATTGCCACTGCAGTAAAAGGCAGCAATAAAGGAGAGAAATATTAAGTAAATATTTCAACAGGAGAGCTGGTTAACACTCCAGATTTCAAAGTGTAAACACAAAACAGTTATTTTGCTACTGTTAAAACAAGCAATAAAATAAGACAAAAATAAAACAAACTCAAGAGACACTCCAGACACAATCCAAATCCATTAACTGAGTAGAATCTTTGAAACTTCACCAAGTAGAAGATTTAATTCAAGTTAAATTCCAAATGTCATATCCATACAATCCCGACCTCCGCTCCGGGCTCCCGGAACTCCGAACTCCGACTTCCGGAGCCCTACTTCCCTTCCATCACTTTCTCCTTGCCGACTCCCAAGAGGTTATCCCACCTCCGGCTCAGACACCACCTTCGGTCTGACTCCGGAACATTCCGGGTCCGACCCCAACCTCGACACCTTCCAGAAGAGCATGCAACACCTATGTTCCCGACTCCGGACCTCTGCTCCGGAATCCTGTTTGCGTCTCCATCTCTGGAACCTCCGGTCTCAGCTCCGACCTCGGACTTTGACCCCACCTCCACTTATACCCATTGTATTGGTTAGCTCATTCCATTTAATTATGTTTGCCAATATTCCGGAGTTTAACCTCCGAGTTCGGACTTTCCGGACTTACTCCGGACCTTGCAACTATTGCATTGTCCATTTCAATTCCGCTATTCTCCCTCATCCCTTTTTGGGCTGCTGCTTCCTTTCTATTCAGTCAGCTAGCCATTCCCCACTCCCAACCTCCTTCCTTCCTCCTTGGGCCTTGGCCCTTCATTCCTCCTTTGGGAAACACCATTGAGTCAAACACTTGACCCTCGGTGTTGTTCCTCTTTCCATCTCCCTTTGTCTCCTTTTGTCTTACCCTTGTTCCTTTTGATTCCGGACCCCTCCTTATATACAATGTACCTAGTAACTTGTAACCTCAGTCCGAAATCGACCTGAAATGCCCCCTAGAGACTTCCTGCTCACCTACTGTGAAATTAAGGACCAAATGGACAAACAGCAATGGCACAGCGCTCCGCTTGAGTCACTGAGGCCAAGGTCCCTCCACACTAAGTCTCTGATTCCACTCCGGAGTCGTCTGTTTCCGCCCGGTTCTAACACCAAATTAAACAATGCTACACAGAATTACACCTAGACAAATTAAGAAATTTCAATAAAGGAACAGCTCCGCAGGGCTCAGTTTATCTGTAAGTCAATTCCCAGAAACTTTAGACTAACCCATAAAAATAGAATTAGCCAAAACACTCGGATTGGTACTATATTTACAACAAATAATACTAGTACACTTCCCCATCCTAACTAAAGAACCAGGGGACAGCTTGGTGGTGGTCTCATTTGAACCTCCCAACTGACCTTCCTTCGTTCTCTCCTTCAGTGCTGTGCCATTGCTGGTTGTCCTGGGGGTCCCTAATTTCAGATCTAGCAGAGGGGAAGTCTCTTAGGGGGGAATCAAGTCGATTTTGGACTGAGGTTATGAGTTACTACAGTAGTGGACATGCAAAGTCTTCAAAATTTTAGTGTGTCCAAGATATACATTCAATAAGCCTCAAACTTGGTGAAATCACTTATCTTGCACTTGCTGATCATTTGCTGCTAACAATAAACCAATATTTGAAGATTCAATTTTTTAGTTTTGGTGAAAAATTGGCCACATGCTAAAAAATGATCACCTATAGTTGGAAGGGGCATCATGTGGAAAGCAATTACAAGGGGAATAAGATTATGGAAGAATATTTTGAGTAAGGGTGAATTTGACATGCAAAATCAAGGATGTTTGAATGTGCCATGGTGATTTGGTTCCGGCCTAGCACATGCCTTCCTTATTTAGCATCCAGGTCCCAATGTCGCTCTTAACATGGCTTCAAGATGCAGGTGGTGAAATACTTTTGCAGTAATGGGGGTATGGCAAGTACCGATATCATGACATTTGGAAGCCCACCTTTGCTGCTGCCAAGGCTGCAGCACTTCAATGTCTGGATTCATGCCCTCTCAGTACTATCCGGAAATTCATCAACCATGTGTGGTGACTCATGGATGCATATTGCAATGGATTGACTGGGAAGGCCATGGAATGGGAAGTGAAGAAACAAAAGAGGCACTGCCCCATGTCAGAAGTTGCAATGGCTGCCATGGAAGCCATCCTACCCCCTTCATAGTCATGAATACTGCACTGTTTTACTTTTCTGGGTCCACTGAAACTCAAAATTTTTAATTTTATCTGAAAAATTTTCAGCCAAAAATTGGCCACTGCTAAAAAAAAATGGGAAAATTTCAGGAAGCCTGTTTTTTGGTAGCTACACTCGATTGGTGTCTGTCTCCATCAACATTAGGATTATTGGAGTAGCAGAACCCAGCTGAGAAACTTTCAAGTCTTTGTGTGTCCACTACTGTAGGTACTTTGTATATAAGGAGGGGTCCAGAATCAAAAGGAGCAAGGGTACTCCAAAAGGAGACAAAGGGAGCTGGAAGGAGGAACAACACTGAGGGTCAAGGGTTTGACTCATGGTGTTTCCCAAAGGAGGAGTGAAGGGCCAAGGCCCAAGGAGGAAGGAAGGAGGATGGGAGTGGGGAATGGCCAGCTGTGTCATATCCCGGAATCCCGACCCTGCGCACTCCCACCACACCACACCTTCCTAACAACTTCACCATCCCCTACACCATGCCTCTCCACTCCCCAAGTCACCTTCCCTCCTGACTGTCTCAGCTCCAGTCTGGTTGCGGCACACCGAACCTTGGCCACTCCCATCCCAGAAGCTCGGTCCCGAGTCGGAACATTCAGAGACTCCAGATTTGCTCTGATATCCCGACAGACCTCCAACATCCCGTGACATACCCCTAAACCATTTCTCCACCCATTTCATTTATTGGAGTCACCCAACATCCTTCGGATACACACCTCCGCTTTCGGAGCTACCCGCATCCTTCGGTGACCTCACTCACGTCATCACTTATTAGTCACCTTCCATTCTTAGCACAACTATCTTCTTCTTCCCATTCAGTTGGCTAACCCCCCTTACCCATTTCTCGTTCCCATTCATTTTCCAGCCTCTTACTCCACCCTCCTCGATCCGACACCTCGGTTCCCCATTAAAGATATCATTCGGGACCTTTTGGTACCTCTCAGTATCATTCAGCACCTTTCGGTGTTCTTCTATTATCATTCGGACTTTGACTAAGTCCTTTCCATTCCCCCTTATAAATACCCATAGATTAGAACCTGTAGTTCCTCAGTTCTAATCTCGACCAAAATGCTACCCAAAGTCCCTCTGAGTGAATCCCGTTCCCGTTCTACAAGATACCTCAGACATAAGAAATACAAGGACTAACTGAGATGTAACGGAGGCACAGTGCTCCCTCCGAGTTGCTGAGGCCGCATCCTTCTTAGAGCCTCTTGTACTATCCATGTTATAGGAATGGACCAGAATCTTATGGTCCATGGTTACAAGCAGGTAGAACCAGGTATGCCTCCTTATTGTTTTCCCCTATTTCTCTACCCAAACCCCATGCCAAGCTTTCCCACTGGGTTTTGGTGCTGGCTGGGGGAATTGTTGAATTTCAAGGGACTTCCCTTGACCATTACAACTTTTATGATATAAACTAGTCATATGACATGTAAAGGCAAATGCCGAAAGAGGTCTTTCTTCATCTAATACATAACCCACAAAACCTTGTACCACGATTGTAACTGCCACACCATTGTGCCACCACTGTAAGCCTTCTCTGTAACATCTGACTTGGTCCATATCAATGTCTACATCGATATTCTTACAATCTGTGAGAAAACCTCAATGGCCTGGTGAGTGCTTAGACACTGGACCTCACTCTTCCCGCTCCCAACCCCCCCACTGGGTGGTTGAGCTCCCATTCCTATCCTTCCTGTAGTACCCTACTGGGTCCTACAACCCTTCCTCCCTTCTTGGGAGGGAGAAGTGACCCAGGCAGCCCCAGGATGCCTGGCCATGTACCCGCGGGCCCAAATTCCCACGGTCACTCACTACCGTGCACTGGTCAACCAATCTGCCTGTCCCAACAAATCCCGCTACCAGTACGCTCCCTTGAGCGCCAAGTAACCGATAGACAACCACTGGGCCACTCCCTCAAGGAGTGCCAACTACCCACGCTACCGGTATGCTCACATGAGCGCCAAGTCACCACTAGCCAACTGTTAGATGGCTCCCTCAAGGAGCCCCCATTATACCCGCTGCTGGTATGCTCCTTGGAGCGCCAAGTTGCCGCTAGCCAACTGTTAGGTGGCTCCCTCAAGGAGCCCCCATTATACCCACTGCTGGTACGCTCCTCGGAGTGCCAAGTTACCGTTAGTACACCTGGTCTCAGATCTCCTCCTGCTCTCCCTTCAACGGCTACGCAGCCACCTCTGTCCCTGAGCAGAATGGCTCAGGTTGGGTTCCCCGGAACCCATTCCTGTAACAATCCAGCAGAACTGGGCTTCCTGGAGAAGCTTCAGTCCACTACTGGAGCTCTCGGATCCCCCCTCTAGTTGAGCCCTGCCTGCATTCAGACTCATGCATTTACCCCTACGATCCGGGTTTTTGACAAGCTGACTGAATAGAAAGGAAGCAGCAGCCCAAATAGGAATGAGGGAGAATAGCAGAATTGAATGGAGCAATGCAATAGTTGCAAGGTCTGAAGTAAGTCCAGAAAGTCCAAACTCAGAAGTTAAACTCCGGAATATTGGCAAGGGTAATTAAATGGAATGAGCTAATCAATACAATGGGTATCAGTGGAGGTGGGGTCAAAGTCTGAGGTCGGAGCTAAGACCGGAGTTCCGGAGATGGAGATGTGAACTGGATTCTGGAGCAGAGGTCCGGAGTCAGGAGCATAGATGTTGCATGCTCATCTGGAAGGTGTCGAGGTTGAGGTTGGACCTGGAATGTTCCGGAGTCGGACTGAAGGTGGTGTTGGAGCCGGAGGTGGGATAACCTCTTGGGAGTCGGCAAGGAGAAGGTGACAGAAGGGAAGTGGGGCTCCAGAGTCAGTTTCGGAGTTCCAGGAGCCCAGAGCGGAGGTTGGGATTGTATGGATATGACAGGTGCAGCCATTGTGGAGATTGTTGAATTCTATCGATTGTGTGGCCACACCCATATATTTTTTATGTTTTCTGTTGTTTTCTTTGTTCTATGTTGTTCTGTCTGTTTCTATCCGTCCCTAACACCATCGGATTGCTTGGACATTAGCTTCGGTTACATACAAGCATGTAACTAGTATGAAAAGAGATCTTCTCCTCCTTCTTGCTTTAGTGCTAGTCCAACAGTACCGCATCTGGGAGCGTGTGAACAAGTTCAGTTAGGTTTAGGGTGATGTTGAAAAGGCAGGATGCCCTAGGGAAGGTCCACCAGTGAGTCTGTCAACACTGTGGTTTTGCTCCTCCCCCTTTCATTACCTGTGTGTGTGTGTGAGGGTGGTCTGTTCAGGTTCAGAGGTCTGTTACCTTGCAGCTTTCAGCCACTCTCCCTGCTTGCAGTGTCAAGATCAACGACCATGTTGAAAAACATTACTTCGATGTCATCAACATCGACAGATACAATGCCATATTTGGCACCCCCTGGTTGAATAAAAACCAGGTAAACTTAGACTTTGTCAGGGCCCAGCCTCAGACTTGGAGGCGCCCTGACCTCAACCCCCATCTAACCTGTCCTCACACTATGCAGGGCATGAGATGAGAAGAAGGGTAAAGGTCTCATCTCCCCACATGGTTGCTATATAAAGGAATGGGTCACATGCCCACAACTATACAGCTCCTAGAGTTGTGTAGTGTGACCCAGAGGGAACATCCAGGTGGCAGTGCCCAGAGTGTGGGAAGATTCTAGGTGAGTTGCTTGCCCAGAATGTTCCCATGGTTGTGGCTGTGCAGGTTTCTGGGTGAGCTGCTCACTCAGAAAGTTCCCACGCTATCCCGTGTGTGTGGATACACAACACAGAAAGGCAACAACAAGGCAACAATGAAGGAATGGAGGGAAGGGAGTGGTTGGGGAGTCCAGGGCACCCTAGGGCAGGGTGCTGAACCCTGACAGACTTCCGATCTCACAAAGTGAGAATGGCATCCAAGGGCAACATATGCACCCTTGGAGTCAGAGAAGACCATGCGACAAGATCACATGGGTGGAAAACTTGAGCAAGGACTTGAGAACTGCCAAGAAAGAAGCCCCCCTGACTGGGAGGCAAGAAAGAGACACACCTCAGGGTAATCCAAAAGAGATAACCTGAAGGTTGGCCCAATCCTAGTCCAGAAGGACTAGAACTTCCAGACATACCACATCTGGAAGGACTCTCCATGACTAACCCCAATGTCAGAGACCAGATTTGGGACAAAGGATGATGCAAGCAGGGAAGCGAAGCACAAGGAGGGGAATCAGGGGGGCAAAGGATAGGGAATGGATGCACGGCACAGCGGCACACCAACCTACCACCACCACCACCAGAACCTCTGCTACTTCACACCACACCTACTCCCACCCAGCAGGATGAGAAATGAAAAAGGGGGGCAGCAGGCGGCTTCCTTGGACAGAATCAAGACCAAACTGAAAACTCAACTGGGACTCGGTGTCCTATAACTTGGTGTGGATCTCCCTGAGGACACTGTGAGGCTTCCTTGCCTCCCTCAAGACTACTGCACTCGACCACGCCTCCAGCACACTTCACTTGGTGACCAGATCTAAATGTAGTGGAGGGGAAATCTCTGTTACAAATGTAACTAGCTAATATTATATACAAATGACCCTGCAAACACGTCTGCAAGCTTCCAGCATGTTCCATATGACTCATCTGGTCACGTCGCAAGAGAAAATAGAATAGGAAACACAATATCACAAGCAACAAATTATAAAACAATAGAAAGTGGCCACAGAAAACCTAACCTGCATCTCCAGCTCAAACCACTCGACACAACTGCGCTCCCTTCATGTCAACCAACTCGCCCAAACTACAGCTATCCAATGCAACAAACCGCATCCAATTTGATGGAGAATTGAGTGAGATAGCATTGAGGTGGGGAATATCCGGCACATTTTCCTAACTTTCCAACCACATGTTGCCATGGTCCCAAAATCCTCTTGACCAGTCATATCATGAACAATGAATATTTATCCCTATTTTTCTGAAGCCTGAGGGATGCCAGGGACCATCTGTGTGCCCCATTTCCCACGCATGCACAATGAACATGTGACATTCATTGCAATACACAACTGGAATCCACATATCTCCATCAATACCTCACCGATTCTCCTCACGTAACGTGCATCGGAATCGCCTTGACATCCTCTACCATTCATACTATAACCTTGTCACCTAATTCCTAACCAACTTTCCACTGTAAGGTTTTCTACCATTTTTCCTGCATGTGAAACCCAATATATCGCCTATTCTGGGGTGTCTGTAACCACCACCCCTACAACGATGTCCCCAAAGTGGAAGGCTTTGGCCTCAGCAACTTATCCCAGGAGCACTGTGCCTAGTTACACATCCATGCCCTAACTTACCGACTGGCAGGGGATTCTAGAAGAGGGAGAACTCTAGTCAATTTTATCACTAGGGTGTAACCTATCTACAAGTTATGTATATATAGTTACATAGAGGGCAGGCCCATGAATGGCAGGACTGAGTGGGGTGGAGCTAACGGGTTTATAGGTTAGCCAACTGAATATTACTGATGAGTCGGGTTACAGGGTTAGTGGGGTGGCGGGCTATAACCCAGAAATGGAAAGGAGGGATTGGCCCAAAGGTAGACTTGCAGGGCAAGCAAGTGAATTGCCCAGCAGAGGCAGGGGTGTGCTAGTGGATGTTGGAGCTGTCTGGAGGCCTTTGGGACTCCATACTCAGGGAGGCATAGGTAATATATTGAATTGAGGGGGTGGTGACCATTGGGGGTGTCAGAGGGGATTATGGAATATGGTGGCTCCAAGGTTAGTGATGAAGGAGCGGAGGTGATCCAGAAGGACTGGAGGTAGTGGAGGGTGATGGCCATGGATGGATATGACACCTGAGTTCGAAATACTCAGGGAATGGTGGAGAGAAAAGTTTGAAACTGTAATGGTGCTAGCACCATTAGAGATGCCTCCCCTGAGGGAGGTTAACCATTGGATCCCATTAAAGGATCCGAATAAGAAATTCAGGAAAATACCCTGAGATGCCCTGCAGCACTGCAGGAAGCACTAGCAACAAAAATAGATTGCTATGTAAAAGCAGGATGGTGGTATCCTGCAAGCAGTGAGTGAGCATGCTGTCACCGCCATGAATTCCGGCCTGTTCTCCACCTGTCCCGATGCCACCTGAGCCCATTCCTGCTGCACAAGCATGAGTGCGAGCCCTGACCTCAGCCCTATCCTCCCTGAGGACTCCCTGCTCACTCCCCCACTTGCCCCCATCAGCAAACCTGGATGCGGAGGCCTGAGGCTCATAGAGCTCTCAGAGTTTCAGTACTTTGAAATTGCAGGTCCCCATCTCTCAGAGCTCCCCAAAGTAGTCAAAGCTCTGAAAAGTAGTCAAAGCTCATAGAGCTATATTTGCACACAGGGGACTATTATCTATATGAGCTCCCTGAGTGTTTAATTTATCCGATATCAAAATTAAAATTTAAGAGCATTGACTCTGGCATCATGTGATGAGTCACAGCCAAGTCCCTACCATGCAGGAAACTGAACAAACTGAGCTTAACTTTCAGCCCCCAATGCAGCACTACACACCAAGGGTATATAGATATAGACCAAATTCAGGGATATACATATACAGTTAATCTGAAATTACTTAAGGAAAATGCAGGAAAATGAGTGGAGAAATGGGGGGGAAAATGAGGGGAAATTTGAGGGGGGAATGGGGGGAAATTGAGGAGGGAATTGGGGGGGGGAATGAGGGGGGAATGAGGGGGGAATGAAGGGAAATTTGAAGGGGGGAATGGGGGGAAATTTGGAGGGGGAATGGGGGGAAATGAGGGGAAAATTGAAGGGGGGAAATGGGGGGGGAATGAGGGGAAAATTGAAGGGGGGGATGGGGGGGAAATTGCAGAGGGAATTGGGGGGGAAATTGAGGGGGGGGATGAAGGGGAAAATGGGAGGAAAATGAGGGGGAACTGGGGGGTTTCTAAAAAGTCAGGGAAAATTAAGGAAAATTCAGAAAATGGGGGACTTTCTAAAAATGGAGAATGTCCAAAAATCAGGGGAAATTAGGGGGAAAATCAGAAAATTTGGGATAAGTTAGGGAGAGATATTTCAGGAAATTAGGAATAATTGGAAAAGAAATTAAATCACTTTTTTGATAATTCAATGTGTATTGGAAAGTGCCAAAGTGGGGCAATGTAGCAATGTATGTTTCAGTGTTAGAAAAGTCTCCCACCATGTTTTGGTGAGCCAAATAACCATGGCTTTTTGACCATGGGAAATTTGGTGTCAAAGGCTTGGATGATATCTGAAGAATACATCAGCTTTTTGTTTGCTTTATTGGGTGGTATTTTTAATTTACTTCATTTGGAACACTTTTTTAAAACTGATTTATACCCTACATAACATGCATGGTTACATTGCCACACTTTGGTGCTTTCCAATTCACATAGAATCATCAAAATTGGTTGAGTTTTGAGCAAGAAATGAGATGAAAGATAAAGTGCAAATTCTTGAATTTCAGAGTTTTCCTCATATTTTGTAAATAGGATTAAACAAATAAGGTGCTGATTTTAGTAAACACAAAAGGTATATGAGCTTTCAGAGCAATGACAATGGCCATTTTACACACATATATATCCATATTTTCTTGCACTACTGGTGCCAAAATAACTAAGCAGATTTCATGGAGATATGAAGACCATCCATTATTTAAAAACAAAAAGCTCTATGAGCTCTATGAGCTCAGTGAGCTCATAGAGCTCATAGAGCTTTTCAAGTAATGATGCTGGCCATTTAATATGCATTTCCAAAAATGTATATACATATTATCTTTGCACTTCTGCATCCTTAGGAGAACAAAATCATTCAAACATTTAATTTTCTCCACCCAATGTGTAGAGGGTGCACAGCAAAAAGACTCAATTTGCTCACAGAGCTCACAGAGCTCCCTACCAAGTTTGCTGATGCCTAGGCTCCCCTACACTTGGCCGACTCCCCCACAGCCACACCAACCTCCCCACCCTGAGTCTGCCTCTGGCACTGCACCCAGCACAACTCCTCTACCCCACCCACTTGGCCCCTGCAGGGCTGCTATCATTCCTGTGCCCAACTCCAGCCCAACTCCGAGTCTGGCACCACTACCATTACCATCGCTGCTATTGCAGCCCTATGCCCTTTCTTGTTTATCTATTATTGTTTGTTTTGACCCACGGTCATTGCCAGCCGCTATGTGGCCAACTCCGTTCCCTATTCATATTTGCTTCCAGACCCTTCGGCCTTCAGCCCGGGTCTGCTCCCATTCATTCTACCTTCATATATATATCCTGTATACTACATTATAGTACCTTAGCTCTAATATCGATTTGACCACAACTCCCCAAGTCCTGACCCCAGCAAGGCAACCCCAGTGAGTCTGAAATGAGGGCCAAGAGACAGCTAGGGGGCACAGTGCTCCTTTAGAGTTGCTGAGGCCAAATGCCCTACCCTTGGGCCTTGTTCATGGCATCACGGCCATCACAGCCTATAGTGGCCTGCAATGGCAACCCTTGGTGCCAACCCCGGACCCGTGTCTAACACATGCCCACTACTGTGCATCCACAAAGCAGATGGATCTTTGCGCACAGTAATTGACATGAGAAATCGAAACTCAAACATGATTCTTGACGTCACTCCAATGCCAGACATGCAACTGATCCAAGAATCAGTCGCCAGAGCAACATACTGATCCAAGATCGATATGTCAGACATGTATGAACAGATACACATGGATCCAGACGACATCCACAAGACAACATTCTCTACACCCCATGGGACATACAACTCCAGAACAATGCAGCAAGGAGACTGCAACGCTCCCTGTACTTTCCAGTGTGCATTGACCTGGGAACTACAAGGAGAAATAGGCAGATGTCTACATGTCTGGTTCGATGATATCTTCACCAGCACAAGCTCGGTGAAGAACCACAATAAAGCACTATTGTGGTTATTCACTCGCCTCAAGGGGGCGAAGTTCTACATAAGCCGGAAGAAATTCCAGCCATTTGCTCCAATCCTAGACGTTCTAGGAAGCCATGTGGATGAACAAGGCATCCATGCCCAAGCGGATAAAATGGAAAAAATCCACAACTGGCAAGAGCCAGTAGACTACACAGGAGTCTTACGATTCCTGGGAATGGTAGCATATCTATTGATATTCATGCCAAACGTCAGTGGCTACACAGGGCCACTGCAAACAATCTGCTCTCACAAGCAGATATTCAGGTGGACCCACTCCACCAGAAATGCTTCAATGAGATAAAACGTCTCACATGCAGGGCTCCAATTCTGAAGCCCATCCAGTGGAATTCACTGGAAAACCTCTCGATAGAAGAGAGGGACAAACTCCATGTCTGGGTCATAACAGATGCATGCCCAGCAGGCATGGGTGCACTAATTGGACAAGGTGAAAAGTGGCAAACTTGCTGCCCTGCCATGTTTATGTCCAAAAAGTTCACAAACACTCAGCATAGGTATTTTGCCTACAAACTCAAGGCACTCAGAGTCACTCATGAGATGGCAAGACAATCTCATGGGAGGCCGTGAATTCACAGTAATCACAGATCATAAAGCTTTGGAATATTTCAAAGCGAAAAACCACAACTCAGGAAGACACCTGAGATGGCAAGCCTTCTTTGCAAGCTTCAATTGCGAAATAAAATACATGGAAGGCCACAAAAACAAAGTGGCAGATGCACTTTTATGTTACTACAACTCATCAACTGACGAGGATCTGCACTTTGATGACTATGTGTTGGCAGATATCCACTTGGATAAAAAAGAAGACATCATCCCCAACAGAGTCAAGGAGTATGAGGAACTGCTGCTAAGCAGCACTCTGAGTGAAAACTCAGAGAAAAAGAGACTCGCAGCAATATGCACAAGCAATAACCTAGAGGAAGCTCTAGGGGGGAGTGCCCAAAACCTGGAAGAAATCATACTTCCAGAAGAAAATCTTCGAAAACAATTCGAAGAAAAGGACCTCATCAAAGCGATGAAGTCTGGCTATAAACAAAGCCAGATATACTGGGAAATCCTAGAGAATCCCAGGAACTTCCAAAACTTCTCCATAAGAGATAGGCTGATAACCCGACTTGGAGAATGTAAGGTGGGTGTCCTAGAACCCAGCTGTGAGTATCTGTCAGGGATGCGTCCGGGGTCGAGGCAGTCTCGGTGTAGTGTCCGGTGCTGAGGACCTCATGGGGGGTAGATCAGGCATGTGTACTGGCAGGCCTGATGCGGGACAGCGATCCCTGGCCACTTAGACTGAAGTGGGAATGTTGAGTTATTATTAAAAGGGAAACTGTCATATCCATCCACAGCCATCATCTTCCACTACCTCTGCTCCTTCTTCACTAACCTCGGAGCTCCTGTATTCTGCAATCACCTCCACCTCCCTAAGTATGGAGCCCTGAAGGCCTCCGGACAGCTCCGATGTCCACTGGCACACTCCTGCCCCTGCTGGGCAATTCAATTGCTTGCCCTGCAAGTCCACCTTCAGGCCTATCCCTCCTTTTCGTTTCTGGGTTATTGCCTGCCATTCCGCTAACCCTGTAACCCAACTTGTCGGTATGGCTAATGTTTAACTCCATTAGCTCTGCTCCGCTTGGTCCCACCATTCATGGGCCTGCCCTCGCTGTAACTATATATACTTAACTTGTACATAGGTTACACCTCAGTGATAAAATCGACTAGAGTTGATCCCCCTTTAGTTCTCGTTGCCAGTAAGTAAATTAGGGCATGGATGTGTAACTTGGCACAGCGCTCCTGGTCTGAGTCGCTGAGGCCAAAGCCCTCCACCATGGAGACAACTCCTTTGTCTCGCTCTGGTCTCTAACAGAAACTATACTACTTACCTGAAGTGGGAATGTTGAGAAGAAGGTTACTTCTTCAGTTCCCACCCCAGGTGTTTATATACATGTGGCTTGGGTCACATGAGGTTCGCCACGTCACCCTGCATACAGCCACAGTCACCCAGGTGTCCCTGCGGGGGATCCTGAGGGCGTATGCTGCACACATGTGCACTAGGTTGCACCCTAGAGCCATCCAGGGCATCCGGGGCTAGGCATGTCATGTGCATTGAAGGAGAGAATGAAGGAAGGTCAGTTGGGAGGTTCAAATGAGACCACCACCAAGCTGTTCCCTGGTTCTTTAGTTAGGATGGGGAAGTGTACTAGTAATATTTGTTGTAATTATAGTACCAATCCGAGTGTTTTGGCTAATTCTATTTTATGGGTTAGTCTAAAAGTTTCTGAGAATTGGCTTACAGATAAACCAAGCCCTGCAGAGCTGTTCCTCTATTGTAATTTCTCAATTTGTCTGGGTGTAATTCTGTGTAGGATGGTTTAATTTGGATTTTAACTTGAGTTAAATCTTCTACTTGGTGAAGTTTCAAAGATTCTAGTCAGTTAATGGGTTTAGATTGTGTCTGAAGTGTCCCTTGAGTTTGTTTTATTTTTGTCTTATTTTATTGCTTGTTTTAACAGTAGCAAAATAACTGTTTTGTGTTTACACTTTGAAATCTGGAGTGTTGACCAGCTCTCCTGTTGAAATATTTACTCTTAATATTTCTCTCCCTAATTGCTGCCTTTTACTACAGTGGCAATCTTAACTGTATATCACTTTTTCATGCTGGAGTGACAACCAGAAATGCTTGAGAAAAATAATACTCTATTTTCTTACTTCTCTGGAGGGGGGTGAAAGGTCACAGAAAGGGTCTCCCTTTTATACTCCTTGGGTCGCCTTCCTTTTTCATGCTCTACCTCATATTTACAGGATTTATTTACAGTGTATTTTCCTCAAACTGAATAAAAAATGAAATTTTCATGCTATAGTTCTACTGCGCTCAGCTGTGCTGAACCGTGGCTCTACTGTGGTCAGACTGCACCTAGAATCCTTATTGTCCTTCCTTGCCTAAGCTATTTTAATGGTTAATTAGAATTTGACTGTGCTGCATTTGTCGCAGTTTTCTATTTCAAATTCCTCATATTTACCATTAAGTTCGCTATGACTCGGTCATTCTGAATTCAAACTTCGCATTACTATGTGTATGGCTGCACTGAGACCTTTAGCTAATTTATTCTATTTTCATTCAGTAACAATTCGTTGAAATGAGACTTGAAATGATAAATGAGTGAATTATTCAGGTTTAGAACCGAAAGAAAAAGTTGCTAGTAGTCAAGAATTGTTCAAACGAATGTATTATAGCTCTCTGCTTCATTAGTACATCATTCCCTAAAATTCCTGCCATGGTCCGTCGTAGTTTAGTGGTTTTTGTGGATTTCGTCCATCTCCCCTGATTCCCCTTTGTATTATTGCATCCTAGTCCTTCATATGTATTGTTCGTTGTTATAGTAGGTTGTCCTCGAAGATATCATATTTTTATGTATTTTATTTGGGGCTCTGGACCTCTAGAAGCTGTCTTCCGGCGCATTTTCAGGTTTCTAACTTCATGTCCTTGTATCTCATTCATTTCTGAATGGTTTTCACATTCTCGGTATCATAAATTTTCATTTTTCCCACCTTTCCAATCGTACTAAAGTTGTATTCTATTTCTCGGTATTCGTCAAGTTAGCAAAAGTTTGCATGCACATTCGGTAATCACGTGTGTCGTTCCCATAGTCGTTCGTATGCGGGTGCCATTTCTGTTTAATTGTTCGGGATTTATGGTATACGCAGGTGTTTGTATCCTCTATACAGGCTTCTGTGATTTATTTCAGATTTTTCCCTCATGATCTAAGGTTGTTTTGTACTTTCCATGCTTTGTTTTGACCAGGGTCTTCCTTATTTGGACAGAAATTGGTCTTTGCAATCTGCCGAAGTGCGGATCTCGGTTCTGATGGCCGGTTCCCTTCGCATCGCCACCCTCATGTGTCTTTAAACATGATGCGGATTTCTATATTCCTATCATTGGTATAACTTCACAACGGCTGGACCGTTTGGGCTGAAACTTTGCATAACTATAGTTTCCTATTTATCATAATTTCCGTGTAAATTTCGTTGTGTGTTTTAAATATGGATCCTTCGTGAACGTCGTCTTTTCCCTGAGCCGTGACTTTGATGTCGCTCTTCCCGTTATTGAATATCTCATTGATGCATGAACCTTTTATTATGAAAATTTGGGTGGATTAAGATTAGATCCCTTCCTTTCTGATGGGCTATCAAGCTCGTCTCGGTCGTTACTGCTTGTTCTTTGTGCTTGCCTTTTAAATGTTGTCCTCGTTTTCCGAGAGTTTTGGTCATATCTCCATCGTTTATGGGTAGTTTTCCCTGTAATTACTTTCATTGGGTCCGTTTGGGAGACATCTACATTTCCTATTATAAACACGACTTTGAATTTTGCATTGGTTCCTAAGGAATCCTTGTTCCGTGGTACTTCCATCCTCAGCTACATGTGTGGGCATGGGAAAGTAGTTTCCATGGAGTTTCTCTGGTTGTTTTTATAGTCAAATCTTGGTCGATTGTCCTAATTCCTTGTTTAATATTTGCTATAAATTCCCCCGAGAATTCCATCTTGTTGATGCTAAGCTTGAAGTATTTTTACTAATTTTCTTTCTTCCAATTTATTGTATGTAGTCGTAATAATTGGTAAAAATTCATTAAAATTCAGGTTCTTCTATTTTCTCATATCTACTTGTCGTATGGGGTTTTGTGATTTATCTGGCATATTTCCATAATGGGTTTCCATAGTGTGACCGTTATTTCTCCTACAGCGTGTTGTGGGCAGGTCGATAATACATAGATATAAGGGAAAGGTCGTCCATGTAAGATAGAAATAGAAATAGAGACAGAAGTAGAAGAGAGATAGAGAGGGGAAAGAACAGGAAAGAAGGGTGCAGGATGAGAGAAGAGGTACCAGGTGAGGTGGGCCTGGGTGGAGGCGGGTCAGGTGGGTGTGCCCTGACAGTATCAAATATGTATGATTCACAGTGGGTAGGACGATAGTGACCTCCCTGGGTCATGTGACCCCTATATACATGGACTGTGACCTGACAGAGAAGGAGGGACGACCCCAATAGTAGTTCCGAAAGGGAACTACAAAAGGAAGTCCATTTGAGGAATAATCCTCGAAAACATCCATGAAACCCTTGGACACATAGGGTCCAAGAAAATGGTGGAAATCAATGAGGGACACCCACAAGTTCTGCAAGTCTTGTGGAACTTGTCAAACAATGAAGAAAAGCACCAGGAGAAATCCCAGACTAGCCAGTTCATCAACCCCACTTCAGCTCATCCTTCTGCCCCTCTGGGCTTCGCCCTCCCTACCTCCTTTCAGATGTACCATAGAGTCTAACTCATGACCTTCAGTACCACTCCGCTTCTGTAACTCCCTTTGTCTCCATTCGGATGCCTTTGTTCTGATTCAGACCCCCCTTTGACTTTCATCTCCCATTATATACAGGTGGTTGTACATACTCAATTAGACCCTCAGTCTAAAATCAACTAGAAATGCCCCCTAGAAACTTCTCGCTCATCACTTCTGAAATTAAGGACCAAATGGACAAACAGCAATGGCACAGTGCTTCCCTTGAGTCGCTGAGGCCAAGGTCCCTCCTTGCTAAGTCTCTGGTTCCACTCCGGAATTGTCAGCCCTCACCCCGTTCTAACAAGCTCCATCAGCGGTGAACTATGCTGATAGGCAAATCTGCCAACCCAAAACCCAATCTAACCAGCCCTCAATCTGATGTCTGGCCCCCTGCCCTATTGAGTGAGACTTGGCCAACAATCAGACCCTGGACCCTGCTGGCATTCCAACTTCACCTCCAGTTCCCAAGCCTTTGGTGCTCCCAGCATCCAGTCCCTCTGGTTCCTCCTAGGCTTACAGCACAACTCAGTCTTGCATCCCTGCCCCCTCTGCATCCTCCACATATTTTGCATCTTCCACATCCTCTGCACCCCCACATCCTCTGCATCCCTGCATCCTCCACATCCTCCACCCACTTCTGGTTGTCCTTGATACCTCTGTGGTCAGGTCAACACTCCCACTCCCCTCCGTACCTTTGCTGGCCATCATGCTGTCCTTGTTTGTGACAGCACTGATGGACCACCCTCTGTCTGTGGACTTATCAGCACCATGCTGATTCTTGCATTCCATTTCACAGACTTGTGTCAGTGCTGTGTGCTGACCTCGCTTTTCCTTTGGCCTTTTGCCACTTGGCAGCATACATTCATTCCTTGCCAAGTGCCTATTATGTTCATCCACTCATTCGCTTAACTTGCCAATATTGGCATTTGATCCGCTTTTATTGACACTAGGTTATTGGTCCTATTGTTCTTCCCATCAATAACCTTCACCACTCATTGTTTGCTTATTCATTCCGCATTTCCAGTTCCCAGGTTTTTGTTTTTTTATTTAGTTTGACAATCCCCACTCATTTCTGTGCCGGACCCACACCAGACCAACCAGCCCTTCTATATTTCCTCTTTCCTATTTATATCTTGTGAATACTTTCAGGGACCTCAGTCTGAAATCAACTAGAGTACCCCCCTATCTGGTCTGAGTCCCCACCTCTGCAAAGGGGGCCTCCCCCTCCATGTTAGAATGGGGCAAGAGTGGACGATTCCAGAGTGGAACCAGAGACTTAGCAAGGAGGGACCTTGGCCTCAGCGACTCAAGGGGAGTGCTGTGCCATTGCTGTTTGTCCTGTTGGTCCTTAATTTCAGACATAGCAAGGAGGAAGTCTCTAGAGGGCATTTCTAGTTGATTTTAGACTGAGGGTCAGATTGAGTATTGTCAGGGCATGCCCGCCTGACCCAGCCCCAGCTGACCCAGTCCCCTGCTACCCACTCCTTCCCTACTTCCTCCTCCTTTTCTCTTCCTCTCTTTCTTTCTTCCTTCTCTTTTCTCTCTTCTTTCTTCTTTCCTTATTACATGGACGACTTCTTCTATCAGTGTACCATTGACCCGGCTGCAGTATGACATGCCTGAACCTGAACCTGCTGGGCAACCTCCCACACACCGGGCGCTCCTGGGATCTCTTGCGGAGATACCCGGATGGATGTGGCTGTGTGCATAGATGACATGGCCTTAACCACATGTATATAAACACAGCCTAAGTGGGAACTGAGAAGCAACCTTCTTCTCACACTTCCCACTTTAGCCTAAGTGGCCAGGGACACCTGTTTGCATCGGGCCTGTTGCTACGTGCACCCATGTCACACCCGACCGGGCCCTTGGCCCTGGGCGACATACCCAGACACTCTCGACCCGGGTCGGTCCCTGACAAGTATGTACAAGCACCTACATATAATAGGGAGAAGAAAGCACAAGGAAACAATGGTGGTCCAAAATGGGATAAAGGGAGTTATGGAAATGGAGCAGTACTGAGGGTCAAGAGTTAGACTCTATGGTACATCCAAAAGGAGGTAAGGAGGGCAAAGCCCAGAGGGGCAGGAGGATGAGGTGAAGTGAGATTGATGACTAACTGGCTAAATGTAAGGAAGCAGTAGTCCAAATAGGGATGAGGGAGAAGTGCAAGATATACAGTACAAGCAGTGAAAGTGCCGAGATCAGTCTGTGAAGCTCAGAGGTAGTGGAGCTTATGGAGGTTGTGGAGGCGGAGTTGGAAGTCTGAGGAATATTGGCAATGGTGTTTATGTGGAATGAGGTCACCAATGCAGTGGACTTAAGCTGAGGTGGAGTCAAAGTCCGAGGTCAGGACCATGACAGGATCTTGGAGTGAAGGCACAAGCGGTGTCTGAGTACAGGGTACAGGATGGTGGCAGAAGGTCATAACTTGGTGGAGGTTTGCAGAAGAGGGATGGGAGGTGAGGTGAGGTGAGAGGAGAGAGGAGAGGGAGGTGGTGTCAGGTCTGAAGGTGGATATCAGAGTGGATGGAGATAGGGTAGGACTCTGGAGGTGGTGAAGAGGAGGGTCCAGAAGTCAAATTGGGATCAGGTATGTATGGATATGACACTCCAAGTCCATCCTTGCTGAGCTTGCGCTCCTCCAATGGGCCTGGATCATGTGTATATGCTCATCTCAGGGAGTTTTCTATTTTTGAACTATGTTTGTTTTTGGCACATGATCTTTGCAGGATGTGCTGAGGGAATGTTTTAGGGTTACAGCCTTTTTGTAAGGGATTAACCTTACTTCACTATAATTCCGATTATAGTGATATTTATATTATGTTTCATCTCTATAATTCCCATTATAGTGATGCTGTTATTTCTTTCTTTATTTGTGCCAAGATATGTAATTTACATATATATACCTCAGAGTAGTTGTAAAGGCCTGGTAGCCTTTTACCTCTACCCCATTGAATATACAGCACATTAAAGCTTATATTTAGACGAACTATCTGAGGCCTGAGGTGAACAGGGGAATGGAATGTTACTGTCCCCAAATAGTAAGCAAAACCTTTCACTTTTCTGAAATTTTTGTCTGATCAAAAGTGAATGGGTATTGACCCCATTCATAAAAAAATCACCTGAAAATGGTCAATTTTTATGTTTCAATACAATAGAATTAGGTTTCAATATAGTAGAATTAGCACCCACAGCTATTCCCTATTCCTCGTTGTGATGACCATAGCACTGATGGTCACAGTGATCTAGGCAGGTTGCCAGCCTCTATTGGAAACTGTCAGAGACTGGATGCGGGATGAAGGAAATGTCCCCGTGGCAGAGGGCTTTGGCCTCAGTGACTTAGACCAGGAGCGCTGTGCCTAGTTACACGTCTGTGCCCTAATTTACTAACTGGCAATGAGAACTCAGAAGAGGGAAACTCTAGTCAATTTTATCACTAGGGTGTAACTATCTACAAGTTATGTATATATAGTTACATAGTGGGTGGGCCCATGAATGGCGGGTGTCAGGGCACACCCCACCTGACCCCGCACCGCACCCCACACTGCCCTGCCCTACCCCGCTTCCCCCACTATAACTCCCCATCCCTCCTTTTCCCTTTTCTTCTTTCTCTCTATTTCTATTCCATGGCCGACTTCCCTTTTCTCTATGTATCGCTACACACCTAATGCCACCCCCCCAATCCCTGCACTCGCCACGTGCATTCCCACCTACAGAGTGGCACACCTCCGGGATCTCCCACGGAGACACCCACAGAGGTGCAGCTGTGTGTGGAGATGATGTGGCTCCCCCCATGTGACCCTAACTGCATGTATATAATAGTGCCTGGGGTGGGAACAGAAGAAGCAGCCTTCTTCTCAACTTCCCACTTCAGACTAAGTGGTCGGGGATGCTCACCCTGCGATGGGACTGCTGCTATGCATAGCCGCTACTCATCCCATCGAGTCCCACACACTGGGACTTTGCCGCTTTCGGAGCTGTCCCTGTGTCAGGGCATGCCACTCTGCTCCGTGCTGCACCCTCCCATTGCTCCTCTTTCCTTCTCCTCCCTCTTTCCCTTTCTCCTTTGTCTTCCTTCTTTCCCTCTCTTCTTTCCTTTCTTTCTTTATACAGACAACCTCTCCCCTTACCCATGTAGCATGGACACGTCCGACACCAAGTACTCTGTGTGGATACTATGCTGCCAGATACGCTGCGCATCTTCATTTATACTTCTCCCCTCTGACACTCGGGATCGCCCATGGAGCCATCTGCGATAACCCAGCTCCACCCTGGCTGACATGGCACCCCCCATGTGACCCATTCCCACCTGTATATAAACCGAGCTGAAGCAGAACCGAAGAAGCAGCCTTCTTGTTACGGATACGGAGTCTCCAACGACCATATCCGTCACATGGTCAAAGACTTCCCCTCTCTATTGCTCCTCCCCTCTTTCTCCCTTCCGTCCTCTATCCCGATACCCTATCCTCCTTACCCGTTCTACCCCTTTCCCCCCCTCGTGCAAAGCTTTCCCATTGGGGTTTTGGTGCTGGCCGAGGTTGTTTGTGTTTCGTGGGATTTCCCGCAACCTTACCATTTGTAGATAGTCACGCGTCTTGTACGGAAACCGCCGAAGGCGGTTCCCGCTAACTAACAACTGCTCTACAACTGTCTCGTGTACCGTCTTCTGTAACAACCCTCCCTGTGACTCAACTGAACCCGTGTGACTGTACAACTCTCAATATGTCTTATAAGTCTGGTTATATCGAGTCCTCTAACGGCCCTCGCCGCGAGAACTCGAGGTCGAGAGTCGAAGACTCTCGACATGTGTATCGTCCTATTGAATCTGTACCCTATGGGTCTTCATCACCCCGCTCTCCCCCCAGTACTCAACATACAACGTCACCTCACGATCATGGAGATCGTGAATACTTTGAGGCCCACCTTCCCGTGATGCCAGCACGTTCGCTACGCGAATGCCAAGTCGCCGCCCATCCACCGTCTGTTCCCTCCTTCGCCAGTCATCATGTCTCCCCGCCAACGGTACGTTCCCTTTGGGAACACCAAGTCACCGAAGGCCCTGCTAGTCAATCCTCATTGCACGCTTATGATATCAACCTGCTACCAGTACGTTCGCACTGCGAACGCCAAGTACCCGATGGCAACTATATGAAGTTCTCACCCATCTCACAAGTCGCGACCTCGCACATGGTACACTCCATTGAGGAGCGCCAAGTACCCGTGGCTGACCCGTCCGTCCTGGCATCTCCGACTACCTACCATCAATCCCTTAATAGCTCACTACATCACCAATCGCGATCGATGGGAACTCGATCGTCCACCCCCAGGCAAGACTGGGATCACTCATCGATTACATATCCTGTTATGGTACAGACCAGATATGACCTCACTCATCCCACTATAAGAACGGATTGAGGAATGGGGAATTTCCCCCATCCCCGTAACACTTCTTCTCACTACTGCTTCAGGCAAGTGTCTTACTTTAGTTTAGTTTAGCCTTTCATCCTAATAACAATCACTACTGCTTCAGCCTAAGAAGCCAGACAGGGATGTGAGCCCAAGTGAGGGCCACTCTGTCACGACCGACAAATCCTGGGGCTCTGTCAGCAGCAAATCAATGCTGATAGGCGAATCTGCCAACCCGAAACCCGATCCAACCAGCCCTCAATCCGATGTCTGGCCCCCTGCCCTATCAAGTGAGACTTTGCCAACAATCAGACCCTAGACCCTGCTGGCATTCCGACTTCACTTCCAGTTCCTGAGCCTTTGGACTCCCGGCATCCAGTCCCTCTGGTTCCTTCTAGGCCTATAGCACAACTCAGTCTCACATCCCTGCCTCCGCATCCTCCGCATATTTTGCATCTTCCATATTCCACACATCTTCCACATCCGGACCTCTGCCCACCTCTGCACCCTCTGCACCCCTGCCACTCCTGGTTGACCTCCACACCCTGTAGTCATGTTATAAAAATGGGGCCTAATTGGCCCATTTCTATAGCATCTGGGTGCAGGAGGGGGCCGTGACATTGAGAAGATGTTACAATTGATGTAACAGATGTTGTAACAGTGGGGTTTACAATAACATGGACATCGGGTGTTTTGGGTGATAATTGTTGGTTAGGTTCTTATTATTTACATGTCACGTGATAATATACTGTACAGAGGCCATAAGAGGCTAAAAATGGGAATTTCCCATTTCCATAACAAGTCAGGTCAACACTCCCCTCCATACCTTTGCTGGCCATCATGCTGTCCTCATTTGTGACAGCACTGATGGACCACCCTCTGTTGCAGACTTATCAGCACCGCACTGATTCCCACATCCCATTTTGCAGACTTGTGTTGGTGCTGTGTGCCAACCCCGCTTTTCCTTTGGCCTTTTGCCACTTGGCAGCATTTATTCATTCCTTGCCAAGTGCCTATTATGTTCACCCATTTCATTCGCTTAACTTGCCAATATTGGCACTTGATCCATGTGCTATTGCACTTTCCTATTCATTCATTTAATCTGTCAATATTGGTACTTGATCCGCTTTGACTTTATTCATTCCTTGCCTCCCATTTTCCGGGTTCTCATCCTTGGTTTAGTTTGACAAGTCCCCACTCATTTCCGCTCATTTCTGCACCGAACCAACCGGTCCCTCTTTTGATTTCTCTTACCTACTTATACCTTGTAAATACTTTCAGGGACCTCAGTCTGAAATCAACTAGAGTACCCCCCCCCCCCCTGTTCTGGTCTGAGTCCCTCCTTCTGCAAAGGGGGCTTCCCCCCTCTGAGTCCGTGCTTGTGGAGTCCGCACTCCTCCTACAGGTCCACTCCACCTGCAAGTCTTGTTTGAAGTCCTGTCAGGGCCTGGCCTCTGTCCAGGGGTGGCCCTACCTCAGAGCTGGACACTTGCAGTGTCCCAGGCAGCCAGGTGCTGGATCCTATCCCAAGCTCCTCAAACTCACTAAGCAGGGATTGAGTTGTCATGTATTATGGAAGGTAGCTACAACTTGCCTAAGTGGGGATTGAGTTGAGAAGAAGGGTAAGTTTCCCTATTCCCTGCTTGGCTGCTATAAAAGGGAAATGTACTGTACAGTTTGTAACGTGACTATGGGCAGAAGCCAAGCATGTTCCCACGATGTGGAAAAGGTGTCACATGGGTTAAGGCAAGTTGCTCACCTTGACCCACATGATTTTTCCCACAGGTTCGCATGCGGGCTGTAGTTGTGAGAGGTGTGTAAAGATGGGAGGATGAGGGAGGTGGGGGAGGTCAGGGAAGGTGGTTCTGGGGTTGTATGGTCAGGTGTGGTTGCCCTGACAAGTCTGCTGTAAGTGCCAATCTGTAAATATGGGATCTCCCCCAAAGGTCAAGCTCAGGGCACAGTGCTCCACTTGAGTCGCTGAGGCCGCGATCCCACTCTGCTAACCTTGAACAGCGCTTCTGGACGCACTGCATATTTCCGCCCGCATATCTGCGCGTGCATGCTCCAACAGACCTCTGCATCACCTCCGACCCCAACTCAGACAGAAACCCCATCCATCTTCAGTCCATCTTCTGACAGTAATTCAGTCTCTGACACACTCGCTATACATTCCTGCTACTCCGCTGCCACCCCCGCCTCTCCTGCACTGTCCCTGACACCCTGACAGCAGGACCGAGTGGAGTGGAGCTGATGGAGTCACATGTTAGCCAACTGAATATTACTGACGAGTCGGGTTATGGGGTTAGCGGAGTGGCAGGCTATAACCCAAAAACGGAAAGGAGGGATCGGCCTGAAGGTATGTAGGCTTGTGTCAGGGCACACACCCTGACTAGCCCGGACCCGGACCCGCATCCAGACCCGCTACACTTCCCACACGCATTCCCGTGCCGCATGCTCCATGCACCACATGGTCCAGCCCTGGATCCCGCCTTCATGTGACTTCCGGGTATCCCCAGAAGTTTTCCTGATATGGTGGCCACTGTGGGAAGATGAGAAGTTAGCTTCCTTCTCATCTCCTTACCCACAGTAGGTTGTGCCCTGGATAGGGCTGGTTATACATAGGGCTGTGGACCATAGGGGAGGGTCATGGGGACCCAGGAGTCGTCCCCTGACAGCTTGCAGGGCAAGCAAGTGAATTGCCTAGTGGAGGCAGGAGTGCGCTAGCAGACGTCAGAGCTGTCTGGAGGCCTTTGGGAATCCATACTTAGGGAGGCATAGGTAATATATTGGATTGAGGGGGTGGTGACCATCGAGGGAGTCAGAGGTGATTGCAGAATACAGAGGCTCCTGTTAGAACTGGGCGAGGGCAGACAATTCCAGAGGGGAACTGGAGACTTAGCAAGGAGGGACCTTGGCCTCAGCAACTCATGCAGAGCGCTGTGCCATTGCTGTTTGTCCATTTGGTCCTTAATTTCAGAAGCAGTGAGCAGGAAGTCTCTAGGGGGCATTTCTGGTCAGTTTTAGACTGGAGGTCCAAAACAAGTATGTACAAGTGCCTGTATATAGTAGAGAGACGATGGCACAAGGAAATCAAAGAGGATCCGAATCGGAACAAAGGTGTCCAAACAGAGACAAAGGGATGACAGAAGTGGAGTGGTACCGAAGGTCATGGGTTGACTCTGTGGTACATCCAAAAGGAGATAGGGAGGGCAGAGCCCAGAGGGGCAGGAGGATGAGGTGAAGTGGGGATGATGACTAACTGGCTAAAATGGGAGGAAGCAGTAGTCCAAATAGGGATGAGGGGAAAGTGCGAAAGATACATTACAAGCGGCGAAAGTGCCGAGTATGATCCGTGGAGCTCTGAGGTTGCTGTCATATCCATCCCCGGCCATCAACTTCCGGTCCCTCCGATCCCTCTGGTCTACCTCCGCTCTTTCCTCACTAACCTCGGAGCTCCCGTATTCCGCAATCCTCTTGGTACCCCTCGATGGTCACCACCCCCTCATTTCAATTTATTACCTATGCCTCCCTAAGTACGGAGCCCCAAAGACTTCCGGACAGCTCCGACGTCCGCTAGTGCACTCCCGCCTCCGCTGGGCAATACACTCGCCTGCCCTGCAGAGCCCACCTTCGGGCCTATCCCTCCTTTCCGTTTCTGGGTTATCGCCTGCCTTCCCGCTAAACCCTGCAACCCGACTCATCGGTAATATTCAGTTGGCTAATGTTTAACCCCGTTAGCTCCGCTCCATTCGGCTCCGCCAATTGCGGACCCGTCTCCGCTGTAACCATATATATATCCAACTTGTACATAGGTTACACTCCAGTAATAAAATCAACTAGAGTTACCCCCCTTCGGTTCTGATTGCCAGTCAGTAAGTTAGGGCACGGACGTGTCACTAGGCACAGCGCTCTTGGCATAAGTCGCTGAGGCCAAAGCCCTCCGCTACGGAGACTCTCCCTCGTCTCGAATCCGGTCTCTGACAGTTGCAGAGCTTACGGAGGTTGCGGAGGCAGGGTTGGAAGTCCAAGGAATGTTGGCAATGGTGCTTACGTAGAATGAGGTCACCAATGCAATGTACTTAAGCCGAGGTGGGGTCTAAGTCCGAGGTCAGGACTAAGATGGGATCTTGGAGCAAAGGTATGGGCAGTGTCCAAGTACAAGGTACAGGACGGCGGTGGAAGGTCATAACTTGGCAGAGGTTTGGTGGAAGAGGGGAGGAGGGAGGAGAGTGATGAGAGGAGTGGGGAGAGGAGTGGAGGAGGAATGGTGTCAGGTCCAAAGGTGAGTATTGGAGCAGATGGAGGTAGGGTAGGAGAGGGATGGATGGGGAGTGAGAGGAAGAGTGTGGTATGAGGAGTGATGTTCGGTCTGAAGGTAGATGTTGGAGCAGACAGAGATAGGGTAGGACTCCGGAGGTGATGAAGATGAGGGTCCAGGAGTCGGTTTGGGATTGGGTATGTACAGATATGACAGCTCTGAGGTTAGTGATGAAGGAGTGGAGGTAATCCGGAAGGACCGGAGGTAGTGGAGGATGATGGCTGTGGATGGATATGACAGAAACAGTGATCTTGCTCTCAATCCTCCTCACATCAGCCTAACCAAGCTTCCATACCATTACCATCTCATGGGTACCAAACATGTGTCCCATACATGAAGTGACACATTGTCCTCATGTCCTCAACCCTCACTACCAAGGAGGTTGCACAAATTGCCCATCTCAGTGACCACAGAGTTGCCACATTCTCTCACCACCAAGGGACCCCTGTGATAAAGTTGGCAACCGTGGGTGTAGTTGTGAACTTGACAGCTAGGATCTGGATGTGAGTATGATAGATCACAGTTGATGTTGGAAATTGTCACGACCGACAAATCCCGGGGCTCCGTCAGCGGCAAACCAATGCCGATAGGCGAATCCACTGACCCGAAACCCATCCTAACCAGCCCCCAACCCCATGTCTGGCCCCCTGCCTTACTGCGTGAGACTTGGCCAATAATCAGAACCTAGACCCTGCCGGTATTCTGACCTTACCTCCAGTTCCTGAGCCCTTGGCGCTCCTGGCATTCAGTCATGCCTGCCTTGTCTCCATCCGAACCACACTCATCGCTTCCCACTATGTGGTCACAGCCATGCCCCGCTTCCGTGCATTCCGCACCCTCTGCCCACTCCGCACCCTCTGCCCACTCCGCACCCTCTGCCCATCTCTGCACCTTCTGGCCACTTCTGGTTGCCCTTGACACCTCTGGTCAGGTCAACACTCCCACTCCCTCTGTACCTCTGTTGGCCTTCATGCTGTCCTTGTGTGACAGTGCTGGCAGGTCAACCTCTGTTCGCGGACTTGTGTCGGCACCGCACCGACCCCGCTTATTTGCGGACTTGTATCGGCGCCGCGCGCTGACCTCCGCTTTTCCTCTGGCCATTTGTCACTTGGCAGCTTATCATTCATTCCTTGCCGAGTGCCATTTATTGTTTGCTTCCCTGCCAATATCGGCATTTGGTCCCCTCTTTATTGGCACTAGGTTATTGATCTCATTCAGTTATTCATCAATAACCCTTGCCACTTATTGTTTATTGATCTGTTCCTCGTTTCCAGTTCCCGGGCTCTTGTCCTTATTTAGTTTGACAATCCCCGCTTATCTCCGCGCCGGACCGCGCCGGACTGACCGGCCTTTCTATATTCCCTCTTGCCTATTTATATACCTTGTAAATACTTTTGGGGACCTCAGTCTGAAATCAACTAGAGTACCCCCCTGTCTGGTCTGAGTCCCTCCTTCTGCAAAGGGGGCTTCCCCCCTCTGAGTCCGTGCTCGTGGAGTCCGCGCTCCTCCTACAGGTCCGCTCCGCCTGCAAGTCTTGTTTGAAGTCCGCTGTAAGTGTCAGTTTGTAAATACGGGATCTCCCCCAAATGTCAAGCTCAGGGCACAGCGCTCCACCTGAGTCGCTGAGGCTGCAATCCCACTCTGCTAACCTTGAACAGCACTTCCGGACGCACCGCATATTTCCACCCGCATATCCGCGCGCGCGCTCCAACAGACCTCTGCATCACCTCCGACCTCAACTCAGACAGAACCCAATCCATCTTCCATCCATCTTCTGACAGTTTGTCCGACTCCGACAATATCCCAGTCTCTGACAAGCATTCCAGCCTCTGACAATAATCCCGTCTCTGACAGAAATGCAAGTCACCGGAGATATCCGGGGCGCATGTGGAGGATACTGTGGTATAACGACCATTAGTTCATTCCCACGGCCTCCGGGAGTTGCCGGAGGTGTCGAATCAATTCAATCATGTTCATTTTCAATTCAATCCAAAATCGACATGCGACATGCGACGAACTTATGGTCATTATAGGACAGTAATGTGGAGGATTTTACTAAGCGCGCAGCCTGCACAAGAGTTGCCTTACATATATTTTCCTCTTTATTCATTCCTTTGTATATATATACGCACGGACATCATCCCCAAATCACTAGTTATATTCCCGCTTCTATCTTACATCTGTGCTACGAGTGAGCCGCTGGGAACCGGGTTGCCTTATCCAGAATGCCATTTACAACAGTTGATTCCAGCACTTAGTTATCAAGTAGCTTATCCAAGAGCATATAGAGCTTAAGCTCTATCTTTGCCTCCACGAAATACAGCAGATATCGAGATACAGTGGTGTTTCTGTCTCCCACCAGCTCAGCCTGAAGCAACGAGGCTTCATGTACATCAGCAAGCACTGTTGGAATGCTTGCTGGGGTGTTTTCAGGTGCGGGTGCGGGGCTAATGGTCATCATTCCAGTGGGCACGCTTGTCTAAGTTGTTGAGAATATGATAGTTGACACACAGTCGCTGTTTCGGATAGAATCAAAGCAGGTGAGGAAAACATGACGATGTCCAGAACTTTTCGTAACACATGGCGTAGCTTAGGACACAGTCTGATCATGGCCAGTGTGAAGGGTAGGATCAATCGTTGTGGTCGGGAATGGGTATGGCTGTGCGGCGCTCTACTGTATTGAAAAATAAAAATACAAGAAATTTGATCATTTTTGGGTGATTTTTTTTACGAACGGGGTCAATACCCATTCACTTTGATCGGACAGAAATTTTAGAAAAGGCTGTAGTGCAGTGAGTGATTTCTGCATACTAATCAGACGGTATGTTAGTGAAAACGGCCGGAAACCGAGCTGGTCCCGGCCTATAGATTGACGCGCGCGGGCATCGTGCGACCTGTCTTGGTAATATACAAAGAGATACGACGATGCCAAAAGGATTGGTCAACAATGACAAATCGAGAAAACAGATACAAACACAGATACATAGTATCGGGGTGGTGAAAAAGGGGAGGAGGTGGGTGGACGCAACAAACAGGAGAATAAACGCTAGAAGCAGAACTGAGGCAGCACGAGTGCTGCAGTAAGACTCCGCAAGGAGTAAGCACAAGTGAGATGAACTCACTAGGATGCACAGCGCGACAAAAGATTGAGGGGAAACTTCAATGCAGACAACTTGTCTGAAGCGCACATGTAAGTTTCCGGCCCCGTTGCAACCAAGTGAGGACTTACCAGTCCCGATGGAGCAAACGCGAAGGCAGCGCTGAGGGAGCGGGGAGAAGGGACAACACACGTGAAAATCACGTGAAGACAATAAACGCGAGGACTAGTGAACACCCGCAAGGTCCCATCAGCGCTGCAAAAACGCAGGACCATGCGGCACCATTCAGCGCTAGATACCATCGTGATTAGTCGTGTGAAATAAGGATATTAAACCATGATTTGTCAAACACGTGATTTTTTGCAAAGGGGTTCACTCTGTACCTCGAGCAACACGCGAAACTGTTGCAACGAACTACTTTCCATCCACAGCGTCTAGCCATCCAGGCCCAATTGGCCATGACAACTCCCGGACACTCCAAACGCGTTTACTCTCTAGCCAGTGTGTCACTTCCCTGCTACAGTGTTTATGCCATATCCTCATTTCGAGGCAGTCTTCGCAGCTAGAGATGTCAAGAAAACGTCCCCAGCTCTTTATGTTAGGCCCGTCCTGTCGGGAAATAAATTTGAGAAAACCGAGGTGAAACGAGACTCGACGCCAACTTGGGAGTACTCTTGTTCTCTGTAGGTTCCTTGTGGTTAGGGTAGATCAGCCCGGATAGTCCACTGAAGCACACGATCAGGACTGCGGGATTATCTTCCGTCCTTTCCTTTCACCTCAAGCACTCCCGTGGGTCGTATTTACCCGCCGATCTGCTTGGTTCGGTGGACATCAAGATAGAGGAGTTGCTAGATCATTGCGAGAATGACCAACGTGAGCTGGTTATCCTTAGTCTTGCCTCCGTGTGTAGTCTCATTTTGCATTACTCTAGGAACTACCCTAGTACTCCGTGATAAACGAGGCCGAGAGGCAGGCTCGCTCATTGTGCAGCTGCGGGACACTACGGCACGTGCCCTTGAAGCCGCTGTGGAAAACGCAACTCACGGCGTTGGCCATGGGCTGCCTACTTCGCCCGCGGTTCTCGAGCCGGTTCAATATGTTATTCACTCCGCTGCTGCTGTCCGAGATCTGGGCAGCGGCGTTGTGGACTCGCTCGAACGGGTGGTCCAAAAGACAAAGGCCGTGGCGGATCTTGTCGATAAAACAGCCAAGGTAACACGTTCCTCCACGGTATGTCTTTGGATTTGCGCTGACGTCGTTGAAAAGCTCCATCCTTACGCAAATATTGCTTGGCGAGTCTTGAGTTCGGCGTATCAAGTATGGACTCGTCCTTATCATGACGCGAGTATGTGCACACTGACGATGATTGTGGTAGGCCATTCAAGGACAGATCGAGAGAGATGACGCACTTCGTGATCTCGTTGATTCTATGGTTGATCTCTATTCGTTCGTCGATGATGTCGATGAATTGGAAAACAAAATTAAGTCTCTCGAGCGCGTCATTATCCGAGTCTCTGTCCAAATGACCGAATGCGGTATTTTCATTAAGCAGTATGTGTCCCATGGGTTCGCAGGTAAGCTGAATGCTTGATTGCTTCGTTCAGGGCTGAACAGCCAGTGTGCGTAGGCCGACTGGTACACCAAACGTTCTCAAACACCTCCCAAACTATCTCGAACCTCTCGCATGCGCTGAATAAACTCAATGAAATCCTTCACCTTGGAGTAACGGCTCACGCTGCATTCGTCTCAGCCCAAACATCCAAGGATGTGGAAAAACTTGGTGCGATTGCCTCCATTGTGCACAGGACACTGCTTAACTTCAGGGATTACAGTTGAGATCGAAGCATTGAAAGCTCTACACCCCGTGACCATGGATGCTGGAAACCGAGAGGCATGTTTACCCGGGACCCGGGTGGACATCCTGGAAAACCTCATCAATTCGCTGATAGATCCTTCCGGTCATAACATCATCTGGTTTCGTGGACCGGCTGGATCCGGCAAGAGTACGATACTCAATTCCGTTGCTCAATACTTCTCGGAGCTGCACCGACGCGGCGCTTTTCTGTTTTGGGACCGAAATGACCCTGTCAACAGTGACCCTGTCCATGTGATTCGTACCCTTGCCTTCCAGCTGGGTCGTTTCAAACCTCAAATTCGGGCGAAACTGGCTGCACAGATCGAAAATTTGCCCGACATTACTACATCGCCCCTCGATATTCAATTCAAGCATCTTCTCGAGGAGCCTCTGGCCGAACTCGCAAGAGAGTCCGATCTGGCCCCTATTGTAATCGTCCTCGATGCCCTTGACGAGTGTGGGACTGCAGGAACGAGGAGAAATCTCCTTCGCACATTCTCCGAAGGCCTTGCCAGGCTTCCGAGTATGCTCCGATTGTTGGTAGCTAGTCGAGACGAGCCCGACATTCATGCTTCCCTATCACGCCTGGGTGTCGATGTGCAGGATGCACCGATCGGCGATAAGTCGACATCGTCCGATATCAAGCTGCTTTTCCAACAACGTCTTGCCAGCAATGCCGATGCCTTCGAAATGCATTGTCTGCCACCCGATTGGCCGACAGAACCCGTCATAGAACAACTAGTTACTCTGTCCGGGGGTCTATTCATCTGGGCATCTACAACCATTCGCTTCATTGAATCCGGCTTTCCTGAAGAACGGTTGGAAACAGTATTGAATGGATTAGTACATGACCCGTTGGACAACGGGTTGAACAAGTTGTATCAAGTCGCTCTTACTCATCCATTCAAGTCCTACAGCGAAAGCGAATTTGAAGTTGTTCATTCCATTGTTGGTGCAATCATCGCCGCTCGTGAGCAGCTAGCGGATGAGCAGCTTAGTCAGCTCCTGGGGTTGGGCATAGGGAAGGTCCGAGCTACACTCTCGCAGTTACAACCGCTGCTGAAGGGGGGCTATGGGCATCCTGTTCAAGTCTTGCACACATCTTTCACCGATTTCCTGTGCAACCCCAATCGGTGTCAAGATTTGCGATGGTTTGTCAACCCATCTGTCCATCACTTTGACCTCGCATCTGGCTGTCTCCGAATCATGCAACGAGATCTCAAATTTAACATCTGTGGGATTGAGACATCCTATCACCGAAACAAGGATATTGAGGGGCTTCAGGAATGTGTCAATCAAGCCATTACACCTGCACTGATGTATGCAAGCCAATACTGGGCAGACCATCTGGAATTTGGATCTGTGTTAGAACCAACCTTGCCCCCTCTTATAGATGAGATCATGAATTTCTTCCTTCACCAATTCTTTCACTGGATTGAAGTGTTCAGTGTGATGGGTCGGATCTCCATGTTGAGTGTAATTCTAAGGAGGCTGGTCAGTTGGGCTAGTGTAAGTTGCTTTTCTCATGTGCAATGGTCATAATTGACCGACTTATTGATAGAATCATGCACAAGGGCTTGAAGAAATCATCTCAGAAGCATACAAATTTGTGAATGCATTTGGGTATCCAATCAGTCAGAGCCTCCCACACATCTATCTGTCAGCTTTACCATTTTCACCTCAATCTGTTGTTCTACAATATGCATGTCATGCATTCCAGAACACTCTGTCCATTCAGGGGCAGGTTTCCAAACAATGGCCTGTGGTTTGTCAGGCACTTACAGGGCACTGGGACATTGTTGAATCAGTGGCATTCTCTTCTGATGGCACCCGCATTGTCTCAGGCTCTTGGGACAACACAGTACGAATTTGGGATGCCATATCTGGGGTGCCAATTGGTGAGCCTCTGCAAGGGCACTCTAGTTCTGTCACATCTGTTGCATTCTCTTCCAATGGTACCCACATTGTCTCAGGCTCTTGGGACAAAACAGTGCAAATTTGGGATGCCACATCCCAGGTGCCAATTGGTGAGCCTCTGCAAGGGCACTCTGATTCAGTCACATCAGTTGCATTCTCTTCTGATGGCACCTGCATTGTCTCAGGCTCTGGGGACAAGACGGTGCGAATTTGGGATGCCACATCCAGGGTGCCAATTGGTGAGCCTCTGCAAGGACACTCTGGTTCAGTCACATCTGTTGCATTCTCTTCCAATGGCACCTACATTGTCTCAGGCTCGGAGGACAAGACAGTCCGGATTTGGGATGTCACATCTCAGGTGCCTGTTGGCATGCCTCTGCATGGGCACTCTGATTTGGTCACATCTGTTGCATTCTCTTTGGATGGCAGCCACATTGTTTCTGGCTCTCAGGACAACACAGTGCAAATTTGGGATGCCACATCTGGGGTGCCAATTGGCAAGCCTCTACATGGGCACTCCAATTGGGTCACATCTGTTGCATTCTCTCCTGATGGCACCCACATTGTCTCAGGCTCTCAGGACAACACAGTGCAAATCTGGGATGCCACATCTGGGGTGCCAATTGGCAAGCCTCTGCAAGGGCACTCCAATTGGGTCACATCTGTTGCATTCTCATCTGATGGTACCCACATTGTCTCAGGCTCTTGGGACAAGACAGTGCGAATTTGGGATGCTGCATCTTCTGAGGTGCCAATTGGTGAGCCTCTGCAAAGGCACTCCAACTCAGTCACATCAGTTGCATTCTCTTCTGATGGCACCTGCATTGTCTCAGGCTCTGGGGACAACACAGTGCGAATTTGGGATGCCATATCTGGGGTGCCAATTGGCAAGCCTCTACAAGGACACTCTAATTCAGTCACATCAGTTGCATTATCTTCTGATGGCACCTGCATTGTCTCAGGCTCTGGGGACAAGACAGTGCGAATTTGGGATGCCACATCCAGGGTGCCAATTGGTGAGCCTCTGCAAGGGCACTCTGGTTCAGTCACATCTGTTGCATTCTCTTCCAATGGCACCTACATTATCTCAGGTTCTCGGGACAACACAGTGCAAATCTGGGGTGCCCCATCTGGAGTGCCAATTGGCAAGCCTCTGCATGGGCACTCTGATTTGGTCACATCTGTTGCATTCTCTTCTGATGGCAGCCACATTGTCTCAGGTTCTAGGGACAACACACTACAAATTTGGGATACTGCATCTGGGGTGCCAATTGGTGAGCCTCTGCAAGGGCACTCCAATTGGGTCTCATCTGTTGCATTCTCTCCCAGTGGCACCTGCATTGTCTCAGGCTCTGGGGACAACACAGTGCGAATTTGGGATGCCACATCCAGGGTGCCAATTGGTGAGCCTCTGCAAGGGCACTCTGATTCAGTCACATCAGTTGCATTCTCTTCTGATGGTACCCGTATTGTCTCAGGCTCTTGGGACAAGACAGTGCGGATTTGGGATGCCACATCTGGGGTGCCAATTGGTGAGCCTATGCAAGGGCACTCCAATTGGGTCACATCAGTTGCATTCTCTCTTGATGGCACCCGCATTGTCTCAGGCTCTGGAGACAAGACAGTGCGAATTTGGGATGCCACATCCAGGATGCCAATTGGCAAGCATCTGCAGGGGCACTCTGATTTGGTCAGATCCATTGCATTCCCTGCTGAGAGTACCTTGATAGATAAGACAGTCCCATCATTGCCTACTTTGGCATGGGCGGCCAGCTGTATGTCTCAATTGTGGCTTTTTCCCCATCTCAACTGATACCACCATTCCAGGCCTTTCAAATGTGTGCAATGGAACACTGATGTTCTCCAGTGCCTTGCTTTGTGATGATGGCTGGGTTACCACAGCAGATGGACTGCTTCTCTTTTGGGTGCCACAAGAGCATCGTCTAGGCCTATGCTGGCCTGATACTCTCATGGTCATAGGGGCTCAGCCAACTCAACTCAACATGGAAAGTTTTGTTCATGGGTCACAGTGGACACAATGTCACACTGGAACTAGGGATTGCTAGACTGGTGAATTGTGTACTAATAGTCAGACTTGGTGTTAGTTGCTCAAGGGGTGTCAGTTTGGCCATTGCTCAACCCCAGGGTCTCAAAGAATGTGTCAAAACTATTTTTGTACCCATTTTTAGATGAGACTATCATTTGAATTACATAAATGTCACTGTAGGGTGGTGTCAGGAACGTGCCAGAAGCGTATCCGGGTGACCCGCGAGGCGCGCGAGGTCGTCTGGGCTCGTAAGGTCGGAGGGGCGGGACTTTAGCTTCAGCGACTCGGGTGGAGCGCTGCGCTTCGTTCTTACGTTGGTGTCCCAATTTCAGACAGAAGCCTTACGATGAGGATAAGAGTTCAGAGGGGGAATCCAAGTCGATATACGAACTGAGGTACATCCGGTGTAACCTACACACGTTATAAACACAAGTAACTAAATGAGAGCGGCCCGGAAGGAGTGGCGGATCAAGCGCGATATTAATGAATGAAGAAAGGAACAAATAATCAATATCGGCAAACTTGGTCAACAAAAGGAAAGCAAGGAACAATAGGAGGAACAATAGTCCGCAAGCGGACAAAAGAGAAAAGGCCATCCGGCCGTCTAGCAAGCCGTCCGGCTGGGGGCGGACAACAATGAAGCGGGCAACCTAGGTTGGGAGGTACGCGCGTGAGGGAGGAAGTGCGGATGAGGGTGACGGGTGGACGGATGGTGATGATAGCGGGAGGGATGGGCCAAGTGACACTAGGACGTGTAGAGGGAAGTGTCGGATATGTCGGGTCGTGACAGGTGGATGTAAGGGGTAGGTTCCAACTGTTATGGGGAGGTTAACTGGAGCATCCAGAGCAGAAAGGAGGGACCTTGGCCTCAGCAACTCAGGTGGAGCACTGTGTCATTGCTAGTTGTCTTATGAGGTCCTTGTCATATCCATACATACCCAATCCCGATCCGACTCCCGGACCCCCATCTCCACCACCTCCAGAGTCCTACCCTACCACCGTCCATTCCGATATTCACCTTTGGACCTGACAGCACTCCCCCTCTTACCCCTCACATCACCTACACCCTGCCATCCTTCTCCTACCTTATCTCTGTCCACTCCAATACTCACCTCGGACCGAACATCACTCCTCTCGCCACCCTCCTCCTCTCACTCCTCATGACACCTCTGTCAGGATCCGGACCCCAGCTGGGAGTGGCTGGAGGGCAAGGCCAGGTGTGGAAGCTGGGGTGCTCTCCCCAGCTGCTAACTCCTCGAAGTCGCTGAGGGGACTAGCCTCAGCCTTCACAGGGAATGAGCTGAGAAGGGTAAGCTTCTCAGCCCCCTGTGAGGCTGACACAAAAGGACCCTAGGAACTATACAGTTCCCGCTTGCTGCTGACTTTCCATAACAAGTGTGACCTGTGGGAAAGTTCTGGGTGAGCTGCTCACCCAGAACGTTCCCATGGGTTCGTGCATGCGCATCATTGTGTGAAACAGTGGGGGGAAGGATAGGGGGAATGGGGAAATGTGGGGAGAGGGTGGTTAGGGAAAGGGTGAGAGTGTCTGAGGGTGAGTGGGGTCAAGGGCTGTGCCCTGACATCACCCCCCTCTATGCCGCTTTGCCTCGAAGTGGCTGACGTTCTTGGTTGGTGGGGTCTTCTGGTCCTTGTCGGTTTGGGGGCTGTGGGGTGGGCTTGGTGAAATCCCTCCACGAGGTCTGGGGAATGCTCTAAGTTCTCCCAGGGAAGCCATTCATTCTCCGAGTGTGGCCAGCCCATGAACTTGACAAGGTACCAGAGTCGTCCATACCTATATCTGGAGTTTAGGACCTTTTCTACCTCATACTCCTCTTCCCCATTTACCACATCTGGGCCTGGGCGCGGGTTGGCTGGGCATCCTGTGATTTCATCTGGGAGGTAGGGGCGGACATTGGTGACTGAGACTACTGGGTGGATCCCCTTCTGCTGTGGGGTGAGCTGCAGCTTTACTGCTGCTGGGGACACTACCTTGGTAATTGGGAACGGGCCGATCCATTTGTGGTCGAGTTTTTTGGTGGGCCGGTCTGTTGTGTAGTTCTGGGTGCTGAGCCAGACCCTGTCCCCAACTTTGTACCTTGGTGCTGCTCTCCGGTTTCGGTCATAGTACCAGGCCATCTCATCTGCTGCATGCTCTAGGGCTGCCTTCGCCTCTTCCTGCATTTTCATCATTTGAGAGGCGAAGTCGTCAACTGCTTCGACCTCTGATGTGTGGGTTGGTTCAGTTCCCATGCATGGGTGTTGCCCAGAGTCGAGCTCGAAGGGGGTACAGTGGGTGGAGGAATGAACATGGTTGTTGTATGCAAATTCAGCAAGAGGTAGCCAGTCAGCCCACTCATCTTGTCTGTGGTTGACAAACACATGGAGGTAGGCTTCTATCTCCTGGTTGACACGCTCTGTCTGGCCATCGGTTTGTGGGTGATAGGCCATTGAGGGGGAAAGCTTAATCCCTAGAAGGCTTGCCAATTCCTTGGAGAACTGGGAGACAAAAGCACTGCCCCGGTCACTGAGCACTTCCTCTGGGAGGCCATGGTGCTTCCAGACATGTTCTAAGAAGAGCCAGGCCACGCCTGCCGAGTCCATAGTGGTGACTGGGGATTTGCATGGATACACTTGGAAAGTCGGTCCACCACTACCAGGATTGCATTGTACCCTTTGGAGTCTGGGAGCTCGCCAATGGTATCCACCGAGATCACTTGCCATCTGCAGGAGGGGATCTTGTTTGGGATTAGCTTCCCCACCTTCCGGGATGGGAAGGACTTCACTCGGTTGCAGGTGTCACACCCGGAGACATACTGTGCGACGTACTGAGCCATTCTGGGCCACCAATAGTTCCGGGAGACGAGCTTCAGGGTCTTCCACCGCCCAGGGTGGCCAGTTGCCACTGAGTTGTGGTCGAGTTGCACCAGGTCATGGCGGAGTTGCAGGTCTTTGGGGACATACACCCATCCTCGGTGGAGGACCAGCTCCCCCTCCTTCTCCCATTCATCCGATCTCAGAGTCCCTTTCTCTAACTCCCTCAGCACCTTCACTACTCCCTCGTCTCTGTCCCTCCCCCTGCGTATCCTGTCTAGGATGTTCGCCTCTTCCCCTTCCACCATGGCTCCTTCTGTGGCCCTGACTTCAAACCAGTCCGGGTGTAGGAGGGTCATGTCTATGTTGTCATCCCTCCCCTTTGGGTGGTCTGGGCAATGGGAGAGGGTGTCCGGTTTCCCCATGAGTCTGCCTGGCTTGTGAATCAGGTGAAAATGGAAGCGGGAGAGGTAGAGGGACCACTGTGCCTGGCATCGGTTCAGCCTTTGAGCCACCCGGAAGTAAGAGAGGTTCCTGTGATCAGTGTATATGTCAAATCTCTCAGGGGTGCCCTCAAGGAAATGACACCACTCCTCCAGGGCTCGGACTATGGCAAGCATCTCCTTGTCATAGATCTCATAGTTCCTCTCTGCATCTGAGAAGCCTTTCGACATGAACGCCACTGGGTGGAACTCCCCATTGGCTTGGAGCTGGGAGAGCACTGCCCCCATTGTGAAGTTTGAGGCATCACACTCTAGCTGGAACCGGCCTGTGTTGGATGGGAAGGTGAGGATGGGCGCTGAGGTGACAGCCTCCTTCAGCCTGTCAAATGCCTCCTGTTCCTCCTGCCCCCAGGTCCACTGTTTCGATTTCCGGGTGAGAGCGTGGAGGGGTCGGGCCTTCTCAGAGAAGTCCTGGATAAAGCGGCGGTAGAAGTTGACAAACCCGAGGAAGGACTGGACCTCCTTGACTTTCGTGGGTGCTGGCCAGTCAGTCACCCCTTGCACCTTCACCGGGTCCATGGCAACATGGTTCTCTGAGATGACAAGGCCCAGGTAGTTGATCCTCTGCTGCTCAAACTTACACTTCTCTGGTTTGAGGAACAGCCTCTGGCTCCGCAGCGTAGTGAGGACCTCCCAGACTACCTTTCGATGTTCCTCCAGGGTGGCTGTGAACACCAAGATGTCGTCCATGTAACAAATGATGACCCCTCAGTCTATAAAGTCCTGGAGGATGTCATTCATCATTGTTTGGAAAGTGGCTGGGGAATTGCAGAGCCTGAAGAACATTACCATCGGTTCGAACAACCCTCGGTTGGTTGCAAAGGCTGCCTTCCACTCATCTCCTTCTTTGATGTGGACATTGTTGAAGCCCCACCGCAGGTCAAGGGCCGAGAACCATTTAGCCCCTCGGAGGTGGGTGAGGATGTCGGAGATGAGGGGGAGGGGGTAGGAGTTCTTAACCGTGATCTCATTTAGCTTCCGGTAGTCCTGTACAAGCCTTAGGGAGCCATCCTTCTTCTTCACAAAGAACACTGGGGCCCCCATGGGGGACTTGGATGGGTGGATCCATCCGTTGGCTAGATTTTCTCTGAGGAAGTTGTCAAGCTCCCCCTGTTCCACAGGGGATAGTGGGAAGGTCTTTCCTTGCAGCAGTTTAGTGTCAGGGATGAGGTCAATGGTGTGGTCTCAAGGCTTCTGGAGGGGTAGCTGATCAAAGGCCTCTTTCGAGAAGACGTCCCTAAAGTCCTGGTAGCATTCCGGCACCACCTCCTCAAAGGGTTTGTCCCCTAGGGTGGTGTCCTGTGCCCCCTGGGCCATTCGCTGTGACGGGGTGGTGGTTGCCCTCAGATCGTGTCCCCACCCTGGGGGGATTACTGCTGTGTACACCCCATCCCCAGGTTCCACCCGGAGGTCGGGGTCCTCTGGGGTCATTGGTGCCACCTTAGGACTCTGACAGGCAGGTGGGCAGTGGGACATGGTGGCCTTTTGTCAGGCCCAGTCTACCTCCAGGTTGTGGTGCAGGAGCCACGAGTGGCTGATGATGACTAACTGCCAGCCCAGGTTAGTTACTGCAAAACAGGCTCGCTCGGAGTGTCACCCGAAGGTGAGGAGTGCTTCCACCTCCTCAGTGATGGACCTGTTCTCATTTGGGGTCCCATCTACATTATGGACTGGGATTGGTTGGGGCAGGGGGGTGGTCTCCAGGTTGTGTTTCCAGACGAACTTGCGGCTAACAAACATTCCCATAGCTCTGGAGTCCAGGAGGGCAGAGGTGGTGACTGAGGTGAGCGAGGTAGTCGTGGTCAGCCTCACTAGGAGGTTGAGGGATCAAGGGGGGTGTTTAGACAGCACGTAGATTGCAGGTGGGGGGACAGCAACCTCAGCCAGGACCTGCCTTGGGTCTGTCATATCCGTACATACCTGATCCCGAACCAACTCCCAGACCTCCATCTTCACCACCTCCGGAGTCCTACCCTACCGCTGTCTGTTCCGATATTCACCTTTGGTCCTGACACCACACCTCCTCTCACCCCTCATGCCACCTCCACTCTTCCATCCTTCTCCTGCCCTATCTCTGTCTGCTCCGATACTCACCTCGGACCAAACACCACACCTCTCGCCACCCTCCTCCTGCTCCTCCTCTCACTCCTCCTCTTCCTCCTCACGACACCTCCACCCTTCCATCACTCTCCTACCCTTCTCCCGTCCACTCCAATACTCACCTTCGGACCTGACACCCTTCCTCTCCTCCACTCCCCTCCCCTTTCCTCTCTCCTCTCTCTTCCCTCTGACCCTCTTCTGCCGACCCTCCACCAAGTTATGACCTTCCACCACTGTCCCATACCCCACAGTCAGACTACACTTGTACCTTCACTCCGAGATTCCATCATAACTCCAACCTCGGACTTTGACTCCACCTCAGCTTTAGTCCATTGCATTGGTGACCTCATACTACATAAACACCATTGCCAACATTCCTTGGACTTTCAACCCCGCCTCTGTAACCTCTGTAACCCCCAAGCTCCATGGATCATCTTCGCCACTTTCGCCACTTGTAATGTATCTTTCGTGTTTTCCCCTCATCCCTATTTGGACTGCTGCTTCTTCCCATTCTAGCCAGTTAGTCATCATCCCCACTTCACCTCACCCTCCTGCCCCTCTGGGCTTTGCCCTCCCTATCTCCTTTCAGATGTACCACAGGTTCTGCCCTATGACCTTCAGTACCGCTCTGCTTCCACCATCCCTTTGTTCCTGTTCAGACACCTTCATTCCGATTCGGACCCCCTTTGTTTCCCTTGTGCTTTCGCCCTCTCCATTATATACCGGCACTTGTACATACTCGTTTTAGGCCCTTAGTCTAAAATCGACCTGAAATGCCCCCTAGAGACTTCCTGCTCGCTGCCTATGAAATTAAGGACCAAATGGACAAACAGCAATGGCACAGCGCTCCGCTTGAGTCGCTGAGGCCAAGGTCCCTCCTTGCTAAGTCTCCGGTTCCCCTCCAGAATCGTCTGCCCTCACCCAGTTCTAACAGGGTCTGTTTTGTTGCGGTTCTGTCACGACCCGACATATCCGTCACTTCCGTCTACACATCCTAGTGCCACTTGGCCCATCCCTCCCGCTATCATCATCATCCGTCCACCCATCCGTCCACCCGTCACCCTCATCCACACTTCCTCCCTTGCGTGCGTACCTTGCAACCTAGGTTGCCCGCTTCATTGTTGTCCACCCCCAGCCGGACGGCTTGCTAGACGGCCAGATGGCCTTTTCTCTTTTGTCCACTTGCAGACTATTGTTCCTCCTTTTGTTTCTTGCTTGCCTTTTGTTGACCAAGTTTGCTGATATTAACTATTTGTTCCTTTCTTCATTCATTAATATCGCACTTGATCCACCACTCCTTCCGGGCCAGTCTTATTTAGTTACTTGTGTTTATAACGCTGTAGGAGAAATAATATTCAAAGAATAAAACAATGATCTATCAGAATAGTCAACGAACAGGGGACAAGTTCAGATGTTTAACAGATCTCATGATCTTTATGAGACTGGACAGACATTAGAAGATCATTATAAATTATCTGCACCCATGTAGCATGAGATTTAATCTACTACAAGCATGCCTAGAACCTGGCATAGGTGTAATATTCAAAGAATATATCCCTACAACAAGAAAATAGCACATAGACGGCAGAATAAGAAGGAACATTGGGAAAGAAATGTGAATATCTCGGGAACCAGTAAACTTTTGACTGTAATCTTTTTACCATCTGAAAGGACTGTTTCTTAACTTTATCCACGGTTTTGTTTCATTCTAAAAGCTTCAAAACTGACGGAGATATTGCTCAAACGGCGAAACACCTTATAATTCATATATATTTATTTGCTAATTCTTACAAAAAGTAATGTGACTCAAGGGAAATATATTGGCGCCCGGAAGTCTGGCGGACCGAATACCATATGACAGAGTATTCCCCGGCGCGGGCGGACAGTTTTTGATCGCATCAGAAGAGGAGAAAATGCTACAAAACCGGATCTTGTATAATTTCCCATGATTCATCAAAACTTTTTGATTTTAAGCTCAAATAAATCGGAACAAAGGAATGATTGATGATCTGGATCTCGGATCATAAGCATGAAGTGATTCAGAAGTCCGCGGATCAGTTAATTAATTGGGAATGCTCTAGAACATTAGTAATGATGCGGCTTCACAAAAAGGGGTCAATTAGAGAACAGTCTAGAAGGTTCCTTTATAGCCGAGTCATTTCTAAAGATAACCGTTCGTAATTAAGGCGGTGTAGAGCATAGCTTCAGCGCTACAATACCCCGCTAAGATCGGCCCAAAAGACAAAGAAATGAATTACTTATTGCTGAGTCATGTCCTAAGTCCATTATTAAGCTTACACAGCCCAAGCCCCTATATCATTCTAGAACTATCTATAATACAAATGTAGCACATGTAACTAGTGCAAGGCATGGGAGTAGAGAGGTCTCTGAAAAGCATAAAAGGCCGCCGCTTCTGCCCCCTCTCAAACCTCAGGTAGAAATAAAAGTTTAATTCTCCTCACCAGTGGTTGGTTCATTTGCTCCAAAAGATAAAAGCAAATATTAGTTGTTAGCTAATATAAAACTAACACGTCACTCTAAGCGTGAGTTAGGGTCAGTTAGACACAGCTGAACAAAAGTGTCATAGTGAGAATTAGTGAGAATTTGGTGAAGGGACTTCTTAATTGAATAATCTCTCAGCAATACTTGGTTATCACACCACAGGAGAAAAGTGAGCGATCCTGAACCTGCTAGATAACTAGCATGCACTCTAAGCGATAGAAAGAGCAGTTTGGTCACTCCTGTATTGAGTAACATTTATTGCGGAATTATTTTATTAGCAGTTTTCCTTCAGTAAATTATCAGGAAAATCACGTCCTACTGAAAAGTGGTAAATGTCATATCCATACAATCCCGACCTCCGCTCCGGGCTCCTGGAACTCCGAACTCCGACTTCCGGAGCCCTACTTCCCTTCCATCACTTTCTCCTTGCTGACTCCCAAGAGGTTATCCCACCTCCGGCTCGGACACCACCTTCAGTCCAACTCCGGAACATTCCGGGTCCGACCCCAACCTCGACACCTTCCAGACGAGTACGCAAAACCTATGCTCCCAACTCCGGACCTCCACTCTGGAATCCCGTTCGCGTCTCCATCTCCGGAACCTCCGGTCTTAGCTCCGACCTTGGACTTTGACCCCACCTCCGCTTATACCCATTGTATTGGTTAGCTCATTCCATTTAATTATGTTTGCCAATATTCCGGAGTTTAACCTCCGAGTTCGGACTTTCCGGACTTACTCTGGACCTTGCAACTATTGCATTGTCCATTTCAATTCCGCTATTCTCCCTCATTCCTATTTGGGCTGCTGCTTCCTTTCTATTCAGTCAGCTAGCCATTCCCCACTCCCAACCTCCTTCCTTCCTCCTTGGGCCTTGGCCCTTCATTCCTCCTTTGGGAAACACCATTGAGTCAAACACTTGACCCTCGGTGTTGTTCCTCTTTCCATCTCCCTTTGTCTCCTTTCGTCCTACCCTTGTTCCTTTTGATTCCAGACCCCTCCTTATATACAATGTACCTAGTAACTTGTAACCTCAGTCCGAAATCGACATGAATTCCCCCCAAGAGACTTTCCCTCTGCTAGATCCGAAATTAGGGACCCCTAGGACAACCAGCAATGGCACAGCGCTCCACCTGAGTCGCTGAGGCCGAGGTCCTTCCACGCTAAGTCTCCGATTCCACTCCGGAGTTGTCCGAATCCGCATGTTCTAACAGTAAATATAGGTGTAATATTGACTAGAAATCATAGTAAAGTCAATATAGAATTTTATCCATAGACGATCTATACGTCAGGTGAGATCGTTGGGGGGTGTTTATTGTTGTTTAGACAGTGAACAATTATATATTTGGCAACCAAAACACAGTCAGTATGCAAATCAGCACAAACTCTAATATCGTTATTGGACGTAGGAAACTGGTTACATAAGGTGATCCAGCTCCACTCCTTCAACGTGTATAGGTTACACCGGATGTACCTCAGTTCGTATATCGACTTGGATTCCCCCTCTAGCCTCCTCTCCTCATCGTAAGGCTCCTGTCTGAAATTGGGACACCAACGTAAGAACAAAGCACAGTGCTCCACCCAAGTCGCTGAAGCTAAAGTCCCACCCCTCCGACCTTATGAGTCCGGATGACCTCCAGGTCACCCAGATATGCGTCTGGCACATTCCTGACAGGTTCATGGATGTGGCTCTTCTTTTCTTAGCGATCACTCGGTACAGCTTAGGCTGCACAGTAGTTCTGGAGTTACCATGGGATCTACATGCAGGTACAGTGACGCTGGGGGACGACTGGGGCACATCTCTCACTGGTCGTCTTCCCGAAAATCCCCCACAGGCCTTCCCTCCTCTGCACAGTCAGGCTCTTGTGGGGGGTTATCTCTTAACAGGTCCGCAATCGCGCGGAGGTCTTCTGGGGCCAGCTGGGTCTTCTCCTCCTGACCCTCTCCTTGGAAGGCAGTCCGGGCCTGGTAGGGCCTCGGCCTTAGGCAGTCCCGAGCTATGTGCCCCAGCTGGTTGCAGTTGTAGCAGGGGCCAGGACGTCTCTGGTCAGCTCTGGGGGGGCGGATGTGATCCAGGTCCATGGGTTGGGGGCCCGGCTTTGGGGCTGGGGTTGGGGCCGGGGGTGCAGGTGTACCCAGGGTCGGAGCAGGCACAGAGGGGGGACGAAGGTGGAATGGAGAGGGTTTGGTGATCGGAGCACGGGGTTGGGTGGCCTGGAATCGTCGCCACTGGTTGTCCAGGAGGGAGGCTTCACACTTCCACTCAGCCCAGGTTGTGGGCATAGGCCGGAGTCTGTAGATACTTTCATGAAGTCGAGGGTGGAGGGCATGCTTGAATTGGTCCACCAGGGCGACATCTCCCAGCCTTGACACCAGGCCATGCAGCTCAAACTGCTGGATCAGCTTGTCCACTGACTCACTTCCCTGCCGGAGTGAGGCTAGCTTCTGGTGGGCTGTGGCCTGCCGATTTGGGTCTGCAAACATGGCATCAAGCTCCTCCGCAAAATCGTTGAAAGCGATGGTTAGGGCTCCTGGGGCAAGGAGGGTGTTGATGCATTGGGTTGCCCATGGCCCTGCTGTACCTCCCTTCATGTAGGATAGGACAAAGAGGACCTGGCTGTGCTCATCTCGGAATTCCGTGTGGCACATGCTCATATAAAGCCCGCACTCGGCTTTGAAACGGTCCAGGTCTTCCTGGGATCCAGAGAAGGGGGTGGGGGCAGCTACCTTAGGTGGTTTAGGAGCTGGGGCATGGTGTGATGGAGGAGGGGCTGCAGCAGGGGCTGCAGGTTGACCCTGAGTGGCCGGCTGGCCTTGTAAGTCTCGGAGCTGGTGTGTCAGCTCAGCAATCTGTTCCTCTAACAACATTGGAGTGGGAGTGGTCAGGTTTAACCCCTCTTCTGCTGTCAGGATCTGGACCCCAGCTGGGAGTGGCCGGAGGGCGAGGCCAGGTGTGGAAGCTGGGGTGCTCTCCCTGGCTGCTAACTCCTCGAAGTCGCTGAGGGGACCAGCCTCAGCCTTCACAGGGAATGAGCTGAGAAGAAGGGTAAGCTTCTCAGCCCCCTGTGAGGCTGACACAAAAGGACCCTAGGAACTATACAGTTCCCGCTTGCTGCCGACTTTCCATAACGGGTGTGACCCGTGGGAAACAGTGGGGGGAAGGATAGGGGGAATGGGGAAATGTGGGGAGAGGGTGGTTAGGGAAAGGGTGAGGGTGTCTGAGGGTGAGTGGGGTCAAGGGCTGTGCCCTGACAACACCCTTCTACTGCGACTGCCTCAGTTGCACGGGCTTCGAACCACCCCAGCTGTAGGAGGGTCAGGCTCTCGTTGTCATCTCTTCCCTTCGGGTGGTCGACACAGTGGGAGAGGGCATCCAGTTTCCCCATGAGCTTCCCTGGTCAGTGGATGAGGGTGAAGTGGAAGTGGGACAGGAACAGTGACCACCACACCTGGTGGCGATTCAGCTGCTGTGCAGTGCAGAAGTAGCCTAGGTTGCAGTGGTCAGTGTAGATATCGACCTTCTCCTCTGCTCCTTCTACGAAATGGCACCACTCTTCTAGCGCTTGGACTATCGCAAGCATTTCTTTGTCATAAATTTCGTAGTTGCGCTCCACCTTGGTGAAGCTCTTGGACATGAAGGTGATAGGGTGGAACTCACTGTTGGTTTGGAGCTGGGAGAGGACGGTGCCCATGGCAAAGTTGGAGGCATCACACTCAAGTTTGTAGTGGCCGGAGTTGGTGGGAAAAGCAAGGATGGGGGCAGAGGTGATGGCATCCTTGAGGGCACCAAAAGTGCGCTCTTCATTCTCCCCCCATGTCCAAGCTTTTGCTTTGCAGGTCAGTGTGTGGAGTGGTTGCACCGTCTCGGAGAAGTCCTTGATGAAGCGGCAGTAGAAGTTTACAAAGCCCAGGAAGGATTGTACTTACCTTCGTCAGCGTGGGCCAGTCAAGGACTCCTTGGACCTTCACTGGGTCCATTGCAACGCTACCCTCGGAGATGATGAGTCCGAGGCACTCAATGTGGCACTGCTCAAACTTGCACTTCTCTGGTTTGAGGAAGAGCTTCCTCCACAGCATTTCCAGCACTTCCCACATGACCTTCCGGTGTTCCTCCAGGGTGGATGTGAAGATCAAGATGTCATCCATGTAGCAGATAATGACCTCCTGGTCGATGAAGTCCCAGAGGATGTCATTCATCATAGTCTGGAAGGTTGCTGGGGAGTTGCACAGCCCGAAGAACATCACTGTAGGTTCGAACAGGCCCTGGTTGGTCACAAACACCGCTTTCCACTCATCGCCATCTTTGATCCACACCTTGTTGAACCCCCAGTGCAGGTCTAGCGCCGAGAAATACTTCACACTTTGAAGGCATGTGAGGACATCAGAGATGAGTGGGAGGGGATATGAGTTCTTGACTGTTATCTCGTTGAGCTTTCGATAGTCCTGGACCAGGTGCAGGGACCTGTCCTTCTTCTTGACGAAGAATACAGGGGCACCCATCGGCGATTTTGACGGGCATATGCATCTGTTCCACAGGTTCTCATGCAGGAACTCGTCTAGTTCCTTCTGCTCTGGTTGGGACAGGGGGAAAGTCTTGCCCCTGGGGAGCTTGGCATCTGGGGTCAGGTCGATGGTGTGGTCCCAGGGCTTTCGGGGGGGTAGGATGTCAAAGGCTTCCTTTGAAAACACATCCTGGAAGTCCCTGTAGTGCTCGGGTACCAGCTCTTCCAACATCAATGGCTTTGCCTCTGCATCCTGGGCTTCCTCCGCTAGGTGTTGGGACGGCGTCGTCATTGCCCTCAGATTGTGTCCCCATTCTGTGGGATTATCATGGCATAGATCCCGTCTCCTAGTTCCACTTCGGGGGTTTGTTCGATGGCTGTCCGCAGCGACCGGCAGGAGGAGGGGCAGCAAGACATGGCAACCTTCTGCCGCACCCAGTCGACCTCTGGGTTGTGGTGCAGCAACCATGAATGCCCAATGATGAGGGACTGCTGCCCTAGGTTAGCCACGGCGAAGTGGGCCCATTCCATGTGTTGGCCGAAGGTCAACAAGGCTTCCAGCTCTTCAGTGATGGCCCCATTCTCGTTGGGTGTCCCATCTACATTGTGCACTGGGATGGGTTGGGGGAGCAGGGTCATCTCGAGCCCATGCTTCCGGATGAAGTCTGGACTTATGAAGTTTCCAGTCGCACCGGAGTCTAACAGTGCTGACACGGCGACCGCAATGAGGGATGGTAGTGCAGTCACCTTCACTTTCATGTTGAGGGAGTGGGGGGACTGTTTGGCAAGCACATAGATGGCGGGTGGGGAGATGGCTACCTCAGATGGCAGGCCAGCAGCTCTCGTGTCTCTCCTGGTTGAGGATGTGGTTTTCCTCTGTTTCTTGGGAATTTGGATGACGGTGCGGATTTGCACGTATCTCAGTATTTACACTGGGTGCTATTGCTTGTAGGCAGCCGGGACGCATCCCTCACCGATCGCCTTCCCAAAAATCCTCTAGGGGGTCTGCCTCCTCTCCCTCTTCATCCCTCTCGGGTGTCCCCATCAGCTGGCTTCTCAGCCCTTCTGCAAGTGCTCAAAGGTCCTCTGGATGCATGCGGCATATTTGGCAAACCTTTGGGTGGGGGCAGTCTTGCACAAAGTGCCCAGGGGCATTGCAGTTATGGCACAGCCCTCGCCACTGGTCTGCCCTCAAGCGGTCGAGGTCCATTGGCTGGGGGAGTGGGGCTGGAGGGCATGGGGCAGTGGTTGTGGGGGCCACAGGGGCGGTGGCAAGTCCCAGTGGGGGTGTGGGTGAAGGGCATGCGAAAGGTTGGGAGGCTGGCAGTGGTGGTCTTGTGGGGGGAAGGGGCGGTTTGAACAGGGGGAGACGGGGTTGTGTCACCTGGAAGCGCCACCACTGGTTGTTGAGGAGAGTGGCTTCTCGTTTCCATTCTGCCCAAGTCCTTGGCATGGGGCACAGGTGATAGATGCTTTCATGGAGCCACATGTTGATCGCTTGCTCAAAGTGGTCTATCAGTCCTACATCACCCAGCTGCGAGGGGGGGCCATGGATCTCGAACTCCTGGATGATCTTATCCACGGAGTCATTACCTTGCCACAGGGTGGCAAGCTTCTGTCAGGCAGTGGCTTCACGATTGGGGTCTTGGAACATGGTGTCAAGCTCTGCCATGAACTCGTCCATAGTGATTGTGGGGGATCCCACCGTCAGCAGTGCAATCATGCGCTGCATCGCCCATGCTCCCACAGCTCCTCCTTTCATGTACGATAACATGAAGAGGATTTGGGACAGAGTGTCGGGGAACTCTGCCATGCAGATGTGGAAGTAGATCCCGCATTCCACCTTAAAGTGGTCGAGGTCCTCACTCGTGCCAGCAAAGGCGGTGGGGGGGGCAACCTTGGGTGCTTTGGGTTTTGGTGTGGGTGTGGGCGCAGGTGCGGATGCAGGCACAGGTGGTGGGTTTTGGATCCTGCTCTCGAGGATGGCTTGCAGTTCCTGGAACTGTCAGGGCACACCCGCCTGACCCGGGCCCACCCGGGCCCACCCGGCCACACCACACCCGCTCCCCGCTGTCTATCCCCCTCCCCCCTCCTTCCTCCCTCTCCTCCCCCCTCTTTTCCCTTTTCTTTCCCCTTTCTTTATTTCATTCTTCTCATGTTCCTCTTCCTGTTTATTTCTTTCTATCTACACGGACCACCTTCCCTTGTATCGATGTACTATTGACCCGTCCGGCCCACACACCCCAGACGGCCTCCCGCTGTGCCCAGCACGCGCGCATGTAGCGGACGCTCTCGGGATCCCCCACGGGGACACCCGGATGCCTGCGGCTGCCTCCGAGGATGACGTGGCACCTGTCATGTGACTCAAGCCGCATGTACATAAATGTACCTGAAGTGGGAACCGAAGAAGTAACCTTCTTCTCACATTCTCCACTTCAGGTAAGTAGTATAGTTTTCCTCTTTAATAATAATAACACATTCTCCACTTCAGTCTGAGTGGCCAGGGACCACTGTCCCGGATCGGGCCCGCCAGTACGCACGCCCGCTCCGCACCCCGCGACGGCCTCAGTGCCGGGCATTACCCCCGGGCCCTCTCGACCCCAGACGCGTCCCTGACAGGAACCTGGTCAGCAGGTCCTGGTACTGCTCTTCGGTCACCATGCTGGAGGAGGTGGGGGAGACTAGGTTGAAACCTTCTTCTGCTGTCAGGGACGGTGCAGGAGAGGCAGGGATAGCAGAGTGGCCTGCAGCGCTAGCGGCCTGGGCAGCAGCAGGATGATGGGAGTGTATAGCAGACAGCCCTCACTTAGGCTAACGTCCCTGTTCTGGCTTCTTAGACTGAAGCAGGAATGTTATCATTAGGATGGAAAGCTAAACTAGACTAATATAAGGTACTTGCCTGAAGCAGGAATGAGAAGAAGGTTACTTCTTCAGTTCTGCTTCGGCTTAGTTTATATACAAGCGGGAATGGGTCACATGAAGGTGCCACATCAGCTTCGGATAGGGCCATACTATTGTGGGTGGCTCCACAGGTGATCCTGAGTGCTGAGGGGAAAGAGGTACAAGTAGAGATGCGCGGTGCATCCGGCAGCACAGCACCGTGCGGGGTACTGTCAGGGCACACCCACCTGACCCAGCTCCACCCGCCCTGACCCGGTATCCCGCTCACCTCTACCCCCACCCTTCATCACGTTTCCTCAACTCTTGTTCTTCTTTCTATCCTTTTGTTCTTTCTATCCTTTTGTTCTTTCTATCCTTTTGTTCTTTCTATCCTTTTGTTCTTTCTATCCTTTTGTTCTTTCTATCCTTTTGTTCTTTTATTCCTTCGTTCTTTCTTCTATCTTTATCTACACAGACGACCTTTCCTCATACCTATGTATTATTGACCCACCAGCGACGTGCGCATGACACACCCAGCCCCAGACAACCCGGACGGCCTCACGGTGCAACCCAGCATGTGCGTGTGCAGCACATGCCCTTGGGATCCCCCCACGGGGACACCCAGACGACTGCGGCTGTATGCGGGGTGACGTGGCAAACCTCATGTGACCTAAGCCGCATGTACATAAAGGTACCTGGGGTGGGAACCAAAGAAGTAACCTTCTTCTCACAGTTCCCACTTCAGTCTGAGTGGCCAGGGACCATCGTCCCAGACCGGGCTCGCCAGTACGCATGCCCACTCCACACCCCGCGATGGCCTCAGTGCCAGGCATTACCCTCGGGCTGCCTCAACCCCGGATGCGTCCCTGACAGCAGAAGAAGGTTTTAACCTTATCTCCCCCACCTCCCCCATCTCCCCAGCCATGGTGTCAGAAGAACAGTATGACGACCTGCTGGCCCGCTTCCAGGAGCTCCAAGCCATTATGGAGAGCCAAACCTGCAACCACCCCCCACCCGCACCTGCACCCGCACCTGCACCCACACCCATGCCTGCACCCACGCCTGTACCCACACTCATGCCTAGGCCCAAACCACCGAAGGTCGCTGCCCCCACTCCCTTCTTGGGAGCCAGTGAAGACCTCGACCGTTTCAAAGCCGAGTGCGGGATCTACTTCCATGTTCGCACAGCCGAGTTCCCTACCGAACTATCCCAGATCCTCTTCATCCTCTCCTACATGAAGGGAGGACCTGCAGGGGCATGGGCAACACAACGGACAATCACCCTGCTGACAGCCGGCTCCCCCACCATAACTATGGACGAGTTCAACACAGAACTCGACGCCATGTTCCAGGACCCAAACTGGGAGGCCACAGCTTGGCAGAAGTTGGCAGTCATCTGCCAAGGGACTGACTCTGTGGATAAGGTCATCCAGGAGTTTGAGATATTGGGACCCACCTCAAGGCTAGGCGATGTCAGACTGGTTGACTGGTTCGAGCAAGCGATTAACTCCTGGCTCAGGGAGAGTATATACTGCCTCGGCCCCATGCCCACCACCTGGATGGAGTGGAAGTGCAAAGCCACGCTTCTGGACAACCAGTGGCGACGTTTCCAAGCCACCCAACCATGTGCACCCCCACCCAGACCCCCATTTCCACCAGCTCAACCTCCGCTGACTGCGACCCCACCCCAGGCACAACCCGCACAGACCCCCCATGACCTGCTCCCACACCTCTGCCCCCCACTCCAGCAGCCCGTCCTATGCCAGGGACAGGCCCCCAGCTGATGGATCTCGACAGGTTGAGGACTGACCAGAGGTGGTGCTACAATTGTAACACCCCAGGGCATCTTGCACAAGAATGCCCACACCCCAGGGTCAGCCGAGTACGACGTCTCCACCCAGAAGACCTGAGAACACTGATGGAAGGGCTGAAGAGACAGTTGACCGAAGGGACAGAGACGGTGGAGGGGGAATCAGAGGCAGAACCTCAGAGGGATTTTCAGGCAGGCGACCGGTAAGGGATGCGTCCCAGCTGCCCATAGAAGATAGCTCATGTAAATACTGCAGCATGCGTAAGCCAACACCAATGCCAAAGTTTCACCGAGTCATTGCAAAGAAAAAGAGGAGAAACGCATCCTCCACCCATGAGAACGAGAAGACCCCAAGGGCAGTAATGCCCAAGGTAGCGGTCTCCCCCCCAGCCATTTACATCCTTTCCAAGCAGTCCCCCAGATCCCTTGACCTCACAGTGAAACTGACCGCCCTAACCTCCCTCACGTCAGTATCTGTATCAGCCCTCCTGGACTCGGGAGCCACTGGGAACTTCGTAAGCCCCAAGTTCATCTGGAAGCACAACCTAGAGACAACCCCCCTCCCCCAGCCCATTCCCGTCCGCAATGTTGATGGAACCCCGAACGAAAATGGAGCTATAACGGAGGAGCTAGAAGCCCTCTTGACCTTCAGGCGACACACAGAGCAGGCATGCTTCGCAGTTGCAAATCTCGGGCAACAGTCCCTCATCATAGGACACTCATGGTTGCTGCACCACAACCCAGAAGTGGACTGGGTATGACAAAAGGTCGTCATGTCCCGCTGCCCATCCTCCTGCAGACAGCCGCGAGCATGAGATGATCAGGACCCTGTACTGGAACCTGGGGATGGGATCTACGCTGCTATCATCCCCCAAGCTGGGGCCATGACCTGAGAGCCACCATGACCCCCTCGCAGCGGGTGGCCCAGGAGGCCTGTGACCCGGAGGCTGAGCCTGCGTCGTTTGAGGCTCTAGTACCAGAGCACTACCAGGACTTCCGGGACATGTTCTCCAAAGAAGCCTTTGACCAATTGCCCCCCCTGGAAGCCCTGGGACCATGCTATAGACCTGGTACCGGATGCCAAACTGCCCAGGGGGAAGACCTTCCCACTCTTGCGCCCGGAACAGAAAGAGTTGGATGAGTTCCTATGTGAGAACCTACAGAACAGGTGCATACAGCCGTCCAAGTCCCCTATGGGAGCACCAGTCTTCTTTGTCAAGAAGAAGGATGGGTCCCTATGCCTGGTCCAGGACTACAGGAAGCTGAACAAGATCACGGTGAAGAACTCGTACCCACTCCCCCTCATCTCAGACGTCCTCACCCGCCTCCGCAATGCCAAATACTTCTCAGCCTTAGACCTACACTGGGGGTTTAACAACGTCCAGATCAAAGACGGAGACGAGTGGAAGGCGGCATTCGTGACCAACTGGGGGCTGTTCGAGCCCATGGTGATGTTCTTTGGCCTGTGTAACTCCCCGGCAACCTTCCAGACCATGATGAACGACATCCTGAGGGATTTCATCGACCGGGAGGTTGTCATCTGTTACATGGACGACATCCTGATCTTCATGGCCACCCTGGAGGAACATCAAAGGGTCGTCCGAGAAGTCCTAGAGATGCTGAGGAGAAGGAGGCTCTTCCTTAAGCCAGAGAAGTGCAAGTTTGAGTGAACCCGGATCGAGTACCTGGGCCTCGTTATCTCGGAGGGTAACGTCGTGATGGACCCAGTGAAGATCCAGGGAGTCCTCGACTGGCCCCCCCCAACCAAGGTGAAAGAGGTACAATCCTTCCTAGGATTCGTAAACTTCTATCGCCGGTTCATCAGAGACTTCTCTGAGAAGGCATGCCCCCTTCACAGGCTGACCCGGAAGACCCAAACCTGGAACTGGGGCCCGGATGAGGACGACACCTTCTGCACCCTCAAAGAAGCCGTCACCACAGCCCCTGTCCTTGTTAGAACGGGCAGATTCAGATGACTCCAGAGTGGAATCAGAGACTTAGCGTGGAAGGACCTTGGCCTCAGCGACTCAAGCGGAGCGCTGTGCCATTGCTGTTTGTCCATTTGGTCCTTAATTTCACAGTAGGCGAGCAGGAAGTCTCTAGGGGGCATTTCAGGTTGATTTCGGACTGAGCCCAAAACGAGTATGTACAAGCGCCGATATATATAATGGAGGGGGCAAAAGCATAAGGAAACAAAGGGGATCCGAATCGGAATGAAGACGTCCGAACAGAGACAAAGGGAAGACAGAAGCAGAGCGGTACCGAAGGTCATAAGGCTGAACCTGTGATACGTCTGAAAGGAGGTAGGGAGGGCGAGGCCCAGAGGGGCAGGAGGATGAGGGGAAGTGGGGATGATGACTAACTGGCTAGAATGGGAAGAAGCAGCAGTCCAAATAGGGATGAGGGGAAAATGCGAGAGATACATTACAAGCGGCGAAAGTGCCGAAGAAGATCTGCAAAGCTCGGAGGTTGCAGAGCTTATGGAGGCAGGGTTGAAAGTCCGAGGAATATTGGCAATGGTGTTTACATAGTATGAGGTCACCAATGCAATGGACTAAGACCAAGGTGGAGTCAAAGTCCGAGGTAGGGACTATGATGGAGACTCGGAGCAAAGGTACAAGCGGTGCCCAAGTACGAAGTATGGGACAGCAGTGGAAGGTCGTAACTTGGCAGGAGGTCGGCAGAAGAGTACCAGAGGGAGGAGAGAGGAGAAAGGGAAGAGGGAAGGAGTGGCAGGAAGGAGAGTTGTCAGGTCCGAAGGTGAGTATCAGAGTGGACAGGAGAAGTGTAGGAGGATGACGGAAGGGTGGAGGTGTTGTGAGGGAGGAGCGGGAGTAGGAGGAGGAGTAGTAGGAGGGTGACGGAAGGGTGGAGGTGTTCGGTCCGAGGTGAGTATCGGAGCGGACGGAGATAGGGGAGGAGAGGGAAGGAGGAGGGAGGTGGCATCGGAGGTAAGAAGGAGTGTGTTGCCAGGACCGAAGGTGAGTATCGGAATGGACAGCGGTAGGTTAGGACTCCGGAGGTGAGGAAGGGGGAGGTCCGGAAGTCGGGTCGGGGTCGGGTATGCATGGCTATGACAGTCCTCTCTTTCCCTACTGACCACAGCTGCTTCAGGCTCGAGTGCGATGCATCCAACTTTGCAACCGGCGTGGTCCTCTCCCAACTCCAACCGGATGGAGAATTCCACCCGGATTCATGTCCAAAAGTTTCACGGACATAGAGCGCAACTACGAAGTGTACGATAAGGAGATGCTTGCAATCATCTGAGCCCTCGAGGAATGGCGACACTTTGTGGAAGGCGCTGAGGAGAAAGTCGAGATCTACACCGACCACCATAACCTGGGCTACTTCCGGACGGCCCAGAGGTTAAATCGACATCAGGCCCGATGGTCCCTTTTCCTCTCCCGATTCCACTTCACCCTCGTCCACCGCCCAGGGAAGCTCATGGGGAAACCGGATGCACCCCCTCACCGCGCTGACCACCCGAAGGGAAGGGACGACAATGAGGGGCTGACCCTCCTCCAACTGGCCTGGTTCGAGGCCCATGCGACAGAAGCAGTCTCAGTGGAAGGTGAGGAAGTGGATATCCTAGGGAGGATACGAGGAGCGAAGGATCATGACGAGCGGGTGGCGAAGGCTATGAGAGAACTAGGAGAAGGGAAGTTAAGGTCGGACGAGTGGGAGAGACAGGGAGAGTTGGTCCTCTACTGAGGCAGGGTGTACGTTCCAAAAGACCCACAACTCCGCCACGATCTGGTACGGCTACACCATGACGCACAGGCAACGGGACATCCAGGGCGATGGAAAACCCTGGAGCTCATCTCCCATGACTACTGGTGGCCTCAGATGGCAGAATATGTCGGGCGATATGTACATGGATGCGACACCTGTAACCGTGTCAAATCCTTCCCCACACGGAAGGTCGGGAAGCTCACCCCAAATAAAGTCCCTACCCACCGTTGGCAGGTAATCTCGGTAGACATGGTGGGAGAGCTCCCAGAGTCGAAAGGTTTAATGCCATCCTAGTTGTAGTGGACTGTCTGTCCAAACACATCCACGCAATCCCCACCATGAGGTCCGTGGACTCGGCTGGTATCGCCCAGCTTTTCCTGGAGCATGTCTGGAAGCACCACGGGCTCCCAGAAGAGATCCTCAGCAACAGAGGGAGCGCCTTCATCTCGCACTTCTCGAAAGAACTTGCAGATCTCCTGGGGGTCAAGCTAACCCCCTCAACGCCCTATCACCCCCAGACTGACGGACAGACAGAGCGGGTTAACCAGGAAATCAAAGCCTATCTCTGGGTGTTCGTCAACCACCGCCAGGACGACTGGGCAGACTGGCTCCCACTGGCAGAATTCACCTACAACAACCACGTCCACTTGTCCACCCGTCAAACCCCCTTCGAGCTTGACACCGGGCAGCATCCCAGGATGGGGACTGAGCCCACACGTACATCTGAGGTAGAAGCTGCCGACGCCTTCTCATCCAGGATGATGAAGATACGGGAAGAGGCAAAGGCAGCCCTGGAGCATGCAGCGGACGAGATGGCCCGCTACTATGACCGGGGTCGAGAGACAGCCCCCAAATACCAGGAAGGCGACTGAGTCTGGCTCAGCACCCAAAACTATATGAATGACTGCCCAACCAAGAAGCTAGACCATAAGTGGCTAGGCCCCTTCAAAGTCGTCAAAGTCATCTCCCTGGCTGCTGTCAAGCTCCAGCTCACTGCATGGCAAAAGGGAATACACCCAGTCATATCCGTGATGAATGTAAGACCCTACTGCCCGGACAAGATTGCAGAACGACCCCCTGACCCCCGCCCGGGCCCAGAACTCATAGATGGAGAGGAGGAATATGAAGTAGAGAAAATACTGGACTCTAAGTGGTTACACCGGAAGCTCTGGTATTTACTGTAGTAAAGTTTGTGGGTTGGCCGAACTCAGAGAATGAATGGCTCCCCCGAGACCAACTAATCCATGCCCCTGACCGGATAGAGGAATTCCACCAAACACCCTCACGCTGTAGGTGGGCACAGCCGGTACCATGCAAATGAGCCGATTATCATGATTCTACCACCCACGTCAAGCACCCCACCACCAAAACACATCTACCATTGTTCCATATACCCCTTCCACGTTTACTATATTTTTTCCGATTTTTTCAAGCCATTCCTGACCACGGACAACCATCAGTTTCCAAATTGGGCAACTGTCACCCGCATATTCCACCGCTTCCTCTGTATCTCCATCAATTCTCCACCGATCTGGACGAATTTGGTATCGTTGAAAAGCCCTTGTCAACACGAGTCGAACAATGTTACGAGCGACGGATTTGGTTCAGCGGTTGTTCCGATCACCATGGTTCCTTATTTCCTTAACAACATCAATATTTCTTTGATATTGCTTTTTTCTTATTTGTTCCTTGTGGATCTGTTGCCATCCTAAACCCGTCGGATCATTCGGATTTCCATGTATTTCTTTCATATTTATAGTTACCCTCTTTCCTGTATTTACAAAAAAGGACTCCCCCAACAGAGAGAGGTGCTCCCCAACAAACATGAAGTTTTAGCAGAAGTCACCAGCACCCAGAGCGGTGAATACGAAGCCAAAGAGGCTCAAGACATAGTGCAGGGACAGAGTTCCCTTTAGTTTGATTATCAGTGAGATTTACGAGATTTATCATTTTTATCACATCGCACCCGGACCATTTCTCCTCCCCCTTCCTCTTCATCTGAACCTCCCCTGAGCACTCCCAACACTTGGCCCCCTCTCTTTCTCGTTAGGGTGGTAGATCCCTTGCCCCCTTACAACGCCCCAGGAAGGGAGAGAACAAACCCCATGGCCGCTTCGAGGCGAAGCAGCTTAAGGAGGGAGTGATGTCAGGGCACACCTGCCTGACCTGGCTCCACCCGCCCTGACCCGGTATCCTGCTCACCTCTACCCCCCACCCTTCATCACGTTTCCTCAACTCTTGTTCTTCTTTCTATCCTTTTGTTCTTTTATTCCTTCGTTCTTTCTTCTATCTTTATCTACATGGACAACCTTTCCTCATACCTGTCAGAGACCAGGTTGAGACGAGGGAGTGTCTCCATGGCAGAGGGCTTTGGCCTCAGCGACTTGTGCCAGGAGCGCTGTGCCAAGTAACACGTCCGTGCCCTAACTTACTAACTGGCAACCAGAACTGAAGGGGGGTAAACTCTAGTCGATTTTATTACTGAAGTGTAACCTATGTACAAGTTGAGTATATATAGTTACAGTGAGGGTGGGTCCGCAAATGGCGGAGCCGAGCCAAGTGGAGCTAACAGGGTTAAACATTAGCCGATTGAATATTACCAACGAGTCAGGTTACGGGGTTAGTGGAAAGGCAGGTGATAACCCAGAAACAGAAAGGAGGGATAGGCCTGAAGGTGGGCTCTGCAGGGCAAGCGAGTGTATTGCCCAGCAGAGGCAGGAGTGCGCTAGCGGATGTCGGAGCTGTCTGGAAGCCTTCGGGGCTCCGTACTTAGGGAGGCATAGGTAATAAATTGAAAGGAGGGGGTGTGACCATCAAGGGGTACCAAGGGGATTGCGGAATATGGGAGCTCCGAGGTTAGTGAAGAAGGAGCAGAGGCAGAGCGGAGGAGTCGGAGGGATCAGAAGTCGATGGCTGGGGATGGATATGACAATACCTATGTATTATTGACCCGCCTGCAATGCACGCATGACACACCCAGCCCCAGACGACCTGGACAGCCTCGCAGTGCAACCCAGCACATGTGCGTTGAAAGAGGGCTTGCAGCTCTCTATGCCAACTAAGCTCGTGGGGCCAAACTCTCCAAAATCCTACTTTCTTGACTAAACTCGCCATGCTCAATCCTTAACTCCGTGGTGGGTTCTCCGGGATTTCCGCAAGGTCCGGGCTCAACAAATCCACTACCCACTCGTTGCAGGCTAGATTGTTGCCCTTATTCCTACTGTTGGAATTCCACTCACTCACACCCACTCTAGCGCGTCCTAGCACCTTAGAAGAATTTGGGGGAGGGGAGAACTTCTTTTCAAAAATCCGGTATGGACAGGATTATAAGAAATAATTATTTTTAGAAATGATTGATGGTGAATATTGGTACCATATGGCACCTGCATACCTTATTAGGCAAAATAAAAAAAGGGTAACAGTATCAATAAAAGAATATCAATCAATAACTGAAATGATGGCAAAATATGAAAATAAAGGAAAATAAGCGATATCTCAATGGATTTACGAAATTATGAGCCGAAATTGGAAATGTAGCCGGAGATAACTCTCACACAGCCGATAAACATTTTTACCAATTTATTAGACGCCATGGGAATGAGTGAGGCTGGATTTCTGGGTTGCTGCTTGAGATTCCCACGCCTGCACATACTCGTGACCTGCCATGCCTAACTTCTCCAACACGGAACTCCATCAAATCTCCACCGATTGGGACGTTCTTGATATCGTCAGAATCGTACGAATTAGCCCTATTTTTAGGTACCAAATTCGTATCGAGTTGTCGCATGAATGGAAGGGGTTTTCTGAATGGTGGAAGCGGGTATCTGAGCCGGCTATGCGTGTGGGCGATTATCCCGCCTACAGCATGCAGCACATGCCCTCAGGATCCCCCACGGGGACACCCAGACGACTGTGGCTGTATGCAGGGTGACGTGGCAAACCTCATGTGACCTAAGCCGCATGTACATAAAGGTACCTGGGGTGGGAACCGAAGAAGTAACCTTCTTCTCACAGTTCCCACTTCAGGTAAGTAGCATAGCCTCCCCTTTTAATAACAACTCACAGTTCCCACTTCAGTCTGAGTGGCCAGGGACCATCGTCCCAGACCGGGCTCGCCAGTACACACACCTGCTCCACACCCCACGACGGCCTCAGTGCCAGGCATTACCCTCAGGCCGCCTCGACCCTGGACGCGTCCCTGACAGGTACTCGGCATTGGATGCGTCCATGCTACAAGTGTAAGAAAGTGTCAGGGACACATCCGGGGTCAAGGCGGTCCGGGCGTAGCGTCCAGTGCTGAGGACCTCACGGGGGGTAGATCGGGCATGCGTACTGGCAGGCCCAATGCGGGACAGCGATCCCTGGCCACTTAGACTGAAGTGGGAATGTTGAGAAGAAGGCTACTTCTTCGGTTCCCACCCCAGGTGTGTTTATATACATGCAGCTTGGGTCACATGAGGTCCGCCATATCACCCCGCATACAGCCGCGGTCACCCGGGTGTCCCTGTGGGGGATCCCGAGGGCGTATGCTGCATGCGCACGCACTAGGTTGTGCCCTAGAGCTGTCCAGGGTCGTCTGGGGCTAGGCATGTCATGTGCGCGTCGTGGGTGGGTCAATAATACATAGATATAAGGGAAAGGTCGTCCATGTGGAATAGAAATAGAAATGGGAGAGGGATAGAGGGGGAAGGGATATGAAGGAAAGGTGCAGGGTGGGAGAAGGGGTACTGGGTGAGGTAGGTCTGGGTGGAGGCGGGTCAGGCGGGTGTGCCCTGACAGAAAGGAAGTCATCCATATAAGGAGAGAAAAGAAGAAGGGAGAGAAGAAGGAAAGGAGGAAGGAGGGAAAAAGGGAGGGAGTGGTGCAGAGCAGAGCAGCATGCCCTGACAGTGTCATCCAATGTCAATGCACCTGTTGCCAACGCTGCCTGCTGCCAACACGCACCCACTCCCAACCATGTCGAATCCATCTGCTGCGCTGCCATACCTATTGTCGACATTACTCTATCCCCAGCTCCAACGTGTCCGCTCCATAATGCATTGTCACTTTCGCTGTCGACACACCTGTCAACATTCATTTACCATTGGCACAACGTGCCTGTGTCTGACCATGCTGCATATCGCAGTTTGTTCACAAGCTAACATGGCTGGGGTATTCCCCTGGTTCTTTAGTACTGCTGCTGCCATGGTCTTGCACACTCCCCGGGCACTTAACCCATCGACTACCCATGTCTGTCTGAGACCACCTGGTTTGCTACCACTGAAGTTGATAGATCTCTTTCCTCTGATGCATGCTGTGCACTGCATTGCTGCTCCAATGTTGATGTTCCCTCAACTCTTCTCTCCCATCTGATGGCATTTCTCCTTTTGATGTCGATGCATTGTTGTGGGGACAAGTCCATGCACGGTAAAAAGTCAGATTCTGCAGAATTTGCCCACCAACATGCACTACATATCCACTGACACTTCCAATGATTATCCTATCACCATCCAACACACCATACACCCATTCCTTATTTTTCCTTATTTTCCCCATCATTCCCAACAGCCCCAAGCCAAATTCCCACACCCAACCATGCCACCAATTCCACCCCCTCTCCAGACCTCCATGCTCTACCTTCCTTCTTCACCCACAAAGCATTTCCCAGAATGGAAACCCCATACTCGGATGGTTCAGCATGGTGTAGAGCCTCACATGGTCTTGACAGCACCTGTCAATGGCCACATCTCAAGAACTACTGCACCAATTGGGACAAATAAGGACTCGTTGGAAAGCTGGAGACGAGGAGGTTGCTGATGGGAGGATAGGCGGGCGCTGTGGCGAAGTGTTGCGGAGTTAACTTTCACAATTCCCATTTCGGATCCATTGTCATATTTTCCCCATTCATTCATATTTCTTTTATTGTTTCTTTGTTCCTAATTGGACATTCCTTATTTACGGTTGCCTAATGGCCTGTTTACATTCCCCCATTCCATTCATTCCATTTCCAACTCATATAAAATAGATAATAGCTTGTACATAACAAGTTAGTACTGAATAGACCCATGAAGGAGTAAGAAAGAGTTACATCCAAGTGGCAAAGATGCCATCCATGACACTAACACCCCCCCTGAGCTAGTTACCAACGTCTAAGACCCTTCTTATCATAATCCTCAGCCTTGACGTCCAAGAGAGATGTAGGTGAGTGTTTGTTTGAGGTTTTTGCAGACTCAGTAGCGCCCACGGACCAAAACCTGGCCCCACAAACCACACCCATGCACACTACAACCCTCCCCCTCTTCTCTGTCTCGAGTCAAGGTGATTGACCCATTACAGTGTTCATCATCTCCACCTCCACCTCTGCCTTCACTGGCCCCTCCCATTCCTACTTCCTTCCTGCCACTGTGCCCATGAATCCCTGTGGACTCTGTCCAAGTCTGTGCATCATCAAGTCTGCACACACTCTCGGTCTCCAAACACCTGTGCCAGTTTGGGCCATTCCAACTTGGGTTCTTTGAGAACACCTATGGGTTGCTCTAAGGGGAGAACCCTTAGGTTGTTGTAAGGGGAGAGTGTAAGGAATGGATAGAGGATGGATGATGCACACTTTGTGTGCTTTCCTATTATTCTTTATACTATAATAATCTTCGGACTAAACAATGTATAACAACTGTATATACATATATAGTGTCTGGGGTCAGGAATAGGGGTTTAGCCCTTCTCCTCCCCCCCTGTCGAATACTAGCCCCATACAGTCTAGATTATCGACAGCCTGAGGATTGAGGAGTTACCAAGGCTGGCACCCCAACCGGCCTTACACCCACATTACTGAGTATGCCAACCTTATTATTCCCTGAGTAGCAAATGAGAGAGGTAACTTTCTTCTCTCATTCCCCTTGCTGCTCAGTGTCATGGCCCTGCAAAAGGTGCCTGTCCACTATCACTCTCCTATGTCCCTACCACCTATCCTGCCCCATCAGCTTTCTCTGCAACCCACCACCCAGCAGTGCCACTAGTCTACCCCGCTTGCAGCCCCACAGTGTTGCCTCCTTTTCTGCTATCCCCAACCCTCCTGGCCACTCAGCTACACACTACTCATTTATTGCCAAACACCACACGCCTTCTCCTTGCTTAGCCCTCTCATTAATATTGCTGCTTATATATATTGACACTTGATCCATCACCATATTGGTGTCAGGTTGTCAGTCCCCTCAGTCTTTCTCTCTATGCCATCTTCCACATTAATTGTTTATCGCACTTCCATCTGTTCCTTAATAACCTGTCTTCCTGGTTCATGCCTCTCATTCAGTTCGCTGTGGTTACCACTCCACTCCCCATTCAGGTGCCAGACCAACCAGCCCCTCCTTTCGTATTTATACTTGTAGTTTACTGTCAATGTACCTCAGTTCGAATATCGACTAGAAATCCCCAAAGTCCTCTCATCTTTAAGTTTGCCTCTAAGTTTCATCTTCACCTGAGTAAACGTCACTGCAAGGTCCCTCCTGCTAACCTGAAATACAGGACAGCCTAGAACACATGGTGCAATGCTCCTGTTGAGTTGCTGAAGCTGAAGTCCCAAACTCCCAAGATGCCTTGCAACGGAGTTGCATACTAGCTAAGTGCCCACTTGCACTGCTGCATTCCACTCCACTTCCCACGATTACTTCGAATATTGTTTCTGACACTCAGCTGGAATCCCTATCGCAACTACTCTACCAGGTTCCCCCATACCCTGTCCCTCTCAGCCTCAGCTCCACCAAAAGCTCCAGATTCCATGACTTAGAGTCCAAGCAGCTCAGTACTCTGACAGCACTCCACCTGAGTCACTGAGGCCAAGGTCCTTCCTAATTGAGTCTCCAATTCCATTCCAGAACCATCTGAGACCATCCTCTAACAAATACCCAACTTGTGCATCAGCAAAGTCTGGTTACAGATCTTTGAAATGTGAATCAGATCTAATTCAATTTTAATTCAGTTTAGGGTACCCTGTGTTGGCAGATTCTCAAAGTTTTGGGTGGTAGGGATCTGTCAAAACCCTAGCAACCACAAACTATCTGCATGCAGGATTTGCTGATGTGGCCAGTTTGGGATTTACAGTGCTCCAAAAAACCGTTCCAATGTTTTTCACTTTTCACTTCATGAGCTTATAGTATCATGGCAGCACATTCTAAAATTCCCCAAAAATCTTTAAACATGCATTAGTATCCCCTTCACAGATCTGGAAATTATGTAAGCAATATAACCATTTTTAGCGAAGTTATTTAATTTACAAGGGACCCATGTCATTGGAACGGTTTTTTGGAGTCAATTTTTGGGAGAAGAAAATGGTATCAACTAATATTTGGTATAGCCATCCTTTGCCCTAAGCACTGCCTCAACCCTCCTAGGCATACTTTCAATCAAGTTCTGACAAACCCTTGGTTCTATATTATCCCACTCCTCCTGAAACTGCTCCCACAGTTCCAAGCTTCTTCTTCACATGATTCCACAAATGTTCAATTGGATTGAGGTCTGGGGACTGAGCAGGCCATTTCATGACCCTGATATCATGGTGTTTGAACCAATTTTGGGCCTTCTTGCTGGTATGCTTTGGGGTCATTGTCCTGCTGGAAGATGGTGTGGGCTGGGGATTTGTGGTAATAGGAGAGTGTTCCTTGGAATTCATCATCCAGAATCTGGCAGTAGAGGTCTGCATCCATTCTCCCATCAATCTTGCATGCCATGCCAACCCCATCCCATGTCATACATCCCCACACCATAACAGATCCACCACCAAACTTCTTTGTCCCTTGCACCAGGCAGTCACTGAGAGGCTCACCCACCCTCTTCCACACCCATTTCCTCCCATCTGAGCCCAGGCAATTGACCTTGGTCTCATCTGACCACACCACTCTCTTCCAATCCTCAAGAGTCCACTCCTTGTGACTGATTGCAAAGTCCATCCTCTCTCTCTTGTGTTTCTTGCCAAGCATAGGCCGCTTCTTCTTCACCATGGCTTTCCAACCAGCCTTCTTCAGTCCCAGGCAGACTGTCTCAGGTGAGATGCTCTTGTTGGTGATGTTTTGAAGCATTCAAGTCACTTGGGAGGCATTGTCAGCCTTGCCAGAGTTGATAAGGCAGTAGGCATGGCATATGTCAGTCTCTGAGAGCTTGGTTGGACGACCACCACTGGGCTTGGGAACATCAGGACGGTGTGCAGACCATAGCCAAGTGATAGTGGTGAGGCCACAGCCAGTAGCAGATGAGATCTGGCAAGCACTATGACCAGAATCAATGAGGGAAAGGACTTTGGCAATTTTTGAAGCAGACAAGGGACGCATTTTGGATTTTTGGGGCATTATGCTGCGGTATTTATGCTCCAGCAACGTTATTTTGTTTATTAGTGTGTACAGTAAACAATATCACATGACATGACATGTGATATTTTTATTTTTAGGATGTGCCAAAGGCACTCCAAAAAACTGTTCCAATGACATGGGTCCCTTGTGTCATATCCGTGCATACCCGACCCCGACCCGACTTCCGGACCTCCACCCTCTTCACCTCCGGAGTCATAACCTACCGCTGCCGTTCCGATACTCACCTTCGGTCCTGGCAACACACCTCCCCCTTACCTCTCCGACCCTATCTCCGTCCGCTCCAATACTCATCTTGGACCGAACATCGCCCCACTCGCCACCCTTCCTACTACTCCGCTCCCCCTTCACAACACCTCCACCCTCCCGTTATCCTCCTACGCTTCCCCCGTCCGCTCCGATACTCACCTTTGGACCTGACTACTCTCCTTTCCGCCACTCCCTCTTCCTTACCTTTCCCCTCTCTTCTCCCTCTGTTACTCCTCCACCACCCTTCCGCCAAGTTACAACCTTCCACCGCTGTTCCGTACTTCGCACTCGGACACCGCTCGTACCTTACTCCGAGCCTCCATCATAGTCCCTACCTCGGACTTTGACTCCACCTCAGCCTTAGTCCATTGCATTGGTGACCTCATACTACGTAAACACCATTGCCAATATTCCTCGGACTTCCAACCCTGCCTCCGTAACCTCCGTAAGCTCCGCAACCCCCGAGCTTCATGGACCGCCTTCGGCACTCTCGCCGCCTGTAATGTATTTCTCGCGTTTTCCCCTTCATCCCTATTTGGACTACTGCTTCTTTCTATTCTAGCCAGTTAGTCATCATCCCCACTTCCCCTCATCCTCCTGCCCCTCTGGGCCTCGCCCTCCCTACCTCCTTTCGGACGTATCACAGGTCTTGCCCTATGACCTTCGGTACCGCTCCGCTCCCTCTACCCTTTGTTCCCGTTCGGACGTCTTCGTTCCGATTCAGTCACCCTTTGTTCTCTTTGTGCTTTTGCCCCTTCCATTATATATATCAGCGCTTGTACATACTCATCTTGGTTTCAGTCCGAAATCGACCTGAAATGCCCCCAAGAGACTTCCTGCTCACCTACTGTGAAATTAAGGACCAAATGGACAAACAGCAATGGCACAGCGCTCCGCTTGAGTCACTGAGGCCAAGGTCCCTCCACGCTAAGTCTCCGATTCCACTCCGGAGTCGTCTGTTCCCGCCCCGTTCTAACACCTTGTAAATTAAATAGCTTTACCAAAAATAAATATATTGCTTACATAATTTGCAGGTCTGTGAAGGGGATACTAATGCATCTTAAATGATTTTTGGGGAATTTTAGAATCCACTGCCATGATACTATAAGCTCAAGAAGTGAAAAGTGAAAAACATTGGAACGGTTTTTTGGAGCACTGTATAGCCCTCTGAGTTGTCACCAAGCATACCTGCACATGACCAAGTCAGAATACCTTCATGACACATGGGGTGAGATGCAAGCAGCCATATTCAAGTGCCTGCACAAAGTTAAGCAATTTTCCTGGTTGCATGGATCACCTGGAATGGGGAAGACAATGAAATCTTCTGGAGAAACAAGCAGGGACTGTCACCGAGAAGCACTTCATAACCCTGGCAGATTAGATGGATTGGGGGACTATCTCCTCTCAAGAAACATGTACCCTTTCTTGCAGTCCTCAGGAGCACCGTAGCTGCGACAACATATGATTTAGCTGGCATCAGTGCTGGAACCCGAACAACTGTGTTCTAAATAACCCAAAATTGTTGAGAAGGACTGAGTCTAGCTTAGTCTATTGTGGAACTCCATATCATCACAGTTCCGTCACTAGAACCGCCCGCAACCATGGAATTGGTCAAACTCCCACGGTTCCAGGCGACACTTGTGAGGACCGAGCCTTGGCTCATATCCGCAGAAAATGAGGTTAATAGTTTAGCGGACTCGCGGGCCCAAATGGAAAAGTAACCCTCTATATGAATATGAAATGAAGTGTCTACTGAGGGTAATGTCGAAGTTGATGTATGACACTCCATACCTTCCGTTGCCGATACGACAATTTGATCTTCTATCCTGGAGGTGTCTGTTTTGAATGGTGAACCCGGCGCACCCATTTGTCCAACACCAGCACATTTTGCATCTCTCAAAGGATATTGATGCAATAGAGTCAAAAAGGCGGGATGGATGCCACAAAGTTGTAGAGCAGTCTAAGATGAACGTTCTTCGGCTAGTGTTGGAAGCAATATGATGAGCTCGAGCGTACCTCGTTGTTGTGTGTAAGGAGCAGCATTGTTCCAGAGGCGGATAGTGTCAAGCCACGAATACTGTTTAAGATTGGAATCTGGCTGTTTGTCAACAGGCAGTGGTTGAGCAGCGGTGAATGTCGTGGGATGATAACCCCACGCACTGGAGTATTGTCCGCCTTGTTAAGTCAAACACTGAGAAACAGTGAGGACGGATCACTCTAAGTACATCAATTTCACACACTGATGATGCGCTGCTCGGGTTGGGACTTGTATGATGGGTACAGGCCATCTGCTGATTTAGTCAGAGATCCGACGGCCAGCATTCTATATCCAAATAGAACATTATGAGAATAGGCCTGATCTTCCCATTGGTGGCGTGCCTTTCACCATCCGGTGTCACTACAGCGTCATGGATTTCCTTGTTGGAGAAATTAAATACGGCATTAGTACTTCCGTTCATTATATCCTGGATAAAGTAGATGGGTGATATTGTGTCGGATGAGCGAGGGGCGTAGAACAATTACCACTTGATACAAATTGGCGTCCTCAATGCGGAGAACGTGGGTCCCATTCGGCATCCACACCACGCAAAGTTGAACACTTCTAGGTTGTGGAAGCACGAATTGCTGAAGTACGTCTCCAGTCTAGTTTGTTTGAGCAAGATTTCACTTCTGTGGATGACCACTACGAAATTCACGAGCAACATACTGAGACAGCCCAAATCATATATCCACGGCGTGTCATCTTGGCCATCAAGAATTTCCCATCCGGTGACCATGCGAGTTGAGACGCTAATTGGGTGCCAAGATGGCAAGTATGGTGGAGTTGCAAACTTGGGTCCAGTTTCCAAATCTTTGTGGTCTGATCCCATGCACACGTGGCCACTATGGGATCATGTCCTTAATCCAAATCACCATAGAATCAAGAATCAGGGAGCGACACGTACAGAATTGTCCATCAGGGCTGAACTGAATATCTTTGACCGGGACCTTGTGAACTTTCTTTTTCCATAGCATATGCAGTGACTTCAGGGAGGATTCCAAGGACAATCTTTGCCCTCTAATCTCCTCCCGGTTCTGCTGGATCACTTTTTGGACAATGCGTTGGAATTTCGACTTCGCTGGAGACAATTCGGGGGCGTGTATCAAGACCGATGCATCGGATCGATAAGGGTCGTGCCTCCTCCGCAACTCTATTGGCCCCGGAGTCAACGCTGAGCTGTGCCAAGGTTGTAGGGAGCGGGCGAGTGAGTTGTCGGTTCGCAATGGGTGAGTGAGCACCTTATTGACCACCTCGGAGAGACGGAGGGTTGGACTCCGAATATGCCGGGTCTCCTCAAACCCTAGTGACCCTGGGTGCACCGCGGCGGACCCTCGAGCCACCTGACCTCGGACCTGAGGAACGGCTCCACTCTCCCTACCACTAGAAAGTATATTCGAAGCAACCCCATCGATAACAATGTTCGAGGCAAGGGTCTCCGAGGGGGCGGCCTTCTCTTCTTCTGCTCGAGAAGTGGGAGAAGTTGCTTCGCCATGGTCAGTTTGCTGCACCTGTCTGCTGGCAGTGAGACCTGAGCTGGAAGTCGGAAGGACAGCAACAGGGGTGCTACGCCGCGTCAACCATTGTGAAAATGATTGAAAAATATCCTCCAATTCCTCCACTAGCCACTGCGAAGAGTTCTGTTATTTTTTTGGTGCTGGTCATGGAGAGACCGGAATTCTCACCCTTGACCCTTTATTTTGCCTAAATGCATAGAAGTCCCCTGCAAACCAGAGACCTACTATTAGGAGCGCAATGACCGATATGGCAGCCGAGCTCGTCACACAAATTGGAATGAATCGTGCATGTGGAAAATTCGAAAATGTGAAACAAATAAGACCGAATGTAAAGCTAACGGGGAACATGCTCAGTGGTCACATTGTTGATACAGGATAGGATACTCGTACGAAAGGATGGAGAGAATGAGGAACACGAGAGGCGTTGTTGTGATCCATATAGATATCCACCAAGGAACGGCCGAAGGGGGGCTCGAATACGCAGCGAGAGTCCAGCTAGAAATCGTATCAGCAGTCGAAAAAAGGGACCCGGAGAACTAACCGATAGCCCAGCTGACTATTAACGGCGCTGGACATGGACCACACAAGAGAGAGCAGCCAAAATAAATTGACAACAGCCGAAGTCTTCGTGGCGCTATTAGAATAGCTGAATAGGAAGTGAATGGAAATGACTTGAGAAGTGCCTTTAAAAACCATGCACCTGAACTGTATGGTCGTAGCAGACACGGCAGAGAAGAAAGTAGCTATAGTGGACACATTTTGAAGGGCTTCTGCAGTGTGTTTTTGACTAAACTTTATCGTAGGCACGCCTTCCATTAAGAATTAGTGATGAATGCACCACAGCCTCACCAGCCTTACTTACCAACAGTGTTAAAAACCCTCAAATTATCCACAATTCCCTCCAAATGAGGTATCATCTTGTCGGCAAGGTCGACAATATAGCGCCGAATAGAATAAGTGTGAAAGGTTCCTGGATCATATCAATCAGATGTGCTCAAACTTCAGCCGAAGCGGTGGGATGATCCAGACCTCTGAAGTCGCTGAGGTTGTTGGCCCAGTATTCGAGATCTCCACGAAAAGCCTCGAATGATTGATCCAAATTGTCGGAGGTGTAATCTGGAACTTTCGCAAATCCGCGAAGTGATTTGAGAGCTGTTCTAAGCTCGTACAAGTCCTTCGCCAGAAAAACCAGTTCGTCCGGGAATGCCTCGCCCACAGCACCCTCCATTCCTGGGTACCTCGTCCTATCTCGTGTATTGCCCCTTAGTGGAGCATATAAAGGGAAAGTTCGGGCCCTTCTGGGCTTGGTGGAATGGTGAGATGAAGGCCCCTGTCTCGGACGCTGGACGCTTAATCGTGGGCGCATTGCTTGGACGATGTCTAGCACTGTGCGCAAGCGCGTCTGAAGACGAACAGCCGCTGAGGAGAAGCGCACACTAGAGGTAAGCTCTTGCGCGATATTTATTATTTGTCCAAGTGTTTCATCGAGGTTTTGCATGTTCCTGATTGCAGCATTGATGCGCGAAAGGTAAGTGCCAATCAAGAGGTTGGGTGGGACTTAGGGCTTCGCGCACCTTTTGAACCTGTCGAAACGCTCCTGCTCTTCTTGCACGAGTTCCTGTGTATCTATTTTTGATGGTATCTCAAAGCGATCATAGTTCTGGACCGCGGCTCACTCTGTGCCGGAACGTTGTCCCATCGTACCATACTTTCTATTGTATCCCAACGCTCTCTAGTGCGTGGGGGAGGGACGTTCAGGTGTTCGGAAACAATGGAGGAGCTCGGAAGGTTGGCTGGAAGCGGTGGTGGCTCCAACGTCATCCGTATTCCGGTGTTCAAATCATCCACAGACAATGATGGTAGGTACTGAACACCTTTTGGAGTCGTTGTCATCGTCGAGAACGTGGTTTGTGAGGGCAATGGGAACGATGTTGGTTCTGAAGATAATGATGCCAAAGCGTGCTGAATGCTTGGCCCGATAAGGCCGTACCCATGAGTGAATCATGCTTCTTCAGGCAACCCGAGCAGCAGGGCCGTGCCTGTGTGAATTAAGAAATTGGTTGGCACACAAGCGGTCATAATTCTCAATTGGCCTGCTGGCGCTATAGTCAGAAGGGACATTCGCACAAATGACACTTTCAGGAACAGGAAGCCAGAGGTTGCTTAAAATGTAGACCAGTTTCGTTCACGGTAACTAGATGGAGAGACGTACGAAAGACGTACTTTCACGGATAACTTGTCAGGCTTTGCCGTAGGACAGCCTCTATGACAAGGCCGGCGCCATTTTGGAAGTGGAAGCTCGGGTCCAAGTATACGTGATAGATTACATAATTCAATCCAATGTTTGAATTCCGCCATCTGGCACAATCACCAGACACGTCTATGTCGGTCGTCGCCTAGTGCATTGGGAGTTGTCAAATATCCCAAACCCTGGTCTTCTGCCATCTTTAATTCGGATTCCAATACCAACGCAACGTGGGATCGTCCAAGCAAGGGAAGTTGGGCTACGATGCACCGCGAGCTCACCTGGTGGAATCTGTTGCGCGCGCATCACAGCTTGAACTTCTGCAATAAATTCGGACGACTCCGCTACAATACAGCTAAGGTCGTAGCCGAACGGCTGGACCTCGTTGACTAATAAATGTTAGGATCGTCGTCGGAACCCACGATTGGACGTACCATCCCTTCCTTCTTTTCCGACTATTCCTACATCTCCCATGGTTAAACAAAATACTTAGTTCGTTCAACAGTGGTTTCCTGGCCCGAGGCATCCTTATCAAAATTGGAAATAGATTGGCGTGGAGCTCAACAACCAGTTGCAAGCCCGTACAAACTGGGCGACACGGACTTGCACTACTATATTGTAGTCGATGATCGGGCGCTAATGGGCCTAGGCCACTGCGGGGCACCCCGTTTGGAAAATAACGTGGAATCGAACACTGATTTTGTCTGACACGGTTTCCTCTCAAGGAAACCGAGTGCCAATTGAATGAGAAGCCTCAACCAGCATTTCTACACGCGAACCAGCCTCTATCGTGTATTTCCAATGAATCGCTGGACTTTGTCCTGGCCGTCTTCCCTCATCAGTACATTAGAGCCCCCACTTCACTCCATCAGCGCCATCTAACGGAACATTTACAACCTCCATCCAGCCCCTGAACTGCAGGAGTGTCGCTTCCTTGATGGCTAATCCACCCTCAGAACCATCACCCACGCAAGTCAACGTCGCGTCAGAGGCTGATAAGGATATTTTCCTGGCCTGCCTCAAGGAATTTAAGGAGCTCGGTCAGAAGCTGGACCGCATCATCACCTCCGATCTCACCCTCGCCTCAGCTGGACCAGTGAGCGATGTTCATGCACGTACGCATTCTTCAATCATAATCATTCCCCGCTGAGTGCACTATCTGTGCTTGTCAGCGTATTCCAGTCCTCGGAACGAGGATGAACAGTTTGAGGCATTTCAGCGGTAAGTTGTGATGAAGCCCATTGTCTAACTGGCTGCTGGATCACCTTGTAGTGGGATGAAGAATCTCAGCGGCGCCGTGCAAAGTATTGCCGACGGCGTCAAGGAACTCAAATCTGCGTATCGACTGGTTCGAGTGTCGGAGGCACTTCGCTCTCGCTTGACTCTCGTTTTCTATACCCTCGGTGCCATTGCTTTCCCCTCATCGAATGCCAAACTGAAGACGCAGTGGCCCAGCCAGCCATCACAGCATTGGACGCCAGCACAGATCATCGATGAAGGTGTTCTTCCTCTCGATGAGGCCATTACGTCTGACGCAGGAACTATCTCTGAGAGACTTCAGAAGCTTGGCCAATGCGTTGATGTCTTCAACGCTGCTTTGAAAGGCCTCCCTGGGTTTCACGATGTTCCAGGCTATAGCGCAAGTGGCATTGACACCTCACTGCGAAATTTCGCTCAAGATCTGAAATATTGGGGCCGTAACTTGAATAACTTTCAGGGTTAATTTCTTGTCTCATGTCTGACTGGTGACTAATCTTATGTTACAGGGCAAGTCCATCAGCACCACATCCGGGCGCACGTTGCTACCATACCGGGTAACATAGTACATCATCTAGGTGAGATCACAGACGCTCTCGGAATATTCATTCGGTTGGGTCAGTGTCCTTACGTCACACAATTTGCCACTACCAAACTGATAAGGTGTTTGGTAGGTTTGCCGATTGTGTTGCATTCTGAACGAGACCCAACATTTCAAAATCTGTCAACAGTGGCAACACTCTTTGCGAGTGTATCCGCATCGACCATTCAATTAAGGCAGGTTGTTTGAACTTGTGCCTTGAAACCCGTGACAGCTTCTTGTGATCTAGCTACACGCAACGGGATACGAGGGTCGACCAGGCGGTCAATGTCCTCTGGATCGTCTCGCTTGTTTTTGCCATCGCAAGTGCCATCAACAGTCAACTCACTTATCAGTGAGTGGAGTACGCCGATACAAGTCCACCTGATCATCTTCTTTAGATGGTCTTCAATTGTATTCATGACCCCACTCTCAGCTCTCCCATGGTGGAGATCCCTGTGGATCCGCCGAGCGCCTCTCGTCTTTCTTGTTCTATCCGTAATATCGTTAGCGAGCTTTCGTTATTATAATGATTGGCTTATCCACTGAGTGTGCTACTCCAGATTCTCCGCGGGCGTTGTCTTCTTCACATTCTCTCATTTTTCGAACCATCCAATCATCCCATTCTGCGTCACAGCTGCTTCAGCGGTCTCAGCAGCAGGACTTTTTTTCGTCGGGACCTGGTTCATTGCAGAGTATTTTTCATTTGGGAGCGGAACGAAGACAGGGGTACGCACAACAGCCTCTGAATCATCGAACTGTTTCTGACCATTTTTTCTGTCGCATGTAAGGACGAACATGATTATTTGTTCCATTCAGCATGGGATTTGGCGAGTGATTGGGTTCTGCAAGTCGTTCGACGGTGAGTACGGGTCTATATAATTCTAATTTCTCCACCCAATACGGATGAAATCGTAACGCAATTTGTCTTGTTTCAAGGGCTTATCGGTCAGCTGCACTATGGTGTTCTGAACATCGGGGATGGTTCCTCATACTCTTCGGGTATCTGCTCTCACTCATCTGCTTGACATCTGATCGGGCTAATTATGTCCAGCATTGCTGTCCTACCTATAACTTTAGTTATAATTTCTTGTCTTTTCCTTTGCTTTTGGTTTGAGATAGAGGTTGACGAAATATGGGAACAGGCTTGCGATTGGTTTCGGCGGACTAAGAATCGCATACAGAATTGGCGCCAACAACGCTTAACCACACGCAATTCCGTTCTCCCCACGACGTCCGATACCCGATTCCAGCGCAGTGTGATAGAGACGCGAGGAGATAAAGTTGGAGGTCAGCCCTGCTCATCCATCGTCCTGTACACAAATGACCCCACTCCCTGAATCCGATACACTCGCAGGTAATGATGCTGAGGCACATGCGATCTCTCAGTTCAAAATAGGTATCAGGGCGATCCACCAGAACTTGGAACTAAGCGAGGGTCCCTCAAATCCAACTACTCCCATCCAGAAATTTCGTAATGTTGCGATGAGGGTAATTAAGGAAAAACGTCATGCTAGGGCAAAACTCAGAAAGAAGATGGAGTCAATGGAACCGGCACTGAAGTCTCTGTCACCCGTTCAGTCATCACGGGAGCATACGACGATGATCCATGACATTAATTTTCATTACGATGGCCGTTACCGTAGGTCAAACATATCTCTTGTAGAACCACACCATTGCTGATGCTAGTAGTTGTTACTTTTTCGAGGGAAGATGACAATATATTATTCTGGGAATTAGACCAAATGGAAGTGATGGTTATTGACCGAGTGGATATGCGGCGGCACGGATCTAGCCCTGCCCAGGAGTTGATCGGAACCTTGTCCCGGTCTCGGGATCACATGAGAGCGTTGAGAGTGACATCACTGAGAGAGAATCGAGTATTGATCATTGGTGGACTGGTATGCCTTGCTGGCTAACTCCGATTCTCACGATCTCATTGTCTAGCAGGGGTGGCGGCTTTGGCGGCTTCGGCGTCTTCGGAAACTGGGTACTATAAAGCACATCAACTGGGTTCCCGAGGTCACCCCAAGCCCCTCACTCTTGATTTGGAATTTGGACTGAATCTTTTGCCTGTATCTCAGATCTCGAGACTCATTCCTTGGGTTGGTCTTGACTACGCACTAGAGGATGCGGTTCTCACCCCGGATGGAACGAAGTGAGCTTCTATTTATAGCACAAATGATGTCAAGGCGCTGAATTTTATCACTGCAAGGTTATTGGGAATAGCTACATTGGGTTCAACGGCCGACAAAAATCATCTTAAGCCATCAAGATCCCCTCCAGAATGTCGAATCATCAGTAAGTGCATTAATGATGATAATCCAGAAAGTGGTTAATATCATTCGAACAGTCTGCGATGCCTGGGAGGATGAGATTGATTTGTAAGTTTTATTAGGTGTTTATGGACAGACATGTCATATGTTTTGTAGCGAAATTCCGACTTTCGACCCCATACGGAGGATGAGCTTATCTTACTCAGGCAAGCGTTTGCTTGTTATGTCCGATGGCAGTGTACAGTATTCTATCTATATTTCCCACCTCACTTGTTACATGCTTTCATTCTAGACGCCACCTCGCCTGTTCCGAGTTTACCCTACCTGGCTTGTCCCATTGCACACATTTGACCTTCCAGATGCAGATGGGAAGTACCCTATCTATGGCCAGTTTGGGATTCGGAGCCCTGCCCCCGTGGCAGGTGAGTCCGAGGAAGATCAAATCATCATTTGCGCTAACAAACGTATGGCTCCAATCGGCGAGCGTTCCCTAGTGCTGATTCTTCTAATCTTAGGGGGGGAAATCTTCATATGGCACCGTGAATCCTATCGTCTCCTGTACTCGCTCGAAATTTCGATTCCCTGGGGCACTGAAGTCAGTGGGGTGACTTTCGGCTGTGAGCGCTTGGAGGACTACAGCTATCTGAAGGTGGCTGCTGCATGCACCGATGGAACTGTCATCATGTGGGGCTCGAAGTGGGATCACCCTAATCCTTCCGTTCTCACTGACGAATTACCGCGAGCGACCAGTGAAACTACTGGAGGAACCATCGAAGAAGTCATTGAAGGGGCGGATGGAGTTGTCGACGAAGATATTATTACGGAGGTTTAAATTGCATGCAAATCCCTCCGTTATGGCCTTCCGACACCTCATACTGTTCTTCGTTTTCGTAACTCCTGTGGTCCAGTTCCCCGATGGTAGGACCTATATATCTAATGGATGAAAGATTATCTCGGTAGTATAGCACCTGCATGTATTGCACCTCCCTGTGCCTCAGCTGGTTCGATTTACTTGTTGAATCATCGGAATCATTACATGTCGCCATTCTTCGTGAAGTACCCGATCGTCGTCGAAACCACTCACCGATCGGACGTACCTTACTTTTCATTTCCCATCTTCCTGCATCTTCCATGCATGGTTAAACAAAATACTTAGATATGATGTTGATTCAACGCCCAACGGTGTGGTCCCGGCCCGAGGCATCCTTACCAAAATTGGAAATGTATTCTCACAACCAGTTTGCGTACCAAGTATCGACTACCCTGTTTGGCAGAGAACGTAGAATCGACCACTGACAAGGTTTCCTCTCAAGGAAAAATGGGAATTGAATGAGAGGCCTCACCGACATTTCTATGGCACGCGGGTCAGCCTCTATCATGTATATGTATTTCCAATTAATCGCTGGCCTTTGTCCTACCGGCAGCATTGATATCTAGGAGCGGGGATTACGACTGTGAACTAGTGGACTGCCCTCACTCAAGTCTCTCCTCGTCAGCACATTTGAGTTCCCCCACTTCACTTCAGGAGAATTTCGTCACTACCATCCAACGGAACATTTACAACCTCCATCAAGCCCCTGAACTGCAGTGCAGGAGTGTCGCTTCCTTGATGGCTAATCCACCCTCAGAACCATTACCCACGCAAGTCAACATCGCAGCAGAGGATGATAGGGATGTTTTCCTAGCATGCCTCAAGGAATTTAAGGAGCTCGGTCAGAAGCTGGATCGCATCATCACCTCAGCTGAACGGAGTCAGAGGCCCGATCATCGCACCCTCGGCGCCTCAGCTGAACCAGTGGGCGATGTTCAATGCACGTATGCATTCTTCCCATCTTAACCGTTCCCTCGCTGAGTGCACCATCTGTTCTTGTCAGCGCATTCCAGTCCTGAAATTAACGAAGATGAACAGTTTGAGGCATTTCAGCGGTAAGTTGCGATTGAAACCGATCATCTAACTGGCGGCCGCTGAATCACCTTGTAGCGGGATGAAGGAACTCAGCAGCGTTGTGCAAAGCGTTGCCGATGGCGTCAAGGAACTCAAATCTGCGTATCGACTGGTTCGAGTATCGGAGGCACTTTGCTCCCGCTTGGCTCTCGTCTTCTATACCCTCGTTTCCATTGCTTTTCCATCATTGAATGCCAAACTGAAGACGCAATGGCCCAGCCAGCTATCACAGATCGATGAAAGTGTTTTGCTTCTCGATGAGGCCGCTACGACTGACGTAGGAACTATCGCTGAGAGGCTTCAGAAGCTTGGCCAATGTGTTGATGTCTTCAATACTACTTTGAAAGGCCTCCCCGGGTTTCACGATGTTCCGGGCTATAATGCAAGTGGCCTTGACGCCTCATTGCAAAATTTCGCTCAAGATCTGAATTATTGGGGTCGTAACTTGAGTAACTTCCGTGGTTAGTTTTTCTTGTCTCTCATGTCTGATCCTGGTAACTAGTGACTAGCCCTATGTTACAGGGCAAGTCCATCGGCACCACATCCTGGTGCACGTCGCCACCGTACCGGGTAAGATAATACATCATTTATGTGAGATCACTGACGCTCTCAAGATATTCATTCGGTTGGGTGAGTGTCCTTGCATCACATAAGTAATTTGGCACCACCAAAAACTGATAAGACGTTTGGCAGGTTTGCCGATTGTATTACATTCTGAACGAGACCCAACATTCCAAAATCTGTCAACAGTGGCAACACTCTTTGCGAGTGTATCCGCATCGACCATTCAACTGAGGCAAGTCGTCCGAGCTTGTGCCTTGAAAACCCGTGACAGCTTCGCTGCCGTGATCTAGCTATACGCAAACGGATACGAGGATCGATCAGGCGGTCAATATCCTTTGGATCGTCTCGCTTGTTTTTGCCATCGCGAGTGCCATCAACAGTCAACTCAGTTATCAGTTGAGTTTGAAGCCACGTCGATACAACTTGTTTACAAGTTGATCATCTTCTTTAGATGGTCCTCGATGATATTCATGACCCCCCTTTCAACTCTCCCTTGGCAGAGATCCCTGTGGACTCGCCGAGCGCCTCTCATCTTTCTTGTTCTATCCGTCATATCGTTAGCAAAACACTTTTCATTGTTAGGATGACTTGGCTTATACAATGAGTGTACTGCTCCAGGTTCTCCGCGGGCATTGTCTGCTTCACATTCTCTCATTTTGCTCACCACCCGATCATCCCGTTCTGCGTCACGGCTGCTTCAGCAGTCTCAGCAGCAGGACTGCTCTTCGTCGGGACCTGGTTCATTGCGGAGTATTTGTCATTTGCGAGCGGGACGAATACAGGAGTACGCATAACAGCTTCTGGGTATCATCGAGCTGTTTCTGACCAATTTTTCTGTCGCATGTAAAGGATTACTCGGCTCCTTCAGCATGGGATTTGGCGAGGGATGGAGTTCTGAATGGTTTTCGATGGTGAGTCCGGGTGAAGAGTAGATATCTAGTTCTAATTTCTCCATCCCGATGTGGATGAAATCGTGACCCGACCTGTCTCGTATCTCGTATCAAGGTCCTATCAGTCAGTTAAATCATGGTGCTCCAACTATCGAGTGTGGTTCCTCCTGACATTCGGGTACCTGCTCTTACTGATTTGTTTGACATATGATGGGGCTAATTGCGTCTAGCATTGCTGTCTTTCCTATAACTTTGATCGTCATTTGTTTTAATTTTTCTCTCGAAATGTCGGTCATACTTTCCGACTTAATAAGGGAAAACCTGGGGAAACTCGCACAACATCGGCGGCGCCAACGAGACTTAACCACACGCAATTCCATTCTCCCTATGACGTTCGATATCCCAATCCGACGCACTGCGATGGAGACGCGAGGAGATAATGACCAACCACCATCCAATGTTGGAGGTCAGCCTTGCTCATTTATCGCCCTGTACACGAATGACCCTACTCCCTGAATCTGACACACTCGCAGGGGATGATGCTGAGGCGCATGCGGTCACTCAGCTCAGACTGGATATCAGAACAATCCAACGGAGCCTGGAACTAGGCGATGGTCCCTCGAACTCAACCTCTCCCGCCCAGAAATTTCGTAGTGCAGTCATCAAAGTAATCATGGAAAGACGTCGTGCTAGGGCGGAGGCCAAACGGGGGATGGAATTGGCACTACAATTTTTGTCTCCAACTCCATCGACACGGGAGCACAACGCAATGATCCATGACATCAATTTTTCTCACGACGGCCGTCACTGTAGGTCAAACTCGTCTTGGTAGAAACAAGATCGCTGAATATCAACATGGGTATAGTTGTTACTTTTTCAGGGCACGAAGACAATGTATTCATCTGGGAAGCGAACCAAATGGGAATGAGGGTCATTGATCGAGTGGATTTGCGGTGGCGCGGATTTGATCTCCAGTTCGGAGATCGCATGAAAACAATTCAAGTAATGTTATTGAGAGAGAGTCGAGTGATAATAATTAAAGTATGTCTTACCAGCTAACCCCAAGCGTCAACTGCACGATCTCATGCTGTCTACCAGGGATCGTGGCTTCAGCAATTTCTACAGGGGTGGAGGCTACGGTGGTTCCTAGCACCTCTATGGTTTCAGAGGCCTCAAAAGTTTTTGCGGCTCTTTGCGTTTCTGTGGCTTCAGCGGCTTGGGAGACTTGAGCAGCTTCGGTGGCTTCGGTGGCTTGAGCAGCTCCAACAACTCCAGCGGTTTCAGCGGCTTGAGCGGCTTCGGTGGCGCGAGCAGTTCCAGCAACTCCAGCGACTTCAGGGGTTCCGGTGGCTTCGGTGGTTTGAGTGGATTCAGGGGTCTCAGCCAACTGACTTCGTTGGTCGGTTCCTGCGGTTTGTGGGATTTCTGGCGATTCTGGGGCGTCAAGAGTCTCAGTGGCTTCAGCCGGTGGGCGCTATAAAGCGGCTCAACTGGGTTTCCGATGTCGGTGGGAATTTTTCAGGGTGGGAAGAGCGCACATCCAAGGCCGCCCACTCTTAATTTGGGGATTTGGACTGAAGCTTTTACAGGGCACACGCCTCCCTTTTGGAGAGGATTTTGACTACGTACTCGAGGATGTTGTTCTCACCCGGGATGGAACCAAGTGAGCTTCTATCGCATATAACACATGATGTCACGGAGCTGGATTTCATTATGCAGGTTATTTGGGATAGCTACAGTGAATGTGACGGCGGACAGAGATTATCTGAAGCCATCAAAATCACCTTCAGAATGTCGAATAATTAGTAAGTGTATTGATGATGATGATGATAAGCGAGAAACTGATTAATATCATTGCAGTCTACAATGTCAAGACAAAGAAGACTGTTTTGTAAGTTTGTTGGGTGTTTGTGGACAGCCATGTCATATATGTTGTAGCGAAATTCCCACCTTCGACTCCATACGGAGGATGAGCTTATCTTACTCGGGCAAGCGTTTACTTGTTATGTCTGATGGCAGTGTACAGTGTCATGTTCTTCCTATAATCTTGCACCTTACTTATTACATGCTTTCATTCTAGATGCCACCACGCCTGTTCCTAGTTTACCCTACCTCGCTTGTCCCATTGCACACATTCTACCTTCCAGATGAGACGGAATACCCAATTGATGGCCAGTTTGGAATTCGGAGCTCTGCCCTCGTGGCAGATGGGTCCGAGGAAGATCAAATCATTATTTGCGCTAACAAACGTAAGGCCTCCGATCACTGAATATATATCCCCCAGTGCTGACACTTGATTCTAACCCCTTAATCTGTAGGAGGGAAAGTTTTCATATGGCACCGGGAGTCGTATCGCCTCCTGCACCCGTTCACAATCTCGATTCCTGGAAGCGCTGAAGTCAGTGGGGTGACTTAGGCTGTGAGCGCTTGGCGGACTACAGCTATCTCAGGATAGTAGCTGCATGCACCGATGGAACCGGCATTATGCGGAGCACGACATGGAATCATCTTAATCCTCCCATCCTCACTGACGAATTACCGCAAGCGACCAGTGCAGCTACTGGAGGATCAACTACCGAAGAAGTTATTGAAGGGGCGGATGGAGGTGTCAACGAACTTGAGATTGTTATGGAGGTTTGGGTCGCGTGCAAATCAATCCCTCCATCATGCATGGCGCCGGCCCTCCGACTTCTCATACTATTCGTTACTCTTGTGGTCCAGTACCCCGATCGTAGGACCTATATACCAAATGCTAAATGGAGGAAATATTATCTCGGTGGTATGGCACGATCGCTTCTTTGCATGTATTACACTTCCCTGGGCCTCAGTTAGATAGTCATTACATATCGACATTCTTTGTGAAGTTCCTGTTCTGACCTTACTGCAAATCCCCTGTTTCTTTTCCAACTGGCTACAGAAACAAAACACTTAAATATGATGTTCGGTCCCGGCCCGCGCGCGGTATCCTTGCCAAAATTGGAAATAGATTCTCACGACCAGTTTAATTGCAAGCGCATACAGACTGGGCGACAACGCACTTGCGCTACTAGATTGTAGTCGAAGATCGGGAACTGATGGGCCTTAGGCCAACTGCAGAGTAGGTTATCGACTACCCCGTTTGGCAGATATTGTAGAATCGACCACTCACTAGGGTTCCTCTCAAGGCAAAAGTGGACACAATTGAATGAGAGGCCTCAACTGGCATTTCTACACGCGCGCCATGTATTTCCAATGAATGGCTGATCTTTGTCCTAACCAGCAGCCTTCATATCTGTGAGTCGGGCTTGCCACTGTGAAGCAGCGGACTTACCTTCACCCAAGTCTCTCCTCGTCAGCACATTCGAGTTCCCCACTTCACTTTCAGGAGGATTTCACCAGCGCCATCTAACGGAACACTTACAATCTCCATCAAGCCCCGGAACTGCAGGAGTGTCTGGCTAATCCACCCTCAGAACCATCACCCACGCAAGTCAATATGGCGGCAGAGGATGATAGGGATGTTTTCCTGGCGTGCCTCAAGGAATTTAAGGAGCTCGGTCAGAAGCTGGACCGCATCATCACCTCAGCTGAACGTCAGAAGCCTGATCGCACCCTCGTCTCAGCTGAACTAGTGAGCGATGTTGCTCACCCATGTACGAATCCTTAACTATCCCTCTCTGAGTGCACCTTCGGATGACTTAATTCTATCATTGTTAGCACATTCTGGCCCGGGAAATGAGGAAATCGAGGATATCGAGTTTGAGGGATTTCAGCGGTAAGGAAACCCGGTCAACTTGTGACGAAACCCATCATCGAACTGGCCGCTGATCCCCCTTGTAGCGGGATGGCGAAGCTCAGCAGAGCCGTGACACACATCGCCGACACTGTCAAGAATCTCAAATCCGCGTATCATCTGATTCGAATATCGGAAGAATTTCGCTCTCGCTTGGCGTTCGTTTTCCGTATTCTGCCCCTCATTGCTTCTCCATCATCAAGTGCCAAACTGAAGAAGCAGTGGCTTGATCGGCCATTACCATCCTTACCCATGCAGTTTTGGACGCCAGCCCAAGTCATCCGCGAGAGTATTTATCTTGATGAGACTATCACTAGTACTCCCGATCGGAAAGCTCTCTCCACGGGACTTCAGAAGCTTGGGCAAGGAGTTGATGTCTTCAATGCTGCATTGAAAGGCCTTCCTGGGTTTCATGATATTCCAGGCTATAACGCAAAGGAGATTGACCTCTCATTGCAAAATTTCGCTCAAGACCTGAAATATTGGGGTCGTAACTTGGACAACTTCCGTGGCTAGTTTTCTTGTTCTCATATCATATCCGATATCCCGGTAACTAAATCGATCAACCCAATGTCACAGGGGAAACACTTTCGCACCACGTTCGGGCGCACGTCGCCACCATTCCGGAAAAAATAGCAAAACATCTAGTTGGGGTCACAGGCGCTCTTGATATATTCATTCACTTGGGTCAGTGTCCTTGCATTAATTTGTCACTACCACATTGATAAGGTGTATGACAGGTTTGCCGATTATATTACGTTCTGAACGGGATTCAACATTTCAAAATTTGTCAACAGTCGCAGCACTCTTTGCGAGTGTATCCGCAACGACGATTCAATTCAGGCGAGTTTGTTCGAACTTGTGCTTTAGGACGCGCCGCGACAACTCTGCTGCCATGATCTAGCTACACACAATCGGGTACGGGGATCGAACAGGCAGTCAACGTCCTCTGGATCGTCTCGCTTGTTTTTGCCATTGCGAGTGCCATCAACAGTCAACTGAGTTATCAGTAAGTTTGGAACATGCCGATCCGAGTTTACGCATTCATCTCCTTTAGATGGACCTCAGTTGTATTCTCGACTCCGATGTCGGCGCTCTCATGGTGGGGATCCCTGTGGATTCGCCGGATGCCTCTCATCTTTCTTATTCTATCCGTAATATCGTTAGTGAGCTTCCGTCGTCACAATGACAGGCCCATATCATGAGTTTTCCACTCTAGGTTCTCCGTGGGCATTGTGTGCTTCACATTCTCTAATTTTGCAAGTCACCCAATCATCCCAGTCTGTGTTACGGTTGCTTCAGTAATCTCGGCAGCAGCACTGTTCTACGTCGGACTCTGGTTCATTGTAGAGTATCTTGCATTTGGGAGCAGAAAGAAGACAGGGGTACGCCTATCAGCCTCTAAATATTAACAAGCCGTTAATTTTTCTGCCGCACGTAAGGACGAACTTGATTATTTGTCCGGTTCAGCATGGGATTTGGTGAGCAATTGGGTTCTGAAAGTTCTTCGAAGGTGAGTCCGGGTCAAGAGTAAATCTCTGTTTCTAATTTCTCCATTTTGATGCGGACGAAATTGTGACCCGACTTGTCTCGTATCTCATACCAAGGGCCTATCGCTCAGCTGCACTGTGGTACTCTATATATCAAGAGTGGTTCCTCCTGATCATCGGGTATCTGCTCTTACTGATTTGCGTGACATATGATGGGGCTAATTGTGTTCAGTATCGCTGTCTTGCCTATAACCTTAATCGTCATCTTCTGTCTTTTTCTTTACGCGAAATTCAGCATAGAGATCGACAAAATATGGGGAGATGTCTGTGATTGGTTTCGGCGGATTAAGAATCTCGCACAAAATTGGTGCCAACAACGCTTAACCACACGCCCTTCCATTCTCCCTACGACGTCCAATACCTCAGCCAGGCGAATTGCGATGGAGACGCGAGAAGATGATGACCAATCGCCGTCCAATGTTGGAGGTCAGCCCTGCTCACCTATCGTCCTGCACATGAATGACCCATCCGACACACTCGCAGGTAATGATGCCGATGCACATGCGGTCGCTCAGCTCAAACAGAATATCAGGACGATCCACCAGAGCTTGGAACTAGGCGAGGGTCCCTCAAACCCAACTTCTCCCATCCAGAAATTTCGTCGTGCAGTCATCAAAGTAATCATCGAAAAACGTCATACTAGGGCGGAGGTCAAAAAGAAGATGGATTCAATGGAACCGGCACTGGAGTTTTTATCTCCAACTTCGTTGCCACGGGAGCACAAGGCAATGATCCATGACATTCACTTTGATCGCGACGGCCGTTACTGTGGGTGAACCCGTCTTTGTAGATCGCTGAATATCAACATGGGCGTAGTTGTTACTTTTTCAGCGCATGAAAACGATGTATTCATCTGGGAAGCGAACCAACTGGAAGTGAAGGTCGTCAAGCGAGTGAATTTGCGGCGCGGATATGATCTCTGGTCTGGAGATCATATGGAAACAATTCAAGTAATGTTGTTGAGAGAGAGTCGTGTGGTAATAATTCGAGTATATCTGACCAGCTAACCCCAAGTGTCAACTGCACGATCTCATATTATCTATCAGGCATCGTGGCTTCAGCAACTTCAGCAACTTCAGCAGTTGTGGCGGCCGCGGTGGCTTCTGCGGCTCCTGGAGCTTCTCCCTCTTCCGCGGCGTCAGCAGCTTCTGGAGCCTCGCCGGTTTGAAGACCCGTTTCAGGCAATTCAACAGGCGTTGCGGGTTGTGGGGTTGGTGAGACTTCTGGTGATTCTGGGGTCTCAGGGGCTTCAGGGACTTCAGATAAAGTGCATCAACTGGGTTCCCAAGGTCGGTAGGAATTTTTCAGGGTGGGAAGAGCGCACATCCAAGGCTGCCCACTCTTGATTTAGGATTTGGACTGAACCCTTTACAGGGTATGCCTCTCCCTGTTGCAGGGAATCTTGACTATGCACTTGAGGATGCTGTTCTCACCCGGGACGGAACCAAGTGAGCTTCTATTCATATAGCAGAATATGATGTCAGTAAGCTGAATTTCGTTATGCAGGTTATTGGGAATAGCTATAGTGAGTGTAACAGCAGACAAAAATTATCCGAAGCCATCAAAATCCCCTTCAGAATGTCGAATCATTAGTAAGCGTATTGGTGATGATAAGAGAAAAACTCGTTAATATCATTGCAGTCTATGATGTCGGGACAAAGAAGACTATTTTGTAAGTTTGTTGGGTGTTTGTGGACCAGCCAACTCATATATGTTGTAGCGAAATTCCCACCTTCGACTCCATACAGAGGATGAGCTTATCTCACTCGGGCAAGCATTTGCTTGTTTTGTCTGATGGTAATGTACAGTGTCACGTTCTTTCTATAATCTTGCACCTTACTTATTACATGCTTTCATTCTAGACGCCACCGCGCTTGTTCCGAGTTTACCCTACCTGGCTTGTCCCATTGCACACATTTGACCTTCCAGATGCAGATGGGAAGTACCCTATCTATGGCCAGTTTGGGATTCGGAGCCCTGCCCCCGTGGCAGATGAGTCCGAGGAAGATCAAATCATTATTTGCGCTAACAAACGTAGGGCCCCGATCACTGAACGTTCCCTAGTATGTGCTCACACTTGATTCCAACCCCCTAATGTGCAGGAGGGGAAGTCTTCATATGGCACCGCAAATCGTATCGCCTCCTGCACTCGTTCACGATGATTCCTGGAAGCGCCGAAGTCAGTGGGGTGACTTTCGGCCGTGAGCGCTTGAAGGACTACAGCTATCTCAGGGTGGCAGCTGCATGGACCGATGGAACTGTCACCATGTGGAGCACGAAATGGGATCACCCCGATTCTCCTGTCCTCACGGACATATTTCCGGGAGCAAGCGAAGAAGCCACTGGAGGAACCATTGAAGAAGTTGCTGAAGGGGTTGGTGAAAGCGTCGCCGTTAGAGAAGTTTAAGTCGTTCACAAGTCCCTCCCCTTCGTTGTCACCTTTCCTATTATCACCCGATTCCGAGTATCATTATATCTCTGTAGCTCCTGTGATCCAGTTTCCTGAGGCCCAAGATCTATCTAAAGAAGGTACCTTTTCAAAAATCCCCCTCGGGAGTGCACTGCGATTACTCCCTTGCATGGAGTACACCGTCTTGTTCCTTGGTCACTTTCATCCGCATTGCGATGTGCTGACCCTTCAATGACGCCTTTGATCGCTCATTAAACCATTTGGCTAAGCTCTAGTGGCAGATCACGCGCTCCTTGAATTAGAGTATATAGTACATTCCACATGTTCTCATTGCATAAGCTAACCGTAAGCGTTCACCGTGCTGCCCTTGCTCCAAGCTAATTAGCCTCCACACGCGCAATCTCCTTACCTTATTCTCCTCGTTCCAGGCCGGTTGACCCTCAATGTCAACAAAGTGTAGCCTGGAACAAATGCGAAATTCTTACCAAGTTCAACGAGGAACAGTGGGTTTGGGGTGATTAATCAATCATGCACAAGGGGCAATACTTTCGGAGTGAAATCCTTACTCAGGATGAGGGAGTTCTTCTTTCGGGATGTCAGTCTAAAGTACTGAAGTGAAGCATCCAATCATCCTCTAAATGGACCCCGGCCTTTTGAGACATTCCGGGCTGCAACGAAAGAACTTCGATTGCCTGTGGTTCAACTGAGGTCAGTTTTTACTCGGGCGGTCAGCGATAAATCAGCCAAGACGATGTAAGAGCGCGTACTCAAGTTCTGCTGCATCATCGCTCGGGCGTCGGCAAGTATCCGACGTGACATGAATTATCAGGGGGGGCACTCAGGCTACTCGCCTCATCTTCCCTCCATGTTCTCCTCAGCTTGAGCTCGAAGTGCTGCTGGCATGCGGTACGGCAGGCCAGGTACAGCATCACCACTACAGATGAAAGTGGAAGGAAGTGGACTCAGCTTATGTCCAGCACCGTTGGTTTAGCAGATGCCATGGAGGATGCGTACCCTCGCAAGCGCATAGTCCTCAAATGACAATGCAAACACTTTCCGTTAAGGCACTGTCCACGACAAAATTAGCGTCAGTGGCCCTAGCTTCCACAAGCCGAGGTGCATTCCTTTTAGTTTCTGACTCCGGTCAACATGGGATGATCAGCGATCAACACCCCCATATTCTTAGCCGACCGCAATCTTTCTCTGAAGCACGGTGAGCCATGCGATTAAAACCTCTTCACACAAAAACTCATCGGCATCAACCACCTCCAAACCACAGCCTCCATTACTTCCACGTACATTCTGCCCTCCGCCAGTCCGCCACCCGAGGAATTGGCAAGCTCGACAGCTGGAAAAAATACCGCTGTCCGAATTGATCCTGTTAGATAACATGGCACATGTTTGTATGTACGCCCTCGCGAGGAGCTGCATGCACAAGCGCCGTTTAAGTTGAGCGCCGCAGTTGAGACTGGTCTTAAGATATGTCAACATGAAAGAATGCACATTGAGGAGGGAAACAGAAAGGGTTCCAATCATGCTCAGCAGCACAGACACACATTCAACTCGTCAGTGACGAGTGCCGTCCTTCAGGGTGATAAGAGTCTGGCTTCGAGTAGGACCTGTGCCTCTCCACTACTTGCTAGTCTAACACGTCGGCATCTCCAAATATGTGCAGAGAAGGTCCGGAGAGCCTGCAGACTCGCAACCGAACGCCATCCCACTGACTTGAGCGCCTCTCGAAATCCTGAATGAATGCAGGGATATAATCGCTCAGCAAGCACCTGGTACCAGGGCGATCCACTGGAAGGACAATGGAACCGGCGCTAAAGTCAACTTAGTCATCACGGAAACATATGACAGTTCATGACATTAATTCAGATGACAACGGCCGTTACAGTAGGTCAAACTCATCTCTTGTAGAACCCCCGGTTGTTACTTTTTCACGGAAAAGCTATGGTAATCTGGGAAGTACACGGTATGACGTACGTCAGCCATACGATCTCATGATGATCTAAAGCATCCAAAGCCGCACGCCCTTGATTTAGAATTTGGACTCAAGGTTTTGGTCCCGGCCCGGTATCCTGGAAATAAATTCTCACAATCAGTTTGCACAGACTGGGCGACACACACTTGCGCTACCAGATTGTAGTCGAAGATCAGGCATTGATAGTAAGTATCGACTACCCCGTTTGGCAGATAACGTAGAATCGACCACTCACTAGGTTTCCTCTCAAGGAAAAAGTGGAAACCGAGTAACAATTGAATGAGAGGCCTCAACCATACGCAAACCATGTATTCCCAATGAATGGCTGATCCTTGTCGACTCCTAACCGGTAGCCTTGACATCTGCGAGTCGGGCTTACCTCTGTGAAGTAGTGGACTTCCCTCACCCAAGTCTCTCTTCGTCAGCACATTAGAGTTCCCCAATTCACTTCAGGAGGATTTCACCAGCGCCATCTAACGGAACATTTACAACCTCCATCAAGCCCCTAAACTGCAGGAGTGTCGTTTCTTTGATGGCTAATCCACCCCCGGAACCATCACCCACGCAAGTCAACGTGGCGGCAGAGGATGATAGGGATATTTTCCTGGCCTGCCTCAAGGAATTTAAGGAGCTCGGTCAGAAGCTGGATCGCATCATCACCTCAGCTGAACGTCAGAAGCCTGATTGCACCCTCGCCTCAGCTGAACTAGTGGGCGATGTTGCTCATCCATGTACGAATCCTTAACTATCCCTCTCTGAGTGCACCCTCGGACGACTTAATCTTTGTCAGCACATTCTGGCCCGGGAAATGAGGAAATCGAGGATATCCAGTTTGAGTTTGAGGGATTTCAACGGTAAGGAACCCGGTCAACTTGTGACGAAACCCATCATCGAACTGGCCGCTGATCCCCCTTGTAGCGGGATGGCGAAGCTCAGCAGAGCCGTGACACACATCGCCGACACTGTCAAGAATCTCAAATCCGCGTATCATCTGATTCGAATATCGGAAGAATTTCGCTCTCGCTTGGCGTTGGTTTTCCGTATTCTGCCCCTCATTGCTTCTCCATCATCAAGTGCCAAACTGAAGAAGCAGTGGCTTGATCGGCCATTACCATCCTTACCCATGCAGTTTTGGACGCCAGCCCAAGTCATCCGCGAGAGTACTTATCTTGATGAGACTATCACTGGTACTCCAGATCGGAAAGCTCTCTCCACGGGACTTCAGAAGCTTGGCCAAGGAGTCGATGTCTTCAATGCTGCATTGAAAGGCCTTTCTGGGTTTCATGATATTCCAGGCTATAACGCAAAGGAGATTGACCTCTCATTGCAAAATTTCGCTCAAGATCTGAAATATTGGGGCCGTAACTTGAACAACTTCCATGGCTAGTTTCTTGTTCTCATATCGAATCCGATCCCGGTAACTAATCGACCAACCCAATGTCACAGGAGAAACACTTCCGCACCACGTTCGGGCACACGTCGCCATCATTCCGGGAAAAATAGCAGATCACCTAGTTGGGGTCACAGGCGCTCTTGAGACATTCATTCACTTGGGTCAGATCCTTGCATTGACTGTCACGACCATATTGATATAAGGTGTATGGCAGGTTTGCCGATTGTATTACGTTCTGAACGGGATTCGACATTTCAAAATTTGTCGACAGTCGCAGCCCTCTTTGCGAGTGTATCCGCAACGACCATTCAATTCAGGCAAGTTTGTTCGAACTATTGCTTTAGAACGCGCCGTGACAACTTTGCTTGCCATGATCCAGCTACACACAAGCGGGTACGGGGATCGAACAGGCAGTCAACGTCCTCTGGATCGTCTCGCTTGTTTTTGCCATTGCGAGTGCCATCAACAGTCAACTGAGTTATCAGTGAGTTTGGAGCATGCCGATCCGAGTTTACCCAATCATCTCCTTTAGATGGTCTTCAGTAGTATTCTCGACTCCGATGTCGGCCCTCTCATGGTGGGGATCCCTGTGGATTCGCCGAATGCCCCTCATCTTTCTTGTTCTCTCTGTAATATCGTTAGTGAGCTTCCGTCATCAGGATGACTGGCTTATACAATGAGTTTTCCACTCTAGGTTCTCCGCGGGCATTGTGTGCTTCACATTCTCTAATTTTGCGAGTCACCCGATCATCCCAGTCTGTGTCACGGCTGCTTCAGCAGTCTCGGCAGCAGCACTGTTCTACGTTGGACTCTGGTTCATTGTAGAGTATTTTGTATTTGGGAGCAGAAAGAAGACAGGGGTACGCTCAACAGCCTCTGAATATTGTCGACCTGTTTCTGACAAATGATTTTCCCGCCGCACGTAAGGATGAACTTGATTATTTGTCTGGTTCAGCATGGGATTTGGCGAGCGATTGGATTCTGAAAGTTCTTCGAAGGTGAGTCAGGGCCAAGAGTAGAGAACTGTTTTTCTAATTTCGTGGATGAAATCGTGACCCGACTTGTCTCGTATCTCGTACCAAGGGCCTATCGGCCAGCTGCACTGTGGTGCTCTTATAATCGAGATTGGTTCCTCCTGATATTCGGGTATCTGCTCTTACTGATTTGCTTGACATATGATGGGGCTAATTGTGTCTAGTATTGCCATCTTGCCTATGACTTTAGTCATCATTTTCTGTCTCTTTCTTAACGAAAAGTTTGGCATAGAGGTCGGCGAAGTATGGGGGCATGTTTGCGATTTCTTTCGGCAGCTTAAGGATCTTGCATGGAATTGGTGCCGGCGACGCTTAACCAGACGCAGTTCCATTCTTCCTACGACGTCCGATACTTCAAGCCAGCACAATGCGATGGAGACGCGAGAAGATAATGACCAACCGCGGTCCAATGTTGGAGGTCAGCCCTACGCATCTATCGTCCTGTACACGAATGACCCTACTCCCTGAATCCGACACACTCGCAGGTAATGATGCTGAGGCACATGCTGTCGCTCAGCTCAGACTGAATATCAGGATGATCCAACGGAGCCTGGAACTAGGCGATGGTCCCTCGAACCCAACTTCTCCCATCCAAAAATTTCGTAGTGCGGTCATCAAAGTAATCATGGAAAAACGTCATGCCAGGGCGGAGGCCAAACAGAAGATGACATCGGCACTACAGTCCTTATCTCCAACTCGGTTGCCACGGGAACACAAGACAATGATTTATGACATCAACTTTCACGACGACCATTACCGTAGGTCAAACCCGTCTTTGTAAAAACAAGATTAACATGGATATAGTTATTACTTTTTCAGGGCACGAAGACGATGTATTAATCTGGGAAGCGAACCAAATGGAAGCGAAGGTCGTTGAGCGAGTGAATTTTCTGCGGCACGGATCGTCTGAGGGTCACATGGAAACAATTCAAGTCATGTTTTTGAGAGAGAATTTAGTGTTCATAATTAGTGTATGTCTTACCAGCTAACCCCAAGCATCACCTGCACGGTTTCATATTGTCCACCAGGGGTCGTTTCTTCAGCAGTCGTCGCCACTGCAGCTGCAGTTCTGGCGGCTGCGGCGGCATCTCCTGGCGCTTCTGAGGCCTAAGGTATGACTCTCTGTCGTCTCTGCATATGATTCTTCTGGAGGTTTTGGGGTCTTTGGTGCTTCAGTGGCTTCAGTGGGATTCTATAGAGCGTGTCAGATGGGTTCCTGAGGTTGGTAGGGATTTTTCAGGGTGGGAAGAGCGCAATCCAATGCCACCCGGCGCCCACTCTTGATTTAGGATTTGGACTGAAGCCTTACAGGGTACACGTCTCCCCTTTTTAGGATTTGTTGACTACGCACTCGAGGATGCTGTTCTCACCCAGGATGGAACCAAGTGAGCTCATATTCATACAACACATGATGTCAGCAAGCTGGATTTTATTATGCAGGTTATTGGGGATAGCTACAGTGAGTGCCACGGCGGACAAAGATTATCTCAAGCCATCAAATTCCCCTTCAGAATGTCGAATCATTAGTAAGCGTATTGATGATGATGATAAGAGAGAAACTCGTTAATACCATTGCAGTCTATGATGTCGAGAAGAAGAAGACTATTTTGTAAGTTTGTTGGGTATTTGTGGACCAATCATGTCATATATGTTGTAGCGAAATTCCCACCTTTGACTCCATACGGAGGATGAGCCTATCTTACTCGGGCAAGCGTTTACTTGTTATGTCTGATGGCAATGTACAGTGTCACGTTCTTTCTATAATCTTGGACCTTACTTTTCATTCTAGACGCCACCACGCCTGTTCCTAGTTCACTCTACGTGGCTTGTCCCATTGCACACCTTCTACCTTCAAGATGAGACGGAATACCCAATTTATGGCCAGTTTGGAATTCGGAGCCCTGCCCTCGTGGCAGATGGGTCCGAGGAAGATCAAATCATTATTTGCGCTAACAAACGTAAGGCTCCGATCACTGGACGTCCCCTAGTGCTCACACTTAATCCCAACCCCCTTAATGTGTAGGAGGGAAAATCTTCATATGGCACCGCGAATCGTATCACCTCCTCCACTCGTTCGCAATTTCGATTCCCAGAGGCGCCGAAGTCAGTGGGGTGACTTTTGGCTGCGAGCGCTTGGTGGACTACAGCTATCTCAGGGTGGCAGCTGCATGCACCGATGGAACCGTCATCATGTGGAGCACGAAATGGGATCACCCCGATTCTTCTGTCCTCACTGATGTACTTCCGGGAGCAAGCGAAGAAGCCACTGGAGGAACTATTAAAGAAGTTACTGAAGGGGCTGGTGAAAGCGTCGCCGAAAAGACTGTTATAGAAGTTTAAGGTCGTTCACAAGTCCCTCCCCTTCGTTGCCACCTTTCCTATTATCACCCAATTCCGAGTGTCATTGTATTTCTGTGATCCAGTTTCCTGAAGCTCAAGATCTATCTAAAGAAGGTACCCCCAACAATCCCCGTCGGGAGTGCACTGTGATAACCCCCTTGCATGGAGTACACCGTTTTGTCCCTTAGCCACTTCGATCTGCATTGCGATGTGTTGACCCTTCAGGGATGTCTTTAATCACTCATTGAATCATTTGTGTACGCTGTTGAAATCTTGGTTTTTTTGGGAGTTATAGTGCGCGGTGGCCAACTCACAATGATGTTGAGCTAGCGGCGCTATATTTCCTTTCTTGGTATTCCTGCTACCAAAGTCAGTGCGCTGCGCCATTGAGGCGACTGCTTATAAAAGCAGTGAACAATTTTTCACTTTCGTCTCCCTCAGTTCAACAACGATTGACTGAGGTGAGACTGCGCTTTTACCACATGTTTGTCTTGTCACTCATGTATCCTCATGTGCCCTAGCGTAAATCGCTACTATCCTAATATACGCTCCAGTGACAGATCAGAAAATTGACGCACTCCTTGAATTAGAGTATGTTACATTCCATATATTCTCATTAAGCTAATCATGAAAGTTGCGCTTGCTTCAAGCTAATTACCCTCCGTTCCTGATTATCCTTGTTCCAGGCCGGTTGACCGTCAATGTAACCTGGGACAAATGCGAAATTCTTACCAAGCCCAACGTATAAGCGGAGGAACAGGGGGCTTGGGTGATTAACGTACACCAAGGGGCAATTATTCCGGAGTGAAATCCTTACTCAGGATGAGGGAGTTCTTTTTTCGGGGTGTCAGTCAAAAGTACTGAAGTGAAGTGGGCATCCTAAATGGATCTCGGCATTTTGAAACATTCCGGACTGCAACGAGAGAACTTCGATTACGTGTGGTTGCATGAATTGTTAGGGGGCCACTTTGGCTACTCACCTCCATGTTCTCCTCAGTGTGAGCTCAAAGTGCCGGCATGCGGTACGGCACTCTATACATGAAAGTGGAAAGATCAACTGAACTCAGCTGATGTCCAGCACCATTGACTTAGCAGAAGCCATGGGGGATGCGTACCCTCGCAAGCGCATAGCACAGCGAACCATGCGATTAAGGAGTAACTCCTTCATGCAAAAACTCATCGGCATCAATCACCTCCAAACCTCAGCCTCCATTACCTCCACGTACATTTCTTCCTCAGCCTTCGCCACCCAAGGAACTGGTAAGCTCGACGGCTGGTAATATAAAAAATACCACCGTCCGAACTCATCCTAACATTCTTGTAATTCAATATGAGATGGCACGAGGAGCTGCATGCACAAACGCTGTTTAAGTTGAGCGCCGCAGTTGAGACTGGTTTTGAAATATGTCAACATGAAAAAATGCACATTGAGCAGGGAAACAGAAAGAGTTCCAATCATGCTCGGCAGCACAGACACACATTCAACTTGTCAGTGACGAGTGCCGTCCTTCACGGTGATAAGAGTCTGGCTTCGAGTAGACCTGTGCCTCTCCACTACTCGCTAGTTTAACACATCAGCATCTCCCAACACGTGCAGAGAAGGTCCGGAGAGTCTGCAGACTCGCAACCGAACGCCATCCCACTGACTTGAGCGCCTCTCGAAATCCTGAATGGATGCAGGGATATAACCGCTCAGCAAGCACCTGGTACCAGGGCGATCCACTGGAAGAACAATGGAACCGGCGCTAAAGTCAACTTAGTCATCACGGACACATATGACAGTTCATGACATTAATTCAGATGACAACGGCCGTTACCGTAGGTCAAACTCATCTCTTGTAGAACCCCCGGTTGTTACTTTTTCACGGAAAAGCTATGGTAATCTGGGTACACGGTATGACGTACGTCAGCCATACGGTCTCATGATGATCTAAAGCATCCAAAGCCGCACGCCCTTGATTTAGAATTTGGACTCAAGGTTTTACTCAGATATGATGATTCAACGGTAGTCCCGGCCCGAGGCGTCCTTTGCTAAAATTAAAAATAGATTCTCACCACCAATTTGCAAGCCCGTACAGACTGGGCGACACGCACTTGCGCTACTAGATTGTAGTCAAAGATCGGGCACTGATAGGCCTTAGGCCATTGAGGAGTAAGTATCGACTACCCCGTTTGGCAGATAACATAGAATCGACCACTCACTAGGGTTCCTCTCAAGGAAAAAGTGAAAACCGAGTAACAATTGAATGAGAGGCCTCAACCGGCATTTCTACGCGCGGGCCAGCTTCTATCATAGATTTCCAATGAATCGCTGGTCTTTGTCCTACCGGCAGCCTTGATAGGGGCTTATCACTGCGAAGTAGTGGACTGCCCTCACCCAAGTCTCTCCTCGTCAGCACATCACTGTAGAGTCCCACTAGCTTCACTTCAGGACAATTTCATCAGCGCGCACCATCTAACGGAACATTTTTACAACATCCATCAGTAGGAGTGCCGCTTCCTTGATGGCTAATCCACCCCCAGAACCAACACTCACGCAACAAGCCAACGTCACAGCAGAAAATGATAGGGATATTTTCCTGGCCTGCCTCAAGGAATTTAAGGAGCTCGGTCAGAAGCTGGATCGCATTATCACCTCAGCTGAACGTCAGAGGCCCGATCCCATCCTCGCCTCAGCTGAACCAGTGAGCGATATTGCTCATCCATGTACGAATTATTAACTATTCATCTCTGAGTGCACCTTCGGATAACTGAATTCTGTTTTTGATAGCACATTCTGGCCCAGGAAATGTGGAAATCGAGGGTACCCAGTTTAAGGCATTTCAGGGGTAAGGGGGACCCGGTTGTCAACACTTCCCATCCTCGAACTGAACCCGCTGAACTTTCCACCTCTGTAGCGAGATGGCGAAACTCAGCAGTGCCGTGAAACGCATCGCCGACGCTGTCAAAGATCTCAAATCCGCGTATCATCTGATTCGAATATCGGAAGGATTTCGCTCTCGCTTGGCGTTGGTTTTCCGTATTCTGCCCCTCATCGCTTCCCCATCATCAAGTGCCAAACTGGAGAAGCATTGGCTCGATCCGCCATTACCATCTGTACCCATGGACCATTGGACGCCAGCGCAAGTCATCCGCCAGGGTACTCACCTTGATGAGACTATCACCAGCAATCCCGATCAAAAAATTCTCTCCATGGGGCTTCAGAAGTTTGGCCAAAGAGTTGATGTCTTCAATGATGCGTTGAAAGGCCTTCCTGGGTTTCATGATATTCCAGGCTATAACGCAAAGGAGATCGACCATTTATTGCGAAATTTCGCTCAAGATCTGGAATATTGGGGTCGCAACTTGGACAACTTCCATGGCTAGTTTCTTGTTCTTATATCGAATCCGATCCCAGTAACTAGTCGACTAATCCAATGTCACAGGGATCACACATTTGCACCACGTTAAGGCACACGTCGCCACCATTCCGGGGAAAATAGCAGGTCATCTAGTTGAGGTCACAGGCGCTCTTGAGACATTCATTAACTTGGGTCAGTGTCCTTGCATTGATTGTCACTACCATACTGATAAGGTGTATGGCAGGTTTGCCAATTGTATTGCGTTCTGAACGGGATTCAACATTTCAAAATTTGTCGACAGTCGCAGCCCTCTTTGCGAGTGTGTCCGCAACGACCATTCAATTCAGGCAAGTTTGTTCGAACTTGTGCTTTAGAACGCGTGACAACTTTGTTGCTGTGATCTAGCTACACCCAAGCAGGTACGGGGATTGAACAGGCAGTCAACGTCCTCTGGATCGTCTCGCTTGTATTTGCTATCGCGAGTGCCATCAACAGCCAACTGAGTTATCAGTGAGTTTGGAGCACGCCGATCCGAGTTTACCCAATCATCTCCTTTAGATGGTCCTCAGTAGTATTCACGACCCCGATGTCGGCTCTCTCATGGTGGGGATCCCTATGGATTCGCCGGATGCCTCTCATCTTTCTTGTTCTATCCGTAATATCGTTAGTGAGCTTCCTTCAACAGGATGACTGGCTTATACAATGAGTTTTCCACTCCAGGTTCTCTGCAGGCATTGTGTGCTTCACATTCTCTACGTTTGCGAACCAGCCGGTCATCCTAGTCTGTGTCACGGCTGCTTCAGCAGTCTCGGCAGCAGCACTGTTCTACGTTGGACTCTGGTTCATTGGAAAGTATTTTGTGTTTGGGAGCAGAAAAAAGACAGAGGTACGCCCAGCAGCCTCTGAATATCATTGAGCCGTTTCTGACAAATTTTCCTGTCACCGTTAGCACGAACTTGATTATTTGTCCAGTTCAGCATGGGATTTGGCAAAGGATCGGGTTCCGAAAGTTCTTCAAAGGTGAGTCCGGGCCAAGAGTCGATATCTGTTTCTAATTTCTCCATTTCGATGCGGATGAAATCGTGACCCGATATCTCATATCAAGGGCCTGTCGGCCAGCTGTACTGTGGTGCTCTAAATATCAAGAGTGGTTCCTCCTGATATTCGGGTATCTGTTCTTACTGATTTGCTTGACATATGAGGGGGCTAATTGTGTCCAGTATTCCTGTCTTGCCTATAACTTTAGTCATCATTTTCTGTCTCTTTCTTTACGAAAAGTTTGGCATAGAGGTCGGCGAAGTATGGGGCCATGTTTGCGATTTCTTTCAGCAGGTTAAGGATCTCGCACGGAATTGGCACCAACGACGCTTAACCAGACGCAGTTCCATTCTCCCTACGATGTCTGATGCTCCAAACCAGCGCAGTGCGATGGAGACGCGAGAAGATAATGACGCACCACCGTCCAATGTTGGAGGTTAGCCCTACACATCTATCGTCCTGTACACGAATGACCCTACTCCCTGAATCTGACGCACTCGCAGGTAATGATGCTGAGGCACATGCGGTTGCTCAGTTCAGACTGAATCTCAGGACGATCCAACGGAGCCTGGAACTAGGCGATGGTCCCTTGAACCCAACTTCTCCTGCCCAGAAATTTCGTAGTGCAGTCATCAAAGTAATCAAGGGAAAACGTCATGCTAGGGCAGAACTCAGAAGGAAGACGGCATTAGCACTACAGTCCTTATCTCCAATTCGGTTGCCACGGGAGCACAAGGCGATGATCCATGACATTAACTTTGATCACGATGGCCGTTACCGTAGGTGAAATCCGTCTTTGTAAAAACAAGATTGCTGAATATCAACATGGATATAGTTGTTACTTTTTCAGGGCACGAAAATTATGTATTCATCTGGGAAGCGAACCAAATGGAAGTGAAGGTCGTTGAGCGAGTGAATTTGCGGCGGCGCGGATCTGATCTCTGGTCTGGAGATCACATGAAAACAATTCAAGTAATGTTATTGAGAGAGAATCGAGTGGCGATTAGTGAAGTATGTCTTACCAGCTAATTACGTCAAGTGTCAATTGCACGATCTCATATTGTCTACCAGGGATGGTTTCTTCAGGACTTGTGGCGGCATCTTCCGCCATTGTGGCTGCGGCGGCGGCAATTCTGGTGGCTGCGGCGGCAGTTCTGGCGCCTGCAGCGGCATCTCCTGGCGCTTCTGAGGCCTGAGCCTAGCTGGTATGGCGTTCAGGAAACTCTGCGGCTTCTGGATGTGGGTCTTCTGGAGATCCTGGTGCTTCAGGGGCTTCAGCCAGGTGCTATAAAGTGTCTCAACTGGGTCCCTGAGGTCAGTAGGAATTTTTCAGGGTGGGAAGAGCGCACATCCAAAGCCGCCCGCCACCCACTTTTGATTTAGGAGTCGGACTGAAACTTTTACAGGGCACGCATCACCCTTTTGTAGGAACTCTTGATTATGCACTCGAGGATGCTGTTCTCAGCCGGGACGGAACCAAGTGAGCTTCTATTCATATAACACATGGTGTCACAGAGCTGAATTTCATTATACAGGTTATTGGGAATAGCTACAGTGAGTGCAACGGTAGGCAAACATTATCTTAAGCCATCGAAACCCCCTTCAGAATGTCGAATCATTAGTAAGCATATTGATCATGATCATAAGCGAGAAACTCGTTAATATCATGACAGTCTATGATGATAAGACACAGAAGACTGTTTTGTAAGTTTGTTGGGTATTTGTGGACAGCCATGTCATATAATATGTTGTAGCGAAATTCCCACCTTCGACTCCATACGGAGGCTGAGCTTATCTTACTCGGGCAAGCGTTTGCTTGTTATGTCTGATGGCAATGTACAGTGTCGCATTCTTTCTATAATCTTGCACCTTGCTTTTTACGTGCTTTTAGACGCCACCTCGCTTGTTCCGAGTTCATCCTACGTGGCTTGTCCCATTGCACACATTCTACATTCCAGATGAGACGGAATACCCTATTTATGGCCAGTTTGGAATTCGGAGCCCTGCCCTCGTGGCAGATGAGTCCGAGGAAGATCAAATCATTATTTGCGCTAACAAACGTAGGGCTCCGATCACTGGACGTCCCCTAGTGCTCACACTTAATTCCAACCCCCCTAATGTATAGGAGGGAAAATCTTCATATGGCACCGCGAATCGTATCACCTCCTGCACTCGTTCACAATTTCGATTCCCAGAGGCGCTGAAGTCAGTGGGGTGACTTTCGGCTGTGAGCGCTTGAAGGACCACAGTTATCTCAGGGTAGCAGCTGCATGCACCGATGGAACCGTCATCATGTGGAGCACGAAATGGGATCACCCCGATTCTCCTGTCCTCACCGACGTATTTCCGAGAGCAAGCGAAGAAGCCACTGGAGGAACCATTGAAGGGGCTGGTGAAAGCGTCGCCGAAAAGACTGTTAGAGAAGTTTGAGCCGTTCACAAGTCCCTCCTCTTCGTTGTCACCTTTCCTATCGTCACCCCATTCCAGGTACTATTATATTTCTGTAGCTCCTGTCGTCCAGTTTCCTGAAGCTCAAGACCTATCCAAAGAAGCTACCTTTCACTCGGGAGTGCACTGTGATTACTCCGTTGCATGGAGTACATCGTTTTGTTCCTTGACCACTTCGATTCGCATTGTGATGTGTTGATCTTTCAAGGATGCCATTGAACCGTTTGTCCATGTTCTAGTGACAGATCAGACAATCGACGCGCTTCTTGAATTAATACTACATTCCGTACCATATTCCCATTATACTAACCATGAAAGTTCTGCTTACTCCAAGCTAATTACCCTCCGCGCGCATCCTCTTTACCTTATTCTCCTCGTTCCAGGCCGGTTGACCATCAGTGCCGAAAACCTGGGACAAATGCGAAATTCTCACCAAATTCAACGTCTTAGCGGAGGAACGGGGTGATTAATTAATCATGCAAAAGGGGCAATGCTTTCGGGGTGAAATCCTTACTCGGGATGAGGGAGTTCTTTCGGGATGTCGGTCTAAAGTACTGAAGTGAAGCATTCAATCCTACTCCACATAAATGGATCCCGGCATTAATTGAGCTGCAATGGGAGCTCGAAAACTCCGATTGTCTGTGGTTCAACTTATAACATGAAATGATGGACTAGCGAGTTATCGCTCAGTCCCGTTGTACATGAACTAGATTAAATTGGAGAATAATCACCTAGCGAGTTTATCGCTGGTGTACAAATACTCAATACATGATTTATGCGAGGCAGAAACAAATCACCAACTCACCTCAGTACCGTCGTACGTGAACGTGAACTGAGGAAAGGTTGGGTTGTACACAAAATGGGTTTTTATAGTCAGGCGCTATGAATGCGCACTGACTTTGGCACGGATGTCTCCAAGAAAGGTAATAGGCAAAAATCTAAGACGCCACATCACCATGCAAACGTGAGTTGGTCATAGCGTACGCCATGGTACCAAGAATTCCAACACAGCTGAGGTCAGTTTCTACTCAGAGTGGTCAGCGATAGGTCCGCCGAGACGATGTAGAAGCGCGTACGCGTGGTCATATGGAATCGTTGATTGGGGCGAGACTTTTGTCCTTCCAGCCACATTGTTTGCGCGATTTTCTCCCATGCATAAGCTAGCCACCCTTCTCTTTCACCCGACTGATGTTTTTTTCTGAAACGTTCTGTTTATACAAAGGAAGTTTCAAATCTTTACAGCATTGGCGCAGCGCAACTAAGTACTTTCTTAAGCGTATCAGGTCATTCGGGCTACGTACTGCACGGTTGGACTTGTTGCGACATCATATACTGAACAAGCTAACACCCTTATCACCTTCACTCCACTGATGAATTAGATCGATGGGTGCCGTGGGTATCTTAAAGAGGGTTAATGGGCGATACTGCATATTGCATGCACCTTAGTACGAAGCTCGTGATTAAGGTGTCGAGCACATTTGAAATACTATATACCACAGGATAATTTATTCCTCATACTCCTCCCCATCTTCTTCATATTCTCCATCTTCCTCATCATATTCGTCTGGTTGCTCATCGATCTCGAAAACAGTTACCTGGGACAAATATGAAGACGCCGCCAAGTCCAGAATCCACACATCGTCGAAAACAGCTTCACCTTCAAATCCGCCAAACAGGAATAAGCGAGAGTCGAAGAGCGCACATTGGTGGTAACCCCGAGAGGAAGGTGGACGACCCCCAACAGCTTTGGCTTCCCATTTGAGAGTCACTGAGAACGTTGACACAGTAAAAATCCACGAACCGACATGCGCAAAAAAATTCATTACCGAGGTTGAGGAGCCTGACATCGTGGGTGTACTTGACGCCGTCAACGTGCCCACCGACAACGAAGAGATAAGATCCGATTTGGGTGGAAGAATGGGCCAGAATTTTCCCCACCTCGTCCGGCTCATAGGGGAAATGTTTCCATTTTAGGGCGTCTGCGGCGTGACATGGACAACAGGCAACCAGAAATACAGAATCATCCTTCCGTCTGCAGAAAGACGAGACGGACCAGTCACTTACGAAGATCTAGCAACCAAACGTCATTGTAAGAGTTCGAACCGTCGCTCCCACCAATCACGACCATCGTGTTGTTGACCAAGTTCGCAGTATGATACCCTCTCGGAGTGGGTCTAGGCCCTTCGGCATGATCCATATGGCCCTGATGCGAGTTATACTTTGCAATGAGGGCACTGCTCGGGCCACCATAGCCTTTGAGTGGCAATGGGTTGCTATAAAGGCAAACCCAGCACCACTCTTCCGCAGGCTGAGTAATATCCAGAGCCCAGAGGTCTCCGAGAGCCTGGGTACCTGTTCCACCGCCAAAGACGTAAAGCCAACCATTAAAGAGTATGCAGGTATGCGCTCGTCGGGGCGGTGGGAGTAGGCCATGACACGTGAACTTTGTCCAGTTAAGAGTTACTGGTTGAGGTAAGGATGAGTATAAGCGAATCGCAGGCAGAAATCCTCTGCCTACTGGTGTCGAGATGATACAAATGATTATAATACACATTTCCGTCCCCTCCTCCAAAGACGAGAATGGAGGAGTTGACAGGGGTAGCACTGTGTGCTCTGCATGGTGGTGGTTTGTCACCTTGCGTGTCGGGATGTGACCACTCAAGCGTCTCTAGTGAAATGAAGATATAATGCGACTGAGTTAAATAATTTAGCGAAAGACGTTACCTAAGTCAAACGAATAAATGTCATTCCACACTCCCGATTCATCCATCCCGCCGAATATCCAAGCTATGGAATCGATCACGGTGACCGTACTGGCGCGAAATCCTCGTGTAGGCATGTGCCCATGCACGGGGGCTTTCGACCAATACATGGTTGCGCAGCTTATAGGATCAGAATGGAAGTGAGGGAGATGTGGGGTTTTTCGGATTCTGATATGTCGCTCGGCCGTCTTTTCGTCCAAAGGGTTACGGCTTGTGTGCCGAGATATCGCGCGGGAATGGGGCGTTCTATCACCAGATCTTGAGTCGGCGTCTTTTGGGAACGATTTGGTAGGTTTCAGTTCGGACGGTGATATTATACCAGCGGTTGAGCTTGGCGGTTCTTCAGGTGGCGGAGGCGGAGGAAGAAATGCAGGTGGAGGTAATGGAGGTTGAGGCTTGGGGGCGGTGGATCCTGATGAGTTTTTGCGCGAAGGAGTCGGCATCGGGTGGGCTAATTGCATGGCTCGCCGTGCTTCAGAGAAAGATTGCGGTCGGCTGAGAATGTGGGAGCTTTGATCGTCCACCCGATGTTGACCGGAGTCAGAAATTGAAAGGCTAGACGAAGAATGCGCCTCGACTTGTGGGGCGACTAGTGACGCTGAATTCGTCGCGGACGGCACTGTCTTTGGGGTGGACTCGACGGAAAGTGCATGCATTGGCATTTGGGGAACCATGCGCTTACGAGGGTACGCATCCCCCATGGCATCCGCTAAGTCAATGGTGCCAGACAAAAGCTGAGTTCCACTCCCCCCCGCTTCATCATCTTCATTTATAGAAGGGTGACGTTGTACATGCCGTACTGCATGCGAGCCACTTCGAGCTCGAGCTGATGATGAAGACATGGAGGGAAGACGAGACGAGTTTGGAGAGCTAATGTGCCCCTAGGTGACCCCGTAGTGATTCACGTAGACCCACCGCCTGGGGTCAAGACGCGTCGGATACTTGCTGACGATGGAGTAGCGGAAACAGTGGGCGAAGGTTCCCACAGACCCGTGATGCCTCGCAACTTACATCTTCCGATGAGCTCTGGCTCCAACACTATTCGGTCGACGCTGCTTTAGCATCCGAGGACAGCATAAGGATCGGTTCGGCATCTACATCATTCTATTGCTTCAGCGTAGCTCGTTTTCATGGCAAGTTTTGAACGCGAGCTAGTGAAAGGACTATCTCCTCAGTTGAGAGTGACATCGAGGTACCTGCTCTTCAATATTGCATGGACCTTCCTTGCGGGGCACGTATGTACTTCTCTCCCCTGAACACGGGTGATGTGAGTAAGCCGGCGTTCTATTGCAGTTCACCGGAAATTGGTCACAAGTGGATCGCTTCTGGCCCCTTCTCCCGCCTTTCTACACCGTGAGTGTTGTCTTACGTGATATTTTAAGCTCATAGTAGAGTCGTGATGCTATTTCTCCATATACAGGCTATATACGCGTTGTTCCCCTTATTCGGAAATTCTGCGTTGAAACTTAAGATTCAAAATGTCCAGCCACGACCTTTGTTGATGATGTTTCTTCAGGTCAGATACCCGGCCTATACTTCTGTGACACCATATGCTCAAGCGATCTCCTCGCTATAGTTCATTTGGTCCATAAGATTGACATATTACGCGTTCCGCAGAGGATTGTTGTCATTAAATGAGGAAGATTACCGTTGGCCAGTATTCAGGAAGATGGTCCCGAACAAAGCTTTCCAGATCATCTTCAATTTTGGCTTCGTCGGTATGCATCGGACCCTTCAGTTGGACTCATCTATTCCAACCAACTCCTACAGCGTTCTTCCAAAACTGTCTGCTTTACAGTCTTTCGGTACGCACATGGAAGGAATCGGAGGTGGTGCATTGACTCTTTCACACCTCCTAGCTACCTGCATACGCGGCTGCCTCCAAAGTTTCCCCGCTCCAATGCGGGGACGCGTTGCTTGCCGTCCTCGTTCTACTTTCTATCGCAGGAGAATCTATTGCTGACAATCAACAATGGGGTAAGGACCAGCAGGACTTATCCCTTGGCGGAGTGCACTAACTCCGCTCTCCTAGTATTCCAAAAGTTTAAAAAAACGAAGCGGGTCAATTACGCCGAGGAATGGCCAGGTTCTCGCTTGGGATTGAATGCTGCTGACCGTGGACGTGGGTTTCTGACGAAAGGTCTGTGGGCGTATTCTCGACACCCAAACGTGGCATGTGAACGTAAGTAATTTTTTGGCCCGTCGCAATACAATGGCACCATCGGATCATACCTCTGCTGTAGAACTCATCTGGCTTTTCATGTCGTTATTTCCCATCCTCGAAAACAACAATGTTCATAACTTCATCGACTACTTTTTACTCATGCTTCCTTCGCTTTCCCTATGCCTCCTCATCTACAGTTCCACGCTCTTCACCGAGAAGATATCCTCCTCGAAATATCCCGCCTATAGGTTGTACCAGCAGCGTGTGGCAATGTTCTGGCCGGTTGAAACCTGGATCAAGACCCTTTATTTGAAGTACATAAAGGGCGAGAAGATCAGACAGAGCGTGGAGAACGGGATCTGGGGAGGTGATGCTGGGGAAGCTACGGTGATCCCCGATCAAGGCAAGAAGACTTTATTGAAGGAACATTCAGACTGAAGGCTTGGGAATGTCTCTATACTTTGTATAACAGCAAGTGTCTAGTTCGTGCACAACCCGAGGTCTGGTAGGCCCGCAGGGGTTTCTTGTACTTTGTAAACACTAAAGACGCAATGAGCCCTGAAAAAAATGGGACAACAGGACGTTTACACACACTGACCGTTCTAGAGATCAGATGGGGCCTCATCCTCGTAAATCTTGGGGATGGCACCCACGTCAATGCCGTGCGAAGATGAAGCCGCTGAGCCGAGAAAATGATAGCGGAACTACGGTTCAAAATCTTAGGCTGCTCTCTTCGACCTACTCCGTATATACCCGCGCCCAAAGTAGTACTATTGATCACTCTGACTCATCTAATTCCATAATCTTTAGCTTTTTAATTCCCAGAATAGCGTACCAATAGTCGCTGAGCTAAATGTGCCCTGCATTTGCGAGGCATTATGTGTCGAAGCGTATCTATAACCTCTGCAAGAACCCTTTGTTGATTATAAATCGTGATGCCTGGCTACCATCGTCGGAAAAGGATGGCTGGGACCGCTGCGCTTTCTTTATCTTTGCTGATAAGCCCCACAAGAATTACTTAAGACCTTCGGGGGCTTAGGGACGGTGCACGAAATCGCAGCGGTCACCCCAAACTTGTGGCGACATACGGAGTTGGGTTCACAATCTACCTTTTTTTCACTTATTCCTATCACCTGCTTCTGCTGTGGCGACCATGGACGAGGGCCTAGGAACGCGAGGCATGCTCCCCCACTGGTTACCAACCGACATATTCCCAACAGACCAGTGTGCTGTCCTCGACAGAGATTCATCAATTGGGCTGGAGGACATCTGTGGGTCGTTTTGGTAGAGCACGTAGGTGTTTATGAAACCCCCTGCAATCCCCAGAAATAGACTAATCGGCACCCAACGTCCAGCACACCCAGCGTAAGAATGTGCGCAGAAAATATCTTCCCGTTTGCTATGAAAAACACGATCCAATAGGGCCAAGAGTATTAGGGCCAAAAGTAACGCAGAAAAGACGGGATGAACGGACGAGTCTGCTATGCTCGCGCCATTCGACATCAGGATCTAGCTCTCTTTCGATGTTACGCAAAAGGTTACACAGTCAAAGATCTCTACTCCAGTCTATATGTGAGCCGACTATGCTATGCCGAAACACCGGGAATTCATGCATGCAGGTATCCACCTGAGCTCGCCCTTGCTGAGTTACGGCATGATGCTTCCCTGCTGCGAGCCTTGACAGGTGTGGATGACAGAGCAATATCCGCCAGGTGTTGCGGCGGAAGCCCAGCGCTCTATGAGGGAGTGTGCGAACCTTAGGATTGGTAAACGCCCATCATCTGACTTGTGGATAATAATTTGTTGCCTGCCTCCGAAAGGGACGGATTCGATTCGCTCCAGGCCAGTTAGTTGTTGAAAACTGGGCTGGAATCCCACATGGAAGGCTTCGAACGGGGTAACCCAATCATGAATCCACACTGTTGCATGTTTTGTAGCCCAGAATAGTGTGCTGCAATAAGTCGCGTTGGCATCGGAACCCAAGCAGAGATCAACCAAGCATGGCCCAGTAGCCACAACTAGACTCCGCACCAGATATTCATTCTTGACCCCGATCTTCATGAATCATCGCCAGACACCAAGTGAAGTTACGTGTAGCCTTACTATTAGAATCCAGCGAGAAAGCGAGTACGTGAGGTTAGTTTAATGTCAATGACTACCTAGCGTGAAAGTGCTGGGGCACATTAATCAACATGAAGGCGTTGAACAAGAAAGTGCCGTGAAACTATCTCACCTCAGTTCCGGCGTAGTACGTGAACTGAGGGAAGACGTAAACCAAGTATTTTCGCTTTATAAGCGAAATGCTTTGAATAGCGCACAAGCATGGCAGTCAAGATACCAAGAAAGGCAGCATGCACTCTTAATAGCGCTTGGCATGAGTAGTCACGGCGAAGGCAACGAGCTACGGCCTTGTCTCCGTTGGTTTAGACTGTATCTGCGAGTTCTGCGCGCGGCAGTCATCACAGCTTGTCGACCTCGATCACTTGTGAAAGTCGATCCTCTGAATGAGGGTCGATTCAATTTGACGGCACTTGGCGTGGACACTATACTCAGTTCCCCCGACGCTTCGTCATCGGCGTCCGCTCAGTTGGACGGAGCGACTCTCAGGACTGAGAAAGGATGGCTTCCTCAGAGCTTACAGTATGCATATTATTTACGTTTGCCTTTCGTCGCTCACACACCGCCATATCAGGTTCGAGCTGTATGTACAGGACTTGGTGTGGGATGTCTTCTCTGCTTCACCAACCTCTATTTTGGGCTTCAAACAGGTGAGATCGTCCTGGCTACATTGAATCTATATTCACTGTGTCCACTATATTGTGATAGGATGGATCAGTATGTAAGGACTGTTCAGACTAAAGGCAACACGTCCCTTCTCTAACCTTATGGGTTAATGTATGGCGGCAGGATGTCCCTACAGGCAGCTCTCCTTGGCTATCTGATTTCCCTTCTCATGTTTCGGACGCCTATGACACCCCAAGAGCACGTAATCTTACAAACCACTGCTGTGGCCACGGGAACCATGCCACTTGCTGCAGGGTTCGTCGGCATAATCCCGGCATTGTCGCTCCTCACTCGGTCTCAAGATGGTGTCGACCCCATAAATTTAGGATGGATGGCCAGCGTTTTCTGGTCTTTCGCTGTCGCTTTCTTTGGGTACTTCGGTGGCCCCATGGTATTTTTTCTCCGTTTCACTAATTGGCCTCACTCCTCAGGGTCTTTCTGGCAGCTCCGTTGCGAAAACAGGTGGTAAGTCGGGCCTATTAGTAATAGCGATGTAGATAGCTATACTCATCCTCAATAAACAGATAATCAAGGAGAAGCTTGTCTTTCCAAGTGGAACCGCTACTGCTCGATTGATCTCTGTGCTGCACGGGATCCCTCATGTAAAAATATCAGAGCCTGCATATGCCCAATCCGCGAGCGTTCGTAGAAGGGGCTACGAGCCTATCGCGGCAGAAGCCTATGAGGATAGTGAAGTGGACCAGACTGTCGCTGGTAGTTCAACCGAACTTTCGCCTTCATCCCGAGAAGCCATCGTCAAATCTGGATGGAAGGCTCTTGGGTGGAGTTTCCTGTCCTCTGGTTCATTGACGGTAAATTGACCAGCTGTGGTCATTTATGGGAAGTTTTGACACCATTCACAATCACCAGCTCTTTGCATACTTCTTTCCATTTGTACTCTCCATACCAATTTTCGGTACCCACCTAGCGACGAAATGGCTCTGGGTATTTTCCCCGAGTTTATCGTATGTTGGCCAAGGTGAGGGACCGACGTGCTCGTTTTTGGCCCAGCGAAGTTAATTCTGTGTTGTTTCAGGGATTATCATGGGGTTCCCCACGACCCTAAGCATGAACCTTGTAAGTACTGACGGCTACGAATTGCTCGGGTCAGCTTATAACATGCACTATAGGGTATGCTGGTAGGCTGGGGTATCCTATCTCCGCTGGCAAAATTAAATGGGTGGGCTCCTGGACCTGTTTGTGAGTCCGTTTCAACATGCAATAATTGCAGCTTTTTAATAACATCGTCGGAGTAGCTTCGATGACCGACGGCTCGCGTGGCTGGATCTTATGGGTTGCCCTGGCTATCATGACTGCAGATAGTCTTGTATCATTATTCCCTATGATGCGTGGAGCCTTTACACTCTTGTTTAAATACCCTTCTGGCTGGTATTCACTCCTGAGACCGAAATCGGGAGCCATCTCCGAGCCGACGTCCCACCCCTTCGCAAACGATGTGCCAGATGACCAGGACGATGTAGAAACGTCTGATCGGTTAGTTCCTTCAGTTGTTGTCGTTTGGGGTGTGGTAGGCAGCATTGCCCTTGGGACTATCATCGTGTGGATAGTGTTCGGATATAAGGGCATCCAACCATGGGCCACGCTTATTAGTTTCTTGCTTGGTGGTCTCTTCTCTTTACTTGGGTGAGTTCTGTTTGCCACGTGCGGGATGTTATACTCGATCTAGCAGCAGAGTGCGTGCCCTCGGCGAGACGGACCTTAACCCTGTGTCCGGCCTTGGTAAAATGAGTCAGTTGGTGTTCGCGGTGCTTCAGCCAGGGAACGTTATCGCCAACATTATTGCTGGGGGTGTCGCCGAAGCTGGGGCTCAACAAGCAGGAGATCTCATGCAAGATATCAAGGCAGGACATCTCCTCGGGGCATCGCCCCGAGCCCAATTTTACGGACAGATATTTGGCTCAACGCTAAGCATTTTCGTGACTGCCACTGCTTACTCTCTCTATACACGCGCATACCCGATACCAGGTCCCAATTTCCCCACACCAACGGCATTCGTATGGCTAAATCTGGCGCGTTTGCTACGCGACGGTAGCTTACCGCCTAAAAGTGGCACATTCATGCTTTTCGGTGCTGCATTTGCAGTTTGCGTCTCGCTCCTTAAATTACGGGCTCATTCTGGCCCTTCGGACTCCAAGCTAACCCGATACAGGAAGTGGATACCATCAGGTATCGCTTTCGCCATTGGATTTCTCAATACTCCGAGTTTTTCCCTTGCGCGCCTGATAGGTGGCATCATCGAGTACACTTATCATCAACACCTCTCGCGCATGGGGCGCTCACAAAGCGATTCGATTAAAATTATCATCGTCGCCAGCGGGCTTGTCCTGGGAGAAGGCGTAGTCAGTGTTGTGGGTCTAATTCTAAGGATGGTTGGTGTAGGTGCTGTAAGCTGCTGGGGATGTCTGCCTTCGGTTTGCTCGTGTCCTTGACCGGTTGGGCTGTGCCACTCGGCTACTGATCATTAGACCGAAGAACGGAGGATAGTGTGCATATACATGCTTCCTGGCGGAACCCCTACCGGAAAAATTAATCATCTTAACAACCCACTTTTTACTATCGAATTTGCGAATCATGTATCGGCTTTGGCGCCAAGGGGCCAAGAGGGGTACTAACACCTTTCACTTTTTGGTTTCCAGGCTTGTGAATGAGCTGTGATACATTCAGGTTAAATGGTGGTATGTCACCAGGGTTTGAATGAGTAGACTGTTCAACCATACACATTACAGCGTATCTCAAGACTAAAACCAATGCCAGAAGTCATTACAGCATATTACTCTAGATTTGAGCGGAAAGTGATGAAAGGAGACAAATCTGAATTCTAGGAATGCAGCCAAGGGGATTGGTGGCGTGTCATGGCCGCACAAGGTATAACCCAATCACGGTATAAAACAAAGTAAGAGGCGGGGTAAGCACGCAATATGCCCAAAAGAATGTTCGCCTGAGAAGAATTTCGGACGCCTCCCCCGATGCCACTTGTATCATTTGAACAAGCGCTAGAGCAGGCGGTGAGGACGTTATTAATATGATCGACAACACGAAGACAGGGCTACATAGTGGGCAAGTAAGGCGACTCGTATCAGTAAGCCCCGTATCGTTTAGCAGAAATTGTGAGGAACGCTCACTCTTCGAACAAAGCGTGGGCATTGTAGCTTGACAATGCAGCCATCACAGGCAGAAGGATCGAAGGTGTTATGACCATCCGTGCCAGGCATGACACGATGACTGAAGTTGACTCGCCGGGCTGTCTCTCTCTCCCTAGCGTTTCCCTCCCGATGCCCCCGAACCTCTGTCCCAAGGCATTCTTCCACAACCCTGTGGACCTAGTAGTAACGGCGGGCCCCCACCCAACCTGTGACAAAGATTCGCGTCCTTCGAGATATTCATCTTCCTCTGAGCGAAGCCACGAGCGGTCGCTTGATTCTGTGTGACTCTCGAATATTCGAGGTCCATCTCCAACTCGATCATCGCATGTCAACGTAGGGGAGGTCGACAGCTCGCCAGAAGATGGCAATTTCTTTAAGGGTGGCTCATCGTGGAAGTATGCACCAAGTGTCAGCAACGTGATAGGGATCGTGCATGCACCAGTACTGGTTAAAAATCCCTTCACGGGTGGAACTTCCTCTTTCAGCACATACTGCAGGGGTGGAATGAGCGCGACAATGAAAGCGGAAAGCGCGGCATACATGGGAACTGTCATGAACTTGTTGATCTTTGAAAGGGAGGTCCAAAGGGCGTGTGTTGCCCGGCGCATGCGGGAATGCCATTTGCTTGATGTCGGGGGTGTGACCACTCTTCGGTATGGTAGAGCAGAGTCTCCCCATTCGTCACTGGAGCTCGAAGGGGACACTGATAATGTATTGGGGAGTTGTCGGGGGACCACCCCCGCCGAATCCACCTGTTCTGCATCTCTGGCTGTGTGGGGCGGGTAGGTGTCGTCATCTACTTGGGACAACAAATGAATGCCATATGACCACCGTCCCTACGCACAGCAGGTATTTTGACATCGGGGAGAACCATCAATTTGATTTGATCAATCACGAACCATGTTTTCGAAGGTTGCGTAGAGGACCATATATCCGAATCCTCTCCCAATCATCGCTTCCGTGGTATCATCCGAAGTCCATTTGAGGTCACCGACTGTAATGACTAAGCTCTGCATGAGGGCTATTGGCAGTGAGTCTGTGCTGTTAAACATTGCTGCTGCCACGCAGAAATTCCGCTGCGACTTCGTGAGCCCAAGGGTAGTGGCCATGAACCACGAAACTGCCCCGGACACAATAGAGACAATGACAAACCAGAGAGGGATAATCCAAAGCTCCTTCAAGCTTTCGGGAGTAAGCGAGAAAGCCACGTTGGCGAAGAGAAGACAGGGAGTAAAAAGCCAGACATTGATTAAGTTTACCTTCTTTACAGTTGTTTTGTCAAGGGCATGCTTGCAAGATAACATCCTGCCGAACTCGAGGTATGAGGTCGGCCGCACCGTTATCAAGAGTGATCATGACACGCACCACCCCATAAAGCACATAATGAACACCTCGAAAATGGACTGCAATGATCGAATGTACTTGGGCCACACTGATGAGAGAGAAATTAACCGAAACTGCTCACCCCCAGGACGGTGCACATCAAGGACGCGTATGCGTGGTTGTCCGGCATAGCTTATCGCCTTGGGTAACAAGTGATCGGAAGTAACAAGGAATGGGCAGGACAGGGTGGGGTAGGCCATCAAACACCACACAAGTGAAGGGTATCGCTGACAACTAGAATGAATCAGTTGATTCAGTTGCACGCATCTGGTTTCTTTTCTTCGTGCGCCATCAATCGGCCTCCCACCTTGCACCAAAGAGCTGGATTCTGCCATTACTCTGATCTGCACAGAATCATACGCCTTATTTGCGCCATATGACGACGCTGAAAATTTGTCATCATTTGGTTTCTTTACATAAGTTTTCTTACGTTTCCTTTTTGCACTTACGTCATCCCTGGCGGAAGCCTAATCACTTCACTGCAAAAGCCTAAATTGCTTTTGTGTTATGTATTGTCTTTGTCTTCATTGATGAAAATGGACTCTGAAAGGCTCCGCTTCCTTTTTTTTTGATTGTATTGAGAAAAAGTTATGTAACTCCTGCAACATAACATGACTTGAAAACAAGGGCAGTCCAGCGAAAGCGCAAGCCCGAATAAGGCTGGAGCTTGACATATCTCGTGACCCGGATTTGCCCGAAAGTACCTCGCATCTGAATACGTGAAAAGAAGCACGAAAACGGACTACATCGCACTCGCAGTCTGCCCGGTTGAACCATGTATGATTATCCGACGCGGTCCATTCTCCGTCTCGTGTGCAGCTGTCGCTGACGATTGGGTAGTTTGAAAACTCGCACCTTCCACATATTATGTCTGTTTCTCGTGGGAATTTCCTAGTCTTCTACCAGGCAATCATAGTCCACTAAGACAACAAAGCTCACCCGAACTTACACGCTGGAGTTCTCGGCGCATCCCCTGACTGTCCTAGGACAGTTGCGTGCTGGGATTCTCGGGCTTGCAATCGGCACTCTGCTGAGTGCGTGCCCTCGGTGAGACGGACCTTAACCCTGTGTCTGGCCTTGGTAAGATGAGTCAGTTGGTGTTCGCGGTGCTTCAGCCAGAGAACGTTATCGCCAACATTGGGGTGTCGCTGAAGCTGGGGCTCAACAAGCAGGATATCTCCTCGGGGCATCGCCCCGAGCCCAATTTTACGGACAGATATTTGGCTCAACGCTAAGCATTTTCGTGACTGCCACCGCTTACTCTCTCTATACATGCGCATACCCGATACCAGGTCCCAATTTCCCCACACCAACGGCATTCGTATGGCTAAATCTGGCGCGTTTGCTACGCGACGGTAGCCTGCCGCGGCACATTCATGCCTTTCGGCGCTGCATTTGCAGTTTGCGTCTCATTCCTTAAATTACGGGCTCATTATGGCCCTTCGGACTCCAAGCTAACCCGATACAGGAAGTGAATACCATCAGGTATCGCTTTCGCCATTGGATTTCTCAATACTCCGAGTTTTTCCCTTGCACGCCTGATAGGTGGCATTATAGAGTACACTTATCATCAACACCTCTCGCGCACGGGGCGCTCACAAAGCGATTCGATTGAAATTATCATCATCGCCACGGGCTTGTCCTGGGAGAAGGCGTAGTGAGTGTTGTGGGCCTAATCCTAAGGATGGTTGGCGTAGGTGCTGCAAGCTGCTGGGGATGTTTGCGTTCGATTTACTCGTGTCCTTGACCGGTTGGGCTGTGCCGCACGGCTACTGATCATTAGACCGAAGAACTGAGAATAGTGCGCATATACATGCTTCCTGGTGGAACCCCTACCGGAAAAATTGATCATCTTTTACCATCAAATTTGCGGGTCGTGTATCGGCTTTGGCGCCAAGGGGCCAAGAGGGGTACTAACACCTTTCACTTTTTGGTTTCCAGGCTTGTGAATGAGCCGTGGTACATGTGGGTCAAATGACATGATGGTGGTATGTCACCAGGGTTTGAATGAGTAGACTGTTCAACCATACATATTACAGCGTATCTCAACGCTAAGACCAATGCCAGAAGTCATCACAGTACATACACAACTTAGTCTAGATTTGAGCGGAAGGAGACAAATCTAAATTCTAGAAATGCAGCCAAGGGGATTAGTGGCGTGTCATGGCCGCACAATGTATAATCCAATCACGGTATAAAACAAAGTAAGAGGCGGGGTAAGCACGCAATATGCCCAAAAGAATGTTTGCCTGAGAAGAATTTCGAATGCCTCCCCCGATGCCACCTGTATCATTTGAACAAGCGCTAGAGCAGGTGGTGAGGACGTTATCAATATGATCGACAACACGAAGACAGGGCTACATAGTGGGCAAGGCGACTCGGATCAGCAAGCCCTGTATCGTTTAGTAGAAGTTGTGAGGAACGCTCACTCTTCGAACAAAGCGTGCGCATTGTAGCTTGACAATGCAGCCATCGCAGGCAGAAGGATCGAAGGTGTTATGACCATCCGTGCCAAGCATGACACGATGACTGAAGTTGACTCGCCGGGCTGTCTCTCTCTCCCTAGCGTTTCCCTCCCGATGCCCCCGAACCTTTGTCCCAAGGCATTCTTCCACAACCCTGCGGACCTAGTAGCAATGGCGGGCCCCCACCCAACCTGTGACAAAGATTCGTGTCCTCCTTCGAGATATTCATCTTCCTGTGAGTGAAGCCACGAGCGGTCGCTTGATTCTGTATGGCTCTGGAATATTCGAGGTCCATCTGCAACTCGATCATCACATGTCAACGTAGGAGAGGTCGACAGCTCGCCAGAAGATGGCAATTTCTTTAAGGGTGGCTCATCGTGGAAGTATGCACCAAGTGTCAGCAACGTGATAGGGATCGTACATGCACCGGTACTGGTCAAAAATCCCCTCACGGGTGGAACTTCCTCTTTCAGCACATACTGCAGGGGTGGGATGAGCGCGACAATGAAAGCGGACAGCGCGGCATACATGGGAACTGTCATGAACTTGTTGATCTTTGAAAGGGAGGTCCAAAGGGCGTGTTTTGCCCGGCGCATGCGGGAATGCCATTTGCTTGATGTCGGGGGTGTGACCACTCTTCGGTATGGTAGAGTAGAGTCTCCCCATTCGTCACTGGAGCTCGAAGGGGACGCTGATAAGGTATTGGGAAGTTGTCGGGGGACCACCCCCGCCGAATTCACCTGTTCTGCATCTCTGGCTGTGTGGGGCGGGTAGGTGTCGTCATCTACTTGGGACAACAAATGAATGCCATATGACCACCGCCCTACGCATAGCGGATATTTTGACATCGGGGAGAACTATCAATTTGATTTGATCAATCACGAACCATGTTTTCGAAGGTTGCGTAGAGGACCATATATCCGAATCCTCTCCCAATCATCGCTTCCATGGTATCATCCGAAGTCCATTTGAGGTCACTGACTGTAAGAACTAAACTCTGCATGAGGGCTATCGGCAGTGAGTCTGTGCTGTTAAACATTGCTGCTGCCACGCAGAAATTGCGCTGCGACTTCGTGAGCCCAAGGGTAGTGGCCATGAACCACGAAACCGCCCCGGACACGATAGAGACAGTGACAAACCAGAGAGGGATAATCCAAAGCTCCTTCAAGCTTTCGGGAGTAAGCGAGAAAGCTACGTTGGCGAAGAGAAGACAGGGAGTAAAAGCCAGACATTGATCAAGTTCACTTTCTTTACAGTCGTTTTGTCAAGGACGTGCTTGCGAGATAACATCCTGCCGAACTCGAGGTATGAGGTCGGCCGCACCGTTATCAAGAGTGATCATTACACGCACCACCCCATAAAGCACATGAAGAACACCTCGAAAATGGACTGCAATGATCGAATGAACTTGGCCACACTGATGAGGGAGAAATGAACCGAAACTGCTCACCCCCAGGACGGTGCACATCAAGGACGCGTATGCATGGTTGCCCGGCATGGCTTCCTAGCTTATCGGCTTGGATGACAAAGAACGAGCCTCCGGTGGCAGTCTTGGGTGGGGAGAGAGGGGTTGGAGACCCCTAAACACCATGCAGGTGAAGGGTATCGCTAACAACTAGAATGAATCAGTTGATTCAGTTACACGTATCTGGCAACAGGCTCATTTCTTCGCTCGCCATCAATCGACGTCCCACCTTGCACTAAAGAGCTGGATTCTGCCATTCTTACAGCAAGAAACAAAAAAAATTGGCGCGTCTGATTTGGATGGGTGGTCGTTCACTATCCATTTTCTGCCATTTTTGAACAATCACATGACCGTCGAGGTCATTATTCATCCGAATCGGATGCGACGTTTTTTTTCTGTCTCTTGCTGTATGTAGGCAATCACAGGCTCACGACCGGAGCCGGGCACATATGTGGAGGATTCATGTGGAGGAGAATCAGATTTATTTCCCCCGCGGCTTCGTTGTCACGTGGCAGTGCGGCTACTTATCCCGTCCGGGTACTTAGTGGGTACATGAGGGGATCGTCATTACAAAAGAAGAGTATACGGTGTTTCATGTGGAGAGAATTACTAATTCCGTAGTAGATGGAACCGCTCCGCAACACATTCCACATTGTATATAAATACGCACACAAATTTTACTCTAGCTTACATCTGGTCTCACGAGTGTTGCCGCTGAGGTAGCGGATCGCCTTATACGGAATCCCTACATTATAAGAAACACAACAAGCTCACCGAACTTACACACTGGAGTCCTCGGCGCGTCCCTGACTGTCTTCCTTAGTTGCGTGCTGAAATTCTCGGGCTTGCAATCGGTGCTGAGCTTCACTAATCTCTACTTCGGCCTCCAACAGGTTGTTTTAGTTCCGATTAAATTTAAGTCTTCCTCCAACCTTCCGAGTTTCCAGGATGGGGTAGCAGGTTAGTCGTTGCACCTGCCCGCCTGAAGCCGGGGCGCCTCTCAAGCTACATATTCTGTACCCAAAGAAGACAATAGGGAATGATCAGGCAATGCTCGAAAACCACCCCAGATTGATGGGATCCATGCCATCCTGCGGGACTGATATTGCGAGACCAGGTACGAAATCTGCGCAACTGGCATAGATCCAGTCGCCGATGCGCTCGCTTAGATATTCACATTCTCTGTGGAAGCAAGCAGTGAGTGGCTAGAGCGCAGCCTTAGATCCGTTTCGTTTGAATACCAGGTTGTAGATTATTAGAGAGAAATTCATCTTTCCGTGGGGCAACACTGCGTAGAATTACTCTCTGCTCTGACAAGAGTCCTTATTCCGTCGGCTCAGCAATAGGCCACTGCGCAGTTACGAGCCTCTGGCCAATGAGGATGGAGGTGGGAACCATGGCCAAGGTTATGGGTATGCGTTTGCCGCCTCGTCGTCCCTAGCAGTAAGAATCGATGTTGTTGTGGTGCCACTGAGACAGAATGCTGAAGGTGCTCCATTGTTAGTCATTCGCGTATTTCTTCCCCTTCATCTCGCTCCCCCGTCTTTGGCTCCTACCGTGCGACTGAGTGGCTGTGGGTTCTTACTCCAAGTTTGTCATACATGGGGGTCCGATTCCGCATGACCACCCGTGGGAAATGGGCAACATCGGAACCAAAACTGGTGGCGCAGCGCCAAAAGCGCTGCAAGCTCATAACAAAAGCAGCCTGGTTGTTGTTGTTGTATTACCCCACGGCCGCGTTTGTACGTGGCAGTGCGGCTTTCCCGATGTGTTGCATCTGAGTGCACATGCGGGGTTCATCAACACATGGTCTAGCCGGTATGGTCGGGGTGACGGGGTCCTCTGGATCATGGTGTCAGGTTTTAGCCATGTCTGGAGTGTATGTGAAAGCCTGGTGCCTAAGTTACTCCGCGCTCTCCACGTTGTTCTCCTGGTCTGTTTCACGCTGCGTCGCGCTCCGGTTGCTCTTTTTGTCAAGAGCCTGCGCTTTTTTGAAGTCTGCTAGTCTGACGATACCTTTGGGCTTCCCCATAAGAGTTGCGAGCCTGTTCTGATAGCTACGGTCCAGTATGTGTCTGAACTTCTTAAACTGGGGGCATACCTGGAGAATGTACTCTCTTGTCTGGCAGGCTGTTCTGCATGTGCACTCTCTGCTCTCCGTGTATATTCCGAACCGGTGGTAGTACTCGCCTATGTGTACACGACCGGTGCAGAATTGGAGTAACCTTTTCTAGTCCCATGTTTTGAACCTCATGGTGGGCTTGGTCGATGGTGGGATCTGATTCGCTGCGTGTTGGAGTGTGTTTGCCCATCGTTCCTTCCATGGGTAAACACACCCACCCCCAAGTTCGTAGTACAGGGTATGCTTGTGAGCTGGGGCATTTTGTCCCCAATATCGAAGCTGGATGGTTGGGGCTCCAGGGCCAGTATGTAAGTTCTAGTCGTCAATTAAACAAGCCATCTTCCTCATCTTAGCCTAACTTCTATGACTGATGGCGCTCGCGGTTGGATACTCTGGGTTACTTTGGCCATAATGACTGTCAACAGCTTTATCTCGCTCTTCCCCATGGCGCGACATTTCCTCGTTCATTCTTTTGGTTATGGGTCTTTGAGAGCATGGGGGGTCGGGACGCGGCCCGAATATGCCCCTCAGGCCTTTTTGGCAGACAAAGAGGATGGCACGGATACCGAGACGGCTGACCGTCTAGTTCCCAACTGGATTATTCTTTGGGGACTCTGTAGCCTTGGGATCACGCTTGTGTAGATCGTATTGGACATGAAGGTATTAGGCCATGGGCAACTGTGATCCGTTTCTTTCTTGGAACACTTTAGTCATTACTTGGGTGAGCGGGTTTGTTACAGTTGTAATCCCGAGCTGAGCGGACTCAACGCAGCGCTCGGGCGTTAAGGGAAACTGATATTAACTCCGTCTCGGGCCTTGGCAAGCTCAGTCAACTTATCTCTGCTATCATCCAGCTAGGAAATATCGTTGCGAATCTCACCACAGGCGGTGTTGCAGAGGCCGCATCTCGTCGGAGTCTCGCCCCGAGCGCCCTTCTACGGCCAACCGCTCAGTCGCCCGTCCAGCACCTCCATCATGGCATCTTTATAGGCGAGCATGCACCATTCCTGGGCCCGCCTTTCCTGTGCCCACTACATTAGTGTGGCTCAACACAGCGCACCTCCTACGAGATGGTCGCCTCCCGCCAAAGAGCGACACTTCGCACTTGTTTTCGCTATTACCATTTCCTTGTTGAAGCTCCGCGCTCGATATAATCATCCAGACTCCTATCTAGCATCACAAAAAGTGATCCCTTCGGGCGTCGCCTTGCAACTGGGATTTTCAATGTCCTCAACCTCTATCGCTCGCCTTGTTGGAGGAACAATTGGGTTCATCCACGGCCGCATGAGACAAAGTCACCATGGCGGCTTGCAGGATGATGGGGTCCAAATTATCATGGTAGCAAGTGGATCCATTCTGGGTGGAGTAGTGAGCATGGCAGGCCCTGTCCCCGCACATGGGGCATAGGTGCAGCGAGCTGCTGGGGTTGTCTGTCTTCTGTATCTTTATTCATGTATTAAGAACTCGTTCCTTATTATATACATAACTACTATAGAACAAGAGAGTATTGGAGATGCACTGTTCTCACATGCAGCATGCAGGAAATTAACACAAACACTCAAGTGTTAGTGCGAGCCTTCTTCTCTGGGGTTGATATGGCTTCATCCCTCGGGAACCCAAACCCAGCCTTTTGCCTCGCGGCACTGGAATTGCAGATGCGAGGGATCGCATATGGGATCCGATGATGGGTTTCATCATGGTTGGATAGGTTGCATTCTGAACGACGGTTGTCACCCCAGGTATTGATGCTGCGATTGGGGGTGTTGGCATGTGTGATGGCTGGGGCTCAAGAACCACACCAGTTGGATCCACGGCAGCTACTGTAACAGGCGGGATACAGTCATTTGAGTCACAGCCGTTCGGTGAAGTTCGGGGGATAATGTTTGCTCGGTCAGGGCACTTGATTGCATAGTGCCATTCGGGGTGTCATTTGGTGAAGGAAAGTTGTCTTGTGAGTCTAATTCGACTGTGTTTGCATCGATAGATTGCGCCGCAGAGGAAAAGCACGAATCCACGATTGTATTTTTGGGAAGGAATGCCGTTCCAGGGGGTGGCAACGCTAGTCCGATTACATTGGCGGAAAACGACTTGGTTTGACTATCAGTTGGATGAAGGTTGGTCGCGGGCCTCACGAAGCTTGTAAGACTGTCGTCTCCCGTGTTCCAGGCTGGGGCTAGGAGAGAGCGGGAGATTTTCTCTGTGTTATGACTCTGAGAAGTTATGCTATCCTCTTCCTTTTCCTTCTGGGACGGGTCGCGTGGATTTTCTTGTGGCTAACGAGGGAACCTCAGATAATGCTAGCTCCCACTCAAACACACACGCACAACTCCTGGATCCGATCCCTTGAAGTAATAATATCAATCGGAGGACGCTTCAGGATTTTCGAAGTCAGAGCCATTTCATCCATTGTTAAGGGCGGTGTCTTGGGCGAGAAGGCAGTCTGTACAAATTTAATCTGTCAGCGAACCCCTGTGAGAAGCTGAGACTCAGGCACATTTGTAACATGTTTGGCACGATTAAGAAGCAAAAAAGGCGAAGGTCCAGACGATCGTGAAAGCCCTGAACATCTGCGGTGAATATTGCGATCAAGATGCTCAAACAGTGGCATGCTCACACTGGAGATCCCGATCGCGACAGTACGACACATAGAGAAATGCTTGGGCTCGAGTACAACCTACGTAAAGGAGTCGCCTAGGAACCTAAGGTTGGGATGTGCCTGCCGTCAGATCAAACTGAGATACCTTTCCTCATCCACATCTTCTGACTTGTAGAAGGGGAAAACCCAATTTTCGACTGTAGATGCGATTGGATAGACGCATAAATTGAAGTGGTTACACAGTACCTGCGGGCAAAAAAACCACTGGCCATTCCAGACCTTTGGCCGAATGACAAGTGGAGATTGTAACTTTCTGGATCAGGATCAGATCTGGCTCTTCACACATGCAGCAGCGACCTACGGGTACAGAATTTTTATCTTGGTCCTCCTGTTCTTGTCGCCCCTCCTCATCGGGGTCCGAAAGGAGCGAAGTGTCCTCCAAGAACTTCCGCAAAGGAGTGACGCTCCGGTTTCTACCCCGCTGTGCAGCGATTCGGTTAATGGACGAAAGTGGACGGCTTACTCTTCGATGACGTCTCCCTCTAAATGGCTGTTCGATTCGGAACGTCTGTGGGGACTAATGGTCTCAGCGTTCTGAATCAGAGAAGTCCGACGGTTGTCAGCCGTGACGGTGGGTTGGGGCTCTACTAGGAGTTATTTCAGTCAGTGGTGAGGGGCGCAAGAGACGATGGAACCTTGGGGCGACTCGCTACGCAATGATTCGCCGGCAAACTTAATCAGTTCTCTCACATTTTCCCATCGGGCTTCCCAATCAGCCGGCTGAGAGGTCTTGAGCCATTCCTCATAGCCAATCATCGCAACGAGCCTCAAGACCAACTCCTCGGCACTATATTCCTAGCGTTGGCTTAATACGATGCTTCATGGGCACATCTATAAGTGAAAGTTCACCTCATTCACGGCTAATCGAGAGAGTGTATCGATAACATCCACGAAAGGGGTAATTTTACGCTTGACGGCGGGCTTGATATCGGCAGCTTTACCGGAAACAATACGCTGACAAAGGTCCATAGGCGTTATTCCTATCGCAGAAGCTCTTTTTAGAATCTCTTGTACGCTCTAAAGGGCGAGGCGCGTCAGCTACATCTGGATATCATAGGAGCAAACCAACCTTATCACCCATTCCTCGCTTGGGAACGTTGACAGCACGCTCAAACGCAAACCAGTTGTGAGGATTATCCACCAGTTGCAGATAGGATATGAGATCTTTCACCTGTCGTTCACAGGACGTTGAACGGCAGTTCCATGATGCGGATGAGGCAAGGCATACCTCCATACGATCAAAAAATCTGTGTCCTCCCAAGATGCGAACAGGTATTCCTTCCCTTTGCAGTACCTGTTCAAGTATACGCGACAATGCATTGAACCTTACTTTATTGCGGCATCAGTGCACGAAATAGGGCGGAGGGACAATCATGACCTACGCAGAATAGCAAAATCATTGTAATCTAGCAGACCTCCGCTGTAGGCTATAAGTCTTTTGATCTCGTATGCGATGCATTCAGCCTCCATGTTCTCGCCTGCAACCTCCCGAAGCGTTGGCTTAGACCCATCCTGCTCTGCTGTGAATAAGGTTTTTTGGATACGGCTTTTGTCTGAACGACTTTCAGTGGTGTTTACAAGACCAAATTACAAGCGCTTACCGCCGGATATTATCACGCTGGCGGCGGCAAGGATTGAGCCAGTGGACCGGTAATTCTGCTCAAGGTATATTTGTTGCGTTTCGGGGAACACTTAGGAAAATATGAGCCTGTCTAGATAGACTGAATTGGCCAGACTTACAAGTTTGCATCTTGCTCAAATTTTCAATATCTTGGGAGAGCCATGAGCGAAATACTCGATCCCCATACATCACAGCATTTTACCTGCACTTCGCCAGCCGTATACTGGCGGTTCAAGGTCATCAGGTCGGCTGCTCTCACGAAAACAGTGGTTACGATATTCCTTACTTGACTGGTCCGGATCGCCTACAATGCTGACACCCTTGGTCGAGGCAAGTAAGGTCATTAATTGGAATTGAATGACATTTGTGTCCTGGCTAAGGGATGTATGGTCAGTGTCCACGACCAATGCTGCACGGGGAGCCCTTACAATTCGTCGACAAGTACGTGTCGTATCTTAAGCCCAATGTCACGGGCCTTCAAAAATAGCTTGACACCATACATCAAGAGGTCATCAAAGTCGAGACAGTTAGTCACTCTGAGCTCTTCAGAATAATCGCTGTAAATTTCGGCCACCACGCTCTCGAAATCAATATCCTTGTCATCCCCACTCTGGATTAAGCTCTTCACATCTTCGGGAGATTGGCCATTCGCTTTTGCTTTAGAAATAAACGAAGCTATAATGCGTGGTTCGGCATGAAGACGCTTATTAGCAATGACATCAGCGTGCTTGGGAAGCTTTAAAAGCTTTTTGATAATCTTTTTACTGCACCACCATAAGTGAGTCAGAAGGTGATCAGGGTAAATGATGAAGCTCACGTCTCGTCCGCGTCACAAATAGAGAAATTCTCCGGAAGGAAGATGCGCTTGCCATAGATGCGTAGATATCTTATATGTAGGAGTTATATGGCATCGTCGCGACATAAAAAACTAATTCACTTTGCGCAAAGAGCATGGAATGTTCCTGTTCATTTCAACGATGAGATTTTGTGGAGCTCGCAGTCGGTTGAAAACTTGAAACGCACCCATTCGAAGCATCGAAGTCTTCCCATCCCCGATAAGTTTCTTCAATCGCTCCCTCATCTCCTTCGCCGCTTTGTTGGTGAAGGTAACAGCAACAATGGCCTGAGGTGCGATTTTATGATGCCCAACTAAATGCGCAATGCGCGCCGTGAGGACTTTTGTCTTTCCTGAAACAACAGTGAGAGTGAATGAGCATTTGGAAGGAGCCTCCTTACCACTTCCCGGGCCAGCAAGTATCTGCAATGGTATTAATGGGTCATGCGTAACAGCTTCAGGCACAGTTAGGGAGGTTTGTACGTCGCATCATTGACCAACTTACCTTGGCGTTGGGCTTCGTTCATCCCTTCTAGGTAGGACATTTTTCATTGACTCGCTCGCCTCGAGGCCTTGAGTGCAGATATTCTGCCAAGAAACGCGTTCGCCAAGACGCGTTTTGCGGGTTGACGCGACACCAATTCCAAACACACAGAAACAAAAGTTCCACGTCACATGTCCAGAACAGTTGGTCAACAAGCGCCTTGGTCATGACGGATGTGCGTGCGCTGCTAAAGGCAAAACGGACCGAACGTGGCATCATTACAAAGCCTTCGACGTCTACTGGACGCGCCGCTAGGGAGAGACCCAATACTTTTTCACAGCCCAAAAGAAGGCTCGATAATGAACAAACAGAAGAGATTGCAATCGTGACGAGTGATGCCCACAACGGAAAACGACGCAAAGTCGAGAATGTCTCTCCCATACGCCAACCGGATCTTCCCACATTTCCCCCCGCCCCATCTGGCTTCCCGGCGGACTTCTTCTCAGATCCATCACGAGCACCCCAATTGGGTGGCGACTCAGATAACGACGACAACAACTCATCTCCGGTCCAAGGGACATCCTCGCATTCAAACACTCTCGTGACCTCCTACCCCCCATCCACATCCGCCCAGATAACCATAGATGCAGAACTCGAAGTCTTCGAGAAAGCTATAGCCTCAGCTTCCAAACCTGCACCACAACCCCCGGATCAAGCCATTTTTTCACGAGCTACAGTCTATGCCGAGCCTAAACTCGTCGAGGAAGTCCCCGAGGGTTTTCCGGAGTCGGTATTAGACCGAGAATCAAGAAATCATACTGGGCCCACCCCAGGCTCTAGCGCCGGGAGGGAGCAGGGTACTCCAGTGACCATAGAGGAATCGGTGGCCGAAAAACAAAAACGGAGGGAACAGGATGAACGCGAGCTCATTATGGATCGATTACTCGACGAGGAACGAGCACAGGAAGAGGCCGACGCAAGAGTTAACGCACTCAAAGCTCGAATGGAAGCTATAAGGCAAAAACGTGAAGCTATTCGAGCACAGAAGCAGAAGCAGAAACAAGCAGGGTAGAGATGTAATTGTAATATATCAGCATAACACTGCGTTGGAGACACTGGACGCCGCGTATTGAAACAAGTTCGAGGCATTCGAAAATCACTTTACATTACATCCAATAAACGAATCCAGGTGACTCGTCGCCCATCTCTTCGACTTCCTCATCCGTCTTTCCATCCAACTTCCTTCTCCGCGCGCCCGCGTCGCATTTGTTCTAGCATACGAATACTGTGCCCAATGCACTTGGTCAGTGCTTCAGAGCGTTTCTAATGTAACTTAAGTCCACATACCTAAAGGATGGCATATAATGTGCTCACCATGGCCAGTGAGTGGCGTACCGCTTGACAAATCTATACATATCCCAGCAAACAGCCCGACCCCGCACAAAGGTGATGCACCTTGGCCCGTGTGTATAAATAAACGGTACCATTACACCCTGCCAGCAAACAATGAAAGCGACCTGGGCAGATAGTAAGCTTTCCAGGCTATTGCACTCACCGAACTATTGCTCACAGTCGACTGCAGCCCATTTCCAGCAGCGCGCTCCCCGTATCTCGGCGAATTCGTGGGCACCCAACTGATGGGATATCGACGAGGACGTATAAACCCGCGGCCACGAGGGAGCAAGCAAAATATTTTGCACCAACGCTAGTGCTGACGGAGGAATATGATGTAGCTGATGACGGAGATGTAACCTAAGATTTTAATCAATCCTCTGGTAAATATCCGCAACACGCAACTCATAGAAAATACTCCACGTCTGATCGGAAAGATATGATATGTAACAGCGCCCTATCGCCAGTTGATTGAACTCAGCCATGAAGTCCGTCGTACTAGAAAGTAACATGGGAGAGTCAACTTCTCTAGCGGTTAGCTAGCTCATCCGAACAACGAAATAAATCACACCACAACAGGAGTGCTCCAGGTCCCAATCCTCGTAATTATCGTCGGCAAGAATATACTGTACTCGTAAAGCTGGATCCAATCACCATTAAGCTTTTCACAACGCCCTAAAATAGGCTCACCATAGTGTCACAGCCAAACTAGCCCAAGGCAAACATCAACACCCCCCGATCGGTTGCGTCTAGAGGCTAGCTTGCACATCATAGTAAGATATATCGACAGCCCAGTGCTAAGCGCAAGTGTTGCCGAACAGGCTAGTGTCCCAATAAACCCGCCTCAAAGAACACGACAAACTACTAATTGCCTAGATGTGCGTGCCAAACCAGTCAGATCATGCTGGCGACGACGGCCCATGTGATAGCAAGGGCTGCAACTGAAGGGATAGACCAGCCGAGAAAAAGGAGTCACGAACTGTAATGGGACGGCGTGGACTTCTTTAGCACCAAGTTCGAGGGAGTAACTCAAACAACTATGAAATAACAATCGCAAAACAGTCAATACCGATAAAATTGCGTAGGCGACGAAGAAAACAGACACAGAGACTTGGCATTTGTCCCCACTCAGATGAAGATCCTTCTCTAACTCATACAAGGTGCATTCCTAATCTTCGTTCAGCGATGATGATAGGAAAGCGTTGAGCTGTATTTACCCGATGTTCTCTCGTCCAGTAATGAGTACCACTGGCATCACCATAGGGAGAATGTGCATGTCTAATTTGCGAACCACTCCCTTCTCAAACCGCAACTTGGTAGGCACGTGCTGCTGCACCATCCTCAGACTCTCGGACACAATCCCTGGGGAGGAGGGTCCCGACAAGCTCATGATGCTAGGGGGATGCGTTTTACAATCCTTCGCCTATTTATCATGAGTTCGGGCATCTTCCGCTGCGACGAGGCCTCCGAGATGGAAAGATATAGTCCCTTCGTCTTCCTTGCCCAATACATCTCGTTGTTGTTGACCTGAGTATTTAACCTCCAGACGTTAGGATGCTCGTGAACCATCTTCACGTACGGGTTGTCGGATATCGAGTTGACGATGTCAAAAAATTGTTGACGTAGCAACCCGACGTGGCGCAGCGACAAGGATGGGCCACTAGGCACCTTATTGCCGACGTGGCGCACCGAGTCACACATACCCGCACTGGCGGCGGGATGGATCCTATTACTTATCTCTCTAACCTCACGTTGCGCGCCGCTTTGTTTATCTTGGTTGGCCACCCAAACATGTATATAATGTCCGCGACTTGGCCAGAACACGATATCTAACTATCGGATTGATATCGCGTTCAGACACCTGCCGGCTGATAACAAAAATGCCCAAGACATCTTGTCAGTTGACTGAATTGATTATGTAACCCACCCTTATGACGCACATTGCGGCTTGAGTGAGGCGTGCCCAGGATCTAAATTCACAGCTGCAATAATGGGTCCAGGCTTGTACCCAGCCCCACCTACCGGCACCGACAAGGGGCTGGGCGCGAGCCTGTAAGGGGTCTCACGGTTGCAGCTCAAATCCTAAATTGACGTAAAAACCGAAACGTCGTGGTCAGTGTCTACCCATCTGGGGCCCACATGCCCAAACAGCTTTCCAAACCCGGATCGATCATACTCCAAATCGCCCGGGTGCATCATGAACCCAAAAACACAGCGCTCATAGGATCAGACATATGAGCTGGACTTTGCACTGTTTGATTGGTACATCTCTATGCGGTGTTGACGCACTGCAACTGCTCACGCTGCGACCTGTTCATCCGTCGGACCCACCGCATGCAGGCAGCTTTTGTGTCTTTTGTGTCAGTCCCTTACATCTCCTATCAGGTCCACTTTCACCTCCCTCGCCTAAATACTCACACAAGATGTTCGTCTCCAAAATTTTCACTGAACATTTGTTTAGAAGGTTCCTTCCAGATTTCCCACGTTTCTGCTTCTCCGTCTCTACTGGGTCACACACTGTCCCGCATGCAACTGGCACTTGCCAAATGGGTGTTCCATAACGTTGCTAAACTGCAAGTGAGATGGTAGACTACGTACGATGTTGGCAAGTCACATAGGCTAAAGCACTTGATGCCCCGGACGGCACCAGTTCAAAGTGCTCAACTGTGAATACTTTCAATCTCTTAACTGCGGCTCGTAAATTTTGCTTCAAAACCCCGTCGTCCTCCGGTTTAGGTTCAGTTTAGTCCCTCCTATCACGTCCAATAAACGAACCTGGGTGATTCGTCACCCATCTCTTCGACTTCTTCGTCCGTCTTGCCATCCAACTTCCAATCCTCCTCTCCGCGTGCTCGTGTTGCATTTGCTCTAGTATATGAATACTGCGCCCAATGCACATCATCAATGCTTCAAAGCGTTTCTAATGTAACTTAAGTCTACATACCCAAAGGATGGCGTATAATGCGGTGCTCATGCTCACCATGGCCAGTGAGATGGTATGCCCCTTGACAAATCTAAGCAGATCTCAGCAAACAGTCTGGCCCCACATGGAGGGGTCACACCTTGGCCCGTGTGTATAAATGAACGGCACCACTACACCCTACCCATGCACAATCAGCAAACAGCGAAAGAGACCCAGGCTTTCCAGACTATCGCACTCGCCGAACTATTGCCAACAGTCAACTGGAGCCCACTCCCAGCAGCACGCTTTCCGTATCTCGGCGAATTGGTCGACAACCAACTGAGGGGGATACCGACCACGACGTATAAACCCGTGGCCACAAGGAAGCAAGCAATATATCTTGCACTAACGCTAGTGCTGGCGAGGAGAATGATGTAGCCGATGACCGAGATACTTCCAAAGGCAACCTAGGGTTTGATCATTTTTTTGGGGGAGAGCATCTGCCACCCGCAACTCACAGCAAATACTCCGCGTCTGTGAGTTTTATCGGAAAAATGTGCGGCAACGAGATATGTAACAGCGCCCTATCGCCAGTTACTCAGCCAAATAGCTTCATGACAGCATAAATTGGTCTTACTAGAAAGTAACATGGGATAGTTAACTTTTCTGGCGGTTAGTCAGCTTATCCACCGGCTCCAACAACGAAATAAACCGCACCGCTTGAACGGTCGGGGTGCTCCAGGACCCAATCTCCTTAATGATCGTCGGCAGGAATATACTATACCCATAAAGCTGGATCATACCACCATTAGACTTTCCACAACACTCCAAAATGAGCTCACCATAGTGTCACAGCCAAACTGGCCCAAGGCAAACATCAATACCCTCCAGCTGGTTAAACCTTTCCGCACATCACTCCAGTGGAATTTCTGTGCATTCTCACTTTCACCTTGCTCTCTCAGCCTCCTCAAACGGAGAAACTCTTTTTCTTCCGCAGTGAGATACCATGCTCGAGAGGGGTGATCCGCCAGAACGAAGAAGGCGAGAACGCCAGCAAAGAATGTGGGTAGACCCTCCATAATCATGATCCATCGCCATCTAGTAGTAGATAGGCAACACCGCCTTGATTTAAATAAGGATGAAAGCGTCACGTACCCTCTCATGCCGTTGATACCGTCCATAAACCCGATCCCATATGCAAGAAGTCCCTGTGTGCAGGGATCAGCTACAAGGGCAACAAATCACCACCGTGAACGACGCACTCCACATGCCCCAGCAAGTGCGGCGGAAACGGACAGAGATCCAATACGAAGCGCAAGCTGCTGCTTCGTGTAGACTACGAACAGTACTACGTAAAACCCTAAACAACAATGGGATGATGTCGAGAGGCTCACACATCATAAGATACACCAGCAGCCCAGGACTAAGCGCAAGTGTCACTGAACAGCTTTTAATGGTGCTGGGGTGAGGCACAGGGACTCACAATAGACCTGCCTCGAACATACCCAAAAGAACACGACAAGCTATCAATTGCCCATACGTATGCACCAAACCAGTCATGCTTGCGACGATGGACCATATGACAGCAAGGGCTGCGACTGAAGGGATAAATGAGGAATTTCAACTATGTAGTTTGCTGAGGATACAATGAGCCACGAACTGTAGCGAGATGGCGTGAACTTTTTCAGCACTAAGTTCGAGGGTATCTCGAATAACTATGAAATAGCAAATACGTCAACAGCAGAATCAGCCCGCAATACCAGTAGGATTGCGCACTAAATAAGTGACGAAGACCACAGAGACAGAGACCTGGAACTTATTCCCGTTCAAATGGAGATCCTTCTCTAATCCATACAAACGTGCATTCCTAATTTCCATTTAGCAGTGATGACGGGAAAACGTCGGGCTGCATTCACCCAATATTTACTCGGTCCAGGAATGCGAGCAAGTGCAGTATCGTCACCATTGGGATGATGTGCATATCCAATTTGCGAACAATTTCCTTTTCAAAGTCACCGCCGTGCAACCAGTCCGCAACTTCATAGGCAGCGTCAGAGCCTAACACCTGCAGCGGCGTCATCTTCGACTCTCCGGACAAATTATTCCCGATGGGAGGCTCGGAAGGCGTGGGCTCCCCTGACGACATCACTCCTGAAACACCTTCAATGTCAATAGGACTTCCTCTTCGCCCGTGGACTCAGAAGCAAGTCGTAGCGCTATATGTCCCCTGCCAGGAGGATGAAAGGGTAGTATATAAATGGTGTGGAAGAAATGAAGCCCAAGCAAGGCGCATCTCTCCGCATCTTTCCGTCCAGATAGGAAGAACGATTGGGCGGGGTCTGCAAAAATGAATCGTTGGATTGCGCTGCTATCCAAGGCATGCGGAAGACAAAATGGTTCTTGCATACTAAGAGGCTGATCAAGAAAACTTGCAAACGGGACAAATTTGCTTTGGGGAACTGTACGACTTGAGTCGAAAATCGCTCCTGGGGTTTACACAGGTGGAGTTAGACTCACAACAGGTCTTCATTGGTTGCGGATGCTCAGCGCGAACTTTGCGTTGAGAATTGAGTGATCATTCCGGAGGAACACGGGCGTGGGCTGCGCGCCTACAGGATGCGCTTTATAATCCTATGTTAATTGATAGTGACTGTTAAGTGACTGTGAGTATCTTCCGCCTTGTGGCTTTCGTGATGAGATGATATCACGCCTCCGTCTTCGGATGTGACTGAATTGATTATCTCTTATCGCTGCTTACACGGCAGTGAGGCTTTTTCCGCGCCCAACCTGGATCTGAATTCAATAATGGTCCGAGTCGGGAGCTGGCACACACCGGAAAGGCTTCCTTTCGGGATTGCTTTCGTGGTGTTGTCTGGTCGAACCACCAACGATCATCAATTTCTGCACTTGCAGATTAGCAAAGAAGCACCGTAAGTCTTCACTGTTCTTTAACAGCCCAGTATTGAACTCGAGCAGTCAGGACTCTGGAACCCCCTATATCGATTCTTTGTAACGCTGGCTGCACAAATAGGGGCAAAAGCTTCACCATCCATGTCGGAAACACTGTGGTATTCCCAATTCCCGACGCCTTCCTACGATGCACGTCGCGTCGAGCCCGAGTACTTAATCAGTCTTATGAGGGACACGAGCTTAACTCCTGGCGTAGACTACGTCGTTGTCGATACGAGAAGACAAGACTTTCAAGTGAGTGCGCCAGGAATCTCGCAGACAGGCACAAAGTTAGCTGATACTCCACTCTTTATCCGGCATGTGTCCCCCAGTCCTACGCGATCTTGAACGCTATTAATCTGCCAGCGCATTCATTCTATCCCACCCTTCAAACAACGACAACCGTTCTGTCTCGCATTCCGAAAGTTATATTCCACTGCAATTCGTGTGGCGCTATATCTCGTGGTTCCCGGGTTGCGGGATGGTACAAGGATGAGCTTAAGCGGCGGGACATATCGCCTGAAGTTAGCGAGGCATTAATCTTGGAAGGTGGAATCAAGGGGTTCGAAAATAAGTATGGCAAAGAAGGCCTACTCGTCAAGTTCGACTCATTGTAGTCACAATTGCCGCAGAATCCCTATATTTGACCAGTTGTTCGCAATCTCTCGTCAAGTCTATTTGTTCACGGCCTAATGAGGGGCTCAGAGGCGCCGGTTGACTCTAAAGATCATGTTCGACGTAAATACATGTAAATACATGCGTTGAGGTCGTTCCAACAATTTTCATGCCTGTTGTATAGGGACATCCGTCATGCGGGCTCGCCGCCATCCCCTCGCCCTTTGAACGATCTGTTGGAATGCAGGTCACGCTATCGATCCCACATCATGATCAAACACTTCCTGTTATTTAAATGGAAATCTACGTAAGGCAACTCCTAGGCTGCTGCACAGTTTGGCACATCCCCAGTCGTCCCGGCCATAATCGGGAAGGGGAAGACTCCCCATCCCCGTCTCTGAGTTCATGATACATGCCAAATGACACGCACGGTGAAATGAAAACATCATTATCTCCCAGGGAACATGTTGGGAATTTTTCTTTGCATGTGGGTATTTGGAATAACGCCGTCCATTTAGTATCCCACTCTGGGCCTCTACTGTTATAGGGGCTGGTCACCTGCCTAGGTTTGTGCACTGGATGTTCACACCAGAACGAAATCATCATGTTTCTGCTTGTACTTTCCAGTTTCTTCGCTTCTCTCATCGTTTGGTATGCTATATTCCATCTCAAGAGAGCAACAACGACGGACATCACCCGTCTCTCATATCCTGTCAGCTGACGTTCGCGCTTTCTGCTTGACCACCTGGTATCTCACACTGTTCGCTCCTTCAGTCTAAGGGCCATTGGCTTTGGGGCCACGAAAAGGAATTCCGCTTCGATGGAAATCATGGGGATGTGCTCGTGAGATGGGCCGACGAGATAGGAGGTGTTGTTAGAACGAGAGGGGCATTTTGGGCACGTCTCTCTTCTCGGTCTAACCTGCTCACGTTTTGAAATGTGTGTTGCATTATCCAGCACCCGGATATTGTAGGTTACATTATACCAGAAGAACCATGTAGTCACCGATCCTCCCTCTTCGACAGCTTATTATCTCGGACCCTCTTGCCCTCTCTCATGTGCTGGTCAAGAGGACATACATTTATACCAAATCGCCTGTGTTTCGCACCCTAATTGAACGCCTTGGGGGCAGGAGCATCATCTGGGCGGAAGGGGATGACCATCGGAAAATGAAACTCGCATTTGCACCTTGTTTTTCGTGCGTCTCCAGAGTCCCCCTCCTACTCGTCCTGTCTCAAAGAACTCATATCATAGCACGCAACGAGTCCGCAGAATGGAGAACATAGTCATGGAGACAGCTCATAAGGCAAGGCACTCGTTTATATATAGATGTATCGATCATTCCGGTTGTTGACTATGTTTCTAGCTGACAGGCGTGCTCCGTGATCATATAACTCCGGATCACGGTTCAGGTGGCGAGGCGTCTTGCCCGACTATACTAAATATCATAGATTGGAATACGAGAGCGACGTGCGTAGCAATAAGTTGATTACGGTTTAAATAAGGCTCCTCACACGTTCCTGAAGGTTGGACATCATAGGCCGTGTGGTATGTTTCCTGGTATTTGTGAGCTATGTGATCGTCTCGGCTCAGTTTGGCAGGCATTTAATTATGACTTCCGTCTCGGTGAATCCGATGCGGCCAAAAGGATTTGTCGCGCATGGACTCATCAAGTCATGCTCGGGACGACCCTGGGCGGCTTTGTTGTATGTCCCTTCTGCAGATTTACATGTTACACCGTTTTGAGTTACCTTCGCATCCAAGGCACCGTTGGTTCTTCGTGCGCTTCCTTTCATCTTATCGCTTCCATTTGGGTATACAAAGGCGCAGGGAGACGTAAAACTTTGCGTCCAGGAAATCGGAAAAGATATGGTAAAGAAGAGGATAGCGGACTTAGGGGACAGCACTGTAGATGATGTTTTATTTGGTTCCATCGGTACAGTACATACCCTAGCTGGGTATGGATGCATGTGCTGATACCGCATACGCTAGTTGTAGCATGCCGTGGCAAAGATGGACAAGTGTCAATAGATAGGGTCTTGGATCATGTTCGTCCAAATACTCTCTAGCCTGCACCTAGGATCTCATAAAACTTTTAGATCACAACCTTCATGTGAGCAACGGCCACACGTGGCTGTCACACTGCCCTCTAAGATGTCTTTGTTTGGTTTCTAGCTTGGCGGGACATGAAACAACAGCTCTAACACTGAGTCATACAATATATGCCCTGGCACAGCACCCAGCCGTGCAAAATGAGCTGCGTGCGGAATTGGAATCCTTTGGCCATGAGCCGACATTCGACGATTTTCATGACAACAAGCAGCTCAAAATGCTTGATGCGGTTATGAAGGAAGGGTGTGTCCATATGTCTTGTCATCCAGCCACGGCACTGATGGGAATGTATTATGTAGCATGCGATTGTTTCCACCTGCGCCCCTGGGTGACCAAATTGCTATGGAAGATGACATCATTCCTCTCGGTCGGCCAGTCCGTACCAAGGACGGTTCACATATCCACTCGATACACATACGTAAGGGACAGGTATGCATTGATTCATTTTATGCCGTCTATGTGGCCAACACGCTTGTTTTTAGATAATAGCCATCCCGCGCATCGCCATTAATATGCGTCGGAGCCTCTGGGGCCCAGATGGGACGGAGTTTATGCCTGCTCGATGGCTTAAGATGGCGAACGACGCGTATCCTAAGGCAATGATGTCTGGATGGAACAACCTCAGCACTTTCAGCGAAGGCGGACACATGTGCCTCGGGTACCGTCTTGCCGTCTTCGAATTCAAAGCGATCCTATATGCGCTCGTGAAGACGTTCAAGTTTGATCGCGTGGATGGGATCAAGATACAGAACAAAAGATCTACAGGATTGCATCCAACAGTTATCGAGAATTCAGGAGAAGCGAGTCACATTACCATGGACGAACCATGGTTGCCTGTCAAAGTCTCGTTGGTGACTCCGCACTAGCCGTTTTGTGGGACAACTTTACTGGCTGTTATGAGACAACAGCATCCCAATTGCCTGTGCGTACACACGGAATAGAGGACAACTTCACTGTATCCCTTTCTTGTAAATGTACATACTTGAGGCTTCTAAGCACTTTGTAGCAAATGAAATTCCTGGGTACAAGCTCGAGAATCACTGCCCAACACTTCAACTTCAGAGTCATCTGGTTGCGATATCATGTCATCGCGAGGCGGTATTTTTTAGTCCGCCTCTACAATTATATTACTATACAAATCGAGGCTGCAGCATAGTCTAAGGAGGGATGAGCACGTGTAGACCCAATTGGTGCCAGACGCCACTCCGGTATCCGAAGGGTGCGTGAATTCTCCTTCCATTAAATACCCCACAGCCTACGATTGTTTTTCACAGCACCTTACTCTGAACGAGTCGCCCTGGGAGACGATGTGATTCCTCCGACCCAGGCTGTTTCCGCAAAAGACGGGTCGCAACTTCGCTCTGTACGTGTACAGAAGGGACAGTCAACGCCGCATCGACCTGTTTCTGTGAGGCTCATATGTCCTGACGGGAATTTGTTCAAACCTTCTCGCTGGCTTGGGACCGCACAAGGCAATCTTCCGAATGTTAGGGTGGAACCATCTTGAGACTTTTAGTGGATGTGTCTCGGGGCAAGACTTGCCGTCTTCGGGATCTGTGAAGGCATTCAAATTCGAAGAAGTGGAAGGCACCCCATCATTGCAACCTATCGTTGTCGAGAATATCGGAGAGGCGAGCCATAATGTGACGGACGAGAAGCCACGGTTGCCTATCAAGGTTTCAATCAGCCGCCTAGGCTTGACCGCGCCGGGAAAGGCCGATTCCTACCTCTGTATCCCAATGTCTGCCATGATGTAGCAGCGAAACATGACCAGCTGCCAATGCCACATACTTGTGCTACGTTTGTGCCATTGTTCGTCCACTGAATTGAAATTTAACGAGGTAACTTGCTGATGTGGTTACGACGTTTAGATCCTGAAATACCTGGGAAGGACCCATTCTTTTGGGACTCGACGAGGGGTACACATCACCAGCCCAGCGTTCGAAGGGCCGCTAGAACGAGTGCGCGATGAAACCTGACGTGTCTGAACCTCGAGAAACTGCCGCGACCAACCTCGGATCCTTCACGCAGTGGCATGAAAGGCTTCAAGTGGAGCTCGTCTTTACATGGCCGAACGAATGAAATCGATTTAAGGAACCCTCAAGGAAATCCACACGGGACCAGGGTTTAATATACATACACATTCTGAACTTCACACCCCGTTGGGGGCAGGGTATTTCACATCCCTTCAAATAGTGTTTAGATCCTGCCTCGGTATTGAAAATATCGGTTTAAGATGGGATTGACAGGTGGCAATTTGCCTTTATGGATTGTCCTTTCTATCAGGTATTATGGGTCACGGCCGGAGCACTACATACATCTTGAGATTGCCGAAAAATCTTCAGCGAGCAGAACTGTCGAGAAGGCGACCTAAAAGAGTTCGTCCTCGTCTGCCCCGCGGGATGAAGTCGTGTCCGGGGCAAACGTAGAAACCTTAGAGCAATCCTCATTCGTCAAATCACTCCATCCTAGCACAGCCAGCACTTTCATATCCGCCTCCTTGCTCTCCAGTACAGCTTTTAATTTCGCCACCAATTCCTCTCGAGTGCCACTAGTGGGGATGGATGGATTACGCAGGGAGTAGACGGAGAGGTTGTATTTGAGCGCAGTATTTGAGAGATTCGAGCATTCAGCGGGGTCTTTAATTAATGGATAAGCCGTGTTCGCGGCCGTCAGTGCAGAGGTTTGTGGATGACTACGTCCTGGGTCAGAGAGACGAAGAGCATGCTCCTGAGACACGTCTTAAACAGCGTAGCGCGGGAAAACAATAACTCAGAGTCGACAGACTATCGCCGTTGAAGGTTAACAGCAGAAGAATACGCACTTTTCAAATAGTCGATGCATCCCCGAGGTAGCTCGATTCGCATCCGAATTGCGGGTCGGACACTTTCACAAAAGCGACGGAGTCCGATCATACTAATTCCGGTGCCATGAATGCTGAGCGTACGCAAAGAGTCGAGGTACGCAAGATTGATGCAACAGTCATCAGAAAGATTCGGATTGCAGGCGAGATTAAGGGACGCCAGAGTGCGCTTGAGAGGAACGATGTATGCGATGCTAGTATCACGACGCCCAATAGGAAGTTGCCACTTTCCACTGATCAGTGCACTCACGCTTCGTTCGTGATCCGTGTGTTGGGAAGAGAAAGGATTTCCAGCCTCGGCAAACTGCTGATGAAAGTGAGATCACAACTTTGAATGGGTATGCCGTCCAATATCAACTGAATCAAGTCTTGGAAACTGTTCGGTTTTTTCAACACTAGCTTGTCGTGATCAAGATTCGAGCAGCGAGCACAACTGTTAAAACTTGTGGGGACGCACCTGAAAGCACATCTTCCAGAAGTGAATCCGGGGCAACGAGAAGAGCTGGCCTCAGGGACGACCGAAGGTCGAGCCTTGTGATACCCTGAAGAGCACGAAATAACTCCAGAGTAACAGGCCATATATGACCCTGATCACTAAGATAGTCGAGCACAGTTTGGTACGAAACGTCGATCCCTCCACCAGTGGCGGCAGAAAACCCCCTCCTCAAACGGACGCCAGGCAAGAGGCTGTCAAGATCACTTAGAAGGATTGCAACAGAGTCCGTGTCACATGGGCCATAATCCGGTCCGTACAACTGATCTAAGTAATAGCTGTCTGAGCTGGGTTGTGGAAGGATTAGCGAGCTTATCATGCCTTCAAGCTCCTGAAGTGCCCGGGCATACTCTCCAAGCACGTTGCGAGTAGGTCGCAAACCACTGAGTGTTACCCCACTGCGATTAGTTATTGTTGTCCAACGAGTACTGTGCACGCGTTTGTAAGCCGGGGGTGAAGCGGTGGGGACCGGTTGCGACGAGGCTAAGGATTGTTCAAGGTTCAGAGCTTCTCCCCTGCTGATGTCGAAAGAAGACATTTGAGACGACTGGGACTCATTAATGGGAACTCTGACAGCTTTGGAGCGCAGAAGATCCGGATAACGATCAGCTACAGAAGTAAAATCGCCGGTACCCTGAGAAAAGGCGCGAGAGTCTGGATATTGGTTAGCAGTTGAGTACGTCCTCGAAGCCGTGGTGTGAGTAGGCGAAACATAGTAGTTTATCTGTTCTCGTGGGCCATGACGGGAAGATAAGTCGTGATCGTTTTCCTGGCATTTTATAGCTTCAACGAGCTTCACGGCGTAAAGCTTACGAAGGTGGGAGAAGTGATCCTCGCGAGAACGCGGATCCACGGAGTAGTCCTTGCGAATAAAACGCGTTCGGATAGGGAGTAATTCTTTAGACGCCTAACACACTTCGATCTCAAGCGTGTCCACTAGGGACTGCACAAACTCCGCTGCAGGTTGACGAGGAAGCCAAAATGGGTTTGAAGGTTCGTCCTACATGCAAAATGAGCATAGCAGCAAAGGCCTTAAAATGACTAGCCCACGGCAACAGGTGCTTCTGGAAGAGATCGAAAGTTGACCATAGGAATGCGCACGGAATTTCCGATGTAGAAGCGAAGTCACTCCAGAAGAGGTCTCTCACGCTCAGATACATTCAACAAGTTACCTTGGTGGGCCGTCATTCAAGCGCTTCTTGGCGCCTCATGAGGAACTAATCGCATCGAAGATGGCTTTCATCTTATCTGGCCACGTCGAGAAGGCAGGCTTTGGATTCTCGGGGCCCGATCAGGCCCAACATTCCTATTTTCCAGAATGCACTCTGCACTTTCGCCAACCTTGACACGGCATCTAGCACTACTCAACGTATTTCCCATCTTATCTTGAGTCAATCAGTGAATTTCTGCCGACCGCTTATCCAAGGTTATCACAAGTTTGTGCTTCAAAAGCTCTCCATTGCTGCTGGTCATCTCATGCAACAATATGCTAAAGATCTCTTGTCCATCGCGGAGATGGTGCACCCTTGCCTCAGGAACCATTAGAGTGCGAGGTTACGTCTCTCCTACTGGAATCCTGCTAGGCGTCCAGGAGGTCGTAACCTACAGGAGTGCTGTCGCAGCGAAGCATTATATCACCCGCCAAGACTGACTTTCAAAAAGCTCAATCGTTTGGATACTGTCTCGAGACTTGCCAATATCTCGCACGGAACTCCGGATCCCTTTCGACGCATATAATTAGTCTGGTGACTAGAAATACATCAAGTACAGAGAAGATTCAAATGAACGAGGTAGTACATCAACCCTCAAAACATAGAGTCCAAAGACCGTTGAGATTAAGAAGATGAGGGACATTGGAAAGCGAGTGGCGTAAATGGGAATTAAGAAAAGGATATCGCAGCAGAAATCATTGATTTCCTGGGATACCATAGAACGCAAACCAGATATTTCATGCCTGGCGGGGAGTTTCTGTGTCAAACTCCGTACCGTGCACCCGGACACGGTACAGGCAAGTGTACTCAGAATGACCCCAATTGCTCCGTATATCGAACAAAACAACGCCGAAGTCTATATCAAGGTTCTTGATCCGGTCTGGGACTTGGAAAGTCTGCACATTGTCTGGAGCGTTGATGTCGTATTCAAACTTGGCTAGACTGAGGAATTCGAGAGTCTTAGGCAATGCGGCATAAGGAGGTCGTGGCTCCTCCATCTCTTCAACCTCATCTTCGTTCAGTGTACCGGCCTCCTTCCGAATACTAAGCTCCTCCCGATGGGCGGAGAGCTTGGCTAGATTATCGGCTCCATCTACAATGCCCCAAACGCGGATGTGCTTCGGAGCAGGTGTGATATCGTAGACAACGTCCTTGCTGGCGTGATCGATGCTAAAGGAAGAGATGTGGATGTGTCGAGTGAGATAGACCCCGAGTGTTCCATTAGATCCACGGAGTGGCCAGCAATTCCCAACGTTGAGATCGGGAATGAGAGCGGTGACGGGCGGGCGAGCCAGGGGGCCAGACGATCCACCCACGAACGGGATCCAAGACTTCCTCACGGACAGTTCATAAGTCAGGGATGTCAACGAGGGAATGATCCGGCCGCCTCCGCCGTAAATCGCAAAATCTGCCAATCCAATACGATCCTTTAGAGCGCGCAGTAGCATTCGTTCAAAATACTGCGCGATGGCGGGGGTTACTTCCTTCGGGCCTTTGGTGGACCGACCCTTGCTCTCTGAGGCTTGCAAAGCAGCCACCTTCTTCTCCAGGTCACGTATCGACTGCGGCGTGACTTCTGCCGAAGTCTCGACTCGACGGATCCAATCATGCAACCGCTCGATGGTGGATTCGATTTTACTCAGGCCATCCGGTGGAGATGCTTGCTTCTCAAGGCGCTTGGAGACGCTCGACATGACATCTCGCACTTCCGTCATGAAATTCTGTAATTTCACATCCGAATCATCGGCGCGTCCTCGGATGAGCTGCAACTGGCGTTGGAGAGATTGAGTAACAGCGGAATTGTCCATTCGAGATAGTTGTTCCGAGAGGGAAGCGAGTTCGGCCTGCATTGTTCCAAATTGAGAACTAAGTTCCTCCCAATTCTCAGGAAGTGCCGGGGATGCCTTGTATGGTGCCTTCGGAGAATGACCGATAATTGAGCCCAGCCAACCGCCTCGCCTAATATATGGTGAATCATCCGTCTCCGGACGTTGAATCCATAACGCAATCCCAACGAGTAATGTGGTCAAAAGAAGGTTTCGAATGGAGAAATAATGTTGACTATTCCGTAGCCACGAGAGTGGTCGAGTAAGTGTGATTTCGTAAATCGATCCAAAGACGTCCATGAGGAGCCTGAGTATCGAGGCGATTAGGAGAAGAATGCTCCGTAATCCCAGCACTGTTCCACGGACAAGGATCCCCAGTGTGGCACCGATACCAACTTGTCTACTTGGCGCATCTGAATACGCGCCGTAGGCCCGTTCGGCAGGAGTCGGTGACGGAAGGCGATCTATCTCTTCGTGTGTTAGGTCAACTACTGACTTCTCGTCTTCGAAACTTTGATTCCCTCGGTTGGAGTCTGGTGGACGAACGGGCGACGGATCGCGGGATAGCTGTTCCATGCCGCTACCGCTATGATCCTCCAGCGCTTTCCGCGATCCAACACTCTTTCTGGTCTTCCCATGCCCTTTTCGACGCTTCTCGGCCGAAACCATGGGCAATTGGCCATCAAGCGATGCCTTTGCATGCAAGCCCTTCTTCTTACGGCGTCTAGTACCACCATCGCTAACGTCGTCGGCGGACTCCTCGTTCTCCGAAGCACTCGGTTTGTAGGCTTTGTTATCGTAGGTCATATGCTTCCGGTGTTTTTTTGCAGCCTTAGCAGCAGCACTGGCTTGTAACTCGGCAAACTCTCGCTCTTCTGTGTCATAATCTCGACTCTCCAGATTTGAGGATTCATCGATAGACTTGGACGCCCCAGCAGCATCAAAGTCTAATAAAACGTTCATTGATTGGAAGCCCGCCCCATTTGATTCCCGTAGTTGAAGGAAATACGGGGAGAGTGCTCTCTGCCGCTCGCCTAATGCTTCAACTGGGCTCAGACCACGTTTCCCTCGGTCGTTGTCGAATGAATCTGATGGCTTCAGCTTGTCGTTTTGTTTCTGTTCGCGGGAGTTGGGGGGCCGCTGGTAAGAAGGGAGTGAGCTCGTAGACTGAGAAGGATCAATCAGGGTGGAAGACGATGAATGAAGTGTGGATACAGATGGTATAGAGGTGGTGCCTTTGGCCTGAGCAAGCGCATTGGCTATACGTACAGAAGTATCTCTGGACGGAAGACCGGGCGCCTCTGTAGGGTTTGGGTCGACTAATTTGGAGGATGTGTTTGGTTTTCCCCTCGAGTTGATAAGAGTGCGGTTTGCACTGGACGAGTTCGATACTTCGGGTGGTGCACTATGATACAACCATCAGCAAAGCGGTATTCAAGACTCTGTTCGTTGCAGAACAAACCCATAGGCGAAAGATGGTGGTATTGCCGTGGTCGAAGGGCCAGCCCTTCTTCGAGGAGAGGGAGGTGATGGTTCCTGTCGGGATGACGATGGTAGTGTCCCGCGCATCAAATCTTCAGTGGGAGCCTAATGCGTCTATCATGGTCAGAAGCGGCTTGTACCCGAGTGGTCCGTAACTCGAAGAGCTCACAAAGGTGGTGGGCATTCAGCAGCCGAGATATGTGTAATGTCACGTCGAAGACTTCGAAAGAGCGAGTCAAATGATCCAAGGAACGAGTAGCAGTGCTTTCTGAGCTTTGATAGAATAATGGAGAACAAGTACAAGGTGAGAAACGAGGATGCGCTTTGTCGTTGCCACCTGCGAGGCCGGATGCAAATGAGAGACAACAATCAACAAAAGCGATCACAAAGCTACTTTCATGTGCTTGTGCGAAGCCTCTTATCACTCTGATGAAGCACTGTATTACTTGGGATAGGCGAGAGCACTGGAAGAGATGGAAGGAGCAAGGATTGGGTCGGTACGACCAACACGTGGCTGCCTCGAGGCTTAGTGTCTCTTAACGTATCGTCAATTTCTAGGCTCTCCCTCCTTTTTATACGCCGAGTCTTGATTATCACTTTCATTTCTATTGGTTATTGCACTGGATTGCCCGGAGATCTCATTGCGACAGAGTACAAGACCTAAGGCAGCCAAATTTGGTTGTTCGCTGTCCACGGACACCAGCGTCCGCCGATGCTGTGGATGACTGATTTCATACTGAACGGGCATGGAAGTCCAGCTCATGAAATAAAACTCCAATTGGCACCTCAGACAAGTGGTTCCGATCCAACCTCCGGATCCCGACCTGCGGTCCATTACGAAGTCATAGAGGCTGGAATCCTGCCTAGACCTGTGGCGTATGACATGATTGATGCAAGATATATTGTCTGTGCAGTCTGGCATGAACAACGGAGTGGGCAAGAGTTGCGTATCGGTTCCAAAAACTGTCGCAACGGTTACCCCCTGGGATGCATTTTTGTTGCCCGTTGCTACCAATAGGCTCTGGTTCCCTCCGTACTCCGGCGAAATCGCGTGCTAAATTGAAGCCGATCTCATATGCCTGGCGTGGCTGAAACACTGGGAAACGTAGTGCTACCTCTGCCGCTTTCTCAAGTACTGCTGCCTACATACACAGAAATGATCTTAGAAGGTGTTAGCCCTTTCACTGCATCATCAGATTGTTAATGGGCCCCACTGAGATGTCGGATACCGTCGATTAGTTGGGTATCCGCATCTGCAGGTTTGGCCCTTAAATACATGCGTGAGTGGCAACAGTGATACGCGAAAGACAAAGGAAATGAGGTGGGGCAAACTACAAAGGTAACTGGACGCTTTGTGGTCCAGTGCCAAGTTGCAGGAGCGCCCCGACGCCTCTCCCAAAGCTCAATTTGTCCGGTCCGAGCTCCTCCAATCCGGCGGTGACGTGCCGGGTGGATTACCGCCCCTGACCGCCTGTGGCGTTGGACTGCTAACTTCAACACAGATGACTACCAGGCTACTATTGTCATGAGGGCCCCTTAAACTGAATGGCCGAGCTTGCGGCACCTTCTGCGTTCCAGTAAGATTAATAGATACAAGTGCTGTTAATTAGAGTATTCGCATATATCATGTGGGTGCACCAAGGGGCCAACCTTTGAACCCCACCCACCCTCCCGGGGGCTCCCGCGGAGAGCTTTCGGGGCGCTGGCCCAACCCCCCCCCCTCCGGGCCCCTGCGGAAGGCATCTGGGCACACCATGCTGTTGATTGTCGTTGTATGTATATAATATCTGCGCCCACTTGGACCAAAATTCTGCATCTAAAATGTAAGAATCATCTCCATGGTCAATGCGATGCAACTGCGCACTCAAAGGATTTCTGCATATTATTCTTAGCTCACGCTGTTTTGAAACTGAATGTTAATGCAATGCTGTCCACTATATTCCATTGCAAAAGAATATGATAGGTATTGTGTGGCGTCTTTGACTTTGGTCTATTGGAAATAATGTGACCTGCACGAGGAGAGAATCTAAGTGACTTTTACAATGCGTGAAGAATGTCTCTGGGCGCGTGAACACTGAGCTAAGCAGGACTGAAACGGCAACCGCCCAGTCCGGAAGCAAGCGACGAGAATCTTTAAATTGCTCAACCCTCCAATATGACCTCAACAAGTGAAGCAGTAAATGCTGTAGGACTAGAGCGGCCTCAAGTTGCAACAGACGATGAACCCCATTTAATGCGGATATCTTCGGCAAAGATGCATGCCTATGTGGAGTGGGCTCTCAAATTTCTCCAGGTCTGCAATTCATTCCTTGTGTCTTCTGCGTTGCAGAAAAGAATGACCCTCACCCAACTAAGGAAAACAAATATCGTCCCCTGGTTCTCCACACCCTACCAGTTCCCTCATCGCGGTTGGCATCGGAACCACCGCAGGAGGCGGAAACTCCCAATGCTGCGTCTACCACAAACAAGCGAACGGAAAAGAATTCCATGCTTTCCCATTGTACAACCAGCATCCCGAGACTTGTTTCGATCGTTGAGACGATCAAGCGGGTATTTGCAGCATCCATGATTCGGCATAACTTAGATGTTGGTCACTTCCTTCATAAGACTGACGACAGACACCTCATTTTGCGTTCTTATCGAGTAGAACCCAGAAAGTCCTATTTTACTTCATCAATACAACTTAGTAGACTCGTTAGAGAGCGAGGCATCAACTAATCAAGAGGGGAATGTGACGATTGACCTGGAGTCAGTCTTAAGCGGGAAAAATCAGTGAGTGAAGCCCCATCGTCCAAGAAAATACTCATATCTTTCATGGTTGTCAGCTTGCAGGTCAAGAAGACGCCCTATATGAAAGTTATTTTGTGTCGAAGAAAGTTACCCCAACAACTCGTAGGAAAAGCCTCGTAAGTGCACCAGGCCCCGGTTTCGCCATACCTTTCTGTCATCTCATTTTGAGCCTCATAGCTATCAGGAACCGTTAATGCCTCCAAAGAAGTCTCGATCAACCAAGTCACGGGAGCGGAAGCGGCGACGCAAGCAAGCGAGAGATGCACAAGCAGCTTCGGCGGAGCAGAATGCAGTTCCTGAAGTCATGGAAGTTGACCCCTCGTCGAAGGATTCATGAGTCGTTCCGAGCCCGCTCGTTCGCCCGTTCATTTTGGCCCGTTCACTTCGTCCCGGGGTTACGTGGAGGAGTGGGTGTGCCCAAGTACACAAAACCCATATCGCGATTCCAACCGCGCTCAGCGTTCCAATTCTTTCAAACAAAGTCATAGCTTTGATCGCATGCCCTTCCAATAGTATATTCCCAATGTAGTGCATCCTTCCTCGGTGTTGACTCACTCCACCTCTGGGAGTTGGTAACGTCCATCCTTTGTCGAGGCTGGCAATCAGCTGCGCGGCAGGAACTTTCAACTAGGTTGGCTTAAAATGTCAGAAATCTTATTTCGCATGGTGACGCTCTGTATTTACCCTAGTTTCAGAGAAAGTCCTCATACATCGTGTGCGCCTCATACATCGTGTGCGCCTCATACAAATCTTGGAAGCACCATGAATGTCGATGATATCGAAGTACAGCCACCACTTTGAAATTTCCATTCTCCTCTGCCGCTCGATGTCTGAACCACCAACGAACGAGTTCTCCTCTGTTGAAGAAAAGATGGAAGTTGCACAGGGACACAAAGAGAAAGGAGACAAGGCGTTTCGCTCTGGCGATTGGAAGGCCGGTCGGTGTCATTTCTTTCACGATCGTCGCCACTCTCCTTTTGCGCGCCTAACCTAACGTTGATTTCTACCGTCGTATATCCAGCACTCCAAAGTTATCACCTCGTACGTTGAATGTCTCGGGAAAAACGTCTTATTCATCGAATTGTCAGGCTCTGTTGTACCTCACCGGTTTGGATAAGCGCGGGTTACCGTAGGTGTATCTGGACCACCGTTCTGACGACCTCACGCGAATAGATGATTTAGGGCGATCCCCAAGGAGATTGCTGAGTCGGTGGATCCTGATGAGGCAAAAACCTTGACCCAAGTCAGTAAACCGTCCTCACCCCAACCGCAACTATTACCGATCCCATTTAGGTTGACATTCTGATCGAGAACGTTCGACTGAATATGGCAGGTCAACCCAACCCACGTTGATTAGACCCTGTACAACCTTGTTGATTTCTTCCTAGCATGCCATTTGAAGACTGACAATTTCAAGAGAGCCCTCTATTATGCCGATGAGGTATGCACATGGATAACAGTAATATTAAATTGGATACAATCACTGGGTTATTAGGTCTTGAAGAAAAACCCTACCAATACGAAGGCGCTTTTCCGCAGGGCAAAGAGTTTATCTAGCACGGGGTACACCGAGAAAGCTATCAAAATTCTCGAAGATCTGGTTGCGAAGAATCCTGATGGTTGAAACTTTTCCTTCGTATCCGATACATGGTTGCGACTGAAAGATGCTTTGTGTAGATTCAACATTTACGTCAGAGCTAGCTGCGGCAAGGGCAAAAGAGAAGGAAGCCGATGTCAAAAGTTATAAGAAGTTCAAAGGTTTGATAACAGACTCTTTCGATCCGAACTCGTCCTAAGCAGTGTTGCTAGGCTTCCTTTCGAAGGACAAGGGCGAAAAACCTGAAACATCGTGATTCATGCTTATTGGAGATTTGGCGCAAAACTCACACCCAGCTATGCCCCCGGTCGTTACACTTTCTGACTGAGCTCGTTGCATTCCATCAACTAATTGGGAATTTGTGTCGTTACTGGTCCACAATTCTGTGCCCTCGGGACAAGCCTCCTTGCTGATTAGCCGGGAGGCGAACGGGAGGCAAAATTCCGCCACCGAATCTCCCCCGCCAATGAAATGACTTAATATAAATCCGTAGCTCGCTCTGGGCCCCCTCTTCCTCATCACACTCGAATCTAGCATCCTTGCCACTGATCAACTGAAGCTCCTTCCCTGTCGCGCTAGTGCCTTTGATAAAGGTCTCTGTTGAACCTGAGATACGTATGAAAGCTGGAGTATCAGTGGTTCCCTGCCCTAGTTCGGTGGGAGCCTGAAGGTGGACAACGGTACGACCCACGTCAATTGTCACGGTAGTGGAAACCACCTTGTTGCCTGCGCCCAGAGCCTCGGTGACAAGCTCAGGAAATTTATAAAACTAAAGCCGTTGAATGAACATCCCATGGAAGACCCAGACAACATTCGGGATTCTCGCATCGGCATAATCACTCAAACCGCAGTTCGGCGCGGGGGCTCAGGAGAAAAGTTGTTCTGGAGCTACCAGCGCGTCAATTATTGCCATCATCACCGAAGCGTTCTGTAACTCAGTTGGATGGGCAAGTGGTGCCGACGCAATATTCAACTTCATATTCAGGAGGAAAGACTACAACCATTGGCGTCGATAAGCACCTCCTGTACGATATCAATGTTAGGGCCGTTAAGAACACTTGCGAGGACATGGGCACGTCGAGACCAGAAACTGAAGATAATAGAGGAGACGATCCCAGTCTTTAGGCTTGTCGCCTTTGTTTTCCTGCAATGCATAGTTTGGAAGGGGCCCGAAGTTTCGGGGGCTTGTGTTAAGCATTAGGACCTGAGCGTAAACCTTCGAAGAGATCAACTTGGAATACGAGTAAAATTTGGGTCGGCGATCGCGACGATCGGCTTGAAAGAGGACATTTTAGAGTGTTATGCAGCTCTATGGTGACCCATGTTCATATGCACAAAAGTTCGTGTCGCATTCAATGATTAGTGCCTAACCAGTCGAGTCGCCCGCCCTTGTACACAAAGTACCCCAAGTTGCCAGCCAGAGATCATAGGTGCTGGGCGCGAGATAACACGTCGCTGCCGCGAACTGTTCAATCGGTATTTGCCGTTTCGAGCCTTGTCAAAGCCAACATGACCTTGGGCACGAAGATCGCAGGATTTGCAGCTTTTGGCGTCGGCGTTCGTGCATGGGCACTGGGGATACAGAGACGTCCTGTTTTCGAACGTATGTCGCTTAATTTCCATCCGAACTCGACTGCATACTACTTGCTTCGCACGATTACTACAATCGCGTTACCTGTTCCTCCGCGTGCTCCTGCTCACCATCAGTCGCTCTGAACAATGTTAATTTAACGGATGATACTCACATGTGATTCAGGTCCAGTAACACACGCTGCAACAGCAGCCGCTTTCGGGACACTTGGTTACTTTGTCTATCACTGGGAAATACGGCAGAATGAGCTGATTGAGAAGAAGCACAAGGGGCTCGGGAGACCGAAATGGGATGATGGGAAGGGTTTCAAGCCAACCACGAGTTGGACGGGGCAGAAATTAGACGGGGAAGGGTTGCCTTCATCTGAGAAGTGAGGTAGGTGGACAATCTGACTCCTTTTCACCCGACTCTGGAGTCGCTCATAGCTGCTGCAGGTCATGCAGGCATTAAACTATGCGATAGAATGCACGTTGTATATCACACTTGCAATTCTTATTACCATAAAAAATACACATCCATTGCCTGCAGGTCGCCATTGTCCACACTGTAAGATACATAGATGTTGCGCAGGAGAGGTTATGGGCGGGTTACTCTTAACTAGCTGCTGCTACAGGTGTAGCACCCGCAATAGGAGCATCGGTAGCGGTAGTTGAAGGCTCATTCTTCGCGTCCTTCGATGAGGAACCTGCCTCGGTCGACAGCTTCGCCTTCTTTCGCTTTTTCAGCAGACCTAGAGTCTCCACGATCAGCAAATAAGAAAAACAAACCAAGGAAATACAACGGACCCGCAGCCACTGCACTCTTGACGCCATCAACTAAATCCTTGCTCTGCTCCAGATACTCCGTGTCATCAAAGCGATGCTTCTGGCCGGCCACAGGTCCTGAACTTGAGCCAGCTTTAGGTTCAATCCCTAGCCTTTTCTCTAACGCCTCAAGTTTAGCTCGTTGCGCCTCGGCGGCAGCTTTCTTCCGTGCTGGCTCGTTCTCCACATACTCCGCCAACCTACACGCCCAGAAGTTCATAAGCAATAGGAAACAAGCCGAGGAAATTTGGACCCACTGTTGTGCCTGCTTAACAGTACTGATACGGCGGCCATTAAGATCGCGACAACTATCGTTGTTGCTTGTCTTCTGAGAGCTCATGCGACCACCCGCTGCACGCAATTGAGAACCGAAACCTCCCTTGCCACCCATGACCAACGGTGAAAGTCGCAGAGAAATTAGTTGCGGGTGGGATACCTCATTCTTAAGTCTGGATATGAGAGAGGATATTGGACGATTATCAAGACATAATGGACCAGAAGCCGAAGACAAGACTGTAGAGGGAAGGTGGAATGGGACATGAGGGAATCGGGAAGCCAAGAACCCAGGAAGGTCCTCTACGTGCGTTTCATTTGGAACATCAAGGGCAAGGGTAGGAAAAGGTGGAAAAGTGGAAATGAGGATAGTTGAGGTCTGCATGGAGATTCAGCCAATCGAGTCACGTTGTCTCGGTCTATGCCGAAATGCCTGTCGGCTGAATTGCCGCTGTCAGCCGTGGGCTTCTTGATATCATCAGCTTTTCCCTCATTTCTTGCTTTTTTCTTGCTAATGTCTAGAGTTCGTTGCACATTCCATTCCAGAGGAGAAGTTTTCTTACCCCTTATGCATTGACAGGCACAGTTTCTCCGCGAATACAAGCTTGTCGTTGTCGGTGGAGGAGGTGGGTGATCTGTCTCAAGCGAAACACGTTTTTCAACTGACGTCCGATTCCACATCCAAACAGGTGTCGGAAAGTCGGCTTTGACCATCCAGTTTATTCAGAGCCACTTTGTCGATGAATATGACCCTACGATCGAAGGTAAATGGGTTATCACTGTCAATTTAGTGATGGGGATTTGTGAAATTGAGCTTCTCACGTTCATTGCGTCTCCTCTCAGACTTCTATCGTAAACAGTGTGTCATAGATGAAGAGGTCGCCTTGCTCGATGTGCTTGACACTGCAGGCCAGGAGGAGTATAGGTATGTAGCATATTTTACTTGGAGTAAGCGCTGAATTAATCCTGCGCGCCTTTGTTGGCACTTCCCAGCGCTATGCGCGAACAATATATGAGGACTGGCGAGGGCTTCCTCCTGGTGTATTCTATCACTTCGCGGAACTCTTTCGAGGAAATCAACCTTTTCTATCAACAAATTCTCCGCGTCAAGGATGTCGATAGGTTCCCCATGGTCGTCGTAGCCAACAAGTGTGACTTGGAGTATGAGAGACAAGTTGGGATGAATGGTGGGTGATCGTTGCCTGTAACACGGAAAGGGCGTATTTGCTGATTGCGTTTGTGATTCAGAGGGTCGTGACCTTGCCAAGCTGTTCAGCTGTAAACATGTCGAGACCTCGGCCAAGCAGCGGATCAATGTAGACGAGGCCTTTTATGCGCTTGTTCGCGAGATAAGGAACTATAACAAGGTTGGACAATGTTCCATTCTATTGCATCCCTAAATTCATTATGGAGCTCCAATCACAGGACCAATATCGGCCGGGCCAAGCGAATGCCGCTCCAGTTCCCTCAGGGCCAGATCCTCAAGCGTCGAAGTCCCAGATGGAGGAAGAGTCTCACAGCTCGGGCTGCTGCGGTGGATGCGTTGTTGTTTAATCCCGATCTGTTTCACGCTTGTATTGTCTTATCCGGTATCTCGTTCCTTTTCTCTGGTTCTGGTGTGTTACTCCTACTCTTTGTTTCCTAAAACTCACTCGTTTACTCCACGTCGTTCCCAACTCGCTTTATTCACTCTTTCAAAGATGGAATTCACAAGCCACAATCAAAAAAAAAAAAACAAGCCATTGTTCAACGTGTATATCACTCCTTTATTTATCGCGCTTTCTGGGTCCAGTGTTCTTCATGTAGTTGCGGCGACAGGACGAGAACAGAATCGACGTGGAGTTAACCAACAGATTGCAACTGAGTTACGAGGGAACGGATATTCGGTCTCCAGTTGCATCATTGTGCATTCACGGTAAAATTCTTATAGGCTTTGGCCTTAATCCCCAGTCCAGAGTCGTAATTGCACCATATTTGGGTGTACCAACCGTACGGTACACAAAAAGCGGTGTAGGTCCGCATTAAAAATCAAAATCATAATCACGATACGCGCGGAATTGCTGCAAACGACCCTATTTGTTCTCACTGGGCTCGTCCGAGTTGCATACCCACACGGACCCGCGTCTCTAGACATGCCCGTCCATTGAGCAAAAGGTCTTCATCCCATTGAACGGCTCCTTTTTCAAAGAGCATCACAATCGTGGAACCACCTATGCAGTTTCATCGTGAGATCAGCTTATTACTCGTAGCCCAACTGTGACGGGTATACCGAAAGCAAAGTATCCAAACTCCTCTCCGCGGGAGACCCTCTGCCCTTCTTGTACGGTGGTGATGATGCTGCCCACCATCATGGCCCCCACGCAAACTGCGTACACACGTCCAAACGCAGGTGAGTCGATAGGAACGACCTTTCGTGCATTATCGCCGTAAACATCAAGACTAAGCGGTTAAATCAACAAAGGGACATGAGAGAAAAAAAGGCTGTACGTGCGTGGTACGAATAGCTTGTGGCTAAGAATCGGGGGGGCAAAATGAGTAGAGTAAAAATGGCAACAGAAGCGTCGATCCCCACATTAACAGTGTAGTATTCTCCAGAAATGTAAGTCATTGGTCCAATTACCCCGTCAACGGGAGAATGGAAGCGGTGATAGTCCTGTAAAATGGTAAGTCGCCATACTATTTGAACCGCCTTCCCAGTTCACCTGTGGCGCCAGTCTGAAGATACATAGCGATCCACCGGCATATTTGAGGACTTCGTCCGCATACTGTGGGCCCAGCAATTTCGCAATCGTGAAATCTCGCCCTTTGATCCAGAGTTTCGTGGCCTCGCCTACACTTTCGAAGGCCATCATGCGACAGTCAGCCCCGCTGACAAGCACAGTGGGATCGTTGGGTGAAGCGACTGGCCGTGCATCTTCCTTGAGTTTACTGTGGAGTGTGGAGGACGTTGGTCAAGTATAAGACAAGCGAAAAGTTTGACGTGACATACCGATAGAAAAAATCATTGAAATTTTCTGTCTTAATTATGAGGAACGGTACATCTGTTATTTGATAACGAGTTACGCACTGAATGAATCGATCGGATCACGGATTTCGTCCACGTTGAGGTTGTGGAACGCGATGAAAGCAGGGATTTCACGCGCGGAATCTGGTGAATCATATTTCAAGCCTTGTTTGATAGACATTGATCTGAGAAGCCGCCGTGCTGAGATGAACAGGTTAACGGTATGATGCTAGGGTGTGCATTGGGGGTGTGACTAACCTCTTGCCCCTTCCATGCGACTAGAAGCACCCTGAAGAATAAATTAAGCAAATAAAGATGTAGAATGGGCAGCCAAGTATACCTTGTACAACAGTCGGATACCAAGGCGGACATACACCTGCATTTTTTCTTCCTCGAGCTGCCCAGTCAGGCGGTTTTGCACAATAATATTGGCTGAGTTCTGCTAGGGGCATTAGAGTGCAACACATGAGATTACTGAACGAACTTACTGCTCCCAGCTGATAAGTACCGCTGGATACCTTCGTTATGACTTTTGTATACCATTTTCGCTGGGCCTGACTAGCAGTGACATAATTTCCTACGACAATGCGATCTACGCGATTCCAATCCGAGCTGGCGCAGACACCAAGATGCGTAATGATATCAACTTCAGCCTTCGAATTTAGTCGCGGCCGATGACACAGAGGGCATGTCTTGATATTGACAACCCGCTCAACTGCGGGACCGCCGGAATTCTGGTCCTCAGATAGGTCGTTGTCAAGGTCTGAAGATTCCCCAGAGTTGTGCTCGGGTGGAGGGATGTAACCCCCAAAGGTGTTTGTCCCCTGGCCAGGCAGGGCCGTTTGTTTGGATTCACGTTGGTGTTCTGGGGCACACTGTTCCGCAGTGCCAGTCGCCTCGCTAGGTGCGTCCGGGCCCGCGTATTCAACTGCGCCCTGGGTGTGGTCCACCGCAGGAAAGTCCGAGAATGTGATGTTAGGTGTCATCGTGCCCGTGGCCACGGCAGGAACGTCATCTGCTGAGACGAGATTCTTCTCACTTCTCGGGCGTGTGATCTCCAGTTCCAGGCAATGGACGGCTTCATCAACTGTGAGGTCATCCTTTTCATCGTTCTTACCATACCGTGTGAAGAAGTTGTTGATAGTGGCGCGGGTCAAAGTGGACCCAAGGGAATCAAGCATGGAGCGAATTTCGATCAGAGAATAGGTCCCCGTCTCGTCAAGGTCATACTGCTTCAGATACTGTCTCCAGAATCGCTGACGAAGGGCATCGTACGGCTGGTACTTCGCGCTAAGGAAAAATGGATAAATGGAAATTTCGCGCTTGACTAGATCCCTCACCGGAAGGTAATAGTTGGGGAATGCCTGGCTTCCCACGATTTGTCTTTCTGGGTTGTCAGAGGAAGCGTGAAGGATTTCATCTTCTCCTGTTGTTCATCTCCTTCTGCGTACAGCCCTGTAGCTGAGTCCGGGCGCGGCGCATCAGCCGAAATCTCCGCCAAAGGAATTGAGACCTCTCCGACGTGGTCATTGCCACTGAGTTTATCCCAGTCAAGCACGGCGAATTGGACATCGTAGGAAGTCTCGTAACGTCTGACGTGGAAAAGAAGCTTCTCTTCCCATTGTGGATTGAGGGAATGCCGGATGACGCGTGTACGGAACACTTTCTTGCCAAAAGAAATTACAACGAAGGGGTCCATGTCCCATACCAATCGTGTCACTTGCATGCAATGCCGAGATCAGCTAGCGCCAAGGAATATAACTTGATCCTTACTGTTTTTAATCTTCGGCAAGTCCTCCGCTCCAGCTATCTCAAGCATGACGATACCTACAATATCACTGTCGGCAGAAAGCTCATAACCCTTATTACCTTTTGAGCGCTGCTTGAACTTGGGTGCTTTGATTTTCTTGCCACTGGACGTAGCAGCTGTGTCATTCGTACTGGTGCGGGAAGGGGTCGCAGGCTTGGCGGTTTTGACATCAGTCCCGGCGGCTCCACCTGGTGTCCCAGCACCACTGGACGACTCAGATCCTGAGATGACCGTACTGTCCGTAGATCCTTCTTTCTCTTTCTCCTTTTTTCCTGATTTAATCGACGTAGAACTCAACAATCTTGGGAACAAACTCGGACTCCTGGGAGGCACTAGCTTTGTGGGTTCGGGAGTAGACAGAGATTGGCTATCAGTTCCAGAACGAACGGCACTTGGCGCGGGTGGTGGTGCAGGTTCATTATCTGATTCCTCAAATTCCGTATCGGAGCTGAGTCCATCATCCTCGAGCTCCGAAACATCTTCTCCTGTAACCGCTTCGAGAGTGTGCTTGCGATAACGTACCGTCCCGATACCCCGAGTCTATGACGTGTGGAAATGGGTTAGTATCTCCTTGGGGACAACGATACCAGAACACTCACAGGAGGTGCAGAAAGGATCGTGGGTGCAGAATTGAGCTTGTTCTGTATGATATTTGTGTATATATCATCGAAACTATCCATAGGATGCGAAGTAGGAGCTTTAACGAAGCCTATCCGGATGTGAATTGTGCCTTGAGCATTGACTTTCGTTCGAGATGATATCAGATTGAGGGCAAGAGGCTGTACATGACATATCAAGAGAAGAAACAGTTAATTGTCACATTCATACACGACAAAAGCACATACTAGTTTGTTTTCGTTCTCGAAATCATACGAGCCATCAGGAAACCAATCTTCGATGGACAATGCAACCTCCCCCAAATAATCTTTGGTGAGCATATCCTTATCCCACCTATGTGAGGGAATGAGAGGAACTTCTCAGGCTGGTAGAACGTGGGAACAGCTCACACCACAATCTCGAGAGAGCTGATCGTGTCAGCTAGAGACAAGAAGATAGGGAAGTTAAATGTGGCGTCTTTAGCGTCATACGAAGGATTTAGCGTTTTCTTTAACACGGGAGTTTGAAACCTCTTGTTGCCGAGTGATACCACGACAAATCTATACAAAAGAAAGGTCATGAACCCTCATTCGTGATCACATCTAATCCGACATCAAGGGCCTCAGCAGCCGGAGATTCAACTCCATGACGTCTCGACGGGCACGCCCTAGGTCTCAGAAACGGCGCAAATCTACTTACGGATCGCTAGTTCCACTTCTATCTCTCGCGATGAGATCATGACAGCCCACGATTTGGACTCGAAGGGTGACAAGAGGCTCTTCCCCGGGCAATGGTGACCTCTTTCTGACATCTGCAGCTGATACACGCCCCGCACCATTTCCACCAAGGCGAGAGTTCGTGCTGACGCTCGCAACGCGGGCAGGAAGCTTGAGAGGCGCTTTCGCAACTTGCTTGAGCACCTTGGGGAGGCGAAGCACCTTCTGTTTGGGTGTAGTGGCGATTCCGTTTGCCATAGTCGTTTTCAGAGTGGTGTGTATATTTCGTTCAACGTTGAGTGCTCCCAAATATTACTGGTTGTGGTCTGGTGGGAAGATGTTTGTGGGAGGGTTGTTGAAAAGCCAGATACCCAAGTACTCCAAATTAACTTTCCCCGATCTTGATCAGGTGTTGTGGCTGCGCTGTTCGTCGTCATAGATCCAATGATATTTCGCACGTGGCATCTCACAGACCGACTCGTTCTTCGAGTGTAATAAGTGCTGTGGTGCCTTGTCACGGCGGGACCTTGAACTCGACACCTTAGCCAACACGCCTCATTTCAGTTGTGACGGTCGTACACTGCGACTCTGCCCGTTGAAGATAAAAAAACTCGTTCCTCACACGAGGCCCATGGTCTTATTCTCATAGCTTATAACGCCATTGATCCAGAGTAATGGCACGTGTGTTCCTATCATCAGCAAACCATGTAGTTCAAACCAGCAGTGCTCTTCATCTTTAGCCTCAGTCGGGCTGGGGGTAGCCCTTGAAATTTATTCTACTCGTTCACCTTTTGTGATCGAATTCTCACGAGAGATGAGGCTGCAACATGGATTCCTCCTGAACCCTGACATGCACCTATTTCCACGCAGAGACATCGCGGGGATTGTCAGCCTTCATAATTCCCTGTGCTGATCCAATCTGCACGCGCTCCAAATCAGACAAGAAACCCTATTCCGAAGAGGAGCTCCATATTCACCTTATACCATTGGAATATATGTAAAGCGGGACTTGTTAACGGAGTATGATCTGGGGGTCTGCCCGGACGAAGGACTCGGAGGACTCGTACACTCAGATCGGACTGATTTCTTTGTTATCTTTTACTTTATTTTCGTGCATTTATTCCGAAGATCCCTGTAGTTGTCCTCGGAGCCATGGTGCCACCGTTGTCTATACCAGCAGAGGCTGGTAACCTGCCTACTACCGTTGGGAGCACGAGTCCGAATCGGCCTAATCCGCCATGCACATAGCGTATGCATAGCTTTTATGTACATCTTTTTTGATTCTGTCAAGAATCAACGCGTTGCGTGATTGGAACGGAACCAAGTATCAGCTAGCTTGTGGCTTGATAGGGGTTTGCTTTTTGCTGCTCAGTCCAATCTGGCTGACGTGACAATCACCGCACTCGCTGGCGGTACATAGAATACATTCTACATCAATTATTAGCTAAACACTCACTGTGCGATGCAACACTATGGCACAGAGTGTATATATATATATATATATCGTAGAGGGTGACAAGAGCCCTTGCGGGCTAAATGCGAGGCCAACCTTTGCGTGTGGCCACAGGGACCTCCTGTTAAACGTCGCCAGTGAGCACAATACCTATAGCTAGTTCTTCTCTAATATCATCGGATAGGGTTCAAAGCGCTGAATGACATGATTTTAGATTCCCTGCGGCTATTAAGTAATCTTCGAGGAGACACACACAGGGCATGATACATGATGATGATACCACATTCGTCCGGCCCTATCGGTACTTTACATATATAGTGAATCAAAAGGAAAAGGTGAATAGGTGCGAAAGGGGATTCGAAGAGTTAGGTGTGAATTCGGTACATTGAGTCTTAGGAGCTTGCACGCAACTCGCAAGTGAATGCACATCGTATATCCGTTACACATCCAGGTGTATACAATATATATACGGATTGTCATAACACAGTACGCTACTGCATTCCTCCAGAGACGCGCGCCTGATTCAGAAGCCGGCCACAAGTATATATGAAGGGGTTCATCATCCCATTCAAGGTACGTATGCATACTACGATCGAATTAATATGAGATGCGCCATATGCTACGTGTATTCATTAACGTACGTATATAACGTACCGCATGCGCAGCATGGATGAAAGATCGCGCACAAAAATAAAAATCGAGATCATGCAAAACGTAAGACATGCACAAGAAAGTGCGTGATCATTCGACAATTGGTAACTAAGATGAGTAACGGTAGAGGAGATATGTAGATTGCCCAAGGAGAAAAAGAAGAAAAGATGATAGCGCATGGAATATTGCAGAAAGCGCGCAAGCATTTCATGATTCGTCTGCAGCTGCAAGTCACCTCAACTACATGCAGTGAAGGTAATGCACTTCTCTTACATCTAACTAACAAAAAAAAACTCATTGCGACGGACAATTGGATCAGAACGAACCCGTTGAATTGAGGAATTATAAGAAAATGAGAGAAGGAAAAAGAGTAGGGGAACGCATAGAAGGAGATGGTAAGGCTCAGGTGGCGGGCATCATATACTGAACCATCGGTCATCGAGCACCGATCACACAAACGCGAAGAAAAGAAAGGGAAAAAAAAGGGAGGCACGGAAGTTCCCTCCCCCCCCCCCAACTCAAACCAAACCCATGCAACAGCAAACAGGCATGCCTAACTACACATCCCTCCTCACGTCCTCGGCTTCTACCGCGTACCCATCTGGATGAGTCCACTTTGATCCACAGTCGTCGTTTTAACACCCCGAACGAATCCTTGCTGCGGCTCGTTCGAAAGATCCTCCAACGTCCTCCCCATCGTCTCCGGAATCAACAACGTCGAAAAGATACCCGTCATCATGAAGAACGCAAAGATCTCCAAAATATGTTTCACGAACGCATTCGGTCCTCCGATATCTTTCAGTCGTGAGAACCCAACCTGAGCGACGATCGCGCCCAATTTCCCCGAAGCCGCACTGATCCCATGGCCCGTAGAGCGATAACGTGTTGGAAAGATCTCACCAGGAATGACGAACGTCGTCGTGTTCGGTCCGAAATTCTGGAAGAAGTTCGCCAAGCAGTAAAGCGCAACGAACGCACTCTTCGCCCCATGATTCACCATCCGGTCGTACCCGAATCCCATCGCACAAAAGATGATCGTCAGAACGATGAAGCCCATCAATTGAATAGGTTTACGACCGATCCTGTCGATGAGGAAGAACGCCACCCAGTAACCGGGGATGAGACCTGCGACGGAAAGGATGATGTTCCCAACACAAATGTTGTGAAGGTTCTGATAGACGGCGAACGCATGACCGTGTTTGGCGGCGTCGGATTTAGAGAGGGAGCCATAGCCGATGGCAGTTAGGATGACGGCAGAGTTCAGACCTAAAAAAATTTGGCAGTGAGCATGATGGGAAAAGAATTTCTTTTGTGCATCCCAAACAGACTGAAAAGATAACTCACCAAGACCATAGAAGGCAATATCGAGGGCAAACCATGAGTAAGAGGTCCCAAACAAGACCTTCCCATTTTCCCACTTTCGGAAATACTGTACGAAATCCGACCAACCCATCCTCGGAGCCTCAACCTTCTGAACGACAGCATCCTCATCCACAAAGTACCTCCCAGAGGAGAAGAAAGTCTCCACATCCTGAGAAGCCTGTTGAACGTTCCGTTCGATATCCATCGTGAACCTAGGCGTCTCCGGAATCGTCAACCGGAAATAAAGTGCGATCACACCAGGTACACATCCCAATCCGATCAACAACCTCCAACAGTAATCGACGTTGGGTGCACCCGTAGCAGGACCGCTAAGGATCTTATTCTTGTAGGCTTGAACGACGACGAGTCCGACGATCCCACCACCGAGTTGACCCCACCCTTGGTTGGCGAACACGGCGGTCATCATACGACCTCTCATCCGCGAACCGGCGAATTCAGATGTGATGACGGCCGAGAGGGGGTAATCTCCTCCTATACCTATCCCCATTAGGAAACGCCATACGATGAGGGTTCCAAGGATGTTTACGGCTGGACCTTGTCCAGAGAGGGCTTGTGCGAACGTTCCGATGATGACTGTTTGGATTTGAAATTTTGAGTTAGAGAACCCAATCCATTCGAGGGAAGGGGGGAAGGGAAAGGAATCTGGGTGGGTGGGGGCATAATGGATATATACTCAACTGATGATGAGTTCGATACCGTACATCCTCTTGCGACCAAGGATATCAGCCAACCATCCGAAAAGCCTAATGATTTGAATTTGGATTGTTAGGTTTGTTGTCAATGGGGGAGGTTTGCCAAGAGGCACAAGAAAGATGGGCAAAACCAGCAGGGGGAAATTGACGAGGGGGGGAAGGGGATGGTCACTAATTTGAAATTCCACAACCCCTTATCGACGTCGGCCCATCGATAAAGCGTACGGGACCAGATAATCAAGACGATCAAGTTGGGCAAGTTGAACGTCCCCCAAAATGTTGCCTATCAACCCACCAGCCCCTCCGACCCCATCCGACCGCACCGACGGACATCGGAAAATAACAAAACCAAACAAGCCAAAATGGGAAGCCCAACGAAAAAAAAAAACAAACAAACAAACAACAATACTTACAATTGGCCAGTGAGCGTTCCGATAGGCGCGGCAACTTTAAGCCCCAAATCCTGATTGACGTTGAGGGCTCCACCTTTGGCATATACGTACCCGATCATGCTCGCTCCGATGTTGATGGCGAAAAGGTCGTACGCGTCCGTTAGGAAACCAATTCCGGCGACGATACATGTTCGAAGATGGAACCAGCTGTTGGTACGTTGTTTAGTTTAGTTTAGTTTTTGGGGGGTTGGTTGGGAAGACGGGGAGAGTTGAAGAAGAGAGAGAGTGGGTGGGTGGAGGGGAGAAAGGAGAAATTGTGGAGAGAAGAGATAAGCGTCAGTTCACGGTTTATGATACAGATAGGTTAAGGGGGGAGGTGGAAAGAGCAGGAAAGGGCTAAGACAAGAGGTTTTGAGAGAGTTGTTTACATACCCGAACTTAGCATTGTCAATTTCAGCCAAAGCTTGACGGCGGCGTTCATCAATAGTTTGGACGGCAGTAGGATTGGCGATAGGGCGAGTGGTGGCAGGCTGTATTTCCTTATTCTCAATGGAAGAAGAACTGATCCTTTCAACTTCAGCCATGACGATGACAAGGTAACCGAGTTAGAACGTTGAGGCTAACGACGGCGTTCAGAGAGGGAAGATAAGGACGATGGCACGCGTGTCGTTCGTTGGCGTTCGTTTCGTTCGTTTCGTTGAACGGGGCTTCCTTCCTCTTCAGCGTCTACCGTTCCTCCTCTCTCCTCTCCCCCCTAGCCTAGGCGTTATATATATGGAGGTCTTATGAACTCGCTAACCCAAGAATGATAACACATTTATCGCCAAACCACGATATAATCGTGACCGAAAATGTAATTCCCCTGGAAAATATGAGTTATTCATACATTGTACATATACATTTGATCTACCCAAAGGAGCGCGGATGATCATGCCACCAAAGCAGACGTGCTCACACGTGCGAGTGTGTATGCGAGGACTTTGAGTTGTACCTAACTCTCATCTTAGCCTTATATTATCTCGTTGGCTTTTGGAGGAGGTTCAAGCAAAGAGTCAAAGTTTTAACCAATGAAAGTAACGAACGTGCGCTTGTGGCTATACAAACTGTTTTTTCCAAACAAGGACCCAACGGACGCGAAGCCTTTTCGCTTGCAACCATAATGTTTTTTTTGATATCCCCCGGTAAAGTACAAATGAGTTTCGGTTAGGGCCGGCTGCACCCAAGCGGGCCTTTGGTGTGGTGTTCGGTTCGCTTGTTGATACATAGCCCCCCCTTGCTACTTATCGTCTTTACCCGAAGGGTTCTTTCATGTTAGCTCGCCTCTGAGTTTTCGTGGGGTTCCAGAATCACCACTATCAGGAGAAACCCTAGGCTTCCTCAGCCCCAAAAAAGATCAAAACAACTATGCAGTTCTCCTTGGGTATGGGATAACGCGATGTTTTTCCGAGGAGGCGCCAGGCCAGGGAACATACTTTACCCGCCTTCCTCAGTATGACCCACCCAAACGCTCTCCGACACCTCCCCGACTAGTACCAGGCAATATTCGCTCCGTGACCCGGCCCACATCGAAGTCCGCAAGCACTGTCTTCCTAGGATCTCATCAACGTTCGTCTCAACTAGTGGAGCACTTCTCCATTGCCCATCATGCAAGTCCCTCAGTACTTTGATCCTCAGAAAGAACCGCGGCTATGGGTCACATGCGATCACTTGTTAATTCGCTTGGCGCGCGGGTTTCCATTGTAAATCTGGGCACAAAAAGATGAATGAATCCATTCTGTGTGCACTAGGCGATCAGTCCCTTTGTGGGTTCTTATCATACGGGAAACAATATTGTGCCTCAACTGCGGGCCCGGCGGATTGCCCCCCGCTCTATACGGCCAACGCTAGCCCAAGTGTTCTTTCCTCTTTCTGTTGGCTACGTCGACCATGAAGGATGACTGGGTGAGCAAATTGGAAGGATAGGCCACCTCCAGCCTTCCCAGTTCAATTCTCTTCTTGCACAGTCCTTGGCCACTCTCGTCTTACATCTGGCCGTACACTCTTTCGCTTCCACTTGCCGATCCTTTGCTCCAACGTTCTCGATATACCCTTTACTCGCGCGTCCCTTAAATTTCTAGGTCTGGCCTGATTTACCATCATTAAAAACACGCTCTTGTGGCTTTTTGCCTTAATCATCTTCTTGCGCCCCTTCGACGCTTCGGATTCCGATCGATCCCCCCATCCCTGCTCCACCATTCATCCTCTCCCATGTGTATATACCCTTTACCCGCTCGACCGTCCCTTTTCTAAATCTAATCCACCAACAATAATCCTTTCCAACACCCACACTCCCTGACTACCATTGTTCCAGACCAGCCTGTAAATTATGGACTGGCACTGTCATCCCCAAATGACATTGGCTGATAAGCGTTGGTGATTCGGGCAGTTATACATGTGGCGCATAAATTAAGAGGCGCTTTCAGCTAGGAGCAGCCTGAAAATCTACATTCGCAAGCCACCCACACGGTGCGCGCATTAATTAAGAAGCACCCTCATCTCTTGAGCTCTGACTTTCCCCCTGTTTCCTCGGCCACCCCCTCCTTGTCCCCTCCCCCCTTCCCTCTTCCCTGGTGAGGAACAGCACTCGCGTCGTAGCTTGTTAGGGAAGATCCTTTTTCCTACGACACTCCGACACTCGAATGTTTGTTTTCGGATACCAAAATATATATCTAGTCCGTTGTCGATCATCATCGTTCTCTGCAAGATGAGACGTTGCGTTTTTCTCGTCTTTTCCCTTTTCTTTTATACCCCATGTTCGAGTCTGCGTGCGCACGCAGATACCATGCCATTATTGATTTCACTTGCTACGGAGAGAGAGAGAGAGAGAGAGAGAGCAGTGTCTGACGTTCAACGGTACATTTTCTTATATAGTACTTATTATATGGATCAACGTCTGTTATAGCCAGAAGATCATCTTGTCATTTTAGGTCGCCGCCGTACTACGTACTACCCCTTACAAGTGCCTTGCACATGCACAAACCCCGACGCCATGACTGGCGCCACCCTCGGAATGACCCGGATTTAGGTGCGTTTCAGCCCGAGCGCTGCATGGTACTGTACGCGCATGTATATCACTGACAAGTAGGCCGGGTGCTCGGCAGCATTGGTAATAATGCAAGTGAGGGATTGGGTATTAAGGATGGGGTCGGAACAGCTATGCTCCCATGGCGATTGATCGGAGGGGGGGGCTGGGGAGTGGCGTTCATTTTACTCCACTGTTATCGTTATCTTTCGAGAGCCAAAGTTCGTGATCGGAATCGCTTATGATAATTAAATACGTAAGTACGTACAAGAGATCAAGAAAAAAAAATAACTGTGCAATGTTTGCACGGTTTCCATGGATTGTTCATTTAAAGATTTAGCGAGGGGACGCTTATGCTTGTGTAGATGATATGTATTTGATGATCGTCAGATGTAGAAATTAAGGCGCTTTTGAAAAGCCAGTGAATAACTGGGTACATTTGGGTTTAATGCAATACAGCCGGCTAAGGGAATCAAAGTGGTCCGATCATTGCACCGAGCTAGCGCTAGCACTGATACTCGCCCTAGGCAATTGTTGGCTTACCAGTGCATGAAACCATCATTTGGTTCAAGGACCATTAATATACAAGTGCCTACCTGGCTACCTGCTGATGAGGTAGTTGAAAAATTGATATGACGTCCTGCGACACCATGGTTACAGTCAGTGCAACCGTCATTTTGCTATGGCGATATATTTAGTCACCCATAGAATTTAAGTAAGTAAGATCATCTCGCATTACAGTAACTCGATGTGACCTTTCACTCGCATCTCGTTCTTTCGTTCAACCATATCATCTTCAACTTTCTCTGGTAGTACTTCGCACGATGTCCTGGTGAACAATGTGTCTTTGAAATCCTGAATTAGTCGTACGTTGGCTCGTCCTTGACTAGCTTATCGATCCCTCTCGCTAAGGGAGGCTGCGCTTAGCATCAGATATCGGCTTTTGCGTGAGTAAACTGACAGGTGCCAAGCCGAACAGTGTGCTTATGTAAGGACACCCCGTGACTTCAGAACAAGGGGAGGGAAAGCTTTATCTCATGCCTCGGATCCAGAACAATAATGATCCTATTTCCGGGTACCTTTCACACCTTGCCCTGGTGAACTCCTCCTCTTGGGCCCCACGCGCGGCGACATGCGGCCGTGATTGCATCCATTATCGTTCAAGTAGATCATGCATGCATGCATGTGTGTTCATGTGCCCAAAACTTGAATATCCTGCAAAACGTTCAGGACCGCCAAGAGTTTCACAACACTCAATGGAAACTAATTAATATTTCAAGTGCATGGCTGGTTCAAGAGTTTGGGAGAAATGAACAACTGCGCATTGCATAATTAACGGCTCGCTACTATTATATTTCATGATGCACAAGCTAGTCCATACACCAGTAATTTGGACTCTAGCACTATTCGATGCTCTGGAGCTTCTCGCTTGTTATGGACCCAGTCTCGTGCAAGCGGAGCGTGCCTAACTTGCTAGTGTGCATACGACCCCAGTAAGCTCAACATGGATTCGGCCGCCTTTATTTCCTCCGTGATCTTGCCCCACTAAGCGACCGGATACCCTCGCTTTCTTCAAGCGACAGTGTAATATTCACGCTTAGCTTTGAAATCCTGCAGGGACAACGCTATGTGTGACAGCCAGCAAGAGGCGGTCTATATCCGCTGCACTGCTGCCCTGCGCGGGGACTAATCCTCGACCCAACGTCAATTATACGATCGGGAGTAGAACAGTCTGGAGTTCTGTTGAGTCCCTAACTTATAATTTACATACAGTGCCTGGAGAAGAAGCTAGTGTATTTCAGTCATGTTTTCCCTTGTTCTTATGTTAGACGATCCCCCTTTCCCATATTGGGGAGAAGGCTTGCGGCGATCGCGGCGAACCGAAGTTGGGTCCTCGCATAGGGGGCCTGAACAAGGCTCTTTCCTGTCCATGGTGCCTTCTGCAGTGCAACCCTGCTGCAATGAGTGCATGGAACATAGGCAGAAACGATGAAGACCCCGAGGAGGCTAGTGGACTCACAATATCGTATGGCAGTGAACAGCCTGACGAGCCTTTTGACGAGGTGGACGAGGAATATGGTAATGAACAATAGACCTCGCTCGGGCGTGTAGCAGGAGAAAGGGCGAACGAAGACCTTGTGGTACATAGGGTCAAAGGAGTTGGGGTGCATGCCAAGTCGAACAAGTCTTAAGAACGTTCAACAGAGTTTGCCATGGCTAATGCGTGAGTCCGAACGACTGTTGTACTGGATCGGCACTCGTAGCACTGATCACACAACCACACCTGCTTATCATGTTGGCTGACGATCCTCTCATGTGTGCAAAGGTGCGAAACAGTCGGGACGGCCCCAATACCACGTGGGCGATGCCGCGGGGTAACAAAGGAGAATGGTGATCACCGTACTGTGGCGAGCGTTCGTATTCACTGAGCTGCTGTCCGAACCCGTCACCAGGGTTAGCACTGCTCGATGGTGAAGATGGGGTGTGATTAGCATGACCATCCGCACTTGGACAAAATTGCCAATCTTCCGGTAGACATTGTACGATGGTTGCTCTAACCGACTATCCCGCTGATTCGACTTCTTACATGTGCATTCGCACTTACTCAGGCTCTGATCTGGCTGAGGCGTGATTGTTCGATGGAACAATATAATTTTCAAATACCGTCTTCTCGACGGATCTGCTTGGCGATGTTTTCGCCCAACCCAATGCCCGGGTACCAGGAATTAGGCTGTATCAAAGAGGGTACATATGGTTGTCTGGCTTCCGGCTAAAGTCCATCATGACGAGGAGCCGGGTCGCCTGTCTCTGGGCGGCTGATGATGACTTTAGATCCCACACTACACCTTCGATCAGAGAAGCACTTTTCTGGTCGAACTCAATTTTCGAACCATTGATGCCACATGAACTCGGTTAGGAATTCCCATCGGTGGCCATGCAACATCTTGGACCTTCTGCTCCCACCACCTCTAAACCGCTCTTGAGGCGTCATATTCAACATCAACATCAACCGTCTGCGGAATTCCGCCCACACTCACACCACTGGAAAATATGTCACCCCTTACCCTTCAACATCGTCAGTATTTACCAACTCTGGAATAATTCCATCATCATGGTGTATTTGTCCGTTGGGGGCCGGTCACCTCCTTGTGCCCGACCACTTGATCAATCACAGCCTAATATGGTGGAAAGATGCGAGGAGGAACTGGTGTCGTTGTCATCGAGTCGGACCGCCTAATGGAGAGTGCTGTTGAGCTGGTTGGTCGAGCCGGTAGGAGGGAGGTTACCGTTCAAAATTTCGGCTGTATCTGCGAGGAGTTTCCTCCCCTCGCAGCGATAGGTGCTTCTGCATCGGAAGTAAAGTTGCCCAGACCCTAAGATTAACGACAATTCTCCTGTTCTAAATGTGGCGATTATAGTTATGTAGTGAATTCCGACAGGGCTTTGTGGGGTGGATGAACCCACTGGCGGCTCATGCGGTTGCGGAGATTGATACGCGCGAATATTGAACTGAAAGACAATGCTGAGAGGTGCATGGTCGGCAACTCCAGCCCACACGCACAGGCCAAGCTGCGCTTATCATGCACTTCGAGCCCAAGCAGCTAGCCGAAACGATTAAAAGCTAGAGGTAGATACACTGCTAAGCGCACGGCTTTGCGGATCTGTGCAACCTCTACCCGAGTAAAGAATGAAATTGGTTAGTCGTTTTCCCAGAGGCCACAAATATGGATAAGAGATGTTTTCCGGTTATTTTCTACGTACTCCGAGGAGATCGCGGGTATCGCGCGGTGATTGGGAGTTACATAATGAGATCGCCAAGCACGGAATAATCAACAGATGTAGCCCAAGCGAGAGGGAGGTGGATTACTTAAGTAAGAGAATGACAACCGGCCGCTTGCAGAAGTACAAGTGATCCCAAATGGTAATGTCAATCAAAGCTGATCCACCTCAAATCTTTTTCCAACCGAATCCCCCATATGTGAAATATTATATTACCGTTACGTCGTTCATGCTAGCACTGCCCATCACCCGGTCCCTTATATGACTTGGGTGGGGGATGGGAATTCTTTCATTGCCTATTTCAACAGAATTAGGATGGTATGCACAATGAAATCGGGAAGGTGTCAGTCATGTCGTTGCGAGAAAAGATACATACCGCTCCAAGGTATATACTAATGGTCGGTGCGTCCTCGAGCATCGGAAATGAGTCAAGCTGCCCCTAAAGAATCCATACAATGACAAATGTGGAAATTCAGCAATATTCGGGTGCGGTCAGGAATCAGTGTGTATAAGGGCGCGCGGTTCTGGCCCGCACGGTTCTTTGAGGGACTTCCCCTGAAAGTTCTCAGCGTTCACTTGCTTATAGGGGTTTACTAATCTGGGGTGAATCCTGCTCTGATACTTGGTGAAAAGATTAAATATATTTGGGGCTGTTCGACCGTGCATGCCTCCAGGATAGCCCCTATGAACCGCATCGTCAACATGACCTTGTGTCGAACTTCCCCGCGGCTTGAGCACGCGATGACCAGGGTTCTAGGTGTTCCGCTACATACATTCCCGCCCGCGCGCCTAACAATTGAGACCATCATTTGTCCATCATCGTACTCCAGACTCGAACATTCGAATGAAATCAGTGGAGTGGGTTTTGAATTTCATGGTCAGCACACAATCTTGCTAAGAACCGATGGTCTACCGCTGGTCTGAGGAGAAAAACACACAGCTCATGGTTATCAGAACCATCGGCAATGGTATTTTGTTTAGAGATGTGCAGCCTGCCCTTCTCTCGTAGCTACATGTAATGCGCGATCAGCATCCAGCAAACACGGGGGACCAATAGCCGAGAAGTGATAGGATCGTGAAACTCGACCGTGAGCTGGGTAATGTTGCCACGGCCCGTTGCTGTTGCGGATAAAGGTAAGGCCTGTGCAGGAGGCCACAAATTGACGGCACTGCTAAGATGGATATAGGACTGACCGTCCATGTGACCAAAGTGGTGACTCGTCTTCAGATGCCCACCGAAGCAGTTCGTCTGAAGGAAGATGAAACAAGACACTATCCTTCCAATTCAGGAGCTTAGAGTCCACTCAGCCAAATACAAAGCTACGTATGGTCGCGGGTAGGAAGATGAATCGTTTCGTTGAATATCAGTCACAATAATTAACAAACGCAGTCACTTGGCGTACCATAGATGCGAACCCGTCCATGATAAGTAGGGACAACCACCCTTCCAACTAAACCCTCTCTACTCCTCGTCGTCAACAACATTCACTTCCTCATCTTCCTCGCCATCAATTCGGGGTTTTGCTTCTTCGATGCCCGCCTCAGCGAATGAAGCTTCTTTCACGGTTGCGCATGCTTCCTTGATTGCTTTGTTGACTGCCGATGCCTGGACTTCGCTAAGTCCATATTGGACTAGCTGTAGTGGTAGCGCACTAGCATTGCTCAGAGGCGGTGGGAGGGTATGGTTCGGGTCAACACATTGGCTCACAATGAGCCCTAGCGCTTGCCACCCTCCAACTCTTCCCCCAATATTGCGCTTGGCCTTTCCAGGCACTGAATGATCCAAGAGCTGTTCGACGCGCTCCTGTAACTGGGCATGGAGTCGAAGGACGGAAGCCTGCGCCTCTGTCAAAATAGTTTGGGGTAGTTCACCGGCCTCTAAAAATGGGGTGCCTGCTAGGGATTCAATAACACGAATCACTCCGTCCGCACAGGAGGGATACGAGCAAGGGTCGTTTTGGTGGTTTCGGATCGCATCCCGATCAGGGAAATTTTGATGACAGCTATCACATGTGTACTGGAGAAGGGTGGGCTTCATGCCGCCATGAACAGCGCGCGAGTGGTCATTACTGGATGATAGGGTCTCAAAGCCAATACAACACTGGTCGCATTTGAATGGCCGGGAAGAATTGTGCATGTGAGATTCGTGGGTACGAAGATAGGAGAGAGCAGAAAAACTCTTCTTGCATGGAGGACATGTAAAGACGGCGGTGGACAGGTCAGAATTCACAACAGGTGTTATTTGGACGGCATGAAGGGCACCGAGGACCTGGGCAAGTCCCCCAACCTGATGAAGAACTGGGACACCGGTAGCCTTCGCAGCAGTGCTGGAAAAGAGAAAGATTCGATGGAGAGGTACCTGAATAGATAAGACTTGGGATCTATCCAACGGCGACTTAGTTGTGGAATCCAAAACCGCAGAAGTCTTATCTACAGCTTCCTTGATAAGGGTATTGAATTTGACATGGTGGTCGGACAGCGGAGAGGGTGTGAGGCGCGGCCTCTTGGTTGGCTGGTCTGGGACTGACCGGTCTGTGTCTAGAGGTCGCTTCCCATTAATGGCGTCAAGAGGTTCAATCTCATTCAGAGTGGTTCCGTCTGCAAGGGCCTCTAAAAGTGAAGCCAATTTCCCAGTATAGGTATCCGAAACCCCTCCAGCCTCAAGGGATTCTTTGAGAATACCGTAGACGCTGTGATCTCTTGTGAAATGGATGGCATCGAGAGTAACCCGAATGCGGTCGTTGCTTTCGGCAGCTTGAAGAATGAGTTTTATCGTCGAGACGATTGGGTCCTCTGGTGGAATAGCGTAGGCCTTTTCTATCTCGGCTTGAAGTTGCTCACGCATCCGCCTAGCCAGCATCTCAGCGTGAGCTTCAGCCTTCGCCTCTTCCTCGCTGTCCAACTCATCCTCCTCTGGATCATAATACTCCTCCTCTCCTTCTTCATTGTAGTCTTCGCTGCCTTTTTCATCATCGGATGCCATCATATTCTGGTGATTGCCATTAGTTCTTGCAGATAAATACTCTCCGGCCCCTGTGCAAGACCTTGGCGTCGGTTGGTGGTGCTTTGTTTGGGTCGAGAATCGTGGTCTCGGCAAGTTCCTTCAATTCAGTTTAGGCATACGCGTCTCGACCGAGCGATGGTCTGCAATTTTCCACCTCTTGAGGATATGTCTTTGCGTTCTTCTAACATACACATTAGGGTAATACACCTTCAGGAACTGAGGGATTTACAGGAGGACCGCCTGCAGATCAAAGCAAGGATGGAGATAAAGTGTGTCAGCTTCAATTACTCAATTGCAGTCTCACCCATTGTTGGATGCTCGCAGAAGAACGACCAGAAGAAGAAGTGGGAACCACCGCTGCCTACGCGTGTCGGGAAGAAGAAAAGGCGCGGCCCTGATGCAGCCACAAAATTACCTGCCGTTTTCCCCACTACACGCTGTCGATTGAAACTTCTCAAAATGGAACGGATCAAGGATTACCTACTGCTTGAGGAAGAGTTCATACAGAACCAGGAGCGGCTTCGCCCTCAAGCTCATGACGAGAAGGATGAGGAGGAACGAACACGCGTGGAGGATCTCCGTGGTAGTCCCATGAGTGTCGGAACTCTCGAGGAGATCATTGACGATGACCATGCAATTGTCAGCACCCCGTCTGGACCTGAACACTACATTCCCATTATGAGCTTCGTGGACAAAGATTTGCTGGAACCTGGGTGCTCGGTCTTATTACACCATAAGAGCTCGGCAATTGTTGGTGTCCTTCAGGACGACGCTGACCCTATGGTGTCCGTTATGAAGCTTGACAAGGCCCCCACCGAAAGCTATGCTGATATCGGTGGTCTTGATCAACAAATACAAGAAATTAAAGTCCGTCACACCTCAACCCCCGTTATAACCCATGATTGACCTGACCATCAGGAATCTGTTGAACTCCCTCTAACCCACCCCGAGCTTTACGAAGAGATGGGGATACGACCTCCGAAAGGAGTCATCCTTTATGGCGTTCCCGGAACTGGGAAAACTCTTCTGGCAAAAGCCGTCGCCAATCAAACCTCCGCCACTTTCCTCCGAATCGTTGGTTCCGAACTTATCCAGAAGTACCTTGGTGATGGTCCGAAGCTCGTCCGAGAACTATTTCGTGTTGCTGAAGAGCACGCTCCCAGCATCATTTTCATTGATGAAATTGACGCTATAGGGACAAAACGGTGCGTTCCCTGTGGCCATCACATCGATGGTGCCTCTAACGGTCGTCCAACAGGTACGACTCGACAAGTGGTGGCGAGCGCGAAATCCAGAGGACTATGTTAGAACTTCTCAACCAACTAGATGGCTTTGATACTCGTGGTGACGTCAAAGTCATAATGGCCACAAACAAAATCGAGACCCTCGATCCTGCTCTGATCAGACCAGGTCGTATCGACCGCAAGATTGAATTCCCCCTCCCAGACATCAAGACCAAGAGACACATCTTCCGATTACATACGAGCCGAATGAGTCTAGCTGAGGATGTTGACTTGGAAGAGTTTGTGATGGCAAAGGATGACTTGAGTGGTGCGGACATTAAGGCGGTATGCACCGAGGCTGGCCTCCTGGCGCTGCGAGAACGTCGAATGAGGGTGACAAAGAAGGACTTTACCGCTGCCCGAGAGAAGGTTTTATATAGGAAGAATGAGGGTACACCGGAAGGCCTTTACCTTTGATCCTCCATTTCGTGTACGATAACCGCTGGCATGTTGATAATAATACAGCATTTTACAAAAAAAATCACAAAAGTAGCACTATGACTCAGCCAAAGTTTCCAGAATGAGTAACAACAAATACAAGGGGAGCTTATAGGTTCTGCGGCTGAATTGGATTCACGCTAGCAAGGTAGTCATTCCAATCCTGCCATCTGTGGTTATTTGAGTCAATACGTGAGTCGGTAACACTCCACAGGAAGCACGTACTCGAATCCTCTTGGGACGCCCTGCCATATGCCTAGGGACTCGCTTGAAAATATCTGGGCATCAGACACGCTCAGGTCCGTCCGAACCCCGATGTTGCTCGGAAGGACACCGTGAGAGTTCACCGGCATGCCGACAGAAATGGGGACTTCCTGTGTGCCAGTGTCGATCGGCGGTGGTATGTAACTTCCAAACAGGTCAGTCGGAGGATATAGCTGAGGCAATGGTTCTGTCCTATTCCACAAAGGAATCGCGTCAGAACTTGTTGGGGGGACGTCCCCTAGATGAGTTTCTAGATTAGGGAAGAATGCGTTGGGTTCTGTCGCGGCCATAGTGTACCCAATAGCACCCTCGCTCATATGTGACGGAGGTACCAAAGGTACAAATTCAGTTGGGTTCACGTCGTACCATGTTTGCGTTTGTTCTGGAAGATGCTGAAGAGTGGAAGGGACGAAGCTGTCGAGCTGTGCGAACTGTGTGGAAGATTCTGGAAAAGGCACTTGATATGGCTGAGTAAGAGGTACTTCGGGTGGTCCGGAAGTAGGATGCGACATAGCAACAACAGATTGTTGTAGCTCATCATTAGAAGGAATTTTAGTTTTGCTTTTCGGAAGAGGTTTGTAAGATCGAAGGATATCCTCAGGTGGAGAAGCGGAGTCAAGGAGGATGGTACCAGTGGAGGAGGGGTCGTAATCCCGGTCACGCTTCTGGGAGGTTGACGGGGGGGGATATTCAGGAAGTGGTAAATCGCCGAAAGATGCCAGTTCCCGTAAGATATCCCTGGAAATAACAGTCACGCTCACTAAGCCATGCCTCTGTCCTAACTCCAACAACTTACACTAAACGCCCTGATGAGTTCCAACTAGAGGGTGATGTGAGAGGGAAAAAGAAGGCATGCCATAAACTGCTTACTCCGCCTCAGCTTGCTGTAAAAACCGTAAACACTTCCCAACATCCTGGTGATCGTGTCAGATAGGAAATATAGGCGGCTCGTACAAGAGACAACAAGGAATACCTTCAGGTGCACATTTGGATCCATCATAGCCCCAGTTTTCTTCGCTCCCCAGATTGAGATCAGCAAGACGATACCTGCATAAAGTCAGCAAAAAAATATGAGTCTTCAAGCTATCCGACAACCACCCACCACTGGTGAATGCAGCGAGCAGAGGGTGGGGTTGTACGTGTTCACATCGTTGGCCGAGCGCATCAACCACATGAGAACAAGATCTTGCAGCGTTCGTACAAATCGCAAGCGAAGGGAACGATAAAGCGGATGGCTTGCGTGGTGACGGGATGAAAGGTCGGTGAACAAGAATACGAAGAAGGTAGTAATTGGAATATAGCATCGCAGATTGCTCGAAATGCGTGTCGTTCTCGCGTGCTGGGTCCCACCGCACTGTTGAAAGACACGCCGATAAACGACTAGACGGAACGAACCCCCCCAAGTGGAAGTAATGAACGTGAATACGCACAATGGTCAGGTAGTGAGTCGATCCATTTGTTCATTGCAGAGTCTGCCATAGCATGCAAGTCAACGGCGCATGCTATGAGGTTCGGAGATGATATTAACTTACCAAGCTCAGCTACGATATACTGCTCCCATTGTGGTCCAACAAAGCCAAGAAGTACCTTGGATTTATTGATGGTGTAGATCGTCCTCAGAGCGAAGGCAAGAATCTGCCCTAACCGTAGTGCGGCATTGAAGTAGGACATATTGGGGGGGATGCCTTCTGGTTGTTGTGGCCCATGTTCATCATCAATCCAATACTCGTCATCGACTTCAACTACATAGCAATCTGATCTCAGCTGATTGCACCCCTTCAGCACCTGTCTGGCTCACCCGGGAAATCTAGGTCAAAACTAATGAAAACTATCAGTGAGGGGTGCCGCAAGTCCTAAAGCCATATTTCACATACTCTTCGTCCTGGCATGCTAGCGGTCTCCCAAGGGCGGAGCTGACATTTCGATCCAGTACGATAAGACACCAAAAAACACGCTTCCATTGCTCATCCATCAGCGATATCTGATTACCGTACGCCTTCTTGCGATGTGCGCCGACGTCTTGCGCGCAGCGAATACCTATCCCTAAAATGGTCCAAGCAGAATGTGGAGCACTTGTTGCCTGAAGGTAGTAGGCAACCAACTTTTGCAAGAGTTTCATTTTTCACGTCAAAATGCTTCCTGAAATGAGTAGTGGGGGTGCCGTACTCACCACGAATACTTGTATATCTGCAAGCGTAGCAGGCGCATGTAAGCTTTTCTTCAAATCTTTGACTTGGATGAAGTATTTCCACCCTGCACTGGGTGGACCACCATCTTCCAGGCACACCCTAGGATCATCGCAGTACCTGCTGCCAACAGCGCATACAAGTAACACGACACAAGTAAATGGCGTGCATCGGAAATGCAAACCATCCTTCACCTGGGCCTCGAACGTGGGGCGATGAATAACAGGAAGGAACGGATCCAGACGACGGAAAAACAAATCGAACAGCCTCGGCATCAAATCCGCGGGTGGAAATTGAACGTCTTTAGGGTCAATGTAATTTTGCCACAATTCCCATTCCCACTGGTCAGACGGTGTCAACGGCAAAGTTCCACGTTTTGTGAAGTTTTGCTCACATCCGACGGCGCCCATACCTCCTCTCTTCGAAGGGGGGGACTCGAGTCGTCCCCTCCATATTGCTGTTTCAAATCCTTAGCGGCTCGAACCAGCATCAATCCTTAATTGATGTAATGTTAAGTGTTATCAATATTAATCAAATCGAGGCATAAGGACTCCATACCACTCGATTTTCCATGGAAACGTCTGGATATTGAGGGGTCGAGGGTCATCTCCCTCAGCGCATCCGTTATGGTCGGAATTTGACTACCGAGCTCGTCATCGCTTGTGTCACAATCCTCTGCGGCACCTGCTGTGCGCTCAGTGTCGTATGAAATAGATGCAGGGATTTGATGGAGATCTGATAGGGAGCCAGTGGAGGCACTGCGCTCCTTCGAAACCTTGGCGGTGGATCGGGTAGGGGGGGAATTTCGTCGTGAGGCAACTTTGCCAGATGAGGATTTTGTCCCCGCCTCGGCTTTGGACTTGGCCATTAATTCCTCCAGTTCAGCTTCGATGTTGATGTCTGGGGCAAGCTGGAAGCGCCGGGTATTATGAAGTGGGATTGCTTTTCCAAAAATTAAAGCCACTGCGTACCTTATGCAATAGGTTTTCCATCTTCGCAAGCTTACTCTCTAACCCTTCGACGTATCTTTTTGGAGGTCCCCTCTTTTTTGCTTCGGTGATGTATGTACAATCGCGATTGGCGGTCGCACAATTGGAACATTGCTCTCCTGGTTTCTTCTGAGGACCATCACATCGAACCTAGCAAGGGAACGCGCAGGCCCAAGTCAGTGAACTGAATAAACATAGTAGATGCGCTGACAAAGAAAAGCGCCCATGTACAACGGCCGACGATGAGGATACGCCCAGCTTAACCCAGACGTCCTTATTCTGGATTGTGCTCTGGGGTGCCCTGTATGACGGGAAGACTTGCCTTGCGATTTCTACAACCGTCGCACGCGCGAGCGACCTTGCGTTTCTTATTCGACGCTTCTGGATTATCAAGGCGTGCTGCGGTTCCATCCATGTCCTCTGCGGATGACATGCTTGCTATTCGGAGCAGTTATGATGAATCGGAGTAGATAGTGTGACGGAAATTCAGAGGATAATTGACTCGACGAGATGCCCTGTGAGTGGGAGGTCTCCTTGGAGTGTGCGAGGTTTAAAGCCAGAAGACAATTCCGGAGAGATTCAATTTGGGAATAACAAAAAACTATGGAAAGATCGCGGTAACCTAAGGGGTACTAGTTGGGACGATGTGCCACCACGTTGTGCTTTTCCTGGATGACGATTAGGAATGATATTTAGAGATATTAGCAATATTGAAGTAGGTCGAACGCCCACCATCAACTCCGTTAAGGTATTTAAAGCACGTGACCAACCCTGGACGATGCCTAAAGTAGGCTGATTCATTTTATAGCGTTCGGCCTTTGATGCCCTTCTGTAGCCTCAATTGGCAGTGGCTTCAGTTGAGTCATTGCGGGTTTTCCATTTTCACCCCAAGCACGGGATTCGCTTGAGCGCTGAGATCTACTCGTACGATCAAAGTAATACAATCGCTGAATTGTTTTGCATGCCATCCCAGCCGTTCCTTTTGCCACGCTTACGCATGTGCGGCCTCTACATGAGTCAGGATGCCTAAGCCTTTTCCGGATGACTAAGCCGAGAGGTTAATGTTCCCAGGACCTCACTTCGCGCGAATCAGTCTGCTCGACTTATGTATGCCCCCAAAAGAAATATTGTATCCAGTCCTGTATTACAGTCCTCAAGCCTTCCTCTGCGATTACTCCAAGTCGATGCTTAGATTACAACGACAGCCCGACTTGGGTACGGCCACAGACTTGATGCTCGTCAAGATTTTTCAAATTCTTGATTAGGCAGGACCCTCTATGACTCCGCAACATTAATTCTTGGTGTTCTTTAGTAACATGTCATATATGAAAACTTCGTTGTATACCTTATCGCAGCAATCTGCCGTATTTGCTCTTGCCGCCGGCCATTCGCGAAGCCGGAAACAGCGTTGATATCAGACATATCGTCTTCCAGTACATCCAGCTTTCCCTTTTCCCAAGCAGCAAAGGACTATATATGGGGTGACCGGTTAGTCGAAGAACCCTTATCTTTGGCTCCCATTCGCATCTTTCCGCATCCTCTTTCTGGAATATATTATGCAACGTCTAGCTCGCCTATCGAAGCCCCTAACGTACGGGAGCGCTAAGTGGTTTCCTTCCCTCTTGTGACACCTTGGGAGTTTGGAGCAGCCTCTTTATGTCGTTTCTCTCACATGAAGGCACACCTCCAATGTTCCTTGCCGGAGACGAGAGCGTGATCGAGGTTGGTGTTGATCACCACGTCCTTACGAAGCTGCCAGTCGTCGCGCGGCTGTAGGACGCTCAGAAACCAGAATGCGAGAGTGTTAAGACGTCAGTGCAGAGATTCTTGCCGGATCTGAAGTCGCTGAAGTCAAGCGGGGGCATATGTACGCTCAGAGGCATCGGTTTCTGGATGAGAATGCGAAAATTAAATACTGGGATGAGACGGCCCCTCGTATGTATTGTTTTGTATGCCTTATTTCTTTGCAGTTGCTAATTTCCTGTCACTTTCAGCCATCGATCCGACGTTTAACGTCTCAAAGGGGTGGTTTTCTCCATACTACCTGCATGCCACAAACCCAACTCCGTACATCAGCCATATCTGCCTCACTCAACCCTTCATCATTGCCACGGAAGGACCACTTCTGTGGCATGACGGCAACCATTGCTCTTACTGCGAATCCCTTTCTATCGTAAATCCCCTCTGTTTGGACGAAACATTGCCTTCCAGGTTGGTCTCGTCGAAATGTCTCCATGGGTAATGGATTTTTGTCGCCCGGCCTCTACGCCAATCCCAGATCCGTCACTCTACTGAATGACTGTCATGTTTTTCGGTAACTCTGCTCCCGACCCCCCTCATCGGATGGTCTTCCTTACGGCGACCGAATGAGTATTTCATGGATTTTACTATTCGAAATATGATTCCGACGTTGTTGTTGCCTGCAGGCCGCACTGGCGTCCCGGTTGTGGCTTGGGACAGCGTCACGTTGGGAAATGTAATGGAGGGAGACTACAGCAAGAATAGGTCTGCCAAGAGAGGTGTCAACAAGAGAGGGGTAAGTGAATGGACTCGGAGGAAAGCAGCAACGAGAACCCAGTACCCGACACCTCTTCGAAATCTAAGACTTCATGCTATTATGGGAAGAATCGGGCAAACCTCTCAATAGAAGAACATACATTTTATCGTATCTCAAAACTATAATAGATTCCAGTTCCATCTCTGCCGAGCGGATGAACACACATGTTTGGAGAGCAGTTGCATGTCTTGTTGGTAAATGTGGAGGCTTGATGGGAGGTGCAGATTTACGATCAAATCATGACACGACCTCGTTGCATACCGCCACTGGGGGTGCCACGGTGCTCCAACTTTGGGATTGTTTGCACTGGTATCATCTTCGTGGGCCCGGGAAGTACCAAACGAGAGGAATCCGGGGAGAAGGAAAGGATTAGAGGCATGAGCGGGATCGTATTCCTGAAACTTCGTGCTTCGCGAGGTAGAGATGCACTTAATTAGTTGCTCCTTGGTACCCATGAGTACGTGCCATGCTCATTTCGAACTACCTGCACATACATAGCCAACGATTACCAGTTGCTGGAATGATCGTTTCCGCACTCTTCGAGTTCCAACCCGTGACATTGACTCCAAGCCAGACAGAGCGGTCTGCTTGAACCACTCTCTTGAGTTACACGATCACGGAGCCAGCTAGATATATCCATCACCGACAATGAGATCGATTCGTTCACTCGTGCATCGAGCATCGCGTTTCGTGGGCTATCTCGGTGAACTCCTTTCAAGGATACACATAAAGGCTGCTTCAACTTGGGATCCTAACCCGAACTGCTGATACTTGCTATTTCAGTTTCCGAATTGCAACGTATTTATAACTAAACACCAAAGTCACAGACGCCAAGAAATGCAGCTCAACTTGGATTGTACCACACTGATTTCGCCTGGCGGTGCTGTAGCCTGCGAAGGAGATTGCACAAGGCTAGTAACCGAGGTATGCCAGCCGCTAGCGTCATGTCGCTGCTATCATAGCAAGATCGTGTGTAATTGCATTTGCCGAAGGTGAGAAAGCCAGACAACATAGGGGTATAGCATAAGCACAAAATATGGAGCGTAAAGCACAACGGATAAAGGAACCGACAAGGGTGAGACATGAGACAGTGCGCCACGACGACGAACCACGAACACAAGTCCAGAGCCCGTTGTGATGAAGTAGGGATGAGAGATGTGATCCAGAAGTGCTGGCCAGAAGTCCCGGTGGTATGTGTAGGTGAGAGGAAGAGGTTGTTGGAGGGTATAAAGATGCATCGACATTTACTGAGAATTACGAGGACGATGACCAGAACTACGGCGACTAGAAGCCTCAATGGACGTAGAGCTAGGTTTTGGACAGGACGATCACGAAGCCGAAAAACGAAAGGGAACACCAGTGTCTAGGACGATAAACAGGATAGGAGGTCATTCGAAGGCGAAGCAGGCATGGGATATCATGATGCTACCGTGCACTGGCTGCAGCTTCGAATTTAGAGTATCAGTAGCAGGATGGCATGGTCTTACAACTGACCCGCTAAGGAACCTCGAAGGGAAGATGGCTCTAGTTTCTAAACCCATTTCCCCCCAACTCAAAGAACACTAAAGTAGGGATAGGTTTTCGTGGGGTTTGACTGCGCGAGCCTAGGTAGCAATACTGTAGATCCGGACGTGCATTAGGATGTCTGGAAGAACGATTAGAAGCTTGGAGTCTCAATCAAGACCACATCTTACTGTGATGCAATATGCTGGAGGATGGAGTCCTCATCGCTGACCCCTTCATACCCACAAAGGAGACACCCCCACCATTTGTTGATTATTATGTTCGACATTCTGAATGATATGAGCTCCTGCCCTTCCAGAATCCTCCATTCCACAGACTTCTTCTTGTTGATTATGCCGAGGTTGTGGTCTGTATGAAGGTGCTTTACCTTCTCGTAATATGAGTGAAGTGAAATTATGAGGCACCCAGTTTACGTACAGCTTCTACAGCTTCAAATACCTTGCCTCCCTGATTAGCTTGAACACAGGTAAGACATTCGACCCAGATATCTTCTTCCAGAAGTTGTCCAAAAGTCATGGTATTAGGGTCGTGTCCGGCTAAGATGATGATATCGCTCATAACGGCCGATCCAAGCTCGTCCCAGCACCAATCACCACGATCCGCGAGGCGAGGGTACCGGATGATGCTTGAATCTGACAGTCTCACAAAAAGAGTTCGAGCCAGTTCTAACGTTTCTCGAGCAGACGACAGTCTGAGCTCCTCAGGGATCAATTTCAGTAACCCCATCTTGGAGCTCATCGAGTGGTTATTGGCAATGTCCTCGAAGCGGAGCATTAAAGCGTCCCATATGATGTCGGGCACCCCAGAATCATGGGGGAGACCCGGAAGATGATGTAAGTTCAATTTCAAGATATCAACCAGAGAATCCTTTGATGATAGGGATGTCAGTCGAAACACAACTACTAGGTCGATGCAATTCAAACATCCCACCTCAATTTCAGGAATTGTCCATATACCAAAAGGAGGGGGCCAAAACTCATTGCCCGGATCACGGCATTCATACCAGGACCGATAATTTGAGATAATGCATTCCTTTGATTCCTTCGCCTTATGAAGGAATCGGTCCAGGCAAGACTGTTCATGCGATCGAGCTGCACCAACAGCATGTCGTTCTATCCCGGCCCACTCTACAGCAAATGACTCCGATCAACCCAGTGATCAAGACCAAGGATAAATTAGATAACTTGCCCTTATCCGTCAAGTATTTGGATACTCGGAGTCCTGGGAATCCTTCGAAAATCGCCAGATCAATGAATTCCTTGGCAAATCCCATATTCTCCAATCTCAACCTCACGCTGGAGTCCAGCAGTCAGTTCAATCAGTTGTGCTGAGTAACACTGATAGAATGAGAACCCACGCTGCTGAGCGTTCCCGCCGGACAGCACGTAATTCATCTTGACGACCGGAAACACGCCTTTGAGCCCATTGCGTGCACAATTTTGCATGCTAAACCAAAATAATTATAATCCAGAGTGGAGATAGAGATGGAAATAGCCATACCGCATCCAATGCCTGCTTTTTCTCCTTTTGATCCGAGACATACACCGCCCACTCCTCATCTGTGAGTTCCTCTGCCTTCAACTTAAAGGCATTAGCCTCGCTAATCGGACAAACACACATCAGGCCAGTCTTCCTGCCAATGTACGCCTCATAACCTGTTGGATAACGAAATTAGGGGGATTTGTTATAGTTGAGAGCAGGGCCTCACTGACGGGAGACCCTAGCTTGGTGAAGGATGGCATAATATTTTTGATGCATGCGAAGACATTTTAAGGAGCCAAATAACCACATGTCATAGTACTCTGAACGAAGCCTGAGATGATCATGTAATGTTAGTGATGGCTGGTGGACGAAAAAAGTCTTTGTTTTCAACATACACACCGCCACGGCACTTACGACACCATCGTTTCCGCAAATACCAGTTGGTAGCCGAAGGCGTAAAGGTCCCACAGTTCTGCAGATCACATAGAGAGACAGTAAGAAAAGGAGGGAAGGGAAAATATTTCCCTCGCACCTGGCAATTAGAGCCAAAGCCCAACAAAGCATATTTTTGTTCCGTGAGATCTGGATGGATCGGGGGCATGTCCGGAGCACACTCCTCCCGAGCTGCTTTCCACGCCCAAGCAACACCTGGTCTTAGGAGATACTGCGCAAAGACCCTTGCAGAACGCACGAGGTGAAGTAGGTCGCGAGGCCCGAGGTGGGAACAAATCTGGGATGATGATGAAGTTTTTGAAATACGTCCAGGGAGGATCCAACACTTACTTCAAGAACGATCTCGAGCGGCATTTTCTCCATGAGAAATCGCAACCTTCCACGCTTCCTCTTCCCAGAAACACATCCTTCGCCTTTCGAACCTTGATGCTCCCATTTAGCCTTCTTAGCGGACTGGGGGTGATCCGATTCTTCCCCTGCAGAAAAAAGAACATGTGGACCAGAACGTCAACGAATTAAGTCTCGTACTTGTCTACGTCATGCTAGTAACGCTCACCATTAGGCACTTCTGCATCTGGCTCATTAATAATGAGCGTGTTCACTGGTGAGTCCACATTTTAGCATCAATACTCGCACTCTGTGAATGAACCTGCCTTTAATGGCATTGGCGACGTCCCCAGCCATGATAGATTAACTCTCGGTGACACTCAAGAGTATGAGTCAGTTAGTCGCGTGGTGGGAAGTGCATCCACTAGCAGACAGAAGGAAGATTAATTCGGTCAGGCAGAACGGTATATATTGCCAAGACCAGGTGCCCAGAGGAAATCATTTTTGGAAATGCGCCCGCGCGCCTAATAAGCGGCAGTCCCCGACTCTGTCTGTCGTTCGCCAGGAAATGCCGAGTTTGGACATCTGGCGTCCACAATCGAGGGTCGTAAGACGGTCTATCTAACATTGCAGAGGCTGGAGTCTTGCCTAGTAAGATGGAAGGGCAGCGCTACTTTTACGGTTTTGCCTATTTCCGTCACCATTTTCTCAATGGCAGCACTCCACCCGATCTGGCGGTGTCGGGGCGAGACGAACATTCCACAGAGTAGAGGTAGGGCCCTAGCCCGAGCTGCCAAAGGGATGTTGATCATGAGGCGCTGTAAAGCAATAACGCTATATCACAAATAGGCCGTTATGGCTTGCATTTAATTCAAACTATGACACCGATCAATCGTTTGTCCGAAGAAGTACACTCTGGTCTAATTTGGCGACCAAGTAGTGGCATCTGGCACTGACTGCATGCGATGCTCTGGCCTGAGCTTGGCTTCGGAGTTTGCGCGCCCTCATCTGCTTGTGACCACCCCGCAAGCCTTATGGACATTCTACGGTTTCGCATGCGGGCCAACTCAAACTAGCCTATCTATCCTCCTTCCATTCGCTACTCCATGATTATTTGGAGAACAAAACTTCGTCGTGCATGATTGGGAGGTTCACGTTTATTTTCTGCCGGGTTGTGGCTTCTTCCTCCTGTGAAGGAGAACAAAAAATTTGTTGTTCTGCCTTGTTGACAGTATGAGTCAATATCTGGAGTACGGTGGCAATATGCTGCTCAGGATTTACCAGGCAGCTCTAAACATTGTCGAAGGACTCTGAGCAGCGTAAAGTAACTCGCCAGCTTGTCTCCAGGAATCCCATTAGAAGTCTCGAGTAAACACATTTCCAAGAAAAATGATACAGCCAAGTCATCCCCATCGGAGGGGTCGATTGAACATTCAGCCATTCCGTGTGCACGCGCACCTGATTTGGCTGCATCCAGTATAGGTATCCCACCCGCCGATCCACTAGCGAGACCTTGACAGGCAGCCATAGTTCTTTCATTGCAATGTGACTCGCTTCCCCACAACTTTTAGCTATAGCCCCACAGGAAGTTTGTTCAGTATCTCGATCCCAATCACTCGATCAAACTTAAATGTCTTCACAAGTGCATGAATTCGAAGATGGCGAGACGGTGCCCGAGGCACATACGTGTCTGCCTTCACCGAAGGTGCTAAGGTTGTTCCATCCAGAAACCGTTGCTTCAGGGTGTGTCGTTCGAATCGCTGTCTTAAGCCAGCGAGCAGGAATAAACTCTGTCCCATCTGGGCCCTAGAGGCTCCGATGCGCATTGATAGCGATGCGCGGAACGGCCACTATCCGAAAATGAGTGCGGTGTTGGTCAGCCCAGACGGCCTTGACTGCATTGATGGATCGATGCATACCTGTCCCTTGTGTATGCGTATCGAGTGGATCTGTGTACCGTCCTTGGTATGGATAGGCTGACCGAGAGGAATGACATCAGCTTCGACAGCAATTTGGTCGCCCGAGGGGCGCGGGGGGAATAATCGCGTACTACATATCGACGGAGTGACCAGATGGCAAGACAAATGGACATACCTTTTCTTCGTGACTGCATCAAGCAACCTGTTTTTTGTTATGAAAATCGCCGAATGTTGGCTTACGCTCAAAAACTTCAAATTCTGCCCAAAGTTCATCTTGCACGCTGGGTGCTGCGCTAGAGCGTGTATCATGCAATTCAGTATTGTAGCCGTCGTTTCCTGTCCTGCAAAGCTAGGAAGGGCATTTCAAAGTGTGGGATGATACTCATGTATCACTATCTCTCACATGAGGGTTGTGACCTAGAAGGGTTTCGTGAGAACCCAGGTGCAAGCTGACCCAGATCATAGGCATCTGGATGAACATGATCCAAAACCTCGTCTATTGATGCTTGTCCGTTCCTGTTGTAGCATTCTACACTCGACCAGGGCGTACCGATGGAGTCAGATAGAACATTATCAGCGGTGCTGTCCCCTAATTCCGCTATCCTCTTCTTTACCACTTCTTTATAGATCCAAATGGAAGCGTTAAGATGAAAGGAAGTACACGGAGAACTTTCAAGGGTGCCTTGGTGGCGAAGGTGAATCAAAGCTGAGTAACGCACAGCGAAGCCAATTAGGGTCATGCATACCAAGTATGACTTGATGCACCAATGTGCGAAAGATCCTTTTGGCTTCGCCTGATTCACCGAGACGGAAGTCATAATTGAATGCTTGCAGAATCTAAGGTGTGCGAGCCCTAAACCGTTTTCAACTCATTGCTACCCACGTTGCTCTGAACTTCCAATCCACGATATTTAGCATCGTCGGACAAGACACCTCGCCCCCTGAACCGTGCTCCTGATAATCGCCTACTATGTAACTAGAAACAGTGCCAGCAACCAGAATTCATTCACACATGAACGGATGCTTTGCCCCACAAGCCGCCTGGATGACTGTCATCTCCATTACTCGAACTTTTTGTGCGCGATTTTTGCAAAGTAGGACGTGTAGAAACAGGACTACGGAGACGCGCGGAAAATAGGAACGCGAGTTTCATTTCCCCTCCGCCCAGGGAATGCTTCTGCCTCGAAAGACAGGCGAATTGACATAAAGGTGTGGGCTCTTGACAAGAAGATGGGAGAGAGCAAGAGGTCCGAGGCAACAGGCTACCCAGTATGATGTAACCTACGTATCTGGATGCTGAATAATTGCTCGGATCAGGCTGAGAAAGTAGACATGCCCCAAAGCCCCTTTATTCTCCGGCAGACCAACCCATCTCACGAGCACATCTCCATAGTTTCAATAGAACCATGGCCCTTAGACTGAGTGTGTGAATGGCGTGTAAGATACCTCAAGCAGAGGCACGAATGCCAACTGACAGGATATGGGAGATGATCGATATCCGTCGTTGTGACAATCTTTAGACAGAGTGTAGCATAGCATATCAAACGATGAGAGAAATGAAGGAACCGGAAAGCACGAGCTGTCTCGTCCTATGAACGCTGGAAGAGATGGATATGCACGTAAATCTGTTAGGAGAGCCAATGAACGACGGATAATACAGGACCTAGCAGAGGTTCTTTATCCATTCACCAGCACAGATCCCAACAATGGCGCTATTACAGTCAACGACGATCGACCTTAACAAGCTTTTTGTGAATGCAGAATATGTGCCACCCGTTCCCCCACCGAACTTCGCGACACCAGCCTCCCCTCCACTCTCGAGCACAATTGGGCACATGAGTGACCTATCAACGATGGCCCTGCAGACGGAACGATCGGATGGCACCGCTGTAGAAGTGACCGAGGCGAGCTCTTCCGCTCAAAAGAGCGACTAGACTTCACCGGAAGTGCAGATTTCAAGCTTATTTTATTGTTCTCTTTATTTATATACGGGTTCTGACAACTAATCCCTAATCCCTAGATGTGAGTCGTCAACATCACAGGAGGGCAGCTGCAAGCGTTGAGCGGGTCGCTTATCACATCGAGGGATGTCATTAAAACTCGTATATAAATACTAAAAGATAAATAGGACGGTAAAATAAGCCTTGTGCGCAACGGAGCGATAGAGTAGCGTGGCGACGACCCCGATACACGTTGAAAGGTCGGACTATTGAAGAAAATAAAGTCAGAAAAGACGAAAATGCAAAATGCAAAGATGGCACAGAGGCCGAAGCGCAACAGTAAGCGCGAAGGCACAAGGGCCGATGGCATTGAAGCCGAAGGCACGGAGGCCGAAGCATCCAGCAGGACACAAACAAAAGAAAAGAATACAACGTACCGATACAAAAAGACAGCTAAAACAAACCTAGCAAATACCGAGGTATGATTAGAAAAAGAAACTGAGCATACACCAAAATCAGCATATGAGAGGCGATAAGTAGATATGCCGTACGCGAGGTCAAAGAGAGTTTCCGGTGTGCCGCGGACAGGACGGAAACCAGAATACTGGAACCCGAGGTCGCTCTTTTGAGCAGAAGAGCTCGCCTTGGTCACTTCTACAGCAGTGCCATCCGATCATTCCATCTGCAGGGCTATCATTGATAGGTCACTCATGTGCCCAATCGTACTTGAGAGTGAAGGGGAGGCTGATGTCATGAAGTTCGGCAGGGGAATGGATGGCACATATTCCGCATTCGCAAAAAGGTTGTTAGGGTCGATTGATCGTTGTTGACTGCATAAGGAGTCGGGGTCCCTCTGCTCGGTCCCATATTGTTGGTGCGTCGTTCATTGGGCCTGGTTCCAACGTTACGGTACTTGTTGCGTCCACGTGTACCGCATCGAGTGTAAGGGCTTCCACAGTGGGGTGGTGCCCGGTCTCGGTTGAAGTAGGGGGATGTAGGTGGAACTGGTGGGCGCGTAAATCTGTGAGGAGAGCCGATGACCGCGCCAGAGTTCAGGATAGCCTGCAGGTAGGGTGAACGAAGCGCATGGGACTCGATTGCATTAAGGTGAGATTGTTAGCTTCCACCCACCGTGCCCAAAACTTCGGTTCAGGACCAGGAGTTGTGTTGCCAGATTCTATCATGGCGAGGTGGCAGCATAATCTCTTGATTCCATACCAGGTACCAGTGTGAACCTGGGTTTTACCTTCGCGGTAGACCCTCTCCTGGGTGAAATGATAGTGTGCGAATGGGGAGTGAACATTGTAGCGTGTGCGTGGCTAGGGGGAGTCGATATGGGGGGGTTGGTCAAGCTGGTAGCGAATATTATAGTCCTTTTATACATTCAGTTATGTCTGCTATTGGGGTATTTTCTTGTTGTAATTTCGTAATGTCGCTTACCCCTAAGACATCCCCAAATAATCATTCAGAGCCGCACCCTCAAGTTAGCAGGATTTATTACAAGATCGCGAGCCATCGATAAAAGGAACCCGCGGAGACAGACACAGTCGGGAGGACAAAGGAGCAGTCTGATGGGAACCCCACGCGGGGTAGGATAAACATCCCAAACGACGTAGTCGCTTTAGCAAAGACACACACGCAGCACAGACAGGATCCCGTCAGCCCGACCATACCAACCTGTAACCCTGATCCTGTATACAGTATAATCGATCCCCCTCATTGCCAGTGTGTGCCCTGGGCCAGCCGCACTGCCACGTAGCAACGTTGCGGGGTAACAAATCTAAATACAACAACAACAACAACAGGATGAGCCACGCTGCTCCTTCAAAGTAGGTATATCGCAAGGTTCAAGTGAGGAACGTGGGCTACACGTCGCACGATGTTTCCCACCGTGACCCCACAGGGAAACGGACGCCCCCAGTGCGTGTCGCACTGTCATGGAGTCAAGGATAGTGTCCTGCCTGGTCTAAGGGGATGTAGCCTGCAAAGGAACGCGAAGATGCTGTATATTAGTATGAAGGGACGAATGTCGCAGTAAATACAAACGTTGCGCGGCCCTGCACTGGAGGGGAACCTCGGACGTAAAAAGCAAGAACCTGGTGAGTGTTGCATGCAAGGATCATCTGCGCCATGCTGCCCGGTGTTGTTGGGGAGTATCCCAGCTTCTAATAATCCAACGGCGTTTTGCAATCATGCCCTTCCCTCGGCTCCGCAGGGGGTTTTATCAAAATGATGATCGAACCAGCACCCTGGAGATCTCAAGGCATCGTAACAGTGCACATGTAAGCAGACGTACATGCCATGCATGTTATTGATATATGGGGAATATGTAACGTCCCGGCCGATCAAGACGCCTCGAGGCAAAGCCGCCAACACAGGAAGGCTCCACCCATAACTTGACGCGATCCTTCCCCATCGATTCTGATGATACAAACGGCCATCATCGTGGATCCTTAATCCCGACGAGGTCCATTCTGAGCCATCCAATCTCGGAAGGCAGAATCCCACTTGACTTCCTGCAGTCTATACACTACGGTACTCTGGGGTGCATCACAACCGAGATGAACAATAATAAAATGCCCAATTGGGGGATTGTCCCCGCGACCTGGGGTTGGGCGAGAAGTAGTAGCCAAAAACCATCAAGATTGGTGAAACACAATCGATAATAAGTAACAGGGAAGAAACAACATAAGGAAGATGGGGAGAAACAGACACGAAATAAACATATATAATCACTGCGCAGATAATGGGCAACACGGGAATGATCATTTGGATTTTCCGAAACCGCCAAACGAATCCAATGCACTGTCATTGCACTTGTACTATACTGCGGAGTCCATGCCGTAAAGAGGAGAATGAAGATTGCTCAGCTGACGACGACAAAATCCATCCCTGCACCGACAGCAACAGGAAGTAACTCTGAAAAGAAGGGGAAGTCCTCAACACTCGGGGATTCAACGGACACTAGCAATTCCTCTGCCTCACTAGCCCTAAGATTTCGACACGTCGGAACAAAATAAGTTCCTTTAAGCAAGGACTGCTGCGCCAATGAAACCAAGGGCGCCTGCAACACCCCATTGAGCGGCAGCGGTGGGCATCGCAGCGCCACGGGAGGAAGTGCTAGTGCTTGGGGACGGGCTAGTTGCGCTGGAGGCCTTAGACCTAGTTGATTGACAATAGATCGTTCGTCATGAGTGCTCACAGCATAACAAGAGATACATACGTTGTCGAACTGCCATGAGAGCCCGTACCAGTGCTCGAGGTAGAGCCTGTGGTAAGGACAGTGGTACTGAGTCCAGTTGTAGTAGATCTCTCGCCAGAAGTAGAGGTGCCACCCGGAGTGGAGGAACCACCTGACGTAGAGGAGCCACCTGCAGTGGAGGAGCCGCCCGGTGTGGAGGAGGGGGATTGGCCGACGCAGGATGAGTTGCCAGAATTCTGGACCGTGATCGGAGCTAGAAAATGAGCGGGGAAGGATTCCGTAAATTCCCGGGCGTGCCAAGAAAGCGAGATGTAGGACGTACAAGAATATTGAAGGTTGCCTTGGGTGTCACGGATCTGAAGAGTGATGTAGGTTCCTGGAAATAAAAAACGGAAAAAAAAAAAGGTCAGAGGCGAGTCCAAGCCGACACCAATTCATTCATGAGCCACGACCACATCCGAAAACAAGGACACGCACCCTGCGCTAAATTGCAAAGCCAAGAATATGACTGGTCGCTCGACGTAATAATATCTTCAATGGGGGCAGAACCGGGCTGACCACCTGGAATAGCGTATATACATTATGACAACGTCAGCAGCCTTGAGCGCTTTCAAGAAGGAAAATGATACTTATAGAGATGGTGAAAGGGGGGTGGGTACCATACCACGTCAAAAGGGACACTGCACATTGGGTAACCCCAACGCTGAACGCGAAAAAGAGGTGAAACACAACGTCAACCTCACGTTGTCATGGATCATGTCCCAAATAACGCACGGTGTGTTAATGGAAGGGTCAAGTTGCTGAGCCAAGACGGCCGAAGCCAGGAAAGCGACGAAGGAGGTGAAGGGGAGGAACATCGCGAACGAGCTGAACGGCGAGGCAGAGACGACTGCGCACACACGAAACGACTTGGATGTTGGAGAGGAAGAGGGTTTTTAGGAATCAATCAATTTAAACGAATTCGGCCTTATGGGCTTAACTCCGGGATGCTGATCCACTCAATTAGCTCAGTCACAGGACAAAAATACAGGGATGAGGAAATACATCATCACAGTGTCATCATTTATTACGGACTCAGGCGGCATCTCAAAGGAAGTCAACCTCGCCATCTTACTACACGAATGAGCAGGCCAGTCAAATGTCCATACCCTCCAATATCTTCTGCTCGTTACTGGCTGCGGAACGACAATGAAAAAGGACACAATTTTCCGGTTGCCCTGAACTATTTTTGACGAGAACGTGAGTAAATATAGATGAGTGTGGGAACCCATTCAGAACCGGTGTTGCATTTGCCCAACAGGCTACCAACGTGCCATGCCACTGGTGGTAACCTACCTCCAGCCGCGTGGTGGAGCTGCAGGCAGGACTCTTCTGATGTTTGTGACGGAAAACTGGACACTGCTTTCCCAAGCTTGTCCCAAGCTGTGTTGGCTCTGAAGTAGGCAGGATCCCAGCCTCTACTAAAGTGCTCTGAAGCAAGACGCTTCGAAGAACCAGAATCATCCCTTTTGGGGCACTCCGAGCACTTGGTCTGCGAGACACAGACCAATAACAAGGATAATGGGGTCTGGAGAGAGGGTCGTGAGATGAACCTCTGACAAGCAAACAGAGGTCCTAATTATATTCATGCCATAATTACACACCCGGTTCTCGTACGAGCCGAATGAGTAGCTACACACGAGTCGGATGCGAATGAACGAACGAAAGAACTTGTGCGCAGATCCGGCCGAGTCAGGATCAGAACACCGGGACATTGCGCGGCGGCGGTGTTGAAGGGTGTACTTCTCTGACTTAGCATGATGGTTCGGGCACACCAGGAGCTTTGAGGAAGGAGCTGAGCTACTCTTTAAGGGGCTGCTTCCGATAATCCCGTCAAAGGTGATGTTGTACCCGAGAGTACAAGGTCCCGTGTGTCATGCGGGTGCCGCTAGGAAGACGGGAGGTAACGGTTCCGTCGTCCAAAATGAGGTCCCAGAGGGGACCTTGAGACGCCCTGATCCTTCCTGCAACTACGCTCTGCTTTCAGGCTGGAAAGCATGGGAAGATATATTATCGAAGATCGCAGCAGAGTCATCGTGTGGAGGAACCTTCTAACCTCTGCGGTGATAATGGCGGCAGTGATCTACGCTGGCGGACGACATTTCATAACAGCCGAGGGAGCAGGGAAATTGAGGCATCGGCGCCTGGGTACAGTTGAAAACACGAATACATGGACCCCCAGAGCGATCAGAAAGACTTGCTCTCTTGCTCCCATAAGCCTATCGCACACGTTAAATATACGCAACAAGCAACCCACTAAGGAGACTCTACTGTGTATTGGTGCCCCGACCCTTCCGGCAACCTTGAGATCGATCTCAGTCTTTATGATCTCAAGGTCGTATTCCGCAGAGTCGTTCGGCGGGAGGGTTATATGTATACCGCCCGTTCGCAGACTAGACACCTGAAGGCGGGGGGTTACTATGGTCCCGGTCACCTCATAAGAAGCTACATAAGTAGGGGGTTGATCGCAATATCAATCATCCAAATGCCATGGGGAAACGTAGATCAAATAAGTGCGACATGCATATATATAATGCGGCTAAATAGGTCATGCCCCGGTCTTCGGCTTGATATCTATGGATACTGGGACCACTGTAACTGCTGAGATGCTGTAAATGTAATCGATCCTCTTTTGGTGCCAAGAAAGGCTACGATGGAATCGTGAGGACACGGGCACATCTCTCTCATCACGGAACACTCCCAATATTATGAATGAATCGCATCCAAGTTCCAAAGTACATATGTGGCTATCGTGGCGGGAGGCGGCGGCGTGGGCCCGGTAGGACCCGAACAAAACGCGCTCTAATTGCCGCCCAATATCTTCACCTTGTTCACCATGCACGTGAACCGATTCAGAGTGCTTCATCGTTTCGATGTTCTGAGTATCTCAACAGGAACACTGGGAGCGGCTTTGGGGGCAATTAGGCATTTCCTCCGGGAATGTTTTCTCGGTCGACGCGGAAACGAAGGGTCGTACGCCCATGCAGAGCACTGCAAGGGCTCGCAAGTTAATTCCAAACCGTCGATGGTTCTCGGAGGCGTGGCAGCTTCCATACAAATTAACATTTCGGATGCGCGTTTTTTTTTTTACTCCTGTCGGCGAATATTTATCCACGGCGGTTCCACCCTTTCTGGGCTATAAACATACGAACGTGAGGGAATATTGAGCGGATCCCTCTCCCTCCGTGCGTGTTCGGTACCCTGGGGTCCCCGAGTCCGTAATTACTCTGAGAATTCCTATTTCTCCAGAACTGTCAAGCAAAATGCCTGATGTGCGCGTGATGAATCTGGCTCCCTCTGGGGGTTGGTGGAGCAACCGAGGCCTAATCTATTTGAACCTCTGCCTAGGCTTGTATGTTTCCATTTCCTTTATAGAGAGAGGTAGTGCCTTTAATTCGGTGATAGGTCGCTTATCACATCATACACTCATGGGTATGATGAGGCCATAGGAAATAGCTTGCAGATAATCCCTGTATGCCTGACTCTTAGCCCCCTTGTCACTTGTGCTGACATACTTCGACAGGCCTGGCAGAAGTACTTCAATCAGTGAGTGCCGACCACACTCAAGCTTTCTAGAAAGGCTCATTTTCGGGGGCTTACGTAGTCCCACTTCAAACATTCTCGGTGCGTAAACGCTTCTGACTTCAGTACCGGGCTAACTGAAATCACACTTTCCAGGCTTGATAATCTCCGCACAGAGCGTCGGGACCCTGGCAGCACTCCCAATTGTACCTTTCCTGTGTGATCAGCTTGGCCGAAGAAATACCCTCCTCTCTGGTGCCTTACTCATGTTATGGGGTATAGCGCTGCAGGTGACATCGACAGACCTTGCACAGTTCATCCTATCACGAGGATTAAGTAAGTACTCATGTATCCTTCTGGTCATTCCAAGGCCCTGAAGCAAACCAGTCGGATTTGGACTATGCTTTTCCACCAGTGCATCGCCTCTTGTAAGTTTCCCATTGGTCGTCGGTTTGCACTCTTATATTCACCACCTCTCCCCCCGTCTCGAAAAAGCTTATTGTTGAACTTGCACATCCAATGCAACGTGCGCGACTGACATCGTCGTACAATGCATTCTGCTACGTCGGAAGTATTACCGGTGAGATCATTTTCACCAATTCAAGCCGATGAAACTCAATGATCCCACCAGTGGCGTGGATTACATTTGGCACTTTCCGCATCCCGACGGCGTGGTCTTGGATGTATGCTTATTATTCACTGAGCGGGTGTATGGTGACCGATCCATGGCTTCAGACTGCCATCCCTCTTTCAAGCCCTTTCTCCCGTATTACAAGTTCTCTTAATTTGGTAAGTCCGCCGAGCCTTTGTTTGAGTGAAACCAGAACCTCGGCATGGCTCAATCCCAGGTTGACACCCGAGTCCCCTCGATGGCTTATCTCCAAGGGAAGAGACAGAGAAGCGGTTGAGATACTAGCCGCATACCATGCGAACGGTAACATTAAAGACCCCCTCATTCAGGTGAGCGGCCTGGAAGGAGATCATCTTCAGCTTTCTGCTGAGATTTTATGCCGCCAACTATAGCATGAGTACATGGAAATCAAAGACGCTCTCGCGACTGAGGAGAAAGCTAAGAAAGCGAGCACTTATGCGTCCCTTTTCACAAATTCCCAGAACTTCAAACGCATGCGGATTATCATTGGTTAGATTCCTATTCTCTTCTGTCGTTTCACTCTGAATGGCACAATATACCACCAGCACTTGGCTTCTTTAGCCAATGGAGTGGAAATGGGCTTGTGTCACATTACATTTCCATCATCCTAGATGTGAGCCGTCCTGATTTCTCCCCGAGCTTTGTCCTGACGATACCGATGTTTTCAGGATCTTGGTATCGATAAAGTTGAAGCGAAAACTACGATTAATGGATGTCTCCAAATTTTCAATCTGGCGATGGCTCTCGGTTTGTGCAGTGGTTATTTCCCATTGCATAGCGCCTAAGTCTGCTATCTCCTAGGCGCCGCCCTCTTTGTTGAACGCATAGGACGGCGAAAGTTGTTCCTGGCTTCGAACGCTGGCATGTTCCTTGCGTTCAGTGTTTGGGCTGCGTTTATTGTGCTTCGCACGGAAAAGGGATATCTTTGGACTCAAAAGGCCAGTGTTGCATTAATGTTCATCTTTTTTGGGTTCTATAACATTGCCTACATGCCCTTGCTTGTCACGGTAAGTGCCAGTCGTTGTGCGCCCCAACGTTGCCAATATCGGAAGTCCCCTTAGTATTGCCTCGAGATTCTTCCCTTCGAAATTCGAGCCAAAGGTTTTTCCGTAATGGTATGTGACCTTCAGAAGCAAGTTTAGATATTCTTATCTGTTTCTCGCCAGAACCTTACTGTCTCCGTTGCTCTGGCCCTCAACCAATACGTTAACCCAGTCGCTCTGGCGAGGTTCGGGTGGAAATTTGTACGGGAAGATACTTCCTTCCTCAGATGTTGTTGCCTAATGCTCCATTCGTATAGTACTTGGTGCAAGTATCACCAGATTGACATATGGAAAGCCTGTATGAAACCGCTTGTTTTCTAGCTATTCTGGCTGGTTGGCCTTCGAATTCCTTTACATCTTCCTGTTCCTGTACGAAACCAAAGGCTGCACCCTTGAAGAAATTGCTCGACTGTGTGAGCTATTTGTCTCCGGTTTTACTCTGTGGAAGTATTTTGACATCTTGCTCATAGTTGACGTTCCGGATACAAGCAATGAGTCGTTCAACCAAAGATCAATGTTCGAGCCGCTCCGAGCCCCACGACAGGAGATGAAAATCCAGGTTACGCGTGATCGCATCCTCCAGAGAGACCCCTAAATCACCAGTGGAAACACTACAAAGCTCTGGACTCTAGAGTTCTGCCTGAAGAAACAACGGAAACTGGGAAAGAGAGGAATGACCTGGTCGATAATCAGGACAAGGGCCTCGTGCCCGCATTAGGGATGGATCGCGGTTGACTTTGGGGTTGCATTGGAAGTGCCCACAGTAGAATTGACCAAACAGGCCAATTTTCGTTTTGAACTCTAACAAAGGGCGTTCCAATTCCAAATGAAAAATATTGATCCTGAATTGAACTCTGATGGTTTCAAACACTCTTAAGTGTGGCCAATTATGAGTATTTGAGGATGCCAGAGACGCGTAGGCCTCTATCCTGAACAACTCAAACACTGCCAGTTCGGACTCCGTAGTATTTTATTACGGAGGGGCCGACCGAGGCCGCAACAAATCCTAGCCGTGAACCAAATATTCACCAGATCTCCGTAGGGGGGGATAAACCCATGCTTTCGGACCTGTGAATAGTTTACCTTCTCTTCTTACGTCAACCCTTTCGTCGTTTATGAATGAGTTGGTCCTTGCACTTTTTCCTTGTTGATAGCCGAATAAGCCATGCATGTTGTATAAAGCACTTCATCCGAGTCCTTTCAGCTACATGCATGGCATACTAATTGCGACTCCGAACTTGAATTCAGCTGGATTCGCTAGCTCCCGCACGCCCTCATCGCCACCTTAGGTCTCGTTTCCACTCTATACCCCAGAGAGCCTTTGTGGCTGGTCCCCGTTTGTGAGCTACGCTCTTCTCCACTCACTTTTAAACACTCTGGACGTGCAGCGGTGCTGTTGTCCGAATCAATGTACTCGAAAACGTGGCTGTGCCTCCCAAAGTTGCACTGGCGACTCGCCTCGTCTAGGTCAATGCTGGCACTGGTTTTTGATGGCATTATCCGAGCACCCCAACCCCCAAGCCAATTCCACGACGTTCGACTTGGTCAGTGGTGCGCAAATGTTCCTTCGCCGTGGCCCCGACCACCAGTGCCTTAGTGCCAGTGACTATGTTCAAGCATAAGTGCTCAATGCGACCGAGAAGGGTTGATATTTCCCCAGTGGGCTTACTTTGTGTATGGCGGCACGTGGCTCCAAACAATGGGAGCCTTGTGTTCCGGCGTCTTGCAACGAGCTCCTGTTGCAAGGCAACACGCCATTGTCCCTTCTTCCAGGGGCTCACAGAGCCGGCAAGTGCGCATTGAAATCAGTTACATTTTAGAGTGATCTGCCTGTTGATCGCAGGCAGTGGCGCCGGCTTTGTGCTTTTACCGTGAGATAGGAAACGATTTTGTGAATAAGCCACCTTTGGCAATGCACAAATGGAGTCAGCGCTGAGCGGGCCTTTGTAGAGGGCCAGTAGGAACCAGCCCGTGGTAATTGGTTGAGCTGCTTCTGCAGCCTCTGAAAATGGATGCGGTGAAGCGCGGTGATTCGGGGAGACATGCCTTTCTAAACGATGGATTGCCATTACTGTGATGATCAACCGAGACCTTGGGCCTTTATATGAGTCAAATCAGCTATTGAGGCTGGCCTCTGCATCTAAAGAATCCCTTCAATATCTCAGGAAGGCAAGAACATCTTGCATGGCAAGGCTATGTCGGTACCAGCCAGTAACGCTTCGAACACCGGAATATCTAGTATCAAGAGGGGATTTGATGCCATGACGTTAGATGATGACCCATCAACCAAAGCTCTGACGCCGCCCTCAAGAAAGCAGAAAATTCAACCAGGTACTTGGTCCAAGACTCCAAGCAGAAAAGCGCTAACATTTGTTTAGCATTGGACGAAAACTCCTTCATTAGAGGAGGGCTTGGGGACACGTCCAGCTGGGCCCACCGTTCCTTGGCAACTTTCAAGCATGAGCTGCCCTATCTAAGGTGGGGATCAAACGACCAGCTTCTCGTGAGGGCTTGCTAATAAGTCGTTCAAAGGGAAGACTGCGGTCGAATGCATTTCGGTGTGGATTTTGATATGCTCGTGGGACAGCGTGTCAAACAAAACCTGGATGTATTCTTCGTTTTGTGCGAGCATGCACAAAGATACATAGAAGCTAGGAATGAAGCCGCCCTATACCCTCCTTTCCAAGATTTCGCAAATGAATTATTTCGCTCCGCGGAACTACCGTTTCGTTTCATACACCCTTTGCGGCTTCGACCAGATGGCGGTCCTCACGGGAGCAGTCCGAAACGAAGGTCAGTCATATTGCCTCGCTCATATATTGCATGCGCTGAGACCCTCAAATCAAGACCTAGTGTCGTGATGATCCACAAGGACCCCATCACTCCTGAAGACTGTCTAGCTACCATTGATGTCTCTTGGTCAAAGGTAAGTGGTTTGACCGGTTTTTTGGAGGATTGTGCCTTAACTCTAGCGGGAAAGGCTGTTCTATGCGTGGAATTTAATTATAACACGGGAAAGATGCGCCATGGGGTTGCACAGAAAAAATTCCGATCACAAAAATCAAAGCCTGGGCGACGTTCACGATTTGAAACCTATAGAAATTCGATGCGCTCAGAAATGGCGAAGTTCTCCACCAGAGATGCCCCCCAACAGCAAGAAGAACTTGCAGCCCATGCACTAGAGATGTTTTCTGCGTCATGCGTCCGTCGTCACGTCCTGGGCCTCTATGTGGATTCGCCATCAGTCGAGTTCTGGTATTATGACCGCTCTGCAGGCTATGGGTCCGCACCGCTCTCATTTGCGAATGCCTGGGAACCTCTGGCTATTCTACTTCTTGCCATCGGCATCGCCTCTGCGGAGCAGTTAGGATTTGAGCCGATCATAAAGCCGCCCGGGCCGCCTGATTCCAAGCCTGGCTCACAGTCCTCGATGCCGATAACGGCAAAAGGCGCGCGCATACAGGTTGACGGAAATGAGTATGTGATAGAAGGGACACTGGGAAAGTTGCGGTCCCTAATCGGAAGAGGTAAGACTATGTGCAGGGCATTGGGCGCTTGGTAAGACGATAGACTTCTGCACCGCAGGGACGACAGTTTTTACGGTGAAGGAGATGCTAGCGAACGCGGGGCAGGCATCAGTATCCGACTCGGCTTCCGAGCGTCTTGTCCTGAAGCTTTCCTGGCAGCTGAAAGATCGACGATCCGAGGTTGATATTTTGAGGCGTCTACATGAAAGGGAGGTACCGGGTGTGCCATTTGTTGTGTGTTCTGATGATCTAGCAAGAATGCGGGATGGGATACACGGAAAAGTTCAAGAAATTATGGGGTTGGATGCCGACACCGACGATCGAATTTATCGCGCAATTATCATGAAGCCTCTCCTCACTCACTTGACAGCGATTGGAGATTGGACGACATTCTTTACGTTGTTTAAGGGTCTGATTAAAGGTAAGGCTCCCCGCACTCAATTCCAATGTGTATAATTGTAATTCACTTAGTTCATCGGGAGGCTTACATCAAAGCTCGGATTCTACATCGAGATATCAATCCGACGAACCTCATGGTTAGAAAAGAACCAAGTGGCGAACTCGTCCCTTTCCTCATCGATTATGACTTTGCGATAGTGGTGCCACTGATCAAGGATGAGGATAACCGCATCCGAACCCATCGAACAATGGCGACACCATTTCTTGCCATAGAACTACTGTCGGATGCACCACCACCTGCAATTTACCGCTATGACCTGGAGTCATTTTTCTGGTCCTTATGGTGGATTGCGCATTCGTACCTCAATGGGCAACAAATAAAGACGGAGGGGCTCTGCAGCTGGTATAGTGGGACATGGAGGAATATACATACTGCCAAAGGCGGATACATGAGTGCTGAGGCCGTGCAATCCACAAAACTAACAAAAAATATGGAGCATGCCAGGCCGGTCCTCAGGCGTCTGGCAGAGCTCTTTCAGCAGGCATTCCATAACGTACAAAAAGCTGGACGTATGGGTCGTGACGTGGGAAACACATGGAGCATGTTTCGGTGTCGACACAATCGATGGTTAGTTATGCATACTTAGAGTGTAGTACGTCCAGGAATTGGCTATAGCATCGAGTTTCATAGTCAGAATCGGTATTGTCTACATTGGCCCTAACGAGTAGCTAATATAATGTTCGTTAGGCTGAGCGACGGGAAGTGATATACTGGATCAAAAATCAGAAGAGCGGCTAAAAAAGTGGAATTTTCGTGCTTGATATGATCATGTCTTCTAGAATACTGAGTTTCGAGTTGATTATGATCGATTTACTTCGTTAAAACGAGTCCAAGGACAAAGATGAAAGATTCCAAGACATTCTGGCTCTACGCGGCCTCGCTATCATGTGGTAGAGCCGCTATCCTACCGAAGAGTACATGAGGGGATCGTCAATACAAGGTGGGTTACTGGTGTGTAGCGTCCGTTGCATCGGAGTGCCCCTATCTATATATATATAACGTCGCGAAGAATGCTTTCCTGTGGTGAGATGGGATACAAAATGCCGAATGGAAAGCTGTCTTGAACACATTGGATTCCTTGACGGGCACCCTCAGCTTTGTCATAATAGTGGATGTGGCAGTAAGTCCGAGAATGCATCGAGGGCCACTGGGTTAATTGGGATGGGCAATAAAGTTTTGTAATGCCGTCCACCGTGCATTCTTTATGCAGCCCTCCTGAAGAGCAAATCCTCGAAAGGCACATACTTCAAGGAAAACCCCCCGATGACATCGTTAGGGTGGCTGCTACCTGACATTTGGGCATCAAGGTACCGTATTCAGAGCACTAATTCAGAATTTTTGGATTTTACGTCTTTTCTCAGTTCACAGTATACTACGCTAGTATTCTAATGCTATCCACCCACACAGACCCCCTCTTTTTTGAGCCGCGAGGACAACCCGGAACCCTCCAGTTCACGAGTGACGTGAAGTGTTTTGTGCAAAAATACTATCACCTTCAATGGTGATGACGAGTGAATCAATGAATGGCTCCATATATGCAAGCGGGTCTGCTCAGCGCAAGTTATGTTATGCTGGTATGACCTCGACAGTCACAGCATCGGTCAACAAGCTGGAAAGGGTAGGGTAAGCTTGATCCACCCTTACAGTCATAGTACCGTTCAACCATGTTCCCAGCGGTCTACCACATACCTTCCGCCGCCCTTCGCAGTCGTGACGTGCTATTTCGGCATATGTACCGGAGTAAGCGAGACGCGCACGAGATAGGATATGAGTATATCGAGAACTAGACTGGTGTGCATGCGTTTCTGGATATTTAGCCTGCAAACTTGAGGCTGCCACTTGCCAAGGACAGCGAATCAATTTGTCATCGGTTGAATCATTCTCTCGACCACGTAAAAACAAGGCGGGTTGCTTGACTGCTGACGGCCGATAGGTGTAAACCGCACGAGGAACTGGTCGGTCCCGCGTCAATTGCCACAAAATGTTCTACATCTCCTTTTACATCAACCCTTTCGCCGATTATGAATTATTTGGTCCTTGCACTTCCCTTCCCTTGTCAATAATCGAATAACGCACGTATGTTGTATAAACACTCCACCTGAGCCCTTCATGCCAGTTACACGCCATATCAATCGCGACTTGGAGTATGCCCGTTTGAATGGGTCGCAGTTCCACTCTACTGGCATACACGATATCTTACCAGAGAGGGCCTCTGCGACTGACCCCCCATTTCTGAGCTACATTCTTCTCCACTCAGGGAACAATCATCACTTCCAAACTCGAGCGAGGATTTTGCAAATACGTATTTGTTGCTGTTGACGTCACATCGGAAACGTGGCTGTGTCTCGCCACTCACCCGCGTCAATGCACTCAATGTGTACTGTAGTGACTCGCCTCGTCCAAGTCAATGCTGGCATCGGTTTTCAAATGAAAATATCTGAGCCGTTCGACTTGGACAATGGGGCGCAAATGCTGTAGGATTTGCCACGACCTTGATCGTTAGTAGTGCTAGTAACTGTATCCAAGCATAAGCGCTCAATGCGGCCGAGGTGGAGATTCCTCCAGTGAATGACGAGCATTGGGGTCGCTGAATCCTGATGCAGGATTGTTAGTCATGCTTTCCCAGTAAGTTTGGGCGGCCCTACTTTGTGTATGTCCAGCGTCTTGCACTGGCGTGCTCCTGTTGCAAGGCAGCACGCCATTGTCCCTACTCCAAGGGTTGGCAGAACCGGAGAGAGCACATTGAAATTGGTTCCATTTTAGGATGATCTGCCTATTAATGTTGAGGCAGAGGCTTCTGTGCTTTTATACCGTGAGACAAGAAACGATCCTGTGAACGAGCATCTTGGGAAATGCCTAAATCTGAGCGGACGGGCCAGTAGGAACAAAGAAGCTCAGTCGAGCCACTCCTGCGGCCCCTCACAATGGATGGGGTGAAGTGCGACGATTCGAAACCTGACATCGAATTGGGGAGATGTGCCTTTCATAAGCGATCGATTGCCATAGCTGTGATGATCGACCAGGATCTTGGGCCCTTATATGAGCCGAATCGGCTTTGAGATTCACATTGCGTTGAAAGAGTCCCTTCGATGTCTCAGGGAGACAAGATCGTGCCACTGCGCGTCCAAGGCTTAGCGAAACCAGCTAGTGACACATCGAGCGCTGGAATATCTAGTATCAAGAGGAGACTCGATGCCACAGGCTTAGACGATGAGCCATCAACCAGAGCTCTAACGCCGCCCTCAATAAAGCAGAAGATTCAACTAGGTACGTAATCCAAGACTCCAACAAGCGGAAAAGCCACTAATATTTGTTTAGCACTGAATGAAACCTCCCGTATCACAGGAGGGATGGGGGATACGACGTCCTGGGCCCATCGTTCATTGGCAACTTACAAGCACGAGTTGCCCTACCTAAGGTTGGTGCAGAGCGATCGATTTCTCGTGGGGGCTTGCTCATAAGTCTCTAAAGGGAAGATTATAACCGAATGAATTTCTCTGTGAACTTCGATAAACTCGTAGGAATTGTATTGGGGGACTGCTTCCAAACTGCCCGTGAAACTTTCAGAAGGCATATTGAACATGAAAGTAATGCAGTCTCCATTCTGCGGGGTCATGCGCAGACCTACACGGAAGCCAAGGGTGAACCCAGCCTATACGATCCTTTTCGAGATTTCGCAAACGAACTATTTGGTTTCGCGGGATTGCCGTTCTGTTTCCTAAACACGTCCCCAGGGCCCCGACCGAACGATCGTCCTGACAAGAGTAATCCTCAGCGAAAGTCAGTCACATCGCCTTGCTCCCACACCGTATTTGGTTACATTCTCAAATCCAAAGGCCAGATATTGTGATGGTCCACAAAGACCACCTCACTCCTGGAGAGGATCTGACCACCATTGATATCAGAGCATTCCCCTGGTCGAAGGTAAGGTGTTTGGCTCATTTCCAGTAGATTGTGTCTCAGTGCCAGCGGGGAAGGTTGTTCTATGCATAGAGTTCAAGTACAACAAAGAAAAGATGGGTCAAAAGGGACCACCAGGAACCACACAAACAAAATCCCGATCACGGAAACCAAAGTTCCAGACAGGGGTTAAGTTAGATACAAAAGACGACCGGCGAAGTTCACGATCTGCAACCCATGTGGATTCGATGCGTTCGGAGAAAGGAAAGTCCCGCACCGGAGATTCGCCCCAAATGCAAGAACAGCTCGCAGCCTATGCAATAGAGATGTTTTCCGCGCGTGGAGTCCGCCGACACGTTCTGGGCCTCTATATAGATTCGCTGTCAGTCGAATTCTGGTATTACGACCGTTCGGCGGGATATGGGTCCTTACCGTGCCCATTTGGGGATCGCTGGGAATCGCTTGCGATTCTACTTCTTGCCATCGGCAGTGCGTCCGCCTCACAATTGGGTTTTGAGCCGAACATAAAGCCTCCATGTGATGCTAAACTTGGACTAAGTTCCTCGATATTGGTAAAGGCTGCAGGCGCTCGGATAGAGGTCAACGGAAAAGAATATGTAGTGGAAAACGAACAATTGGGGAGGGCGCGATCCCTCACTGGAAGAGGCGAGTACAAGACATTTCGACGTTGAGTTGTACAGACTGACCATTCCACATGGCAGGGACGGCTGTTTTTAAGGTGAAAGAGTCCGTAGTTAACACAATGCAAGCATCAGGAACAGGTTCAGCATCGGAAGGTCTTGTGGTGAAACTTTCTTGGCAGCTCAAGGACCGACGATCCGAAGCCGATGTTCTCGAGCTCCTGCGTAAGAAGGGGATTCCGTCCGTGCCGGAGATTGTATCATCTGAAGAACTGGCACGGATGCAACATGGGACACACGGGAGAGTCCAAGAGATTCTTAACTTGGATGTCGACAGGGATGATCGAATTTACCGCGCGATCGTTATGAAGCCTTTCCTTGTTCATTTGACGACGATTGCGGACTGGACCACGTTCTTCGAGTTGTTCAAAGGTCTAATTAATGGTAAAGTTCACTAGACTAATCACCAATCGTGCTTTACGTATATGTGATTATCTTAGTTCATCGCAGCATCTACACCGGGGCCGACATCCTCCATCGAGACATCAATCCGGAAAATTTGATGGTTAAAATGGAAGCAGATGGGAAACATGTCCCTTTCCTTATCGATTACGACTTTGCTGTCTCCGTGCCTTCAGCAAACGACACCCCCGATGGCGTGCCTTTGGCAGATGACGCTCCCGACGATCGCATCCTAACCCATAGAACTATGGCGACACCGTTCCTTGCCCTGGAATTGCTATCTGAGCAGCCACCTACCGCACTTTACCGACATGACTTGGAATCCTTTCTTTATTGTCTATGGTGGATTTCAGTCTCGTATTGCGAGGGAATACAAATTAGAACCGATCAACTGCTTGGTTGGTGCACAGGGTCATGGAGAAGCATTCGTTACTTCAAAAATGGACATATGAATGTCCGGGCAGTCGATGAATCGGTGTTCACGACGAATATGGTAGGTGCAAAACCTATACTCGAACGACTGGTCGACCTTTTTCGGGATGCATTCGATAAGATAGTTCGACAGGAAAGAGTGAAGGGCGACGCAGCACCGTTTGAATGGGAGTCAGCCGGAGGAATTATAACTTGGGAAACCTTCCAATCGTGTCTCTCACCGCATTGATGCCGCCGCCGTCCTTTAATGTAGGATATCAAGGAACGAACCATATGTCACATGTCCCCCTAGTGTTTCATGATCAAATGCACCAGTACCCGCCTTCCTATCGCGCATCGAGTAGCCATCGTGAAAGATTTGACCAAGGTCCCATAACCAGGACTGCTGGAGTGACGGATAACGGCTGACTGGTGAGCCAATAGGTCGACTGAAAAATCCTCTTTTCGAATATTTCATTTGGTGACGGGTCCCAGTATACCATTCGCTGAGTTCATCTTGCTGTATTTCGGTCCCATTTTCGTCGAAACGAATCAATATCCATCCAAGCACCAGAAGAAATGACTCTAGATCATGCCGGTACATGTGACGCCTTGGTGGAAGTTGATCTAGAAAATCCACGGAAAGGAACGGAAGAGTGCCCGCCAGCGTTGGGCGTTGTGGGTGAAGCGAGTCGCCTCCCCTAACCACGACCGCAAGATCGAGATCAATCAATACACCTTTCGCTTCGTTGCCTTCCTCAACCATCAGATTGTTGATGCTGATATCATGATGAAGGATGCCTGCCCTTTCGTAGAGGCTCCTGTGGGCTGGACGCGGTGAGGTGGGGTGTAAACATGGACTGGAAGGAGCTACCTTGGACTAACGAGCGGAAAGCCGTCTTGAACACATCAAGTCCTTTGACACGATAGAGGGGAATGCAGAGCGGCCCCATTACTTGCACTCTCAGTTCTCGGTCGTGATAATCAACGCCAGCAATAAGCCCGAGAGCACGTCGAGGGCCAGTAGAGAGGCGCGCAGGCCGGGACGAGCAATATAGTTTAGCAATACCTTCAACTGCACATTCTTGAGCTCTCCTGAAAAGCAAATCCTCGAAAGGGGCAGACGCATCCTGCCAGGAGAACTTGATTATGACATCATCGGGGATGGTTGTACTGCGGTCATCCAGCCGCGCAGACTCCGCTATCTTTTGAGCCGCGAAAACGACCGTCCCGCGACCCTCCAATTCACGAGCGACGTGAAGCGTTTTGTGCAAAAGGAATCGAATGCCATCAACAACTACACACGAGCCTTCGATAGACCCAAAAGCTTCCCAGGACGATGACGACTGAATGAATGGCTCTAAGCCCAATGAGACGGGTCCGCTTAGCGCAAGTTGCATCACTGCTGATATGATCTCGACAGCATCGGTCAACAAGTTGACAGGGGCGGAGTAAAATCCGCCCCCGCGGTCAAAGTACCAGAAGGATACGTTCGAACCTGTTGTCAAGAGTCCAATCACATGCCTTCTGTTGCCCTTGGCAGTCATGACTAATTCGGCATACCGGCGCAAGCGAGAAGCGCATGAAGGAAGAGTGTACGGCGAATCGGATTGGTCCTGATGTGACTTGGTATCAATGCTTGAACCATTTTCCCGAGACAAGACAGGATGCTTGACTGCTGACTGCTGACAGGTGTGCGAACCAAATGAAGAATCGGCCGGTTGTGTATCAATTGCAACAAGGAGATCTGCCCAGCTCCAAGTGTCCATGAGTGGACCTCTCCGCATACCCATTAGGACAAAATGATCTTCAGTTGACTGCTCTGAATCCTCCTGATCGTATGCGGGATGGGCGAAAGGATTGAAGTCAGAGGCACCTGGAAGGCCTAACAAATCACATTGACGGCAGATGAGCTTGAGCACATCGATGAAACCATCCTCGATCGTGTCTGATTCGGTACTGGACGTCGATTCCAAAGAGGAAAGGAAGCGTCGGCACGTGGATTCATAATCCGAGGATGTGGCGAGTTTGCGAGCGATATCCTTTAGATTAACAGATGTGGGGGGGATATCGAAAACTGCGGCAGCAAAATCTGATAACTTCACTTCGCTGTATGCAGCTGGTGGAGCCTTTGGGGATGACGCTGCCTGAGAAGACAAGGACTCGACAACCAGAGAACTTCGTGGAGTAGGAGAATTTGGTGAAATTTTTCGCCTGGTAAGAATTACGCCCTTGTTCTTCGAGTTGTGGATCGCATGGGGCCTAACTGTCTCTTGAACGAGGATGTTCTTCGCGTTTAGAGTCCTGGTAATGGGGTAGCGGCCTGGAATCTATGAATACGAGGTAACGTTGACCTCCGGGTGCTGCGGACTCACGGTCTCGAGATGAGCCAGTGTTGGGATCACCCTTACTCCGGCGCGACAAGGAGCGGGGCATCAGCAGACGATGTACTCCAACTGAGTTGCAGACAATGTGAGCTTATATCGCGAAAAATGAGATGAAGCTCAATGAGCACAGATGGAGGCGCAGCTCCAAAAGCCAATGCTGCATGTGGCAAGTTTGGCGGGTTTGGCAGAGGCGTCAAAACAGGTATCAATAAACAACTACTGCTGTAATTCAACGCACTCATCCTCCTAGGAATCTAAGCAACACCTAACAACCCCCAACATACACTTCATCATAGATTCTTCGTTTTCGTCATTTTTCATACCCCCCTTTTTTTTTCTTTTGGCCCTCGGCATTTATATTGCCTGGTTCATCTGTATCAGTATTTACAACATATGTACAATGACTTTAATCCTCGCTTTTCCACACCGTTCCCCATCCTTTGTACTCGCACATACCTTTTGTACATCACCAACGTCCTAGCTAGACCACAGCCGCAGGGTTCGAGACACGGCCCTGGATTTTATAATTCGCTGAAATGGTCTGTAGCCTGCCAATTCACGAGTGACAGATGAGCACAAGCTTTCATACTCAGTCAAAATGGTCAGAAGAACACCCACTTCTACGAGCTTCTGTGTAGTTTCTTCTTCCCGGACAGAATGACCAGCGTGTGTGATTTGAAGTTTCAACTCTGGCCAGGCCTTCTTTAGATCATATGCACTCCTCGCCTTTGGAAACCGTCGTTTGTCCCATACCGCAGAGGCAGGCGGAAAAGGTTGGGATTACGATAGATGGATACTTGAGACAAAGTCCCGAAGGAGCAGGCGAGACTTACCGGACAAACAACCTACAAGATTCGGTAATGGTTAGCCCGAATGAAGTGAAGGAAGAGATTAAAGCCTCCATGACAGACAACGGGCACAATTGGCACGTACATCATAACGACCTGGATTAGATGTGCAAAGTTAAAGACAAATATCATCCCCAGTAATGCAGCGGTACTTCACCTTGGACTACAACACATGGGATATGGCGACTAGCCCAATTCGACAGCGTTATCTTATGTGAATCGATGAACATCGATCTCGGCTCACATTTTATCGATCGATTGCCGCTCCAGTAGTTGTCCTTGCCTCATGAAGCCCTATCAGCCGAGGAACGAAGAATGAGCAGCAAATTCAGGGAGTATTGCCGACGCTTACTTCGTTGATGAAATAGTGATTCTCAATCCGAGCAAAAGCACTGGAATTTCAGTAGAAAATCCAACATTCATCAGGAGACTTGTTAACAAAACACGGAAAGCCTCACTTTGCCCAATCGTCCTTTGTGGCGCGTGCGATATCATCCGGGTCGGCTTTGAGTTTCGACGTAGCCATCCTGACGAGGGAGGAAATGCCGGTGACTTCGGCGTTGTCTCTTCCAAACTGAGGGGACAAGACGGATATACTTACTCCCATTTAGACCATGCACGCGCAGCGGACAGCCTTGTTTGCTCGTCAGCGGAATTGAGAAGCTTATGGTACGCCTTGACCAAGTCGCCGCGTTCACCCTCTGGGATGGGGGCGAGGTAATCGTCCCTGAAAAGATGGGAGAGTTATTGTCACCCAACCAAATACCTTGGGTCCTAGTGGTATGGGATCGGACGTACCATTCCTCGGGGAAAAGATGGCTTGTGCCTTCCTGATAGAAGAAATCGAGCTGTTTTTTTTTTGCTAAACTTAATGGTTCTTTCATGATGAGGGAGGCGTGGCACATACTTCGCTCTTTCGTAGGGTAAAGATACCCCTGTATCCCAACATTAGCCAGAGGTATTTGTTAAATGTGTGACCAGACCTCAATATGAGAGCCTTCACAGGATCGGGATGCGCCTGCAACATATTTAAGGGCGTAAGTATTGATCCATCCCACAGCCATCTAAGGCTCACTTGAGCATAGGCTAGCGAGAGAGTTGATCCCTGCATGGAAAATTGTGGGTTGTTCCACGAGTCACAGATCGGGTTGTCACGTACCCACGAGCCCCCGAAAACGACCCATCTATCGACCTTTAAATGCTTTCTAAGACGTTCGATATCTTCCACAAGATCCCAAGTCGTATTCTCTTCAAGGGATGCACTCGGGGTCGATTTTCCTGCGCCTCGCTGATCCAATAAGATGATTTTATATTTCTTTGGGTTGAAGAAAATTCGATCCTTTGGAGATGTTCCACCACCAGGACCGCCTTGTCGCGAGTTTGGGATCATGATTTAGGCAGCAGACTTTCAATTCATGGAGAATGGCAAGAACTTTACCGTGGAGGAATATAACTAGAAACAAGATATATTACGAATATCCCATGCGTGCAGTCTAGGAACAGCTACCCACCTGGGTTCCCTTCTTTGTTTCCACTGACTTCATAGCTATCAGTCAATACCAAGGTGAATCTGTGAGATCAATCTTGTGCACTACGCACGGCAGGGACCCACTACGCGTGGCTGGCTCACTATAGTGTATGAATGCCCGAGACCTTTAGGAAGCCAGTCTCATAAGGCTCAATATCCGAGTAGACCATAATTTTCAGACGAAGATTGAGACAGAGCGATCGATGATCTCTTGTTGTGGTGAGTTTGGGTCGGGACCGAGAGCCAGTGGTTTTGGCAATCTGAATCCGCATCTGGAAAGATCTGTCCTTACACGTCGGGTTCGCTTGTTTCCCTTCTTTTGCTCTTGCTGTCAGCCTCTGGGTTCTTCCATGACCTTGGGGACCCTCATGAAGTGCCCCGTCTCGCGTGTCTTGCGCTTATCATCTTTTCCTGAGCTTCCACAAATTTTTCGACTCCAGCTCAGTGGCAGCAATGTTGTTGATCGTCTCATTATCCGTCGATCTCGGCGATATCCTCTGCTTCAGCATCTCCTCGAGGATGTACTGAATCCTCCCCTTCCTTGTAATCTGTGAAATAGTGGCCATTCTCGCCTATGACTTGGCTAGTTAGTGTTTGCTTATATTGACATCGGGGGCGATTAATGCAGCATGCCCAAGCCCCATCGTTCTGACCGCCTCCCAAGCTATTCCTTCGCTTTCAACCATGAAGTACGTTCCCGATCCTAACCTTACATTACTTTCAAGCTCGCTTTCGCACTCGTCTGCGGAGTGTAACGTTTACACTCGCATCGAAGCATACACCTGCAAAGCTACTACCAAAGACAAGAAGTTGTGGAAAGCAATTGATGAACATTTCGAGGAAGAATTGAGCGCGCTCAACGATCCTAATTCGATGCAAATGCCTCCGGAGTACGGTTCTCCCCTCGACAGCGCGTTCGGACCGCTTGATGGCCGCCGTTCACGCCGAACCTATTTTCTTCTCGTCAACCTCCTCAACGTCGCGTTTCCAGATTATGACTTCTCCAACGTCAATCCGGATCATTTCACAAGGGAGCCCAATGGGGGCGTGCCCGTTCTGACTTCACTTTCCAACACCTTTGCCTCACTTCGAGACTCTCCAGCGTCGTCACGGAATGACGGGAAGTACTTCACTTCCCGTTCATACTCCTCTTTCCCCATCACAAACAATGCCGAAGATATCTTCCCCAAACGTGTATCCAGCTCCGCTTCGTCTTCTCCTATTCTGCGGCCCACCAGCAATCTGACCAGTCTTATGATGCGTAACGCCCCTCCCGTCATCGCGAATACACATCCAACTCTCTTCCGCATCCTCAACGGTGTTGTCACGCTTTCAGAATGCGAGGTTTATTCATACAACCCCGATCCAGCTTCCGACCCTCACGCCGGTAGTGACGGGGACTCAGATTCCGAAGGGGTGCTTGATTCGGACAACGGTGAAGATGACTTTTCCGATTCAGACTCCATATTTGAGCAAGGATTGGATGATTATTACGATGGCGCGGCTTTCTATCATCCTTTTACCGCTAAGCAACGGGATTCGAGCTCTTCTGATGGTTCAAGAACATCATCCTCATACTCGGGATCACCTATCCGTAGCGTCCCTATTCGTGCACCCGTATTTCACAAACGTCGGAGTTCCAACGGCGGGTTGTTATGGTCCTCTTACTGGTTCTTCTTCCATAAGAAAGAAAAGAAAATACTTTTCATTTCAGTGTGGGCCCGCGGTCGCAAACACCGTTCGTCGTACCTTTCCACAGCCGAGGAGGAATTCGAAGTATTTGAAGCCTGGGAAGGCGCGGTTGGGGCCGGGAAACGTGCGTTTGAGGAACAGTTGGGCGAACGAAAGGCCAAAGTCTCGATATTCTAATTGGTCACGAAGGTGCGTACGCGTCGTGACCTTGAGACCACTTACTGAGACCTGCTTTTAGCCGATTTGAACGTGCGTTTCTTGACAAGCCATTTCTATTAGGTGGAGATACGGAATTTGCCTAAGAACCATTTATTCTCATGTGCATGTTCGTTGTGTTTCTGGGTCTAATCATTGTGTTTGTGCCTCTGGTATCCTGTAACTTGTTTATGTGTACGGTTGTTCTATAGTTGTTATACTTTCACGACTTAGCTCAGTTCCTTGTTTGCTGTATACTTCTCTTTTACTGTATGGAATGTTGTGTACGTTATTAAGCCTTTCCTATTTCCAATATAATCACCCTTCTGGAATGAGGCTTGCCTGGTTTGTTCTCGTCCTTCCAAACATGACGTTCTTGATTATGTAATCAGCGTGCCCAATAACTGCTACACCTGCTCATCCACAGTCGAGGGGGCCTTCGCCTTTGACAACGCACGTTACTCCAGTTCCATGCTGGCATCCACCAGTTCGCTGCTCTCCTCAATACTCATCTCGATTGCCTCTTCTACATCCCTGCTCTCCCTTCCAGGAATTCCTCCAGGCGGTGGTATCCCGGGATTCTCCATAATAGCTAAATGTCTATTCCCGGGTCCGGAATCCTCTACCCTAGCAGGCGGCTGCTCCGTTCTGCCATTAAATGCGTGATGACGAGCACCCATACTTGGCACCCACTCAGCACCAATGATCGGCCCCCCTCGGGTAGTTGCTGGGCGTGGTACAGAGGCGGTACGAATCGACTGAATAATCGCGAGGTCTTGCTCAACTGCGGATATTGGTTTGGAGGGTGGTGGCGGGTCAGATGAACCAAGCGGTGGTCGAGTGAAAGAGTGAGCGTCAGTGTCGGCAGAGGGAGTGGATGAAAATGGGTTGATGACAGTGTTAAGCTTCAGCGCAAGATTGAGGAGTTCAATCACATTCGCGTCTAGGGGCTGCACGCTCAGTGCCTGTGATCAATAGTGAATTATTTTAAATTCTCAGCCGTTAGATCGTTGAGTTTGCGTGGCATACCTCGTGGTACTTCGTTATAGCATCACCGAGCTCCCCGAGAGCATGATGGATGATGCCGAGGCATGCAAGGCCTTGAGGATTTCTTGGGTCTATCCTAATTACTTCCTCATATGCTGCTTTCGCTTGAGAATAATTCCTAATGTTTGAATATGAGACTTCCGCCTTTCATACTAACATTTTTTTAAACATACTTGAGCTTCCGGTGGGCTTGGCCGAGGTTCAAGTAGGTTCCTAACCATGCTTGTTTTGACGTTTGAGACGCATCAGCTAATTCCAATGCCTTCTCGAACATTTCAACCGCACGTTGTGTTCTGTCACATGGAAAGTATCAGCCACCTATGGGACTTCCGCTGGGGAAGGCATGACTGACTGATTTTGATGGGATGCAAGGACACCCATCTCGTTCAACAGTAACGGGTCAGAGTCACATAAATCATATGCACCTTCAAGATATTCCTGTGCTAAAGGCAGGTTCATCATTCGAAGATGTTCCATACCAATATACAGAGAAGGAAGATGTGTGCTTTGGAGCCGTATCAGTCGAAGTAATGCTGCGCAATCATTTTCAGCCATACCCACCCGCGAAAAAGTCGTGCGCACGTCGAGTAGGCTGTCACGGCTTGATCGTGTTCACCTTCGAAAGCGAAGGTATGGGCAAAGGCAATCCAAGCAGGTGCATTGCGAGGATCGAGGAGTGTAGTTTTGCTATGAGGGGTCGCATTAGAATCCTTGAATCGCCTTGAACGGTGGACATTACATGCCTGATCCATCTTCTAGAAAGGGCGTACTTCTTTGTGAACAGATACCAAATTGCCACAGCATATGAACTAATAGGTGCTTCCGGCTCCTTCTGCATCAGTTCATGAGCGAGCAGGAATAGCTTGGACCGAAGGTTGGGGATGTGTTGCATGCAAGCAATATGAATGGGAATAGTGGGACCGTGTATCCGGGTCTTCTCCAGTATCCTAAGTGGAATGTTCTAAATGTGGAATTCTATGGAAGGCAAGCAATATTACCGAGATGTGATAGCGAAACAATCCGCATATCGATACTGGGCAAATAATGAATCGGCAAAACTAAACAGGACATCAACGTTGTCCGCCAGTCGGTAGTCTGTAGATAGTTTGTGCCGGGCTAAAGCAATCTCATGCTGGTGCTTAAACTAAGGGTAAAACTGGTGAGAAGTTGGCCGGATTATAGTACAATGAATACCTTACCTTTCGCAACCGCACAGTGTATATGGACCGAACAAATTCAGTACAGAAAGGATCTTCCCCGTGGAACTGCAGGGACTGGATGAACTCCCATTCTACCATGCAATCTTAGCCGTCAATCCTACAGAGATGCTTCTATCCAAGGGCAACACCTTCATCGATCTTCATCATTTCTCCACCGATGAGCTGCTCGAATGCATCCACGTTCTTATAGTCGATAGCTAGAGCTTCCATGAGACTTTCTTTGGCATCTTCGGCGCGCCCTATCCGCAATAGGATAACGCCTCGGAGGAAGCACATCGTTGATTCCACCTATAGAAGCCGTTAGGCTCAAAACTCTGGAGAAATTCATTGCGAACCTTTGTACCTCCTTGTGCATCTGGAATCAGGAATGGTGCTATGAAGCTCGCACGATCAGCTATCTAGGCATTTTAATCACTGAAAGACCTGTTCGTACGCGGCTCGTCTTCTCTACCTCTAAATGGATTAACTTCACCCAGCATTTCCAGCGCCTCATCCCACTTGCCAAGTCGAACCTAGCAATACCCCTGTAGGTCAATCTTTCTGGAAAGCAGAAAGGAAACGAACTGAACACTGGGCAGCTAAATACCGGCACGGAGCACTCAGATCTACTAGTCGTGAATATGTCCCTGCTTTCTGAGGGATGATGTTAACGCCACCCATAAGGGGCATATTCCCGCGCAATAGGCCATCCCGTTCCTTCCCCTTAGTAGTGGTTGCACGAGGCATCTCAAAGGCGTATTGGTTAGTTAGGATGGCTTCCGCACGTTGGTATTGGTGACACAAGAAATGAGCCTGCGCAAGCCAGAAAGCATCATTAGGGTCAGCTGAATGGTTGAGACATGAGCAAAAAAAATCCTCAAGATAAAGGGTAGTCATCGTCTCACATACATGTCCACGAGAACACTTTGTCTCCCCAGAAGATTGCTGTTTGGTAAAGGTGCTGCATCATAGCATCGTGCCGCCAGAGTCGGATGCGATCCACAATTTCGCTATGAGGATCTTGTTCTGGAAAATGTCCTCCTGGAGAGTGTTCTCCATTTCCCACAACGCGGGAGGGCTCTGTATCATAAAGTTGAGTAACTTCTTCGTCAGCCCTCCTAACCTAAATGTAGATCACCTTCAGCTGGTGTGCTGGGTCCATCATCTCCCGAGACCACGCTTCTTAGCTGAGACTTCCCGGGCCTTAATAGCGATGGCCCCCAAACCGAGCTGGCACCAGTAGGTGATGCCCTTGGAGATGATGTGGTGAGCGTTCGTATAAGTTCTTCGGGGCCAAGAGAAACAGAATCTGAAATTGATGTTCGGGGAAAATCCTTCCGCGACGAGGAAGGAAGACCACGCGTCACAGGAGTAAAAGGGCGCATTCTATCTTGGAATCTGTAACTCCGAGCGGAGCAGAATAACAATATTAATGGCCTTGTCAGACGCGTCACGTGTCTGAAGTGAAAAAAAAATTGGACCGATTACGTAATACTTCATGCACAACATTCTCATTACAGCACATTCCAAAAAAATCGACCGTTTTGATTTCATCGAAAGAGATCTAGGGCGTGATCCGGCCAATTTTTTTAGAACCCTCCTTTCGATGAAATCAAAATGGCCGATTTTTTTGTAAACACCAACTTGTGCGCAATGGGCGACCTGGAACTGCGAGGTAGCGTGGCGACGACCCCGACAAAAGTCGAAGCCACCAATTACAAGCTGAAATAAGCTCCCAATTATGCAGAATTGTGCCCTCCCCGCCCCCCAGACCCATGGCCCGAAAGCCCTTTAGCCTGGATTTCCCACAGCTTTTTGGCCGTGGGAATATGGGTCAGAGCATGGAGGCACAATTCTACATAACTGGAGGCTCATTCCAGCTTGTAATTGGTGTTTAAAGGCTTCATATAGACGTATGGATGATATCTAAAGCACAAGTAGGCTTCTGTTTGCTTTACCGGGCTGTATTTTTCAATTTGCTGAATTTGGGACACTTTGTTAAAACTGATCTATACCCTACATAACATACATGGCTACATTTCCCTACTTTAGCTCTTTCCAACGCATGTTGAATCGTGGAGATTGGTTGAGAATTGGGTGAAAACTGCTGAAGTGCGATTTTTTGAATGACGGAGTTTGCCTGGGATTCTCAAAATTGCAATATGTAATATAATACGATCCCAATATTCTCGCAATCTCGTTTGCTCTTAGACAGGGAAAATAAAAACGAGAGAAATAACACATTTTGATGGTGTTGAGACGCCTGTCAAACCGAACTCAATTGGATCGGCTAACTCCTCAGGTATATTCGGCCGAAGATCACATGTCGCATCGGGTTGAAATCCAAAACTAGATTCTAAAGAAAGAAATCGCGATACTTTTTCTTTTTCACTTTCCCTGCTGACGGAGGGAAAAGATATGTGTCCTACAGCTGAAAAGCTCTCTGGAGAGATGGTTGGCATTGAGACCAGTGCTGGTCACACCAATGGCGTTACTACCAATGCCACACACGCCCAATCTCCACAGCAACAACTTCGAAATCCTTACGCACCTCGTTATTCAGATTTCTTGAACAACGTATCCAACTTCAAAATAATAGAGAGCACCCTCCGTGGCAAGTAGATCAGTTTTCAATTCTTCTTCGTCGCTCCAATGAGTAGCTCGATCAACGACTTACTGAGTATTTCATTTTTTTAATAGAAGGAGAACAGTTTGCGAACGCATTTTTTGACACGAAGACTAAAATTGCCATAGCCAAGGCCTTGGATGCCTTTGGCGTTGAGTACATCGAGCTTACATCGCCTGCTGCTTCAGAACAGTCTCGGTTAGACTGTGAGGCCATCTGCAAGCTAGGCCTCAAGGCTAAGATACTCACGCACATTCGATGCCACATGGATGATGCCCGTATCGCTGTCGAGACAGGTACGCAGTCTTTCAATCGAGGGGCAATTTAGTACGTCTTACGAACGTGGAATTCTCAATACTGGTTGCAGGCGTCGATGGTGTTGATGTTGTCATCGGGACATCCTCATTCCTACGAGAATTCTCACATGGGAAGGATATGACATACATCACCAAGACCGCCATTGAAGTTATTAACTTCGTGAAGTCCAAGGGCATTGAAGTCCGGTTCTCGTCCGAGGACTCGTTCCGCTCTGACTTGGTGGACTTGCTCAGTATCTATCAGACGGTTGACAAAGTTGGCGTGAACCGCGTTGGTGTAGCGGATACGGTCGGTTGTGCTAACCCCCGACAAGTATATGAACTCGTCCGCACGTTACGTGGCGTCGTCAGCTGTGATATCGAGATCCATTTACACAACGACACTGGGTGTGCCGTTGCTAATGCGTACACTGCTCTGGAAGCCGGTGCCACACACATTGATACTTGTAAGCCGATTTGAGGTTTCATTTCTGTGGATGTCGCTAATTTGATTTTTCTACGTAAGCCGTTCTGGGTATTGGTGAGCGGGTTGGAATTACCCCTCTTGGGGCCCTCGTTGCCTGCCTCTACGCCGCCAATCCAGAATACGTCAAATCCAAGTACAATCTTCCTATGCTTCGCGAGATTGAGAACCTCGTCGCTGAGGCTGTCGAGGTCTCCATTCCCTTCCAAAACCCCGTAACTGGCTATTGTGCTTTCACGCACAAAGCTGGCATACACGCCAAAGCTATTCTCAATAATCCGAGCACCTACGAGATTCTCAAGCCGGAAGATTTCGGTCTCACTCGCTACGTCTCCATTGGGTAAGCTTGTCGATTTTCTACATTATCACACCGGATTTATAATGGTACCCCCAGTCACCGGCTCACAGGCTGGAACGCTGTCAAGTCTCGTGTTGAGCAGCTTCAGCTGGACATGACGGATGACCAGATCAAGGACGCTACCACCAAGATCAAAGAGCTTGCTGATGTCCGCACACAAAGTATGGACGACGTTGACACCGTCTTGCGTGTGTACCACTCTGGTATCGTCAGCGGAAAGCTCAAGGTCGGAGAGCTTGACGTTCTTGATGAGCTCTTACGGGCTCACAAGAACGGAAAGGTTGTGACGGCTGCTTCATCATGAGGCAATCACGTTCGTGGGGGATTGATTCGATTAAGATGCCTCCGTTTGATCGCTCGTTTCCTTCACACATACTTCATCTCTTCGTATCTGCCTATCTTTTTACCCATTTGTGCCCGTATTCGCCGGAAGCGTTTTCAAAAGGCACCCTTTCATGTGTCATGCATCTTGTTTTGCAGTTATTGATACCTAAAGCCGTTAAATTCGGATTGACGGCGTAGCTCTAATGGAAAGTGGGATAGAACATAAACGAGCATGTGTGCTTGAAATTTAAAGGAAGTCTCGGGGTAACTAAACTACTACTACACTGCACACAACCCAACGAGAACATCGGCTACAAGCAGATGGAGGAATGCTGCCCAAATGCTGGGATCGAGGGAGCCCCTGCGGGATCGGACGACCTGACTGTTAAGAACCATGAAGTCGAATCCCAAGCAATATGGTCACTCAAGGCGCTCACTCCTTGTGTGTCTTCCGAGACGACATCAGACTGTTTGGCGCTGGAATCTTATTATTCACCATAAATATTGTATTCGGGGTGACCATCCACGGAATATGCATTAATACATATATTGTCGCGTTCTCAAGCCCTCATGATTCATTGTAATGCATGAAAGTGGTTAAATCCGCAGTTGTTGTTGCACTGGAGGTGTGCTTTTGAGTGGTACGTCAGAGCAGTGGTCTTGCGCCGTTGACCCGGAATGTGTCAAATATGTGTCATGAATCCCCATTGCCCTCCGTGAGGTTGGGGACATCCATTTCGTTCCACCAACTTGTAACCGAGCGTTGCGATTTCATGTATACACGAGTCAGCAATTCTCAAACACTTAGCATTCTCGAGATTCGCAAGCAGGGTAATATCTGTCTCGTTAAATGTTCCCGCTATGCCACTGCCTTCCGGGCTATCATACTGGACTTGCGGCATGCACTCCAGGAACCGGACTGGATGGAATGTTGTCGAGTCTCGTGTTGAGCGGCTTGCAGTTCGACGTGGGGGACAGCCGATTTGAGGGAAGATCGGGGAGCAAGGTCAGAGTCGAGCTCTGAATGAGCTGTTGTATACTGTACATAGCTAGGTTCACAGGAACCACCAGATGATGGCAGAGCATCACCATGAAATTATCACATCGGGAGCAATAGTGTACCTTAGTGCCTTATCGCTCGTTTCATTCAGATATTTTTTCACCTCTGTTCCGCGCATCACTTTGCTCATTAGTCCCACCCCGGAAGCGATTCAGAACGCCAAAATCGCGGTTTGCTTGCCTAACGCGGTTATAGGATTAGTAATGAAGGGAATTAACATATAAAAATCGCAGACTTGCGGAACAGGGAATGAGGCATGGGCGGGTGGTCGCTGACCTAGCAAAATGAGTAAACTAACACGGTTAAATGTACAACAAGAAACGGACTGCACTGTGCACAATATGACAGGAATATCGGGGGGAGAGGACGCTGTCGCCAGGAACGGAGACCATGCGAAACAGTAACTCGAAGACTTTCGCTCGTGGGAGGATTAAATGTTCAACTGCACCGGTAGGTGGGCCATGTGCTGTAATTCCTCTCCACCATTAGCATATTCTGGAGTGGCGGTAGGTACTGGTCCTTTGAACCAATTCACGCCACCGTATCGAGGAAAATAGTACCACAGGAGAGAAAGTAACAAGGTGCCTCCAGTCACGACAACAGCTGTTTGATTGTTTCGAAATTAGGCTCGGATATGGAGAAGGGGAAGGCGATAAACATACAGTAATTCATGTCCGCGGCATTCGTCCGTGGCGCACTTGGGAAAAGAAAGACCGTGCTGGTAAATATCATGAAAAGCACAGCTATTACAGCTATTGGAAGGCCCTAATGACAAGAGGCATCGGTTAAGTTGTGTGTCGGACTAGGATTAGGTCAACGATAAACCTACCCAATGACCTAGGTGGAATGGGCCTGGTTCGAACTCATTAGCACTAAAGGCGAAGCGGCAGATGATTGGGATAGAATACTGATCGAATGAACGGAGAGATAGTGAACGGTGGGCAGTTATCCTTCAAAGGAAACCACTTACGGCCACATAGAGCTCGATTATAGATGCAGAAAAGACGGCACCGATGGCTGCAGGACCCGCAAATGAAAGCAGTCCAAGAAGAGCAGCCCCAAGAGCCGAGAACCAGACAGCTATAGAAGACAAATCAATTCACTGGGTCAAGGTTCAACAAGGATAATGGGATCGCACTGTTTACTGGAGTCTTGGTGAACGAGTTCACTCGGTATAGGTACTTTGAGAAGGGAAGAGCACCGTCCCGAGAGAACGCGAAAGTTTGACGTGAAGAAGCTAAAAGCTGTTATTTATCCTACTAGTAAGAAATAGCTTATTTATCTGGCCGCGCAACCGCTCACCATGCTACTTCCCATCATATACTGTGCAACGACCACGATTGCCCACAGAGCAAGTGTGGCCCTCTTCCCCATCGAGTTAAACAGGATGGTGGCCATTGGTTGGCCAATCGGGTTGTTGACAATGGATTGCATGTCCTTACCCATGTAGAAGCTGAGCACCATAAGTACTGCCGTGCCCAAGACACCACTTGTGCCGGTGGCGAGGACGATAGCCCACGGCACGGTGGTTGCCGCATTTACACTAGACAAGAGGTAAGTAAGCGGAGACGAGAGGGCAAGGCAGAAGATTTTCAACTCACGCTTCTTCGCTAATGTGCACACTGGCGTCGAAGGAACCTGAAGTGTCTCAAAACTCGTGATAATTTGTGAGACACTTCCGAAAGGAGCACTTACAAATGGTCCAGACAGGCGACACCCATGATAGGAAGAAGGCAAAGCCACTCGGCCAGCCGTTCACTTGGAGATAGATAGAGGACCATGAGTAACTGGCTTAAACACGACAGCGGCAAAACCAAATACGTACGATTCGTGAAGTTTCCTAAAGCGTAGGATGCGCTGTTGCGATACACTTTTGGAGTCGCAACAGGAATGACAATCATGACTGCTAAACAAAGACTATTAATGGTAGCGAATAAGTCACGGTGCTGGGTTAACAAACCAATCCATGGCGAGTTCGAATACTCACGCCAAGTGAAGGATTGTGTAGATATTTTGTAGACGTGCGAGGACGGCGGTTCCGAGACTGGGCATCAAAGGTTGTTCCAATTAGTTGGTTGCGATAAGTGCAAGGGGTTCCGAAACTGACCAGCAAATAACTGCATGTGAGATAATGACGGCAACATACAGAGCACTGGGAATAGGGATAGAAGCTGAGCATCACCAGCAGGAGATATCAAGCGAAAACAGCTTTCACTTACAAAGTCTGGCCTATCGTTGGGGAGAATGATAAGTCATGCGAACTGATTGTAGCAGCTGCCATAATCTGGACAGCACAACCCCAGTCGATCGAGGCGACGGAGGCTATGGAACCAATGGTATTGGCATCTGTTTAGGAAAAATTACTAACGGCAAACAAGCTAGAGGGCCCTCATATGAAACGGGGGAAATGCAAGGTACGTACAGCCAACAACCCAAGCAAGCACGTTCTTCCATCCAGGAGGAGCGTAATGATGCGCCCAGAAATAAAGCTAAGCGGGTCCCGAGGCGGGAAACTGTTAGCAAATTCAATGCTATCAAGATTCAGGCAGTCGGAAACTCACCCCACCAGAGGTGGGAGCGGCGCTCGCTAACTCAGCCATGGCCAACCCTATCGTCAGGATGAACGCCGAAGCGGTCAACCAACCCCACACCATTGCCACCGCGCCACCATTCGGGATTGCGTATATCAAGACAGAAGCAATACTCGGGAACAGTCCAATGGTCGAGAAATCAACCCCGAAGGTTTCGAACATGGTAAACGCCCGCTTAAACTCTTGCTTATACCCTAACCTTGCTAAATTTGCTTCATCTGGAGTAAGCTGAGCTGCGGGCATGATGACCAGGCGGAGCGTAGTTCAATGTGATCGAGGGTGGACGACCCGAAAAACCGCGCCTTTAAATACCCCGGAGAGAAGAACTATGAATTGACGATCTTTTGGTCATCGAAACCACAGCGTCTCAATAGACGCGCTAAACGTTATTTCAATTTGGCCTTTGCTTCTCGTCCTGGCCTTCCCAACCATTGCCCAGTTAGGAGTGGACACTATTAAAACCCTGCGTAGGCGCTTTGGTGTGCCTCAGACGCTGAAAAGTTTGCACACCCTGTGGCCCTGATCAACGGATCTAGTCAAGAATTTGCAAAACGACAAGCACTGCCGCAACTGACAGCGTGAGAAATATGTCCGCAAACTGAAGACACTTGGAAGCACAAGCACGTCGAGATACCTAGGTTTTTGCAACGCCCCAGATAAAAAATTTAGCTGAAAGGAAATATGGGTGACAGTATGAGGGAGCCTTCCCGTCACCCCCCAACAGAACGATAATGTAACGAATGGACAATGACAACGAAGCTGTGCAATCGTCAAGCTTGCTTGGTTACGCCCATGAGGCATTTTGCAGCAGCACAGCCAGTACCACCGATACTCATCCAAAATTCCTTGCACAGGCTGGCGACACTAGGCAGTGTCAATATGGAAAGACCTGACCCAGCCTCGATCGACTAAAGCTGAACTCAGTTGTGGGAAAAGTCATGCCAACCATATAGGAGTTATCTGGGGCTTGGGCTTGGGCGACCGTAAAGGGCGATAGCTTTACTCGGCTATAATGTAAGGGGACAGAGAGTCGCCCTTTGTGAGCTACGTTGATCAGGATGTTGGCGATGGCACGCACATACACGTCATTTTCATGGTGTGTCCTCTCACTGGTGGCTGCAGTACCGTTGACTCCCCCCCCCTTCCTTCAGCATCCCTCCACAATAGAGACCGCCACTCTGTGGATCTTACATCAGGGTCACCATTCATGGGGAATGGTCGACGATTCCCATGGAACTCACGCTTCACTCTATCAATCCGATCGAGGATGACACCAACGATGGCAGTTTGTTCATCATTAACATCATGGGGCTCTGACCACTCAATCGAGGGGGCCACGGTGTCACCCCCAACCGCACCAATGGGCTGGCGTACGAGTTTTCCAGCTTGAGTCAGGGCAGTCGATGTGTGTGGAAGCGGTGGCATACATGTGAACGGAAGGAGTCGCATACCGGCACCTCAGTTTGCGCATGAGGAATCGAGCCGCTGTTAAGGTGGAGTTGATGAATTGTCACGGGAATGGACGGTCCAGGCATGACCGTATGAGTAGCGATATTCACCGTGATGGGACACTGAATGAGTGGGGGGTGAACGCTTAGCAGAGAAAGGAGACACTGAGAATGACATGGACGAACGTTGATCATGAGGTGCACATGGGCCATTCTGTTGACGCTCGAGGAATACGTTAAGTGGTGGTTGAGAGCAACCATTTCACATTGAGACGTTTACAGTGGGTGTGGAGACACCCTATTCCCGTTGATTTCACCCTTCGGCAGCATGAATCACATATGCCGAACTCTAGTGGAGACCTACCATAAACAACCCTGTTGCGTTGTGAAGACTCATGAATGGAAACTGAAGTGCCTCTCGCCCACATATGTCAGCTCAATCCGATAGTCATTCCGTCGAACCCATGCTCAGGTGCACTGGAGGTAGTTTGTTGGACGAGGAAAAATGTCAGGACAACACGACAATATGTGATTGCACTGGGTTAATCACACATGACTCCAAAGGAGCATTCGAGCGAGTAAGTACTCTCACGATCCGTCATATGATCGGGAGGAATGAAAGACGTAGCTGGACAGATAGGCTAGCCAATCGGATGCCATTGGTAGCACGGTGTGGAGGAGTACATCAGAAACAACGGAATGGACATGTACCCGGAAGGAGATCAAAAATGGCATAGGACCTGGGACACACTAAACGTCTCCAGTGTTTCAGAACTGAGCAATGTCAGAATGCGCCAGCGACGCACCAGTGGGAAGGACAGAAAGGCCCATTTTTTCATTGGTTCCACGAGTATTTTGGGTTTCGGGACAGGGGAGCTGAGTGATCGAAACGGTATAGGAGAAATGTCATCGCAACATGCTGAGATCGTCTATCTATAGAGGCTGGTATCCTGCCTACTGAGATCGTACACTGGCAGCGGACTGGGATGGAAAGGACGTCATCAGATGGTCGCAGTGGGTCATATAAAATAGCAGGGACTCGAAACACCGAACGCCACCGAACTGAATATTGCGATGGTCAACCAAAGTGTTAACCGATGAAAATTGGAGTCAGGTGCAGAGCAGGTAGTGTCGGAAAATCGCGAAATCGATCAAAATCACGAGACTTGACATTTAAACGCCAAAATTTGACGTTTAGACGTGAAATTTGGCGTCTAATCAGTTCGGTTCCGTGAGCGGTCCATGAGTTAGTGGACACGGTCCGTATGGACCTGCAATGCGTATGATTGTGCGCCAGCGATGCGAGCCGTACGTCAATTAAATACATTAATAGTAAATGCAGGAGAGGGTAGCAAGTGAAAAAATGATGTAACGCAACGGAGGCGATGGGGAAGGAGGTGGGAAGCGCGGAGATTCAGTTAAGAACTATGAAAGTAAGAGTAAGCGCGCGTTTAGTGGATAGCGAGAGCAGGGATAACCGTGTGCAGGCCTGAGGAGCGGGGCCAGCACACACGGTTAGAAGCCTCATCGCACTACCGTTAACTTACCAGTTAGACGTTGTAGTACGATTGCGCAGGCAGGTGGGGAGTGGATAAGGTGCGCTATTTATCTCGCTCCCGGATGCAACTTGTCTCTTCCCGCAGCTGGTCTGAGACCAAGTTTGGGCCCGGAGGAGGGTTTCGTCCGTCTTGTTCCATCCGCACTGCGACAGTGCAGAACAAGACGGCCTCCTCTGAGGCGCGCGCGGATCCACCTGATTAGTCACGTGAAATGGGATTAAACTGAGATGAATACGTTTTTAACAATTTAACAAATGTGTCATAAATGCTTCTTGCTGCATCGAAATCGTCAAAAACTTGTCTCATCTAACACATAAAGTGCCACCACATCTGGCCAATGCATTCTCATCGGCTGTTGGATGGTTGTTGTAAAAAAACGCCATGAAACGTTTACCGGGCGTTTAGACGTTATACGGGATTTTCCGACAAGATAAAGCAGCACGTGCAGGGTCAATAGACTAGATATTGATCAGCGACCGCAACTACTCCTAGTACTACTAGTACTGGATTGTGCTGATCCACATCTTGGTAATAGCACCTTACGAAAGAGTACTTGCTTGCCCACGAGCCATGGTGCAGTCATCAGATTCCTCCTGAATACATCCAGAGCAGGTTCCTATCATGTTTTTTGGTATTGGCCTCCAGCTGACTACCACGGACTTACTCCCCGTTGCCTGGACTCTCAATGCACCTATCTCTTCCCCAGGAGATGGACCGACACAACCCCTGTCCCTCGTTAGGGACATTCGTCGCGCTATTCGTAAGGGCTCACGTTACACAGGGGGCCTGGGGAATCATGTCACCCAGTATGACGCGAGTGATATGCAGATCCCCGCGGAGGCTCTGCGTGATCTGACGGGAAGGGAGCCGGAGTCGGTTTTAGCCACAATAGCAATTGCGTTGACAACACGTTGAAGCCATGAAGCCATTGCCCCCTTCACGATTGCACATCCTCGCTTGCGTTCGCCTTCCCTTTCCTGGCCCTTGCTCCTGCCATCGTCCTCATCTTCATCCTCGTGTAAAGTAACTATCTCCATGTCTCTGTCTGCATTCTTTTCAAATCGCATTCGAGGACTTTCTGTCGCTGTCTGGATCTCTGTGTTCTTCGTCTGTTCTCCAAACTCTGTGCCGTTTGGTTCAAGGACGCGTCCAACTGAAGCTATTAAGGAAAAAATTAGTCAGCTGTAAACTTGCCTTTGAGAACCGTTTGAAACATATACAACTCCACCTGCCCTCACTCAGGCTGATCCGTTCCAAATCATATGCTGCTGCCCCTAGTGCCCTCAGCCACACGACCCATGATGGGGTTAATGGAATTCCCGACTGTGTTTCTACTGTGAACCATTGCGCTGAACCATGGCTACAGACGCCATCGGTGTGATGCTCACCACGATCCAGTTGGTATTACTGGGTTTACAATGTTCATCGGACTCACCATCCCCTGTCAGTTGTTTCCCTTCCTGGTTTGCTTCAGGATTGGTAGTCCGGACTCCGGAGTCATGCGCGATTATGGCTGTCCAACATCCATGACCTGATACCACATTGTCCCTATATAACGTTTTGAAAATTAACCCCACGGCTGTACGTCCTTCACTTCTGCTCCTTGACTACGATGGAGAACAACGCCATGGACCAGTACAAAGAGCTCGACAATTCTGTCATTCAACAACAACGTGGAATGGTGTTCACGTCGGTTGGTAGATGTTCCTCACGAGGTCGGAACCACTGACAACTTCAAGAGTCTAGCTGGGACTTGGACAGAAATGGCGGATTTCGTTCTGAATCAGATTCATGTAAACCCATCCGCGGTTGTTATACGGAAGACACCACGTGCACATTTGTCTGTCGATTGACAGCGTTATACCCGTAGCGTCCAAGCCACTTCGATGTGAAGACAGAGATGTTCAATCCAAATTCCGTCATTCGGGTAACCCTCCACCTGGGTCGTTTTGAGCTAAATGCTCACATGGCACTGAGAGTTTCATTTACACGATTTTAGGTGGGTTCTCGGTCTGACGAAATTCCATCTCCCTCCCTTTCGCTGCCCCGGCTGATTACACCTCCGAATGGAAACGGAAGCTGTAGAGAAGGATTAGTGCACTTCGAAGGTTGGACAGGGAAACCACATTACTGCAGGTTGGTACGCGCCGGTAGCGAGCGTAAACCAACAGCCATGCACGATCCCGTGAATTCGAAACATTCGTTTCAGTAACCGGATGCATGTCCTTCCCGGGATCGTTGTTGAGCAGGACAGTACAGGTAGACAGGGTGGAAGTAGCGATGAAAGATCCTCGTACAAAGAGTAGGTCCCCGACGGAAGGGGGAGGAACCAAAATGGTCTTCGGGACGAAGAAGTCGAACTTCGCAGCGGTTGCATCTGCGACATCTGAACCTAGCTTGGGAGGTTAACGCTGCGGCAGCGGTGGGGAAGCCAGAAGAGAAACTGGACGCACCAATCAAACTGTGAAAACGATTGTGGTTCGTTTCTGGAGTCGAATTTAGGAAAGCATACATTGTGAAGTGCGAACGCAACGTAATGTTGAGCGCCATGAGAGGAGGGAGGGACAAGCAAGAGGTGAGAGGAGATCGTTTTATATCAGAACGAAAGTCGGCTGAGTAAATGAAGCCACTTACATGAGCATCAAGCTTGGGATGAGATGGATGTCGAGAGTGGCGGAAGATGGAGCGATACATAGAGAAACATTCCGATATTGAACCGCGTTGAGCTTGAGTGACCCCCTAACCGTATATAAAGCTGAGACCCTGTAGTAGTATCTTTGTATTTACACCCCCCCTCTGCATATACGGTTGAGGGGTCGCTCAACGCTTACACGATCAATAATGGGCAGTCTGTGTGCCATCGGAATCGAGGGTGATGCAGTTCCCGATGAATATGTGAGTGTGCTTACATGTGAGATGGAACGCTTAGTGGCAACCTGGGTTTAAATGAAAGCCAGTGACAGAAGAAAAGAATGTGAGGTGGCGACATGGCCCCAAACGAGCTTAAGCGCGATACAGGTGGACGCCACGGATGTTAAGGCGCAATCGAGATTTGCGTTCGACGTGAAGTCAGTACGACGTCAAGCCGTCCCTAAAGCCAGCGAATGAGAGAGCGAGAAAGGCGAAGCAACCAATCGGAGCGCTTCGATCATAGCTCGATCGCCCAAGCTTTCAGTATATGTAGAGATTTGGATATTGAATATATACCGACGGCCCAGCGTTCGATCCCCAGCAAAATGAGGAAGCGAAGAAGAATGAGTACATACACTTATGTTACTAATACACAGGGTGGCGAAATGGGTAAACTAGTACAGGAGAACGATTACGGGAAAACAAGTTCGCAGGAAGGGGACTTGGCTCAGTGTCAAAAACCGAAAGCCAAGCAGGAAACAGTAACCTAAAAGATGTTCCCCCTTTAAGTTTGCCCCTGCCCCTGTCTTGGCGGTAATAGTCTGGTAGTGGTGGTAGACCGTGGCCCTTGAAATTCATTCTTGCCATGAACATAGTACCATGCAAATGAAAGGAGCAAAACGACTCCCATCACGACAATGGCTGTTTCATGTTTTGGGATTAGGATTGCAATGTCTGGGAAGGGAGAGAATAACGCACTGTAGTTCATGTCAGTTCTGTTTGTTTGGGGTCTACTTGGGAAGAGAAAGATGACACTGATGAGCGCCATGAAGAGTACTGCAACCACAGCTACTGGGCGGCCCTGATGATGAAAAACAAAAGTCAAGCTGTGTAACCATGGGTTTTGGAATGACGATAAGCTCACCCATCTGCCAAGATGGAATGGACCTCGGCGAAATGTGTCCGGGGGGGCGCAAAACCGGCAGATGATCGGAATAGAGTACTAGGTGAGTGGGTGGAATAGGAACAGCGGGGATTAGCAGAGTCCCTCCAAGTGTGTTCTTCAAACAAAAACTCCTCACCGCCACATAGAGTCCAACAACAGACAGAGCAAAAACGGCATCAATTGCCGCAGGACCCGCAAATGCAAGCAGCCCAAGGAGTATGGCTCCAACTGCAGAAAACCAGACAGCTGCAGCAGAGCATTAGATCGATGCCCCCATAAGGATAAGATCAACGCACTGTTTACGGGTGCTTCGGTAAACGAGTTCAGCCGGTAGAGGTACGTGGAGAAAGGGAGCGCGCCATCTCGAGCGAACGCAAATGTCTGCCGTGAAGCAGCCAAAAGCTGTCGTTCGTTCCTCCAGTAAGATAGCGCCCCTTTATCTGGTTACACTAATGCTTACCATACTACTCCCCATCATATACTGTACAGTGACCATGATCACCCAGAAAGCAAGCGTGGTCTTCTTCCCCAGCGAGTTGAAGAGAATGGTCGCCATTGGTTGACCTATTGGATTATTCGCAATGGCTTCCATGTCGGTGCCCATGAAGAAGCTGAGCGTGATGAGGATTGCAGTGCCCAGAACACCACTGGTGCTAACAGCAAGGACAATTCCCCAAGGGACAGCGGTCGCCGCACTTACTCTACGGACCAAAACAAACGAGCAGGAGGTTAGGAGGTTAAGAAGGCAGGGGGCAGGTTTCTTGACTTACACCTCTTCGCTAATATGTACACTAGCATCGAATGAGCCTAAAAGGCATTTGAATATAATTAGTGTTTCAAGAGACATTAACTGAAGGGGTCACATACAAATGGTCCACACGGGTGACATCCATGAAAGGATGAAAGCGAACCCATTTGGCCACCCATCGACTAGATGTATGATTGAACGTCGAGTGACACAGCTTCGATGTAACACGGGAAGAACTGAATACATACGATTCGTGAATTCACCTAAAGCATACGATGCTTTATTGTGATACTCCTTAGGGGTTGCAATGGGAACCGCAATCAGTATCCCTAAACACAGACTATCGATGATGACGGATAAGTCGATGGTGCTGGGCAGACTGGCCAACGACGGCGAGCCACGACACTCACGCAATGTTGAGAATCACGTATGCATTTTGTAAATGCGCAAGCACAGATGTCTTAAAGCTTTGTGAAAAATCATTCCGATCGATTAGTTGCAATGATTGACTATAAGGGGATTCAAAACAGACCAGCATAACAAGGCATGCGAGATAACGACAGCCAGGTACACCGCACTGTGAGTCGTAGAAGAAACTCAGCATCAGCTTGGAATGTCAGGCTGACAGGTCACTCACAAAGTCTCGCCTACCGCAGGCGAGAAGGATGGGTTGGTGAGCGTGGCCGCTGCCATAATCTGGGTCGCACAACCCCAATCAATCGATGCGACGGCGGCTATACAACCGATCGTGTTGCAGTCTGTTCGGGAATTCGTGATATTGTTAATAACGAAGGAAGAACCCCCAGGCGACAATTAATGCAAAGGCACGCACAACCGACAGCCCAGGCGAGCGGCTTCCTCCACTGAGGAGAAGCGTACTGATAGGTCCAGAAATAAAGCTACAGGACGAACAACCGTTAGCGAACTCAGTTCTCCCGAAATTACTGCCTCAGGAGTCAATAACTCACTCCACCGGAGGTGGGGATCGCGCTCGCCAACTCGGCCATAGCCAACCCGATTGCTAGGATGAATACGGACGCGGTGAGCCAGCCCCACACCATCGATGCCGTGCCACCATTCGGTATGGCGTATCCCAGGACCGACGCGATACTTGGAAATAATCCAATTATCGAGAAAGAAATCCCGAACGCCCCGAACTTGGTGAACACTCGCCGGAATTCCCTCCTGTACCCGAACAGGGCCAGGTGTTGATCATCCAAGCGTCGTTGAGTATCTACGGTACCTGTGGACATGACGGTCTGGTCTACCAGTGACTCAAGACCCACTTCCCCACCTCCCTTTTGTATGCTCCGCAGGGGGTAGACAATGTATTGATGGATGAACAAGGGGAAAATTCCTTTCGTCACCGGAATAACGCCAAGATAAGGGTGCAATTAATAGGCAACATTATAACAGCCTTTCACCCCCTTATGGTTTATGTAATTCCAAGACGAAATCGTCGCAATGGCCGCGCGCCTCGTTGCCGCAGATCAGGGCCAGTTTGCAAAACGTTGCAACGGCAACGAAGCATTGACGCAAGCAGAGAGAACAGCCCCTATGCAATGAGAAATCTTTTGACCAGCGGCTCCTTATGATGACTCCAGCATAACAAATCCAGCTGAGGGAGCCGGCAGACAACAGTGGGACCGCCTTCCTGCTAGTTATTACCCGAGTAAGACAATCAATGGCAAATCGATTGCAACAACCAAGCTGTGCGGTATTAAGGAGTGCACTTCACGGCAGCACACCCAGTATTATTGTATTATCCAGATCCACTTGCACAGGCTGGGGACCTCAAATGGAACACATATTTTACTGATGGCAGCAACCAAGATTGTGTCAACGACAGAGCGGGAGCCAAATTCGAACCGAGGCACAAAGATGTTGCGAAAAACAAAACCCTATTCGGGCTGATTCAGTGATCGATGTACAAACACTAATATCATTATGGTAACAAATTTCGTCGAGTGAACCGTACAAGTACTGTTGAGTGAACATTGACACCTGCAAAAAACAAGCATTCGTTAGAAAGCTGCGTGATCATGATACGTGGATAGACACCGATCAAATCAGAGAAATTTTGTCTCATAGACATTTGGGGCGTTACTCCCGTCTCGACGAGCTGGGTTTATTGTGAAATAAACCAACATCACGCAAGTGAAGAATGTGAAGACACTAGGATTCAGCATCAAATAAGCTTACCACTACATATCGCAGAACTGACGAAGACCAGAATGAAGAGGTTGTTGGTATTTATACTGGAATGACAATTTGGGAATCAGCTAGCCGGAAGCAAACAACTGTAACAGTTTCTTCAATCCTCCTCGAAACCTCATCTCTATATGGCCTCGTGAGTTTGTGGGGATCTACAAACAGCAACTCGCTTTTTTAACAAGCGTCTTTTTTTAGTCGCCCCACTGTCAGCGTGCATGCCGTCGGAGGCGGTTAGTGACTCTAAAATGAAGAATCATTGGAAGTATTTATTGACACGCCTTCCGACGCAGAGGCATCGAGCTCTCTCACCCTCCCTGCAGTCCTTACCGCCCCTATCCGTTTGGATGTTGTTCATCAAGTGCACAGTGCGTCAGAGCTCTCGTTCTTTAATAGTGGGATTGGGCCTCAAATGTCAATTCGATTTGTGCAGAAAGCATTGCAAAGAACAAGCGCCAGCCACATGCTGTGAGCGCAAAAGCCGGCGAGCAGACTAGCGCAGAGTCTTGGGGTACTGGTCGTGCCGTTGCCCGTATTCCTCGTGTTGGTGGTGCTGGTACTCACCGCGCTGGTCAGGTACAATGAGTTGCTTATCGATTAGCTCATCGTGATTGACCCGCTTTTGTGGAACCATGTCCTAGGGTGCATTCGGTAACATGTGCCGTGGTGGTCGTATGTTCGCCCCCACCAAAATTTGGCGCAAATGGCATGTTAGGGTCAACCATAACGAGCGCCGTTATGCTGCCATCTCTGCCCTAGCTGCTACCGCTCTCCCTTCGCTTGTACTTGCCCGTGGCCACCGTGTTGAAGGCGTCGATGAGATTCCTCTTGTCGTTTCTGCTGATGTTGAGAATTTCAAGAAGACGAAACAAGCCGTTGCTCTCCTCAAAGCTCTGGGTGCTCACCGTGACGTCGTCAAGGTCTCTAAGTCCCGTACAACGCACCCTGGTAAGGGTAAATGGCGTAACCGTAGGTACAAACAACGCCGTGGCCCTCTCATCGTCTACGGAAATGATGAGGGTATCTCGAAGGCATTCCGTAATTTGCCTGGAGTCGAGGTTGCAAATGTCAGGAGATTGAACCTGCTTCAGCTAGCTCCTGGTGGTCACCTTGGTCGTTTCGTCATCTGGACTGAGACTGCTTTTGGTCTCCTTGACGAGATCTACGGTACCTTCGACAAGCGCTCCGCTCACAAGCGCGATTATATGTCAGTTTGATGGAATTCTCTCGTCCAACCCCATAGTTGCTGATGCTTTATCTCAAAACAGCCTTCCTTCTGCCAAGATTTCCAACCCTGACATTACGCGTGTGATCAACTCGGACGAAATTCAGTCCGTTCTTCGCCGGAAGAGGGCACCCCCAGCTCGCCGTGTGAAGAGGAAAAACGCTCTCAAAAACAAGACGGCTCTCTATAGACTCAATCCTTACGCCAAAGTTCTCGACAAAAAGGCGAAGGGTATGCGTGTTTCTATTCAGTCGATCCACTGTCTTTTCGTCTTACCTCCCATTCTCTTCCTCCGTTACAGCTCTCAGAAAAGAAATTGCGGAGGCCAAAGTAAAAGGGACCTATAAGCCTAAGGAGGCAGAGCCAGACGTTGTTCATGAATCGATTACAGAGACGCTCTTTGCTCCTTGAGACTTTTCATGATTGCACTATGATGATATTGCTTATGTGCTACGGGGATCCTACTGAATCTATGCACATGCTTTTTTGAATTTATTTTCGTATTCGCCAATCAGTAGCACATATCATCCTTTTGGATTGGGTAGCCGGTTAATGACGTTTGTATGCCCCCTAGGTCAGGATGGATGAAGAGGCATTTTTCGGAGCTTGACGAGGCTGGATTGTTTATGTAGACGATGGCACTTGTGCCAATCGAAGCAGGGAGTCCTCCCCGAAACACAATCCCGGGAACTTGTGTCATTTCGGGCTGCTCGTGCGGGCGGTCAGTCGATTGGCTGACCTTTCCATTTTTCCAATAGTTGGACGTTTACAACCGGCGCAGTTGTATGTATCGGGAACGGGCGCTTATCATCGTGCCCCAACGGCACCGCTGCATGAAGACCATATGTGCATGGCAAGATTTTAACTCAGGGATCACTGAAGGTAATGGGTGAGAATGGCCAAGGGGACCAGTCATGGTTGGGCAATGGTCGCAACTGAGGTAAGGACATGATATGAAACGAGATATCAAGCGAACGGGTGCCAAAGGGATGATAAATGAATGAAACTGGAAATCATATGTAGGGCAGGAGAATGGGTTGGAGATGGGAGGTGCGCGAGATTCAATACACTGCGACGAAGGTTCAGGATGGATTGGTTTCACAAAATGCAGGGGTAGCAGAGGAGGTTATAGTATAGAAGCAGTGTACCAACCCAGTTCTGGACCGGTAGCTGATCGCAAACAAGCGCAGAAACACATAAGGAAGCACGCTAGCGTCACGCCAGCTTCGAGGTGTCACGCCATTTGAGTGGAATCAGATGGCTGTGCAAATGTTCGATTCAAATCTTCCTAACTTGGTAACTACAGCAGCCTAGGGAGATGTATAGGGTATCAATTTTGCGTTGTTATACATGCCCATCACCCCCTGTGGCCCCTTCTATATGATTATGAATGTATTGTTATGAAAATGGGGCCCCAGACCCCCCAAATTCCCACTACCCTGTAGCGGTGTTAAATGTGAGAAAACTAGCGATGTAAATAAGCGCTAGATAATTATGGTACTGCGCTCACACGACCAACTACGTTACAGGAGGACGGAGTGACATTGCTGTGCAGGTAATATTCCGTGCTTTTGCAATATTTACTAGGATTGGAGTACAAAAGAAATATGATACACAAGAAATGATAATACGCTACCAAAAGCCTGCCTACAAGATGAGTGGGCGGTAAGAAGGAAACTTTCAGTGCCCCGGCGAACTGCATATGGGTGGATAATGTCTAGACAATGATGCACTGGGACTTTGGTTTGACCCTTTTCGAGAGAAGGGCAGCACGAGTCGCATTTTGGAAAACTTCACGAACACCGTCACCAGTCTTAGCGCTGCATTCTAGGTAGTGACGAGCGCCAATTTTCTGCATCACAGCCATTCCCTATTGAAAGTAATCTTTGGGATCAGATTATTCCCAAAAATGTAAGCTTGAAACGCTCGCCTCCTCGGGTGTGACCGGGCGCTGAGAGGTCTTCTGCAACTCATATGGATCACGTCTGAGATCCTTCTTACACCCAACCAGGATGATAGGCAGTCCGGCACAGAAATGCATGACCTCGAATATCCACTATAAATTTATGGGGGGTGTTCACCAACTTGTTGGAGATGAATCAAAGAGCAATGATTGCTAGCTGACCTTCTCCTGAACGTTGTCCAGCGAATCGGGACTGTCGATTGCAAAACAGATTAAAATAACGTGCGAATCTGGATAGCTAAGAGGCCGGATGCGATCGTAGTCCTCTTGACCAGCGGTATCCCAGAGAGCCAATTCAACATGTTTGCCATCGACTTCGACATCAGCGACGTAGTTCTCAAACACTGTAGGCACATGAACCTAAAAGAACCATGGAGGGGGATGTAAGGGAGCCAAAAATAAGATGGTCCAGTCAGCACCCTCAACAAGGAAAAATCGAGAACGGGAAATGCAAGATAGTGGGCTTCGAGTGTAAAGGCCTTCCTCGCACCGGATAAAACGCCTTTGATAAACCCCTGATTTCGCTTCCCCCATAGCGAGAATTAGAAAGCACTTACCTCAGGAAAGATGCCTTTAGAAAAGACGATCAATAAGCAAGTCTTTCCACATGCACCATCGCCAACAATGACAAGCTTCATGATTGAGTTGTGGGGCCTGGGTATCCTCTACTTCTATTTAACGACTAGCTGAGTTGGCTGAAGGCTTGTACAACTTGGAGTCTCTAAGAACGATTGCAACTTATTGCTCGACATGGGCGGGCCAACAAAGATGCTCCCAGAGAATATCTCAATTGGTGGTCATATCCAGAAACTCACGGACTTTCGAGGATGTAATTCGACCCTTGGCAGGCGTTTTTAGTGAGAAAATACTAGCGTGGAATAACTCGGTTCTCAAGCTGAATAGCGTAGATACAGTCGGTAGCGGGTAATTCCGCGATAGAGAGAAAGTATTCATTTACAGGTCAGGTGAAAGTCACCTGGTCAGACCCGCGCGCCTGCACTCCAATATTTAGACCTTGTTGAAGATAATCCTGGAATCCAGTGGATCGGAAGCGCGAATGAGTTGAATGCTGTGTATCTCTGTGTCATCTTCACCCCTCACACTTTCTACGACAACAATTCTCCAAGGCGTACATGGCTGAGACGTCCGAAACTTTGTACTTCAACAGGGGCGTGAATCGTTCTTTACATCGGTGGGTACATATCCCTCACGACGTCGCAACCACTATCAGGTACAAATGTAGAAGTGGAACAACAACAACCAAGGATGGCTGACTTTTATCGATCATGAAGCCAATGGAAGACCGCACCTCACGTGTGTCTCTTGGTTCGTTCATTGCACTTCTTTCCTCAGGATAGCAGTACATACTTGCAATTGGTCATTGACTTCAAAGTGCCTGAGGTGGAGAGTGATCCGAATGAGGGCATTTGGTTCTAAGATTTCCAATGCTACATCCCAGTGGCTGGGACGCTATGGGTGTTATGTTGTGAATGTGAGGAGAGGGGTGAAACGCAATGAACGAACCAAGAGACACACGTGGAGGTGCGGTCTTCCATTGGCTTCATGATCAATGAACGTCAGCCATCCTTGGTTGTTGTTGCTCCACTTCTACATTTGTACTTGATAGTGGTTTGCGACGTCGTAAGGACCGATGTAAAGAACGATCCACGTCGTTGTTGAAGCACAAAGTTTCGGACGTCTCTGTCGTGGTCCATACTGTTGTTTACTATTGTAGTCAATGAGGAACTGCAGTAGAAGAGGTGTGGTGCTCGTCATTTTCGAAACGTTATATACGTAGACTGTGATGTCAGGTTGTGGATGTTGGACGGCCATAATCACGCATGTATTGAGAGGAGTGTCTCGGAGGCGAAGGCAGAGAGGATGGCATGTCCACTGAACAACACATTGATGCCGCGAGTGAGGCGTGCTGTGTCGGCGGTTTGTACAACATTGGAGTTGGAGAGCTTAGTGCTTTGAATGGTGTTGGTCAGTGAAGAGGCACTTCTCCCTGAGGATGACTGATGGCATTACGGAATCCTTTTTCAGCCGAGTGTTATATTCTGAGCGGATTCCTATTCTGCATCTTATTGGAGTACCCGCGGTCTCTCACTCCAGAAAGATCATGCTATGCTCCAGTATATAGCTCATACTAACTCTAATCGCAAAACTGTGAACTCAGCCGTTTCGATTTAGCCACACCCTTGGCGATGGAGGTAAGTCACAGTGTTTTGAAGGCGCAATGTCTCATTCTCCTGCATAGATTTTAGGGTTTTCAAGGAAATGTCTTCGATATCACTGTAGGGTGTCATTGGACAGCAAAGACAATGCTGCGGAGGCATTGACAAGGTCTACTGCTATGCTTACCGGGGTCCACTCACCGCTGAGTCACCGGAATGCCTTATTGCTGAAAACATATTCACTTAGTGTCGCCCCGTTTATCTCATGCGTAAGTTATTTATCCCAACCTTTCCTGACGCCACTTTATCATAGTTCCAACGAACCTTGTTCTGGTAGAAATTTCTGTCGAGCGCCTTAAGGTCCCTCTTCCGCCATCTGTTCATCCATTTCAGGTTCCCTCGTCTGACCTTCCCGCTGACCTTCAACCCGTGAAGAAACTCTCCGCGAAAGAAGAGGAAGTGACGCATGCGCAATATGCTGCTGTGCACGCTATCACATCACTATTCGCTCAGGCAAAGAACCCCATTATTCTGTTGGATGCCCTCGCAGAAAGGTTGGGTGCTGAGGAACTCGCAGTGGAGCTGGCGGAGAAGACGGGAATGAAGGCGTATGCACAGTCCGATGGGTAAGAGTACAGTTTGGGAGAGTCATCCGTTGTTCAGTGGCGTGAGTTCTTGCGATTGTGATGTTCAGTTGAACTTCTTCAAACTCGGAAATAGATTTATGCGGGAAGCGCGACTATTCCCTCAGTTGCGGCGCAAGTTGAAGCGGATGAGCTTGTCTTTGACGTTGACCCATTGAAGGTCCGTTCAGCATTGGAAAGTCCCTCAGACACTACGCTAACCAATTTCCCAGAGCGATTTTAATACTGGTAGCTTCTCGTATGGAATCAAGTGCGACGAAATCCGAATCGACCACACAGTTGTCGGTGACGCTGATATTTCGTACATGTCCACACGTTAGTGCACTAGAGTGCTTGCGTTGCTTCGCAAAACCTACGTTGCATGTATGAATGGAATGTATTTGAGGCTTTGCGCATACGAGACAAGACGATCCCATTGTTCCCGGTAACGAGCACATTCAATCTGTTCACAAGGAAGGGAGAAGAAAAAAAGAAAGTCCAACGTCAACAAGTGACATTGAATTTGTCCACAGAGGGAAAACAATCGAGTAATTGTGGGCCGACATCGGCAGACTACCAAGGGGAGCCCTGATGTCATTCAACGCGTACCTGACGCTGTCTCATGCAAGAGGACGGGGGAACATGATATGCGACTTCAAGTCAAGGATGCCATGTGAAGTTTTGGGAGAGGACAAGCGTTTGAACGAATTGAACAGGAGGACAGAAGACTGAGTGGGAGCAAAAGATGGTGCAAGGGAGGCAGTTCATGGGAATTAAGAGGAGGAAGTCTCCGAAGAGGTGACGTCAGAGTAATGATGTAAGGGATAAAAGAAGGCTCACACGTTTTCAGCGTCAGAATGTTACGTAATTGTGGGTTGGGAGAGCGACAACTGCAGTGCAGGTAACGCGAGGTAGAGGCACCTTCAATGTTATCCACAGGACGCACCAGTTGTGTGGTGGCCATATAGGACGCTATGCATTAATTTCTAATTCGTCCCTACATACCATTTTTAATGATCACAAGATCTACCCTGAGCCATTCATCCAAATCGGGCGCGCCGATCTTTTTGCGCCTTGCTGTAGTAGGCAGGTTACCTCTATTAGTATTTGCAGAAGCCACTTACAGTAACGTGTCCACGGTATTCTGGACTACAAAAACCCTCAAGCTATCTAGAAAGTTTCTGAGATGGATGAAGAGGATATTTTTGGGAGTCATCCGGAGCCCAACGAGTTTTCAGTGGCCAACTTCGATCGCACATGCGACGCCTCTCGTGCGACACCTCATCCAAACAGGGAGGAGATCCTATATCAGATTCTTCAAAAAACGTTTCGATTTCAAGAATTTAGGCCCAAGGTACGTGTCCATTGCTCGTATCATTTTCAGGCTACCTGATGTGTCGCACCGCGGGCGGGTCGATCGCCTGATATTTCCATTTTCTTGAACATGCACAGCAATTGGACGCTATCAATGCAACGCTCGATGGAAGGGATGTGCTTGTTCGATTCCCCACATCGGGAGGAAAGTCCTTGTGCTTTCAGGTATGCATCCACTTGGTAGAGGCCCACTAGTATCGTTCACCCATCATTACTTTCGTTGCAGTTGCCAGCCATCTATGACTTGCATAACAAACACGCAACAACTTTTGTGATCCAACCTAATGTATCGCTGATCCAAAATCAGGTTGCTGCGCTGAGGAAATTGCAAGTTGCGACCGAGATGTAAGAGTCTATGAATCTCACTGGATATCTGGAACCCAATCTCATGGTACACATTCTAGCTTCGAGCCACGCAACACTCGGAGACAAGCCGATTACTGGAAAGCTCTTGTTGAAAATGCAAACATCCCTCTCTGTTTCTTCACGCCGCAGATGATGCGAATGAGTGAATATCTGAGAGATGTGTTGGGGGAGCTGTTATCCCAGAATCGGATTGCTCGGTTCGTGATCGATGAAGTCCATCTTATTCTTAAAGATGAGAAAGGTGAACACGGGGAGGCGGTGAGTGGTGCTCGACGTTAATGTTCGTCTTTAGCAAGTTAAACCAGTACTGCCTTCTACTCAGTTCCGGGATTTGTGCAGTATTCGAGCTAGGTACCCGAGTAAGTCAGCATGATTGTCTGTCTTTCATGTTGGCTGAGCGATGCTTCAGATGTTCCCATCATAGCCCTATCCGCCACTGCACCCCTAGAAATCAGTGATCGCTTAGGAATGCAGGACGTGGGTGACTTCGTCACCACTGAGATTCGTGCAAATCTTCGCTACTCCGTCGTTTTTCGAGATGGAATCTATATGAGAAACGTGAGACTCCTCATCAAGTTTCTTGAAGAACATAAACGAGAAAAAGGTCTCATTTTCTGTCGGAGAGTGAACGAATGCAAGAAACTGGCCAAGGATCTTCAAGGTCGGGACCTGTGCCAGATTAAATAAAACACAAACTCATCGGACAAAAAATCCTAGAAAAAAATTGGTCAACGCATGCATATTATGCAAGATTAAAAGAAAGGGACACATAGTATGTTTGCCTCAAATGGGAACAAACTGAACCACCGACGTGACATGCCTAGTTTGGAGGAGTTCACACAACCCGGCGGAGGCGTGAATTTCTTGGTTACAACGGTGAGCTGTGCACAAAATGTTCTTTTTCATCCACGAACTTGTTGAGTAGAACGCACTGGGCATTGGGGTGAATCTCCCTAATCGTGTGTTTCCTTCTTAACTCCCCAGGTTGCCATTTACTCACCACATACTCTTGAAGTGAAATACGTTATACACTGGGATCCCCCCTATTCTTTCGAGGAATACTTGCAACAGAGTGGTCGTGCTGGACGTAATGGAGAGGCAGCAGAATGTGTTCTCTGTAAGTTACAGACGGGTTCTCACTGTGCTATCTCGCGCCGGGCTGAACTTCCGGAAAAATAGTCTTTTCCCCTCACTCCATGTCCCGGCAGGTAAAATAATCCTCAAGAGTTCAGCGAGATCAGTCTTCCAAGCTAATTTTCCCCTGTAGCCCCATGGCGCGCCCGAGCTCAGCGACAGAGAGATCCAACAGCGTAATCATATGATCCGTTACGCGATGAATCGTAATTGTCGCCAAACCTGCCACCCTTACGCCACTCAACAAACCCTCTGCGGTGTTTGCGATAATTGCGAAAGGAAGTCGCTCTTCGTTGATATGACAAAGTATGTCAAGTCAGCGGTTACAATGTTTCTGACTACGCCATCCAAACATACTGGGGACTACCCCACCCTGTTCCAATTGAACGCATACTTCCTTGGCATTGCTCGCGGGCCTGATAATCGCTTTGCGAAGGTCTTGCGCAAGGACGCATATGGGATCGGCAAGGGTCCGGGGTTCCGCACCATCGACATGGAATTCTTCTTCATGCGCGCTATCATGGATGAAGTTTTTCGGGAAATAATCCTTCCTCTGGATCGTTACGGGCATGGCGATGAGTTCATGAGCCAGGTTTATGTAGAAGTGAGTGGGAAAAAAAAAAGATGCCTTTAGGGAAATCTTCTCATTTGAAATACTAGCCGGGCGCCTGTGCACGAGAGATATTGCAGGAGGACGGACGTTACTTGGTGGACTTCTCTCCTCTTAACACCAATTGGCCTTGAAATGTAATCGCTTATCTCAATGTGTTTGATCGCTCCTGGATTTAGACTTGATGCCATATGCGCACCTACTGACACAAAGCCTCATGAAACGGACGGAATGGCCGGTTTCGGGCCTGGTTTTAGCGCAGTGCGTGCTGTGCATTGGACCGGGCCCGTGTCCTTCCTTCCCAACTGTTTCTCATGGTCCTTGGGTTTGAAGCTACCGTGAGAAACAGCTGGTCAAAAGGGCTTTGCCGTAACCTTGCACATGCCACCTCGAGTTGGTCGCATACTCAAGATCTCGATATTTCTCTTGATTTTGTTCGGTATATTTTTAACTGTAGAAAAGTTAACAGGCTCGCTTTTGACACGCTCTGACGCACCCTCGCCTCGAGGCTCGTTGGAATCACCGATCCGTTCACCGACGCGTTACAGCGGACGAGTCCCCATCGTCGATCGTCAGAAACTCGCCGAGATTGAGTCTCATTTTCTCTATAATGTCATGATGGATGGAATCCCTGTATGGGATCCTCCGGATAACCCTAGATCTCCTCCTAAAATCACCGAAGTTCCTCAACCTACGGGACAGATCGTGCTGAACAATCACCATCGCATCGTCCCTAACAAGTTCGCCGACGGTTTATTGTGCCCCGACGTGGTTCCCTGTCGTCTCCTCGTACCAACGTGGTAAGTGGAATTTTTTGGATCATCAATCCTCAAAATCGAATTCACAACTAGTGTATGGGCAGGATTGCCGAACAGGAAAGTAAGGCATCTCAGCACTTATACCAGCTTGCGTTGCTCTCCCAGCAACTAAACAGAACACTCGTGCTGCCAAATATGTGGAAGTCGCGCTTCGGGACGTGTAACCGTAATCCATTCGAATATTATTACGATATTGGCTTCTTCACCAGGTCGAAGATAAACACTGCGACATTCGAGTCCTTTAAGGAATGGGCTGCCGATCGTGCCACTCCTCCAGTAATGTGTAGCTTCTCTATCGAATCTGAACCTGCCCACGAGGTTCCAGACATGGCCCAAGGTGTATTCCTTGTTACTCCCAATCAATCGTCTGTCGCCAGAAGAAGGAACTGCCTGGAGAGGCTCGACAGACGTGGAGAGATATCGAAGCCTCCGATTATAGTATACCCGACTCGTTCTCGCTGGCATATTGACTCCATTTCCCAATCTGAATATACCCAAGGACTCATTAGCACTTTGTCAGCATATCATGACGTGGACGTCATCGCACTCTCCTGGGAGGTGAAACATCCTATCTTCTCTTCTTCTGTGCCTATATATCTGGAATATGCTCCCCGATGGATCGATCTAGCTCGATCGTTGTCTAAAAGGCTCTCTCCGTTCATCGCAGTGCACTGGCGCATGGAAACTCTGGATCCAAAGGGACTCCCGGCTTGCGCTCCTCGGCTCATTGACCTTCTCAGTTCCATCAAGCAGCAGTCCAACAATGAAGGCACGAGTCACCGAATTCAGAACGTATACCTGGCGACCGATTATCCCCTTGAACCTAACTCCCGTCCTCATTCTGGAACGTTTCATTATGTTACCGAGGATCATCATTTAGCAATGCGAATATTCAAAGGTGCCTTCGAGAGAGGCGGCTCACTGCAGGATCTCACTCTGGGTTCCTTCGCGAAGCACAGTGATGTGCTTCATGCCATCGGTGAATCTGTTGATGGTTGGGATGCTGATCTAGGATTGCTTGGTATCTTAGACAAGTCCGTGGCGATGAACGCGGAATACTTCGTTAGTGGGGGAGCTGGTTGTGGAAGGGCAAGGTACGTAGAAACCCACTGATTGAGGGTCAGACAGCCCTGAATGCCAGGGGCCAGTTCATTCACTGCTCAGATAATACAAGAAAGGGCAAAGAAACGAAAGGAGCTCGGGCTCAAAAACGTAATTGATATTTTCACTCATCACGCGAGGGGGAAATAGAAATGTATTAGAGAGGTACAATGACCTCGACGGCCAGGCAAAATATAGAATATATCGTCCAATGTACGAGGTCATGAAGCAGTAAGGTGGATGTAATCAAGTGGCAAGTTTGAAGATAACGAGATTCTGAGATTGGCAAGAGAATTAGTATGATCATGAACAAAAAAAAAAAGGATTAAAACGAATCAAAAAGAGTCGTGAGTGTTTTGAACGACACGGGTTTGACGAGACTGCTCGACTGTCAGAGTCCGCGCACTCCGGAGAATCCAGCAAGTACTCACTATCCATCTACACCGGCGTTGAATGCTCGCAGCTTATCAGCTTGGCTAGCTAAGCCAGACAGGGCAAAGATCTTCACCCGATGGGGTGGTGTCGTTCTAGAGGTTGGTTCCAGTGTTCGTTTCTTTTCAACTTCTCGAATCGCCTCGGTGGCCCCAACACCTGATCAACGGTTATAAAGGTGTATCATCGGTACGAACCTTCGATCTACTCACCATCTAATACCGGCATGCACATATCTATCAATACAGCTCTAGATCGAACTTACGTATCAGCAAATTCACAAAGAAAATTAGGTTCCTTACTCAAAATGGCCTGGAGGATTCGTTGAATATAAGTCCACGGCTTGCTGACCGTCCATTGCTTCCTCATAATCAAAATTCTTCAATCCCGATCAGGTTAGTACTCATCTGTGACTGTCGGAATCGCGGGATGCCCACCTTTTTCTTCAGCCATTGTACTAATAACGTGCGATTGACGTGATTATCTTCCACGATCAGAACGCGCATCGGGCGATCAGGACTTGGTGGAGACCCTCGGGTTTCTACCCTAATGCTCGACCCATCAGGCAGAGGGGTGGTACCCGGGGGTCCTGTCCCAGACTCAGGAGTTTGCTCTGAAGACGATGGGTACAATGGTAAGGAAGGTGAAGTTCGTATGCCTGTTGGCATGTGGGTCGCGCTGCGGGTGATCATTGGCCGCTGGGGAGACGCGAATGGGTATTCCATAGAGCGGTGCCGGTGCCGGCCCTCAGCCGAGGACGGACTACTAGGATCAGAGAATGATCGGGTTGGTCGTTCTGCTGTAGGCAGTTGACGTTGAGGATCTCCGCCAGAGAATATAGAGACGTTTGATGTAAGAGAAGGGGGCGAGAGAGGTGATTGAGGAGGCTCTGTGGAAGCCTCTGGGTAGAGGCCTGCTGCCTTCAAGCAATCCTTGATTGATGCATGAATATGAGAAGGTCGGCAAGGCTTGAAGACGATGCGGCAGAACCCTCCTAAACCCTCAAAGACTGAGATGGCTTTCGATAAAGCTTCATCACCCCTAGACGTAGTGAGGAATACTACAGGCCAAGGGACACCCCCCGACGAGCCCAAGTTTTTCACTAGGGAAACATCCTCGTTGATGATAATGATGTTTGCGTCAGTGGTATTCTGTGCTATCGTCGAGTGCCACCATTCTGTTAAATATGTCGAGAGGACGTTTTGAAGGAGTTTTTGCCCTTTATGTTGTGTGTCGAACCCTAAAAATGCGATGCGAGCACCCGGAAGCAGGTCTGTAGTTAGTGAACTCGGTGATACCGCGTGTGGATCCTTGATTGGTCGAGCTGGTAATTCAGTATCCATGGCCACTCGAATCTCCGTTCCGACTCCTTCGGAACTCCACACGTCCACCTTCCCGTTAATACCTTCGGACTTGACGATGCTATTCACGATGGCAAGGCCGAGGCCGGTTCCAGTCTGGAGCGGGTTCTCTTGGGTAAAGGGGTGGAAGAGATGGTTCTAGTGGAGAGGACATGATCAGAAAGTCGCTGTAGAGTGTGGGTGTCATATCCCACCTTTAAGAAATCCTTGCTAATACCCTGATTCAGGATTGGTAAGATAGGGACCAAGGAAACTTCAATGAGTACATGCCTTTCCAGAATCAATGACCGCAAGCTCAACACGAACAACGGGTGATTCGGGATCGGGAGGAAGCTCACGAAGGGCAATGTGTATGAAACCGCTCTACCGACAAAATCAGCGCTGGTACATTGGAGCGCTGGGAGAGCAGGAGGATAATTACAGAAGTAAACTGAGACAGAAACAGGACGATCAGCCGGTCAGGAATTATACGTCACAGGTGCTGCTAGTACCTTTAAGCTGTTTCCAAGCAAGTTGATCAACACTCGCCGAATCCCACCCTTCTCGCACTTGAGGTACCAACCCTATTTGGAAAGCAGTTACTCAGGATCATGTATTATGGTGGAATGCTCAACGTACGGTCGTCCGGTAACCTACGTCAAGTACAATCTCGACGTGGCTGGCAGAAGGATCGTCGCTTAACGATCCTGCCCTCTTTGGCGGACAGTAAGCGCTCCCGATCTCCGATGCTCCGTAGACAGCACGAGCCCGAGAGCCCATCCAGGAACCCTCGACTGTTAGTTTAAAGTCAGCAGAGTTCACAACCAGTGACAACCGGCATACTCGTGTCTTCCAATAACGCAAAAAGGTCCACACTACGACAAGTATGTCAGTTGAAGCACTGAAGGAATCTTGCAGGACTTACGGAGCCCGCTTTATAGAAGCGGCTTTAGAATTCCCACTTAGTTTGGAAAAGTCGAGAACATGGTTGACGGTTTCCACCAGTGAGGTTCCGCATGCCTGGACAGTCTGCAGGAAGGAATGCTGCATCATGGTGAGTCCAGTGTCTGACAGGAGCTCCGCCGCTGCTAGAATCTATTATACAAATGGATTTTAATAAAAGTGTTGCTTCGCGTGGGCCCGGGACGTACCCCATGCAATGGAGTCCTGGTGACAAGGGAGATGACCAAAATCAATTGAGCAAAACTATGCATGGGTATCTAACATAACTCATTACCTTAATTCATGGGAAATGCTACGAGGAGTATCAGCAAGACGGAGTTTCCTTGGACAAGGATGTTAACCTACTTGGAGATAAACAAACTCTTGGCCTTATCCGCAAGCATCATTCGCCGCTTCAACACTGCGCTTAAAATGATAACCCCTATAGCACGGAGAAATTGTAACTCATATCCCTCGAGGAAATGTTTCGTCCGATCTGTCGTGTAAGCGCAGAGCATAATGAATGGTTTGCCATCCAAGTTGAATATTGGTACAACTGTGTAATGGTCTCAATGCCTCTCTTCGGTCACATTGAGGAAAAAGACAGAACATACGCATGGCATATTGGATGTTCGATGGGACCACACTTCTGAAACATGATGGGACAACTCTTTCAAAAATTTTCCCATCCAGATACTCCACCAGGAACTCGGAGAGCTGGTGGTGGTCATCACCAGAGAGCATAGAATCCGTCTCCAAAGAACCTGCTGCTGTTGGTGCATCGGATGTTGTGGACGCCAGCAGTGGCGGGGCAGGTATGCACCCATATTCGTGTCGGCGGTCGGCAACAAAGTTTATGTCTTCGGAGTCATCCGTGGCCGCACTCGGGGTAGAAACGGAGTGGTGCTGTGTAGCTTCGAAAAGGTTTCCATGATATCGTTTGACGGGCTGATCGGACAGTGAGCTATCGCATTTGGTCTTGTTAATTTTCGCTTCAGGGCTCTGCAAGACCTCGAAATTCGACACATCAACGATGAGCGCTCCCTCTACGTCCAGTGTGCGTTTGACGAGCCGAGATGCACTCTCATACACCCTTCGCATATTATCCTCGGGTGCGGCGATATGGACAGGATCTGGGGAATCCATCTCCAGACACTCCCTTGTGAAGTTCTCCATCTGATTGGTCCAACGTGGGCGGAACGAAATATGTAAGAAAAGGAAATACATACGGACGTCTGAATCCGATCACGGATTCGCAATTGAATCTACGGTACAATGAGCACGTCGTACACTCTGCATGAAGGGCGAGGTCACCTTGTCCCTCCAAAGCTCTATCTCGCGCATCGCAATAGCCTGCGAGAATAGTGGGTGTCATCTCCCATCCTTTAGCCCGATCATAATTAGAGACTCACTGCAAACTCTTTCAGTGTGTGCCGTTGTCTGGGACCAAACTCTGCCCTTGGAACTGGATCAACGACGCACATCCTAGACTGGCGTCATGGGCAAATTTAGCAAGGGCAGACTAGAACCAGGCGTACGTTCCGATATTGTAGCCTAGAGTCCAATGTAAGCCAACATAATTGTGCAGTGTGCCAAGGGCCTGGCCAGCTCACCATCAGATGTCGAAAGCGGAGCACCAGCATAAAACCGCACATTCGCAGGTCCAGTGACATACGGCTATCGAATAAACTCATGAGATCCACTTCACATCTTCCAGCTAAACACCCTGCGCCAGGAAACTCACATTTCCAGCAAACCTCCAATCTTGCGTCGCATCCAGCACAACCATTACATCATCCCTATTGCAGGTAAGGATCAGCTAGAATTTCATGATTTATCAGCTGCTCACTTCTGAAGGATCGTGTGACCGCAAAATGAGTCGTCGCGCCTGTGAATGGCAGGAGGATATTCGGTGCTCGTAGTATGCTTGACATGCCTGTCATTGCAAAGTGGAAGGGAAAGTCCGTGCCATCAATTGACTAGGAGACACAACGAAAAACGCACAGACGGCGTCACTCACACTTCCTGGTCGTCAATCAACGTGATTTGAACCCACTTTGCGTGAAACACGAGTTTGGCTAAATGTGTAATCCGGTCAAAATTCGCATCCCCAGGAGTGTTCAACACCCCAAATCTGTTGATGAGAAAAAAATTGGGAGGGCGGTGGTAAATGAAATCCCAGACATAACGATAAGGGACCAAGATTGACGGTCATTCACATGAATTTTAGTGTCAGGAACTTCATGGTTGATACTCAATATGGACAAACTAACCTATGTAACGCTTTCCGTCGATCAAACTCGTCCAGAGGCCGTGGTGGCACTAGAAAGCCCAACTCACGAAAGCTCGTCTCTTCTAGCGTCCCAGACCCAAGAGATCTTATTGGTCGGGACGTTGAAGGGTGCGACAGGGGAGAAACAGGGAATCTGTTTGGAGGTGTACGCTGTGTCTGAACTGAAGAGGGTGGTGGGTCAACCAAAGTAACGGAACTTAAGTGTTGTAATATATCTGAGGCTAACGACGATCGGCTGTGGCTCCGAGAGTGAGGATGCCTATATCCGAAACCCTGTGCATACGATTGCGACTGTTGCGTGGATCCAGACATGGAACGTGCTCCTGCTAGAACGCGGGTTTGGGGGAGATACGAAAATAACTTCCTTGAGGTGTGCCTACCTGCATTGAATGACCTCAGTGGTTGTGGCAAAGCCGGAATCTCGCCGCTGCTGGGTTCGTCACTCCGGGTCTCCCGCTGGGGCGAAGGTGGATAAAGGCCTTTCACGGTTTCGGCACTTTCGGTATGCCCGAATGGTGGCGGCACTGGACATTGTACATCTGAGCCGGAAGCCAAATGGTAGGGGGCCAGGGCAGCAGCAGGAACAGGGGGAAATGAGGAAGAGACAGTGGCAGAAGGTTGTTGCGGCTGCTGAGGAACGTGCGGCTCGTCGTCGAATGGGTCCAGGTCCATTTGGCTCAACGGTGTAGACACGCTTGAGACGAGATGCCGAAGGGGATCAAGTAATTCACCTATAATGATACCAATTCAGGGAAAATCTCCGACTCAGCAATGGTGGGGCACTGCGACGTACTTTCGGGCGACGACAATGTGAGGGGTGCAACTTTAGCATTGGCACCTGCCAAGCGAACGGTTGCAGCGTCCGTAACAGCTTGCGTAAGGTCGGGTATACTGCGTGACCCAGGAGTGAGTTGGCCTGGCGCCGCCAGATTCGGTGAGTGGATCAATCCTGAGTCCACGGTTCCGTCAGCGTTGGGCGCGTGCGACAGTGCCATAGCTTCTCCCATACGTCGCTGAGCTAGTGTTTTGGACGCAACGACACGGGATGACGAAGAACGAGGTGTGCTTTGAGTACGGGTACCACTTTTTGGTATTCGAGGCACAGGAAGTTGAGTTATTTCTTCAATAGTACTGGGGGATCTATCAGTTGAAGTAGAAACATTGGCAGGTCCTGCGGCACACGGAGGCGGCAAGGGGGCAGAAAAGCTCTTCGCACGAGGGATTGATCCCGATGACGTGCCTTGCACTGGCTTTGGCGGCGGCTTTGAGGCATCCCAGCTTCCAGCAGCATACTTATCCAAAAACGCTTGCCACGATAACGCACTGTTTCCATCAAGGGCTGAGTGTAGGGGGGCAGTAACAGGAGATGTCTGTGGAGGTGATGGAAATGATAGGCCTTGAGGATTCGGCTGGTGACGTGCGTGGTTGGTCATGCTTGCAGTAGTCTCAAGGTCACTAAGGAAGGTCGGCAAACGGATTGCACATGACGAATCATCTCGTTCAGTTTCAGGTTGAGCGCTTGGGCTGGGGCTAGAGGATGAGGTAGACATCTCTTCAGAATGGTCCAAAATCTTGGCTGCTGGTAAGAGCGTCGTGAGAATGGTATGCTCGCTGTGGGGTAGGCTGTGTGCAACATCCAACAAATCGAGCGAACCGACAGAGTTGTTGGAGTCATAGAAGGTGGTCATCGATGCATCGAGGACTCAGGTGTCGTTGAATCAGAGAACGGGAACGGGAACGGATCACGCCGGAGCTCCACAACTGCATGACACATGTGTGACAGGCGTGATCTTTGGATACAAAACGTCATACATGTACAGTCACTGCGTTTCAGCCAAACGTAGGAAATGGCGGGTGTTACACGGGGATAACCAGATTTCCGCGACATTTCCTGCGTCGGATATTCGTTCTGTATTGGAAATTAAGGATTGGGCCGGGAAATGATGGGTTGGCTGATAATGTATCATACATATCTCTCGATGTATATACAAACTCCGCCCCCTGGGCTGTTCTGCACGCACAGCTGTAGTATATAATACATATGTGGGGAAGGCCAACTCTGCTAGTCAATGATCAGCCAACCCCGTCACTTGTCATAGAATCTGAACCTGAGAAAGCGTCTATCCTCGTCCATTGTGAAGTTTCACGCCCAACCTGGATTCCCACCTCATCCAACATCTATCGCTACCAACAAACTCCAACTATAAATAGGCAATAACAAGTTATCATTCTGCATCGAAAATGCCTCGAGGCACGCCGACATAAGGGCGGCAATCGTGTATCGCCATCCCTAAAGTTATCATATTCAGGCACCGACCCGATTGATAGCATCACGCTTACGGAGAAACGTTCGACAATCCCCAATGTCGACAGAGCCAGGGGAAAGCCTAGAGCTCCAAGCCAGAACGCGATTGTGCCTTCGATTGTTTTGGGAGAATTTTCTGACCACCGGTGCTTTCCCCAACGTTTCCCCGCAATCGATGCCTGACATGGAGTCAAATGTGTTGTGATCAAGTCTCACGGGATAACGTACCAGCGCATCACCAACACCAAGAATAAATACACCGGTGCAATTCAACAGGCGAGATGACCTATAACGTAGATGCAGAACAGAATTCGACGGAATCAGAAGACGTACCCTTCAAGCCATAACGGACCGGCGCAGCCTGTCAACAAATAGAAGTGACTCAAGATGGCGGAACCGCTGTCCTTCTCGTCTAGGAACTCGCTCAAGAACAAATGTACGGAGGCGCCAAACGGATACAGAGCAAAGTATCTCACGTATTCCGCAAAGATGAACGAAGAGAACGCGACACTGAACGCCAGATGGGTAAACGCCGGCTATCAAATCAAGGGTGACAAATGAATTGCCAAATTCCCAGTGCCAGCCAAGGATACTTACATCAAGGACAATGCCGGGAATAAACATCACAACGGCCAGAGCGTGGAAAAACTTCCGCCTCCCATTCAATCCAAGGAATGATATCCTTCTGTTGGCAGCGTCCATTAACCCCCTGCTACATTTGACAATCCAGCAGCCCTCGATTGCGGCGCAATCCCACTCCCATCGTCTCCGACCCCCAATGAAGGCTCCTTGGAATGTAATAATCGGCTCTTTTTGCCTTGCACAAGCCTCGTATTCCACCCCAGTACGCACAGCAGGATAGACAGCACCCAAAACGCGACAAGTGCGGGGCGGCTCCATTTGCCCTTACCTTCCCTGAGCCAAAAGATGACCCAGAGCCATGGGTCCCGACCAGAAAGACACCAACGCGTCCATCCCCCAACGGGCCCAATCACAATGGCGCCTACTCCGATGTAAAATCCAAATGCCAAAATACGCCGCTGAAGCTCTCTTTGGTGTGGAAATCGAAGCCGCCGTGACGGTTTTTGGGCGTTGATGCGTGAGAGTACGAGGAGTGGGGAGAGAAGAGCACCCGAGAGTAGCGCTCCAGGAACAAGAGCCAATTGGAAGATAAGAAGTGGGCCAGGTAACCGGAAAGTACGAATGATGGGGTATTGTCGTGGCCAAATCTTAACGGGACCATGCTAAGACGTTAACAAGATTGAAGGTAGGGAAACGTACATGATACAACGTCAAATTTATTGTCTCTGTGAAGAGAGCTGTTGATGCTTGGGCGACAACACCCACTTCACCGAGCGTGAAGCCGCCCCTCGCAAGGCGTATTAAAAGATACAGAGTGAATTGATAGCACAATGATATGAACGTAAGGTCTAGGTGTGTGAGATCTGTGTGTTCTCTTTAGCCGTTACTCCCATAAGGGCATATCTAAGAAAATCACCTTCCCAAGGATCAAAGACATAATGTAGCATTCCGTTCAGACAGCGGAGTCCCAAAATGGCTATGGTTATCGTAATTGCACATGTGAAAAAGTAGACCGTCCGCTTTCCTTCACTAGGAATCGTAGGCCTATAGAGGACTCGAGCGCAGATGGCATGCCAAAAGGACGATAGAAGGATGTGGAGAAGCATAAGAAACGAGCAGAATGTAGACAATTGGACAAGGTAATGTCGGGAATGAACCAGGGAGCGCAAAGGACCAGGCTCGATTCCTGTATTTATTGGAGGCTCCACGAGCCACTGGGAAGAAGCCAGAGGTGTTTGGTTGCGCTGCATCCTGATTGCCAGAAGTAACATGCTACCCGCAACAGCCGGAACAACCAGTAATGCGGTGAGCGACCCGTTATCGGCGTTCGTGCTGAGGGTATAGTGAGAGCCACATCCGCAACACCTCACGCGTCTGGACTGACCGATAATCCCTGGCATCCGTCATAAAGATGAAACAATGTGACGCGGTCTGAATGCGCCTGAGATTGCCCTCCTGGGAGGGATCATGCCTTGGTGTCTCCTTCTGCGCCAGAGGACTTCCCATCCAACGAAAGGCGAAGTGGAGCCGCTTCGTCTCAGGAAGGAACTACGCATCGTGCGAAGGACTAACAAAACGAGGCCAGCAGCTACACCAACAATCTTTAGATCTGAGCAGCACCAATTGATGAGCGTGGATACAGCCAGTATTATGCAGTAATACATACGGAACGCTGCTGCTGTATAGCCATTTGATGTAAAGCGATACCACAGTATGAGAAGAGGCAAATACAAAAGTGCACTCTCCACGATCCTCCGAGGGTCTGCAGTGCCTTGAGAAATCCGGCTGATTCCTCTGACCATCCGAGGCATAATCCGTCTTCCCCTGCGTTTAAGAGTGCCCTGGCCCAAGTTGCGCCGCACCTGTTCCACTATTTCAGGTTGGGGCAGCTCTCCAGCAACTTCCTCCGCAGGTGGCACCTTGAGGTTTAACGGACCATCATACTGAACATCCCCCTTCGTATGCGGCACCGATGAGATGGCTTCTGAGTTTCGCGGGGGTTTTTCCAAGCCATTGTAACGACTATTGGGGACCGAGCGAGAGACGACGCCCTGCGCTTTTTCGCCACTAGCAGTTTAGTTTGAATATGGTCAGTGTCACTCATATCACTAGATTCTGACACTGGCCTGAAGCACTGGCAGCATTCTCTAGCCTGTCGCCCAAAACTCGTTCACGCCACGCTTGCCTTGCGCGGGTAGCACTAGTAGAGTTGCGGCGGCTAGAGGGTTCTGGAGGAGAGGCAGAAGACGAGCACGGCAAGGCACGACGGTGCTCCAGCTTGATCGTGGAAATGCGAAAGCACCAGAACTCAGGCTAGAGGGTTATTTGTTGGAGATTGCGTCACAATTCCGGAAAATTCGATTCAGTTACTGTGGGACCTCCGCCAATTCAGTTTGGGCGGCTCTTTTGGTCTTAAGCGCTTGCGCGAATGATCACCATGATTTGCAATCGTAGGCTCCCAATTTTGCATACTACTACGTCTATGGAAGTGGCACGTCCGCGTTTGCGCCGTGTGCCAAACAGGTGTTACACGACCATGGAGCATCTCCTCGTGAAATCCATTCAGGTACATAAGCGCTCAGTGACCAATGGATGCCTTTCTCATCTAACAACAGGCTACTGGGCCGCTTCAAGTGCCAAGATATCTCCAAATGTGTCTTTCGCACCCTACTCACGGATACTATATGCGAAAGGAAGTGTTTGGAGCACAGGGTGATTTTACGACGAGTCCAGAGATCAGTCAGATCTTCGGGGAGGTGAGGATTGGCGTCTTTGTCTGGTAATCTTAGGCAGACCACCGGAAAGCTCGTAGGGACGTGGTTTCTGTTACCCTGGATGAAGGAACATAAAGACAAAAGTAGGTCTATTCGACTAATCGAACTTGGTCCGGGTCGCGGTACTCTAATGGCAGACATCATCAGGGTTAGTGTACCACTTGAAGGCACATGTCCGCCCTGACCGCTGAGCAGACGTTCAATTCCTTTCGGTCCACAGCCAACGCAATAGACTCAGTACACCTCGTAGAGACCAGCGAGAAGCTTCGAACGTCGCAGAAAGCAAAGCTTTCCTCTGCCCTGGAAGGATCCCGAAATAGTCCCAAACTTCACTGGCATGACCGGATTGAGGATATCGCACCCAGTGATGCTTATACCATGCTGGTCGCGAACGAGTTTTTTGATGCACTGCCGTTCCATATCATAGAGGCAGGTGCTTTGTACTTGCCAATTAGACGAGAGCTGACCCACCTGATGTAGAAAACACCCGACGGTTTCAAGGAAGTGCTCGTTGGATTGAAAAGCAATCTATCTAGCTCGCTCGCACCTCTTCCTAAATTTAAGCAGAACCAACTGGCGGAACCATTCAGTTCGCCTTCTAAACCTCAACTGCAACTTTTCTTGTCAGACACCGTATCAACAACATCAACTCTCCTATCAGCATCCTCCCCAAGATTCTCTAAAGTACCAACGGGACACGCATCGAAGTCTCACCAACATCATGGACCATCGCTCGGAAATTGGAGAGCTTATCGGTGCTCGAGGAGCTGGACTCATTATTGACTATGGTGATGAACACTTCTTTGGTTCTTCATTCCGTGTAAGTCTTGAATTTTGAAGCCGTCTTTTCTCACCTAACGTTTGTATTCGCCTTGAAGGGATTCCGAAACCATCGAATAGTAGATGTATTTGACCAACCTGGCCACTCAGACCTTACGGCGAATGTGGATTTTGCGTATTTGAAGGAGGCATTATTGCCAATAGGCACGTCCTAGTACTTCTCGCATTTCCCAACCATTGACATCCTATGGTAGCACGATCATTAGGTCCAATAACCCAACGGGATTTCTTGCTCGGGATGCAGTTCAACGCAAGACTTGAAGGCCTAACTAAACAAGCCCCGTCTGAACGCGCAATAAGATCCGCTCTGCAGGACGCAGACTCATTGACCCGACGGGAATGGGTGCTCAATACAAGGTCATGGGCATCGTTCCACAGCGCGGTGAACCCGACCGTCAAGACGGCATTGACGAGCTTTTGTTATACCCATTCAATCTGCCCAGGGAAACTGCGCAGCCAGAATGACACTAACCTATGACGTCTGAAGAATCCATTGCGGGGTGACTAGGGCTACAAATATATTTTCACGGATAGTTAAGAATGGAATAACAAAAGGACAATGAGGATTTCAACATAAACTTTCCTTAGGACGGGCTGCACCGAGCTCTAACGCTGCTCGCGGACAAAGTAATGCAGAACAATGAAGCTGGCAAACAAAGTGATGCCAAAAAGAATGAGTAACAAGGTGATGTCGGGGAACCAGAACGCCTGCGCGAAAATGTGAGACAGCACTCCTGGTTAAATGGCCCGAATAAACATACCTGAGCCCTGAGACCGAACATTGATAGAATAGTGGCGGCCGGGACATCCAATTCCACACCATACTAAAACGCGAATGTAAGAACTTGCGTTAAACCTGACGCTCTAACCAACACACCTTGACCTCCTTCAGCTGCAAATAGCGAAGCTCGTTGACAGCCAGAGCTTCGAAGGCCGCATGGAAGAACGATATGTTGTGAACCCAGGAAATCAGTGGTGACATTGTGTCTCGATTTATGAGAAGACCAGCAAACAAAAGGCTGAAATTGGAGTTGACCAGACTGTGAAGCTCGGCAACCAATGGCTCACTCACTTGAACAGCATTATGAGAGTGCCAATGAGCGACCCTACATTTATGTTCGCGAATGCGACGGAGATGAAGAAGATAAGGCTGGCGGTAGTCAGGTTGAATAACACCAGAGTCAACTGGAATTTCCAATATGCCACGACAGTGGGCACGAGACCAATGAGCCCGTAGGTGATTCCTCCGAATACGAGTGGCGGGACGACCCGTAACGGGAGAATATCAAAGAGCACCTAGCAAAGTTTTTGGCTCAGATTCGAATGCATCATCAGACTGGCAATACCTTGGAGGCGAAGTAAGTGAAGGATGAATAGTAGCCATTCGCCCTGCAAACACGCCTATAAGGTTATCTTCTGGGGAACGGGTGTACATCACGTACCTCTCGCGAATGAATAGGACTCGCTCATTCGCAAACAAGCCTAAGCTAGAGAGACAAGAGAAGCCGAATAGTGCTAACGCGAAGAAGAAAACGCCTATAAAGCAGAATCAGTTCAGTCTTTCCTTCGCTTATTCGCGTTGTCATACCAAGCCTGTTCTGGAAACCGGGAATATCGTTTCTACGGTGCCTCCGTAAATTCCCAGTCTCAGGTTAACGATAACGGACGTACGTGACGTTTCGAAACAGGGACCCGCAAATCACTTTAGGACCAATTAGAACAGAGCGAGACAAAGCAAGGATTTTGCGCACATGCAACCGTGATAGATGAGATGTAGTGGGCAGTCAGGAGTGCAGGGTTCCGGTAGAGATTCTTGAATGCTCTTCCGCTCAGGATCCTAAACTGCGTGGTATAGCTCGCTCTCCGTCTTCCGCGTATATTCGAGCTGTCATCCAAAGCCTCTCGAAGGTGAATGGCATCCGGCTCCCCAACTTGATCGGGCCTCTGTTTAACGGCCTCGATGTCTGCATCAATCTCTGAAAGCACATCACTCTCCGCGAAAGCTCGAACAAGAGCAGCGAGACGAGGCGACAGGGGGGGAGTACGATCCCCTTTACCAGAACCGGCAGAAATGACGTCGAGAAGCTGAGACGTTTTTCTTTTGAGGAAGTGCTTCGCATCCTTCACTACGTTAGAAGGACCTTCGTATGGGGTATTTTGCCCTGAGTGATGACTCTCCTCCTCAGGTGCAACTCTAGTATGACTCGAGTGCGATGGATGTGAATGACTATTGGCGGACGAGGCACCCCTTGGTGCCCGTTCCTCGTCTGCAATATTAGATTCCACATCAGTAACCTCCACGTCGGGGGATTGAGCGCCAGTGACAGGTGAAGGTGCCTCAGACTGCATAGTGACATCAACTGCAAAAGGGAGAGGTAAGTACTGGACCTCGATCAACGAAAGTTGTGGGCTTACTGAGGTAGTCCGCAAGATTGAACCCAGGAGGGCAGGGATGCCCTATTCTTTCGAGATATGGATGACATTTTGAGAGTTCTCCAGAATAGACCATTCGGCCCTTAGCCAAAAGGACAAGCTGATCAAACATCGCAACGATGTTGCTACGAGGTTGATGGATAGTGAAGACCACAGTACGGCGAAAATCTCGCGCAAGTGTGACGAGACACTCAACGACGTTGAAGGCGTTGAAAGAGTCAAGACCTTGATACGAATGAACAAAATACGTTACCACAATGGAACCTGAGCATCACATACCGCTGGTCGGCTCATCTAAGAACAAGATAGATGGACTAGTCACCAGCTCGCAAGCGATTGAGACACGACGTTTCTCGCCACCGGATATCGATCGTTTGCCTGACAGGAGTCTCAGTGTCAGACTTTTTGGGCTTGATCAACAGCCTCACCAGTTTCCCCTATCCTTGAATCCTTGATACTCAGGATACCCAATTCATGTAGAGTCTCCAATGTCCGGAATTTCTTTGCTTCGAAACTCATCTCCCGCGGCAACCTGAGCAGGGCCGAATAAAGCACCGTTTCATAAACCGTCAAGGTAGACATGAGCGTATCCTCTTGATCCACAAAGCCCATTACTTTGCGAAAGGCATCATCGGAAACATATCGACCATTCACTAGAATATCTCCAGACACAGATCCTTTCTTCTGCTTCCTAGCAAGTATGTCGAGCAAGGTTGACTTGCCAGCTCCCGATGCGCCCATGATAGCCATGACTTGACCTGGGCAAACATGACCAGTGATTCCGTCCAAAAGGGTGCGATGGTCAAGCTGGTATGTCAAGCCTTGGAAGCGTAAAGACGCCGGGACGTGGTCGGTCATGAGCCTAGAAGCCTCATCCGTCGGTAAACGAATAGAACCGAGGCTGTCAGGATCTGAGTGTGTCCGACCAAGGTACCAGAAAGCTGTTCATCAAGTTTTATAATGTGCACATTGCAGACCAAAAAGGCCGAACCAACCTGCTGTTGCAATGATGAAAATAAGCCCGGCACCGGCAGCGCTCAATGCGACCAACGGCCCGTTTGATGGGCGCGTGGGTTTCTAATTTTCAGGCAGTCAGCAGGTTATACACCCACGCACCCAAGTAACCTTACGTGGTACCCCGGTACCTGCGTATAATGCAGACATTCGCCACCGTCGCAATTCAGCGTAATATATGAATCCCCAAAGACGTCGTTGATGAGCTGATTCATGGCTGGCTCCTCAAAACTACACCCGGAGCCTGTCTTGCATTTGAAGAATGCAGGGCCCTTAATTTCTTCAGTCAAAAAGTCTGATATATCTAATGACAACAATGTTCAATGCGGCACCGAGGCTAGACAGTTCAAAACGCGTACCAATGGAACCTTCCTCTCCGCATAACATTTTCCCAGGAATACAACTGCATTTAATGTGATCACATGCAGAGTTAGTGATATTTTGGTTGTATCCAATCTCTGCGGACGTAGTGCAGTTATCAAGAGCGCAGTAAAATGATTCCACCTTCCCAATCCAGAACTGGAAAGCGCAGGTGCCTCCATCCTTCTCGCAGTTAAAAGAGACTTGAGGTGGCCTTCCGGGAAGCATGTCCAGTATTTTTCGGTCTAATGGAACCTCGTCAGGACCATCAGTGCGTGAAGTCGACACGGGTCATACTTGTGACATCGCACATCTGAAAGTTTTCTCTCACAGTCTCACCGCCTTTGTAGCACGTCATGTTAAAATCAGGTTCCCCGTTCGCATTCGTTTTGAAGTTGATGTTTCCAACCGGAAAACCGAGACAAGCCTCGTCGGTTTGGCAAACTGGAATTGTAGATGTGACACATTTAATGCGAATCTAACATTTCCAATAATAAAAACACCACTCACCATTGCAATTAATGCCTCCCCAACCATCTTTACACTCGCATTCCTCTCCTTCAGGTCGTGGGTAGCGATGGTCCCCATCGGCTAATGCGCCACACACTGTGTCCAGGGGTTGCCATCAATATGCACGGCACGAAACAGCACAACACAGCAACGCACAAGGAGTCATGCAGTCTATCCCCCCAAACCCTGGAGGGCATCTGCACTGCCCGTCATATGGATTGCATTCACCGTACTACAAAACATGCGTCGTCAGGAAACGCCCTCCCGAGCAGATCGTCGTAATAGGTTGAAATGACTCACTTGCCCACAGGTAAAGGCAGGCAGCAGACAGTTGAAACACGGAGGGCATTTGTCGTCTGTGGACAAAATGTCAATACGTGCCCTAACAATTGTCCAAGTCAGTCCCGCAACTCACCATCTTTATTCTATCAGTGTCAAGTCCATTGATAAAACAATCAGCTTTCCTGCGCCAAGGACGTCACTAAAAGCTATCCTACCGGTAGACCGACGTGGAGTGCACCACCCGACCAGTTGGGAGATTGATTCAACCGAATAGGTCTGAACAGAGCCATAGAACCATTCTGGGCATCTGCGTGTACAAATAATGAAAGAGCCAAAAGAAATAGCGGTGGTGCGTTGAGATGCATCGCTCGACGCCGCAATCGTAGGCTCATCTGGCGAAGATACACCCAAGAATGAGCCTAATAAGTGTTGCTGCAGCGGCAACAGCCTGATCACATGATGCCGTCGTTCTGACCGTACAGCTTTCAAAAGGACTGGACCTCAATATAACACTTCAGCAATGTTTTCCCCAGGCATGAACTTATGAATAGCCATCAAATCGTCAGAAACTGCCAGTATGAGACCCTTGTCAAGAATGATGCTTCCGTGATCCCGGAGCAGATAGGGCTCAAGCGGAGTTGATGGCACTTTGTGGATTTCATTGGGACACATCTCCATACAGATGCGTGGAGATAGGGGTCTGCTTCTAATATGCCTCATCTGCCTGTGCTTCTAGTTGCAAAGATGAAGAGGGCACATCTTCATCCATAAACAACACCCCACCCTCAATGGGAAAAACGAGCCGCTCCTCCCCGCTACAGCGCCACCCGAAAAGCCACGGTTAGAAATGTTCAATCAGTCTCCTTGTGTTCTCGTCTTTGCCGCCAGCGCTCTCAAGCCATTCGGCCACTATCTACGTAATCATAAGAATGACCAGTTCGAGCAAAGTTCATGAAATTGATGTCCTGACCTTGTTAGTGGCAAGGTATCCTTTGATAGTCTCTTCTCCAAACAAAGTCACCAAACTCGCATCTTGGGCAAGTCGGCTCCGAGCTTCATCCCATGTGAGACTCATCCGTTCAGTTATTCCGTACTCCCCTTGCGAGTGGCCTCATCTAATCCAGCGGCGTACCCAAATGCCATATCCTTCTGGTTCAGGGCTCTCCTTGAATTGATACCCAGCATTCCAGCACCGAGGATCGCAGCCAATGCAAGGTGTCTTGAGTGGAGCAGATTGGGCTCGGGCAGCAACATGGCGAGGTAACCGCGAAGACTCACGGATTAGCCAAACCATCCACACATTTCACCTCAAAATTTCTTGACGAGTCACTATATCGGTTACATAGCCTTACTGGGACCTCCTTGTTGCTATCACCCCAACATACATAGGTCCCACCAGACCAGATTCCGTCTAACATGCGGTCGTAGGATGGGGGCAAAGCCATCGTGAAGACCTGGATAGCCGGTAAATGCTCAAGAAGACCGGCGAGAAAGGTCGACTCGACAATATTGAGGCTTGGAGTTGGAGAAGGAGCGGATGTTTCCAAGGCGCTCACAGAGACGTGGGTATGCATCGCGCTTCCACCTGTAGATTCATCGTCAGTTGCGCAACAGCATTAAGTGTATTGGGCACACAATTGTCAGAGTAAAGACGAGGAGCCATAGTGGCACGAAGCTTGTGATCTGAAGCAATGTTATAAATTGTTTCGCGAGTATAGATGATCGCATCTGCTGCTTCAACGGGCGGCAAAGGGCCCAAAACTAACTCGTACTGTTCAATCACAGATAATTTGTTGTCAGTGCATAAAGATACGACTTGAACTTCAGAACTTCACCTGTCCTGGAGCAGCTTCAGCATGGAACATTTGCAACTCAACTCCACCATCCTTCAGTGAATTCGCAATCGCTGTGAGGACGGTCGTTTCAACGGCACCGGAGCGCAATGACCCTGCTGTCGAAAACCATTTCTTGTTTACAGGTTCATCACGGTTCAACAACGTGAATTCGATTTCGAAACCGACGAGGAAAGTGACCTTCGCCGTGCGTCGAGCCTCGCTAATGATGCAAGCAGAAAATCAGGTGAGCGGAAGTGAGAACTGCCCATATACATCAGTCACACACTCCACTATCCTCCTCAGAATTGATCTGGGATCATAGACACAATCCAGAGGTTTTTCAGGGTTTTGGGGCCATTTTTCCTGGAACCAACCCATTACCATCGCAGTGCGCTCCCGATAAGGACAAGCTCTGATCGTGTCGATATCGATTGCCAAGTGCCACTCGCCTTCCGCGCCATGCCCTTCTGGATGTTGGACATCCACAAGTAACAGGACCACCTTGGAGACGGAGACCCGGGACGGCTTGATTGCATAAGCTTCTCAAAGTAGGCCCAAGGAAGAACTCGGCATCTCGTCGTATTTGTGAAGTCACTCCAGACGATCTGAACAAAATCAATAAGAGTCTTCAGACCCTGCAATGACTTTCTCGATAGTGAAGTCGGCACGCTCTGCGGTCGGTCGTACGTAACGCCGTACTCTTTAGTCGACATTTGCCGATCGATGCCAGATTCCTCGGAAAAGATGACTGGTAGCGAGTCGAATGGACGAGCCAGAGAAAGCACCACAAATAGAAGGCGGGACACAGCCCCACATTTGGTTGCATCGGCCATGGGACGCCGCGAACAAGGACCAGCTGACTCCGTGAAAACCTCGACTTGAAGCTTCGGCGTGGGCGTAGAAATATGGAGTGAGGATTGTCTTGAGTACAGTAAAAAAACAGAAAGGGGTTGATCACAAATGACAAGATCTGAGCAAATTCAATGGCCCAAGCACCCAACCTGCAGCCATGGCGGAAGATTGAGCACGCCGTTGCAGTCCACAGTGCACTGGCAGCACCTCAGTAAGTCGCCGAGTTTATGTGATCGCGAAAGGACAGTACAGGCCAATTGCAACTAATAACTTATCCGCTAAAAGCTAGGCCTATAGCTAGCAACCATCTTTGAATAAAACGTTTATTATGCTGTGACCAGACTTCAAAGGCGAGAACTTTAGGTCACACTTTCACCCAAAAATATGGAAGCTAAATTTACGTAATCGGAGCCACCAGCCAATCGGGAAAGTAACGCTTGGCGTTCGATTTGGTGGCATCTCATAATCAGGAGGCTGGCGGTCGATGCTGGAAAAACGATTATGTATTGTAGTGGGGCGCTTGCGCTCCTCTGAACCGGGTGTTCCAGATTCTCCTAACCTCCGCCGCAACATCCGCAGGTCACTCTCACCTGTATTCTGCAAAGCCACTTCTGCACCTGTGCTTGTCAACTTGTCTCTCTCACTCTCAGTGGCGGTGTTATGGCTAGCGTTTCCAGGCTCCCCTACGACTCCTGGACGCAGTTCGTCGAAGCCTATCGTGCAGGACAATGGGATGGCACCCTGATACCCCAGCCGCCTCCAGCATCTTCTACGAATGATTTAAAACCATCCGGCGAGGCTTCCGCCTCAGCAGAAATCGCCCCTATGAAGGGTTCGGACGACACCATGTGTGATGTGGAAGTCGCATTCGCTCAGAATGGTTTCCTGCCTGCTCTGCGTACCCCTAAGGAGAGGGAGCGACTCAAAGCCCTACATAGGTGAGGAGTCCCACCGCGCACGTTATATCCCATATTCAGGGGACAAACACCGGATGCTCGTCTTCAGGCTCGGTGCTGTGCACCGAAGGCTCGACCACAATTTCGACCGCATAGTCCACCTGGCCAAGGACATTCTCAACTCTAAATGGGGATTGATTAACTTGGTGGATGAGGAATATGGGTAGGAGAAATGGTTGAGATACTGTGCCCGTCCCGTCTGTACTAACTAACACTACAGATATTTCAATCATGACAGTAAGAATGCCGCGGGACTTGATTGCATCATACCATCGAATCGACCATTTCCATTTCCTCTGTTCCTCATTAGCTGGGCTTCCCTTAATCAGTTCCCCTCGCAAAGTATCAATTTGCGCTCACACCATTTTACTAAAGTAAGCATCTTTGAAGAGCGAGTCCTCCTCGAATCAGCGGCTCATTGATACACAGCGGTTCGGAACCAATGGTTGTACTGGACTCATGGAAAGATTGGAGATTTCGGCACAATGTAAAGGATTCTCTGGATTGCGCTAGCTTTTCTCAGCTTGACGGAGTGCTATCTTCCTCCAGCCGATGGTCCAAGGTCCTCCGCTCAAGCTTAGGTTTTATGCTGGGGTGCCATTGGTTTCGGATCACTTAAACATCGGGTCGTGAGCATTTTCCTCGGAATGCTGCCTTTTGGGGGAGTAAATGGATTATCCAATAGACTCTGTGTCTTCGGTGATCAGCCACGCCAGCAATTCACGCAAGAGGAAGTTGAGGTGCTTCAGGGTTTGGCTGTAAGGAGCATTGGTCGTGTGACATGTGCTAGCTTTTACTGACGGTACTTGATGCCGAAGGGTATCGTCGTCAGGGAAATGCAAGTCTGGAGAGACAAGGTAAAAGAATTCCCTTCGACTTCTTGTGCCACAGGTTAATATCCCTCCACAGCAAGAGATACGGATCCGCGAACGGATTCAAAAAGCAGTAAGCAGTTTTGATGGCCTTGGGATCTGGGCTACTTATGGTCGCTTCCCTGGTTTGCAGACGGAGAATTTCGCTGTCGATTGCTTGGAGAAAGTGCCCTTTGAGGAAAGCATTGAATCTACAACTTTGCGCCTTTGTCAGCGTACAGCAAGCCTCGTCAAAGACACTCTTGAAGTAGAAGGTTCAATCATTCTTAGTACTTCCAGTAAAGATATAGGCGTCAGCTCTTTCGGCGATACTTCCCAGGTTGTGGAACATCATCAGGAGATTCCTCGTATTGTTCAGCTCCAAGTACCGATGATGGAATGGTTTTGTCCTCTGATGACGAGCAGGAAACATATCAGACAACACTCAGCGATTCTGGCCTTGGATCTTCGGACTTCTCCCAATGTGGTGCTAATGAGTCCCCAGTTCTGAAAATTCTTGGTGCTGCTGTTGATGATGCGAGCATTTTGACACTCTCAAGTGCAACAGATGCGGCGGCGTTCGTCGGGCTTCACGAGAGCGGAATTTTTGGCGGAGGTGCAAATCAAGCGGGATGGGGAGATCTACGACGAGGCACAGATACCTGATTGTTTACGTTCTGTCATGCCTCTCGACACGAGATACGCCATGGGTGAGTTTCCATGGACCCAATGCGTCGATTACGGTCTGACTCGTCCATTCACGATGAAGCGGTCCCAGCCTTCGATGCGGATGGAAAACAGTTTGCGCTCTTCACGGCCTATTCTACCTCGAAGACTCAACGATTCCTCAATGGGTATGAACTCCAGTTTCTTCGAGAACTTGGCATTATCATTAGCAATGCCATCCTTAAGCGTATGACGGCTCTCGCAGATCAATCGAAAAGCAGGTTCATCTCGAAGTACGTCGTCTGATCATGTCACAGTTTCTAGCCGGGTGCCCATTCATTTCTGTACGGCTGCAATGAAGTATATCTCATGAGCTGCGAACTCCACTACATGGCGTAAGTCATGTAATAGTCCAAGCTCCGGTTGTGATGCACTTAACGTGCTCTGTCTTGTGCTTTAGATACTAGCCGCGGCGGAGCTTTTATCCGATGCCGAATTATCGGACGCACAGTCCGCCATTTTGGGGACGGTCCAGGCTTGTGGTAATTCCTTGGTGGAAACCGTGAGCCACGTTCTCGACTTCAGCAAATTCACAAGGAGTGGGAGATGGAACGTGTCAAGTAGGTTTCACATATCCAGACAGTTGCGGCAATTTTGTCATCACTTGCTCGGTAATAGTGTCGACCTTCTACAACTTATCGAAGAGACTGGTCAGTTGAATTCTTCATCGTTCCCTTGCGCCCGCGTCACCGATTTTCCTTGTAGTCGAAAGTTCCTGGGTAGGATCGGTGGCTCGTCGTTACGGGAGTTTCGACATTGGCGACGCATACTTCCCTCGGAACTATGACATGCCAGATTTGCCGAAGAACGTGGAAGCCTTGATCCGCGTGGATCTACGTCCTGATGTCAGTAAATCATCCCGCGAAGCTTCATCGACTCTGATAAGTTTCTGGTCCCAAGGCGTGGATACTTAAGTGCGAAAAAGGAGGCATCCGACGAATCCTGATCAACTTGCTCAGCAACAGTTTCAAGGTTTGTTCGCGCGACATCTTCTAATCGTGTGCATTGATAATGATGCCGCTTAAAAGTTCACGCAGGTAATGGTCCAGATGACGAGGATGGGTACACGGTGCTGATCCAAGCCGCCAGGAAGGATACGTCCGAGTCACTTTGAAAGAGATCGCTTCCGCCTGTGTTTTCCCCGGCCATACTATGCTGGAGCTTTCCGTGACCGATACCGGAAAAGTAAGTATTCCAGTGTGTTCGCGAGTTCATTTAGTCTGAGCATCAAATAGGGCATCGCTCCTGATTATCTTGAGGTGGTGACCTGTCTATATTTTTTCGTTCTCCCGTTCACAATGCACTTAGAATCACCTGTTCAAGCCTTTCTCGCAAGAAGACTCTGGTATGGCTGGGGCGGGTCTTGGATTAGCCATCATCAGAAACATTGTCGAGTCAGAGAGTGTCAAGGGCAAGATCGAAGTCAAGAGCAGCACAATACCTGGAGCATCCGGGACCGACATTCGGATCACATTCATGGCTGAGCGGCCGCCTCCTGACAGCCCGGTTGCGGAACGGAAATTGTACAATGCGCAACTTTCATCCGCGCGAATATGCCTCTTGGGATTTGATGTGAATCAGAAACGGCAACGCGCACTTTTAGAGGACTTGCTGCTCTATCTTCAGGATATCTGGAAGGCCTCCGTCGTGGATCGCATCGAGGAGTCAAACGTCGTCATTGTAAACGACGACGTCTCACTCTTCGGCTCCCTATGTCATGCTGAGAGTGTTAGAGTGCCTCTGATCCTTCTTTCGACTACACGCCGTCTTGATGTTTTAGCGGAGACGGCGCAATCCCTGAAAGAGTCAGGGGGCCACTTCCGCCTGGTTTCCAAGCCATGTCGACCCTCGTACTTGTTTGACGCAATCCATGATTGCATCGACAGGGCGCCGCCAATGATCCATTGCCCGCTTCAGCATGATATATCTCAACTTCCTCATTTCCCCCACCACCTGCGCATCCCCTTTGGCCTGGTTCACGACCCCAGGTGCCACGTCCAAAAAGCGGGCCATCAGGGACTGTAGGTTTGAGGGTTCTTGTCGTGGAGGACAATCATGTCAACCGGGCGCTTCTGACGCAGTGGCTGAGAAAAAAGGTTCGTCCTTGCAACCAGTCTGTCAGAATATTCTTGTTCATCACTTCTTTTAGCGTCACGCATATGACGAGGCTGAGAACGGACAAGAAGCCGTCATCAAGTTCGAAGAGCGCGGCCCAAATTACTATGAGTGAGCTGCGAACAGGGATTTACCCGTATATCTTGCTAACCCGATAACTCAGCGTGATCCTCATGGATATCTCCATGCCCGTTCTTGACGGTAAGCCACTTTCCTTTTCTAACCATGAATCACATTGCACATCTCGTTATATATAGGCATCGGATCAACGAAAGCAATTAGAGCATTAGAGGCTAAGTGGAGGCAGGATGAGCCGACTACAAGTTCCCCCGAATCACCCAGTTTAGCAAGCGACGGTAGCGAGACCGACTTCTTCCTGAGGTCATCCTCTCTTGGCGTGTATATTCTCGTTCTTTCTGGGCTCACGACGCAGGACGACAAGCTTCGGGCATTGGACGCTGGTGTCGATGGATAGTACGTGCATTCACCCTATTTCATCATGAGTTTTTTTTTTTTTTACTTACCTGATCGCCTTTGTTTGCTTAGCCTGGCGAAGCCCGTTTCGTTCAAGACACTCGCAACAATTTTCGCCAAACTGTGAATCAGTTCCTGCATGTCCAGAATCCTTCAGTCGCTAGGAATATACCTGTCCGTCAGACAAGACTCCAGTCCGTGTTATCGTTGCTCCTGCTCTGAAGCCACCCGACTACTCCAGGCCTTCTGCTTCAACCATCCGCTTTCTATTTCACGTTGGGGTTTTCCTTTGGGTTTAGTTTTGCTTGCTGTGAATTGTATCACGTCATTTTTCGTATATTCTGAATGAGCATCACTGTCTTGCCAACTCGACTCGTTAGTTTCTCCGATCGTTGGAAAATCCAGGCTAGCTCACAAGACGACTCATGACGGTTGAGATCAGTCACTTTCAACAGTCTGTGATATCTTGACAGAGTACGTTTGTTTTGGAATTTAATTGGTATGCTCTCAACGGTAGGGTCCAGATGTGTTCACCATCTCCGGAAGCTGCGACTCTCACCATCCTTTATTGATCCCTAAGTTCAACTTCCGAGACGAACTCGTCCCGCAACTTTGACGGTCGACGAGCGCTATGTTTTACGTTGCTCTGCCATTAGTGAAATTCGCGCTTGTAGTTTGTAAAACAATGGAAACGCAGTGGCAGAAAGCCGTGTAAAGAGAAACTGAAAAGAAAAGAAAGAACTGCAGCACTCAGGATTCCCACGTAGTCCCCTACCGTGGTACTAACTAAGCGGTACTCGGCTTAACTTCGCAGATCGGACGGGATGCGGTGCTTCCCGAGTCCTATGGCCGCAGATGCTGTGCCCTTCATTCCCACCCTAATGAATGTCTACTACTCAGGGTTGAGGGTTGTCAGACATACATGGGTACATCCAGGTCTTCAGGCCAGCTGAGACTGACCCCATTTACCGCGTACGTCACTTTGTCCCAGGCGCGAGGACGAAACAATATATGTGCGATTAATTCGACGATAGTCTGTTCACCTGTGTGTTGGGTCGAAACAGCTGTAGACCGGCGATTGATGAAGATGAAACGAAACAATGAGGGATGAACTGTCGAGACAATCAACACGCATGTATAAAAAAGGGAAGAGAGGTAGACTTGAGGACATGATTAGGGAGACAACGCGAGCCCAAGTCGGATTTTACCGTAAATTTTTGACGCTAGGCATTTCCGAACCATGATAAAGCGCGCCGCGCACACGCATCATCGTCTATCCAAAGTGAAGAGACAGAGATTGCACACAATACGGCAGCGAACTGGACATACAGTATGACAGAGAGTCAAAGGGTGGGAAGACACAACGGACAAAATGGAACAACCAGCAAGATCTCCTAAAATTAAGTGCCAAAAAGAAAATAATAACAACTCCAGGAATGCGTGAGATAACATGAAGACGAGGTGTAAAATGAATGAAAAGGTTTTTTTTTTTTAAAAAAAGAAAACAGAAAGAAGAATCAAGAAGAGTCGGACACAGTGTGCATCGCGTGTCTTGGCAACTGGACAGGTTTTGCCACACAACGTCACTTTGCAGGACCAAACGGGCTTGAAGGGGAGGGGGATGCGCGCGGGGGAAAATAGGCGAAACAAGATTGGTTGTGGCGCTAACCTCCAATATGGAGGCAATTATAATGATGGACTAAGTGGAAGCAGTAACAATACTGAAGGGAATGACAGATGGGAAACCTGGAAGCCAGTGGTTTAGGATTTGGATAATTCGATATAAATACGTGTTGGCTACCTGAATGATGCATAAAACGTCATGGATGAGGGGTGGAGTATAAGGGGACAGGACCCACAGAGCTACGGCTTCTTTCTCCATCGGCATCATGCGAGTACGAGGCAACGGTGGGGCATTAACAGAACGTGTTTGTGGATCGAGAACGGGATCGCTGATAGCAGCAGGTGTACCCGGCCTTGATGACTGACCATTGGCTACCGAGGAAGATGCAGTGATCGTGGAGATGATCTGCTGATTAGTCGGGTAATAAGATCGTCGCTTCATCTTGTCGTGGTCATAATTCGTGAATCTAGAAAGATGAAAGCGTGGGAAATGAAGAACGGAAAACTCAAACATACTGCTCTTCGAGTTGTCTCATCTCTGAGCTGAGAGAGCTGATATCTTGATTCGGGTTCCGCTTGCGTGCCTTGAGAGGATTATCCTCAAGCAGGAGCTCTTCTAGTTCGTGAGTAGCATCGAAATTCGCCTTTTTCGACTAAATAGTTGGAATAAGGGTTCAAATGCTTCTGGTAGGGAACAAAGGAAACGTACATCTGGTACGAATGGCGGTTCAAATTCTTTCCGTTCCAACAAGTTCCACTCGACCGATCGGAGCCATGGATGATTCACAACATCCTCAAACCCCGCCCCCCGAGGCCGGCACCCCAAACGACGATTTATATCGCGGTCCAGGAACTAAAAATCCGTTTGGGACTTCGATTAGTCCAAGGAACATACCCGGGAGCTGGATGGTGTCTCACAGAAGCAATGGCATGAATACCTTCCTTGCTGCACTTCTCCTCCACGCCATCAGGGAAACGCAACGACTCCCGTGTGATGGAGTGTGTAAGATCCGAGTTGGTCTTGCCACGGAACGGTCTTCGACCGAACACAAGCTCAAACGCGCACACGCCGAGGGACCACCAGTCGATAGTGTATGTATAACCCTTCTTGTTCAGAACTTCAGGGGCTGCATCACAAGTGGAAGAAGGATCACGAGAACAGGCAGAAGGATTACTAGAGGTCCATTACGAAACTCCTTCCGAGGCTGTTTACGTACCCATATAAGCCATGCTGCCAGCGACGCCAGTCAGAAGTCGCCGTTCAGAATAATGGACTGCGATATTGAAATCGGTGATATGGGCATGACCCCGCTCATCAAGGAGAATGTTGTCCGGTTTCAAGTCACTTAAAGGGTTATCATTAGCGTGTTCCCATACATAGCTGCGCCGCTGCCTTACCGGTGGATGATACGTTTTGAATGGAGGAAATTGAGCGCTGAGCCAAGTTCGGCCACTATCACTCGCACCGCAGCCTCTGGTAGACGCCCTAACCGTTCCAGATGGACTTCGTGTCCTATGTCGGCCAAGTGAACGCGATAGAATGAAATTCAGACTCACACCGTAAATCACCCCCCAGCATCAAGTCGAGGACAAAGAAGCAATTTTCATCATCCTGGAAAGCGTACCGCAGATTGACAACAAATGGATGATCAATCTAAGGGGCGAGTGGTAAAGACTTTGGACTTGGCTGAGTCTGGAGCGCCCACCTCCTCCAGCAGACGCCGCTCCTGTATAATGTTCGAAACGGCTTTCATTTTGACACATTTGGCCTTGTTTATGTACTTCAGGGCATACAGGTTCTTGGATTGCTTGTGTTGTACCACTCGAACCTGCGGAGGGCGACAAGTTGGCCAAAGAGGAGCAGCACGGAAAACAAAATCGTACCTTGCCAAACGCGCCTCGTCCTATACTCCTCAGCAGATGAAAATGAAACAGTGTCGCATCACCATCGAAGTCTATGGGCTAGGTGAAGCGCTGTTGTAGTGGATCGACGTTGCTGTCAAAGCACAAATCTCCCACCTCGGGTCTGCAACATACACCGCCCATCTTCCTTCCTGAACTCTGGCGCTACCTTGGGTGGGGATCTGACGGGTGGTAAGAGGAGAAAAACGTGTATAATGCAAGTTTGCTGATGTTTGAGTCGAAGAATGAGTGATGTGAAACTTTGGCGATATATTGGCGTGAGTCCGAATGATGAGATCCAGCTGAAAGCACAACGCCCGCGACGGAACGGAAAGGTGTGGAAATTGGGTCAAAGGGAGTACAGTGAACTAAAAACGAAACGAAGAGTCACGATGAAAAGAAGAAAGAAACTAGTGAGTTGCCACACTTGTTGCTACTCGAGCGGAGTTTCGTGCTTCCAACAAATGACTGCCTTTTATGTTACATTATTTGATCTCATTTTTAATCCAGTTACACAGGACAAATTCTCCACTTTTGGGACGCCAGTTCGGGCACCGCCGATCCTGGTCAGGCACATTTAGCGACGAGTCACTATCCAGAGAGCATTCTTCATCCTGAGGCGGGGAATCCGATCCCAGAGCTCATTATCACCACTTCCGAATGACAGGCCATCTTGAACCTGTACCACATCCAACACTTCCCACTTCCCACCCAACTCCCGGACGTCCTCGACAAGAGCATGCGAAAATGTGTCAGTGTTATTAAACTTCAACTTGATGTACTGCCAATCCATCCTCGGAATGGCGTTTGTGCGGAATGACAATTGTGGAGGGCCTCGCTCTTGCAAGAAGAGTGATGCACCACTTTGCGCCGCATAATCGTCGATGTAAACTCTGGCTGGGTCATTGATTAGCCTGAGAACGGACACAGCCCCTTGTATTCTTACCATGAGTTTCATCGGCCAAATTATGCAGCCGGTGCAACGCTTCCCCACCGGGATAATTGTTTTGTGAGAGCACAGACAGCAGCACAGTCGCGCTAAGATTTCCAAAGAGCAACCCTGCGACCACCAGGGTCAAGAATGGCCTCAAAAGCCCTTTTCTCGCTAACCTAATGTTCGTCCACGTTAGTAAGAGAAATGGGAGGTTAAGAGATAACCATACAACCACGAAATTCCTCGAGCGGCCGCTACGTTGAAGATTGGCACAACGTAAACGATAAACCTCCACTCTTTGTGGGCTAACCCTGATATAAGTGTCACGAATGCTAATGACGGAAGTAGGATGAAACGGATCCTGGAATCGACCAGGAACCCTATCATGCTTAGAGGTGCACCTCCCATGAGCAATTTAGGGAGGAGGGAGAAGAAATATGCATGTGCTGGGGAAATCTACGGTCGGCGAATCTGATGGTTTATCCAAAAACGAGTATAGGATTAATACCCACCCCCCAATCCGCACTTTTCCCTTCATAGACATTAAACAAAACCCCGGCTAACTCTGGCCACAGGGTTTCCTGCTTCCAGAAATACGCGTCCATACGCGTCGTGACGACTGAAAATGCCTGTTCAAATATGAAGCCGAGCAAGCGATCAACTTACAAAGCGCGGCAAGCCCTGCCGATATGCCTGTTGCTACGAGGGAAATTAAAGAGTTTCTTCTGGTGAGAAGTAATTGCAACGCCCAAGGCGCCAGGAACAGAACCAGCTCTGCCCGAAAAATCACAGCCGCGGCCATCAACAGCGCAAGCGCGAGGAGCGAAACATGGGGTTTTGATGGGGATGATCTTATCAAGAGGCTCGACGCGATATTGACTACGTTCCTGCAAGCTTATTACTCCTACCAATCAACGAACGGGGAAATGCTTACCAGGGAATAGCGCAAACGTGTTCGGCAACGTCCTACTCATCCAGAACAGTAGGTGGAACTGAGTGAGACTAGTTATGAGGAAAGCCGAACCAACTTTCCGCCCAAATTGCCTCGACACAGCCCGTTGAACGAGGGTCAAACCATAGGCATTCACTAATCCAAGGACAACCCGGGCTGCATAGCGGAATGTTGCATTAAACGCAAGTGATAGAAATCCAGATTCTTTACGTGCCAACGACCTGGATACTGGATTTAGAACGTAAAAGGCCAAGTTCGTTGGCGAAAAATAGCACAGGCTTGACCAAAGTCGCAAGGATCAGGCTTCCAATAAAGGTTCGAGGAACCACGCCCGGAAAGACAAAGTGATCATACTCCAGAGCAAGTATGCCATCACTTTTGGATTCACGCGTATCCTCAGGAGACGACGAACCTTTGACAAGTTCTCCAAGCTCACACCATACATTAAGACATCGTGCAGAGCGTGCAAATTGAAACTCTCCTCCACCTTGGTGTAGGGAGCAAGAAGGACATGCAAAGCAGTCACAGCATATAGGAGAATGTCTATGATCATAGCGCTCTTCCCTCTGACGCTATGTAAGGGCGGCCCTCAGAGTCTGTTCCGATGCATAGCCACAAATCCTCTGGTCTTCGACTAGGTTTAGGATGGCCTCTCCAAAGCGACCTAAGAGCTACCACGAGAGTTCACTGGACAGCGGTAGCCCTTTCCGCTCTTCACGAGCGCGAACACGGAGTGGCTCACCTCTCCTTCGCATGATTCGAAGCTCGTCGTCGCTCTCTCCTAAGAAGATGAACTTATTTTCCTCCTCTAAAAAAGGCTGGCGTTCCTTGTCTCCTAGTCCTAAGAAGGCTTCTGTATCTGTGTCTGATTCTACACGTCCAGCGACCCAAACATGGAAAACAGCCCCAGCACCTTCTGCTTCGACTCCTCGGAAATCCCTTAGCACGCAGTTGAGCCGCATCCGCCGTCGGTCTGCATCTCTTCCCTACCTTCGACACACTGCTAGTCCCCCCAGCCATGGCTTGTCTCTTGCTCGTTCGCCCGTCGTTTCTGTCTACAATGTTCATGATGACCCGTTCCGCTTCTCTCCTCATCCAGCCCAAGGGATCTTTGTTCACACAGACAGTCTTAACCTACAGATGGCGTCTATTTTATCGACAGAGTCCAGGGACAATGGACCCATCGAGGCGGATATTCTTGCGCGTCAGAAAGTTAAGACTATGTTGTTGCTATCGGAAGAGAAAAAGAAGCGAAAATTTGAGGCCCGTTCCCTCGCGCATAAGAGTGCTCCGCTTATGACACTTTCCAATGCGTCAAACTCAAATACATCTCAGTCTAGTCCTATCCGCTCGAATCGGAGTCCTAAACGGTCGCGCCTCTCAGTTCAACAATTTGATGTCTTCAGTGCAGATTCCGGTAATCCTACTCCCCCCAAGAAACGCAGAGATTGCTACAGCCCAAGTCCCACTTCTTCGCCCTCCCGGTCCGCGAAGTCAGAGGCGCGTGGAACCTCCAGTTCTCGAAAGGGTAAGCCTGTCAGGAGGCAGAGAGAGAGTTCAAGCCAGAAGGTGCCCCGACCATCTGTAGGACCTCCTTGGATTCCTGAAGTGCCCGACGTTTCCATTTTCGATCCTCAGCTTGAGCCTCCTGACGTTGCCGATGAGAACCCATCAAGCCCAAATCCATTCCGAGTCATTCAGTCAGACTTTGAGGTCTTCGAGACTGGACTTAAAGAAGATGGACTTTCTCATGCTGATTCTCCCCCGTCGATTTTCTTCCAGCCTCCAAGTCCCATAAAGGATCCCTCGAAACGTCGCGGTCTGATCGTCAACACACCTCTGCTGATCCTTAATATCCGTCGAACTCCCTCTTATGAATCTTTAGCTGAGAAAGAAGAGGCAAAAGAGGGCGAGGGAGTTTTTGAGCCCCTCGCCTCTGATTTCGATACCGCCAGTCCAGACTTCGGAGCCACAGAAGTCGGAAACAAGCTCGCAGGGCATAAAACTCCGGAAGTTTCGGTTCCTCAAGTCAGTGAAGAAGTCAGTGACATCCACTCTCAATTATTGTTGAAAGATGTTGACTATATATTAGGATATGTACCTGCCCGTTTCAGAAATGCTCGATCATTATTTTGAAGACTCAGACATAAGTGCTGGCTCATGGTCCATAACAAAGTCATTTTCAACTCCCGATGAACCAATGGCCGCTCAACCGGGACACAAAACGCGCATTTCGGGCGTCTCTTTGTTCACAGAAGCTAAACTTCACCTTGCATCTCAAGACCTGTTAACTCATCCATCCATTGAATCAAGTATTGGCCCGAGAGATGCACCGAACAATGTTGATCCCATAGACACCTTTATTGGTGCCCAACCTCCCGTGTCTTCATTGCTGCACTCCCAGTCTCATGAGCTGGACATGTCCTCGCAAGCTGGGCCCAGTATGACTGAGCCTCTGAAATTCGAACCTGTTCCTGAACCGTCATTGGATCTAACCGACATCCCATCTAAGCCAGTTCTGCCAAGTAGGATCAGGAGCGACCGCGTCAAGAATCCATCTACTGAGTCTGGCCCATCTCCGACCTTCAGCTCATCTGTGCTATCTCAGACTCCTAAGGTACGGAGGCCCTTCATAACGTTTCTCGATCCATCCGCAAACATTGTCCCCAAGGACTCGCTTGATACTACCCATCACGAAGCATCTGCAAGTTCGTCCCAGATACAGCGCCTGCAATCCCCGGCACCCACTGGGAAGAGGAGAAGGGGTTTGTCTGACGTTGCCAGCATGGCCGTTTCTTTGAAGAGACTTGCAAGGAATGGGAAGACGAAGAAGGCGGAGTCATCCCTCGGAGACTAGGGGCACCAACCGGCAACTTTGGCGAGGGTAGCAAGTGGACCTGGATGTATATAATGAACTCTTCTCGCCGTCTACCTGTCCCACTTTCTGTTGATATAACGCCTGGCATAACCTAGTGTGAACACGACACTTTGACACTAAGTGATCAGATTTGATGGAACCACCGGACTCGCGTCCTAGTTTATTTTTGGCAGCGAACGATAGCTGTGCGGACACTCGCATGGGTTCCAATCATAACAGGGCTTCTCATTGATGCCTGAGATCTTTCCTACCTTTCATCGTCTAGGTGTCTCCGATGCATATCACCCTGAAGACATCCCGAATCCCATTTGATTCCTGAGCCAAACAGTGTGCTGGTCAGCACCGTGGCGGGTAACCACATGGAGATCCTGAGGGCTGTGTTTTCCTTTTCATATTCACCTTGCATAAACGTAGCAACTGAGCATCAACAAGCTGTTTCCTTCGAGTTGCAATGAAATGGCGAAGCTTTTCATGATGTGCACGAATTGACGAACGCATCCTAGCACCCACTTCGGCTCCAAGTTGTTAATAACTCTATACAAGCTAATGTTGCCGTATGATGAGTTCTTGGATCACCACGTAAGAATCGGCGGTGGTGGCGTTGTCAACATGGCCACCCCGAGTTGCAATTACCGGATATCGAAGCACAGTTTTGTTCTATGATGCACAGACGAAGGAGACAGAGACAATTTGCTTTAAGCTGTCGAGATTGCGTTAAAGACACATGCTGCTGCGCATGTATGTTGGGAACAACACCAAAAGTGGGGCGTAATATCCGGGATCGGAATTTGGCCACCTTGACAAACTTGAAGGGGAAGAACTCCCGCAATCAAATTAAGTTCCTCATGGAGCAAAAATGGCTGAAATTAATACGTCAAGGACCCCAATTGAAGTCTACTAAGATCCCGCCGAAGAAGCTGCTGATCAGAGATTTTCGCATATGATGAAGTCCATCTGAAGGGCTTTCACACCTTCGATTCCCAAAGCACCTCGCGGCACTATGCCGACCGGGATATTGGGCCCCTCTCTCCGCTCTAGCCAGGCACACCAGAAGTGAGTGGGCCCCGTCCCAGAACAACGGACCCATAACGAGCCTTCAAGGAGTGTTGGTACTCATTGATCTCATTGACTATGCGGACAAAGCCCTGCCTAGCAACCTCACGAAGCTCTACTTGAATACAGCGACTGCCCTCCGCAGTTGAAGGCAGTTGTAAAAAATCATGAATTTACAGCGATCACTCTAGGGCCGCCTCTCAGCACGGTTTCGGTTGAAAACATAGTGAAGCACTACGACCTAGAACAAACCGCAATAAGTCAGAGTCAGACCATGGCTCTCGCGAGTTGAAAATCACAGAGGGGCGAGTTCTGGCTCCGCGTAGTACCCTCCAGCCCAGTCAAAGGACTGCGGACCAGGATTCAAGATTGCAGCAGGGACGAAGGGATAGACGCGAAGAGCCATGCGACCGTTTATCGCTTCCTTGCATAGGCGAGCAAACACTGATTCTGGCCCCCAGAGCCAATGAACGGAACGGTCTGCCAACCTCAACGACACAACTTTTGGCACTACAGGATCCTGCCGTTCATACTCATACGCTGTCAGTCACGCCCTCATCGACGCCACAGCAATACAGGCGCGGCCACACGGGCAATCATGCGAGATCGCCGAGCGCCTTACCTCGCTGCGGCCATGTCTTCTCTCTTCACATGATATGCCCTTCTTTCCAGTTTCCCCACCAAGATTTGTGCAAATTGAGCAGACTTCAACTCAAAATGCGGCGAGTCCTAAGCCCGCGACGCAGCCGCAAGCTCCTCCATGGCTAGCTCGATAAGGCACGAATGATCTCCCCATGGGAACCCTGACCGCTATGATGTGAAAATCGCCCAGACGAGCGGGGAATACTTCGGGATCCTCCGCAAAGGTAACTACCACATTTGGTTAGTGTCGCTCCCGATGTGTAAAACCATAATATTGACTCAAAACTGTGACTCGGTCACGAGTCTATAAAAACGAGCGATCCATCGATTTTGACTCCCAGTAATTGCCCACTGCATATAGCCACTAGCAGCTTAGAACACCCCAGCGGGTTTGGTTCGAATCCATCTTCTCTTTTTCGGATCATCTTCTTGACTTGAGTTCTGGTAACAGGAGTGCCGGAGCGGGATCTTTTTCTTCGCCTCCATTTCAACTACCGAAAAAAGGACCTTAGAGGAATCGCTTCTTTTCCAGCTCAACACCCACACTTTCAGGAACAAGAAAATAAAAAGACATGGCAGTCCGTAAGTCCTTTTCCGAAAATCGGCTCGACCTTTCGTTCTGCCTCCCTCGCATTCACAATGAGGATTTTATGATCCGATCCTCCTTTGATTAGGTACTCAATTTGAGAATAGTTCGATATTGGAGTTTTCGCCAAACTTACGAATAGGTGGGTACAGCAGATCTTTCTATTCTGTGTGCTCCACGATCTGACCGATTAGCTATGACTCAAACTTGGAATTGGATCTCAATGTTCGTGCGCGGGACTCGGATGTAGCTACTGTCTCGTAGCAGTTGGAGGCTCTATGAATTTCTACTCGACGTTCGAGTCAGAATTGGGAGATGTGATCCCAATTGTTCATACGACGATCGGAGGGACAAGAATCATTGGGCGGTTAACAGCTGGTCAGTCACAATGCCATCGTCTTTTCGTGTGTTGATCCCATACGTTGACTCCTTCACACACTGAACTCTGCTCATATGGCTTCGTACGAATAACCTTTGACGGCATAACATGCCTCTAATCCTTTCGCTCTCCGCATGCATTCCTCGATTATCGACACAGGGAACCGTCACGGTCTCCTAGTCCCTTTCTCGACAACCGACCAAGAACTCCAACACCTCCGAAACTCCCTCCCAGATAGCGTAGCTATCCAACGTGTTGAAGAACGACTCTCAGCACTAGGGAACGTGATAGCTTGTAATGACTATGTTGCACTCGTTCATCCAGATGTGGATCGCGAAACAGAGGAGATCATAGCGGATGTGTTGAAAGTCGAAGTGTTTAGACAGACGGTGGCCGATAATGTGCTCGTGGGGAGCTATTGCTGTATTACAAATCAGGGAGGGTTGGTTCATGCAAAAACGAGCGTTCAGGATCAGGATGAGCTGTCTGCCTTGTTGCAGGTTCCGTTGGTGGTGAGTGTCGGGAGTTTTTGTTTCGTTACCTCGCTTTCGGTTTGGGGTAACATGACATTGTCTGGATGCCCCGTCCGATGGATCGTGAATCAACGAATGGTGGGACGTTGCCGTTCACATGAGAGTTTCTTCCTTTCTTCGTCCTACATTCACTGACAATTTCGTTTTCGGTTGTATTTCAGGCCGGGACGGTGAACCGAGGATCGGACGTGATTGGTGCCGGACTAGTTGCGAACGATTGGTGTGCGTTTACAGGGCTAGAGACGACTGCGACTGAAATCAGCGTCATTGAGGCTACTTTGAGTGAGTTTTTTTTTTTTTTTGAAATCTGTCCTTTTTCGCATACCACGGCGAGGTTATGTGAAATGGGCCATTATGCAAGTGTGGAAGCTAATCATCCTCTTGCACATGTAGAGCTTCAGGGACAGCAGAGCAGTGCTGTTATTGGGGAGATGAGGGATGCGCTTATCGACAGTTACGCATAGTCCTGTGTTCGATGTCTGTCCAAGTCGTGATGGATGGATTGTGGCTTGTCGACTGCATGGCGATGGCTTTGATTCGGGGGTCTGTACGAGGTACCTCTATTCCAACAGAGGCTGGTGAGCTGCCTACGAGGTATCATCATGACAGGTCCGTAGTCTGGAGGAATTATTGAGAGTGACAGTTTGTGTGGGTCTAGAAGACTCTTCGGCTATTTCGGCTTCCCTTTTCCCCTGAATGGCAAGAGAGTGGTAATCGGGTCGACGTCGCATTTCAAAATAGGAGGTTTGAATAGTCATGTGACCATCATTTGTCAGAGCCCGAGTTGAGCTTGAATTCGAGTGGCTTGGGGTGCAATGTATCTCTGCAGGAACACTTCGAACAAGGGTTGTAGTTGTAGCAAAGGGAAGGGTCTGGTACTTGTCCTTCAAAAACCCCTCTTCCATGCCAACCTCTTTCCTCGCCTCTCGTTCCATCTCGTCGACGGAGACAGCCTCGGTCGCAGTCTAGACAATATCAGATAAAAACTCAAGCAACGGTGATATGAGCTTGGAAACTGCCGCTGCTGCAGGTGGCTTGAAGCAGCAACCAGCTTCAGACGTCACCGTTGTCAGCCTTAGCTCTACTTCATCGGCCACGAGTAGACCACGCGTTTCTCGCACCCCTCTCAATCTTCACTACATGCGTTTCACACGAGCGATTCGTATCGCTATCTGCCCGCGACTAAATCTAACAATGTCTGCAATGATAATCTTGACCATAAAAATCGGGTGACAACGTATGACCAACCCGTTGCGATGGGTCGCGGCCCATTTCTAACTTTGGATATGCATCGACACCCTTTATAGATCCGTTTATAGTACCAGCAATAATAACGTTTCCGCCTCGAATCTGAAGGTGGCAGCAACTCGTGGTCTTACGCGTGCACACCCTCAAAATCAACTTCGTAAAGGGAAAAAGCATGCGCGTATACACGCGCCCCTCCACCGTCGTGGGCTTATACATCAACAGCACCATGAGGAAGGAATCAAGTCTAGTTCGCCTACCGACTCCCTCCCTCCTTTGTCTTCTGCTTTCTCACCTTCATCCACCGCTACTGCAACAACCACTGCTACTACTACCCTCACTAAACGAAGGCTGCAGGCATTCCTCTATCCAGCTCACGTTGCTCACGACCCTTTCCTCTCCCTTGACCAACTTCGCTTCAGGCAATTCGTTCTACTAGCCTCTTCTAACACTGACACTACTACTGCTGTTTCTACTACTATTACCACCGGGAACTCGAATTCGAAATCGCAGGACGAGAACGAACAACAACCGAATTATCCTAAGAAAGATATCGTCACCTTACCGATCCCATCGTCTAATTCTGTTTCTACTACTATCACTAAGAGATCAAGTACCGCTTGGGCACACCCTACAGACCGTCCTCGATCAAGGAATAAAGAAAGTTTAGACCACCAAGGCCATCTTGGCCGTGGCTGTCATCATTGTATTGAAATACCTTGTTGCTGCCGGGAACGATCGTCTATTACCACTGCTGCTAACGAAATCCACGCTAGGCAGAGAACTTCATCTTTGTTGCCGCTTACTGCTACAAACCCTTTCTGTACTATCACTGAGGAAGACGAAGAGCTGAAAATGCCGCTTTCATTGCGCGTAAAGGATCTACATCCATTCCCCCGTCGCTCTAATACTGTCTCCTCCATCCATACTACAAAGTCTGATTCCACAATCACTGCAACCTCTCCCACCTATTAAAGGCAACCACAATAGAAAACCAAACTATCACCATCCCAGCAGACTCTCCATCTCAAAGTCCACTCATCCTCGAACCTGCCCTATCTACTATCACCGACGCATCATCCACATCCACATCCTCCTCTTCTACAATCATAGCAGGAGAAAATGGGAATAAAGGAAGAATGTGGTATAGGAAAATGAGTCAATGGCCTCCTAGCGAGTTTGTCGATCCCTTTGCGGCGGGTCCCATTGTTGTGGTTGCCTCCTCATCTTCTAGTAACGCTAATGTGGGAGATGTGAGAGGGGGACATCATGTTAAGAAGAAGAATGTACCAGCGTGTGTGGAGAGGGTTGAGGTGAAGCTTTTGGATGGGAAGATCGGTGAGTTTAATGCCTGCAAGGGAGTTTGTCGGTAACTGACTATTTGGATCTTCTTCTTTATTATTATTTTTTGCATTTGCTCTAATGCGGAATGGATGATGTATTCGTGGATTGTGTCGACTTTGTGATGTCTACCCATGTGTTCTCTTACTTTCTTTATAGTTGATGCTGTTCTTGGAGCATTACCTCCTGGACCAAAATCGAATGTCCCGCTACCACCATACCTCAGAGGCACTCGCTTCGACTTCGACTTCTTTGAGTCTCGTTCCGAATAATTCATGCTGCTTCAGCGACTCCGACTACAATGACTCTGGATACACCTACCAACTCGGCTAGTTCTGGCGGGCTAGGATCGGCTCTCAGCGCCCCTTCGTCTACTTCCACGAGGAGCGGTACGACTGAGTCCTTAAAGACTGCTGTTTCGCCTTCAAGCACGGCCGTAACCGCAAGTACAGCTACGGGTGTGTATGCCTACAGTACTCAAGATGATTCAAGCGAAACAACGCCTCTTTCCCCATATCTCCGATTACATCATCACCCGCGACCACCTCAGTACTTCGATCCACGTTCAACCCATCTCCGGCACCCTTATCCATTCGAACTCCCTCGCCGGAACACATTGTCCAACCGTATCCTCACTCCATCTCGCTTACTCCCCCCCCAAGTCCTACGTCCCTACTAATACATCCAAAAGGTTAACTCGTGAGCTGCTACGTGGAGATATGCGGTTTGTCCCTCCCTCCTCTTCACCGGCAAAGTCGATGTCGATTGAGAGTGAAATGGAGGGTGGGAAGGAGAAAGGGAAGAAAGGGAGTAGACCTGGGACACCTTCGTTCAGAGTTCATGTTCCCGCGATTGTCTTTAGGAGGGGGAAGAGCGTCGACGCTGGAAGGGGGAAATCGGAGGGAAAGGGTAAGTACTGTAAGTTTGCATTTGTGCTTTTCCCTTGCTGACGGAATGACATCCATCATTTACTTCTCGCGGCGCGGGTTTTTGACTGACCGCCTGACTTTGTTTGGGATGTAACACAAAATGGTTCCAGCTGAGGAGGAATCGGTCCTCTCCCACCGAAACCAGCAGCAGGGACAGGGACGTATGAGATGTTCTCGAGTCTGAGTGGATCCCCAAAGTTTTCAGACCCTCCTGTAGTGCCCCTTCCTGCTGAGCTAAATCTCAGCAGCCTGAGTTTCGGTCTCAGCTTCAGCGAGAACAACCTTTTGGATAAGAAAGGTACTGCGGGGGCTTTGATGGAGGCTGGATCGCCTACTGTGCTTGAGGCTGAGGGAGAAAGGTTCGTGACGGCACCTACGTCCGTTTCCTCCTCTCCCATTTCACCACTTTCGCCACTTCTTCCTCTCTCTACTCTTCCACCTCCGTCGTCTTTTACGCCTCCCGGCTCAGATTCGACGCATCGAAGGCTGAAGAAGAAAAGACCTTCCACCGCTCCAGCCGCTACTTCGTCCTCCTCGACCACGAATTTTTCTTCTCCCTCCATGACGTCATTTGTCTTTGATTCCCGCCCTTCCTCGCCCTTGCGATCGACAGAGGTAGTAGCTGTGGAACGTAGCAATGATAGGAGACACCCTTCGACGACTAGTCCCACTTTAACCGGCTCACAGCTCGCTCCAGCTTCGTTGCCGTCGTCTATTCTTCCCATACTTTCTGCCGCTACATCCACATCCGCTCATACCGCTCGATTTCATACAACTTGCACCGCCGGTACAACCCTTTCGCGACCTACCACTGCAACTTCGTTGGAGGGTAATACAATGAGTATTACTTCTGGGGCGAGCAGTAGTAGGTACAGTACCGTTGCGAGTTTTGAAGGGGGTGCGGATTCGCTATTCGGAGTACCACCTTCGTATATGAGAAGATCGAGAAGGGGGAGTGGAGGCAGTAGTCTATTTAGTGGTGAATGGATGAGTACCCTCGGAGGGGTTGCCAAATCGAAGAGGAAAAGTTTAAGGGAGGGGAGTGAGGATAGTCCTGTCCCTCCACTACCGCCCTTGCCATCGGAGTTCCGGGATGGCGGTATGCCGGGATCGACGGTATCTTTGCCTACAACAGGTAGGATTGGGATCAAGGGACGTTCGAATACGGTTTCAGGTGGAGGACAATATCCGACTTGGACTTACAGCCATCGCATTCCGTCTTATCTACGACCGCGAGGAGGATCTGGACGTACACGCGCTTCTTCCCCTCCTACGCCCGATGCTTCTCACACGCTCGATAAACTACGGCGGCTCTCGAGGACGTTGGAGGATCTGACGCTTTTCGATGACGCTTTGGGTCTGGGAGGGGTAAGTAGTGTCGGTGATCCGTGGACGCTCATCCTCAATCCGAATGCGGATGCTGAGGCTAAGAGCGGGGTGCTTTTGGAAGTGGCGGCTGCAGGAGGAAGCTCGTCATCTGGAGGTGGGAGTCTGCTATCTGGTAGGTCTGGAGGTGGCTCGAAGGAGGGACAGAAAGAAGGGAAGAGGAAGGAGAAGTTTGATGAGTGGGAGGGGTTGAGCACTGCGCAGGTGTGGAGGGCAGCGCAGATGGAGGTTATCGATACGGAAGGGAAGAAGGTTAAGTTTGGGAGCCTGTTCGAGGAGCAGAGGACTATTTGTTGTTTCATTAGGCATTTCTGGTGAGTGCACTGTTTCTTCTTCGCCTGGCAGTCGACCAAAGATTCAGGGGTTGTGATGATCGGTCATTGCCGATAACTGTCGTTTAGGTGTCCGTTTTGTCAGGATTATTTGCGGAGTATCGTGGACAACGCCCCACCGGCCAAGCTCGATAAGGCTGGTGTAAAGCTTATCATCGTTAGCAATGGCTCACACAAACTTGCTAAAGCATATCAAGGTTAGTCAGACGGCGCTTGTGGTCTTGATAATGTTCTTTATTGGCCCAATATCAACAGAAAATGTCTTCAAGTGCCCCTATCCTATCTATGTCGATCCTTCTCGCGAGCTGTATCGCGCGTTTGGTATGACTCGCTGTACGATCAACGGGGGACCTGAATCGGAAAAGGGTGCATATGTCGTTCATGGACCCATTGGCGGCCTTGGAATGGCGTTGAGGAATGCCATGAAAATGCCCCTGGGGAATGCGGGTGATATCAAGCAGTTAGGAGGGGAGTTCATTCTTGGACCGGGGATCCGATGCGAGTACGCGCATCGGATGCCGACAACAAGAGGGCATGTTGATATTAGAACACTCCTTTCGATTACCAGGGTCGACAGGGTTTCAGAGGAAGGAGAGCGGTCGCGGGATAAGTTAGAGGTAGACATTGACCATCCGAGGAAAAAAGAATGGGATGCGCTCATGCGGTGGAAGGAGAAAAGGGGCAAGGGCAAGTGGGAGTTGTTTGATGATCTTGCAAGTGAGGAGGATATGGTGGCGCCGTATGACTGCAGCGATCAAGACCAGGCGTGCGATACGGAGGAAGATGGATGGGGAAAGAGGACCATGAGGGATCTTTTGGCTCTTATTCCGCAAGATCCGGATGTGGACGAAGTGGCGCGTCATGAGTCGTCGCCGCTTATGGCTACTTCAGCGGGCTGACCATTCTATTACCACACTCTTTGCATTTCATCAAACCTGCCTCGTGTTATTCCTTTCTTCACGCTCCTTCCAGCTCTACCGGCATATGCAGTATCGCTTTCTCTTCTCTTTCCCGGCGAGTCCAACGAATCATGCATGAAATATTGTGCACGTTGCATTCAACCTCCAGGGCTTCCTTCCTTTATTCTACCGATGCCCCCCCCCCCCATTCATACAACTCTCCTGACAGTCAAGAAATGCCGTCCATCGGTCATTCTGCCCCGAACGATATGCTGCCCTAGCTCCCTGTCGCACCTCATCTCATGTCCTATCCTTCACCTGTCGCTCGCTTCATCGTGCCTCTCTCTCCAACCTTCGTTCAATTCTCCGATCTGCCGATTTGTAAAAAAAAATGACTACCTGTACCCTGTACCCCCCCCTTCAAAGCGTCATTCAAAAATTTGGTCTTTCATTCCCTACTACTTTGTACATGTAGTACTGCTGCCTTCGTTCACATAGTTGCCGTTTCTCACATGTACGTATATATTATATATATGTACTCCAGATTCTCCATCCCCTATTTGTATATTATCTCTCGAATACAAGAACCCCCCACTCCCTTCTCAGCTTCGCACTCGATTGATCCTTCCCTTTCACTTTACATAGCTGAGTGGGCCCTTCAACAAATTAGATGCCAATCTTTTGGTCCTTACGGCGGTTATACTCCGGGCCATAGATTAACGGTCCTTACCATGAGCTGTAGTTCTCTTACCCCCCCCCCCCCCCCCCATGGCCACCTTTAGGTTATCTCCCATTTCGTTCTAGTATACTTTTGCTTTCGGGTATATACAGCCTGCGTGTTCTTCGTCCTTGGTACTTTTCCGCCGACCGTGCCACCTCCGCCTCGCGAATCAATCAACTAGTGCGGAGGTCCGGTATACATATCGGATAATTCAGTCCGGATTAGTCATTCGACTTTAGAGCGGCGAACCATAAGTTGCATATAAGAGATCGCGCGCGCAACCCTAAGATAGTAGCAAAGACCCAATTGAGCATTGCTATATCAAAGATGTAGCTGTGCCATCTCGATATCAGCCCCCAATGGTCCTATCTTACCTCCTTCATCCCATGCCCACGACGGTGTTGTGAGATGGGTCGCCGATGATGGGCCAATATGTGCAACAATCAACGTTCCTCACATTGTGCACACACAGAGACTCAGATCGAGCAAACCCCACTCAGCACGTGGCACATCCGGATATAGCCCCCCCTCCATCACCCACCCTCTTCAGCACAATGGAGAGCACAGTGCGAACGTGAGGATCCTCGCATGCATTACGTTACACTATGGAAATTCGCACAGCCAAGTGGGATTCAACCCGAGAATCTGGTAACGCGGTAGGGTAAATCCTTGACGATTTGGGGGACAAAACCCCAAGCTCTCCCTCGGCTATCTCAAAGTCTAGTCCGAAATCTGCTGCCATTGAAGGCGGTGTAGCTTTTATTTTCTTCGGCTCTTAGCGTCACGCTTACAGACACCGCCTCATTACTTGCGGTAAGCTAGCTAGGCAAGCGCCGACGCCGCGATCACCAAGCCCACCAAGCTAGCAGAATTATTCGCTACAATTATGTAACTTACATGCTGAACAACATGCGCAACCGCCGTCGTCCGTGTTCTTCCCACATTAGGCATATCTGTCGCTGTCAAAAAATGCAAACTGAAATCTGCTTCCGGCGTTAAGTAACAGGGACTATGTAAAATACCAAATTCAGTTGGCTGACCCGAGACCGCTTCCGACAACTGGGTGTACAGCCACTAAGTAGTGCTGAAAACTCCCAAGTGCCAATCCTCTGATTTGAAAAGAAAAGAACTGGATTTCATATACACATACTATTCTCTTTGCCGTCGACTTCCTACATACTGTACGGTCGTCACACGGCTGTCAATGAAAAGGGAATGAAATGAATTGTAGCAGTATCGCAAGATCCCAGCCCGGGCAGGGATCAAAATCTTGGGGGTGAATTATGGGACCTTTGATAGTCCAAATTCAGTAATCTGATCGAGAGCACTTACTGGAACAGGTTAGAGTGGATTTCGGGTTTCGTGGACTTGATCAAGGGTCTTTTGGCATTTATGTCCTACATAAATACTATCACACAACATATTAGAGATAAAGGGATTATCAAATACTATTACGAAGAGGGGCTATGTTGAGGAGTACATGCTGCAAACCAAGGGGAGGGACCTCGATGCAATGACCGCCTGTGCAATCGCAAATGTCGGATGTCCCGAGATGGAGTATACGTAGTTACTGCAGGGGTAGTGAACACTAACCGGTGTAAGCGCGCGGGAAAGGGACTTTGAATCGATGTGAGTCAGGAGAGAGAAGAGAGGACTTCGTATGAATCTGAGGAGACCACACAACACGCATGGCAGCGCAACAGTGCATGGAGGCACTATAACCTGTACGAGCAATGAGGAGATTGAATACCGGCATTGCATGGACCTAGAGTGAATACAGGAACAACATACATAGTGCAGCAGGGCCGGAACGAGACACCCAAAACAAAAACCACGGAAAGGAGAGCAGTCCCCAGATCAGATCCAACCCCAGATTCCAATTGAACAGAACGTAACGAGAATGGAAAGACGAAGAAAATAAAGAATCCGACGTGCGCGCGCACGGGTGGTACAAAATATGCAAAGTGCGGGATATTAGCGTTTGTGCATAAGTGCGAAGTATATTCCAAAAACCATAGAAGAATCTGGTCATGAAATAAAATGTAGAAACAGTGGACTCGCGAATGAAAAGAAAACGGGGCCATGGCACAGATTCCACAAGTACAATACAGATTCGAGACATTAGGAGAAAGGAGAAAGGCTGAAGCAGCGGAAGACTGGACGAGAGATGGGACGTACAACAAGCTCGAGAAAGCGAAGGAATAAGCTAGGTAGGTGTGGATATATGCAAAGACAGAGGACGAATAGATGGTTGGTTCCAGACCATTCCATGTCAGGCAGGTAATGCATGGGAGGGGCATATCGGCAGTGATCATAGGGTGATGATTGGAGTGGCATCGATGTCATGAATTCGAGCGACTGATAGAAGAGGGAAACCATATTGGGAAGCAAGCAAGCAGTCAGGCTGCTGGAGAAACATGAGTGGCTGTCTGTGTTTATAGATCATTAAAGTTCGGCCTTCGAAGAATTGGGCTGTGGCGTGCTGGCTTGCCAGACTGGCCGTTCATCGACACCCGTGTCAGAAATAACAGCGCAGTCATGCAATTCCTTGCGTCGTTAGCAGCTCGTTAGGATAAAGTTAGACTTATCGATCATGATCGACCTCTAAAGTCATTTCCTCAGTCAAGCGATTGGACGATTAGGATGGGCGCTGGCTCACCGTCACCTGCAATACCCCCTGATGGACGACTTTGGCGAGATTGGCGACATCGAGGGGTTCGTTGTCGTCGTCCGACTGCTCAAACTCGTCCCCGCACTGGTCGTACTGATTGTGGGACTCAAACTCCCAAGTCTCCTCAATTCCTCATTGGCTCTTTCCAAAACCTCGATGTACTCGAATGAGGCTTTGTACATGTCCCGCAACCTACCTACTTCAGCAAGTGCTTCATCCAGACTAGTAATGGCACGAGAAGGCGAGGCAGTAGTTGCGTTGAAATGCGTGAGAAAGGGGGAAGTTAGAGGGTACCCAGCTGCGGCGAGCCTGAGGTTGGGACTTGGGCCATTCATCGCAGAGGGGGGATTACCAAACGATGAGTGCGGTGATGTTGCCCCAGCACTTGGGTACCGAGGAATCTCTGGCGATGAAGAGTATGGAGACCGAACCAAGGGGGGAAGGACGACATTCGATGGCGACGTAAGACCCGCACCAACGCCTGGCAGTGTCGGAGGGGGAGTGGCGTGATGTAATTTCGACATTGGGTCTTCGTTCGATGGATGGAGGATCGATTGAAGTGACATGCGTCGAGAAGACGTGGAAGGACCTATCATCGTGCTGGCATTGGAACTCGTTGTGGACTGGCGGCTGATAAGGGGTAAATTGACCCGTCCCGGTCGGGGTGATGCTAATGACAGTGGCGACGCGGTAATCTCTCGTGGCGGGGGGGACGGAAACAGAGTCTTCCCCACATTTTGTTGTGTGAAAGCGGTAGCAGTGGGTGCGGAACCTGGGCCAGTGTCATCAATATCCTCATCTTTAACGACGTTTTCCCTATCATTGAGATGACCCTCTATCTGTTGTTTTTGTTGTATAGCCAGTCTGTTTGGGAGGCAATGGGAAGTGGAGGAGGTCAACGAGAGAATGTGGAACACGGAGAGGGGCGAAAACCAAATATGTCAGTTCGCATCTCAAATGTCGCGTGTGACCCCTAACACGCCAGCCGCCACCACGGCTGGATGTGGCGCCAGAACCATGTAATAATGGATAGTGGACGAGCGCTAGGGGTACGCTGGGAGAAAAAATATGAGCGCTACTCACAGTTTGGCCCGTTCTCGGCGAGCGCGGGTCTGGAAAGTCCTTGCCATGCGTCTTTCTTCAGAAGTTTCATATTTGCGCGGCCTGCCGGGCCCTCTGCGCTCAGAAGGCCGATCCCCTCGTTGAACTGGAGTTGAAGGCGCTTGAGGAGGAGCCACGACTGGTTGCAGAGTGGGGACCCGGGCCTCCACACCAACAGGGGATGACTTTGAGGTCGTTCCACTATCTGTGATCGGAACCGAAGCATTTCGTTGCCTAAATAACGGAAGGAGGATGAGATGCTTTGCATTTAAGGTGAAAATGAGCGGAAAGTATTGCACAGACAATCTTGCTTCTGCTCGTTGAACGCGCCTTTGAGCTGTGCGTGCAATCCTTCTCTCATCTTCAGAGTCATATTTTCTCGGTCTCCCAGGTCCCCTATATCCTTTGAGTTGGAGTACGGCACTTGAGTCGTCCATACGATCGGCGGTAGCTAAACGCTGAAGGCAGAAAAGATGGGGAGGATGAAAGGGAGGGGGAAGCGAAGGGGGAAGGAAAGCGGAATAGTAGATTATATCAGTTTTCGGCGACTACATTTCGACGACCAGACAAATGAGTGAATTGAATGGCGATGAGTGAGCATTTTATTGCCAGTGAAATTGGTTTTGACAGTTCATCACGTGTTCCGGATCCGGACCCTCCGACGTCAGTAGGCATCTCCCGCATCGAGAACAGGGAGTAATTAGTGCTTATACTTCTAGACTAGGATTGCCAGCACTGTCAGGGAGCACAGGGTCGCATTATGTAACCCATTCGGGAGGGACTCGGAAACTCCAGATCAGCGGTGTCAGCCGTACAACGAAGCAGTACAGTGAAAAAAGTACCAAAAATAGATATATTGGCTTCACTGTGACACAGAAATGATATCGCAAAAAATCGCACGGAAATGAATTCCAGAACTGTCCATCCAGCTTATTACAATATTGTGTCGGACAAGTGACCGCAATTGAAACTCTGCTTTTGTGTGTTGATTTGCCATGCAACTACTTCCTGCACGTCGACGTGCAGGCAGTAAGCATCGTTGAATGAGGTAGCTGCGGGGCAGAATGAGTTCCCCGATCTATAGGTCTGTCGCTGGGAAGTCCGAGTCCAGTAACATAACCTCAGAAATTGGCGTGGTGTCATCCTATCACCCTGCTTAATAATCATTCAAGAAAGTCAGACTTTAATCTCGGTCGACGCGATATACTTGCGTACAGGTAATATTCGCACCTCAGGTTAGGCGCTATACATCCCCGACCCCACCAGACTTCGCCAGGCGGACCCCTCGGAGATCGCGTTGATCAAATTGAGCCGAAAGATTTCATGCATATCCATTCTGAGAATGAGTAGAGAAGTCGCACCGACACGTTCCCCTCCTGAAGAGACAAAGGGGCGTTAAATAGTGAAAGCGGAACATCTGAGAAATTAAGATGATGATGTGGCATACAGCCAAATAGGTAGTCAGACAGTTTTGGTTTGATGTGAGGGTCAAGCCTCAATTGTCACCCACAAAGCAGAAAGCCAAGTTAGAAGACCAGGACAATTTCTCCCAACTAGTGGATTATCTCGTTGTGCGCTTCTTCATAGAGTTTAGGCCTGCACTGAGGACGGGGCCAGAATCTGAACGGGTGGAAGCTGCCGGCCATACCCCTTTCGGGAAAAAAAAACCTCTTAGTCACCATCGAAGTCGGGCAGGCCGGAGTCCCGGTGAATACACCGCAGGTAATTGCAACGAACGTGGTATTCGGCAGCAAAAATGGAGGCGGAGCCAGTGCAATTGTGGGTTCTGGTGGTAAGTTCGCAGGATCCATGTCATCTGCATCCCTGCGCCCCCTGGGATTCCATCTCTTCGGGTATTCATTACATGTCTGACCTTGGAAGAGTTTGGAGCCACGACGTTGACTGCGATGCGGGACTTGTTCCTTTCAGAAAAATATCATGGCAGCGAAGCCGCGGAACCGTGGGTGAATTCAAACAGATCGGTCTTCACCCGGGCGTTGTTGTAAGCTTGAGTCTGCTTCAGGTTGTTGTCGGAGCTTTGCATGCGATTGCTTTGTCAGGCCAGACTGGCGACGAAGCAGTCAAGCATAGCAGAATGCACCCTTTAGACGTCCTCAAGGATCTAATGCTGCGAAGTCATAGAGGCTGGAGTCCTGCGTATCCTCGAGGCATCCTTAGCAAGAGCGATTTGCGCCATTTGGGGCCCCTGAATCAAATTACCACAGAACAGCATCGCGGTTGTTGTAGAGTTTTACCGCTCAAGAGGGTGTCCGAGAAGGCACTATTCTCAGAGCCCTGGTACGGCTGCAAGTCTACAAAGCAAGCATAAGCTCGGATTTGGCGGAAATTATTTACTCCCTGTCATCAGCCTTACGCCATCTACTCCGGGAAAAGAGAGCGAGGATGAGGATGAGAAGATGGTAGGAGCGGAGTGGGATCAAGGATGAGGAAAGGGAAGGCGAATGCAAGCGACGATGTGAGCGTGAATGTGGCAAACACAAACGCAATCATGGAGGTGTACAGCACTGCAACGGCATCATGATTCCAACATATCTCCTGCATTCCTTGAGATCAACCAGTCTACGCCCAACAGGCTATAGCCAGTGCGGGACTCCCAATCGCTATTGTGGGTATACCCACCTATGTATCACTTTGGCACCTTCCCGTGAGCCCACACAGAGCTTCCGCAGTGTTCTGTAGTTTTTTTCCATTTAATGGTGCAGACTGGTGCAGACGGGTCCTATCACACACACTAAGAGGCTGGCGAGACAATGTGTCCAAGCTGTTGTCGGTTATACACATCACTCGCGTCATGTTCGTGCTGGGTGACTGATTTCCCAGGATTCGATTGGCCCCCCTATACAACTTGAGCCCTTTACCACTATGCAACTCAAGCCCCTTACGAATAGCGCGACGAATGTCCCCGAGAAGGGACAGGAGCTTTAGCTCTCCATCTCTTGGGGAAGAGATAGTAGTCTGGGCAACGGGAAGCAAGTCCACTGGAGGCCAATACCAAAGAACATGACAGGAGGGTCGCTGAACTTGCTCTGGATGTATTCAGGTGGCACCATGGCTCATGGGCAAGCAAGTACGCTTCCGTAAGGTGCTATACCAAGGTGTGGATTAGCACAATCCAGACTACTGGTCTCCCACAGAACGTACACTCTGGAGCCTAAGGGTATAGGCCTTATCTCGTTCCGTCAACCGTTTGTCATGGCGGGTAAGAACCCGTCCGGCTAACTCCGGAAGATCGAATGCTCTAGCGGGACGGCTACCTCCATTTTCACTTTTTTTCGCCGCCCAGGCATTACTCATTCCCAAGTGTCTGGATGACCGCTGTGTGAGATCCAGCAAGGGCCTATCGACCACCCAGTATTTGGAAAATCGTCATCTGGAAGGTTGTCAGCGGGATTGAAAAGTGTGGTGTAGTATATTGAGGACAGGTCGACATTCTTCCTGGATTCCCGAGCAAGGTTCGAGGCACATTATCTGTTTACTTACCTTCCCTGCGAATATTTGGCGCGGACAGAACTGTTTTCTTTAGTAGATCAGGCTGTTCCCTCCTCTGACTTTGACCGGACTCGGAGGGCACAGCTTGGGGTAACCTCTGGGTCCCCATAGTGGGGTAATCATTTGACCTAATGCGCGGCCTGATGAAGCACAGCTACGTTCATATAATAGCCACAGCGCTTGGCATTGGCGGCCATTATGAGATCACATAACTTATGAACGCTTTCATCGGCTCATCGATATCTTCATTTCAATTTCATTCTCATGGAACCCCCGCAATGTACGTCTTAACCACGGTGAGCTCAACGTACATCACGAGCTTCCTTGGGCCTCTCCTGCGCATGTTCCGTAGGATCTTCAGTGATTGGCGCTTGGATGTCAAGAGCGGCGATACACCGCAATTGCAACAAGAAATGTACAATAGTTATATGGCTGAGGAAATTAAACTTTAGTGCTTCCGCTTCCTGTTGAAGCATTCCTTTGATCTCGGTTGTTAGCAATTTACTAGGCGGGTCTATTGTGTAGGTGCCCAGCTCTCCTAAAGAAAGAGCCAATTTCCGCTACTCCATATATAGCGGGCTCCTCAGCTTGATAGGAGAGTACTCATAGACATCTAACATATTGTTAAAGTTACAAATCCGGCCAAGTCTGGCAGCATATAGTTGAGGCAAGACTACAGAGTTGATCTGAGCCTCATGACTTCTCCCACGAATATATGCAGCTAGCCCAATCAGTTGTTTCATCAACGAACCCGCTCCTCCCTTCCATGTCAATTCGCTCGTAAACTTATTGCCTGGTGCGCTGAATTGTAGGCAGGACTTCAGCTTCTATGACTTCGTAACAATATATCTGAATTGTTAATGCAGGTGGAAGGGTAAAACGTGTAAGCGCCTTCCAGGCTCAGGATCAAAAAGTGAGCGCAAATTCAAGTCGAACGTGATTCCAGCTTCCAGATCCTCCCACACGCCGAATTCGAGTTGGAGTTGGAGCCACATCAGCACCTCTGATTTCTCATGTCGCCGCCCCTGGCGGCTGCTTGTGGCACATCGGAACTGCCATGGACAATTAAAGCAGAAGAGAAAGCTCTCACGTCACACTCATAAATGATCTTCTGCCCAAGGTGTTTGAGGCATTAGGCAGCGTCATGTCGAATTTGGGAGCAGTCTCCATGGACTTTGGAGGACTTTGGATGAGGCACACGTTTGCTATGTATTCCCGCCTGGGAATAGTCGATTCATTAATGGTACCAACTCCCGCGATTTTCATCGGCTCTCTTGGTGGAATAAATTGCGCCCCCCTGTGTTACCACCTGCACCATCATGCTGCTCTCTTCGAGCTCTTCGTGGGCATGTGCAAGCGACGATAGCAACGAGGTACTTTCTATCTGTTTGATGCTTGTTCCCCAAAGACTCACCAGTGTTTGCGTGGATGTCGTCTTTCTGTCATTTTCATCACCTCTTAGAAAGGGATACTGTCGCTTACCTTGAGGGGGCTCAGCACAAGACGTAGAGATCCATTGAAGGGGCGAAAAATATTTCCCTTCGACATCATATGCCACCTTTTGCAATACTGTGACCCCACAACACAGCGAGCCATCGCACTTCTCAATCGCGATTGTTATGCGGCAACACACCAATATTTATGGAATCATGTCGTTGTGCGACCTTTCCATGAGGCCAAACGCCCATTGTGGCCGTGGTCACGTCCTGTCGATTTGACGCTTTCTGATTTGGTTGTTGGGTTGCAAAACATTGCTCGAGACCCAAATCGGGCTAGATGGATACGTTTCTTATCAATCCGGGACAACACTCCAGCAACATCTTCACCGGCACGAAAACGATCTCCGTCCCAACTCGGACTGGAATTAGGTTGCTCGGATCACGATAAGGATAAGGTCGAAATTTCGTTATTGCTTCTTAAGGCACTGTCACAAACGATTCGTCTGAGCCGTTTGGACCTTTCTTCGTTCACTTGTTTCCCTTCTGATCAACTTGCGGACGCTATCACGCCACCTTTGGTGTCTGGATCACTGCAACTTTCCTTCCTGGGCGTGCCATTCGGGTGCTGGCCGTACCTGCTCCCTGCACTCACTTGCCAACCGTCCATCCGTCATCTTCTACTCACTCATCCGAAAGAGTTCATGAACACTGGTACCGCGGACATGCCGCCACTCCCATTTCACGCCCTTCCTCACTTGGAAAGTTTGGCAGTCCCTATTTGCAATCTGACCAGCATAACCAATGGGCGCCCATTGCATGCACTCAGAATTTTGGGTGCCCCGCATGGGTATCCTTCAACCACGCCGTGGCATTCGGATTCAATGTTACGAGGCTTCCAATCCATCGCTTTCGACAAGTCGAACCCTGGCCTCATGCATCTCGAACTGCCCTTCACCTTCATCAGCGAATTCATCGAGGACGAAAGTGAGTTTGGAGACGACATAACTGCCTTATTGCGCCATCTTGCGCCAATTCGTCCCGTTTCCAACTTACAAAGGCTCGATATATGTTGCGGGGACCGTGTCCGCTTCCCTGTTGTCCGCGAAGTCCCTTCGAATCCCGAATGGCTAGGTGGGGATGGTAATCGAGGAGCTTTGCCTCGGCTGATGAGAGCTCTCAGCTTGTTCGAGGACCTCGATGAACTTAGATGGAACTGTTCACATGCAAATGTGATGAAGGGGTTGTGCACGGGATTTGATGGGACAGGACCGTGTGTGAACACCAGCGGTCAATGGGAAGGTTTTGCACGCGCTTGCTCAAAAGCAAACTCAAAACTGCAGCGGGTATACATAAACGGGGAGCTTGTGCCGTCCAAATAGGTCGCAATCCATACCGTTAGGACTGGATAGCATTAAAGCGATCATGTTTGTCGTTTCGTTATCACTCACTCCAATTATAATAGGGCTCAAGCCTATACGACGCTTGAGGCTGCTATATATCTGGACTGATATACCTTGAGATTGCGCCGTGGGTCCGGTTCAACAGAAACTACATCTTCTTCAAGCGATGATTTCTATCACCTGCTCGTCTCTGTGGAGGCACGTATGGCTCGCCCTGTTAACAATGAATCATGCACAGCGAAGGATCTCGTGCGGCTGGTTCGATAATAGTTTTCTCCCTGCATCCAGGATCATTCGGACAGACGCTACTCTCCAGCCCTCGTCCACGATCCGAAATAGGGGAATCAATGGCTTGTAGAGAGAAATGGATACCATCGTGCTCGGTTAGCTCCCACAGATGGGATATCAGGATTAAAACTCAGAGGTCGACTGTCTGATCATCGAATAACTCCAACTTATTCATCGCGTCAGGGCGGGGGGCGGGACGATTTCAAATATCGCGAGCCAAGGCTGTCATCGCCTGGAACCTAGATGTGTATGTCATTCCGATTGGCCATAGCGTCAAACTCCGTGCTTGATAGCATTGCTCAGCAAGATGTGTGTACACACTAATTCCCGCGACCGGCAATGGGGAACCATCCCCTCGCATGACTATAATGGCCGTTCAAACATTCGAGATCGGTTGGCCTGACGCCAATGCGGCGGCGCTTCCGACCACGATACACAGTAGCGATTTTATCGCTTTCGTCCGTATGGTACTTGGCCAACTACCGGTGCTCAAAGGGTCAAACCGGCACGGGCAGCCAAATGAGAAGTGGAGAACGCTCACTGGAATGTCAAGCAATGTTCTTTTCTTGCTCCAACAAGTGTATTCATTGGACCTAGTTCTCTTTGCTCTGGATATCTACGGGAGCAGATGGTACACACAGCTAGCCGAGATAGGCACTATATCGGAAAATTGTACATCTTTTCGGTATTACCGCCGCGATCGATCGGGATCAAACCAGATATATATATGCGCTCGATCCTGCACGCACTTTGTCTCCTCGTCAAAGCAGTTCGCCCTCAATCTTTTCGACCCTCAGGCACCGTACTCCGAATGTGGCTTGATCCTAGGCTAAAGTGAGACTTCTCGGCAGACCTCACTTTTGGAGGTATGAAATATTCTACACAAGAGTGATCGACACACTGTGTGGCATTCCACATGTATCTGGTTCTCGTCACTGGATCTGGCATTCCCGCATCGCTGGAATGCCACACGCATCATCTCGTATCCCCGTTTAGGCTCTTCCATATACTTCGGAAGCACGTACACTAAGGGACAAGGAGTTGCTCTTGAACATCTTGACGTCGGATGCGGTTTCGAAGTCTTGATCACGAAAGACCCGGTAGAGTGGAACGCACGACGGTCCCAGGATTTGCACTCGCAGCTCCCGATCCCAATAGTGTATTCCGGATTTTAAGTTGAGTTTTGTTCTGGGACCCTCTGAAAGGCGTCCCAGGGTTGAGTAATACAACCGAGCTACCCCCCGCACACCATGTTGCTCAGCACGGCGGTAGAGGGAGTCGGATGTTGGCAATGATGGACCCTCCCACGACAATTTGACAATGACGTCGTTCGGAATAGTCTCTGGCTCACAGTCGGCCTCTTTCCTGGTCGAAAACAGGACCAATCCACGAACCTCAATGTCTGAGACATGCAGGGTATCGTGTAGTAGGACAGGAATGCTCCCGACCACGACTGTTGTTCTTTCTATGGTGTCTAGTGAGTCACAGGGGTCGGAAGATTGCATGATTGGCTCAAGGCCAAGGGCAAATGCGGTGCTCAAAGTGAGCCGGACAAGCGTAGAGATAATTTCACGTGGGTGGTCGGTGATGTCGATAGGCGTGGAACAGAAGCCACCACCACGATCGAAATACCAGAAAGTGATATTTGAATGATTTGGCTAGGATGCCAAGGACATGTCTCCCGTTCCCTCGTGCTGCCATTGCACCCTTTGCTTTCGCATGTAGGTAGCGGGCCCATTGCGGAATGGGGAATTGGGGTATAGTCTTGTCGGGTCTTATCGGATTCCTCGGAGTATCCTTCATCAAGGATGGTCTTGACATCGCCTTGGCAGGTAACGGTCTGTTCGAGATAGTTAGGGAATATCGTCGTATTATACTGCACTTGCAGTACAATTGGAAAGCTCCCTGGGTTCCACCGTTTTCTGGTGCCAGGCGAGTGTTCACTGGTGGTCCCCCGGCCCAAGACGGACTCTCGGCATCTTTCATAAACCAAGTGCATGATGTCGTTTTTAGTGCTGCGAGATTTTCATTGGCGAGAGCTGAGACAAAGCACTTGTGCGCCTGGTTGAAGGAGAACGAGGCACTGATGGCCTCTACCGTGTTTTTGATCAGTTCTGAATCACTCTGGGCATCCAAGGTAGCAGAAATAAAATCTTGAAGTGGAACTTCGTGATATGTCTTGTCGATTCTGACATTTTGGTGGTCCCCGACGTCGAGATCTCAATGGACTTAGGTCTGGGGGTAGGGGTTCCTCGGGACGCCATTTTCTGCTAACCAGCTGACTAGTTTATGGGTGACGAATGAGGATTGATGGGAAAACTATTGTTTGGCCCGAGCGGTGCTCCATCAGAAGTCAAACCCAGATGTGTTCGCCCTACGGTGGTCACTATCATGTTCTGAATTTGTCACTGGCATCATCCGTGTCAATTCGTGTAGTACGGGTGCAGCTATGCTTCCAAATGGTAACGAGAACAAGACGTGACTGGCCGATGTACAAGCTTCAAACGAATAAACGACAGCATACAATTCCACACAATCCTACGGACGGCGCAGTCGAGCGCTGCTCCCCCTAATTACGGTGATCCCTCAGAGTCCCATGATCGTGAACAACATATTAGCGATGAGATGCAGATGAAGAATTTCGGGCTCGAGAGTCGTTATATAACTGCACAGGCGCCACTTGAGCCAACCATGATCGTTGGCCCAAAATTAGTCATCCTTCAGGAATATACGTGGTCAAGTCAGCATTGTCATGCAGTGTAACGTGTCATGAGCATAGATTCAATCCAACACAGAGACTCAGAAAATGGAACAGCCTGCGTAAATGTCCTGTCCGCGTTGTTCTGGATTGAAATGACCAAGAATACTTCCAATTGTCTCCTAACCAATGACACGACTGTAGCAGGATGTTATTGAGACCGGCCTAGGTGGTACAGGTCGCACAGGGAAACCTACGGTGATCCGCAGAAATGGCTCAACGGAAGGAGGTCAACATTCGGGAGGCTGGGCGAGTAAAAGTAGACTACTGCTGTTAGAACGCAACGTTACGGTTTTAAATTGAGGTGAGGAGGCAAAAACCCGCCTGAGATGATTACAAGGTCGGGGGCAGACCACGACAGTACGTTCGGAATCGACCTGTGGAAATTAGAAAACCCGTAGTTAGCCTGGGGAACAGTGTGTATACAGGCGACGTGAATGGAGTCCAGGTTAAGTTTAATAATAATGCCTTGTTTCATGTGACTGACCGTGGCTATGAGGGAGTAAACAGCCCAACGCAAGTTGCGGAAAATCAGTCTTGGCCCTGGACAACCAGATGCATGTGTGAAATGCGACACTGTCCTTCTGTAGAATATTTTGCGCCTCCAACAGTGACGCTGCCCCTTAGTTGACTGCCAAGAAGAACGAGACCGAGGACAAACTACTTTGGTGAGGAGAGAAAAGGTGGGTGCAGGATCTGGCGCATATATCCTTAGATCCCGATCGATCGTGGCGGTAGACTCCGCAAAGCGGATCAGCACGCGTGCGGCACGTACTATTCTCCTATCTCGGCTGCATCTGTTCTGGTAGAAGCTGGGGCACTGCCTATATACTGGTACATGCCTATGCATAAGAACTAGGTCCAGTGAATATAGGCCAATAAGTGTCGTCTCAGGAAAGCACGTTGCTTGATATTCAAATGTGGGTCTTTGGCTTTTCTGCTGCACGACGGTTTGACTGCTTGAACACCCGTATCTATTAAATTATATTGGAGCATACCCGATCGGTCGAAATCATCCATCGATTGTGTATTGTAGTCACTGCAGGGAAGCGTCGCCGTGTGGACGTCAGATGCCCGGCACTCCAACCGGTCTCGGTTTTTGGACAATTATGTACTGGTGGGATCGATAGGGGTGGTTCCCCAGTGATAGGTCAGATATGATGTTAGGGGGAATTGACGTCTCACTACTGAGGCTATCAAGGATCGAGTTTGACGCTATGGCTGATCACCGAGATAGCTCACTGGGTGAGATTAGATATGACACGCCCACGTTCCCAAGGGATGACAACTTAGTTTTCCCTTTCCGCGATATTTGAAAACCATCTCGCCTCTCAGAGCCGTACATCAAAGGCAGAATTTCAAGATTGCTCCGTTGGATCTCATCCTGTGGCGCTAGGTACGTAATCAGTCAATCCCCAATATCGCCAATGCAATGAAGGGCCGGAGGAAGCGAAGCCTCTGTCCACGCTGAAGCAAGCTATCATCTTGGATGAGTCGCACTCAGAGAGGAAAGGGGTCACGAGCAAGTCACGAGCAAGAGCTAAGGGATCACGAGAAAACTGAAATAAAACACGTGGAACATCGGTTATGTCCGTTCGGGGTTACGGCTTAACCGTAACAGGCCACGCATACCAACTTCGTTATATAATTTCTCGTCAACAGCGAAAAATGGATCGTGAGCCACACCCCTTTTCCTCTCAAGATACCCCAGATTACCGCTTTGGAAATGTCATTTCTGTTGCATCGGACGCATGGTGCAGTCCACACGCCTACATGGCAAGATTTGAATCAGTGTCGCGTGTCAAAGTCATGCTCACGCAAAAATCGCGTAAATCGACGTCAGCGGAATGATAATGACACGACAAAACGCTTTGATGTTCCAATGTTATCCAATCCTCCTGCTCCTGGAACAAACACAAGCTCTTCGTTTATACCCGCAGTGCCTTTGAGCAAGCGCGTGCAAAACCTTCCCATTGACCGCTGGTGTTCACACGTCCTGTTTTGTTGAGGGAACGGATTATATAGCGCAAGGCGGCACAACAAGGGGGTTATGTCGTCTCCACTGGAGACGATATAACTGCGAAACCCGCTTTGTCCCCCGATGAACTCGCTAATGAAGGTACGCGGTGAGGGGCAGTTCGAGATGCAGTTGTCGAAAGCTATGGATTGGAGGCCTTGCCCGAATGCCATGGCGCAGTCGATGGACGGCCACGGCCATCATGGGCGTTTGGCATCGTGGAAAGGTCGCACTGCATCTATGATATTGGCGTGTTGGCGCATAACAGTCGCGATTGAGAAGTGCGATAGCTCGCTGCGTCGCGGCGTGACGATATTGCAGCTAGAAGGTGGTATATGATGTCGAAAGGAAATATTTTCTTTTCAATGAATCTCTGCGTCTTGTGCTGAGCCTTCGTAATGATCCTTTCCTTTCTTTCTTTTTTGGTGCATGATAGCTTACGCGGGCCAGGGGCCTGAAGGTTTGTAGGGGAGAGAGGGCCTGAAGGTTCGTATATAATAAGTCCGTCGTCAAAACCTGAAAACCACGGGGAAATGCGTTACTGCGGTGTGCTCCCCTGGTTTCGGAGGACCAGGTATACACACTAAATTTAAACCCCGCTACCGTCGCTTGCACACGGCCATGAAGAGTTTGAAGAGAGCAGCATGATAGTGCAGGCGCAGACCAACTCATTATTTGGTGGTGAAATCAGAGAATTAATATATCCGTCAATGGTTCTTATAGCGCCCGCGGTTGCTTGTGCCCTCCCAAGCTTAAAGCCCTTATTGAAGCGAGGCGGCTCTGACTAGAATTTTCAGTGAGCGATTTGTTAGTACCGAAGGCTTCTCGATGGAATGGCCAGGACATGTAATTATATGTACTCTGAGTTAGTTTGGGCGGCAGTGGTTCATTGCGGCTTTACCAAAGGTACAGGTTACGCGCAGGCAATGGCCCCCGTTCTCAAACATTTGAATATTTCGCCCAAGCTAAGCTTCATGTTGGTACTCACTTCGAATGAACTGTAAGATCACACGTGTGTTGACCTATTTTTTATGCGGTCGAGAGCCTTCATTTCTCCCATTTCCCGAATCGTTTCGATGACAAGCGTTCTTCCCGTGCATTACACCGTGTTTAGGCACCGGGTGGAACGAATAGCGGCTGTCCTTTGAAGTCATTTATTGAGGAAATACGAGACTGCTCATTCTATTGGGTTGCGCTGCAGCGCAATATTGTTGTCATAGCCATACAAGGTTAGGGAATGGTATAGGGTGTCGGCGATGGACGGGTTGCCAGTATTCAACGAACAAAGTTGCGGAAGCCGACATTAAATAACCGGACTATACCGCGATGGATCGATCGGGATCTGAGCTTAGATATAATCCCTAGATCCACTTGCTCCTTGTCTGTGCTGATCCGCCTCGCGTTTCCAGTGTTCGATCTTCAACCCGCGGATGCCTTAAATGGAACTGCGCATCTGTCCTAGGTCGCCGCGAACCAAGCTCGCGCGCAACCTAGCAATTGCCCGATTCTACACACCGTATATATCGTTCTACTCACAGCATCCGCTAGTTTGTCTCTGGGCCTGGCTTTGGAACCGAGTGAGATCTCGTGCTCGCCATCTAATATCTCAGTCACGTCGATTCTTGTATGCGCTGAAGAATGAAGAATTGCTCTTGAACGTTAGGGATTTGGACAGTCGAAGCTCATAAATGGCGCTTTCTATCACGAGGCGGTGAGCTCATTCTGTGAATTCCTTCATCCTTCCAGCCCATTATCTGGTGCTTCGCGCTATTTTTCTCTTGGGAATTTTGAGGGGCTTGCGTGTGTGCTCCTGGCGTCGCGTGGAAATGAGTTGACCCTTACACTCTTCTCGATTACTTTTGGAAACGTTCCTTTAAGTCCTCGCACAAATGTTACCCGGCGCCTAACCCTCACCAAAGTCTTCAAGGTCCGGCGCTCAGTTCTTTACGATATTGGCATCATAATATTAATGGCAGAAATATCATTTCGAAAGCGATATGGAAACTCGGGTTTCTGTTGTGTACTACTGCACGGTGCGTGGATCTTCCGTAGATAACAGTCGTTTGTTCAGGGTCCAATTTGCGGAGCCGCACCCATGAACGTATCGAACGTTATACCACCCCCCAGAGTTTCCTGATCATAGTCCGCATCCTGGTTCTCCCCTCCATACCCTCCGTTGAACAATCTACACAGACGGCGCAACCAGATCTGGAGTGATGGTGAGGACCTGGTGGATGGAATGTGGCTGGGAACTCCCATAAATCTCCACTTAGCCGAAATGATATCATTGAGAGGGCCCTTGTGCCACGCTGCGAACTGATGCAGCATCCTGGGATTGCCGCGCGCGTCATATCGGCCAAGAATCCAGCCAAGTGCGTAAAAAAATGATTCTAAATCATGTCGATACAGCCGATTCGGAGGGGGAGTGGCAGCAGACAGGAGGTCCATGGAAAGGAATGGCAGAGTACCCGAAAAAGTGGGCTCAGGTGAGAGGTCTCTGTCCCCATCCTGAACTTGAATCGCAAAGTCGAGGTCCAATAGAACTCCGCGAGGAGGCGAGTCTTTGGAAGCCATGAGACTGCTCATATTGATGTTGCAATGCAGGATACCTGCATTCTTGTAGAGTCGGTGATGAACTACAGCGGATTGTGAGTCAGAGGGTGAATGACAACACTGATTATGGGAGTACCTTCAACTAAAGATCGGAATGCACGTTCGAAATCTCTGTCAGGAAGGACGCGGTAGAGTGGAACACAAGATGGTCCCAGGACTTGTGCTCGCAGCTCCCGATTTCGATAATCTATCCGGGATTCATGTTTGAGTCGCGTTCTGGGACCTTCTGAAAGGTGTCCCAGGGTTGAAGAGCAAAACAATTGGGCCACCCCATGCACGCCACACTGCTCTGCCCGACGATAGAGGGAATCTGATCTTGGCAGCCCAACATGCTCCCATGAGAATTTGATCATCACATTCTCTGGGATGATGAGGGATGTGGAGTGTTCGGAGGTGTCTTGTTTCCTGGCAGAGAAGAGAACCAACCCCCGGCCTTCGAGGTCCCTCGAAATATGTACAGCAACTTGCAGCAAGAAGGGTATGCCTTGGATAACGATAGCGGCGCTTTCCATCGTGTCAAATGCCCTCCATGGGTCGGGAAATTCTATAGCAGGCTCTAAGCCAAGGGCGAACGCAGTACTGAGGGAGAGTCTGACAAGCCCAGAAATGACCTCGCATGGGCGCTTGACAAGGTCAACAGGTGCTGAATAGAAGCCTCCACTCCTATCGAAGTACCAAAAGGTGACGTTGGAGTGATTAACCAGGACACCAATGACATGTCTCCTGTTTCCCCTTCGCGCCATGGCATCTGTTGCTTTTGCGCGGATGTAATCCCCCCATTTGGGGAGAGAGGACGGGATCCTGTCCGGTCTTGTTGGTTCCTGGAATTCCTCTGTGAACCAATGGTCCTGGTAAGTCTCCATGTCGTCTTGGTACGCGATGGTAGGCTCGGAATCGGTGAAATAATTAGAGAGTATTGTGGCGTGGTGTTGTATTTGGAAGACAATTGGCGAGCTTTCTACACTCAAGCCCATAGACGGTCCCCCGGAGCCAAGCTCCTGACATCTTTCGAAGATCATGTCAAATATGGATGCGGAGCTGACTTTTATCGTCGCCAGCTCTTCCAAGGCCAGGGCTGAAACAAATTGTTGGAGTGCCTGGTCAAAGGCACGGGACATGCGTATCTCTTCAGCGATTGTTTCAAGCGTTTCGGATCCATTGGGTGCATCCGAGGTGGCAGCGATAAAATCTTCCAGGGGGACTTCGTGATATGTAAAAGTGGGCGATTCTGGCATGTTTGTGGGGAGAGTCCTCGTTAGCGGGATCTGGCCAGACTCAGGTCTGAGGTAAAAACTTTTTTCTTGCTGGTCTTGGCTTACGAGTTGTTCTGTTTTACAAGATGACAGGCAGGGACAGATGAGGGAGACTTTTGTTGGTTTGAACTTGTTTGTTTGGTTCGAGAAAAGCTTTATGGATAAATGCGAAGCTGGCCCTCCCTGCGTATCCAGACGTGTTCGCGCAGCATTGCTCGTGGATATGTCCCTGATCTGCCAATAACACTAGAATTTGCTATCTAGTTCGTCTATCCACTGCAGAACAAGCATAGTGACGGTTTCAAGCTAACTTTCATTCCTCGCTGAGATCATTGCTGGCAGCACAGCTCATTTCCACGTGGAGCCTAGAAAACCTCTTACTGGGCCGGCTGCGACAAACGAGTAACTCTTGGCGGACCTAGCCAGCACGGACAGCCAACGACAAGCACAGACTGGACCGCTCGGAACTCGATTCTTTTACTCGAGTGATCGGATCGATAAAAATTTGAATGCTCGTCGTACACCCCTGTATACAACGGTTGTGTTCCAGCGTCCAGTGGTGGATAGCTCGGAGTATCGTTTGCAATTAATATCATTACTGTGACGATCCAAGTTACTCTAGGTTGTCGAAACATCGGTGACGGCACACAGGAATCATATAATCCCTCGCTATGTTTCTTGCTGAATGACATCCCGTTCGACTTCGTTGATCACATAGATTGCCGTATGACGATGAGATAGTGGGGTATCAAACCTCAATTGGCATCCATACATAACCGATACTCTCCAGTGCCAGGCATTGCTTCAGCTAATCGTCGCAGTTGATCCCAAATTAGTCGCGCTGGAAGGATACATCAGCGCAACTAATACCGTCATGCGACTTGACACGCAGATAGATTCGATCACCAGCCACTCGCCACATCCAAGGCAAACACCCAGATGGAACAACATAGCAACATCCCGTCTGTTCTGTTCTAGACTGAACTGCACATAAACAAAGGACGTGACTTTGGCTGGACAGAATGCCCCCTTGAGACGGACTCGGAGCTCGGGAAGTTCGTGATGAGCAGAGGCCTCCTACGGGAGTAGTGAGAATCATCTGCCGGAATGACTCGGGAACGAGAGGAGGACCGAGTGAGCAAAAGTACACCAGTCGCATGGTCACAGCTCCGAATGGAGAGAACGGTATGGTTGCTTTCAACTTGGATGCGCCGGTCTGGGACAGTCGAAGTCGGCTCGTTTCAGCAGTGCAAACGCCGAAGGTTCGAGTTCGCAATCTGTGGAATGGATCGTGCGCGCCCTGAGGTAGATCATGCTGCGGCGTGCCATAAAGTTTAAGACGGGTGGATCTTTCACAGCCTGAAGCTCAAGGTCCACAAACAAAAGTCTTTGTCCTTGTTCACACAAAGCCACAGCCTGTCGTGTCATTTTGCCATAAGGGACGACAATTTCATTCTGCTACGGACCAGACCAGAAAGAGACCGCTAGGCATGTTCATAATCTGGATTTGTGGGAGATACAAAGCAGATCGATACATCGGCGACCCTCGTTTGAATTCATAGCTTGGGAAGGGGCTTGAATACAGGGGCTTTCTTCGATGCGAATGAAGAAATAGAATCCTTGAAGTCCTGGATGAAAAGATCAGTCGGGCTAGTCACACAGAAAACAGATTGACCTGCATCGCTTTGGAGCATTGCCTGGTTCCAGGTGGCTACATAATCGAGATTCTCTCGCACACTGAAGCGATATCAACAATTATAATGCGTTGAAAGCGAAGCGAATCAAGTCAAGCTTGCCTGTGATCCCGAGAGTGGAGGAGTATGTGTTTGGTGCCCACAGTCGCTATGGGGGACTTTGAAGCAATGGTTTTCGCCAGTTTCAGCGCTTCCGCTGGTGTGGGTTCGAATAGATGTTACGTAGACTGCAGGAAGAGCGATGGAAGGCAAATCTCACCAAGACTTCGTTTCTGCTGCCTGGTACAACTTTGCTCACAAGACCAAGCTTCAACGCCTCTTCAGCGCTGAATGGTCTCGCCGTAAATGCAAGCTCTCGCAGCAGACTCTCATTTCCCGTAATTTTAGGCAGTCGAGCCAGCGAACCGATATCAGCAGCAAGACCAACGTCCACTTCCTATTTTCCAAGAGTATATAAATCCATCAATTTCAATGAGACTCGCTTCACACCTTGATTGAGAATAGAGTGTCGGCAGCCGCATAGCGGATATCGCACGCACTTGAAATGTCGATCGCTAATCCGAATGTGATGCCATGTAGTGCGGCTATGACGGGCTGCACGCATCGTTCCAAACTGCTCACAGCAGCTTGGAAACGCTTCGTCAATCAATCACTATCGGCATCATTCAAAGTGGCAGGCATGAGATGGCGTACAGTGACGTGATCGCGAAGAAATATCGCTTGACGCGCAGGGTCTTCATATTTTGGCGCTAAACTGTCGACGGCTTCCTTCACTGGAGGGAATTCAATTGGTCCGCAGAGTGGAAAGCGGTGGCAATTGTGGGGACTGACGATCAAGACCAGCACTGAAAGCCTTTGGGACAGATGACGCAAGGACCACAGCATGAATCTCGCCGTCTTTGCTTATCCTGTCAATGGTATTCCCCAGTTCTTGCCACAGCCTGCATTCGGGATGAAGGTCGTCGACTATGGGGGAAATGATGGGGGATGACTCACGGCTCATCGAACGAGTTAACTGGAGGTCTGGAATAAGGTAGGTAGTGGTCCCATCAATCAGACCCATAACATGAAAGCTAATGAAAGCGGGCTACTCACTTGGACAAGGAGACAAGCAGGACCCCCTTGGATGGATATGAAGTCTTGATCCATTTGCCGCTGTAATCCGCCATAGTCCGCAAGAGAAACTGACTTTGAGGGGGAAAAGATGGTTTCTTATATGGAGTCAAATTACAAAGCACGAGATAAATGACCCGCTTGATCTTGAGTCTTGGTTAGGCAGGTGACCAGCCTCTCTTTAGGGGGAGTCTTGGGACCCGAAGGACACGGAAAGACGCGTGAGAAATCCTTTCCGATTCACACGTCACACCATCGGAGCAGTCCTTCCGCTTCTACTTGTGTACACGCTTTCCGGTTTCAAGCTGCCTTGAAAGTTGACAAACTGTGATCCCACCTCCATCGGCGTTCTCACGAAGGGGAACGATGCCTCAGGTATCGGTCATCAGTGTTTCCTGAGCTCGTACCCCAGCCGGAGATGGGTCGCACTTCCACAATCAGAGCTGAAGTGGTTTTATATTAGAAGTGCATGGTTTCTTCTTTCAGGTTTGTGAAGGGTGTAAAGCAAATTCAAAAATCAACGGAGTGCGACCATTCTCCGGTCATCAACATATCGAAATGGCGGAGTTACCCGTTAGTCGCCACTTGGTGGCCTTCAAAGCCCAGCACGAAAGAGAGCGGAGTAAGTAGATCTATAACCATGCGAACAACTCTACAGTCGTGTCATTGTTTAGGAAACAATTGGAAGTATTCATGCCTGTTTCACAAAACGGACGTCACAGGACATTTACACACGCTGTTCCATCTTCTGAGTTCTCGTGTTGGTTCGAATCTATCTTCATGGCACTTACACTGCATAACAATGCTGGCTTGGCCACATATATCCTGAAGGATGACTAATTTTGGGTCTAACGACAATGGTTGGCATAAGTGGCACCTGTGTAGTTATACGACGACTCTCAAGCCTGAAATCTCATCTACATCTCATCGCCAATATGTTTTCCGCGATCATAGGGACTTTGAGGACAATCACCGTGATTAGGGGGAGCAGCGCTCGACTGCGACGAGTAGGGATTGTGCGGGATTCCTGTATGCTGTCGTTTATTCGTTTGAAGCTTGTACATTGGGCAGCCACGTCTTGTTCTTGTTACCATTCACGTAATCTGTGTCTCAACTGACTCGGATCATTGCTGCAATGATACTTTCTCCCAGCGACATTCTGGACCGTCTAGAATGGGATATAGGGATTCAAGAGCTGGTCTGTCCGATTCAACACTCGTCTTCGATGATGCAGCCATAGAATATATTCCGGCTACTCAAGCAAGGAAATAACATCACTCTTCCGAACGGTCTATGACAGTGGCTCTGTGCGTTGGGATTATATTGTCGGCACATTGTTCGATTTTCAGCCGCTTGATCGTCTGCTTTCTGTACTTGCCGAGGACGAGCCACGCTCATGTGTTGCAACTGTTTAAATGGAGCTGTTCTAGGCCCTTACACCAGGATGAGCAGAGTCACAGGTCATCGAGTGTCTTGCCGGGCACACAGCGGGGATTGTAGATTTGGAAGCGTAGCTGCACCCTACCATACGGATTGACGCGGATGGTTTATTTCAAGGCCAGTGACAGATTCAGAGCATGACAGCGACCACCGTTGGGTGAACACGTCTGAGAGTAATGAGAGTGGGATTGACGATATTTGAGCTTGAGTGATCTACTGATGGAGCACCGCTCGGGCTAAACAAACAAGTCCAAACCAACAAGAGTTTTCCCATCAATCCTCGTTCATTACCCCATAAACCGGTCAGCTGGCAATGGCGTCCCAAGAAATCCTCGCTACCTCCAGACCTAAGTCCGTTGAGATCTCGACGATGAGGACACCAGAATTAGCTTTTACATACCACGAAGTTCCACTTCAAGATTTCATTTCCGCTATTTCGGATGCCCCATATGGCCAAGAAACGATCAAAACTATGGCAGAAGGCATCAGTACTTCCTGCTCCTTCACCCAGGCACACGAGGGCTTCGTCTCAGCTCTAGTCAACGAAAACCTCGCGTTACTGAAAAAAGGCTTCGGCGACATGATGCACTTCATTCGTGAAAGATGTCAAGAGTTCGTTTCCAGCCAACACCCATCCCGTACCGGAAACCATTGGAATGTAGATCCCTCACCAATCGTACTGCAAGTGCAGCACCACACTACAATATTCCCTAATTATTCGAAACGCACCATCGCCTACCAGGACGATATCGAGACGGGTCAAGATGATTGGTACTCTGAGGAATCTCAGTCGCGGACAAGACCTGACAAGATCGTACCCCAGTTTCCCCTCCCCCAGTGGGCCCGTTATCTCCATGCAATGGCGAAGGGTGCAATGGCGGCACAGGGGAACAGGAGGCATGTCCTGGGTGTCCTGGCGAATCATTCCGCTATCACTTTCTGGTATTTTGATCGTGGCGGTGGCTTCTATTCAGCACCGATCGACATCACCGACCACCCAGACGAAATCGTTTCTGCATTCATCCACCTCACTTTGAGTACTGCGTTTGCGCTTGGCCTTGAACCAATCATCCAGTCTCCTGATCCCTGGGAGTCACTAGCCACTATGGAGAAAGCAACGATCACAATCCAAGACATCCCCTTTTTGCTATGCGGTACCCTGCACATCTCGTGCGACCTTGAAGGTCGTGGATTGGTCCTATTTTCGGCTAGGAAATCAGTCGACTGCTGGTCAGAGACCATCCCAAAGGACGTAGTTCTCAAATTATCGTGGGAGTGTCCGTCATCGTCAACATCTGACTCCCTTTACCATCTCGCCGAACGGCATGGCGTGCAAGGAGTAGCCAAGTTGTATCACTCCTCAACCCTGGGACGCTTTTCAGAGGGTCCCAGAACCCAACTCAACTTGAAATCCAGAATACACTATGGGGATCGGGAGCTGCGATTGCAAGTCCTGGGACCATCATGCGTTCCACTATACCGTGTCCTTCGTCGTCAAGACTTCGAAACCATATTTCGATCTTTGATTCAAGGTACTCCCATTCCCTTCGTTTTCACTCACCCTCTGAACTTTTCATCGGTTGTAGCCCATCACATGCTGTACGAAAATGCGGGAATCCTCCATTGCAACCTCAACACAAGTAGTTTGATGGTTTCGAAAGACTCCCCGGCTCGTGGGATCCTATTGGATCTTGACTTCGCGCTCCAGGTTCAGGACGGAAAGCCCACCTTTGCCGGTACCATGCCCTTCCTTTCCATGGACCTTCTGACAGCCGCAGGACCCCCTCCTCCAAGGTTGTATAGACATGATCTTGAATCCTTTTTCTACATCCTTGGTTGGATGCTTTGCCGCTATGATGCAAGTGGGGAACGTAAGCCAGTGCATCAGTTTGCTGCATGGCATAGAGGACCCCTAGACGACATCATTTCTGCAAAACGGAGGCTTATGAGAATGCCCAGCCACGTTCCATCGGAGATATCCTCGCCGTCGCTGCAGAAGTGGTTTCGAAACCTGTGCAGGAGCTTCAACGATGGCTATCAAGAGAAAGATCGTGAATCACAGAGCCCGCTCTTTGATTGTGAAACGTTGGGGGGTTACATTACCTTTGACAAATTCATTGGTGCGGTGCCATAGATTGCCTCGTGAATGGGCACACCGTTATCCCCGTGCACATACCAATAAACGATAAACTCGAGTTCTATACTTCTCTGGAAATATTTCTCTCCGAGGTACAGAGGCATGTAACTGAGAATAATACATTCCAAGTTTGTTCCGAGAAACCAAGGGAGCATGTTAGTTGGGAAGGCCGGAAGAGTGGAGGAATTCACTGAATGGGTCACCACTGCATGGGTGGAAGTGCCATCCTCGTACTTGACTATCCGATGTCGAGCACAACGCCTTATCCCTCAGTGTACGAAGTCTATGGAACAGCCTAAACGGCGATACGAGATGACGCGTACGACATCCAGTGACGACCACATAAACAACCAGATGCATGTAGAATGCAACACAGCGTGTCACTCTTGCGTAGAATATTTCATGCCTCTAAAAGTGACGCTGGCCCTTAGTTGGGCCTGCCGCGAAGTCTTCCTCAATTTGCCTCAGCTTAGGATAGATCGCCAGATTGGGAGTACAGCGCCTGAGGGTCGAAGAGATCGAGGGCGAACTGCTCTGGCGAGGAGACAAAAGTGCACAGTGGGAGTGGGGTACAGGATCGAGCGCATATATCTAGAGGGCACAAGTTGGATCCCGATCCATCGCGGCCGGCGGTATGCTCCGTAAAGCGGATCAACACGAGTACGAAACAGCTCAGCATGTACCTATCTCGGCTAGTTGTGCGTATCATCTGCTCTGGTAGAGGATACATCTATCCGGAATAAAGCACACAAAGCCTGTGCATAAGAACTGAATATATCTGCTCATTTAAAGGTGCGACGTCGTCTGTTGGAGCAAATATCTCTACGAAAAGAACATTTCTTAACATTCAAGTGAGCGTCTTCCGCTTCTCGTATGGCTGCGTGTGCCGGCTTGAGGCTTTGAGCACCAGTAGAAGCACAGCCGATCGGTTGGAACAAGCCACCGATCACGTTCGAGCGCTCATTCATTTTTCACTTTTTGATTTCTTATTTTGGGTTGACCTTTCAAATAACATACGGACAAAAGGGACAAAATCGCTATCGTGGTCGCATTCAGCCTAGTGGGAAGCGTCGCCATATTGGCGTCAAGCCAATTAACTGATCTTGAGCGGCCACGTAATCGTGTGAGGGGATAGTTCCTCATTGCCAGTCAGACAGAATAGCGGGAATTAGTGTGAACACACGTGCTATCAAGAACGGAGTTTGACGTTATGGCTAATCGAGATACTCTAACTGTGCCTGTGAATCTGTTTCTCCCTGTACTGAGAATCGAAATACATATGACGTTCGATCCGAGTCGTTCCTTGAAGCCAATCGTGCCGGTGAAGAGCGTTGTATAAGAATGGCCCGATTTGCTCGAGCAATGTATTACAACCCAACAACCAAATCAGAATCGACAGGACGCGGCCACCGCCATAATGAGCGTTTGGCCCCATGGGATGGCTCGCTGCGTTGTGGGGGCGAAAGGTGGTATTCCTTTCTAAAAGGTGATGAAATGGCAGAAAGACAACACCCGCATCAAACATTGGTAAGTCTTTCGGAAATAGGGACCAAACAGAGAAAGAGTACCTCGTCGCCATCGTCGGCTGCACACGTCCACGAAGAGCTTGAAGAAAGCAGCATGATGGCGCATTCGGCACGACGCTGCCCAATACCTCGAACGCCTTAGCCAGTTGGGGTACAGTTGGGGTAGAAGATCATTTACGAGTGTGAGGGCGCGCATTCTCTTCCGCATGATCGTCCACTGCGCCACAAGTAGCCGCCAGCGGTGGCGACATAATGAGAAACCAGAGGTGCTGATGTGGTTCAATTCCAACTCGAATTCGGGGTGTCGGAGGATCTGGAAGCTGGAATTGGTCACGTCAGTTTTTCGATTTGAATTTGCGCTCACTTTTTAATCCTAAGCACCGCCTGGAAGGCACTTACACGTTTTACCCTTCCACCTGCATTAAAAATTTAGTGTATAAATTTACGAGCGGCCTGACATGGGGAGGGTGCGTTCAGCGGGTGCGTTGATGAATTAAACAACTAATTGAGCTGCATTCGTGTCAGAAGTGCAATAGCTGCAATAAAATGCTCTGCTACAACCCACTGGCTTGGCGAGTCTGCCATCACATGAACTGAATGGGACGCCAGGTTCGCAAGTGATCGGGTCAAAGAAGTTCGACTCTGTGGTCTTGCCTCAACTGCTTATTCGCCAGCAGACTTAGCCAGATTTGTTAACTGCAGTTTGTTAGAGGTCCTTGAGTACTCTCCAATCAAGTTGAGGGGTCCGCTATGGAGTAGCGGGGATTGGCTCTTTCTTTGGGAGAGCTAAGTACCCACACGACAGACTCGCCCAGTACATTGCTAACAACCGAGATCAAAGAATCCGAACGCTGAAACGGGAAACGGAAGCACTGAAGTTTAATGTTCTCAGCCATGTACATTCCTTGTGCAATCGCCGCTCTTCCAGAATGTGACTTCCAAGCGCCAATTACTGAAGATCCTACGGAACGCAGGAAGATCGAAGTTGCATTAGACAGTTGGTTTTGAAATTTGACTCCGAGGGGAAGATGCCGAAACCCACATGGGCGTGATACGGCTGGGCCCGTGTTTGTGTTACTCGCCCAACCTTGAGGCCGGGGGGTCTACCCGTCAAAGGCGTTCTAGAATATGCACTCTTCTCTTCTCTTTTTGGGGACGTAGACGAAGGGAGTGGTGCGGGGAAGGCTCTCTCCCATAACCCTTAATGATGCACACAATCGCGATGAAATGCAATTCGGCAAGCTTACCATGTGGCTCTGAAGGCTGGGCATATTGATTTGCGATAGCCTCTATCGACTCCAAACAGTGATGTCGATTTTTCAGTCAACAATCAAATGTATTCAAAGATAGACTACATAAGGGACACGAGTCAGGGAGCAAGTGGGGCAAATCAGGGCTCTTCTTCGCCTACATTAGGCGTGTGCCATATGTCTAACCTCACCCAGTGATTATAAAGCTCATCTGAAGTGAGTATAGTGTCATCTCCAGGCTTAGCTTGAGCAGGATCTCCAAACTTGTGGAGAAACGCAGAATGAGGGGCATGGAACTCCAAGAAGGCAGCTGTCGCTTGCGTATAACCTACGCCGTCAGCTGAGCCACCATGAATCGGTTTCCGGGTACCACTGCCGTCTAAACCAATTCCCGAGTAAAATTGCACGCCCCGTTCTGTGGAGATGCAGTCAATTCCAACATAACGAACACAAAGTTTCCTTTGAACATACGATTTGTTGTGACGTGGAAATCAAAACCACTGCGCTTCGATGAAAGCCTAACTTTTGGAGGGAGGGCAGCAAACAGGGGTGTTATGAGATCTGTCGACCCAAGCTTTGACTTGGCGAAATGAGTAGGTTCGTGAGGCTCGTCAAATAACCAGAAGTGGTCTAATACGCGTGGTATGTGAGTCATTACACTGATCCCGCTTCGGGGAACTATACCCACCGTAACCAGGATCAGGGTACTTGGCCCCAATGGTTGTATCCAGACCAGTAAAATCAAATGGTCCGCCTCTGATGTCTAGAAGCTTACCGGTTGGAAGTAGATTGCTGTCTCCTTCAAGAATGCGGGAAGACTGAATATACAGATTGTGGTCTTTCACGTCTGGAGTCGACTCGCCAGCTTTGGCATAGGATGCGTCGAGGTTGAATCCCCAATGCTGAGTGAGATTCACTGGTGATATGATGGTGGAAGACCCATCGGGCGCACGCAAAATTGCCCGGTAGTTGATGATAAGTGAACCAAGCGAACGTCTATATGTAACTGGCTCCCACTCCTTGGATGCAGGGATCGTCAAGAAAAGCGCCTCCACATAAAGCTCACCAGGAAATCCCTGGTCACCATGGGCACTTGTGTTAGCAAAGATTGCAGCTTCTTGCCCTATGCCAGCCTTTTCCGTAATGGAAGTAATCTCTTCCTTAGTGAAGAGCTGCGAATCGGAAAGGGACGGTAGTTGAGTGAATGCGTGTCTGTCAAAGCCTTCAGGGCCCCCGTGGAGTGACACCTTTCCCCCTTCTATTACCATATGTCAATGAGTTGTGGCGTCAGGATTATTGGATGATGGCAATAAGCACCATTGGCAATGGCGCTAACTAATGCTCGAACGTCATTTTTTTCAATGTGGTGTTCTCCAGCAGGTATACGGTTGCTGTAGCTGGATCGATTGAGGATATGAGTCGGATCGGAGAGACATTTAGGGGCCGCAGCTCACCGCCCAATAATGGGATTTAAGAACCTCCGATACTGCTTATGCTATTGAGGGATAGTGTAGTCACTATAATCCAAACACTCAGTTCTGTGGACCCACCTCCGCGATATCGTGGGGACCAATTACCAGGTCGTGCGTCTTCCCATCCGGATTGGTGATGAACTTATTCAGGAGAAACCCGTATGGCAGAACCTCGTAGGAAACAGGTGGAAAGAGGGATCCTTCATCGGGGGAGATAACGACTTGGGTCAATCCGTCAGTCATGATTGCCACCGTAACACCTAAGCAGAACAGAGGTTCGAAAGAACACAATAGGCAATGACCAATCCGGCCAACTCCGCTACAGCCTACAACATATCTTGGTCTATTAACTTCATGTCCCCATCTTGTCAGGCTCCTGCGTGTCAGTGGGTCAGCAGTAGTCGGGACACAACTGGTGTTGCTGAGGGTGGCGAGTGTTCATGCGCCTCTAATCTTGAAGTCATCACCGTTTGGTGGTGATTGCCTCACTTCCTCCCACTTATATTCTATTGAGCTAGGGAGACATCCGCTCGCTTAAGAGGGGAAATTTCTGTATCGGACGGCGCGAGATAAGGAAGCCCTTGACGTAAAAGATCAAGATGAACGGACACGAAACGAGAGGTTCGCGTTGATGCCATCCGTCCCGGACCTCTTGAATGTCTGAACGCCTGTGCATTGTCTGCCCCAAACTTATGCCCACTAGTTTCCGATCGTGGCAGAATGTTATGAAGGAGGAAAAATCACAGTCTGAAAAGTTGCCCAAAACAAATCCCGCACGACGGGACCAAAGGAAAAAATTACATGTTATCAAGAATTCAGTACAACGACAGGATTCTTCATCAAATGGGTGTTAGTTTCATGGAATTGTCTCCAATGTTTTCGGTAACCTACATGGATGGGGATGCTTGCGTTGAGGCCATGGTCTTACGCTCTGTCTTCCGATGTCGCACATGGATGCGAAGTAATGCTACTACCAAGTCACCAGATGCAGTACGTCAATATGACAGCTCGAGGGGGCCTGTTCGGAGATCGATCGGTCACGAAAATTTGATCACTCGCCGCGTCTGCATGCACAGATTGCTGGGTCACGACTTTGGTTTCGGATAATTTGACAGCCAACCAGGCTCATGTGCCGAGGCTACGCTTGTCTGGACCGTTGCACCGCGGGCAATCAATGCAGTAAGTTGGAGGTTTGCCGTTGACCACTGCAGCACTGTGCAATCAACCCAATTACGCTGAAGCAGTCTCCATGGTAATAGAGTATCTGCATCTGTGTTGACATATCAGCAAACCGTAGCGAGTTTTGGTCGCATCTCTGTTGTGGGGATTGCGTCGAAGCTTCGTTGACTTTCAATTGTCATATATAGGCGTCTCATCCAGAACAAGCAGGGGCTGTAATTCAGAACATCATAGAATAATATTATCAGCTCCACGCGCGCGATCGGATTGCTGCGTATCGATTTCATATGCTCTCGAGACGGTGTGAGAGGTTGATGCTCAGGTAGTCTCTTAGAGATTCGCCACCTCGCAGACGCACACTATGTCGGTTCCACTAGCCGCGCTTAGCGACGATGCGCTGGCGTTAGTTATTACCGAGATACAGCTTTGTTGGAAGCCGGACAATGTTGTTTTAGTAGTGTATGCAACTCGCATCATGCCATCCTGCGATTCTCCAAATCAATGTGCAAATCTTGACACGACGTCTAATGCCGCCTTTCAGGGCGGTCTAGCGCTAAATTAAAAATAAGTGTCCGCGATGTATTGATTGTGTATGAGTCCAGTGCGTTATGAAAGAAGGCGAAAAGGGGGATAAAAAAATACACGCGCAAATGCATTCATCATTAACAGTAGATTGATAGTACGAAGTAAGTTCGGGTTGGTGGGTTTCATCTGGAAAACCCTTCTGGGGGATACTTGTCTACGAAGGGGACAACTCGTCAGGAATGTGACCAATCAAATGATTCAACTGACGAACGAACTTTAACAGCTTCGAAGTTTGCTATTGCCCGATCAGGGTCCCATCCGTTCCCTTCCAAACATTGAATGGAAAATGCAGTGGTCAGGCCAGTTCTTGCTGCCAATTCTTGCACCACCACCCTCTGGGGTTCCGGCTGCAAAAGATTGAGTGAACATTAAGAGCGGAGGTGACGCAGCTACAACTTACAATATTTACGAGTAGTGGATCAATTCCAGGGGGATTTTGCGTCGGAAGAGGGACAGGTGGAAGCGCAGGAAGTGACTGCAAACCGGGCACAACCGCAGGAGTTCCAGTAGCCAGCTTCGAGACGGCAGGCTTCTTCTTACTAAGCGCATTCATGTAGTCGCTGACGATGAGGGAACCAGGCTTCCATGCTGTTGCGCCTGAGTAACTCCGAATCGTAAGCTGATCCGAGATGATAGTACAAGGCCAACCCGCAAGCTTAGCACTGGGAAGAGCAAATTGTTACAACAGGAAGGCTAGAATCAATACTGAGACGTACGGTGAACCTTCGGCTGACAATGCTAGTATAAACGAGCGATCAAATGAACGCAAGCCCCAGCTTGGCCCTAAAACATAGGATGAGGGTCGTGCAAAAAAAAAACGGAAGCGCAGATACACACCCTCAGCAAGTTCGCCATGGACAGAAACAAACAAGACATCGTTTCCAGCTGGCTGTCCATGCAGGATGCCGGGAATCGGATACGCGTCAACGATGAATTGATCCCCTTTGCTAAGATCGTGCCTAGTTGCAGGCATTTGTTCGAAGACGGTGCGAATGGAATCCGGGCCCGCGTGTAGAGTCTTTGTCACTCTGTCGAGATGACGAATCCGGCTAAGATTCCGTGACTCTGATAACCACCACGTCCAGGCTAATGAGTGCTGATTCGGCAAGGTCTGATGCAATCGTCGCTTCTTGGCGCGCGGTGCGATAGTGGTGTCGGCCGAAACAGAGAACGACGCATTGGTTGAGTAAGCTTGGAGGAGTGAGATTCGTGCATTGTCGAAATGAGGGAAGAATTGGGTAAGGAAGTTTCCTGTCATCTGATCAACTTGGCCACCGAATAGATTTCCTTGTATCCCGACGGGAAAAGAATCAGACAGTGACTCTGGTTTGCTCAGCGCAGCAGTAAAGGAGAGGGGGACGTCAAAAGTGATGGGTATGATTGGTTGTTGGTCCAACATCTGGAGCATTGGAAACCGACGTGCAACCTCACTGCAATGCCGGATTAGTTGTTTTCGACGTCCTGATAGTCAGTAGGATTTGTACCTTCGGTAGGTTATGATTTCGGCTGTTGAAGACAACTTCTCTTTGACGGGGTTACCGGTCAGCACCAATTCTTTGATTCCTGAAACGGCAATTTCGGACTTCCTGTTGGATGTCAAACCATCCAAAGCATTGAAGTTAGCGATTTTGTTGTTTTCTAGGCTCAGATTGGCGAGTTGGGGAAGATAATGTTGGATATAATCGAGGTTCCGAGTGTCTACGAAACGGTTATTCGCGAGGGATAACGTGAGACACGGTGGTTCGAGTTCTTTGGCGAGTTTGAGAACGACAGAACCGATTTGGCGCATGGATGTGGGTAAGTCGGGGCTATCGATTTTATATTTTCTGAGCAAATCGTCTTCCGCCATGTTCTACGTGTGCTTTAGTCTGCAAATTTGAGGGAATTGAAGGAGAAGTATGTACCTCCAGATTCAAAAACTGGGTCTGAGGGTTATAGCGTTTCTGTACAAACTCCCGAAGCACCTCAACACTTTCACGCCCAGACGAGGGCTCCTTGGCGGCCTTTGCATCCTGAACGCGGGTCCCGACTGAGACTGGGCGTCGCGCTTGACGACCGAGAACTGATGGAGACTCAGTTATACCCAAGCGAGATGCCAAAGAGCCGGAAGAAGCCCCTTTGATCAAGACTGGAATATTGGATTTGGGCCGCGTGGAAAGCTGGGGACAGCGGGAGAATAGTCGTTGAGAGACCCAGTAAGCGTCTTGTGTGGTGGCTAGAAAGGAAAAACTTGGTCAAAAAGATCATCACCATATTCGTGCGTTTAGCTGTCTCAGCAGCATTCCTCTCCATCTTTCCCAGCCTATCTAAGGAAGGTTTTGACCTCTCATGTATGCGATTACGAGCATGGCGCTTTGGACCACTCAAGGAGTCCGTCATTCGTACGTCTTCATCTACAAGCCCTGTCGACCTCAATGCAGCAGTAGCAACGGCACCTGACTGCCGTCGCGAACCCGAAGAGCCGCTCGGTATGGCAGACGGTGATGAGAACATTGTGGTGGTTGGTCAAGAGGATGACTTTGGGGTGACTCCGGAGTTGAGTGGTTAGTCAAGAACAAATGAATTGACTTCGGATTTCTCCGGCATCCCAATTTGGGTTCCCTTTGATGTTGACACACAGCTCATCTCGAAGCCCTGCATGCAAAGCGGCAACAATTACTGATCTTACCATGCATGTGCCGTCGTCAATCAACTATAGCCCCGCGGCACTTATGAAAACTAAGCCATCGAGGTGGAGAACACCTGAATTTGCTTTCTATGGGGTCGCGTTCCTCGTGGTCGTGCCCTTCATCTTCAAGTCTGCAATTGAATTAAGCCAGAGTACGATTATGCGGACTGGTCTCATCGCTATTTCTGATTTTCCCCCAGCCTCTCATCCGAACTACATAATGTATCAGGACCGACTTTCCAATGGTTGGCTGTTTGGGCGCAAAGTGGCAAGTTATTTATCATTCCTGTTCTTCCACCATTTAACACGCTCTTCTCTTTAGGATAACAGTGACATGCAGTACAGGTCATTTAGGAACAATTTCATGTCACTTCTTTTCCTGTCTTCCGTACACCTCATCTCCTCGAAGCTTTACACAAAGTGTGTTCACGCTGGGCCTTCGCCCTATAGCCAAAACTCTACGCGGGCTCCCTTCCTTCTTATTACGTCTATCTCTCTCATATTTATTCTCCACGGGGCTAGTGCACTCAAAATCCTCGGCATATTGATATTGAATTACCTATTGACCAAATCTTCCGCTGGACAGCGTTATGGTGTTTATGTCGCGTGGTCGTTCAACATTTTCATTTTATTCGCGAACAAACACTATGATGGCTATCGCTTTGAAAGTTTGCACGCCTCCCTGGCATTCCTGGTGCGTATCCTTCTGACACACATCTTAATCCTCCTCATGGTCACATAGGATGCATTCCGGGGGGTCTACCCTCGTTGGAGCATCTCATTCAATGTCACAATACTTCGCCTTATTTCTTTTGGATTGGACTTTAACTGGGCCAGCAGAGCAATGAATACAGAATTGAATGTGCGCAAGGATGTCCATCCGCATAACAGAGGGTGCATTGAGGTTGTGTCTGCAGCAGCAAAACTCGAAAAGTTTTACTTCAGACGATCGTCATCGCATCTCGGACCCGCATCCCCTTGAGATGTACAATTTGGTCAACTACGTATCTTACACCCTATATCCTCCTCTCTACATTGCCGGTCCGATCATGACTTTCAACGATTTTGTTTGGCAGGTGGGCCTCACACCTCACCAAAAAAGGAATTGACAAAGCCATCAATTCTAGTTACGCGAGCCTGTCCAAATATCCCGACGAACTCGAGTCGGCTATGCATTGCGGTTCCTCGTATCTCTTTTGACGATGGAGTTTGTGCTACACTTCATGTATGTTGTCGCCATCAAAGACGCGAAAGCTTGGACAGGAGACACGCCTTTCCAGCTCGCCATGATTGGGTATTGGAATCTAGTCATTATCTGGCTTAAGGTTCGACCTATTGATGCTCTGTTACATACCCTGGGTGACGTAACTTGGGTGTTAGCTCCTGATACCGTGGAGATTTTTTCGTTTGTGGTCGCTACTAGATGGATTTGATCCTCCAGAGAACATGATCAGATGTGTATCAAACAATTACTCTACACTTGGCTTCTGGAGGAGTTGGCATAGGAGCTATAACCTATGGTTGATCCGGTGAGCTCTGACGTACGCTCGTACCTTGGAGGTTCGCGTGAACAGAAGAATTTTCAGGTACATTTATATTCCACTCGGAGGCGGGGACAAGCGTTCGTTCGGCATTATCCCCAAGCTCATCGTCTTCACATTTGTTGCACTATGGCATGACTTGTCTACACAGCTACTCGCTTGGAGTTGGCTTGTAGTGCTCTTTATCATTCCCGAAGTAAGCTGCACGAGGCTATTTCCGGAGAGCAAGGCTAGTGGCATGCTCATGCTGAGGTTGTCTAGCTGACTTCCAACCCGCAGTATGATGGGAGAAGCTGGTATCGGCACGTCTGCGCAGTGGGCGGAGCTCTTAATATCATTATGATGATGCTGGCTAACCTTGTTGGCTTCGTACTTGGAGCTGATGGAGTCCGGTACTTGGTAAACCAGCTCTTGCATGAATGGGAAGGTACGCATCTCCAATAGAATGCCCGAATTGAGTTATATGTATTGGTTGATTTGTAGGTGCAAAATTCCTTCTGGTCGCTCTGCCATGCTTGTTTATTGCCGTCCAAGTCATGTTTGAGTATCGGTGAGTGGGCGTATCTGTAACACATTCTGTATTAGCACTGAGCCTGTGGACCACTAGAGAATCGGAGAAAAGGAAAGGCATTTTCAGAAAGTGTTAGGCTGGGGCAGAATTTGTTAATTGTTTTGCGCCAACATATTGGTCCCGAAGAATTTGAAGCGATGCCATGGCCAAGAGCAGCATATCGCAATGAACCCTTCTAACCATATCTTCGTATAACATTTAATTTTAGTATTCCTTCAACCCCTCGATCTCTTCTTGGCTTCGAGCCAGGTATGATATTGCCTCCGCTGTGATTTAAGTATTAGTTATATCCCCACAGTGGCACTTTCAATGCACTCACCTTCTGTCAACTGGCCCCTCGGATGAGTTCGGATTTTAGAGATCTCTTCATGGTTGTGTCGAATGGCAGCTAACTGCAGCTTCTTTACAGTACCTGTGGTTCCCAATCTATTGAGAAAACCAAGCTTGGATCCATACGAAATGGCTTACCAGAGACTTTGATTACGCGTGGTATGTACCGCACGTCTTCGAGAGCACTCAGGAGAGTCAAAGCCCCCCATGCCAATCGGTATCGTTCTCTCGGTGCTCTAATGATACATATATTCGTGACAGGAGAGTAGTACCTGACTTTTCCGAAGCTTAGTGGACATACAGGACCTCAGGGAGTAGCGCACCAGACAATTTGTCGAGCGATCCTGCCCCCCATTCCCCAAAATTCGTCTGCACACTCTCCTTTAACGCCTGAAAAACCACTCTCTCCGATACCAAAGTGGGTGGTTTGCTGTCGGCATGAATGAATTCAACCAAGAACCATCGGTTCTGAACGGGAATAACACGTCTGTATAATGCCAAAAGCAGAGGGAACGGACTCACTTTGAAGCGGACCATGGGATAGAACCATTGACACAAGGGAGCGGAACATGTGACTTCAGGCGACGGTGTCGTCACAAGGCGCTTATGCCGCCCTTCGCTGCTGCAGAGCTTGTGCGAGGGGTGAAAGAGAGAGTGGAGTGCATTTTAGTGCAAGGCGCGTCAAATGCCATCACTCTCAAGTCCACGAAATCCTGAGATGCGATGAATTCAGGGGACACGCTTTACGTCGGGACCGCTGCAGGCTCCTTGCTGACTTACAGTGTCATTCATAGTATGTAGCACCCACATTTCATATGGTACAACCTTAGTGACAAGTCTTTAGAGTCCGAGGGATATGAGGCTTCGCCACAGGAGTCCAGACCAAACTTCAGTCGGAGGTCTATCGATGCACTTGGCTACCTTCGAGATGTGAATTCGCTTGTAACTCTCAGTGGTACGTCCCAGAACATCGATACGTCGGCTGAATACCGACGTTTTTTTTAGACAGAACTGTTACACTGTATCCCCTCCCGAAACTCGGCCCCGCCACACCGTTGACACAAGCGAAAGGTGCATTCAGCTTCGCAATCCACACCTCGGTCCAACATTTGGATGGGACCGGCGAATCTAGGGTGCCTGAAATGGCTGAGGCTGGGGGGGTGCCCACTGTTGTAACCGTGTTGGCCGTAGGTTGCCAAAAGAAATTAGTGGTTTACACATGGAAGGATGGGGAGATCTCAGAACCGAAGGCAAGCGTATCAATGAGGACTCCTAGGAGTCGGTGATTGATCATCCATTCCAGGAGTTGCATCTCCCCCATTCTCCCAGAACCATGGCTTTCTGCAATCCCCAGACACTGATTATTGCGTACGAGACGGGGTATGCATTTGTGTACTTATCTACAATGTCCGTAGCCGAATTAGTGATTCCTACCACCTCGACGACGGCTATGGGCACTGGGATGGGTAAAGTTGGTATGGGTGCCCTGAGTGGACTCACAGGATACATGACTCTCGGTCTTGGTCGAAGTATGAAGCCTTCCGTCGTGCAACTATATGAAGGCGAAGTCCTTGTTAACAAAGAAGGTGTTGTGCTTTCGTTGTGCTTGGGAGTCTATGTCTCAGTGTTGAAATACAGGCGTCGGCACTTTCATCGGGCCAGACGGTAAAGTGAGCCGCAATCAGGTGCTGGATTGGTTAGCCACCCCCGTAGACACAGGTAAATTGATTAACATTCTCCTGCATCCCCTCCTAACAATGTGCTCCAATTAGCTTCCATTAAGCCGTACATTCTTTCAATTTTGCCTCCCCTCTCCTCGTCACTCCTCGCAGCCCAAGGAAATCAGCAGCAGGCGTTCCCTCGTATCCAAGTTCGTTCATCATTGTCTCTTGTGATCGTTCAAACGCTCTCGTATCCCTTTTCCCCGGACCCCCTTGAGACGAGCAATCACTCTCAAGGGGTATCTATGCGCTTATTGGTGACATCACCTTCATTGCGATCCCCTGCTTTCTTCATTTCTACTCCGATTGAGAAGGCCGCAGCAGTTGCGGAAGGAAGCACGATCTGGACACTGGAAATGCAGCCATGGGGTCAACAAATTGAAGAGCTCATCGATGTTGGACGGTACTCGGATGCATTGGCCCTTTTGGAAACTCTTGATAATGCAACGCTCAAAGACAAGGTTGAGCGCCAGTCACTCGTTTATATTCCGTTTTCTAATTCAGAAGCCTTTACCTTAGGATCGTCGCATCTCCTTCGTCCAGGGTTTATATGCCGTTTCTCTGTTTGCGGAAGGCAATTACGACGAGGCCATTGACATATTTCTTGAGCTGGACACTAATCCTGCGAAAGTCGTGGCCATGTATCCTACTGTCATCTCAGGTAGACTCGCAAAAGACCGTGAAGAGTGGATTACTTTGTTTGGAGGGAAAGGTGTCGCCCGTGTCAGAGGGCCATCCGTCGACGACGTTGCACCACAGCAGGATAATGCCCATGCGGTGGCTTCTTCGGATACTACTTTACTGTTCGAGAAGCGACCTGAAAGCATCCGGGGCCTGGAGACTGCTCCAAGCCATGATCCTTCGGGCTTGACATCACGGCTGCCCACAGAACCCTCCCCCAAGGAGACGACTGGCGAGTACATTGATTCTACGAACATATCAAAAATTTAACTCTTAACTACTGTTCGCAGAGCAACGACTCAAGCGTTCTGTGGAAGTATTGATGCGTTACCTCACGGACCGACGTCCCAAGTTATCCGCTGCACTGGCGGCCCTGAGCATCACGCCGGCCAAATCGACCGAGTTTCCTTTTTTGTCCGAAACCTCTGTTGAGGATCTTCTCGCATTACCGGATGCTCCTCTTTCTGCATTGGTTCCAGAGCAGCTATTGCGATTTGCTCAGATCACGGACACTGCATTGTTCAAATGCTACCTTCTGTCTCGGCCCCCGAGCCTCATTGGGTCATTGTGTCGAGTGCCAAACTGGTACGAAGTAACCGAGGTTGAAGAAGTGCTGAGAGAGCGAAAGGTAGGACCGATATCCTTCGCGAGCATCGGTTGTGCGCTCAACGAGACGATCAAAGCAATTCAGTGAACTCATTGATTTGTATCAAGGGAAGAAGATGCACGAGAAAGGCCTAAATCTTCTGCATGAGTGAGTTTTCCTCGTTTTCACTAATGCTGCCGTCTTGTCGCGCTAATTGTGCCCTTCAGCTTAAGCTTGAGGGAAGCGGACCCGGAACTGAGATTGCAACCCGCAATTCGATATTTGCAAAAGCTCGATCCCCAGTACCTTCCGCTGATCTTCTCGCACGCCAGATGGGTACTCGAAGCAGACCAAGAACAAGGACTTCAGGTGAGGACACCTTTGAACTCATCCGCCTCCGAACTAAAGCCTTGTTACCTAGATATTCACAGCAGAAGAGGTGCAACTGCCTCGCAAAGAGGTTGCAGATTTCCTCCAAGATATTGATCTTGAACTTGGCGCTAGATTCGTTGAATTCCTGATTAATGAAGTCAAGGAGCCTGATCCCGCATTCCATGATCGTCTCGCAGATATGTACCTGAAAGGATCCGTAGACCCGATGGTCTCCGAAGGTAACTCTCTCACTGAATGCCCGACAGTGTCTGAAGAATCACCCAGTCTTGCGGAAGGCTTCATACACACGACTTCTAGATTTCATTAAAATCTCAGATAGAATCCGTCCCGAGAGACTATACAGCCAATTGCCTGGCAATGGTGAATGCCCATCATACTTCAAATTTGGATATGATTACAGCTTTTATTGAAACTAGATCTATATGAAGCTCGGGCTATTCTTCTCGGACGCATGAACCGGCACGAAGCAGCTTTGGAAATCTATGTCCATCGATTGGAGGATTTCCCCGCAGCAGAAGAGTGCGTTTCTTCCATGATTTTAATGAGCAGCACAAGCCATTCTTATCGCCCTTTAATATGCATAGGTATTGCAAACACGTATACCAAAAGGCTCCCGATCCTAAAGGGGTTTTCCTGACTTTGCTCCGCATCTATCTTCGAGAACCCTCTAACATAGCTTATTCCAAGCCGCATTCGCCGCAGGGAGAACGGGTCTTCCTCCTCGGCCCCGCCATAGACCTCATTTCTCGATATGGGGTGCGACTGGACCCCGTCGAAGTTCTCGAACTTTTGCCTCCTCTTGTCAGCACAAAGGACGTCCGAGCGTTCCTGTTGGAGGCTCTCACTGCTCCAACGATACATAATCGAGTGACAAGGGAATTGTGGAAAGCGCGACGAGGCGAGGTCGATGCGAACCTGATTAGTCTCCGGGAACGACGAGTGAAGGTTGCCGATACGCGGATGTAAGCTTCGATGCTCTTTGATCAGGCCTTTAAATCCTATCGTGCCCTTCATGTCCGTAGATGTCCTCAGTGTCACAAGAGATTAGGAAATAGCGTCATTGCTGTTCATGCACCTCGGTGAGCCGCCAGCCTTCCATGGATTTACCATCAGTCACGGATGTCTCCCACAGTGGGGAAGTCACTCATTATCAGTGTCGAGAAGCATTCGCTATCCGCAAAGCACAGACTTTTGGGCGACGCTGATGATCTTAGCCGCTACAGCGTCCGTCTGGCATGAATGGAAATTACGAATTGTATCGCAAGACATAAATGGGCATTTTCCTCTAAGGTTTCCTTTCAGAATTGTGCGCGACAGTTTTAATCGGTTTCGCAGCAAGCGTCCAGGGTTATTTGGATGTAACTTACATAAACTAAGCCGGAAATGTGTGAGGTGAAGGATTGTCAGGCCTGCGTACGAATATAAGGTCTGAATGGGGCGTGGAGGCATTAATATGATACAGGGGTGGTTGACAGAGGGGGGAGGTGGATTGAAAAATACATAGAGGGGAAAGGGGGTAAGGCAGTGTATTCATCCTATATCGCGGAATATGATGATGTTCAGGACCAAAAACCAGAGCACCGAAGAGGCCAATAAGATGGGTGGAGGTGGATGATTGCGCTTGTTGTTATTACCGGGGAATCAGCTCGTTCAGTTCAGATTCCCGAACACGGATTTCGACACATTCAACTTCGAAATCCATTCCAGAGGATAAGGGGGCTGGAGTGGGGTGCGAAAAATTGGAGGACGGAGACGTCGAGCAGAGGTCTTAGATCAAGAGTCAGTGTCGAGTTGGCAAGCGCCAGTAGGAGGTCAGAAGTCAAGTTTGTGCTCACATCGATCCTTTTGCCAAGCAGGAACAAATAAATCCTGTACCGACGGTATCGAATTCAGAGAGGCACACGAATAGAGACAGTGTACTGACCTGATTCCAGACGAATCCTTGGCTGCTCTTGATAGTGAGGATAGGTCTATAGACATTATTGTAGGCCTCTTCTTCCTCCAGCATCCTGCGAGCTCGTCGACGAGCGCGCGCTTCGGCTTTCTGCGCTTCGGTTTGTTCGGGCTGCTTTCCTTTACGCTTTTCGACTCGCTTCCGAAGAAGCTCTTCCTTACTCTCCTCGTCTTCATCTTCTGCGTCTCCATCCGTCTTTTCAGAGGATACATATTCCTTTGTCTGAATAGTGGTAGTGTTGTTCTCCGCGTCAGTGGGTGTGTCGATGTCCATTTCTCCCATGACTGCGGCAGGCTCATTATCGCCACTATCGGATTCATTGAAAGAATCATAATCCTCATCATCCTCCTCTGAGTCTGACCCGGGGCTGGAGGAGCGCCCAAAACGGTGAGTGTTGATGTGCTCGTACATTAGATAGACATCGGGGGATGACAAGCGCGGGCGTCGAGGCGGGAATGACATCGACATTATTGTATAACTATTTTACTGGGATCAAATTGTGTCGGCTAGCCAGAGCTGTCAGACCACAGCGCCCTCAGAGTTCGAGGACACTCACAGGCTTCCGCAGGGGCAGATTGACTCGAGCTGTGACTTGAGGGACTTCTCGTGATTAGAGTGTCACGTGAGACTCCACGTGAGTCTCACTCACGTGCATCCACGTCTGAACTTCATTAATTGGCATTGCTGCAATATTGCAGGCAAAAGGTAACGCTCCCAATCACAACCTGAAGTGACCTCCACAACTTACCAGACAGAAGTTTAGGCTGCCGGCATGGCATCTGAAACTGACTCTTTGCTCGAGAAACTCGACGGTGTTGCCCCAATTCGGAAATTCGATGCCTTCCCGAAGCTCCCTCCAACCTACAAGTCGAGGACGACGGGTGGGGGGTTTATCACCATATCTATCATTCTCTTGTCAATACTTCTGGTGATGAATGACCTTTACGAGTATGTCTGGGGCTGGCCGGATCAAGAATTCAGTGTGGATACACAGCTGGCCCAAATTATGACCATGAATGTCGATATTGTGGTCAATATGCCGTGTCATTGTGCGTCAGGCACGCGATGAAAGATTGTCACTATTCTGACTCCTCCAAGACTTAAGCGTTGATTTGCGTGATGCTGTGGGCGAGCGGTTACATCTGAGCAATCAATTCCGAAGAGATGGAGTGGGTAGCGGTGTTACATCATGTTCTCAGCACGTTCTTGACGATATACGTGTTTGCAGACTACGTTTGATGTTGGTCAAGCAGAAATGCTTCAGTGGGTTCTAGCCCGTCAACTGTTGTGTATATGCGCTTATTTGAATATTTCCAGGAACTATCAAACTCGGAAGATAATGGATGCCAGTGAAGCAGTGACGTTGTCGAGAAAATCGAGGGGACTTTTCTCATGGCTTAGGGGTTCGAAGAAAGCAGAGTTTCCGCCAACCTATAACTACCGTCCGGATGCACGAGCGTGCAGAGTCTATGGCAGTGTTCATGTCAAAAAAGTAACAGGTAATCGATGTGTTTTTCACGATTGACTATGCAACTCATATCATTATCAGGGAACCTGCATATTACCACTCTGGGTCATGGATATGGCAGCCATGAGCATACCGACCATAATAGTGAGCCGACTTCCTCCCCACCTCCCCACCCGTATTTGATTCTGAAACCTCCAAATTATGACAAGTGATGAACCTTAGCCACATCATTACCGAATTCTCTTTTGGACCTTATATTCCGGATATCGTACAACCATTAGATGGCTCTTATGAATCCACTGACCACAGTCAGCCTGGTACCTTGTTCTGCCGCCATGACACTTACACATTCTGTCCCTTAGGATTTACTGTCTTCCAATATTTTATGAACATCGTCCCGACAACGTATCATGCCTCAACAGGTAGCCAAGTCCATACGAACCAGTATAGTGTGACGCATTATGTGAAGGAAATTCAACATGGCGAAGGGGCACCAGGGATATATTTCAAGTTCGACATAGACCCCATGTCCATCGATGTTTACCAGCGAACGACCACATTCATCCAATTCTTACTCCGTGTGGTTGGGGTTGTGGGTGGAGTTTGGGTTTGTGCTAGCTGGGCATTTAAGATCGGTAATAAAGCCGTGGAAGTGGCCATTGGTTCGAAGAACGACGAAGATCTCCTTGCAGACGCCCACTCTACTTCGCGTAAGAGCCGCTGGACCGGGGGCACTCTAAGCAGGCGGATGCTTGGCAATGGGAACGCTTGGGAAGACGCTACATCTCCAGGATGGACAGCAACTCCCATTACATCTTTCAGCACCTATTCTCATCCCCCATCCTCCGCTTCAACATCCAATGCCTCTGCTACCGGTCCATACTCGACAACACCCAATGTAGGCGCACGGGGTCCATGGGCAAATGGGGAAACCTCAATATTCCCTCCTTCCTTACCTGGGTCCGCAGCTGCCTCTCACTTCCCTTTCTCGCCCTTACCTCCTGCGGCACCTTCCCCATACTCTTCATCATTCCGCCGATCCCTTTCAGGGGGGAGCGCCCCTCCTAGTGGTTACCATCCTGGCCGCGTTTCTCCAAACCCGAGCAACCCGTTACTCACAACAAACTCGACCCCTCCAAGAGCATCAAGCCGGAGTCCCAATCGTGTTACACTCGATGTTCCAGCCCAGTTTGGCATGGTGCCCGGTTATGGGGAAGAAAAGGAAGTGCAATAAGCCACTTTTGGGTATCGCGGGGCATCCTGTCGTTGTATATCATGTGTCGTGCTACTCATTTATAACGCCAGCTTTGGTTATGAATATTGTGGTATTATATTCGATGGACAGAAGCTTGGGCACCATACATAGAATGAAAGGATGCGAGTTGAGGCTATTGACGTGTTTATCTCGCTCTCTTCTTCCCTTTCAATGCTGTACGAGTGTCAGCATCGCGTTCGGCTAGCCAGATACCAAATGCGGGACTTTTTAACCAGCGCTCATAAAATTCCTTCTGTTTGGCCTTAGTGCGGAAAGGTAATGTGCTCCCATGGGTCTTAAGAGATGCCAGAAAATCTGCATCAGCGAATGACCCTAGAAAATTGCCGCTTCCACTGTCCGATTTGTGGTGCGAAGATGCTGCCGAGGATGTTGAATTCTTCGTGGCCGATGGGAGCGTCGGGAGGTCAGAGTTGTGAATGAGGGAGGTAAAATAGCGATTAAGAGGACCCAGGACTTCCGAGGCACGCATTGAGAAGTGTCGGCGAATGAGATGCACTGCTTCAGTTTCTAGTTATTACGTGTTGTAAATATATTGTTACAAAAGGGAAATCGTTAACATACCTGCTTGACCACCTTTCTGGACTGCTGTCTCAAGAAGCTTTAGCAAGTCCTTGTCCTTACTGATGTAGCGCTGGTGCCTTGAATGGAAGCCGGCGTCTGGGCCAAACTTGAGGCTTGCTTCTGGAACTTTACTAGCTTGACCATCCCTATCCCCCCCCAAAAAAAAAAATCAGATGATCAGCCAAGAGCCTTTAAGCATCCCGATCTAGAACGTACCGGTCCTTCTTGTGATGAAAATGGTGATGGCGAGGTGGGCGTCCTAAACTCAGGACATGCGGCCAGTGCTTACAAGCATTGGTGAAGAACGGGTTCGTTACTCCCAATAACATTCCAGCTCTTGGCCCATTCTTGTTCACTATGCGCTCAAAATCTTGATCGTGGATGTGGAAATACGGCCGAAGGTCGATCGCCGCGTTCAGCTGCATACCATAAGTTGAGTACCCGAACAATGCAACGGGTAACCTACCGGACGAATAAATTCATATAGCCACCACACTGCCAGACTCGCCTCTCGCGGGGTGGCAGCGAAGATGATGAGAGGTTCGCATAATATTAGGCATTCCCATACTGACCACAGCTTTGGTAAACATGGAGCGAAGATGCGGAGAGGAGATGGATCCGAAGGCGGTACAGACGCGAGGAGCTGCAATAAGCTCAATTCGCGTTCGAGGCTCACCGAGGGTTTTGGTATGCACTTACTGGAGGGTCTGCGTTCGACGTGATTTGAAGAGGTTGTTGCTGTTGCCGCTCATCTTGAGGGAGCTCAACATTCAGGACTCTCCCCATAAATCCCAATTCGCAGGACAATCCGAACGTTGGGTCTGGCCTTAGCTTGCAAAGAAACAGGTAGTATTCGCAATGTAGTGTCATAAAAAGCTTGAGAATGGGACCGGTTAAACGGAATTCTTACCAGTTTGCAATGTTATGGCAAGCTGTCTCAAGTGAGGGCGCGCCTTGCGAGAAGTATAGAGGTGCAAGGTCGTGTAGAGCCGTTAGGAATAACGATGGATACGGGAGGTGCGAGAGTATAACGACGGAGCGCTATTTCGGCAGCAGTCAGTAAGAATGGAGAACACTGAGAAAGTGCGTGTACACGGACCTGAAGATAACCCCTTTTTGAGGAATCGTCCCTTCTTTGATGAAAAAGCGAATATCCATATAGATACCCGTCAATCGACGGAGGGCGAGGTGTCCAGTGGATATCATGAGTTGTCGCTTCATCCTCCTGGGGTGTTGTTCCTTCGGGAATACGAAATGAATGGACCTCCGAACCAGTATCGAATAGTGCTGTATCTGGGAAGGATGAAAAGGCGCTTTACATGGCTTGCCTCAGTTCTAAGAGGCTAGAAGGTCCCGTGAACCGACATACACGTTTTCTCGTTCGGCGTCTGTCAGGCTGATGGAGGGATACAGGATATCTACAACAGGTCTGGTTTGATATTTGTAGCACTGAGTATCAGTGTTACAGGTAACATGCAATGGAAACAACGCATTTACCCAACATCTAAATTGAAATTAATTATAGCCAAGGAAATGATCCACCTTCTCATCCGTTCCAGCTTCATTGGATCCAGAGGCGTAGGTTGGACATCTTTATCCAGACTCGAGCTCCGTCGTATATGGCGCTGGGAGCGTGTCGCTTCGCGAACGATGGACGTCGACTCTTGGCGTGAACTGCTGTTTGAGGACGAGACATTCATTAGCTCCACCACCGGGATGCTGGGTGCGATATCAGAGGCTGGCATTAGGACGTGTCGAGCCTCCAACCCCAAACGAGGAATGTCAACTTCTGAAGATTCTTTATGGTGGAGACTTGGAAAGGTAGGGGAGGGTAGATCCGGGTGTCTAGCCAGACCGATATCCCCGAGAGTCTCGTCGCCCATTCTTTCAAAATACACCGTTCAATATTCGTCTCACCAGAACTCGCCTATTATAGTCGTATCCTGGTAGTCGATGGTTGCTCAAGTACGACAATAATGATGGATCGTTCAATTGACTTCCATTTTCGGAAGGTGAACTTCTTCTGCTCCCAACTTTCGTGTCATCGGAATCCAAATATTGGCTTGGGATTTGTGCTAGATGTGAAGAGGGTCCAAATGATCTAAAGGAGAGGAGGCAAAGATATACACAGAAACAGTAGACACGGAACGAAGAACACTGAGGGAATGAGGGAATTCGATCGCATTAGTTAGAAGTAAAGAAAAATTAAGATGCGCATGTTCTGACCGCTAAGGCCGCGCAATGCACTAATTTACAATGGAATTAAGCCATGTCCCACTAACGGAAGTGACACCACGATAAGGGAAAAAAGAAAGGGTAAAATAAAGATATGTAGGGTCTTCATGAATCTCAGATCAAATCATCGCTTACCTGGATGCATCAATGTCCGCTATGTGAACTCGAACCGGGTAGATCGAATAGATATTCCCCATCACTCTCGGGTTTGGGCGGAAATGCTTCCACGGCGCGCCTCGTTCTGTGAGCCTTGGGTTTATTGGCATCATATGGCACCCATCTGAAGCCCCCCTGCCTTTTGGGCCTTCTAGCACCATTGCTATCACGCTCACTTGGGGCCTTTGCTGCTGAATTCTGACGTCTATCTGGGTGAGACTCTGGTGAAGAAACGCCAATCTCGCTTCCAGATGTCGATCTTTGCGTTCTAGGGGGCCGACGGATCGTTCCAGCGATGCTAGGTAGGGGGAAGTCATCGTCGGATGCCAGTGGCAGGGGTGGCAGTGATAGGCGTCTCAAGTCAATGCGTCCACGGCGGTCATAGAATGTGGCAGATTGTAACTCCCTATTCGAAAGTGGAGTGGTGAACGGGTGGGAGTCCGCAGATAGTGACGATATTTGTTCTGGGCAGAATATTAGTGATTTGAAGGGCAACACCACCGACACAGCTAACCAAAAGGAATCTCTGGACTAGATCCAACTGAGCCTAACACGTTCTCCTCTAGCGAGACAGAGCTTTGTTGGATAGCTGGAAGCTCATCAAAAGGGTCTGGGCCACCCATATGGGCAAGACAGTTCGCTTGCGACGTCAAGATATTCGATGAGGGGACTTGGTTTAATGGATTTTGTACCACTCGAGGTGCGGATACATCCATGAAGTTAATGACTGGGGAGGTGGATGCGAAGTATCCCTGATCAGGGGATATTTGGTTATCCCAAAGCGGATCCTGTATTTGGGCCTCTTGAGTTTGCCCAGAAAAGGCGGATTGACCATCTAGCTGAGCATCCTATGGTGTAAGTCGTTGCGCAGTGACTGACGGTAAGAACCCCCGCTCTCGAATAGGCGGGAACACAACGCACCTGAGTGGAGGTCTCACCAGACGGAAAGTGATCGAAGGACAGCCTTTTTTGTGCCTCCAGAGTGAAACCCTCGGCATATATCTCCCACATTCTTACTTCCTCTTCGATCGCCAAGGCCTTCCCTTCAAATACACCTATGCCTCCTCCTCGGTTTCTCCAGAATTCAATATGTTCTGACTTTTCCAAACTCGCAACACGATCGAGGTGGTGTCTCGCTTCAGGCCTCATCGCTGCCCACGACCTGTCCAAGAGTTCGATACCCGGGTTGGTCCTCCCAGCCTCGACGGACTGGATATCACCCAGGGAGGCTTGAAAGAGAAGGAGTGAGCTTCTAGGAGGAGGTATTTGGAGGAGGTTTTGGTTTGAAAAACCTCCGATCGTTGAGGTCGTGTCGGTCGTGTATGAGCGTGAGGACTCCATGTTAAACGGCGTAAGACAAAGAGAATTGGCGAAGACAAAATGAATGATTTAGCTCGTGGTGTAACCTGAATATGAACTAGGCACAAAGTCCAAACTCAAATCAAGCAGTACTCACCAGTAGACCTAGGATGTATAGTAACTTTCCCTCTTCTAAATTCTAGACTCACCTCGCCAGGGGGTAAGACAGCATGCAAGAATCAGCGATGCGCGAAGTGATGGGACGATAGATTTTACGGAGAAGCAAGCGCAGATCCAATTGTCGGGCTTTATGAGCCTCGAGACTTCGCAACGAGGATGGCCTGACTTCCCCCTCCGAGGGGTTGCGAGGAAGCATGAATCCCTGACAACAACATCTCGGGAACACGCGTGCGACAAAGGCGAGGGTGGTCAGCTCCCGCTAAATGACTAGTGGTCGATCACTAAAATGTCCCACTGAATTATTGCCTGAGGACAAAGGAGAGTCTGTTTCATCCGTCGAGATCATCCGCGGTTGTCAGGCTTGCAGTTCTCAACCGTTGTGCCGGGCGCTTGGGGTCACGAAATTTGAAATGAGTAGTGGAAACAGCCCCAAGTGTTTGCTAAAATAAGAAGACTCCCAGAATCTTCATATTAGCAGGGGCTTTGGGGTCTCCGCGCTACGACGTAAAAATTACTGTGTAGGGTTGGAAAGTAAGACACAAAGGACCCAAATTTGTATCATATTCGGTGATGTTTTGTAAGCACTGTGGACCTGAGAGTCGTTGCCAGCAACTATGCCCCAGGCTGCTCAGGATATGAGAAGAAACTCAAGTGGGGAGGACGCGCACCAACTGAATTGATTGGTGCACCAATTGATTAGAAAGAATGACCCAGGATGCCCGGACGCCGCTCGCAAACTGCACAGGCGAATTGGTGGCTTCATCATCGAAACAGATCACCATCAGAGGGTACAAGCATAAAAACAACGACTAGTTGAACTTTGAAAGGCAAGTACTTGGCTCGTACACTAAGGCTGCAGGTGGGTCAACAGGTATCCACTGAGCAATCTCTTGCCCAAACGACTTTGGAAAGACTTAAGTGAGATGGAGCCAGTCGCAGGGCCACGTTTGATGAAAGGTAGGTATGGAAAATGAAATCGGTGATTCAGGCACAATACATAGGCGCCCCGAATTGGTTGATCGACATCATTTTGGCAGGTGTGAAGCGCTCAAGTGAAAGACATAGAGCGAGGAGCGAGGGTGTACGACGCCTCCTTGACACTTCTCACAAAGACATGGAGCGGCCTTAAAGCGCCACCATTTGGGCTCGGGTGACTCCGCTTAATTATCACGAAACGTTTCTCGGCATCAACAAACCTCCAGCATGACACGTGGAGCAAATCCTTTAGCTTATTCCTTACACCCCTCACTTCACCCACGATCAAGGACTTCGTTTGAAGCCAGGATACCTTTTTTGAATTGGTGGGAGCCGTAACTGCTGAGAGTTGTCGTAATGTGCTCGAGTCGTGTTTTCATGATCTACACTAATCTTTGTGTCCAGTTATACCATAATAGTAAATGAAACATGAAACACTGGAGGAGTGGTTGGTGCTAGGGTGACACAGACACCCTTACGAATTGGCGCATGAAACCCCAATCTTTGGACATCAGTCTATGGCAACGAACCCCTAAAATCCGATGGACCAACGCAGGCTAGGTTGGTTGCTGGATGATTAAGGGGGCAGCACGAAGTTTCCCTGTATCATACACGCTAGGGAACGAAAGAACTACTCAGGGCCACTGTCGTATCACGCGCCCGCTACCCTCGCCTTACAACTCCTCCCCTACAAGCCAGCGATTGAACATCGTCAGATATTCCAATGGCTTATCGTAGGATGCCTAGGCATATTGGTTTAGCCTCTTGTTCAAATGCATGTGCCCGCTCCATCGATGGTAGCAAATATGAGTCCATTTGCAGGCCGTGTTTGGCCCGCCACCTTGTCGTTGACCTTCCAATGACGGAGGGCTTGGAAGAAAAGCCATCATGCCCAGACCAATCAAGCTGATCGATCCACCGACAGTTCGCAACCCAGATCATTAGTTCCTATGATCCGAGCGCCTCCAATCCAAGGCTGGATGTGAAGGATCGAGGGGAAAAAGTATGCATTCGGCCTCGTGAATTTACCATTGTGATGCCATATGGGTTGCGTCCTGATTGAGTATGAGCCACATAAGAGTGGCACCTGAGAATGTCGGAATTCCTCGTACCTGTAGCTCTGAACGTGCTTGACATGTGATGGTCACAGAAATCTACAGCGGCAACCTTTTTGAATTATCTTCTTACAGATGAGTATCTGGTTGAAGGTTAACAGACCTGAAGTTAATTGGTTTATGGTAGCGACACGCACACTTCTGCGGCAAATACGGGAAGGTATCAGCCCTTCAGTTCAACATGAGATCCGAGTTGCAGACAGGGCATCCAAAGCAACGTAAAACCCACACTATGCGATTCGCCTCAGGCTGCCATATGGAAACCTCGTCCTTTGGAAGAGAGCTTGAACATCCTTCCCAGCGTCTTCTGTCTTTTCAATCATTTCGTCGAAATCAGCATAAGAAAAGCCAGTGCCAAGTAAGTCAGCGCTAGTAAGGGTCAAGAATACATACACTGCTTGCAGTTGGCCGAGGAAGAGGACGTTTACGCGGTCATTCCATCCGTAGGGATTCCAAACTGTCCCATTCTCTGCCGCATCAAGGGACATGTATGGGCCCTTAATGACGAAATTCGGTAGGGAGCGGATAATCGCCCCCCCTCTGGGTCATTTCGACCCTCAAAGAAGTAGAACAACATATGATGGGCGTCGTGAGGTACTAAAAGAAAGGGCCTCGTCAACCCAAACCATCGAGGTGCCTAGCGTAGGCTATAACTCAGTGTCCCCCCGTATCCAGTGTGTGCGTGCGCACCTTACATACTTGACTGTCGGGTCACAGAATCCTGTCCCTTCGGTTCTAATAGAGCGGCGCGGAAAGGCGGGATGCGTGGACTCTGTGAAATAATGCCTCGATAGCGAAGATGCAGGCGAGACCATAGTCCACTGGGCGGGGGGCGTAGATTGTGCTTGCTGAAGCAAGATGGCTGAGGAGAACAACCAAAGTGACAAACACTGAAAACAATTCAATCCAGACCGTGAATATTCGTCCGATAGGTGATTTGGATCTATCCAATTGTGTTGAATTCAGGTTGATCGTCGTTGTAGGGGCGTGTGGAGGTTTTTTATGTAAGTTCTGAATCCCCTGGATCACTTCTATTGCCAAGACCTCATTATTAAGGGCAAAGCGCATAATTCTTAAGTTGGGGAACGTACTACATGTTCTCAGAGTCGAGCAGTGAGCTTGTGGTTGACATGCGTGGGAACTCACAATTCGTTTTGACTGTGTTTACCTTTGTGAGGTGGCCCTCGGCATCAACAGCCGTCAATATAACGGGTTGTTGTCGCGCCCGCTTTGATCTCAAATAGTGACTGGGCGTGCGTGTCCTTGAATTATATTCCAATGCCTCGTGAAGCTCCTGCTCTCGTGAATGTAAAGAGGTCCGATGGCACCGCAGGTGTGATGAACCATCAGGGCGGAACGGGACAATCCGACTGACCAACCACACTTTATTAGTGCAAGCAGAGGTTATAGAGCGAAAGAACAATAAGGCGTATGTTCACTATACGAACTCTGATAAGAGACTGGATGAATGGGTGGATATCGAAGCGTTGCATCTGCTGCAGGCAGAGAATGGTGCAGAGACTAGAGAAGGGAGGTCGAGCCGGGCCACCAGGGCACAGAAGCGAAAGCTAGAAGTACCTTCTTTGAAGTTTTGAGGTGTACGCTTCGATAACTGGGTCTGCTGTTCTTAGGAAGCCCTCGATTCTGCCAGTGAAAGCGCATTAACGCCTGGATCTCATATTGACAGTGACACGCTTTTTCACGACGATGAGGAGAGAAGTATCCTAGAACAGCAGCGGAAGACGTACCGCCGAAATTACCCCCAGGTTGTATTTGGGTACTGGAAAATTAAAACATGGTGCGTCATCAGGCACCGTTCCCTTTGTGCTGACCTTGAACAGACAACCCAGGTATTTCTCCCCGTACCCTCTAGGTGTGGATGACCATACTGCTGCTGCCGCTCTGAAGATGCTTGTTGGCAGCGCAGACGATGCCGATGAAGATTCGGCAGAGGCAAATCTTTATGTTTGTGACCGATGCTTTAAGTACATGAAGGACGGCGCGACATGGGAAGTGCATTCCGTGAGCGTTCCTTGCAGTTAACCAGTCTTGAAAGCCTCGCGTTCATTCGACCATTGGCCCCATGTATAGAGGACATGCGATGTCTCGCACCCTCCTGGACGGAAGGTCTATCAACGGGGTGCTCACACCATTTGGGAAGTTGATGGCGCTCAACAGAAAGTGGGTCTTACTGGTGGTGGTCGGTATTAATACTCGATCTCCAATCTAGCTATACTGCCAAAACCTCTCCTTATTTGGAAAGTTTTTCATTGATGTCAAGACGCTATTCTTTGACTGCGAAAATTGTGTGCTCTCGTGCCCAATCTGAAGCCTCAATGACCCTGACATTTTCCCATGGTTTAGTTATGTTCTATGTATTGACTGATGCCGACTCACGAAGGGATCATGTATTAGGATTCTTCTCCAAGGTTTGTTGGTCGATCGCGAACATGTCCCGTTATTAACCTTCCATTTAGGAAAAAGTATCGTATGACGATTATAATCTTGCTTGCATTGTCATTTTGCCTCCGTATCAGAGAAAAGGGTATGGTATGCTGTTGATCGAATTCAGTGAGCATCACGAGAGCGCCCCCCACTACGTAAATTTACGTCCTGTCCAGGCTACGAACTTTCCAGGCGGTCAGGGAAGCTTGGGACACCTGAGAGACCCTTATCAGACTTGGGATTACGCAGTTATCTGGCCTACTGGGTAGCGGTACTGGTCCGGTTCTTTCGGTGAGCGTGGGGGCCCGTGCTGAAACCATGTTATTGATAGCAGAAACAACAGTAAAGTGCTGACCGTTGCGCCAGCAGAAGTGGTGTCTGATGCGTCTTCCTCAAGTCCATCGAGTCCGACAACTTTGAAGCGGAGGAAACGATTGAAGGGTTTCGAAGGTGAAGTTTCTGAGACGCTCGCTGGTCTGCCACAAAGCTCCTATATAACACTCATTGAAGGTCAGCCTGCCTGAGGCCCTCACTGGATTTTTAACTCAAAACATATCTCAGAACCATCATTTGGTTCGTTTCGAACGACTCAAACTACCGTTTCAGAGATTGACGGAAGTGCAACGACGCACCTCACTATTAAATGCACCTTGATGGATATATCAAAGGCAACCAACTTACGACCGGAGGATGCAGCTTTTGCTATGGAGGAATGTGGATTGCTCAGTCGTGTGAGAACCTCGAACGGTACAGAGAGTGAAGTCATCGTTATTTCCCGTGAAATGGTGGAAGCCGTAGCTGCTGAGCACAAAGTGAAGCCTGCGGTATTAGATATGGCTCATATCTTATCGTGATGCGCACATGAAGTCGGAGATGCTCTCCTGATTCCTTTTGGTTTTGGGTTGAATGTTTTGAACGGGCCTGCACTAATCTATGTATCTCTTACGCGACCATAGTAAATGAAATAAATTAGCGGCCATAACAGAGGAAGCCCCCAGAGCAGGCAGAGTAGTCAAACTCCTTGACAGTTTCCTGATCTCTGGTCTGTCATGCAAAGTGCCTCTCGATGACGCGAGTTTCCAATGCAAGGCTGGATGGTTGCGGCCTGATTGAGCACGAGCCATATAGAAGTTATGCCTGAGAATGTCGAGGATCCTCGTGCCTGCAGCTTTGAACGCGCTTGACATGTGGTGGTCACAGAAATCCGCACATTGAAACGCTCAACGACAACCCTTTTGAATGATATATATTCTTGCAGATGGGAATCTGGATGGTTATGAAGATCGTTTACTGGCAGAGGGACGTTCCGCGGAGCGGAAATGCCAGGAGAGTGCGCACCGCGACTTTGATCTTAACGCATGATGCAATATCGAGAAGAGGTTCCTTCAAAGATGTCATGCCGCGCAGAATCTTATGGGGCACCTAAAGGAGGGTGGTCTAAGGAGCGCGTAGAGCGGGAACAAACATAATACATGCTCAACGAAGCCAGTGCTCCTGTTTCCAATGATTACGGATTTGAGGTTGATCGGTTCATGGCAGAAATAGTGCGATTTTGGTCACAGACCTCTGCAGCAAATACGGGAAGATACTGGCTCTTCAGTTCAACATGGGATCCGTGCTGTAGGCAGAGCATGCGAGGAAGCGTCAACGAACAGCATATGATTATCCCGCCATATGGAAGCCTCGTTCTTTGAAAGAGCCAAATGTTTCGAAGAAGAGGGAAATGAACGCTTGGAGATCTTTCGCAGCGTTTCAGTCATTTCAATCGTTTCGCCGAAAATCGGCATAGGAGAAGCCAATGCCAACGCTAAGGAAGCGGGTGGGTGGACTCAGGATTATACCACTTGGGGTGGGTCGAGAAGGGAGACGTTCGCGCGATCATTCCATTCGTAGGGATTTTCCTTCTGCTGCATAGGGGACATATCGATCTTACATGGACCCTGAATAAAATTAGTATTGACGTTCGAAAATTTAAGCTGACGAGTCCCATGAGCGGCCAAGCTCGCTCGAACATCCCGGCCTGAAAATACACGCCAGGATGAAATCCACTTTCGCTAGATACGGGTCGTATAATCAGCTTCCATTAATCAAAGAAGTAGAAGAACAAATGGCGGGCATTGTAAGAAAGCCTTTATGAGCTGCCCAAGTCTCCCGATCAATCATTAATGAAGTGTCAGCACAAACCATCAAGATGCCCAGTATAGGCCCTGATGGACTAATTCAATGATCGCATTGTAACCAGTATGCACGGATCTTACTTGACTGTCGGATCACAGAATCCTGTTCTTTTGACTGCAATAGAGTGATGCGGAAAGGTGGGATGCGTAAACCCCGTGAAATAGTGCTTCCACAGAGATGAGAGCTATACAGAAGCATCTGAGACGCGAATCGTCTACTGTCCCGAGGAGCCATAATTGTGCTTGCTGAAGCACAATGATTGAGAAGAACCAGAGCGACAGGCGCCGAATAAAATTTCATCTCAAACGCGAATGCTCTTCTAGCAAGTGTCGCACCGTAAAAAAACAATGCCTCCAAGCTGAAGCTCCTTCACAATGATCACTTTGGGAGCCCAAGGTTCCACTGAGAACTCTATATAATATTGCGAAGTCATAGAGGCTGGAGTCCTGCCTGACTGAGAACAACCTCTGCAGAGACGCAATATGCACATGATCACCAGGGACCCAAGCATGACACAAGATATGTGATGAACCGAGAACTTATTTTGATGACTCCGATCGGCCAGGCTCAAGTAAAGTAGTGGCGCTAATGTCGCAACGGTTGCGCTTGGCAAATCCGGCAAATTTAAGGCCGTGGAGTGCGAAGCAGAAAGACATGCAGTTTGGACCGTTTCTTGACAGGTAGGTCGTGGGCATACAGCAAAGGCTTAGCATCTCTAGATGCGGCGTCCCAAGAACATTTCTCGCAGGGGTCGCATTGCATTTTCCCACGTAAGAAGCGCTGAGCGCCTTCTAAATTAATAAGCGCCGGAAGCATGTGATGCCTTGTTGATGATTCATGTCCAGCCACTCTGCTCGACCTTTATCAGGGAACACGCGCAGTGAAACGTTCCGTCGAAGGATAAGAGGGACTCAGCCCCTTTCGAGGCTGGGTGGGGCCTCAAATATTGTGTCCACATTCAGTGTTGCTTGTAAGTTTGCCACCCCTCAACCGCTGAGGAACGTGACCCCCATTCGCAAATTCTGGCTTCCTCGCTCCAATTTAACGTATGCTAAAGTCTGCATATCATATGCTGTTTTCTGCGCTGACTGGGGCGAGGGAGAGCATGTATTCTCACCAGTGCGTGCTTGCAAACAATAGCGTCTCGTTTAGCCTTTATTCAATTGCCCCTCCACCTGGCCAAACAAAACTTATATAAAGGCGAGGCGTTGGGTCGACCGCCAGAAGCAATCGCTATTCACATTATCACCTGAGGAGCAACGTATGATGGCAAATGATTCTTCACAAAGTAAAGCGCCATTAACAACGGCACAGTCCAAGTGATTGAGGTATGAAGTTCATGCATGCTCGGTTCTTCCCCTTGCCCGTGAGTCCGGATTCCCCGTTGTTCTCCATTCTCCCGTTTTACGGATGTTGATTAGATCTGGGATTGAGATTTGCTATCAGTGAATCATCAGGAGTTCAAAGACATGATTGGTTAGTCGGGTGTGATTTGGGGCGAACTGTACGCCTTTACGCCATGAATCCTACTGGAGTAAAGAAATTCCAATGATGGTCGATGATGATCATGACTGATCGAGCTGCGGTGGCTCCGTACCATAGATAATTTCCCCCCAAGTTTTACACCCATCACTGGCCTCGGGTGGTCTAGACATAACATCTTTTGAACCCTAGATGAATTAATGTGAAGGGCTGATCGGGTGACATAGCTAAATCTAGGCTGTATGATGCCAGATGATGAGCTGGCGCCGAAGTTTGACTCATCTGTGATATAGGGGAGAGTCTGAAATTGGAAAGGGTCAAATACAAATTATTTAATGGTGGCCAACGTATATATTGAACGCAGGACACTGGCTTGGTGTCAAGGCGTGATGGAAATCGAGGACCGCCACAGCTCCCATCGGGACTGATATTACGAAGTCACAGAGGCTGGAGTCCTGCCTACTAAAACATCGGGGTGTTGAATGCATATGACTTCATTAAAGACGCCACTTGATTTGGCCCCCGTTGCAATGGAGGTAATTTGAACGCCTTCCCCCGGCCGAGTCGAATTACTACCATAGTTCAATCACGGAGCAGCTCAACAGTTTGAGCATGCCGAGCAGCCTGAAGTTTGCAGGTTAGATATCAAGAACTCACACACGCGGTAAAGGGTCCGTGATCGGATGGAACCCCCAAGTGCGACGGGGGACGAGGAGGGCCCAGAATCCGTCAGAGAGATATACAACAGCCAATGTCAAGATCGAGTACTGAACCCGGCAACTGAGTCGATGAATTTGTCATTGGCGCATCGATCACAGCGCCAGCTACGTCCCAGAAAAAGGTTAGGCAGGACTCCAGCCTCTAACATTAGATAGAGGATTAAGTCGCCAATTTTGGGTCAGTCTATAACTGGAAGGGTCGGAGGACGAGCCTTCCGAACCTCATCATCCAGATTTCACTGTTGTCTTCGACGGTCTAGATGGAATAAGCATGAGGAGCAGATCACAAAATCGCAACGCCCACAGACCTCATAAACTTGGAACCATGCTAAGAGCATATTCGTGGAGATTCAAAACAGGAGACCTTAAGGGCAGTGGCAGTTTGGAGGACAAGCCCGATAATAGTTTTCCGTCTGCCACCAACAGGAGCGGCCAACGACAACTCCACCGTGAACGGAACATCTAAGCCGGAGCCTGCGCGCCTAACTCTCCATTCCTCGCAACACTGGATACGTACGAATTTTCTTCACCGTAATTCCCGAGTGATCCCAATAGTGATCCCAATCTTGATTAGGGTTGTTTTGTTCAACCTCACTGATAAGAACCTCATCCTTGTGACCATCCAACACCTCATTGTGTAACGCCGTTAACGAAGACGCTAATTTGGGTCAATGCCATCCAACTGATACTTTACAATCGTTGACGCGAATAAACTCTTGGCTACAAGGGCACGCGTTGCAGACGAGCTCGAAAGGTGTACAACGCATATTGACTCGCAGTCAGCCACTCATACGGATATCGCGGTCACTGGGGAAACGTGTTTGATCGATCGGAGCGACCTCCCTACAAACACAGGTCTGGCTTATTCCTGACGCCGCAGATCCAGTAACGTTTGCATCCTCATCTCGCCTCGTTGGCCCCACCCACCCTGTCCCGGTCGAAATTGGGAGTAAAGATCGTAGCCGTTCTTGTTCAACTCTTCCGGTGAATATGACCTACAATCAATCGCGACATTGAGCATCAGCTCGCTTCGACGAGTGCTTTCGCTAGCCTTCGCTTACTCTTGTAAAAGCTGCATTGAACCAATAACAGAACCCATCAAGTGCTTGAATGATCGTTGGATATATCTATATGCCTAATAACAAATTGTAAGCCCAGCCCCTAATTAGTACTCACTCCACACATATCAGTCGATTAGCACCCACCATTTCGGGCTCTGCAGCCTCTCCTTTCACGATCCCGCGCCATTCCCCCGCATCGGTCTTCATTACAGGTCTATTAAAGCGATTGAGCCCCCACATTAAGTGGAAAGGTGTCTTGCATACATTCTACCGGAGTACCCGCAGGATTCCAATTGGTATACCGTTTAACCACCCATTTGAGACTTACTTTCGGCCCATTAATTCGATATAAGGTTGCGTGGAACCCCCTTCAAAGTCGGAGTCCTTATCTTTGTGGAAAATGCCAAGCGCGACACCCTTTGAAGAGGCATTCTTTTCAGCATACACTGAAGCTGGATATAAAATGTGGCCTTCAGATATCATGCTGTGAGCGGATTCGAGACGTTACCAATGCTCAGGGCCTCCGCTCGAGTAAATTTCAGCCTTTCCGCCACAACAGCCGCCCAAGCTGTCATGACTGGGGCCCGATTGATGATGACTAGCATCGATGCCAGTGACTAGATGAAAAGGTAGCCTCAAACCGGGCCGGTGGCTAACGCAGAAAATTTGAAACACCTTTTCGTCCACATTCTCGTCATATTCAAACGCATGTGGTCCAGGTGCATGACCACTTGCATGTCTCATTCTTGGGCCATCTTCATCATCTTCGTCGGTTCGTTTTCGCATTTCCGTTGGCTGTTTATCAACCTGGTGAAGGTAGGGTTGGAGCACTAAATGGAAGAAAGCCGGAAGGAGTTGGACTTGAAAATCTCACTTTCGAAGGCTTCAATGCGAGAGCTGGGAGGGATCTTAACACCTTAGAGGGCAAGTCAGGCGTCTCCATTGGCTGTGCATTGAGGTTTGCAGGATTGTCATAAAAAGCGGATTTGCTGGATGTCATATCAAGGACACCAATGTTCCATTTAGGAAGGAGAAGCGACGATGATGAATGGTAATCATTAGAGGACGGTTGGAGGGGTGTACCAGGGGCAGATTGCCCAGGATAGGGCACCCTTGATTCACCAACACGATCGGGATTGATCTCCATAACTGATTCCTCGGCTATGATGTTAGGATTGAAGTCCCCCCCCAGATATAAGGACTCTTCGTTGACAGTACTACGTCCGTTTGGCGTGAGTGCATGCTCTTGATGTGAAGGAGATTGTTCAGGCTGCGACATTGAGGGAGGGAGAGCCAAGTAGGATGTCATTAGCATATCTTCGCGGTCTCCATCTTGTTTAAGGAATGAATCCACTGAGCTGTCGGTGCGTGAGGGCGGCAACGGTTTAGGTTCGGATATCTTGAGGATTGATAATGAGTTTTGCTCAGCGCAGGTGTCCACGAGCAATCGAAAGACCTTCCGCATCGTCGGTCGTGCGTCAGGAGAAATTGCGCAACAACTGGATAGTACTTCCTCCACTGGAGAGGATTGCTTCCAGTCCCAAGGCGGACGGCCGAATCTTAACGCATCCAATAATTGGGCATCATTCTTGAGTGAAGGGAAGGGGCTTCCATCAAAAAGTATCTGTTAAGTTTCAGTCAAGTGCAAGAATGTTATATTCGCGAATTACAACGGCTCACCATGGCACAAATGCAGGCAAAGGAGTAAATATCACCGGATGTCGTCTTGACACCGCTGTCCACAATCTCTGGGGCGCAATAACGCAATGTAAATGCAGGCCCCGACGATGTATGTCCTGTTGCCAATCCGTCCGCTATCAAAGACAACCCGAAATCACACAACTTAGCATGCCCAGCATCGCTGATTAATATGTTGAGCTGCGTGGTCCCGATTACTTCACGCAGGCTTCATAGAAAACACGTGTTGACCTACAGGCTTGAGATCGCCGTGCACGACAACAGGGTCACGGTCATGGAGGTAGGTCAGACCTCGAGCAACATCGAGAAGCTGTTCTCTCCTTCAGTCTAAATGGTCAGTGTCATCGCTGATGTCACTCACCAGAGGCAGTCGACTGCAGGACGGTTTGCATTGCAGATATTGAACAAGGTTCCCATTTGAACACCACTCAGACACCAATGCTGCTTCTGGTACTCCATCACGACGTTCAATCGCAAAACCAATAAATTCCACGATATTTCCGTGGTCCAAGCTCTTCCATATCTTCATCTCCCTCGTTAGGTGCTGGTGAGGTAGGTGTGTCTTCGACAATATTAATCTGGTTGGAGAAATCCCTCACCTTCATAGTTTTTTCTATTTGCTCTACGTCAGATAGCATGTTGCTGATAGGCGGTCTGAGAACTTTGTAACAGACCTTGATGGGAAAATGGAAGTGAAGGGAGACAACCAACGTGTCAGTCCAAGAGAACATACTTACATTCATCGAAGCCAGCTGAGCGCCAGATCGGACCCATTCTGCACGATAAACCTCGGAATAGCCGCCCCGTGCAACTAATGTCTTGGCACCAAATTGGTCACTAAGGTTCTGGACATCCTGGATTGTGGATAAGGCTTTCATCGTGACTGACGAAACAGCATCCATCGCGCAATTGACTAGGAATCTGCACGTGGAGTGTACAGACACACCAAGTGTGCTAGGCCCCTTATACAGCACCCAGTGCTAAGAGCGTTTGAACAAGAAAAGGCCTTGTTATTGCTGTAGTCGCTGCGAATTAACAAGGACAGAATCCCAAAGTCATTCAACACCGTAATTACCTTGCTTGGTCACTTCGGCCCCGGGTCACATTATTACCATCTTTCCCCATGTCTACGTTGAACAAGTGCAAGCAGCGCGCGCAAGACTTTGTTCGTATTCTGTGCAGTGTAACCCGTTGTACGCTCCGTCATATGCCTGCAGGCACAGATAACGAATCACACACACGTGCAAGCAGCGCGTGCAAGCGCCTCTGAGTCGTACTAATATACAGTATTCCATAGTCCTTGGGTTCCCTAATAATTACATTCACGATCTGCTACAGATTGAAGTTTCTCCCACGTCATTTAAATTTTGTGCAGGCCAGCGGTTGCGAGCCGTACATGCATGGAAAGTAAAAGACAAGCAATATATATATATGTTATATTTGAATGCTGCGTGTCAACACCTAGCTTCAAATGCGCCTGATTGCCTAATCAATCTTGGTAAGAAAAAGTAATGCTGAACACCCTTACGATTGGTTCAGGGGTGTGGCTGGGTAGTTCTCAACAACATGAGTATTCGACGTTGGAGCGTAGGTCGATGTCTCAACGTCAAACAGTTGTGTCCCTCCAACGGTTACTAACTTACTTCTCCTATATTCAGACTGCCCAGGCCTGAGTTTAAAGCCGGAAAACTCAGCACGCGCAAGCGCCTATGCGATCACAGGATCCATGCAGTCTCGCTGTTGGAATATCAATGGCTGCTTCTGTCAGGCGAGTGGCGACGGATTTACACAGCACGCGCGTTGCGCGCCGTGCGCTGGCTCATAGTACGCTCAGCTCTACCATATGACCCACAAATAATTCCTTGCCCTCTGGAGATCTCAAAAGGCTGAGTTGTGAGGCTTAGATGCGCGGGCGGTAGCTGGCTCGTTGACGGCCTTCTACCATGGCCGCCCGGTATCCCATCTTCAGTCTATTCTCGTTGGCCGATTCATGCAGCCCAAGTACCCAATTATCCCAGCCCCCAAACAATGCGAAACAGACGCAGGTACCGACTTTTGCCTTGTACCTTACCAGCATAGAACTTCCCCCTATGATGACGGATATACTGAGTTTCTATGTCCTCTACTCCGGTATAGGAAGGAGCGTCCACGTGTCCGGCGCCTGGCCATGAAGGCGAGTCATTGGCAGAATCACTGAGGCAGTCGTTCTTCACATTGTCACCCGAGGAGTAATGGGGTAAACGAATAGGAGAGCTAACACGGGAGCTCAGTCTCCGTAAATCAACATATTCCGCACACTTTCCCCTCGCCCTTGAGTTCGGATCCGCCTTTGTGCCATGGATCCTATGTACTGGGGGGAAAGAAATCCCAATGACGATTCTTATCGAGTTGCGGCTTGACTGATGCAAGTGTCGAGAAGACTATGACTGGTCGAGCTGTGGTGACTCCGTACACTCCGTGCCTGATAACAAGTTTTGCATCTGTCACTGGTCCTGGTCGTCTAGACAAACCATCTTGACCCTAGATTAGCCCCTGAATTAATGCGACACGTTGTGAAGGGAGGCGCCAGTGGCGATCCACAAATTCCATAATAATTGGTTAACAAGAAGTGATGATTAGGGAGAGTAAGTCGGCTCCCGCAGGGATAGATGCAAACCCTTCGTAACGAACAACTTCTTGTTGCTGCCACAGGAAACAACCAGACAACCATCGCCCTTTGTGCGGGGCTGGCTTTTGTTCTCAGTTTCCCACGCAAAGCACGTGACATGCACTTGTAATCCCTTGTTCCTTTGTCTATAAAGGTCCTGTTGGAGCAGATATCCAGTGCTTCAGGCTGCTTGCCTTGCACCGTACTTGCTGTTGAAACTTCTTCTAAACTCGCTTTCATTTATTCTTTCGTTGCCTGCAATGTCGACCTTTGCAACCAACGTTCCAGTTTTGGCACCGGTGCCCATTCCAGTCGTTGCTTCGCGCTTGCGCCGAGCAGCTGCTCATCTTTCACCTATTAAAACAATTCCACCGTCGTATAAGGAGATCAGTGACGTTTCATTGGTATCTGCAGCTCGAGCAGAAGGCAAGGCTGATGGTGAAGAGGACGGACACATCGTGAACGTTACCATTCAGCTCGGGTCCTGCTGCAGTCGGAAACGTTTAGCACGTAGAGTGGGCAAGACGATTCGGATGAACTTTGAGCCCATCTTCTCCACCATTCTCATCATTTGCCTTTTTGTGCTCCTTATTTTCTCGATCTCCACTATTCCCCAGTCCATCAATGATACTCATGGAGCTTCACCATCCCTCCGAGCCGTTCCCGCCGCATCCACGCTGAAAGGAAATTCAATCCGCGAACGCCTCTGGGTCTCGGGTCGCAGGAATGTCAATGACGTTTTCTTCCCCGCTCCCACCCAGGGCTTGCCAGTTGACAAACAACAGAAATCGAAGCGCATTATCATTGCTCCGTCTGGCATCGCCTCTGCCAAATTCCGACGGTCGGTACAACCAATCGAGGATTCTCACTCTCACCCTGAAGACCTTGGGGAGCTCTTTGGCGTTCCAAAGCGTCCCTGAAACTGTCGTTTCAAACTACTGTTCCTGTCATGTCCCGACCACGTCCGTTACAATCGACATTTGGATCAATCACGAACTACTGCGACATAGCCAAGCCCAATTTTACACCACCTATAATCAATTGAAGGATTACTATCGAATCCTCCCGATTTTGTATCCTTTCTTCTGGTAGGGCGACATGTAGTTTTTTGTGTTTCAACTCTTTTGAGGATACCCCTGCCACAAAGCCAACCAGTCCTGTGTGGTCACTCTTTTCTCCACCTTTGTCAAGGATTTGAATCATATTGATAACATTGTGCACAACGTGTGGCAAAAATGTGTAGAGTGAAAGGACTCCCAGAGTTTCAAGCAGAAATCATATCTAGCACAATCGCCGAGAAAGGGATAGGTTTTTGGTTGTTTAATCGTCTGGAAGATCGTCAAAACCCTGAGGAATTTCCAGCTGAGAGCGCAAGTCACTGAGAGGAATACCAAACGTAGACGAGCAGTACGATAGTGCAAGATTGACGTTGTCTAAGGAGATTGGCAGCGCCCGTTAGTTCTGGCATCCAACGTCATGGTGGAAGGCTGATGGGATCTACCAGTCCAACGGTCGGCTGCTTCTCTCGCTAATGAGATGGCCCTTTGTTTTTCCTCATATTTCCCGATGCTTCCAGATTCGAAACGCCCTAGTTCCATTTTAGCCTCCGCGAGAGACTCCTGACGTTGTCGGTAGGTCTCTAACAGTTGATCCCTCTCGAACTGGGGTGTGAATAGTTAATGAAAGAGTAGTGAAGGAGCCAATACAGGACCAACTGATGGTTCCCGTTCTGCTTTAGCTTGCGCAATGGCATCTTTGAGTTCCATTTCGCGAGCTTCAAGTGTTGCGAGTTCTTCTTTCGCGGCTTCAAGTTTTGTCATCAGCTATAATGGTAGGAGGAATGTTATGGCTTAATGTAACCTGTCAGAATCGGGGTATGGACGTACCATGCTGCCTCGGGCACTGGGGAAGCTCCAGTAAACTGCACTCGGGAGTGAAACGATTATGCCCCTCTACTTCGAGGGGATTAGAGCTCAGCATCCACTGAACTCACAGTTTGCGCTCCCGATTTGTCAAATTCTACCAAGTTATCATCTACGAGCGACTGCAGGACTTCTTTGACTGTTTGCACGACTGAGTTGCATCGTCGTCATTCTGCTAAGTATCAATGGAAATATCAGATGATAATCACCGACGCCTTTCTTCGCGCCAAGCTTCTCTAGTTCTTTTACTGTGACGGGGTTAACATTTTAAGCAAAAAACCCCAGGTTTTGACCAACACTGAAAAAAGCCCTTCTGGGGGCGTGGTTAACATGGTGAAAACGCTGACAGAAAGCCAGTGCAGTTACAGTTTCTGTGAAAATTTCTATGAGCTTTGCTCGCTTCTCTTCGATACTGAGTCCACGACCGCCCGCCTGTAACAATAGCGGTAAACCAAGTTTGACAATAACTGGGGACGCGTACCATGATCGGACAGACGCGTCGAGAAATTGGGGATGAAGAGATAATTTCCGGATATGGGGAGTCATGTGCAGAATAAGCGGTTGCCTTGGATTTGATTCCGCTCTACCTGGGCCTCCAGGTGCCGCAGAGCACACGCTGTCCACCGACGATATCACTAAACGAATCCCTGAAAACGTTGTATAAATCCATTGTCTGACGCGAGCTTCTTCTTGCGACCTCTTCTTGCTACCAACTATTGCTCAGCTAGTCTAGGCAGTCCGTTCCTTAACTCTGGCTTCGCTCTTCATTTCTATTCCCTTCTTGCGGGATGCGCGCTTCGACACATCAAGGACATATCCAATCTGAAAGCAATAACCACCGCGCGCAAGTAGGTCCATATTTCTGTCTCCATCGCATCCAAGCCTTACGTCTCAAAACCTACTCAGCTTGCGAAAGCATACCAAGAATTGGGCAAAGATCTCTCGTCATCCAAATTTCGGGTCATTGGAAATTACACGTTAGGGAAGGTTATTGGTGAAGGTGCGATTAGCCCGAACACGAATTCCTGATTGATGGTTTTCGATGTCCATCCTGTGTGTTGAACAGGAACATATGGAAAGGTCCGAATTGGGACTCATCGTTTGACGGGAACACGGGTCGCTATCAAGCAGATCCCAAAAGAAGTTTCGGCCCAACTCACTCGAGAGATTCATCACCATCGACGCCTGCACCATCCCCACGTCACCAAACTGTATGAGGTGATCGCAACGGAAACATCCATCTGGCTAATTACCGAATTGTGTTCCGGAGGGGAACTTTTCGATTACCTTGTGGAGAAGGGCCGGCTAAGTGAGGATGAAACCCGCAGACTAGTTGGGCAGCTCTGCCTTGCTCTCCACTACGTGCATTCAAATGGAGCTGTTCATCGTGATTTAAAACTAGAAAACGTGTTACTTGATGACCGATGCAACGTGAAGATCGGTGATTTTGGGTTCACACGCGAATACGAGCAAGGACGTCTGCTAGAAACCTTCTGTGGCACGACTGGCTATGCCGCACCTGAGATGCTGCTTGCGGAAAGGTATTCTGGACCAGGTATAGTTTCATCGACTTCCCTCGGGTCTTGTGGGGAACTCATCGGGTTTCTGTCGTGGCAGAGGTCGACATTTGGTCGCTCGGAATTATCCTGTACACATTATTGGCTGGGTCGCTTCCATTCGATGATGACGATGAGAAGGTGATGAAGGACAAAATTATACAGGGGCAGTTTGACATACCCGATTCCCTCAGCGATAGTGGGCTTATAGTGTTCTGTATCACTTTCCTACGGTCGCTGAAATGCTTGCATAGATGCCCAGGCTCTGCTTCGAGGAATGCTCAAACGAAATCCAACTGAACGCCTCACTATTCCTGCCATCTTACGCCATCCTTGGTTCACCCGACTAGAATTTCCTCAACCCTTGCCTTCACCGCCTTTGTTCACCCTTGACCCAGAGGAGATCCTACCTCCCGACATTCATCTTGAGCCTCCTGAAAGCCTGAAGGATTCCGAACTCCCTCTGACCATTGATGGGTCCGAATCCTCATCTAACGCGTCCGACGCTCCATACTACTCCGCGAGTTCGGATGTCGCTCCTTCTGATTCAACGAATATCACGACTCCCGATCTACGTCCCTCCCTACTTTCTCTTCCCACATCTAACGCAAAAGCTCGTCCTGTCTCAGAGGCTGACACCGTCAAGATGGAACGATCATGGAGCCAATCGACGATTGGTGTCAATCGGGTCCCTGTTGAGTCATCGAAACACGACATGATTCCTTTTGCTGCTGTGCCGGAAGAGGACGATACTAATGCATCGAAATCACTCTCCCGTGCGAATTCTAGCCGAAGTCGGAACTCACTCCCTCCATCATTCTCTAGTCGGACTCCGATCCGGACCAAGCGGCGATCTGTTACTTCTAATATATCCCCGCCGTCATCTCCCGTGGAGGGACCAGGACCACTTGCGGAGCCTCCGGAAACCCCTGATTATGGAGCACTTATTAATGCCACTGCTCCTATCATGTTTTCCACGCCGCTGGAACGCAATCTCCTCAATGACCTCAGTGCGCTAGGTTTTGACACAGGACAAATTGTCCACAGTGTTCTTTCGAACGCTTGTGATGCCTCTGGTGCCATTTGGTGGCTTCTGAAAAAGAAGGCGGAGCGAAGGGAAGCCCAAGAGGCCAGGCGGGTTGCTGAAGAACGACGAAAGACATTGGAAGCATTGGACCAATCAAACAAACGTGCGACCACAGTGAACGGTGCGGCTGTCCCGGCAGTTCTCGCTGATGAAAGTTTTGAGGCTTCGGTCGAGGTGTCATTGGCGTCAGTAGAAGCCTCCACCGCCCCGTACGTCTCGGCGCAAGAACCAAGCTACCCTCCGCTACCTCCTGCACCACAGACACCGGTCGTTTCACGAGAAGGTGAACCCCAGAATGTGCCTTCCCCACCCCATATCAGCTTCGTCCCTGCTACACCAACTCATGCCTCAATAGTAACTGATCCGGAACAAACGCGTTCGGATACAGTGACACCTAACTCGAGCGTCGCGATGCTGTTGTCCGCGGAAGATCTTACGGTTAAGTCAGTCCCTGCGTCACCAAGCACACTCAAGGATAAACGTAGTGCGAAAAATCGCTCAGGGTCTGTTAGCATGTTGCAGCGGGGCCTTGGCCTGGTACGGAAGAAATCCGAAGAGAAAGTGAAAGAACGGGAGAGGGAAAAGGAGAAAGGAAGAGAGAAAGGGAGAAGGAGAAGGAGAAAGAAGAGATGGCGAACCGGCCATCAGAATCAGCGAGCTCTGGTTCACCACTTACACTCCCTACGCTTTCGCATTCCGCCAGCTTCCCATCAGGAACTACTAAGATAACTAAAAGTCCTCCAGGTTTCCTCAAGAAGCATGAAAAGGAAGCAGACGATCCATTGAGAATTCCATCCGTCCTCACTCCTGACTCACCGTGGGTTGCCACAACGACTTCGTCACCACCTCTATCGAGCAGACCCACTTTTAAGTTCGTACCCTCTATGTCTTCGTCATCTTTTCTGTCCACGCACGAAGAGCACGAGACCACGAATGTCTTCAGCGACAGCCGTAACAATCCTCAGTCTGCTGGCAAGGGCCGTGGACAGCGCACTAGTTTACTCAGCACGTTTAAGACATGGTTCCAGGAAGACAAGAGGAAGTGGAGGAACAAAATTAAGCCTGTCCTTGAGAATGACCTCACTGGAGGTCCCTACTTCAATGGCGCAGTTGCCGCTACACCTAGTTCTGCACGACCAAATTCCAGAAACACGCTCCGTAGCCGAAAGAAGATTGGGGCGAGGAGACATGACAAGCGACCATCTATCTCATCGAAACGATCAAGCAGCGTAAATTCGCGGCGCTCATCGGTAAACTCTGTGCAGCATCTGAGGGGTCCCGATTTCACTAGCATGCCACCGGTGCTGTCAGGTGAGTGTACAGAAAGCGTATCCCGCCAGCGAAGTTCGCGAAGCCGGAGATCAATCGGAAGTCGCACACCAACGAGTGAAATTGGTTCCCGGCCTTCTTCCATACGATCATTTACTGTCGGTCCCATGCCACGCCCCGGCCATCGACCGCGGACGCCCTCGCAAAGCTCAGTGGCTTCGAGTCGGGTTCGTCGAGCGGATAGATCCGAACGAATAGATTCTCCTCTGCAACAGTTTCACCGACGCGCAGGATCAGGATCATCTGCACGTGTCGTGCGGCAGCATCATCCGGTTCACAATCACTCGCATCGTCGGACTGATTCGGTTGCATCTTCAATCAAGTCAAATCCAAAGAATGACTCAGCTGGGGAGGTGGTGTCCGACTCGGAACAGGCTCCATCAGCTTCGCCCCTGAGAAGGAGTGCCTCCGGCAGTTCCAGCGCTCTTGGTGACCCGAATGTGACACCTACTCAGCGCAAGCCGCATACAACATTGTATGTTGCGCACCGACAGGGGAATGTCTTCGGTGCGCCGGCATCTCGGAACGCGGTAAGTCTTGGACGCCTGAGTTGGAAGAAGTCGTGGGGTCATGAGCCACCAGGATGGCAATCGCGAGCGGCCGCTTATATGGTGACAGAGTCGGAGACAGCGTCGGAGACAGGTCACGGCGAGGCTGTCAGGGATGTCTTTTATGGGAGGCAGTCATTGGATCCTGATGACGACTCGGATTGGGTCGATGAGGACGACGATGTTCCTACATTTGTTGGCGGGGTGGGTCAACTTCCAACACCTACAAATCCGGCCCAAGTCCTTTCTTCTCCAGCCGTCACCTCGCTCCTATCCTCTGGGTTACCCCCATCCCCTTCAATGAGATCGAAGCGTGAACTTCCTCCTGTATTCTCCACTGGCAGACCTCTACGGCCCCTCGGCACGCACAAAAACCAACGGGTTCGGCCAATTGCTTCTCCTCCACCCTTCACTACATCCTCTTCCTCATCTGAGTCCAATCCTCGCTCTCCTCCTTCAACTTCCGGTGTAACAACAAGCGATGCAACAATGCGTACATCACCCATTCCTCCTTTGCTACAACTCAGCGTAAATGCTTCCACTCCTGACCGCGAACAATCTCCCTCGCCTGAAATGTCAATGACAGGTTCAAGTTCACGATCACGGAGACAATTACCTGGTGGCCGCAATGGGCCCTTCCCCAGAGGTCCTACCATTCAAGAAGAGGACGAAGAAGAGGAAACGTAATGAATGAGTTGATGGTTTCTTTTTATCACTGGGCGTATACGCCTCAGTTTCTAGGTTTTGATTTTTCGTGTTTCTTTGCCTTGTATTTGACACTGGACGATTTTTCGCTGACTCTTTCCGCTTTCAACCTGCATTGTGCTCCTACCCCTCCGCCGGCGCAGCTAAGCGGCGTTTCGATGAACAGTAGCCCTTCACTCCCATTGCCCGCATTCAATGCTCGATGCATCTTCATACTTGAGACGATGGCATGCTAGTCATTGGCACTTGCGCCCAGTTAATTAATGCCCTCTTTCAATTTTAGTTTCTTCTGCTTAATTATCAATTAGCTTTATTTCTTATGGACATTACATAGTGTTTAAGTATGTGTTTGATAGCTGTCAATATTGCTATGGTACCACATGATTTCATCGGTGTATGTGAGATCCGGAGGCGTTTGAGTTCTTTGTATGCAATGATCAGACGGAGTTGGGTTAACTTAAGCGCGGCAGCTAGTGCTGGATGCAAGATACTCGGCATAAAGAGACTGCGCCAATCTTGGCATCTGCACTATTGTCCCTGCAATAGGTCGTTCCAAAGACTCGGAAATTGTACCGCCATATATAACTGTAGCGCCTCAATGATAGTACTGTTAATGCAGGGATTATATCAGGAATCATGATCCTGCTTTCTTCATTTTCTCACAGCCCGCAAAGTTGGCTCTAAGCCCTTCGAATGACCTGCTTCAGATTCTCTGGCCAAGCCTAACAGGAACGATGTTGGGAGTAATGGCACTCGGGTTTGGTCTTCAAGATACGCGTGGGCGCCTAAGCCTGAACCGTGTCTGTGTGACTGTTCGCCCGCTCGCCGCTCTTACAGGGCCTGAACCATGATCCGAATTCTTGCGGTCCCACCGTGGTCAATCCCTGGATCCATCCAATTTTCCCCAACGACAACAACGGATCTCCTTAACTTTGGCTATGGTCATGCGGCATAGTCCCTTATATTTTGAAGGAAGGTTTCCTCGTGAACCTATACCGATCGTGCTTCCAATATAAGGGAACTGTGTCGTTGCAACCTGTGCCCGTACACCTGGACATAGGGCATCAATCCTTGCGTCGAGAAGCGGAGTGCTCGCTGTCAATCACCCATGATGTGGTCGCTGGTCGTCGGGTCGAGTATAGCCTCCTCTTCGAAGAACAAAGAGGCGCCTCCGATTCTCAGACTTCCTACCGAACTCCTTATTAACATTGCATCCTATCTTTCTTGCCGTCACCCTAACTATGGATATCCCGTCGAGTCCGCGAACCTCGCCGCCCTCTCTTCTGTTTCGCGTCTGTTACATGCGATTGCAACGCCACTTCTGTATCAACAAATCCCGATAACTTCGGAGTCTCAGCTTGGCCTTTTATGCAGGTCTCCGCTCAAGTGCCTCGAATACGTACAGTAAGTGTAGTCAAAATATCGTAAAATGTCAAATCGAACTAGCCGCGATTCATACAGTGAACTCAATTTCTTCATGGATGTCGAATTTCTCGATGCCTGGAGGCAGTGGGCCTTCACCCATAGCACCGATCGGATACCAAGGCGTTCCATTTTTCATACATTTGCTCAACTCCTCTCATCCGTGCATCACCTTCGGTCCCTTCGCATGCGTGTCGCTGAAATTTCTGGCGTGCGCTCCGGATGGGGGAAGTTTTCTTGCACACAGAACCCCACTTCCGGCATCCCGATTGGGCGACCACTTGAAGAAGCATTTGCCCTGTATAAGCCTACAAAACTTCGAGAGCTTAAGAAACTCGAGGTGGACGGCTTCCAAGATATTTGGCCATTACTTAGCTTGGCACCTTCCCTCGAGACACTGAGGATGTGCTTGTCGGGTGGTTTTGCTCAATACGTTAATGTTGAGCTCGTTCAAGCACTTCGGTCTGTTTGTTCGACGCTTAAACATCTCACCTACACTCCGGAAACGCTGCGCGTCCATCAAAGGATGCCAGGCATCCTTCCGGTTGAGCTTTTCTTTGAGGAGTTTACAACAGAGGATCTAGTTAACGAGCTTCAACGACAAGACGATGCCCTTAGAGGGTTTCCGCTCGCGTCTCTGGAATTGGTGGCGCTCCTAGGAAAGATACTCCCTCATCTGGAGACACTAGACTTGCAGACTCGACGTTTTGGGGCTGAGGAAATCTCATTTCTTTCCAAAGTGGAGCCCATACCTCTTGATGTGAGTTGGATCACTTCCTTGGCCATATTCAGAAACACTGATCCACTAACGTTCAGGGTCTGGAAGACGCGATCACAGACATGAAAAATCTAAAATCAATCAAGCTTCCGTCCTCCCTGTATCCCATGTCGGATTTCGACATCGTTCGAGGTTTAGAGGCACCACATATCTTGCGAGTATCAGCTCTACAACATCTCATTTCTTCAGAACGACAGGCCGTCGAACAACTGGCAACCTCACGCCAGACCTCGTCAAACCCCCTGTCCATCACTTTCATACGCCCGATTATCCCACATGAACGGACCGACCATTTCGTCACTTACACAATCTTTCCACCATCACAGAACCTTGAGACTTGTTCTCCGCTTTCTCAATCCTGCACTACGACACATTCAAGTTACATTCAAACCGAATATGGTACCGCATCGATGGACCAAATCGCCCCCTGGCCTTACACACCGCCAATCTCGCTCTCTCATACTCTTCGCAAGATTTGGCTGGCACCAACAGATGTCCGACATGACCTGGCCATTTCTTTCATGAAAGACCAGGATAACGGTATCGCTAACGCTGTATGTTATGTTGGGGAGTCGTGTGTCGGACAGCTTGGGTGGGACGTGTATCAACAAGCGGAGGGCGCGAGGATGATGATGCGGCTAGCTTATGATTGCACGTATGGGGTTTATTACGTTGCTTCAAAATTGGCTGGGAATGTATAAGTGTAAAGACCTAAGTTATTCGTCATAATACTGTGCTTCGCACTATGTTGTACATGTATCTAAAATTTCCCTCAATTTGGTTATAGGGTAATGCATCTTAATGCACCTTCTTTGTGTAGAGCCATGAAGTCATAACCATTCGTCAAATACAGTATGTTGAGAGAAGTCTTGTCAAAGCATCTGGGATGGGTAAGCGGATCGATGGAGGTTTGTTAGCTGTTTGCAGCCGTGGTGTGTCGGTCCAGGACAGGTCCAGCAGGTGGCAAAGTCGATGCGGCACGCAAACCCGGGGATATTCGTCCTAGCGAAGAATCACTAAACTTGGGTCACCACTCCATGAAGATCCTCGACTTGAAATCCATTATGAGGGTGGCGACATCTAATTCACCTGTAACTTCCATCACAAGATCTCGATCGCAGTGTAATCCATCGAAAATAGGTTCATTCCCTAGCATGTCAACCCGGCGTAATACCTTTGGAACTTTGGTAGGGTTACCTGTCCACTTGGCCGCATTGATGAAGTACGCTTTTTCCAGTTCCTTCTTCACCTTGTCTGGAAAGCTTTCTAACTCTTTCCATGTGATTGGTTGTTTGAAGTAGCTGAACATACTTCGAAAGGCATCCTTAACCTACAGCGATATTTGAGAATGCTGCCGCAGAAAGAGATCCAATGCTGTTTACCGTTACGCTTTCTCGGTTGACGATTTCGATTGGTTCTGACATCTTCGGCGATATGAGTCTCAGTCGTGTGACGCGCGGGAGGGTGACAGGTTGGTTCAACACATCGTCGTCCCTCCACCGAACTTCAGGATCCACAATGGACCTAATATCTTTCTCACTGTTCGAAAGATCCACAATCAAAGGATACCCTTTGCCGTCTGAGCAACAAAGCATCGGATTGACGTGAAGGGCTGTTCGGAGGGAGTTCAGCATTTGAGGTTTGCGTTCTGTGTCGTAGAGTGTTTGAGTTTCTGCCTTTGCCTTCGTCCACTTATCCTTTGGACTATTCCACACCGTGTCTCTTGATACGGCGTCTGATGCAGGAGAGAGAATGACACGGAAAGGGTCAGCTTGGTAGTTTTGCTGCGTTGGTAATATCCATGATAAGTATGGGGGTGAAACCGGCTTGGCCGAGTATGGTGGTATTACTGTGTGAAAGGGTGGTACCACCGCGTTTGGTCTGACTGACCCAGCCCGACGACTTGGCGGCCCATTCGGAAACAAGGGAGCCGGAGTACCACGGTTCGAGAATCGGGGAGTGGGCAGTAAAATGGGTTGCGACGTTTTTCCTGGCGACTGTGGAAGCATCAAACCGCTGCCAATGCCCTCACCCCTTCCACTTTTTTCGTCGTCCCCTTCACCACCACTCTCACCCGAACTTCCCCATTCTGTTCCAAAACCATCATTATCATCATCGGTCCCGCCATTCCCTCCACCATCGCCACCACTGCCGATGCCGCCGATTCCGCTCGTAACGGGAGCCCCAGTATGGCCAGGGAATATCGATGCCGAAGGAATGGTCTTCTGTTGCTGGGGACTAGTGAACGCTTCCCCCCACTGTCTCTGCAATGCCGCTGAACCGAAGGGGGGAGCTCCCACGTCGGGGTCTTGTCGATGTGGGAAAGTGTATGTGTCGATCACTGGGGGGCTGGATGAATGATGAATGGGGATCTGGTGAGACGCGTTTTCATATGTGCTTTCGTTTTTCAACATCTTGGTTGGTGGAGGCTTGATTGAATTGGTGCTGGATCGGGAAGCAGGCCTTTTAGCCGGGCGCACGTACCCATCGTCAGGCGAGGTCTTAATAACTCGGGGGCGATGGCCACTCGGGCCTAATGGAGCTGCCTGCCGCGGCTGCTGACGAGCGTTGCGGCTCTCTAAGTGACCCTTCAATGCCGGCCGTCGGGGCAGTTGCCCTGGGTCAACATCTGACGAGAAGGGCGACGAACCAAGTCTAGATAGAGGCCCCCGGAGTGTTATAGGAACGACTTCAGGAGGCTTATCATCTGCTGTGTTAGATGTCCTCCCTTTTGCCTCCCAAGCTGTGTGGCGCAAACCTTCCCCGCGCGGATTCGGCGTAGAACGGTTAAGGGAAAAACTGTCCCCTCGGAGATGGTTGCGTTCTTGGAAAAACTTAGTTAGGGCAGTTCGGTTTGGGCCCCATTTAATATGGAACGGCAGTCCGGAACGTACTGGAAACAGGATCCTTGCTGGACGGCGGAGGAACGGTCAACACCGCAGGATTGCGGCTTTGAGCATCATTGGCACGCGTTCGAAGTGGATACCTCTCTGATGCTGAATGGATCTCGGCATTCTGGGGGTCCCCACTCCCGGTGCCTCGCTCCACGGTCTGCTGTGTCGGGTAGGTAGCATGCACAGCTCCACCCTGAGACGCGTTAGCTTTGCTGGCCCTGCCTGAGCTCTTCTGCCGTGAGGAGGATCTGGATGTAGCTGTGCGGTTCATCGCACCATTGACGTGGCAGTAGCCACCACCGTCTGGAACGGGAGACCTTCTGTTCAGCCCCATTACATGTTGTACCCAACGACTGTATGCATCATCGGTAACAATTTTCGACTCCAATCCTGACCCATTCCCAAACCTCCCATTGCCAGTCATAGGATCCGTTGGAGTGTCGGACATATTCCCAATAGAACCACCTTTGGTACCTGATATAAAGATAAATTACCAACGATAGGGATTAACGTATCGGCGACCAGCGCGTCGAGATTCAGGCTCAATATGCCCAGAGAACGAGGAGTCGAGGAGTCGAGGAGATCAGGCAAGTTTGGGTCGCTTCCTTTAATATGATCAAGGCCCCGAGTTGCAAATCGTTGGCATTAGAGCGAAGCCTCGATAGAAAGGCGAATAGGTGGCTGGGATACGAACTGTGATACCGGGACACACAACGTGTTGCCAAGGGCGAATCAGTTCGATTAACGTGACCTGGATTGAATATCAATCGGAGAGCCAAAGAGAAAGGCATCCCCCACGGAGACAAAGGAAGCACTCAGAGTTCAATGGTCTCCCTTTGACATTATTTTGTCATTGAACCCTGATCCAACAGCTAGCGTTCAGAAGCTTCTGGGTGTTCCTATAGGTATTGCCAAGATGCAAGGGAGAGCTTGAGTTCAGTTCATTGTCTTGTCTGACAAAGACTGGGGGTTCAGCAGTACACCTTATTTGCCAGGCTAGAGGACTCGAGACAGAGAGTTAACGCTTGAACATCCTTAACATGCTGATGATGCCTGCAAATATGTGCGTGACATCGTGTACAGGATAGTGTGCGCAAACGAATGGTTTAGTAGAGGCTGGCACCCTGCCTAGACCCTGGTAGAGATAAACCTCTGGTGAGTACTGTGCACAAGAACTTATTCAGCTGTCCAAGCTTGACACCGAGGGGCCACAATTCGCAAGTGTCCGGGTGGCGATGCCGTCCCTTTGGTGTGTCAGTTTCGGATTTTAGACTTGATGTAAACAACTCATGAGTCTGCAACTTGATCTTGCTCGCTAAACGGTCTCACTCAGCATACGAGACCCTTCAAATAGTACACCATGTCTGCCTATGCATTGACTGTGTCCCGCTATCTATATCTCTATGGGAGCCTCTTCTTGAGATGTTCGTCATTCCTGCTTTCTGGAGTTTGGGGCTGGTAGCTCTCTGCCTTTTCTCCGTGGATGCGCTTCCGAGTGGAATCAATCATTCTAACGGCATTTTGCTTCGACTTGACCGAAGGGCCCATCCAGTGACATCCCCCACCACGGACACATCGAAAAAAATATTCGACCAAAACTTCGTAGTAAATATCCTCTCCACACTATTTCCCGGGGTTATTCTCTGAGGCGCCCAATCATGTATTAGAAACAAGAGATCAAGGCTGTTCTCTATAAGTACCGGCAGGCAGCCAAATGGATTTCGAGCCTACGCATCTCGAATTCTAACCGATTCAATGTGATATCCGACAGCCTACCTCCTTCTCTAACGAATTCTAACGGCAGCGTGGCTCCTGTTGGAGCCACGCCTCAACTGGAGACCCAAACCCGACTCCGACTCACAGATTACATGTCTGGCACCCTGGATGTTTTGTACTTCGGCTATCTAGGATTCGGAACGCCTCCACAAACATTATCAGTCGACATCGACACCGGCAGTGCAGATATGTGGGTAAGTTGCCCAAACTTCGATCCCTCACTTGTGATTGCTTAATGCCGGATCATGTCAGGTTTCATCGGATTGTTCAGATTGCCAGACAAAGCAGTTCGATTCTATGCGAAGCACCACTTATCAAAGCACCACGCACCCGTTCAATGTATTTTATGTAAGTCCCTCAGTATCAATGTGCTCATCCGGAGACTCATGGATTTCAGGGAACTGGCTCTGTCACAGGACACATGGCTCGGGATCGTGTTGCAGCGGGGAGTCTGGAAGTGTCGCAAGATTTTGGGGTCGTCAACCAGGATAACGATGCTCTTGCGGGATCGCCTGTGAGCGGCCTCCTTGGAATGGCGTTTAGCACCATCGCAGTGTCCGAGAAACCCACATTTTTTGAGAACCTCTGGGACCAGAAGAAAATTCAGAGAGGCTACTTTTCTGTCCACTTGGAGAGAAATAAAGCGCAAGGATCTGAGGTTTGCACCCACCCTTCGAAAATTGATTCCGAGGTAATAACAGACATCTGTTAGCTTTGTCTTGGCTGTATTGACATGGGGAAGGCCCTGGGAAGTATGACTTGGGCATCACTTGCATCTAGAGTAAGTCGAATCACATATTCGATCTTGCTCTCTACTGAGATCATCAATCACCCAAAGTCGTATTGGTCCGTCAACGTCGATCGCATCAATATTGATACCCAAAACAACCGAACCGTTCATGTTAACCTCGTGGCAGTAAATATCTAAACATACGGAGTTTCCAAAGGCGCTCATTTTATCGTTGGCAGGTCGTCGACACTGGAACAACCTTAGTTTATCTCCCAAACGGTGTAGCAGAGAGTTTGTACAATCAAATACCTGGGGCAAGGCGAGCTACACAGTTTGGCGATGGCTTCTGGACATACCCTTGTGCATCTACACTCGCTATCGGTTTTGTGATTGATGGCAACAGCTACAGTATCAGCCCCTTCGACTTCAATCTTGGCCGAACGTCTACCACGTCTACAGAGTGTGTTGCCGGAATCCTCTCGATCGGCGATGGATTTCCACCTGGCCTTGCCATTCTTGGTGACGAATTTCTCAAGTCTTGTAAGTGCAAGACAGAAACAGCATTCCAAACTCCACTAAGAAATTCCTCCTATATGTAATCAAAAAGGGTATACTACGTACGATTATGAGAATGGAGGACGTATAGGTTTTGCACCGAGTATTAACAACCGACCGCCATGAAAGGCAGCATGGAGCATGAGTGATACCAGGCACCTCCGACTCTGCTTTCCCACCCCCGGCACACAATGCACGGAAACAATGGTTCGGATAGGCAGACTAATGACGACTTTGCTCAATATCTGAAATTGCTTGTCGGGAGCTGGTGGGTGGCTCCACCTCAAGCGCAGAAGGCGGTTCACCAGGATTGGACACCGTTGGCGATTGGGGCACTTCGCCGTCCCGCGGTACAAATGGGTTTTTGATTGCCTCGAGAGGCGTAGCGTCGACTTCAATCTGCGTGTTTCCTGTCATTAGTCAACCTTCAATGGACAGTATATATTGAACAAGACCTTGTCATCTGTCCCCCTCCTCGTAGGTTTGATAGTCTTCGCACTATGTTTCATCTCAAATGCCCATTTCTTGGCCCTCTGCGCGATCGATGGCCGCTTTGCGAGGCTGGAAGATGATGTACCTGTCGTACTGGCTAAGTTCCGTGTCCCATTTGCAGATGTCGTATTTGGACTACAAAATGATGCCTACCTGTGGGACGTTTGACAAGGCGGCCGAAAGTGCCCTTGTCCTTGATCACCGGCAATTCCTTGTCGAAATTCGCCGGTGGTGGATGGACTGTAAGAGTCCAGTCCTCGGGTGCAACTTCCGACATTACTTCTGAACGTGGCAGCGCGAATTATCAGTGGTGGACGCCATGTCAGAGTCAGTTGTTATTACCTCTCGAGCGGTATAAGAAGGTAAATGAGACATATGGCAGACTGTCTTGTGTACCAACAGGAGGAACTTTCTTCGGCGGGCCGAACGTGATGGGCCCGAGACTGCGTGCCAGAATGAACGACACGATACGCTGCACATAAATGCTCACCTACCCCGTAGCATGACTTTGGACAAAGAGACCGTCCATCGTCGTGTGAGTAACCAGCTTGTTTGGGTCAACCGTGTGTTTCTTATGAAACCCAGTAGCAACTGTTTTTGAGTTCCCACTGGGCTGCGAACGACTTGCGCGGAAAAAATACAGTTTGATGGTACCAACATCTTCTCTTGGCAATGGGGCATCATCTGAAGCTAAAACGGGAGTGAGCTATAAAACGATAAGTGGATTTGTGCCACACATACCCTGCAACTTCACGAATCTCAATAGCCTGCGTTTGGACCAATCATCCGTCACAGGAACAGCATCGATACTGCCCGTGTGGTTTGCTGCGGGTAACGCTCCTCGGCCTAGATGGACCTTCTCAATCTTCATCATCCCATCTATGGCGACCTATTGCGGGGTGGGCATGTTTCCGAGTGCGCTTAATCCCAGGAACACCTCGCAGCACACCTTAACTGAAAGCATGTAAGTGAGGTCGCTGATTTTCCAATTAATGCTATAATAGAGGGGCGCCGAAGCACTGGTATCAGGACGATGAGGTGGAGGAGAAGGTGGTGCATGTTGGCTTGCGGGTGCAGTTTGCGTTCTCTCAAGCATTGGAAGCGGAGTTGGCACTTCTACATAGCAAGTTGCCTTGTCGTCAGATATTTCAACACCGAACTCATCGAGTCGCGTATCGCCAATTTGAATCCAAGCAGTGATACCTCCCAAAGAAGGCATGCCAAGAGACCTTCGAGACTGCGTGTACGGCAATGTCAGATCAGGGTCGATCGATCCGAATACTAGGCGCAGAGCGTTCCAGATACGCTTGTTTGGCTGTGTTGTCCACCTAACAAAATCGCGTCGGTTCAAACATGACCTTTCAGCTCGTCGACGCAGGCAAACTCCCGATCGATCCGCCGGTGCCCTTGATTCGCACAGACGAAGATGTTTCTCGTTGGCACCGATCCAAGAGTTACCAAGAATATCTCTTGTTCATCCAGATCTTAAATGAAGCTGTCGTTGGGCAGGATCTTCCCGATTCATCCCCCAGCAGTCATGTCCGTCCCCCAATCGAATCTTCGTTGGTATGAGCAGATATCTGAGCATAGATGTCTATAATGCCTCCTTAGGCTGTATCGGCCATTATACAATTATTAGATAAAGTCGAGCAATGGGTGGAGGACATTCCCCCTCTGCCAACTCCCCAACGATTCGGCAACCTTGCCTTCAGAGATTGGGGACGTCGCTTAGAAGAGGTTTGTTAACTTCAACCTCTCCAGACGTATCTTCGTGGCGATCTAATTGATCATTTAGAGGGCCCCCCAGTTACTCTCTGACACCCTCCCCGCGGAGTTGCACTCTGCAATACCTCACTTGGTCCCCTATCTCTTGACTTCATTCGGCTCGTTCGGACGAGTAGACTATGGAAGTGGACACGAGCTGTCCTTCGTTCTCTTTCTCCTTGGCCTCACGTTGTTGGGATTCTTTCGCGTATCTAGGGTTGCTCTTGGAGCTGCAAACTCGAGTTCAGGCTCCGGGAATGATCCGACGCCAGGAGACGAGCGTGCGCTTGTCCTTCAGGTCTTTCGACGCTATTTGCTTGTTGCTTGGAAACTGCAAGATGTCTATCAGCTCGAGCCTGCCGGTAGCCACGGTGTCTGGGGATTGGACGACTATCAATTCCTACCTTTCTATTGGGGTAGCGCACAGATACGAGGTCAGTATCCAAACATTTTTTGCTGTCCTCGATAATGATCCCGTCTATTCATGCAGAGAGAAAAGATGTCTCACCGACGATCATTTTGAATCCCACACTTCCCCCAACTAATCTATACAATCTCGGCATCGATCGAATCCGCCAGCTCAAGCAAGGTCCTTTCCACGAGCACTCACCGCAGCTGTACTCCATTGCTGTAGGTGTGCAAGGTTGGCGCAAAGTGAATACCGGAATGTTCAAAATGTATGTTGCGGAAGTGCTCTCGAAGCGGGTCGTCGTGCAGCATGTTCCCCTCGGCGGTTTGTTGAGCTGGGACGAAGAAGCAGGGGATCCTATATCGGGCAATCAACCAGAAACATCGCACCCCGCGGTAGTTGATACAACAACTCGTCCAGCGCAATTCGCAGTTCCAGCAATACCTGCTTCCAAAACGCCTTCACACTAAGCTAGCATTCTTTTGGGGAGTTGGCATTGGATTACTTGTACACGCTTGATTGATCGATCAACAAATTGTCATTCCAGAGACAGAAAATCTTCCTCTTCGTCAATAAGTAGTTGGACCAATTTAAAGAAAGAAGCGGCTGGGAACCCAACTACATTCCACCAGTCTCCATCGATTTTCTTGAGCAACAATCCTCCCATACCCTTGTATCGAAAGTCAAAGTTAGAAATTATCTAGGTCATGAGTTGAACATACATGCCTGGGCCGCGAATCCCCCGGCACGATCGAGACCTTCCTCGCTGTCCACGTACGCTTGCAAGATCCGATGGCTATTCTGTTGGAAATGCACAATCGTCCGCTCGTCAATCGATCTGGGGCCACAATTTAGATGTGAATCGATTTCAAATTGTTAGGCATACTTGATAGCATAACCGGGAGCTGTTATAGTGGGATACACAACAGAAACACCGGTAACAACCTCGCATGTCCCTCCGTTCAGGTCGAGGAGCATCCTCAAATTATCCTCCTTCGACGTGGGCTTCTCATAAATATCGGGGAATGATTGGGGATACATAGATGGAACAACATCAGACGTTGGGGGAAGCCTATGTGACAGGACTACTGTGTCGGCTGAAAGAGGAGTGAGCCCGGATCTGCTGCGTTGACGATGAGATGAGGAACTGACCAGCTATAACTAGATCGGGAGAGACTTCGTCTTCCTAGAGATGTGGTCTTGTGAACGGAAATATGAAAATAGTTTAGTAGCTAACGTACGAAGAGGCGCTGGTAAACTTCTACAGCCTGCACGAATAAGAGCAGGACAGGTGTACGCGCGAACTACTTACTTTTTCGGTTGCGGTCGCGACAGGATATTCGTGCGCGTTCTCGAATGAAGTGTATGGCAAATTCTCGTCGAATTTGGATGGAACAATCTCTGGTTCAAGACCCTAATGGACGTGATTTGCGTTAGGAGGTCCATGGTGTTCGAAGAACATAGGTTCTTACGACTGACGAATATCTGGAGGATCTCTTTTCGCCGAGGGCTTGCCGACGCCAAAACTACCCGTTTTCCAGCTAGTTTGTTAAAGGCTGGGATGGCGAGTGCGTGGGACAGAACACTTTCATGTTTCGACATTGAACAGGCACAATGTGCACGGCTTGACTACACTGCCACTCTTCTGACATGCGCTTCCGAGCCAAAATCGAGCACGTTCTGAACTATTCCCGTACGCACGCGTTTTCGCTCATGTACGTGGGCGTTTGACGCGTTTCCTGCACCCAGGTATTGTGCAAACGGTCGAAAAGATCGCCAAGCAATGTGTTATGAGGTGGTCACCCGAAGAGCTCCAGATTATCTGTGAAGGTGGAGACAATGAAGGAGGCGTGCAGATCTGGTCGTAAGTATCTGATGCCCGAGAGGGGGCTTTGTGACTATATCTAAAGCTCGCCTACAGAAAGTTTAGAGTGGCGAGTGACTTGCCGCATATGATGACTGCACAAATCTGACCTGGATTGGCTGAAGGCATCCCTATTCACCGATTACAGGATTCAGTCCAACTCAGAGAATATGATACATATGCAGATATCCACCGAACCTTTCGTCCAGGCCCTCCGCTCCGCTCAGTCCTCCCCAGACGTAGTTATCAAGCTCGCGAAGAGGGATGAGTTGGCTGTGCTCAGGTTCGACTTTCAGGCTGTTGTGGGTATCTTTTGGATATAATGACTATTACGGTGTTGACCATCTTTCTTAGAGTCATCAAGGCAAAAACATACAGGTTATTCATGACGTTAGGGTTCATGTCATGCGCCAGGAGGAGATTGCGAGGCTCGAAGAACCACAGTGCCCCGAACCAGACGTAAGATTTCGCTAGATTAGCACAAAAATCAGTGACTAACCCCTCTCCAGGTACACATCATTCTCCCTCCTTTGACCAAACTTCGTACTGTGACTGAGCACATGCGGCCGTTATCAAGTCTCATGGGAGTTTCAGCTACTCGCTCTGGGCGGTTCAGTCTCAGAATACAAACAGATGAAGTTTCCGTAGAGACAGATTGGACAGGATGTGAGACGCCTAGGGCCCCTTGTATGCCATATATCAACAATCTGCCACATCAGATCTTGACTAAGACCATTTATACCTAGACTCGGAACAAGCAGAAAGGGAGGACGTGGATCCGGATGAATGGTATCGTGCAATCGTGTCGGTCAAGAGCTTTTTGCAGTTCTTGTCCAGCTATGTTGTATCAACAACCACCGTCGCTTGTATGTCATCGATTCTTGGTGACGCTGTAAAAGACTCATCGATCCTGCCATAGCCATATGCCATAACCACTGCGTGATTATGTATGTCTATATTGGCGACCACCGTGACCCTCATGGTGGAGGGGGAGTCCTCACTTTCTACATCCCTGCAAGGATACCTTGAGGTTGCAGTTTACTTGGCAATGATACTAGCGTAAATTATTCTTTATAATTATACGTATTTTCCCTGTAAGTCGTTCATGAACCTTGCCACATTGGGGCAGGTCAGGGCTGTCAGCGAGCCAATCACTGTTCAGTCGTATCAGCCGTGTTTTCTCTGCACGTGCTTCTGCTTTGAATCCGCGTGGAACACGTTCAGCATCGATAAGCAGTGTTTTATCCATGCCTCTCGTTGTTTTGAGTGACGGGGACGATTCTGTGGTGCCTGACAGTGAAGATGAATGCGACGTTGCTCCTAATTCGAAAGGACTCCCCGCCACCAGTACGTGCCTTTCATTGCCCTCTCGCTATCTCTGACTCAGTTACATCCCTTGGAAGATTTCTCAACACCCATCCTACCACAAAGATCCATGGTGACGACTATATCTCAGTTCACTAGTCCCATGGTCATAAGTGGGCCGTCAGATATATCGATCTTTACATCATCCGCTGCAGCGAACTCCAACGCCACTGCGACTAAAATCGCTGCTGCTGCTGCTGTTTCAGATATATCTCAGTTCCCCTCTTTTGAAACACCACCCTCGCTCAAACCTGATTCCATCGAGATATCCACGGTTGAGCTGAGGCCAGTCCCACGCCCACGACCGCGACCTCGGATGCGACCACCGTCACCACTGCCCAAACAGATTCCTTGCACTGAGAACGTAAGCAACATTAATGGTGCTAGCAGCCCACCTCCTGCGGGTACATCTCCAATCATCACCACCAACGAATTCATGCACAGTAGCTCCAGCAGTTCGCACCTTGTTCCGCGACCAGAAATTGTCGACGTCGTCTCCGATGAATCCGGTATGTAGTATTGGCTATCATCATACACGTCACGCCGATTCTCCTCCATTAGAACCGCAGCTCACAAAGCTAACTAAACGAGTGGAACCCAGCGAAGGCGCTAGAAACCCTCACCGTTCCTTTCCTGCATCAGAATCAAACAAGGATCCTGTCTTCAAGTCAAAAGAACGTACAATGTCAAAACGGGTAGATGAAACCTCTGAAGACCCTATCCAAGAGACTTCCAAAGGGACGCGGCTCCCAGGAGTTGTTCCACGTCCCAAGCGTCCGAGGAAAAAGTCTGCTCCGAAAGTACCGTCATCGGAGGGAGAAGGTGACGGAGAAAATGTCGTTCGCATTGGCCCGATGCAGCATTCAGACATGCAAAATGGGAGACGTCGGCGGAGGCGGACCACTGGGAATGGACTTGAACAGGATGCCGATCTCCTCGACTTGACGGTCACTGCAGCGAAAGGGCGCAGCAAGCAGAAAAGCAATGTTGGAAAACCTCAAGTGGAAGTTGTCATAGGAGCCGATGATGATGTCTATCCAGACGGGACGGATAAACCAACTCCAGCTATTCCAGCAGGTGAGTGAAATCATACTTATGTCTGCGTCTTTCCATTGAAGCAAATCTCACAGAATGTTCCCCGGGAACCCGTGTTGACACATCGAGACCGCGTAGCCCTTCACCTTCGCGGTTTTCTTCTCACTCGCCTGAACCCATCCGCACTGCAGCTAAGAAACGGAAATCGGCCCCAAAAGGTGATGATCCGTTCCTCAGTGATGATGATACATCCCGCAAACGACGCCGAAAAGGCCCACCCATGGCTCCAACTGAAAGAGCTGGCGACTTGTACAACGGTTGGTGACTTGGTACTGTCTGATGGCATGCACTGACATGCACACCAGGAACTTCAGCTAATGCGCACAATCCGAAACCCAAGAGAAGGGGAGCGAAGAAGAAGAGCAGCTCGGATGAATTTGAGAATTGGCCTGCCGATGGACCATCGGGAGCAAAGGAATCGAAAGGGAAGAAAGAGAAAATGGAGGAGCAGATCCTTGGCCCGTCTGGGTCAATAGGATCTCCGAATAGTCGTTCCACAGAAGGGGGCGTGGATGTTCAGACAGCGAGGAAAAAAGACCCGAAACAATTTGACGAATCCGCTGACAACTCATCGAGAACAAAGAAATCGAAAGGGAAGAAAGAGAATGAGGGACAGGCAGTAGGCCTGCCCGGGTCAATGGAATCTCCCAGTGATCAGACCACGGAACTCGAGGTAGGACGGAATCACAACCAGTAGTCCAATCTTCCATGCCGCGAGCTGATTGTGCTCCGACACAGGTACTCAGCATGGGTGGAGGGATAAAGAGTACGCCGCAGCCAAGGAAAATTCGGAGGCCACGCTCATCAAGCGTACTGACACCAGGCATGGAGTCATCTATCCTGGCCAAAACCAAGGGAAATCGTAAGTTTTTGTCCAATCTTGTGTTGAACAATGCGTCATCGTGATCTCAGGGACTGTGAGCGAAATTCTCCTGCTGAGAGGTCAAGCTGTGGGTGCTGGAAGTGGTGCACACCGGCTAGGCCTTTCGAATAAAGTCAGAATTGCGCCACTGCATGCCCGCATTAAGACGCCGCCACCTGTATTTAGGCCCCTAATCAAGCGTAAGGAAAAAAATGATGAGGATGATATGGATTCCGAAGAAGAGTATGAGGGATTGACAGAGGCTCAAATTGCGGAGAGGCGCGAGCAGAAAATGAAGGCAGCCTGGTATAGCCCTTGATTGTTATCCACTGTATAAATACTTATATTTATACCTAATAATGAATTTGTAGCACTTGTACCATAGATTAGGCAGGTTACCAGCCTCTATTAGAAGATGTCCACGGTGTTCACGGTGATGCTAACGCGGCAAGTTCCGCAACTCCGAAGCTAGCCACTCGCAGGCTCACTCTACACTTGTATCTTGGATCACATACGCTCTCATTTCTTTCTGGGGAATTCTCCCGTAGCCACATCTATCCTTACAATAATCTGTTCATCTTTGCTTCCCAGCCTCGGTGTGCGAATTCCGCCCGCCTCATCATCACCGTCATTAGCTGCTATCCGAACCATCTGTACACGACCCTATCTCACTCTAGCGCTCCCTCAGGCCACCCCTGATACATAATGTCTTCGGTATGCTTGGTAGCTGTGCTTATGTTTTCTCTTTTCCTCACACTGTTTGTAACATCTAGTTCGCGAGTCTCATGAAGAAAGCGGCCGCAGTGGCTGAGAAATCTTCCAAAGAAGCGGCCGTCATTCTAGCTCAGCGTGAAGAGGAAAAACGTAAAGCACGTCTTGAGCAAGAACGGCGGGAAGCCAAGGAACGGGAATTGCGTCGTCTATTAATCCTGCGTGAGGCCGAGGCTCGCAAGAAGGCCGAACAAGATGAGCAACGCAAGCGAGAAGAAACAGCACAGAAAGAGAAAGAAAAGTTGCTCAAACCTTCTTCTCCGTCCTCTGTCCTGTTGGCTCGCAAAGCCACTCTGAATGACAAATCAAGAGTACGCCGATGTGAGAGCCCCTATGTTTATGTTCTAATGTTATGCGCGTATTGTAGTCATCATCGCCCAGAACTACACACCTCACACCTTCGTCTTCGTCTCATGCGCTTACACGCGAGGAGAAGCGCGCCTTGGCAGACCCCTTGCTCCGTGAAAAAGTATTGAAGTCCCGGTCTAGCGGCAGCGGTTCGAAGAAGTATGGTGCCCGTCTCCCTGGAGGTATTTGTTGTCTGAAACAATACCACATCTTATTTTTAATTCCCGTTCCTTAGGTGCGATCAACCGCAAATCGACCGCTTCATCATCCCAGCCAGCTGGGACGTCCGCGCGAGCTCGGATCGCAGCAGATTTTCAAACTCTGACACCCCTTAATACCGTAAGGAGGGATTTACGGAGTATTGATGAAATTACTCGTGACTTGGAGAATCGCCGCTTCGGCGCGTCAGTAGAGAAAGTGGAACTCGTTGGACCAGATGCGACACATTTCACGGATTGGTTCAGCAAGTCTAAAAAGGAGCGGGAAAAGGAGGCCGCAGAGGAACGTCAGCGAGACGAAGAAGAGGAGAAGGCGGAGAAAGCTCGAAGAGCAGATCAATCACAGTCGCAACCACAACCGAAGAAACCGGTTCTACCATCTGGAAAATCATTGACCCCAAAATCCAGCACGCCACAGCCGCCACCAAAATCTGCTCATACAGCGTCGAGTCGGCTACCCACAAAATTGCAGATCACTGCAACAGCTACTCCTTCCAAGTCGCTTCCGCAGTTATCGTCCCCGAAGAGCAAGGCTTATGCAATGAACGCTGCCAATGCGGGTCGGTATGGAATGCCCGGTGGTGCACGCACCCAGGAACCGCAATCCACCAGACCAAGGACCGAAAAATCTGCATCTCCTAAACGGTCTCGTCCTGCCTCACAGTCTGATTCCGAAGACTCCGAGGTGAACCTCGATCACTCTCGGCCCTTGCATCCGGCTAAGCGGAAGAAGACTCACTGTGGGGACGATGATGGTGGTTATGTCGTTGGCTCAATAGCTGCAATGTTTGGGCGTGATTTGCGGCGGGATGCGGCTCGGGACTATGAATCTGAAGACGATCACGACGATTACGATGGCCCAAGGGATTATGCTGCTATAGAGAGAGAGGAACGAAAGAGTGCAAAACTCGCAAGGATGGAAGATGCTCAGGCGGAAGAGGAGGAAAAGCGACGAGAGGCGGAAAAGAAGAGGAGGAGGCTTCAGAAACTCAAGGAACTTCAAAGAAATAAGGATTGAGGGACATTTTCGTTGGTTGACATACGTTTCACCATGCATCTTCCCACATAATTACGCATTTTACAGCATTTATTCTGAACACACTCGCTTTTGGACATTAAGAATTACGGGCTGCATTTGTATTTGTATATACAGGCAATTAGACGACAACAGAAAGCATGTTACTACACTGTGACTTTACAACATCATGTTTTCGCGCGGATTCTGTACGTCATAGAAAAGTGCCAAAGCTTGATCGAACGAAAGCGGAAAAGCTGGGGTTTTGAGGACGATCGTCACGTATTGAAGTTGTAGTTCTCCGGACCAGAAGGAACATCAGTAGCGACATGCTGAAAGTTTTTCCCTTGAACGCCATACGGTATGCTGGTGTATGACTGCATGACCGGCCTAACGTTAGTATTGGGCTTTGAGTGTTGGTGAGTAGCAGTAGTAGTATGAATCGAGTGAAACGTCGGATGGAAGGTTTGCACATTAGGCTGATAGTACATTGATATCTGTTGTGAGCTAGCGGCGTGAGCTGGTTGACGATGGGCATTCATCATCGCCCGGACAGGAGGATCTATAATAAATGACTCAATCAGATACTCAGCTCAGAGCACGGTGGATAGTCCACACCTTTAGGAAGAGTACGAAAAGGGTTGCCGTAAGCTGAGGTACCAATCGTAGCCGTGATGATTCTGCCTTGGAATTGGCTGAAGGGGTATTGTGCTCTTAATTCCATGAATGAGGTATAATTTATGTTTCGTACTTTTCATCAAACCATTTCTTGAGCTTCTCAGCATTCCGAGGACTGCCGCACTCGAGGTATACAAGCCTGAAGAGACGTGAGAGTATGAAATAACCACTCATTCAGAACTGCGATAAAGATCACCCTTTACTCTTCCCATTGACTTTGTGCTCAGAGAACGTGATAGCAGAAAGATCAAAGTGGAATCCAAGTCTTGCGGAGACGACTCGGATATCGTCTTCCGTCGTCCACTAAGTGTTTCTGGAATAAGTCGAACTGCTGAATGGAGGGAGGACCAGGGGACCGACCCAGTGCAGATCGCTGAGCATGACAACATCACTAGGCGGAAGATGCACGTCCTTGGCCACTTTGGCCATACTCTGACGCGATATAGCAACTTCCCTGAGCAACACTACGCGTCATCAGCCAGTAATGTCCGTAATCACCTGGCCTTGGGAGGTATTGGGCGCAGCGGGAGCACCTCGAGACTGAATGGAATCAAGGGTCTGCTGAGAAGGCACAAACTCCGATGTGGGTGAGGTTAGCATTATCACGGAGTAACATAAAGCACATTCCCCACTTCACGAAATTCCATGCTTTTGCGGCGTCGAAAGTCGCTGTTTCGTATCACTCTCGTCACGTCAATTGGTGCTCTAGGGCTCGTTGACCCGATCGGTTCGGTGGTCGCCGAAACTTTGCTTGTTTATATTTGTTGCACTGCTTCCGACTGCTATCGATCTTAAAGATGAGCTCTACTAGTACAGCAAAGCTGGATACCATACCGCTCACTGAAACACCTGAGCGAGTTGCACTAATAACAGGGGCATCATCGGGTAAATCTGATATCCCATTTCAATTTGAATCGCCCATGGACTACGATCAGGCATCGGTCGCGCCACTGCAATCGCGCTTTCAGCAGCAAGGTGGACAGTCGTATTGTCTGGACGTCGTGAGGCTGAGCTGTGCGTCCCTTGCGCCTATCTTATATGTAATGAGCTCCAGTCCCCTTGTTCCATCCCTTGTATAGTCATCTAACCGCGAGCCGCTGCCCTTGGGAGACTCTTGTTGTGCCTACCGATGTATCCAAAGAGGAAGAAGTCATGCGTTTGTTCCAGAGAACGATAAAGGTTTTTGGTATGTCTTTTCGGACGTTCTACAGTTCCTACCGAAACAAGAGCGTTTCGCTCTCAGGAAGGTTAGATCTGCTATTTAACGTGGGTGTTGAACGGTTCTGCGAAATGTGGCAAAATTCGCACCCGGGCCTTACTGATAGAATGCGGGAACTGGTGGTCCTCGTCTTCCGCTGGATCAAGTCTCCGGAGATGAATTCATGGATGTCATTAACGTCAACGTCTTTGCCTCCTTCTTATGTACCAGGGAGGCTGTGAAGATCTTCAAACGACAAGGAAAGGGTGGTAGGTGGGTCATACATTGTTGCTGACAGTTTCTCGTCGTTTGACACACCGGCCAAACCGAGAATTATCAACAATGGTTCTTTGGCGGCACATGTCCCGCGGCCAAATTCGGTGTCATACACTGTGTCCAAGCACGCAATTTCCGGCCTAACCAAGAGCACTGCTTTAGGTAGGTGGCGCAATCAGAGATACATCAAGACCCTCATCCGAAGATTCGTGAGATGGAAGACAGTTTAACATAACGTGCACGCAAATCGATATAGGTGAAGGCGCCCATTTATGCACTTAATCTCTTCTAAAATGCTCGAAATAGGGAACGCCAGCACAGAAATGACTGCTGGGCACTCCAGCGGGGCGCTTCAACCCGATGGTACGACACGCTCGGAGGCTCTATGCGACGTGAACCACGTCGCAGACACCATCGTCCATATTGCTTCTCTTCCTCATGAGACGACCGTTCTAACGGTCAACGTAATGTTGGTATCTGTGCATACTAGCTTTTTCGGATATGGCTGAGTATTTCCTAGGGCTACCGGGATGCCGTTCGTTGGAAGAGGCTGATTTGGCTGGACTCATGCCATAATTTGTGCACGATCGATCTGAGTCCCCTTGGCCGACTCGGAACCGAGTGGTTGTAAACACATATAAATATCTCCAGTCCATTCAAAAAATAAAAATCCTAAATTGTATCGTTCGATTCTCTCTGTTGGACACTTCAGCCACCTCAGACAGACCCTCGGTACTATGTCCACACTATTCCAAAAAGCCGTAACTGGCGATGTATCCTTGTCGGTCGTCCTTGGCGCCCTCTTGATTGCGCTCACTGTTTTAGCAGTCGTCCTTAATATCCTCAGCCAGCTGGTGAGCCTAAATGCGCGATGTTAGCTTTCGCAGCAATTTATTCTCGTGCCCGCAAAGCAGTTATATCGAGATCCTCACCGCCCACCCATGGTCTTCCACTGGTTCCCTGTTATTGGCTCTACCATCACCTATGGAATAAACCCCATCCAATTCTTCTTCGAATGCCGCGAAAAGGTAGGTTCTTCGGCTATATATGCATTCGCATCGAGCTTAAGATGTATGTTTATGGCGTAGTACGGCGATGTGTTTAGCTTTGTTCTCGCTGGAAGGACAGTCACTGTCACCTTAGGGGCCAAAGGGAACAACTTTGTCCTGGGGGGAAAAACTTCGCATATCTCCGCAGAAGATGTCTACACTGTACGCACTGAGTATTATGAAGAGGAGATCGAGTCTTATCGGCATATAACCACATCTATAGAATTTGACCACCCCTGTGTTTGGAAAGGGTGTCGTGTACGATTGTCCCAACTCCACGCTTATGGAGCAGAAGAAATTCGTCAAGTTTGGGCTTACGGTCGAAAATTTCCGTTATTACACACATGTCATTGCTGATGAGGTGGAGAAGTTCCTCCAAACTCATGAGTGCTTCAAGACCTATCGCGACAATGCAAATTCCTCCGACGCTTGGGGATCGTTCCCTGCCTTTCAAACTATGTCTGAACTTATTATTTATACTGCATCAAGGTCTCTTCAGGGTGAAGAGATCCGTGCTGCCGTCGATGGTAGCTTTGCGGATATCTACCATGATTTAGATGGGGGCTTCAAGCCCATCAATCTTCTACTTCCTGGGCTCCCTCTACCGATGAATATAAAACGCGACAAGGCGCAAAAGAAAATGAGCGACTTTTATGTTGGCATCATTGAGAAACGCCGTGCCCAGGGTGAACAAAAAGTTAGTACCATAATGATAATTTGCATACGTCTGACGGTTCTTCATTTAGGAAATTGACATGCTTGCATCGCTCATGGGGCAAAGGTATAGGAATGGCCGCACCCTTAGTGATCGCGAGATTGCCCACATCATGATTGCCTTGCTGATGGCTGGTCAACACACCAGTTCTGCGACAAGTTCCTGGGCCCTGGTACACCTAGCTGCCCGACCTGATGTTTGGTACGCTGTTTTATAAAGTCCCATCGTTTTTCATCAGACGTTGATATATATATGATGACTCTTAGGCAAACTCTGTATGAGGAGCAAGTTCAGAATTTTTCTAACGGCGATGGCACCTTCCGTGAGATAGAATATGAAGATCTTTGCAATCTTCCTATCCTGGATTCCGTCATCCGTGAAACCCTTCGGATGCATCCTCCGATCCATTCTATTCTGGTAAGACACTATTGTTTTCTTATCTGCTCTGGCATTAAGCAAACGTCGCTCATGTATGAATTAGCGTCAAGTGAAGGACGACCTCGTTGTACCCCCAACACTCGCAACAAGTCGTGGAGGAAAGCCAAAGTCCGAAGACAACACCTACATCATTCCCAAAGGTCACCTCATTCTTGCCAGTCCTGCCGTGTCTCAGCTCGATCCGGATATTTGGAAGAATGCCAACATTTGGGAGCCTTCTCGTTGGAGCGATCCTGAAGGTGTTGCCGCTCAGGCTTTGGATCAATATGAGAATGGAAGTGAGAAAGTCGATTATGGCTTCGGTGCCGTCAGCAAAGGGACCTCCAGTCCTTATTCACCTTTTGGCGCTGGGAGACATAGGTGCATTGGTGAACAGGTCTGCATGTGGTTCTTATGATTGAGTTATTCTTCGGCTGATCCCTGCGCTTAGTTTGCATATGTGCAACTTGGGACTGTCATCGCAAATCTGGTTAGGAAGCTCGAGATCAAGATCAATTGCGTTCCACCTCATAATTATAGAGTAAGTTATGCTTTCTATTGATAAAGATAATGTGACAGACGCATTGGTGTAGACTATGATCGTCGTGCCCGAAACTCCTGACGATATCTCGTATCGTCGGCGAGTCTGATTCCCAAGTAGCGGGGGGAGTTTTCCACGTTATTAATTCAACTCTATACACTATATTCTATTTATATCAGTCATGCCTAGCTTGAAGATTAATTCGATAAGCGACTGTCAAAAATTCCCGTTCTTCAGCTTCAAGCGAATTTTTGGAATGGCGAGTAACTTGATAGAATCCTCCGGCATGAATTGTACACGTACGGCTTTGCCAATGTCTCCTTGAGGGCGAAAGGGGTAAGGATACACTGAGCCAATGAGACCCAGCTTAGGGATATATGCATCAGCGTATAACTCTCTGCGATCGATATCCCATGTCGGCTCGCTCATCACGATCGCTTCTAAATCTGACAACACCTCTCGGGCGTGTGACATTGATGGGTCAACGAATGCTCTTGCTAGAGCACGCATTGCCCATGTGGCAGTCTCTGCTTCTGATGATCGCTTGGTCGCACGCTCGAGGACATCGTGTTCCCTTCCAATTCGCATCAGGGTGTCCTTCGACAGCGATTTCATGCGCCATACGCCGCCCGGAATTGGAGACGGACTCAATGATTGGGGGGACAGTGTCTTGCGCAGTGCAGCTTTGATCTGCCAGTGATTCACCAGATCAGTGAAACGTCGAAGAGGAGACGTGACCCGAGAGTACGAATCATTGCCTACGATACCAATAGTCGTGTGTGGACCAGGATTCGCGGTATACATAGCAGTGCCAAAAATGACGTGTCGCTTGAACACTTCAACAATAGGCACAGTCAAGTCTCGAGGATCTCGGAGAGCGAAAAGTTCGGCATCGTCCTCTTCTGTCCCAGTGTGGCGGTCGGACACTCGGAAAATCAAAGGGATATTATGATCGCGGGCAAATCGGGCTGCCACAATTCCAGCGGCAAGCATGAACTCCCCTACTAGATTCCGAGAGATCATTCCCGGTGTCCATGTTGATACTGAATATTGGACGTCAGGATATCCACGGAAGAGATGAGGATGAGTGAGGTCCTTAAGTGGGGGTATAATAGGAAGTGTTTTGTCCGAGATCAATTCGATGTCAATAGAGGTGCTCGGAAAAGCGATTATCGGATGACGGAACCGTCGACGTTTGAGCAATGTTGCTACCTTCGCAAGCTTGGACAAATCAGGTATACGTTTGGAATCAATGGCGGTCCGGAGCATCTCAGGAGGTTGAGTGAGTAGTGGGTAGTGTCGGCGTATTAGCTCTGCCCCCAAGGCATTGTCCACGTCATCATACAGTAGCGCCTGAACGTTCCTAACCCAACCAGGCGTCACGCGATGGTTTACGATGTTGCCATCTCCATCTACCAGCGCACTAAAAGTGAGAACTGGCTGAGGCTGCAATCCCTTCGCGAGTTGGCCCAAGCTAAATCGTTGTTGCGAAATAGAGGATGGTATCATCGGCCAGGAGCGGTTAACGAAATAGGTCGAAATTCCTGCCTGTTCGATTGGCCGCACAATATCATCCAGGGGGTGAATGATAGATGATGGGTCAGCGATGTGGATATGGACCCAGTGCTTATTCGGATCTCCTGGGACTTCTTCGATGGACACTCCATCATCTATCTCCTGAGCATCATAATCGTCGACCGCATACACCGGTAAATTGCCAAAATCGTGACGGATAGAATCGAGCCCATCGTACAGTTGGAAGTTCCCTCCTGCTCGCGCAGGTTCAGACAATTGGAGCAATTCTTGAGCTCGAATTTCTGCAGCCTTCTCATTACGACTTGTCCCCGGTTCCCCCAGGGATACCCCACGCAAGTTCATTTCCGTACCATCGGAACCGTGAGCAATGATGGCGTCCCAAGGTGTGTATACACCAAGTTCCTGGAGCATATGAAAGACCATGGGCTGATCAACAGAACCTTCATATAGTCCTATGCGCTTTATTATCGTTGGGATGATAGGAGCCCATGGGTCAGACTGGATAAATCGCTGTCGACGGTTCGAATTTTGAAAGAACTTTATGATTTGCTTGTCCGTATCAGTGAAAGCCAAATAACCCTCGACATCAACCGGGGTTTTTTCTAGAGGGGCCCTTTGGGCTCTTAAGGAGCGAGAACGCTGAATTATCACTCGTGCTTTTTCAACAAAGCTGCGAATGTTTGGGTTATCGTTTCGGATCCACTCCTGGACCTGCTCAAAATTTTGGACATCGGCGTAAGGGCGAAGATAGTAGGATTTTGAGTTGAGCGTGTCCACGGTGTCGATTAGGAAGTGGATTGGATTCATTAAGAGGTGGTCTCGCAATGCCAAAACATGATGGACACGAATTGAGATTCTGGGCCCAAACACGTGGGTGAGAGCATCTTCGATGCTCATTGATCCCCATTTCTCCTTGTTTGTGCTCCTGAATTTGGCATAGAGGGAGGCGGACCTCTTCAAGACAGTCCCAGACGCGTGTTCGATCGCAGACTCTATTTCTCGCACTCGTTTAACAATCCGAATACGGGCGGCCGCTTGCATCTCGTTCTCTGGAGTGTCTTCGAGACCAGTCTGACTTACAAGATCCTGGTCAATGAATCTTGCATATGCGAATGTCAGATCAGTCGTCCTTAATACATGCAGCAATCCGTCGGCGCCAAGCAGGACCACATTCAACTCTCGGCGACGCTGCTCAAACCCAACAACGACGCCATAATAACCTCCATTATTCCTTAAAACCAATGAGACACGCAAAAACACTAACTCGGCATCATGTCCTCACCTATGAGCTTCTGCTAGGTATCCTGCCCGAACGTCACTTACGGGCTGATTGGGGAGATACAATGGCACATTTTCCAGAAAAGGCGATGGAATACTCGAAGCTCGTGATTGGGCGAAATGCCCATCTGTACGCTTCCAATCCCCTCTTGGTTTACCCATGACAGCTTTGCGAAGCTGCGCCTCCTCTACTAATCCACGGCTCTGAGACAGCTTCCACCCAGACACATTCTCTCGTTTTGCTGCAGCATCCAACGTCCTATTAAAAACGCCTATGAGCTCTTTTGTCAACTCTTCGTTCGGGGCCGAAGTACTCTGACATCGACTATTTTGGAGGTTCGCGACGCAAGCGCGAGAGGAAAGAAGAAGTCTTCCGGACTTCCTGACGTTCGCCTGCTTCATTATCCTCGTAACTTCAGTGGAGGGCATGACGGGGGCAAGGGTGTGAAATTGACCTCACCCGAGGCATTCAATTTTGCGACACACCCACGTGCCATGATTGGGACCTGCTTGCTCTATCTATAGAGGCTGGTATCCTGCCTATGTTCTTGCTTACCAGGCTATTTCTGTTATGGCGGTCCCCGAATGGCCGAGCTTGCAGCACACAGACAAGTAGTGGAATTTATAGATACAGGGGGGTCAAACAAAGTATCCTTTCATTAGCACAAAACCCTCTCCCAATCTCCCCGTCTTTGATGAATTCTTTCCTTGTGGATCGCAGGCATTCACAAAGCAAACAAAAATTAGAAGCCCCGCAAGCTAGTCCCGTAAATGCGTCCGCGCAAGAGACTACTATCCAGTGAAATTTTATTAGCATGTACACTAACTACAAATAATGATTAGATTAAATGAAGCGATGATGTCCATTGGTATAGTGATGGAGGGAGTTATTAGCCATTGGCTAGGGGAAGTGAAGGCACTAATTCAGCGCCTCGTCCGTTGCGCCAATAAGCTAGTAAATGTCACATAAGATCAGCGGAACCCTCAACCAACGTGGAACGATTAAATTACCTGATGTATATCTGGTCTCCCCTTTGGGTCAACGACAAGGCACATATCAATTAGCTTCTTTACGCCATCAGAATACGGTGAGTTTGTAGGATGCTTGTATGCAGCACTCATGACCGCCATGGCAATTGATCCACCTTGCTCCATAGTTTGAGTATTCTCAAACGGCGAATGGGAGTAAGCAAGAGCAAATAAGGTGCATCCCATTGACTGCGTATGGGTGTTCAGTAACGTCCGAGCCCTTTTTTCCCAACTAACGACTTACCCAAATATCTACTTTTTCGTCAAGGGTTACCCCGGTTTTTACATCGAACAACTCCGGTGCCCGATATGGCATTGTGCTGTGTTCAGCTGCCATGTCCTGAAAGGAGGCGACATGTGACACCCCACGTCTCTGGGCGAAATAAGTAATTGAGGGCTGACCTGCTGAATCAATGCCTGCTGACGTGTCTTGCACTCCACACGAGCACGCACAGTGCTACCAAAATCCATGAGGATAGCCTCGCCCTCATCATCGATCATGATATTTCTAAAGATGACTCGTAAGTTAGGATCTGACACGATGAAAGCATACATACGCTGGCTTCGCATCACGATGAGCGTATGGGGTATGTATCCCTTCTGCACCAGATGCAGCGTCAGCTCCGGCATCCTCCGTGATTTTCGACAACTCGTCATCCCCGTCAAATAACACATTTGCTTTGGTCTGGCCACCACGCGATTTCGTCGCCAAGAGAGCATAACCTTTAGATTCTGATCCTTCGTCGTCATATGGATCGTCATCTCTTGGATGCTGTTCCAGAAGCTTATGTCTTTCATTGTGGTCATCATTTTCATGGTCCACATCATGATGAATTTCGCGCCGCATGTCGGGGGCGGGAGAGGGTTCACGACTGGGTGGGGCGAGACCTGAGCGAGCAGATTCTTGGAGTAGATCTCTTGACGCAGCATCAGGACTGGAATTTACGGTGGCTTTTGGTTTCACCCTGAAGTCATGCATAGCACGGAGTCCGAGACATGCGCCTCGAAAGAGCTTTAACATTTGTTTTTCCGGGAGCCGTGCTCCCGTGATGGCATTGGAGTTGATGATGTCTTGCAAATTCCCCCTCTAATCGATTGGAGAATTTATTAGATACCTTCCCCGATGAACCAGTCGTCACTCGCCTGATAGAAAGGTAAGAATAGATAGACAATTTTCCCCTCTCCATCGCGGTCTTGTTCAACAGAAGAGTCCTGTGTATAGTGCTGTGAGTAAAAATTTTGGGATGAAAGTCTAAGATAGGACGCACGAATATACGGATGATGTTCCTATGCCTAGCAAGTGCACCATTAGGCCTAGGAAAGCAACAGAGCAGCTATGAAGACTCGCCTGAACCTTCTGTACGCCTCTATTTCTCTCATCACCTACACGGTCGAACAATCAGCAAAACTGCAGGGGGTCCACAAGCTGAATAAAGAAGCTAACTTCTTTCACTCCCTCATTCCCAGTTGGACAACGAATCTTCTTCAAAGCGAATTGTCTCTATCAAATGGGAGGATTCTCAGAATTGTTCAAGGGAACCAACTGTCCAACTTACCCCACTTGACGTGTCCTGGGCTAAATAAACGAAAGAGAAACCGCCTTCGCCGAGTACTTTGACGATGTTAAAAGTCCTCCCATTGATTTTCAGGGTTGACGAGGGTTGGCAGCATATTGCCTGGACCTGGGCAATAATATCCAAGACTTTAAACTTGACACTCTCCACGCTGTGCCACAAGTGTCCCACACTTTGGTGAACGGTATTAAATCAGAGAGGCCCGGGCCATGGTACTTACAATTCCGACATTATGGCTGGGTTGTCCCCGGTCCAGCTAGTTCGGAGGATCGTGATAGTACTGAATGGTGTGGCTCTCAGCCAGGAACAGCTTGAGGTGTCACTGTAAAGCTGTCGGGGTGCACGTGCACGGAATATTAAATTCAATTTACATAAATTACAATCCCGTGCTTCAACTGCTGGCCTAGTTGACAGACCCAAAAATGGCGTAGCGTCTACAAATGCTGGGTCCCACTTCGTCGTAATCTGCTTTTGTGTGACAATACGAGTAGAAGTCGGACTGTAATAAGCTTCATCAGCATGCCGCAGAGTTTCCCACATCCGTCCAAGTACGCACCAACGATGCCAACAGCGATCCTCCGTACCACACAGCATAGCTGGAACGAACGTGAGAAAGAGCCATAGGCTATCACAAGAGGGGAAATACCGTTGTCGTTTGTGAGAAATAACGTTAACTTCAACACCCGTCGACTATCCAATCGCCTTGAGAGATGCACAAATACGTGTAATTCGTGCAACACCAACCTTTACAAGTGATCCAGATGCCCTCTCGCTCGCCTGGATACGCTGGTCAACCAATATCCTTATATCTTGCTGTAATCGTCTTCCAAAATCCTTGAACATTGTTGAACCGCCAGACAGAACGATGCTCTTTGGGATTGACTTTAGTGTGGTTAATAGTCTTACCCGAGTATTATATCCGCACCTTGTAGAGTCCGCGCCGCACGTCGATGGGTGAGGCTTGAATCACATCATCCACCACGTGAGGCAAGGGAGTAAGGAAATCACTCGAGTAGATTTCGGGGTTAAAGAAGATCTCGGGAGCCAGGAATCGCTCGTAGCCAATGTCGATCGAGTATTTCTAGGATATTGTAAATGCTTGCATAGGGAAGCTGGAAAATAAATTGCCTACCCTCCCAGTGACGCTGTGCTCCCCATCATATCGCTGGAAGTATCGGTATGGATCTGCGTCGTACTTCCGGAACTCCTTCACGATGTCTTGGCAAACGTAAGAGTAACTTTCTTTGACCTTTTGCGCGACTTTGAGCTGGTCTTCAGGAGGAATATTGACCGTCTCCCCTCGTTCTCGGAGCAGACCCTGAACGAAAGTTGTGATGTCTCTGCCGGCGACGGGGATGTGTTTGATGGCGGAGCCAATGACATAGCCTTCCGCACAAGGTATGACATGAGTGACCCCGTCTCCTGAATCGATTACGGTGCCAGTCAGTGTACGATCTGTCACGTCTTTTGAAGTCCATGACGCTGCTAAAGCAAGAACAGCTTGCACTGCTATGTACAACCCTTTGCAGTTGAATGATTCAAAGAAAATTTCGGCGGTCTGTTCGCGGTTTTCGGGAGGATTCAGTGGGGGTTCGGTCTAAGTACGGAGGATCGGGTGATAAAACGCATCCTCAGAAACAATGCGTGCATGTTTGGGAGACACGCACCAATAAAAAGTAGTGGTCTTCAGGCTCAGCACGTAAATATTTAAATATACTTTGTTCCCAGTATCTCTCCATGTGATCCCAATTCTCAATCATGCCATGCCGAATGGGATAATGCACGCCGTATGTTTTAGAGTTGGCTATAGCTTCGTCGCCGATGTAGAAGTCCAAATCTTCTATGCCTCTTCGGGAGGCAATGTTAGACGCGCGAGGAGGGATGGGCCCGGCTCCTCGAGCTGAAGCAGAACCAGCCGCAGCTTCACGTGTAGCGATCGCCGTAGGAAAAACGCTTAAGAATGGGAGAGCACTCTGAGCACTCCATGCATAACATCTGACAAGAAGAACACAGCTTACAAGGAAGGATCGGAGTTGCCTGCGAAACTTATGGATGCAGTGATTAATCTTGGTACCGGGACTCGTTGACTGTGTCAACTTACCCAATCTTCGAATACCCGCTCCCATTGTCACTTATAATTGGTGCGAGATTCATCGCGACAAAACCCGATTTGTGAAACTTTAGGCTCGAAGTCGATGCCTAGGTACGTCGCGAATCTGAATGGCGATCGTGAGTACACGTGATCACCCCCGCTCATTCGCAAGTCAGGACCATTGCCGTCTTCCTTTGATTCTCTATATTTGGAATTGAGCTTATTCGCCGGCCGATTATGGCGGGAGGTGCAAATTGGATGGGAGGCCAAAGGTTCGTTCAACTCGCGTGTTGGCAGTTGAGGACGGTGGCCGTTGATGCTGGTGTTCTATCTGCTGAACCAGGAAAACTGCACGACTTCGCTCCAAAGATGCGGTGACAAAAGCCCATTTTGGGAAGCAGCGCATAATTGCTAGGGATCTAAAACCAAGGTCTCCGGCTGAAGGACCAACAAATTCGTCAAGCCTCTATTTTTCATTTTCTCATGCCCCACGTCCAATATCTTCAGAGGTGGCTCCTAATCAACGTGCTAGGCACTATTCCAATCTTGCGGTCAAGAAAAGGGGAAATTCGCCCAGAGAATCACTCCCACACAGTACTTCGGGCCTTGTGTCGAATTCTTTGGACCCGAAAAAAAAAACCTCTAAGATTCTGAAGGCACTTGATGAGCGATTCTCTGGTAAGCCCAATCTAGAAATTATTTAATTTTTCGTTGTCCATCCGCTTTAGCAAAGGAGACTCTTGCTACGACAAGACGCCGAATTCTAGATAGCAAAAACCTCGTCGGTCTTCCCGCGACCTTTCCAGTATCGCGACCTATAGTGAGGAGTCATATGGCTCAAATGGAAAGAGCTATGATGACCATTAGTCCGTAGGCTTTCAGTGAGGAGCGGACAAAACGGTGAGTTCCATTCATCAAGCCTAGACGACTGGCGGTACCACTGCTTCTGGAAGGATTTCTCGGCCCAAAAATCCTATCTCGACGCCGTTGCACGAGCTTCCAGGAGCCCATGCCTTTTCTGATGAGCGGCCACCTATTCCGCGCGAGCTGGATCTCCGTAGTGATTCTTCCTACACAGGATCCGATATGAGCTCGGTACCCTTTTCTCCCACCCTTGCCGCTGCGGAAAGATATTTTGAACACCGTAAAACTATGCTGCTACCCGGAACCTTACCTCCGCCACAGACAGGGCCCGGCGTTCTGCATCAATATTCGTGGCGTGGAGTATCCCGGGTACAGGGTCACTCGCACTCGCAGCAGAACGCAATTACTTCGAAGGATAGATCTGTTCACCCCGTTTCGTCTGTTACGCAACCATCAACATCCTCCAATGCTTTGGCCCAACACCCTCTCTTGTCGAGAAAACAGCCCGTCGAGTCTTCGTTCTTTTCTAACGCCCCAGTACCCTGCGCTTCTGCAGAGAAAACACTGACATTATCTAACGGTCTTTCGCTACCTGAAGCTTGGGAAGTTCTTGTAAATGACATGCTAGAGACAGATCCAAACCTCTGGGACCGCTCTAAAGACTGTCAATTTTCGCTGGACGTTGCTATGAACTTGGGGGAAGGTTATTCAGAGTATGCTGGAGCCGATTATCGCATGGGGCTAGCTCGGTTTTCACCCACACCAAAGCCCTCCGCTCATGGCGACAGTTCTCCTTCCGCGAATGTTATCCCAAGCTCAGCCCGCTCAACAACTGGATCAGACAATGCTAGTGTGTCGTGGAGCTCGCGGGATTTGGATTCAGTCAAGAGCAGTCCGTTAACAGGGGGAACTGAGGAAAGCACATGCAATGTGTTCAGGAATTACTTGGATTTCCTTGGACCGCCTGCTCGTGATAATGTCCGTGACCAATCTCCACCCCGCCGTTGCTTCGACCATGCGACGTACTCGTTGGCCCCAAGAAATAATTGCTCACCTGTGCAGATCAGCTCCCTTTTCGAGTCGAGTCCTTGTCGGAAGGATGTGCTAGTCGGTGGTACTCAAGAGGTCGATTCGCCGATAGCTCCCTCGACGTCTTTGTGGGATCTCTCTTTCCAGAAATACCCACGTACGCCTCCTGACTCATTCGAATCGGATGCCCGTCAACCCAGTTCTAAACTTCCACTGACAAAAAATAATTAGATGCAATCCTCCTTGGTGTTGGACAGCGGAAAAGTTAGGGTCAGCTCTGTTCGATGGCACCAATGGTTTCGTGTATTAACTATCCTGGTACATGAATGGCAACTCCAGTGGAGGATTCCAGGTTGTTCTGTTGTTGCAATATTGCATTAGCGGACAGATTGAGCTTCTTTGGGTGATCATTGTCACTGTCGGGCATGCCCTGCGGGTAGGCAAATGCGTATGTCTCCAACTATTATTAACACCGGGACTCAAACAAAGGTTCTGAGCGGTTGAACTGGATCTATGTGATTGCCTGTGTGTGATGTCAACGAGCCAAAGTAGGCGTCGACACGTGTACAGGGTGCTTGAGCGTGACGACAAGGCAAATTGGGAAGAGGTTAGCGTCGATGTTGAACTCAACCCAGGGAGCCGGCTATTTACATGACAAGATTGGGATTTGGATGATATTCCCGCTACTCTGTAGCGGGTCTTGTAAATTTTTCAACCTTGATTGAATGCGTTTGATGACAAGGTCCTCTATTATTGCCAATTCTAGATAACCCAGGGTCCTCCCAACTCACTAACCAATTTCTCTTATACCGCACCACTCTCGTGCCGTTTACTCTGCCTTCCCCCCTGCTCTTTGTACTATCGTCCCACTGTGCTGCTTCTCTCATGCTTTCCGGACCGCCGCTACCTTCCAGTTCCTCCACCGTTTGTACTGTGTCGCATATTCTGTTTGGCGACTGTTACCAAATTCCCATCGGCATCTTTGCATCCGATCTCCAGATTATGACAGATATCTTCATGATGTACTTACCTTTTTGCTCCCCTCGTTCGAATATCATTGTTGTTCACCCGATTTTGGTGGCGCATTGAGACGTCCGAGATTGGAAGGGCCAATGACCTCAACAATTCAGTGTGGGTCATGGATATTGAATATCATTGGTTCATCTGACGCGCTGATCTTTTTGCGTTGATGCATTGTGTCTCGTTCGCTGCGCTTGTAGGAGGACAGAAGAGTGGCGGGACCTGCCGCGTCAGGCGGTGTCCACCAGTTATATCCACTACTGTACATCATTCGATCTAATTAACGACGCTCGTGAGGAGAGTTGGCACAAGAATTTAGGCAAGGTTTGGAACGGTTTCTGCTCACACGTCCCTCTCAAGCGTCCGAATGACTACTGGAAGCCGCGCGCACCCGGGAGGGGGGTTCTTCCGATGGAGAGATTCAGCGAGATTCAGCGAATAACTTCTAGGATTGCCTGAACGGAGTGTTTAATTGACAGAAACTGTGACTGTGACAACAGGACATGGCATATGTCAACGATTCACTTGCTACGTCATAAAGGATATCCTATGTCAAAGGGTTGCTCTTAGTCCCCGTTCATGTTCCATGGGATTGATCTTCGTTTTCATTCCCGTTCCCAAACGATGGATTCCCCTACCGTCCGTCCGGCCTTATCCGCATGTGGCCAGAGGACTCAAATAAGCGCTCTGCGACTTTGATGTTTGTTTGCTACAAAAATTAACAGGCACAAACCTATATGGACTAGTTTTCGCAAGTCAACAACCTCCGGGGGGAGGGAACCCACGACATGTCACTTCAGCCTATTAATCCATCGTTTTTGGGTGAATTTAAAGCACCAGAATTCACCCAGAACGACGGATTACTTGATTGACCGCAGGGGCCATGATCGCAAACATTCACCAATTATACTAATGCAATAGTAATCAATCCAGGCCGAACCGGGGTCAACCAGTCGTCGTCTGTCATATTAGCTAGTGGCAGGCCCAGAATCTTAGGACCAAACAGAGCTAGACCGGAAAATGAGAAAATGTGCCTGCAAAATTAACAGTCAAGTACTATCGCGTCGGTCTCGCTAGCTGTAGTTGGAACTGATCGTACGCACCTTGCTGTGCCTCGGGGCGAGATGTTTGCCCGTTCCTCGAAATGCTCCCCATTAGGGGCCTCATTCCTTTGCTGTTAACTCTTTTGGGAAGAGGAAGGTCGGAGATCAGTTGCAATATGTAGGCTCGGAAGGGAGAAAATGTACAAATGCTTCACTGAGTAGGTGAATGTATCCTGCCTAGGATGAATGTTGCACATAATCACACGCAAGACGTTGCCTATGATTTCTTTTTTTTTTTTTTTTCATATAATTAAAAATGTGCTGATGAACACAGTGCACGGCCGAGCCTGGACCCGGGCCCGGTATGGAATTAAACATCAGATCGGAGTTATGCATGTAGGAGTGTATACTGGTACTTGAGCGTTGCATACACTACACAACATGGACAGATGATTAAATCGAGATCATCCCGGACTTTACTTCAGAAACGTCGATCCTGTGAGAGAACTAGCGTTACAAACTAGCGCTAGACAATGAAAGATTGTTAAGTAAAGGTCTAATGAGACCAAGAATGAGACCTCACCTCAGTTCACGATAGTGTAACTGAGGAGAGAGGAAAAAACGGTCGCGACGAGTGGCTTTTAAGCCTACAACGCCGCCTATCAACAAGAAAGGTGGATTGGGAATAATGGTAAATCTCCTGCGGCTGGTGAGTCCGTGCGCCATAAAGGTGGGACGTCGACCTTGTCTCTAATAGATCCGAGTCGCGGTCAAGGCTTGCATGGTGGGCCAATATCTCCTTTTCTCTCTCTTCCCTTTCCTAGTAGTGAGTTTATGAAGTTAGGCTGCGCATAGTACATGCAATATGCGTTCAAAAATGCCCCTCTTTTTCTTTTGTTGTTTGTTTATTTGTTTGTTTTGGCACGTTGTCCAACCTCTGGCAGACTTTATTGCTGTGTTGCAATTTATCCAAAATTTTTTTTCCCTCCTTTTTTCCCAATGCGCCATGCCAGTACTAAGACGGTGGCCGTGCAATCAATGGCAGCAATTTATTTGTATGTATACAGATAGATCTAGACAGGTAAGCTAGCTTAGACCGCCGCCTAGATCGACTTGTGCAAGTACAGTAGGGCCTAGGTAGGTAGCGCGACTAGACCTTGATAACGAGCCGATTGCGATCCCGATTTACATTACTGCATATATATGCCCGATCGAGGGGCCGGGTGGATCGAGTTTTGCCATTGGCCTACATGGAGGGAAGTACAGAGCGCGCCACTGGGAGGGTTGAATCGGATCCAGAGTTAGATGATACGGCAGATGCATATACATATATATAATATGCCATCTCAGATTGCCAGCATTAATATGCCTGGCCGGCCGCTTTGGGGTCTCGGTCGTTGTGGCGTTCATTCATATGTGGGGGGGTTTCGCAGGTCGAGAACACCTACGTACCCGAGCTGCATTGAGGCATTATTGACGTGACGTGACGTTGTTTGTTTCGTCGTTGTTGTTGTCGTCGATCATCGTTGTGGATGCGGCTGATCTTCTGCACTGTCGTTGTTCCGTCATGAGGAGAGGAAGAAGTCGGGTTGGGGTTGAGCGTGTGTGTGGCTGGGTCGGGGGACAACGGTAGTAGTACTTGATCGGTCTGAGCGTGTGTGTGTGTGGGGGGGGGGGGGGGGAGGGTGAAAGGGGGAGGATCGAATTATTGTGATAAGCATCAATATGGGGGAATGGATATATGGTGTGCCGATTATGGCCAGATGCAGTGATTGCGTCATAGAATCCGATGCCGATACATAACCTATATAGCTATTTATGTGGCTTTCCCTGTGTTTCTTTCTCATTTTGATTTTCTTTTTGGCTTCTCCTTTTTCTTCCTTTCTTTCTTGGGTTGGGTCCGATTGTCAACAGGAACGAGAGACGAGAGAGTCTGTAAGCAAAGAGAGGGATGGGGGCATGTACAAAATTATTTATACCCAAACGCCCCAAAAGAAAAATTAAAATTCCGGTCCGGCGATAAAGAGAGTCCATGTCCATCAATATTTACGATGAATGATGATGGACCTTGATCTAGTGCATGATCTTCCATCGCGATTGATCGCGCGCTAACGTTTACTTACAGCGTCGTGCATGGCATTGTACGTCCCATCATATCAACCGCCGATTCTTCCTGTGCGAGCGCGGCACGTACATATACATACATACATCCATCCATCCATCCATTCCAGAGTGAGAGGGATTTTGGGTTCCGGAAATAGGTTGCGTATATACAAATATCATACATAATCAATGCCATTATGCATGTACCAGGACCGTGTGCAGGGTTATAAATCGAATCATATCAATCTGGTTCATGACGCCGGAGAAAAATATTTATTTTTTAAAAAATAATTAAGGACAAAAGGACGAAAAAAAATGAGACTCCCCTGTTCTCTTTTTCCGTTACATACATAAGTAAGCTGAGTCACCTGCGTAGATTCCCTGGCTGGGCTCGTCCTGAAAGGTCGAATTCGAATACAAAATGATTTATGTAGAGAAAAAAAAAAGAGGAGAGGAGGGGGTGAGAAATTGGAGCCAGGTGCAGGGGCGCATGTATATATATATATATATTGAGTTTATTTACATGATGCATATAGGAAAGTAAAGTAGTGGTTTCTGAAGCTAGGGGGAGACCTGGAATTTGGCCATGCATGTAGGAGATTAGTTTAATTGTGGTGGTTGTGTCGTACGCGTGGGCAAGCACAGGTATATATGTAAGCAGTTAATAAATAGCAGTTATGCGTGTAGTCTAGTGACATGCATGACATGATATTGCTGGTGACAGCAATAGCGCTCTACATAGTTACTATATGCCATTGGCAACTGCTCCTATCCCCTCCGGCCTGGGAGCTTTTTTAATTTGCACAGCTAGTGTGTAGTATATATAGTATATATGGCTATACTTGCATGAACGTACCCGGCGGAGCAAAAACTTTTGGGAATTAATAATATCGATATATATTATATATCATGCATGTCCGTACGCGTGCATGGCGTCAGCTGTACTACATACTAGTAGTGAGTGATCTCGCGACTTGATGTTTTTGGCCGCACGTACACTAGCTCGCTACGCGCGGCGGGTTCAATTCGATCTACTTATCTTGTGGCAGGAATCAAATTCGATTTTTGTGTAATTTCCTGTGGCTTCTATCTATCTATCTCCCCCCTGTCTTTCTGGTCTGGTCTTGTCTGTCGATCCATCTGGATCTATCATAATCTACTGCAAATCCCGGGAAGAAGGCCGGGAGTGTGTTATTGTTGTTGTAGCAACTTCTGCAAGAAGCTTTTCAGCAATCCACGCACACTGGGGGAAGATCCATGTCGACGCAATATTTTCGTTTTTTTTTTGGGGGGGAAAGGGACGTTAACGTTACGAGGGTGTACATATATGCATGGGCATGGGTACCGATATCATGTATATAGTCGCACGTTTGTTTGACGATATACATCGTCGTTAGGTTCGCATGCAGGGTTGAGCTGGTTGAGCGGTGATAGAGTGTTTGGGGATCAGTGCCTAGCTGCATTGCCATGGGTTAGCTGGCATGTGCAATAATATTGAATTGGAGGCCGATGAGCAGATGATACATATCTTTGTTTGATTTATTTGAACTTACAGTAAAGATCAGCAGTCGTATTGCTTGCATGCTGTTTGCTGTTTACTTCCGTGGACTTTTATCTTTTTCTTGCAGTTGTTGTGCCATGTGCAATGTGCTTTTACCGTGCGTCAGTAGGGGTAACCCTTGGTTGAGGCCAGAGGCTCCTTGGTTAGGCCAGGCCCAGGCTTTGCAATGTTATGCAATGTATGTGCTACGTCACGTTGGTAGCACACCCCAGGGCCATATATTGGCTATCGATATCGCGCGTGGCCAAAGTTCGATGGTCTTCCCCACAAATATATTTGTAAATATATATATATATATATACATACACACACATTCCCCCGGCATTCATCTCCAAACCTCATCTGTTGACTTCCTTACGAGTTCTCCACTCCATACTCGTCTCGTACGTCTCTCTCTCCGTTGGGGTCGGAAGGGGGTTGTCTCTAAATAGATTTAGACTGCAGCCTTTACTCTCGTGCGCCTGTGCACGCTCGCTAACTCCTTAAACTTCGTGTTTGCGCAAGTCGTTTCGGTTTAGCTTGTCTAGCCGCTAGCTGGGGTACGTTATCAGGGTTAGGTGAGTTGATGTTCTATGTACATCGTGCCTTGAGTTCGGTCGCTGTTCTGTTTGTTTGCTTTTCTTTGTTTTGTTGGCCCTGTGGCTCGGTGGGGGCGACCAACTTTCTACTTCCTTTTTTTTTAAATTTTATTTGAACCCCCCCGCCGTTTCCTTGAGCTCGCGCGCCCCTTTCCACAAAGGAAAAAAAAGTAGGGCGTGGATGAGAACATCTCAGGGAGAAATGAGGCACTTGTATCGGCCGGGATGGTTTGGATCCACTGTCGTCATCCTTCGTGCACACTCAAGACTCGTGGTTGAAGAACAACGCGTCATTGGTGTCCGTGGACTAGAATGCATATAGGTATCTATCTCTCTTTGGTTGTCGCGAGGTCGATGACGAAGATGACGATCAAACACGGGTGGCCCATCTAGGCATAATCCGTTCATTCATCCATCTCTATGCTATTCAACCGACCACTCGCTCAGTGCGAGGATGTAGCTTTTTTCTTTCTTTCATGCCCTGCGCGAACCCCCCTCCCCCCTCCCCCCTCCACGACGCGCTATGCCCTGTTCCTGTAGCACGGTGTGATGATCGAGTCAGTGAGTCAGGGGTAGATTTCGATCTCGCGTGGGTGTGGCCCCCCCAACCCCTCCTCCCTGGTTTTCGGTGGAGGCAGCCGGTTACGCGTGGGGCCCCCCCTGGGATATATCCATAACATCATTCAATTCTTTCTTCTCTCGTGATTTCCTATTTTTATTTTTTCCACCCCTCCATATTCCCGTTTTTCCCGTTTTCGCCCTCGTGTGTGTGCCGAGTTATTCAGTGCTCGGTTCTCAAGTCGTTCACTTTTTCCCTCTTTCCTTTCCTTCCCTTCCCCTTCTTTCCTTCTTCCCTTCTTTGCTCAACCTCGTTCCCTTACATTACACACTCTTTCTATCTTTTTCTTATCAAACAGATCCGGGAAATCGGACCAGTTACACCGTGATCTTCACAGCCAAAAAAAAAAGAAAGAATTACATTACAAAACCGGGTGTGGTTCGATCAACTCATCATTCATCATCATCATCATCATCACACACCACCACCGCCTCCAACAACTCCGCATATCATCTCTAACCCTTTCCCTTACCAAGTCCTTTTTCCAAACCTCATTGCCACCACCAACTACTTGCTCAAGCACAGCTTCGGTTCAAGATCGGGTTTGGTTACATATAAATAGATTTAAACAACCACACACACATAATCGGGCTCAGAGGTACGCGCGCTTTTTTCTGGTTCTTCCTTCCCTTCCCTTCTTTCATTAGTTGCTCATATCTCTTTTCTTCTTCTTCTCTCTCTCTCTCTCTCTCATCCCCCCCGGATTCACGTACTCCCATCACCACGTCGCGTACGATAAGAGCGATAAAGTAGAGGACAAGTACAAGGGAAACCCGACTTGGTCAAGTGGTTTTTCTGAAGCACCTTACCGGAACTTTAGCGAGAAAGGAGAACGAGAGAGTTTTTTTTCTTTCTTACGAGTAGAACATGGCGCCTGGAGGAAGAGGTGCTACTGCTTCTACTGCTGCTGCTGCTGCTGCTGCTGGAGGACTCGTTGCTGAGTCACTTGCTCAAGATATCCATCTAATTTCACCTACGATTGACGTTATTACCTCACCTTCTAATGTTTCGCCTTTCAACCCCAACTCAAAGTCCACGTCTTCAACGAATCCTCCTCCCGACTCAACTGCCTCCCCAAATAATATCGACAATAATAACACGACGTCATTAACATCGACATCGACATCGACATCGAGTAACAATAACATGGGTGGCACAAACTCGAATTCGAACTCGGGATTGTTCGTGGTCGATAAGAGCAAGATTCCAAGACCTTACAAGTGTCCGTTGTGCGATCGGGCGTTCTATCGGTTGGAGCACCAGGTATGTGGGGACCTGCTTCCTTTTAATTTTTTCAATCTTTTGGATTTGGGAGGGGGTTGGTTAGTTGTTCCTCCCCCTTCTTTCTTTTAGGCGCCCATTGGTTTGATGGCGCCTTTATGGTCATCCATTTGGCGCTCGTATACAGAGCGCGCGCCAGGAGCCACTTCTTCTTCTTTTTTTTTTTTACTGATATGCTTTGTCACCGCTGTTCGAGACATATATGACTGACTGGATTGACCTTTTTTTCTATATACATCTATATCTTTGATGACCCTTCTGGCGCTCGTTCTTGGGCGTTCTTTGATCTGATGTGTGATCTTGTCTCTTGTCTTTTGGCTTGGACACTCTTCCTCGCTTCTCGTGTGTGGGGATCGGAACTTTTTCGACCGATTTGACTGGTGGATTTCATATAATATGGCCGTGCCCGGTGCCTGTCTCCGCCCTTGCGTTAATCATCTCCGATGTGGTGTCGCTGATGCCCGTTGCTCAACTGTTTCTCTTATTCGGGCTTTCTCTGGTCTTGTGCAACCCTGTGGCCCTTGTTGTGTTATTTCGCTCACTTTGCTCACCCCTGCATCACCGGCTTCCCCGCATCTTGTACCCACATGGTGAAACATGGCCCCCCCCATATTCGTAATCACTCTTGTGAATGCGGTGTATGTTGTATACCCGTGACGTGTGGAACAACAACCCTTGCCCTTCGGATCCCTGGATTCTTTTGACTTGGGTTCTCATCCTTACACACACTCGAACGAAACACGGAACACGAAACACGAAAATACCGGTTATTGTCCTTTATTTTGTTTTTTCATATGCGCGGATTATCTGGGGTTGTGGCTTTACGGTGTCCCTGCAAACTTCGCTCGGTGGCTTGCGAACTTTTGCTTGGCCTCTAAACCGGTCACGGGTTCCTTTAATGTATGGGCTTACGAATCACGGACTACCTTCTCCGTCCTTTCTTTTTTCTTTCTTTTTTTTTTTTTTCATGTGATCGACTTCCGGACAATTCCGACATCTTTATTCTCTTCTCCGCTCCTCTCCGCCGGCGACTTCTCTGGCCCTCTCGCTGCCCTTGGGGGATCATCTTGTTTCCGGAAAATCACTATCGTCTGCTGCATTGCTGTGCTGGTTGCTCTCTGTGCGTGTGCATGTGTATGTGCGTTTGCATCTCATCTATGCTTCTTTCCATCCCCCCTTTGCATTTTGTTTCTCCTTGCCCATGACCCGTGGTGATTTTTCTTTATCGCCTGTATCTTATTTCCCTCATCACCTTACGATCGCGTCCGAAACGCTCAACTATAAAACGGCTCAACTCGGTCTTCCTATCGCCTTATTTATTTATTTTATTCCCCTCCTTTCCTCGTCCATGTGATTTCTCGGCTGTCTTGGGGGGTCCTTCTTCCGCTTGGGCTGCCCGCTGCTGGCTTGCTGTTGTGGATTTTTTTTTTTTTTTGGGATTGATTCTTCCGGCAATTGCGATTACGTTTGGCCGGGGGCGGCTGCTTATGATGCGGGTTACTACGACTTGGTTCTTCGGTTCGGTATCGTTCATACGATTGCAACGCCGCGCGACGACCATGGATTGGGGAAACTAAATGTTTCCGTTGCTTTTCTCGTTGCTGTTTGGACTTCATCATGCGCCCGTTCTTGGATCGAACGGTCTGTCGACTGGAAAATGGAACTGTGACGATAATCATATGGGGTACATTGACGGCGGGATTTTTTTTTCCCTTTGTCTGTCTCTTGTTTCTTCCCCCCCCTCTCTTCTATCTTTTCATCCCCTGGTTCTCGTTCTGAAAAACTACAGACTCGACACATTCGCACGCATACGGGGGAAAAACCACATGCGTGTACGTTCCCCGGTGTGAGAAGCGGTTTTCGAGGTCGGACGAGTTGACGAGGCATGCGAGGATACATACGAATGCTCATGGACATGCGCACCATCAGAGGGGTGCCGGTGCCGGTGCGAGTGGAGTGGGAGTTTGAGTGTGGAGGTGGTCCGAGTGGGTTCGGGTGCGGATGGGGAAGGGATAAGTGTCGTGTCTGGAGGGAGGCGCAAAGGGAGGCGGGGGAGGAGAGGTGCTGACAGTACGAGTGATGATGAGGTGAGTTGTCTCCTTGGTTTTTTTTTTTCGCAAGATTTCCTTCTTTGGTCTTGGTTGCCCGGCGTTCATGATCGTTTCGAAGGGGGTGGCGCAGGTGCCTTCGAAGGTAGTACTTACACCGTAGCCCTGCTGCTGTATTCCTTCGTTCGATTCATTTTATTTATTTCAATTTTTCAGCGCTATTGGGATTTTCGATTCTTGGTACTCATGATTTTTTTTTCATTTTCATGACAGTTTGCTCGTTCAAAACAGCCTACTCCAACTGGGACGCCCTCTCAGTCTCGGCGTGTTTCGCCCGAACCACCCCATCAGTCTCACGCCGCACATAATGGCAGTTTCTCCTCATCCAAGCGTTCCGGTCCGGCGGCGACACGCTCAAGTAAGCGTGGTTCGCCTAAATCAGCGGGGAACACGATCGTAAATGGCAGTACGCCACCGTTTGAGATGGAGATGGAAGAGGATGAGCTTGCTGATGATTCGTTTGGGGAAGAGGTGACCCACTCCCATCCTCCGCAGGGTCAAAAGGTAGGGGAAAAGGAGGGGTTGTGATGCAGTCGAATCTGACGGCAGGGATCTCGCCTTCGCGCTCCCAACATCTACGCACGGGGTCGGGTGCTGTTGCTGGTCTTGCGCCCACACATCCACAAGGTGACCTTTCCGCACTGTCGCTCCTGGCTGCTTCGGAGCTTCTTGAGCTAGAGCGAACCGAAGCTGCAAGGAGAGCGGAGTACGAATCAAAGCATCGTGATTTACTCGCTGCCGTTGCAAGCGTTGGAGGACACATGCCTCCTACTTCGCGCCATCTTCATCCTCACCCTCTTTCTCATCCTCCCCATCACTCACATCCACCCCCTCACGCCGCTTCTCAATTCAGTTCTGGATCTTCGACGCCCATGACGCTTGAAGGGTGTACGATTGGATCTAATGGGTTCGTGGCACCTGGTCCGCCCCCTGCATGTCATCACGACGACTGTCACAAAAGTTATAGAAGTGCGCTTAAAGCATCGAGTCGGCTTGGCGTTGCTGCTGCTGCGCGGGGCAACACAGTTGGGTTAAGTAGTAGTCTAGAAGAAGGATCGAAGGGGGCGTTCTTGGGGAGACCTCAGTTTGCTGGACATTTGTCTGATGAAGGGCGTTCTGGGACGATGGCAGGACAGCCGCATCCACCTTCTCCTCATTCGGCGACAGAGTCGGATTTATCTTTGGCGGCTTACAATAATAATAGTCGACATCTTACGCAAGGTGGACAGGGCCAGTCTTCCTCGTGGCGCTCCCCGTCGTTGTCGTCTTCGCAAGCCCATCCATCATCGACGAAATCGTCGACTGTTTTGCCTTCGATTCCTATTGCCACGCCGCTTACTTCGCAGCCTTCAACACCGTTTTGGACTCCGAACGCTAGCCCTGTGCTTGGACCCTTCAAGGGGCTGCACATTATGGATTGGAGCAGTCGTGCTGGGAGTAGAGCAGGGAGTCCGGGGCCGTTTTTGCCTCCTGTTGCAGGCACTAACAGTGTAGGTCCGACTGGAGGAGGCTATGGGGAGGCGTTGAAAGGGACGGCGTCCAGCGAGAGTACCGTCCGAGACGAAGTTCATGTCAAGTCGGAGGATGCAGAGATGGATGTGGACGATAGTTATAAACAGGTTCATCAAGAGGCACCTCGACGTGGGTATCGCGTCGCAGATATTCTCAATGGGCCTTCGAGTCCGTCGTTGCCGATGTATGGTGATCGTACGCTTGCACCTCCCTTCCCTTCGTCTGTGCCATCACATGGTGGGATGCTCACACCTGTTTCGAGTTCGGGCTCAGTTTCCCATCATCATCCACACGGTTACCACCCTTATCCTCCTATCCAGCATTATCACCATCGCTCGAGATCTGGATATGTGACCGCCCCGTGAGCGCCCTTACATCGCCTATTAGCAGCCGACCGACATCACCCACGGGCGAAAGGGGTCCCCACTATCATCATCACCATCATGTCTATCGTCATCCTCACCCTCAACATCACGGCGGATCGAGACGTAGTGCGCCGTCATCACCTCGTTTGGGTCCAGTAGCGAACGGTCAATCGCCGCCTCATAATAGAGGCCATTTTGCGATTCTGCATTCGCCGAGTCATAGCCATCTCGCTCACTCGGTTCGCGTTGCGTTCGGTATGACTCCTATTCACCCTCCCTCGTCGCACCACCTAAGTGTCCTATCGGACACTCCATCGCTCATGAATCCACCATACTTGGATAGTCACCTTCGCCCGTCGATCAGCGCTCCAGCGAGTAGGAACCCTTCCGATTCTCCACCTCTGCCCAACCCCGCACGCACAGCGATGGAAGTGCTAGCGTACGGGATGAAGAGCTCGAGTTACCCCCATTGAGATTGCCGCTTGGTGATGCGTCTGCCTCTGGACCTACGGCTATCCCCGTCCACCCTGCAGCTCCGGAACGGAAACCTGGGTCAAGGCTTGATTTGGCAAGGATAGCGTAGCCGAATTTTGAATTATGCGATCCCTTCCCCACCCCTTCTGTGAGGGAAAGCGGAGAAGTCGGGACGGACTTGAGGAAAAAACCAAAAAAAGCTGATGGGGTGAGTCGAAAAGAAATGTGCTTGACGTGGAGTCGAGCGTTCGAACCAGAAGATGCCTCCCTTCTCCTTGACTTTGCTATCTTCTTCCTTTATACTTAAGATCGGGGTGGCGGTTACTCCGAACTGTGCTTTCTTGTGTGCGCGGTGCGCGGCATTGGTTAGTTACCTTGAGGGTTTTTTTTTGGACGCGGAGTCAGGTTGCCCGGTGCACATTGGCACTAATTCCTCCCTACTCTCTATACCATTATTCGATGATTGCTAGTCTCCTCCTGTTCTCCTGTCCATTGTCAATCCATCCAATTTTCAGCCCTCCCCCCCTCCCCTCCTTCCCTCTTCTACAATTGGACTCCCCCTATCGAATTGATTCTGTAGTGTTCTCGAAATGATTCCTTTTCTACATTAGACGGACGAATTGTGATATATCGCCGGCTTCCCTTCCACCCCCCCCCCCACTCTCCTCCGCCTGTTACTTTTGTTTGTTAAACCCCCAACTCCCATTATCTTTCTTTGATCTCCGATGTCTTTTTTTTTTTTACACATTTCCTTATCTCATTCCGAATAGACGTCTTGGGTTCAAAGAATGGTTCGACAACTCTCCTTCCATTATTAAATACTTTTTTTTTCAGTAACTCTCGTATCACATACCCAACCCCCCCCTTCCTCCTCCCTCTCTCTGTCGTTGACGAAGTCGGAATCCATTTGTGCCCGATTTTTTTTTCTTTCTTTCTCCTTTCTTCTTCTCATTCTCATAGAGTCATTCCCCTCCTACACGTACGTTAGCTGCTGGCCCTTTTATTCGTCGTTATGATTCTCTTTTTTACTTTTGTGATTATTGTTGGCGCCCGCCTTGCGTGAATCATTCGACAGTGGCAAGTAGAGACCGACTTAAAGTTTGAAGAGGTAAAACTGACCGGAGACCTCCCTCGATCTCCGCTTGTGTACCCGAATCCCCTTAGTCATTCTATGCTCTGTTTAAACTCAATATGAATGATGATCGTTGGATCGAATGAACACGCAATTCACAGAAAATATAATAATAGTATGTATACCCGAGGAATCCTGCCATTATGCGTCCGTACGTACGTACGTACGAAAAATGTATCGAAACTGAAATCGGAAAAAAAAAAAATGGAACATGAACACAGACAAATAAACTAATGCAATGTTGATGAGTGAAAGCAGAGAGCGGAACGGAGGCTGCAATCGAGGATGTGGTGTGGTGTGGTGTGTGGGGGAGCGATATGGATATTAGTTAGAGGGGGGGAGAAGGCATGTATGGTCCATACAAAGTAACACATATTGCGAAGAAGGGACGGAAGGAACTTGTTTTCGATCGAGGGGGGTTGCGTACAGGTACATTGGTCATGCGGCGATAGGTTTCGGTGCGGGTGTAAGATCGGGCTGAGCTAGCGATGAAGGCGGCGTCGTCCGTCTACCGCTACTGCTAGGAGGCACCACTGTTGGTTCGTTCTTAAGAGCTGGATCGATATCGATATCGGTATCTGCAGCCGGGACGGGAACGAGAACGGGTAGTACAGGTACCGATTTTTCTCGTTTCTTCTCGTTCGTCCCTGCTTTGTTGGAAGATGATTCTCGTTGTGTGAGGCGTTCTTTCTTATCCGGTTGTTCAGGTGGTTCGGTTGGAGAAGGTTCAACGTCTGTCTCGTCCTTGACGTGTGTACTAACCGGACCCTCAGTAGGCGATGGTGTTCCGTCGTTCCCAGGGCCATCGGTCCCGTTTGAAGTCCCCGGCTCCGACGTAGCATTGTTGGGGCCACTACCCATCGGTGCCGCAGTAGCGCTTTGACTTTTAGCTCGACTGTTATTCCCAGAACGATTGTTATTTTTAGTTCGCCGACCACCCCCTGAACCGCTGCGCCCGTTTCCACTTTTACTTGAGTTTGCGGCTGTGGCACTGGTCGTGGCATTGGAGTTTGTTGTGTGCCCACCACTACGCCGTTGCGATTTATTTGACGCTTGCGCACCTCTCTTGGCGAGACATTCGTCGCAGAACCATTCCCCTTTGGGAGCGACGGTAAGGCCAATGCACGGGAGATGAAACTTGGCAAAGAGCAGATCAATACCACAAAGAAAACGTCACGAAGGTAAAGGAACACACTCACCCATTCTCGTGTGCAGTCCGGGCCATCGCATCCAACCATCTCTCCAAACGAGACACGATCGCAGTAACAATATTTTGTTTCGTCCAAATCACCATCGCCATCTCCACCTTCGTCCATTCCATCCTCTCCAATTCCATAGCCGTCCCCGTGCCCATCAAAATTGACATCGTAACCGTTAATCTCCAAGTCATAATCCTCGGCGGCTACGGCAGCAGCAACGGTTGCACGACCCCTGTTTGCAGCAGCTCTTGAACTAGGCTGGTGAGAATTTAGAGTACTGGGACCTGATGTGGAAGCGAGTAAGTTGTGAGATCCTGGAGCTTGATAATCTGGGTCCGCGCGGGTACCGTTACCATTTCCATGCTGACGCTCGTTGGCGTGCGGTGAACGCCGCGAAGATCCAGCACCTGTTGTGGCGTAATCATCATCTTCAAAGGCGCGACTCCCTCCTCCACGAGAGGCAACAGTATCTAAAAGGCCCCGCATACGGCCGGGGTCGCCGTTTGTACGCGAGCGTGGGTTGTTGGCTTTTGGGGGTGGTTGCGCAACTTTTCCATTTGCAGTTCGCGATCCCGATCGGTTTGCGCCATACCCATTAACAGTGTCATATGCAGATATGGAGTCAGTATCGCCACTATACAGCACCGATCGTTCAGCAAAATAGTGATGAGGCGCATGCCGAGACTTACCCGGCTCTGGGCTTCCCACGGCTAAGCGCAGATGGTGCGGACGGTTTGTTGGCGTCTTTACCCTTAGAGACATTCCTGCCGTTGCTTGACCCAGCAGCACCACGAATACTTGATGCGTCATCATCGAGCCGACGTTTCTTTGGGCTTATTGAAGGGTACAGATCACGTGCAGTGTTATGGAGAACTGAGGTGCCAGGGTTGCGCTTGCGTCGGCCAAACTCGCCAGTGACGGGGAGTAACGAGGAGGGTGCAACGTGAGGATACGTCGTGTTGTGAACGTTCAGAGTTTCGGAGAAGTGAGGGATGACTGCAGCAATCTGTGCAAGGGTTCTATTGACCAGTGTGCGGGTGTGGAGAAGCTGGTTGAGCGGTGGAGAGCGTCAGTGACAATAGAAAAAGGGAGAATGGCATGTGCAAATGATGTTGACGCACTTCCTCGCAAGCCTTTCCAGCAACTCTAATCTTGTCTTCCGAACCCATCTTGAGCCGTTGCGCATCGTCAGCGATCTCAAGTATGAGCACGAGGCGCTCAGCAGGCGTAGCCGTCTCGCTTTCCAACAAGCGAGTGAGGGCAATGATTTTCCGAGTGATAGCCTCAATCGACGCTGGATTTGTGGAGGACAGTGAGCACGAAGGAGCGGGAGGGGGAATGGGAGGGTCAACGGGATAGAGAACCTACAACGAAGAACAGCGTCAAGCTCCCGCAAATCGGAGAAACCGCGAGTAAGCTCGTTTGGGAGTGAGCTTAAGGTATCTGTGTACTCCGCCAACAAAATCATCGTCGACGGCGACGGCGACTCGAGAGGGGACATGATTTGAAGTTGAGGTAGGCAGCCTGTCCTCATGGTCACGTGTGCATCGACAATTGAAAACAAAGACCGATTTCCCCTCTTGTCGAATTCCGTCTCTTGGCCATGGGGGAATCGCCAAGATGTTTTGAGGTGATAATAGCACCCAAGCGAAACTACAGAGTGCCCCTTTGCAGCGGTATTATCCCCTCTTGGTCTCCTAATAACTCGTCTGCAATACCGTACACAGGCCACAATTGAGAAATGCGCGTCATCCTCCCCTGGCGCTTAGTCTACCGGGTTCTGCATCCAGAGCCATTCCGAAGCTTTACAAGGTGAGAGCGCTTATCACCCCAGCCTTCTGCCTCTTCCCAAGTCCCATTTCCGGACGGTGAAACTTTTATGTTACCGAAGCGAACACATCACCGCACCGCCGCCATTAGTCATTATGGTACGTGCTGAATTGCTTACATCCTCCAACACTATCGTCCAGTTCCCCGGTCGCAGACATACTCAGATCTGCCCCGACCGCCCGAGATATCAATTTCTCTGTCTTTCGTTTGCCGGCCTCCTATTCCTCTGGTCAATCACCCTCCACTCCAAATTTCATCGACGTTTCATTATACACCACTTGCATCCACACTCACGAATTCTGCACGTGGCATCATTGTCCCAATCCTTAAGTCCTCGTGTAGGGCTTGTGAAGCTGCGTCTCAGTAAATGTTAGATCAGACCTGTATTGAACCGCCCTACTAGCTATAATAAGTACTTCGAACAACCTACCCATTCCGGGAGAAATCGCTGATGACCGGGAATTGGCCTCAACCTCGTGTGAGGTAGTGATCTGTCCAAGTTCCTTGCTTCCGCATTCACAAGAACCAATGCCAATATGCCGGCACAACGAACGCACTGCACGGGCTTCTTCCCATGCGACCCATTCATAACTCTCGATGTACCCACATTCTTTCCTGAAGTCTGTGGCTACAAAACCTCCTACGCAACTCAATTCCACGCAGACATTCAAGCGCTAATGAATGGTCGTACACAGCCGGTCTAGAGGCCCCAGGATGCCTGCCAACGGCGTAGCTAAACAGAGGATGCTTGTACGAAAATCTAAAATGAGATATTGTTTGCTCGAGGATCCAGCCTCCCGGGAGGCGCATAAAGCTGCTAAAATCCTCGGTGAGCTTATTTTTCCCTACGGTTATATTTTTGAAAGCCCCAGTTTGGTATGCTGATCAAGATGTCCATTTCAATTTCTCATCATGAACACGAATACCCTGTAACCCACTAACAGCCCTGACCGCACATTGCACCACGCGGACGGGATGCGTGGACCTTGAGCCCGAGAATTTATACCCCAATTTTGCGGTATAAGTAGGCGATCTTAATTATCCTGACAATGCACTAGATTCTATACCCAAAGCCATCTTGCAGCAGGCGAGGGGTAAGGTTCTTCTAGAAGCGTCCTCCCCAAATTCTCTAAGGTGCTAGACGCACTAGAGAGGGTGTGAGTGAGTGGAATCCAACAGTAGAATAAGGCAACTGTCTAGCCACAACGAGTGGTAGTAGATTAGTTGAGCCGGACTTGCGGAATCCGGAGAACCACACGGAGTTTAAGGATCGAGAGCGTCACCGTTCAACGCTTGGCAGCTTATCCTGTTGCGCCCCGTAGCGCACAGGCCACGCCAAGGCTCGCCATTTTCCAGGTCCCCGAAACAGGTTCCCCGCACCCTCGTGCAGCGCCACGTGGATGGAATCTTCGAATCGGGGCGGATGTCACCGGTTCGTTGTACTCAATTTGGAAGATGCGAAGGCGTTCTTCATGGGTGGGGACGTCATTGAGGGCGGTAGTCTTGATGTAACATTGGGAAGGTGGAGCGATTCAGGCGTGGTTTGTCCCTGCATCAGTCCCTATCTAGGGAAACTCCCGGCACCACCATTCATCCTCAGGCCTCTATGTCGTTATATCTTGATTTGCTCTTGTTTTTCCCACCGTGACTCGCCAGTCCCTTTCTTGTTGTGCTTTTTAGTTTAGACTCCACACAGAATGATTGATTGATGGACCAGCATTCACTTCAGCTGTCAATGCCCTTGTAACAACAATTATCCTTTCTACTCGTCGACTTCGTATGACATAAGTCTTCCAAACCAGTAGTCCTTTTGACACCTAATGCCTACGGGATCCTGGGCTGTGTTGGGGGAATGTACACAAGCATGGGAACATATAGAAGGTCCATCCGGTGAACGTCACACAGTAATATGTTGGGATTTTTCTTTGCTTCACACTCCAGACTCCTCCCCAATTAATTGAGTCCTTAATACCTGCCGCTTTGGGTTCCTTACAATATTGATCTTTCTTGATCATGATTCTCCAGCTCGCTTTACTTGCAAGTGGAACCGCATTTTTTTCTTTTCTTCCTCTCCCTCAATATATCCGCGCAGATGAATCCCATGAAGCCCTCACATTATGGCTATGAATTACGCGTTCTCTGGCTGGTCACAACGAACGTCATCCACATGCAGATGTGGCTTAGATGGTAGTGGGTAGCTAAGCAACAATTCGAACCTCTCGTACTCGAGGTTTGTTCAAACTGCTCGCATTTTGACACGATCGCCAAACATTCAGCAAGACAATATCTTTTGGCTTGGTTCTCTGCAAACTGGACTCAGTGATGAAGTTCTTATGCACTCCAAAACCACCCAAAGATACTCCATCCCAAACGGCGTTCTTGGAAAAGTTCCGGTGCTTAAGAGAGGTGCCATTCAAACTACCATATTCGTCAAGAACTTTTCGGTTCCGTCTTCATTCCGTTTCTTCGCTACGGCATACGCCACAAGCAAGTCCCATGCCCAGACGGGGCAGCTTAGAGACAAGCGAGTCATGAACAGCTTGTATATGGTTGACCCATGTCAAATAAGTCCATGTTCTTTGACCGCCCAAGACTTAGTTGGTATGTTGTGCAACTTCCTGAGCCATAGAGCAGATATCTGGACATTCTGATGGAGGTATATTATTGCCATATTTTCACGAGTGCGACTCGGACGGGGCCAATCCCTCCATATCCCCATCAATCCAAGTAGCTTAGAAATCCCAATTTTGGGTATCTAGTCCGAAGTGACCGACCAGTATGGAGTTGAGTGCCCATTCAGAAGGCAGAGCTGCGTTCAGCTGGGAAGAATTCCTGCAGCAAGGAAAGTCCTAAGTTTCAAAAGAACGTATGACCATCGCCCCGGGAAGGATGCTCCGAGGCCCTCTACAAATGAGAATCCACCAGCGGGTTCTCTAGTTTGATAGCCGGGATTTTCCCCCATGGCAGAGTCCTCGGGCTATCGGCGATACCACCGTTTGATCTCAAATGGCTACGGCGGCTGAAAAACAAAGAAAGGGCAAGCGAGTGATGGATCTGCCATTGATTGTAACGCTATAAACAAGAAAGTCCCATATTCTGTAACCAGGGAGAGTAACCGTTTCGGTGTCTTCTGAGAAAGGTTTCCTTGCCTTGATCCCTTGGTTCATTGGGGTGTCCGACTTGCCATTAGAAGGCGGACTTGGCTTTGCCTCGCCGGAATACTCCATACGTGTGGATCGTATTGGAACAATGAGTCATTCAAATAAAGGCAACAAAATCATCGTTCGTTGGCCTTGAATCCTTCGAAAGGAGTGGAGCATCAACGGAAGAAAAAAGGGCGTCGAGAAGCCATGGCAGTACCCCAAGTCCCCAGGCTCTGATCCGTATAAGGGGACAATTTGTCCAAGGAATTGGTTAATACTGGCCTATCTAACTCGCTGCCCTTGGCACGGACAGCATCAGCTAGCGCTTGCCAGCACTTGGCGAATATCGGGACGTGCCGAAAAGCTCGGTGATGTGTGTACTTATGTAAGTAAGCGGCTCTGCAGCCTAATGTGATCCTTGCGAGTTTCTAAGGAACCCGATCTACATATTAGAAAACTAAATTGGGGGCATCTACCTGACCAGAGGTCAATGGAAGAGAGACGGCGCTTAAGCTCCGATCGTAACTGTTTATAGAGATTATAGTGGGTGTGTTGAGGTGGCGAACGATGGTGGGGGTTCCCAATTTAGGAATTCGAGCTGCAACAGAGTCCTGGCAACAACTATCGACACCTCCAGGACCGTATCGCCTTTATAACGGCCTTCCCTGCAAGGAGTTCTGGACATATTTTTCTCATGTGCGGCCTTTGTCGCTTCGCCGAGTCTCTAACTGCAAATCAAACCCTACCTCCCAGTCCGTTTTAATTCCCATCACGATGTTAAACGGAACAGTAATTGGCGGGTATTTAAGGCTTGTTCCAGCTGGGATGTTGGAGCAAGTGGTTCTCCGCCTACATTGGTCGCCCGAAACATTCAGCAAGAAGCGTTTGATACGCCTTCTCGACGCGTCGGCTCTTTTCTAACTTTAGTGCGTACACTTCCATTCGGCATTGGGAGCGTCATTGATGAGTTTTTCTCCAGTTCGCTTCAAAGCTGGACTTTTATCATCTTATTCTGATCTTCCATACTATTCCGACGCTCGATATCAACTTCAGAAATGGGCAGCTATATGCAGTCCGGGGATGCTTCAAAACGGAAGAGATATCCGGAGCCGGCATCTCGACCAGATGAGATGGTCCCCATGCCTCCCCGAAGGGATGCATTGGACCTCTACGTCGCAGCTCACCTCGCTATGTTACATAGGGGTACTGCCCTATCCTCAGAGTGGACACGGCACGACGCAGCCATATGGGATCGCTGCAAGGCTACGTGGCGGTCTGTTTCGCCATCCGATAAACACCTGATAGACGACATTGTGATGCGCGAACAACATTTTTATGAGATATATTGGGCACATGCGGCGCCCATGGGGGGAATGGTGCACAGATCCACCGTCAGAGGGTGGGAAAAGCACACAGAAATGTTTACGGAGCAACTGCTGGGGAAAATTAGAATTGATTGTTCAGTCCTACTCCCTGGACAAGCACCTTCTATCACTGCGAACATTCAAGCGGGAAGCTCGATATCTCACTTGGGCGGCACTATGCAGCACTCGTCCAGGCCCAACGGCCATCTGCACAGCTCGTACTTTGATCCATCCTATTCAATGCTCCCTAACCCAACTCCTCAAAGAACAGTGCACCATGACTTGCTTGGACTCCCCGGCCAAACCATTTCTCCTCTCGCTGGCAATTTTTATCCGGGTAGCCCTTCCCAATACAATGCACTTCTGCGGGGCAATGGGATGTCCATCCCTCTACCGCAAGCTAACACTGTTCCCTCTTCGTTAACTCCCGTCAGGTCTCCACGTCCTGCCCCACAAACTCGCCTCAACGAAGACGCCCCTCGCGAACCGATCCTCAGGCTGAGAGTGTGTCCACTTTGACTCGCAAGCGCTCGACGAGAGGCAGTCGGGACAGGTTTCGGAGCATGAATGCTGAGTTGATGGAGGCAAAGCTGGCGAATCAAGCTAGGAAGAGCAAGCGGTCCAAGCCGGACGCATCTCATGCTTCTCCTGCCGGATCGACAAGCCATGCTTCGATGGGCGGACTCAAAGACAAGCTCAAAAAAGTGTTCTCATGAGCGTCTTGGAGTGTGCTGAATTGACCTTTTGGTCCCCCGCGTCTTGCGCGCTTTATAATCTTCCGTGCTTCCTACAATGCTTTGCCCACGTTTGGAAAAATTTTGCGACCCCGCTTTACGAGATGATACGCTCTGTGATGACCTGTACGTACATTGCCAATGCCATTCCCCAACCCGAATCCATTAGACCCAACTCCGATGCCTGGGCGAAATCATACCCACATGATCAGGGATCTTCTTGGGTTCAGGGTGTACTGGAGACGTGGCTGTGACAAGCAGATGTAGCCATAACCTATAGACCAGCGGATTCGGAACTGAAGCAATGCACTAGAGAGAATCGTTGAATGGGGACCCATAGATCACATCACATAACATAGCAGGTAAAACTCAGATGGGGTCTTTGCAGGTGTAATCGCCAGGTTGACAAAGATCTACGGTGTGGAACAGCGTGGCCTGGTCCCGCCCTGCTTCAGAGGTATCGAAGGTGGTTGTTCCATAAGGATAGACTTGCCAGGGGGAACTGCTGAAAGACCCCAGGAGCCTTGGTGAATTCTGACAGCCTGGTCCTCGCGAATGCACAGTTAGCGATGCATTATGGCACATTCCTTCAATTATGCGCTATCAGGCGATATCCGTCGGTATTTTCGTGGGCAGATGCAAAATTCAGACACTAGTGCAGCCAAGGGAATTAACTCGTGTGAAATCCAAGAGATGGGGGAAAGACCAGAGTGGCAAACAGTGTAGGAACACCATGAGAGATGGATGTAGAAGTACTGATGACATCTCATACAGTGGACAAAGCCCACTGACTAACGGATTTTTCTGTACTACAGCGAAGAGATTTCTTGTCTCTTCGTAGTAACCATCGCATCTCGTTTCATGCCTCCCTCGGCGACGTTCGGGTTTGGATCGGGTAATCATCGATTCGTATTCGGCAATGCCCCGAAAACGTTCGCAGCCCAGCTCAAAGATTAAAACTGCCGTCGGCGGGTCCGTAAGGCCCAAAGATGGCACCCGGACTCAACCCAAGAAATCTAGTCCATCTTCGCTCACTGTTGCTGTGTTGGCCGCCATAATTGCGGTAGGCGCTGCGTTGATATATGCAGCCCGGGTAGGTTGTCCGCAGTGTATTTTACGCTGGAGGTCTGACATACAAGTCCAACGTCTAGAAAAATATAACTGGCCAGCCTGCAGAGCGGGAAATATTTGACAACCACGGAGACCCAGACTTGCTCATACCAGCACCCGCGCAGATCCAGCTGACTGCGGATGTGAGCAGGCGAGAAGCAATCAAAGATGCCATGAAGTATGCCTGGGGAGAATACGGTGAGTTAAGCTCCGCTGACGATACACTTCTGTTCAAAGTACTGAGAAACATTCGGCAGAGAAGTATGCATTGGGGGATGATAACTACCATCCTATAAGCAAGCATGGCTCAAACTTGACCTCAGCAGGCGGTATTGGATATACGATGGTCGACGCTTTGGATTCTCTTATGATAATGGGGTTGGACGATGAAGTAGCTCGGGTTAGGGATTGGATCCAAAAGGACTTATCATTTGACCGGGACGCTAGTTTCAATACTTTCGAGGTCTGTGTATTACTTTTCGGATCCAGCTCGTTTTCATTATTCGACCAGGTAACCATTAGGGTCCTAGGAGGACTTCTCTCAGCATACTATATCTCTTCGATAGTCCCGAGTTCTTCCTCTGCTGGGGAATTCGACGATCTTTATCTTCAGAAAGCAGTCGATCTTGGAGACCGGTTGTTGGGTGCTTTTAAGTCGCCCATAAATCTTCCGTATCCTTCCATCAACCTTGCAACGTATGAAGGGATCCCAGACAAAGACAATGGTATACTTGTCTCCACCGCAGAGATAGCAACTTTGCAAGTGGAGTTGAAATACCTGAGCCACCTGACGGGCGACGACAAATACTGGCATGCCGCAGAGCATGTTATGAAAGTCATCAAAAATTCCTCAGAACAACTCGAGAGTGGCCTAGTGTCTGTATTTTTGAGGTGTGTAACAGTTTCACCCCTCATGACGGGTTCCGACTCTAACCCAAGGCCAAAAGGTCTGATAATGGGCAGTTTATTCCATCAGATATTCGCCTTGGTTCTCGTGGCGACTCTTACTACGAGTACCTACTGTACGTACCAATTGCTTATGAATGTTTACATCGCTGATAATGGCTTGATATAGGAAGCAATATTTGCAAACGGTATGACCAACAGTCCACGAAAGCAATATGTTTTTAATTCTATTTCTCAGTCCGAACCAGTGTATCGTCAGGTGCGTGTTTTGACATTTGGGGCTGGAGTTAACGTAACGGGCGAACTTCCGTAGATGTATGACAAGGCTGTAGAGAGCATGAACAAGTACCTTATTACCCAGTCCCCCACGGACAAGATCATGCATACAACTGAAATAATACCTCAACGAGGTGGACGTGATGGCCGTTCGTTGTGCGTTGTTGGACTAAATTCACCCATTGCTGACCCGAACCACCACACAGGACATGGCGTCAGATTCCGAAGGTATGACATGTGCCCCAGTCGAACCCTAAATTCGTTCTAAGATGCGCCATCGAACAGCAAGATCACCTTGTCTGCTTCATTGGCGGTCTCTTCCTCCTCGGAGCAACAGAAGGAAAAGGACCTGTTCCGCCAGATGTCATGTCGTTTAGCGAAAGTGAGCTTCGAGATTGGAAGAATGGCGTAGGCATGATAAAAGGATGCATGGAAACACACCAAACCTTGACGTAAGGAAACCAGCCCACCCTCCATGCTGCCTCTTGACCCTAACACCCCATTTCCCCTCAGTGGATTGTCTCCTGAGATAGCGCACTTCCGTACGGACAACGACCCTAAGGTAGTTCAAAATGACGCCGCACCTCGTGATTGGTACATCAAAGGGGCCGGGTCCGTGTGGTTGCTTGGGTACCCTTTTTCTCCTTGGACTAAATTCTCGACTTTAGGAGCCACGATTCCTACGATGCTCGCTACATGCTCAGGTGTGTAACTTCCATTACTCGCTTCTGTGATGAGCACTGAAATTCGGTTGATCCAAGGCCGGAAACAGTCGAGTCCCTCTTCATTGCTCATCGCCTGACTGGTCATCCGAAATATCGCGAATGGGGCTGGGAGATATTTCAAGGTGAGAATTATGACTACATACTCGAGTTTAGACCGCTCAGCTTATCGTCCTGCGGACAGCAATCGAGAAACACGCCAAGCTACCTGAAGGTGGCTACGCAACGGTGCTGAATGTCGATCGACTGCCGGTTAAACATGACGATCGGATGGAAACATTCTTCTTAGTACGTTTCCACATCTTTGCTACAATCGATGCTCACTCCACTGAATGACCTAGAGCGAAACACTGAAATATTTGTATCTGCTTTTCGATGATCATGAACGATTCTCACCACGAGGTAAGTACTCTTTACTTGCAACAAGTTTCTTCAAGAGGCTTAACTATCGCATTTGTAAGACGTGGTGTTCAACACCGAGGTATTGGTCTTTTCAATTTTCTGTACCTCCCCCTAATTTAGTCCTTAACAGGCACACATTTTTCCAAAATTCGATTCAACAATCGAAACAGGCTTTGATTAGCAAGGAGTATTTCACAAAATTTAACCGTATCTTGTTCATGTGTCTACACTATATCAATGGATGTATGCCCCATATACTGCTGCAGGTTAGCATGGATCTCGCGTGATACCGCAGTCCTTTGCTGAGGCAAGATGACTTTGTCAGACAACATCCTCCTTGAGGACTAAAACGTTGCTGACGGATGACATTTAAAGTAATATGCGCCACACCTTTAGGTGGTGAGTCGTACCCATCCAAAGCTTGATACGAGTTTTGGGTGGCGACAAGTGGCGGAGGGGAGTGAAGAAAACAAGCTGTATGCAGGACCAGTGGTGAACGAATGGATGCGTGGGGGTCCTAAACCAAGGCGCAGAATGTGAAACAAGACGACGCGGAACGGACCATATCAAGGCATCAGGCAGCGGGCTAACTGTGGTTCTGACTCGAGAAAGTAATGGTACCAGTTCCAGGATGAGGTGGGGGTTGATGATGATAAAAGTCTTGCTCCTCCTGCAAGCCCGAATCGTAACTACCATAGTTAGCGGAAGATGCACCGGATTGGTTTGGAGGTGGAGCAGAAGATGCGCCCTTTTGTACGCGTGGACGTTTCGAAGCCCGTTTAGGCCTTTCTTCTTCCACCTTCCTTATCTCTCCCCCTTCCTCATCTCTACGCCGCAGCCGTTCGTTCGCAAATCGAGATGTTTTGCGTGGATCTTCATCTGTGTCATCCTCCTCCAACACTTTGGCTAGGCTGGTGAGATCAGGAGGAGTAGAACCATTGATGTACAATGGGCGTGCATATTGAAACCCTCGAGGGAAGGCGCTAGAAGACATTGGAGCACCACCGTTCATTTGCGAGACTAAGGCCTCAAGTTCTGCGATTCGATCAAGTAAAGCGCTGCCAAAAGGAATGAGATAAAAATAGCAACAGAACAAGAAATCCGTTACGTTCTCTCATCCTTCAGGCGGGCGCTCTGCTGCTGCGACATGTCCAATTGGATCGATGTTTCCTTCCATTTCTGCCAAAAAAAACTTATTAAGAAACACAAGAGTGGGCGTGGGCATGAATAAGATGCCCACTATCTCCATCTCCATGTATCTAGCTTTCAGTTTGCGATACTTTATGAGGTTTTCCTGATGTGCTTGCTCTAGCGTTTTATCTGGACCAGGAAGGGAGCCGCCATATGCTGCGAAATCCATGGGAGGGGCTAGAGTCTGATGGAGAGGAGGATGTGAGGAAAGAACTGTCCCAGGATAGTTCATGTTGTGAAACGGGCTCAGTTCCCAGTTCAAATGTTTGAATGGAAAGGACTTTCGTCAAACCTGGACAACACCACGGACGTCCCCGTGGGATCGGTGGTTCTGTCTCTATCCAGCCAAGAACCCTTCGAAAGTAATCATAGACGACGGGATCCGTGGCTTGCTGTAAAACATCACACCATCATTTCAGGGCCATACAACGGCATGTTGTGTCTGGCGATACCCCAGTAGTGAACGTGGTGTGCGGCGTACAATTAAACTGGTGCGGATTATGAACAACAAGGCATGCAGTCATTAATAAAAGAAAACTCATAAAATTATCAGCCATGTGCAGTCAATGCATCGAAAGCAGGGAAAAAGTGTGAACTCAGGCAATGTATACCGCTCAAGAAATGGCAGGAAAACAGGGTATAAGTCGATCAGCTGAACAGTCCTGTGAGCGTTCTTCTTCGTTCTCTGTCTCGTCCTGTGGTGACAGGAGTATTGGGGGACTGTCTAGGTCTTAATCCTCTCATGTCTACACGAGTTGTTGTTGTATTTATGGGCGTCGAAGATGGGTCTTCGTCCATATCAGATGTTATTGAAATCGTCCTCTTTCTTTGTGCTCGCTCCTGGTGGACGTAGTGTGGATGAGTGTTGTAGTCATCATCGGACGACGTTGCTGGGGCCTTGCTCAAAGATCCAGAGCGAAGGTCGAACTCTTCGGGCGAGTTGATAGCGGGAGTTATAGTCACCTGCGCTGGCAAGGCAGTTGAGACACTCGGAAGAATCGAGCTGCCCCGAACGGTGGCATTGGACGTAGTGGACGTCTTGTTCTTTCGCAGTCTGTTACGTTCAGGTGATCGATTTTGCGATGATTCAGAGGGAAGGGTTGACCTTTCATAATCCAAGCTGGACCGTCCTGGCATTCGTTCGGGATCCACGTGTCTGGCAGGTGTCGGCGACTCATAAGTGCTCGACTCCATGGATAATGTGGGATTTCCGATGGACGGCGATTGAATGCCCTTTCGAGAAGTAAAGAATCTCCTTGATGTTGACGAGAAAGCGGAGAAAACGCCCGATTTTCGTGAGTGGCTAGGGTCAGGACTGGCCGTTCCAGGTCTTTGAACGGGAGATCCAGCTCTGGTGCGACTCATGGAGGTGGAAGATCTTGGATATGATTCCATTCCCAATTCCAGTCTCCTTGCTGGGCTTTCCAAGCTCCGTCGACCGGAGTCAGAACCACGGCCACCTGCATTCCTTCGACCCCATTCGTCCACGGCATCTCGACTATCCGCATCCGGAAGGCGTCGCACGCCTTCCAAACTCAGCCGAGAGGAGCGGCCAGCGTCCTCGTTGGATCCCACAGAGCCTGTTCGAGTGTGGGTTGAAATATTGTCCCGCAAAATCTTGCCGAACGACAGGAAGAACACGGTGAGAGATCTAATAAGTTCATCACTCATTCGGAGATTTTCTCTGAACTCGGCTCCTACGCTCTTCCACAGTTCAGCAGCTAACAGCTCGCCATCAACTGTAGTCCTTCCACCTCAGCTTCAACATGCTGCTCAATCGCGCTGTTGGTCGCATCTCGAAGCTTGGCATTGAGGGCTCGAGTGGCATCCACCAGGGTTTGTGCAGATCTCAAACAATCTGAAGCTTGGGCGGAGGATGACGATGGGAGCCGTGACATGTGGCCTTCCAGCATGGAAAGCGCATCAATCAGGATGTCCGGATGGTCCATTATGCGAGCCGGGGATGGGCTCGGGGGTGCAAGAGTGCGGGAGAGAATGGGGTTCGAGAAGGGGTTGGCGACATGAGATCTCGCCCATTTACGTGTTTTGATGGCGAACCACGAGCTGGTGACCCACGTTGTAGAGGAGCTGTACGATTATTGCCATCACGGGTGTAGAATCCAGCGGAAGTCGATGGACGGGAAAATTGAAATGGAGTACGTGATGTGACTTCAAGTGCTTTACCAGCGCCAGAGCTTGAAGGCCGAGAAGTTGAGCCTGGTTCTAAGGTGCTTCTTCTCGTTCGCTCTTGGCCGCGTCCTTCTTCGACATTGGGCGATCTATACGCTTCCCTTAGTGTAGCGGCGCCAGGTATTCCATTTGGCATACTAGCCCTCGTAGCCTTGCGAGGTGAAAATGGCGGTACTTCCGCCTTTTCCTTCCGGGGGCTAAGACCAGCGGACTTCAGAGTCTCACCGATTAGACTCCGACCAGAAGATGGTATGATTGCACTTTCCGCGCTACCTCCTCTCCGCTGATATCGCGAAGACATATCTGTGCTGCTGCTGGCATCGCTGCCGTAACGGCCATGGGTCCTTGCGTTTCGAGTGCCGGGTTCCCGTACTGTTGAAAACCTTCGAGTGTTGCGATCCGTCCTACTTGTCACTGGAGACGGATCACGAAAGAAATTGGTGGGGGAATCAGGTTTGGTATGTGGAAGGAGGGTTAGATCTTCTATCTAATTTGGAAATTTCCGGTGAAACTGATCGTGATGCTGAGCCAAAGCTCTAAAACTCCATGTCAATTAACGTCCCACCCAAAGCTTATGGATTCAACGCACCGTCTCAGCGTGGCTATGTGAACTATCCCGGAACGACGACGGTAATGGCGCTCGCCGAGAATTTCGCTTGTTGCGGGATGTGTTGAAGCTTGAAGTAACCTGACTCTCCTCTCCCTCTGCCTCAGTATCCCGAGGTAAGGGTTTGCTATTGGAAGAGTGCTCATGATGAAGATCCAATGATCGTCGTATCGTTGAAGAATGAGTTTCTGAAGATGATGGATCAGAATCCGCATGCCTCCTGACACTCTCCTTCCCTTCAGACAAACGAGATGGACCGGTTGTAGGGGTGATTGAGTGGTCATCGGACGACATCCGTTCCTTTTCTGTATCAGACCCAGAGACCAACTCCTTGTCAGAGCGAGAGTGGCTAAGGGACAGTCGAGAGGGTGAAGGGGAGACCCCACCCTCGCGTGAGGTGTGAGTGGTTGGTGCTGAGAGTTCTTGAGTCAATGGTTTGTGATGTCGAGAAATCGATGCGAGCCTTGTCGTTCGTGAGCCTGTCGTTATTGCTGCAAGTTTGTCCAATACTCTCCGGTTCCGGTCCGCTAGCGTTCGAGCCCGCGAGAGAGCCCCGCTGCTGTTCCCAGAGGATCGGGAGATAGCGCTTCCGGACGACCCAGTCCCTGTAGACCGCCTGTCGTCTGACATGCGAGCAGTATGGTCTTCATCATATTCGTTTGGCAGGTCATGTACTTCGTCAAGCTCATCTTCGTCGTCATAATAGGTAGATCGAGAGGCGGGGCGTTTGCCCCTTTCATCACGATGGCTCATATTTGGTGAAATCCTGCCAGTTGGAGAAAGCCCCTTTCGGCCCACAGTCCCACTGTCACCAGTGCTTCCGCCGTCGTTCGAGTTTGTGTGCGGTGGCGAGGGAAGTTGAAGTGTCCGCTCGGTTGAAGTAGGCTCCTTATTCACATCTATTTTCCCCACAAAAATAGCAGAAAGGGGTCGGGAGCTTGAGTTTAACCGGGTAGCAGGCCTAGGAGTGGACATAGGGCCTGCTTGACCCAGGGTTCAGAGAGAAGAGCCAACGCGAAACCTAGGGCGAATCTGAATCCGGTAACTGAGCCCTCGGCATCAATAGAAGCAAACACGCCTTATGTACGAAATCTTAATCTCTGAGCTGATCTCACAGGTTTCGCATTCCAATACGTTTCAGACTCATGTCTTCAGCTCCTCATGTCTCACTTTGGACTAGTTGGACTTGAGAGTCGCACCCCGACTAAGTCATGCACTCAACGTAGGGTTTTGCAATGTTGAGGTCGACTCCAAGCTGCAAGCCCAGGGCGTCGAAGTGAGGGATGGGGATACTCCGTTAGAGATCCAATGGACCAGAACAATGCTCAACAACTGATGTGTGGTTCGTGCGACACCCGATTAGCTGAATTCCGGGTTCTCAAGACTCCGCTAAACATTTGTTGCCTGCCTGTACCGAACGTACGCTGCGAAAACTCTACTATTTAGTATCGTCTAACTTAGCCTAGTTGAATCAATTTTTACTCAGTAAAATGTTTGAATATTTTTGCAGACAAAGGCGCAGACCAAAACAATTGTAAATACAAGCTTTGGCCTTTGCAACTTAGGCCTTTCTTCAACCACTCAAAGGCCTCATTGCCACAACCCTGGCTTGTATATATACCAATGAGATCTCATCTAATGGTTGGTATTCCTACACCCCCGTTATTGCAATCTCCTGCTATGAAGCTAGTTGAGAATCTCAGATCGTTATGCGCATCAAATGTCTTGCAACCGATGCCACTTCCAAAGGGCGTGTCGCTCTCTTCTACTGGCGCAATTTCCAGCAGACTCAAGCTGCGCACTGAGATCGACCCAAATCGTGCTCTTAGTTACATATACTCAACAGCGCATGTTTTCGACCAAAACGTAAACGAATGTACGTGCGGCGTCAAGTTTCCGCCACTGCGATCTGACATTACTGGTGGTTTTAGTCCAAGTTTACATGCCTGAAAATTTCTCAGGAACTGTCGCAGAGATGGATCCCTCCACCGTTCAACTACTGATGCTATGGGACAGGAAGCACAAGATTGAGCATGTCAGTCTGATGACGCATCCCATCTTATGCAATATGTCTTCCGTCGTCCACTCCGTGTCCGAGCAGTACAAAAAATGGGGCGTGGTTGATGCAATTCTTGAACAAGACGCAGCACAAGGCCTTGCTGTAAGTTGCTGGAGCGACGGACCGATTGAACTTGAAGTCCCGGAGCCCGTCGTATCTGATTGTCGACTTAGCTTCTTCCTTCTGGAACCTTGGTACGCCATTCCAAGTGCCCTGATAATTTTTTTTGTTGTTGAACCTGCTCAAGGGCGTTCAACGATGACGACTTCCAGCTATTCACCAAGCAGACGGTGATGAACAATGCTCCACATCGCCGCGGTTTCGTGATGAGGGATTTCAAGGATTCAGACAGGCTCTGGGGAATGGTGGGTGTCCAAACTATCACATTTCAGAGTTATTTGACCATGCTGCTCGTAATAGATCTACGATCGATGCCACCGGCTCCATTGCCGCTGGTTTGTTGTGTCTACTTACGACTCTTGGTGTTTCGGCGTCTTTTCAAGAGGTAGAGTAGCAATCTCCTGAACAAATCTGCGGTGATTAACATCGTTCAGGGTGGACATCCGCCTTCGTCAGCTCCCCGAAGTCTGGAGGAAGCCGTTCGCCCACCATCCTCCAGTGTCTCGTGTACTGGATCCTATCTTCGATGGACTGCGAAGGGAAGTGGGACATTGATGAGGTTAGTCCAAGCGCTATGGGCTCGAAGGACAAGTCCAAAGGGAAGAAACGAAGTTCTTCCCGCTCATCTGGGGATGGTGAAGATGAGAGTGGTTCGAAGCCCAAGCGCCGAAAATCTGCCACTGACTTGCCAAGCTACATCTGCACAGTTGCAGATTTCGCGTTCACAAATGCGGAAGCCGCTCGAGCAGTCTCAAATGCAAGATGACACTCGAGTCAGGACATCGCACTTTTTCATATTCACCTTCGTTCGGCTTGTCTTTCGCTTTAACTTATCCTGCTCTTTTATCCTTTGTTCTCATGTGCGTTGTTTTATTTCTTTCACGCCCATTTGGCGCTGATATAGGTTGCGAATGAAGATGAGGAGTATTTTGCCCGCATCGTTCCGCTCCGGCTGCGCTCAGGCCAAAGAGCACAAGCAAACCGTTCAAAGATCGGTCTATCTGCCTTACATACTTCACGTGCTTCCCCCGTACGACCAGGGAACCCTCTAGGGTTGGTGGCACCATCATCTGAACAACCATCTCTTCGCATTGCACCAAACCTAACAAGTCGCCTGTTGCATGATGGCATTTCCCCGTCTGACGTTTCCGGCGCCTACTTGCGTGTTCCGATGCTACTGGCCCCTTCATTGCTCGACCTCCCACCCCTCGCAATGAACGCGTCGCCCAGTGGCGGCGCACTATATCGGGCCCTGGCTCATGCGCTTCCATTGAAGAAGACGATGTTAGGAGTCAGACTAGTGGGGCTGGTCCCAGTATGACTGTCGAGGATCGACGGAGGATGCTTGTCGGAAGCACTGCATAGAAGGGGCGATTTCCGCCATCTTGCGACATATCATCCCAACGTATCATCTACGTTTGGATTACGATGTAGAATAAAATTCTTGGGAAACATTGTATTGGTGTTACGTCTCGAATACACTAGATCATGCTGCAGAACCTTGAGAACCCAGTCCCCGCTCGACACCTTCTCGTACTTTCCCGAATAAATTTCTCACTCCATCCCTTATACCCTCAACCCCATCTCGTAAACCTTCGGCTTGAACTGCAACAAGAGGCGCTCCTTCCCGTTCGGCGGTGCGGTATACCCCTGTCCCTGCTGGACCGCCTACACTCAACTGGATATTTCCGAGCTGAAGTGCAAGGCCGGGCGACGCCAAAGACGTCGAATTTGTGGGCCCTGCTGCCTGGTTTGAAGGTGTAGGACTTGGGCTGGATATAGGCATGGTTCCGATATCAATGTTTGAAGGCAGAGTGGGGATCGATGATTGGAGGAAATGAAGGAAGCTAAAACAGACGTTAAGACCAGCAAAGCTAATCGAGAACGGATGGACTAACCTCGAGGAATTGTGCACGCATGTGCCCCCCAGAAGAATTCTCATACCCGAACCGGTAGCTGCAGAGCCACCTGGCACCTGTCCAGCAGCACTGGCATCTGCGTTCAACTTTGCCACAGCCCGAGCCTCTTCATAGGTTGTCCCCCCAACGAAGAATATTATGACGTCCTGCGGCCTTGAATAATAAAGCCCCTCGCATGAGTGGCACACCGAGTGCAACGAAGTAGACCAGCAAACCTATTCAGAAGCCCCGATGGAGGGGAGGCTCCAGATGACTGAGCAGCAGACGGGCCGCTAGCTAGAGAGAAACCAGCCGGTGGATCAACAAACGGGCACTCGAAGTCTTTAAGTTTCCCTTTAACAAGCTGCTCTATCATCCGCACAAAATGAGGGGTATGTTGGGTATACACATTCTCAACCCCCTGAAGCATAGGTAAAATAAGATCAACACTGGGTGAGACGAAAGCCACTGTTTACCTGCAACCCCTTCAAGGCGCTCCGACCCCTGGCAAAAATGTTCTCATTTGAGAATAAGTCGCCTTGGCGCTTATCAGCACCAGCAACGTGGAGAAGCAAGTGCACAAGCTGCATGGACGGCAATGAGCGTATCTGAAAACACTTAAAAATTAACACTAACCTTTACTTCTTTCTCGTCAACACCCGAGCGTACAAGCAATTCGACTAGCTCCTTAACTGCGGCCACTCCTCCAGCCGAGCGCTGGTGCCTCAGAGCAAATATCATACAGACTCTGAGTTTATTGAATCCGGGTATCTTTGGATCCTCCACCAGCTTCTTCACAACACGCAAATCCGCGTTAAGACCACCACCAAGTCCAGAGCTTGTGCCAGCTGCTAAACCTTGTTCGATCTCGCTAACTTCGAGCAGCGAGTCTCTCCCTACTAAGCGACTGAGCTCGCCCACTAGGGCTACGTGCTTGCTGACATTTCCTCCTAATTTCCGGATCTCTGGATATGACTCGACGAAGCGTTTCATGTCTGCAACAGAAGAAATCTCCTGAGTCGAGGCTGAGGATGTCTTGTATGTTGTTACATATTCCTTTAACGCTTCGCCCAAGTCCCCGAAATTAGACAAAAGATGATCCCGGTAGAAGGGGTCCGTTTGCGGAGAGAGAGTGATCTCCTGTTCCAAGAAAAGTTCATCACTGGAACGTGCCTGCTGCTTGTGAAACAGAACGCACTCGCAAATCCTTTGAGATATCGGGAACTGTTGAGAGGTCTACACGACCATTAACAATGCCTAGAAGTTCATGCACCATCGCCTGATAGGTCCATTGAGATAAAAGAGGCGTAACCGGATCATTCAAGCGATCGAGTATAATAAGTAAGGGCGCTGTCGCTGTCGGGCGAAAGTCAAAAAGAGATGTGTTGTCCTCGATGAATTTCTAAATGCAGTCCTTTGAAAATAAGAAACAGCCCGATTCCTGCAAGCCTTCGAGTATACCTTGACTTCCAGCCCCAGTTTCTTCGCCAAAGGACTTATTCTTTCGTAACGTATCAATGGTTTCTTCTTAAGGCTCAGAAGAACAGCACAAATCCCCCGCACGCTCCTACCAAGGGCGTCGGCGTCCCAGTTTGACAGCGTTGAACCAAGGAGTGGAGAAGATATTGATGGGACATGGTTCAGCGAGAACATGTGGGGGAGGACAGGGGAGTAGTCGGCAAAGAACTCTTGGACTTCTCGAACGAGCTCATAGGAATCGGCGGTTGCTAGTCGCTCGATGAATGATTTGGAGAGTACGTTACTGAAGTCTTCGCTTTGCACCAAGAATGGTTTTCGTCAAGAATCCAATAGGTAACGCAACGTAAGGATCTTGAGCATTTGGATCCTAGTATAACGGGGCTATCACTTACAAAGATAGTATTCTCCATATTTTGGTTCGTTCAACTCTGCGCATAATGCCTCCAAGCTCTCCTCGCTTGGGGAGACAAAACATACACATTTCAGGTGTGGCATCCTGTCACGTCTTAAGTTGTCCACGCGGTCAGTGAGATATACCTGATGCGTAAGCAGGTCAGTTTGCGTTGCCGCCAGCGAGACAATTGGCGTTGTGTGCGTGTCCAATAACAGAACTTTGATGGCCGACGGTGTAGAAACCATCCTGGTTGTATACGTGCGAACTGCATGAAGGACGTCCATGATTTTTTCCTTATACCGTGACTAGGTAAACGCTTCGCTGTTCGGATGACGAAACACGTGGCGGCCTAACTATATTAAACTAAGCACGAGTCCCGTGATTTTTTCGTGTCACTCGACGTGTCCAGCTTAATAGCTTCTTATTCTCTGGGCATTAGGCAGGCAGCAACTGGGTCATCCTCCCCATTCCCCGGAATCTGATGGCGAAAGGACCGTTGGGTGCGTTTAAAGGCTTCGATGCCTTTGGCAAAGTGAGAATTCCACTTTGGCATCACTTAAGTGAGGGTCGAAACCAAATGACATGTACAGACTTTGGAGGACGTCAAAATCAAGACACGGACTGGTGGACTTTGTAAGTTCATGATGCTGTCCCCGCGGGAGTGGTCACAATTTTGCTGACTCTCCGTTACTTTAGTGACCATTATATCTATAACTCTTATCCTCTCTTTTACTCTTATGGAATTTATCGACTTCCGACGGGTAAACACAGATACTTCTATCATTGTTGACCGATCTAGGGGCGAGAAGCTCAGCGTGGTGTTCAACATTACTTTCCCAAAAGTGCCCTGCTATCGTCAGTGCCTTCCTTTATCTGAACGTTCGAACGTTGAATGTAGATGCTCACTCCTTCCAGTTGTAAGCGCAGATGTTACAGACATATCGGGGGATTACCAAACCAATATCATGCACAATGTCTTTAAAACAAGGCTTATGAACTCTGGTCAACCTGTTCCGGAGGCTGAAATCAGTAAAGGTAAATGCGATTCTAGAATGTTTTCCGTCTCAAGTTTTGATCCCACTTACTTGCAGAATTAAAAAGTGACCTTGACATGGCGGCTAAAACTCGTGGGCCCAATTTCTGTGGGTCTTGTTATGGTGGTGTCGAACCCGAAACTGGGTGCTGTCAGACTTGCGAGGACGTACGACAAGCATACTTGAACCGCGGATGGAGCTTCTCGAACCCTGACGCGATTGATCAGGTGTGTCAGAGTATCCAGTGCTCATTTCTAATCCGGGTTTCCAACGGTTTCAATAGTGTGTAGCAGAGCATTGGACAGAAAAAATCAAAGCTCAATCGTCGGAGGGTTGCAACGTTGCTGGGAGGATTGACCTTAACAAGGTTGTTGGCAATCTTATGTTGTGGCCCGGCAAGTCATTCCAACAATCCGGCATGGGGATGAGTGAGCTCGTTCCCTATTTGAAAGAAGGGGAACCCCACCACTGGGGCCACAGCATACTCCAATTCTACTTCCAGCATGCAGACGAGCGATGGAAGCCAAAGGAAAGGCAGTTAATGAAAGAAAAACTGGGGGTCCACCGCTATCCTCTTGAGAGGCACTATGCTCATGTGTGCACGGTCGCTCATGGACAGTTCTTCGCATGCTGACTGGTTAGGACTCAGGCTCGTAATCCTTCTTATATGTTTCAGTACTTCCTCAAGGTGGTGGGGACGCGGTATCATTTCTTGGATGGGAACCACGTCAGTCATCCTCTGCCTACGATAGGATGTTATTGATCTTTGCATAGGTCCGAAGTCATGAGTACAGTGTCACTACATATGAGAGAGATCTCTCCCAAGGCTCTTCAGCGACAAATGCCCAGGGCATCACGGCCAGCCGTGGATCCAGTGGCCAGCCCGGTGCTTTCTTCAATTTCGAGATCTCACCCATGCTGGTAGTCCACACTGAGACGCGCCAGAGTTTTGCTCACTTCTTAACATCGTGAGTTCCAGTCACCTTTCTCATATACCTTTATCCTGAAATCGTTTCTGCCATGCAGATTATGCGCCATCATAGGTGGCGTGCTCACAATCGCTTCGATCCTTGACTCAGTCGTCTTCAACGCCTCTCAAGTACTTAAGAAGAATGGGGGAAGCTCTAGTAGTTATGGTGGCAAGCTGATGTAAAGCACTGCAGCGCCGGTCATTGCATTGCATTCGTATTTTCTTTGCTTTCAATCGGGTCGCTTGGATGTGTGAACTCTGTTTTGGTAGTGGCAGTTGCGGCTTCCCTAGCTCTATGCACCGTGCGTATAAGAGTGAAACATCCATACATGATGTGATATTATCTGGGGGTAGAGTCAGGTGGACTGGATCCTCGGAGTTTGTTGCTTCGGGGGCTGGTAACTATGTAGTCACTGGGGGTAGTGTAGGATATCTATCTGTGCCCTATTTCATTGTGCCATCGGCGTCATTGTTCGTGCTCACATGGTGATTATGTCTAGCTATTCCTGCTTCTCTTGTCTCTTGCCCGGGATTTTTTGATGAATTCCGCAAGTCTGAAGATACCGAGAACCTGAATTGAGATCCGCGGCCGAGTAAATTTTCATGATGCCGACATACCTGAAGTATGTGTTCGCTGGTCTGATCCGATGTGGATGTTTTAGTTGTCAGGTCTACATTCGGGTCGCGAATTGGGCACAGCCACATTGAATTCCCTCTTCCAATAGAGAGCGGTCCACAAAATGACGAGCCTAGTCGTGGGGACGAGCACATCTATACCCCCAGGCTCTAGTCATTCCAAGGCGGATGTCACACAACCGGAATCAGGCCAAGCAAAAACGCTTTCATCCCTCAATCCCCTTTTAACCATCGACGCAAGGTGGAAACGAAGCATGAAAGCGCTTGCACAGAAGCCCCAGAATGTGCCTAGTGCATCTGATCCTGGTGATACTGAAGGCGGGTCCTCTGCAGGGCCCACTCTGCGGGACTTGCAATCCACTTCACATGTGAGCTCGGCTGTTCCTGTGTTTCCCGACCTGACTCTGGCGCACCAGGCTTGGGCACTAGCGACGCGTCACTTAACACTAAGACACTTAGATGACGCGAGTCCCCGCCTGGAGATAGGTATGCACGAGCATCGCTATTTCCCTTCCGGAATATAGTGACTTGGTGACTAAATTCCCGATACCAGCTAAACCAACTCTTCTGGCCGTATACGCTACCCTCAAGCAGGCAAAACTAATGCATAATCTACTCACATGGTTCCTTCGTAGGTTAACGTGGCATTATTATTAGAAGCTTAGCCTTCACTCGCCTCTTATAGACTCCATGTATGAAAAACGACACATGATTGTCGATGATATCACGCCCATGCTGGCACTTTGGGAGGTGAATGCGTGTGTTGTCGCTCTTTCAAGAGTATATTCATAATGCCCCTAGACAACGCGCGATGGCAAGCGTGCCTACGACATCATAATTAGATTGTGCAGGTGGCGAACAGAATGGTACCGAGAAACGGGGGCTTTTACTCAGTGCGTCACCTGGGCCATCTTTGGGGAGCCATATTACATCTTTAATCTGCTCAATAGTCACGGTGTTGATTCCTACTGGCCGTTCAAACGCACATTTCGGACTATCGTGCTCTCGTTTCTCCCTTCAGTCTTCTCTGACGCCCTCGCATCCGTCCTCCATGAAACTTTTCATGAGACCGAGCCACGACGTCCTCATGGCTCGTCCCTCGCCCCTCTTCGCACTTCCTCAGAAACCCGGCAGCAACTTGCGAATGCTCTCGAGCACATTGGCATTCTGCTGGATTTTAAGACACTAATCAACTCATCCTTGGACAGAGAGATCGAGCGCCACGTTCTTGGGACATGCGCAGGGGTTCGCGATATGCATTGCTTACCAATACTTAGGGCATGGTTCGGCGATAGAGTGAAGGGGTGGATGACAGATATATTTGGTAAAGGTGTGTTTTTGACATTTAAAAATATGGCAAACTTGCAGCACTTAACATATTAAATTTCAGAACGACCAGATGCGGCATACCGGAAGTTTGAACACCACATGCTTAAAGTCCTCTGTGACCTACGGTAAGCTGCGCCATTTTGGAGGTTACTACGTATGCCGATCCCACACCGAAGAATATCGGAGTTGTTCGATATAATCGTGGACTACGAGGATAAAACTCACCCCTTACCCGTCCTCCAGGACCTGAAGGTAACGCGAACAAAGCATATACTGATATTTCCATATTCAAAATCCTTTGTGTTGCCAGGATTGCTTGGCAAGGACAGGTCAGAGAAAGGAGCTTGTCAAGAGTCTGCGTGAATCGTGCGTTCGTTATGATTGCGCCACCGAAGCCGTCTCATTGGATTTACCGCGGGATATTTTTCAGAACGACTCGACGGCTTCTACAGCCGGGTGCCGCGACATCTGACATACTTCAACAGTACGTATCCACTATCAAAGTACTACGATATTTGGATCCGCCGGGTGTGCTCCTTTACGGCGTTGCCGAACCAATACGGCGATACCTCAGGTACACAGCCCACTCTCAGCACAATCTCCCCTGTCCTTGACCACGTTTCTGCAGGGATCGCCCGACTGCATTAAGATCATCGTTGCAAATCTCATCCCTCGACGTCACCGAAGGAAGAAACAGAGGAAATGCGGATCAACCACCGTTGGTTCGTCTGACTCGTCACCTATTGACAATGACGAAGACAGTGAGGAAGACGAAGAGGATGACAAGGAAGGAGAGGGGTTTTTGTTTGATGACCAGAACGAGCCGACCCCTATCCAGGCAAATGAGGAGGTCTATGAAGACTACACAGATCCGCACTGGATGCCAGCAGCTAACGACGCGGAGCCTGGCTTCAGGGTACAAAAACCAAGCGATATAATTAGCACGCTTGTGAGCATCTTTGGTTCCAAGGATTTGTTCGTCAAAGAACTCCAGGTCGCGTTTGGACAACGATTACTCGCCATCACAGATGGGAAGTACGATCAAGAGGTATGTACAGTTTGGTCCTGGAAACGCATGCATTGACAGTACTCTCCAGTTCCATAACCTCGAGATCCTCAAAATTCGCTTTGGGGACTCTTCACTCCATGTCTGCGATGTAATGACAAAGGATTTGACCGATTCAAGACGGCTTAACCAGAGGGTACAGAAGGATAGTGACGAAGAAGTAGGCCTAGATCTTTCAATATTTTTCTTATTGACTAACGTCATCGCACAAGCTTGTGCTGCAGCCGATCATAGTTTCTCATTTGTATTGGCCGCCGATGCCGAGGACCAATGTACAGATGCCGGGACAGTTTGAAGCGCAAGTCCCCATTGTTCGATACTTCGATGCATAGATACTAATCTTCCAGCAGTTTGCAAAGGAAATATGAAAAGGCGTTCCGATTGCAGAAACCGGATAAAAAGTTACATTGGATCCCTAGCATGGGCATGGCGGACCTGACCATCGAAATGGATGACGGACGTGAAATCAATGTATCGGCAACTCCGCTTCAGGCCGCTGTCATAGAATTGTTCTCTCAGACTTGTATGTGTATTAACCCTCTCACGCATCCTCACTGACCTTGACACTGAATATAGCGTTATGGACTGTTGACACACTAGCTGAAAAGCTTGGAAAGCTTGATATTACGAGTGTTGCGCTGGCGCTTCTGTTTTGGCAAGGTCAAGGAGTAATCAAGGACATTGGGAACCATACCTTCCGACTCCGAGACAGCGTTGACGAAGCTCCTCCCTCAATCGCCACTGCAGGTACGAACAGCTTGGATGGGCATCAGAATAATTCCTCAATAGGTTACATATTGCCAGGATCCGCACATTATGATCTTGCTCCTGAAACTCCTCAACGTGATTTCACCGTGTATTTCAATGTGAGCATTCAAGCATCAGTCCCTCCGACCGGATTACTGATTCGCTTCGTATCCTCAGTATGTGAATGCAATATTAACCAATTTAGGTCCTCTTCCTGTGGATCGCATCAACAGCATGCTCAAGCTTGTCCCGGGACCTCCACTGACATGGGCAGAGACTTTACAGCTCCTTGAATTGATGAAACAGAATGGCTCGATCGACTTCCGCAATGGAGTTTGGACGCTGACCATTGCCTGATGGATAAGGGAGTCCGGATGTACATTATGTCCTATCCTTTGTTGAGTAAATCTTATATATGCTGCATCATAAATCCTAACCTCAACTAATCGCGGTCGTTCGCCGCCACTATCTTATCCAGCATAGCGATTAAGTCCTCTTCTCGCTTCTCATTCCATTTAGGACTGATCGCTCGAAATAAGTGGTCCAGCGTGGTATAAAGCCGCGAGTTACCCACTACCTATGGTTACACATGTAAAGAGGATGATTGAGCGAAATGGCTATTGGGGGGCAGTGTAGACTCACTGAGTACCCTTGTTGTGTAAGCCTCACAATGATCGAGTTTCCTTCCAAGAGTTTTACAGGGACCTCGGCGCTTGGTCCCAAGATCTCCTTCTCGTCCTCGGTGTATTCCCTGACTCTGCCAACCGTGGCAACACCAAAGACATGCTCATCGGCAGCACGCTGTAGCTCTTCTCTGTACCAGTCGAATGAGCCGGGTTCTACCATTGTGTAAAGCGTGGAATGTTAAACCGCAAAGGACTCGGGTTTATGGCAATTTATAGCTGTAAATCAGTATAGATCGTCACGTCACCGTCACAGTATGCATCAAAAAAAATCGCGCTTAATCCATTTCACGGGCGCCTCGTGGGACCGGGATTACAAGGAAGGGTATAATAACATGCGGATGGTTTATCAGTTTTGGACGCACTGATCTTGCGCCACACGATTCTATTTTTTTTTATGTACATACAATATCTAAAGAACGAACGAACGAACGAATCAATACCAAATACACCGAATTCGATGAGCAGGGTTGCTTTCTGTATATGCTCTCAAACGAACTTCGCCTCGCTCCACCTGCTTCGCTAGATCCCACAAGAAGAAGTCAAGAATGACGCTGGTGATCTCCGAGGCAGGATGAGACGTCGAACCATTCTCAATTGCTTCCAACTTTCGTATGCGAATAATTTCGGTTTTCAATGCCTCGACGGCTAGGATGGATGATGCCCGAATGCTGATCTCCATCTCTGAGCCAGATTCTACGTATTGATGGGACTGGAGAACGCGAATGAGATCTTCATCATAGCTTAGCATCTGAAGCTGGTTCAGGATCTGTGGCACCTACAGAAACGGACAGTTAGTCAGGTATGATCATTGCACAACAGAAAGAAAAAAATCATTAGCGCACGCGATAGTCTGCAAACATCGTCAATCCCTTTACGCCTTTCGGAAATATTGGGTGCGGAATGCCGGGTTCTACCGGATAGAAGGCAACCCTGCCCGTGATTGCGCGCGACGGCGTTCAGATAAAATATCTCGAAATCATGCATATACCTAAAACTTACCAAGTTTCGGCAATGAGTATTTGCGGACGCTTCCAAAAGCGTACTGGGGGCCGCCGAAGAAACGCCTTAAGCCCCAACGCTCAACAAATAGAACAATAGAACAACAATTCTCACTTTGGCGACCCTTGAAAGTTGTCTGATCCCGGAACGCTGGAAAGGTGTCCACAACCATCTTGACAGCATCTATAGCATCACGCTCCTTCCCGAACCGCTTGATGTATCCAACAATGAATTCCTGAAACGATCCACCAAAACGCTAAGGAAAATTGTTTCGCAAACCCGAAATGATCCGACACAGAAAGAGATCCAAAAAAGGGGCTTACATACCTCGCAAAGTATGGAGCCAACTTCTCGCATGACGCGGATCCGCTCCTGAAGAAGCGGCATGTCTTCGACGGATTCTGATGACTTTCTGAACACATATTCAATGAGCGAATCAGGACAGCTGGTTTCGGAGGCGTAGAATGAAGGGTCCGTTATCGGTATTCCTTCCTCAAGAGCTAGTGAAAAGGAGTGTTCAACGCTGAGCGATGAAACGACGTCGGGAATGACTCATACCACGATTGAGGGCCGCAAGTAGACTGTAATATCCGTCCCAAGACTTTTCAGGAGAATCTGGATCCCAAGAAGTTCTCCAATCCACGGCAAAACGTTTTTCGCTTCCCTCATATTCAGACCAGAACGAAAAATTAAGCGCTGAGACGAGAAAAATCCAATCCAATGTTGGTCTGGCCAATGGGTCCTCTGCGGATCGAATCCAAGGAGGCGGGATCAGATGGAGAGGCTCAGACCTCCAGACGTTAGGCGAGTATTCCTGCCGAATCATGACATCATTGAGCTATAGCGATCAATCAAATGCCGCCAAAAAAAAAAAAACTGTCAGAAATAACAATGACAGTGGGCGCTAAATAGGCTAGAGAAGCAGAGACGTACAACTTCTGCAGCAATCGATATCCCTTCAGAATTCAACGTGGAGAAAGAAGTATGCTATGTAATGACAAAAAAAAGCATGAATTTTATCGTAACGGTGAAGGGGGCGGACAACACACGAATGCACCTCGTAAGCAAATCGAGCATCTTCGAGCACTAGGTTTGTGATGCCAGGCGAATCGTGAAGACTGACAGGTGCGGGGGACATTAAGGATCGAGAGGAATTAGCGAGACCAGCCCTTTTTTTGTTGCACGGATTATAACTGCTTGCGCGGGTCTACCTAGATGTAAAATTTTCAGTACTCAAAGTTACTTCTCACGTGCAGTGGAAGCAGGTTACCAACCTCTTATTGCGTAGGGTTCAAATTGTTGCTTAGCCACTCGGCGCCCGCTCCATTTTAGCCATACCTGCAAGTAGATAGCTGATGGCTTCGCTGTTGGCATGCCATGCAGAGAACCCATAAGTTCCTGGCAATAAGTGCGCCCAATGGATGTGATAGAGTCCTAGCGCGTGCGCCACTCGGTTCAATGCCAGTGGACTGGGAGAGAAAAAACCTAGGGAAAAATGTGGATCCACTCTCAGCCAGATCAGAAAGGTGTCTAGGGCCTGAACCCAAAGTGGTAAGCATTGAAAGCTATAGGGGGGTGTTGCACCCGTCACGTCGTCACGTCGGCCTTCAACGAATCGCAGGGGTGGATCTCACTGATAAGCCCTATCTATGACTGACAGGGGAATTTAACACACTGATAGTAAGCATTCACATAGGCAAAGAACATCATTCGGCTCAGACATAGGCAACCTAAGCACCCGAAGGCTTGTCATCATGCAATATTCGTTGGACTTTCTATGCTTTCATTGCTTGCTATTCTAGTCTACACTTCTATATAGCGATACGGTCCAGAAGCCCACAGCTTAGATGTCAAAAGGGCTACCGATTTCGGAAGACTCATCACCAAATCGTTTGTCCATTCATTTCGCTTAAAACTAGCTGATTTCATTCAAAGTACTATAGGGTGGCCCCCAAAATTGTCCCCAGTCCCGTTGAGGATACTAGTCGTTCATGTCCATGGGTCCACGGTCGTCTTGCCAGGAGCTCCCCAACCGCCAAAGTATATATGATCAGGCCGAAACGGCCCGTTCGATTTTGCCGTCGGTGATTTTCAAATTTGGTTCAAACTCCCGTTCAGCCAGGACTCGGCACAAATATTCTTTCTCGTCATACATATTTGGGAACGGGATCTTTCTTTCCCAATTGGTTGCTATCTAGCATGCATATGACGCGTTGGAGGGACCTTGAATTATTGTCTCGTTGCTGGCACGATTTGTCATTAGATAGATCGTGCTCCTCTTAATAGGCAGCAATATTGTTCTGCGTCCTTAATTCTGGCTAGCCCAATTCGGGAATTCGGTGCCCGCGGCCTCGCTGCCAACTGGAGCCCCCCCCCCCATCGACGTCACCTTATGCTTCCGTCGACGGCATGACTAACAATAGGGCCCGGCTCTGTTCTTGACACCAAACTGATCATCGCATTGATGGACTAGACGTTGCTTTGACTTCACAACTGGAAAACCGTTGCCTAGCTCGATATCTCAAGCAACATTCCCTGGGCCTGAATACATGCAAGGTGCTAGGCTGAAATTAGGCAAAACAGGTTATGTACTCGTTGCAATTCACAAGCTTGATGCGAACAACAAAATTAAAATAGCTAAGAGAGGACAAGTCCACTTGTGATGCAGCATTGGTGATGTAGCGTGGCCGAGAAGGCTATTGAATGGTAGGATCATTTTACGATCCAAATCGCCCCGGAACTTGAACTCATCGGCCGGCACCAACCCACGCGCATGGGTAGTTGTACTGGTGATAGTTGCGTACCGTGCGTCATTGAGCGTTGGATCGGATGGTATGGCATATGTTAAACATGGTAACATTCCACAGATTTAGCAACTAAATAACGAAAGCTGTGTGTGGTCTTACTGACGTCCGTCGAAGGAATTGTCAGAATAACCCTGGATATATTGTGGACGAAAGGGAACCCTGATGGGACGTGAGAATCGTATGTGTTCATTCCCCAAACTCCCCCATTAAATACGCTTCCCACTCTGCGGATCAGGCTCGCGCGTCAAGCTTGTTTGGGGACAGACCCAGAATTCCCCCACATCTAAAAAAAGCAACTAAAGCGATAGAACAAACTCCACGACTGATCGTTCCTTGAAACCATGCAGTGTTACTACTAGCTCGTTTCAGAACCAAGATGCAAAGCCCATGGACATGAACAAGCGCGGTTCAGTCTCGGCGAAGGATTCTTCCTCCTTTCCAAGCAGCGTACGGCCGCAGTAGATAGGGCAACAGGTCCGTACAAGGTGCGGACCTAGATGTGACACATATTACTTAATACAGGATTGCGAAGAGCGATTGACCTAAGTCGCCTTCCAACACCCACGACGTTGGGTATCACCATGCACGCTTCCTTCCTCCGTGAGGAAATTTGGCATTGCCAATTTAACGTACTGCTTCTCCACGCGAATGGTCTTCACTTCCCACTTCGGACGTTCATTATCCCACCCAAGTTTCATGGGCTGTACCATACCAATGCAATGTGGTGAGAAAATATTATCATCCTCGAAATCATTGTGCCCAATGGTGAACGTTTTTGTTTTGTTTTTCAGGCAGAGTGTTACCGTATTGAAACAGGTGTCGATCAACCAGATCAGCTTCCAGATAGCGGTCGTTCGATGGAGAGTGGTGGAGAGTGTGTCCAAGCGGACTAGAAACGGCGGATTCCATCGTGATCTCCCGCTCTTTGAATTAAATTATAGCAAGGTCTGAGAATCCATCAGCATGGGGAATTCACAGAACCTAGCTAAAACCCCACATCAGCGTACCATCTTTCATGCCCGTAAGTCATCCAGTTTCTGGTCAGAGTCTTGTTATTGTCTTTCTCACCCCCCCGTTCTAAAGGTTCGCCACGCACACGCGATTTCGGAAATTTAGAACAGCCTCAGGCAATGGCCAATCATCTGACAGTTCAGGATGCAATAAAGTAGCAATCGTTATCAAAAGAGCATTCAAACCGAAATACACGAGGCCAATAGCAATATTCAGATTCCGAGCTCTGACCCAAAGGGCATGCATAAATTGTAGGGCAACTTGCAATAGCCGTTGTGTCGGTTATCAAGTAGATACCTCGCTTAGCGACAACAAAAAGGAAAGGTTGAAGACCAGTGTGAATCCATTTCGGGTGGGGGGAAGGAAGTGTCCGCTAGCTACGCGGGGCGGGGCAAAGTAGTAGGCGGTTCACTTACTTGAAACGAATTAGTAAAATCACAGCATCGCTAGCTATAAATGATAAGCGAAGTGATCCCATACTCAACGGCTCGCGGTGTGAGATTCACCCAGCATTCTGGATAAGTAAATATATATAACAAAAAGATCAATGGGGAATCATAAGACTTTCCTTCAGAGACATACGCTTCTTGCGCTTCTTGGCGGGTTGGCAACACTCACTGCATTGTCTAAGATAGAACATATACCTTAATAAGACCATCAATAGGTTTCTATGTATCCCAACTTCTCGAAAATTCATTCGACGTGGGGATCGTACGTGAGAAGAGATGGCTTTGACAAAAGTGGCGTAAACTCGGAATGCAGTCGTATCCTGGGAATTGACCGTTCAAGATCGAAGCCAAAGTAATCGTTTTTCATGATCTTACCAACGGGTGATTGTTCAAAGTGTAAGTACGCCTCTGTTTCCGACGCCTCTGTTTCCAGATATACTCCACACGATTCTGGGGATAACCTTGTGGCTCGCTGGACTCGATCAATAGAAAATGAATATATCTTTCGCCTAGCTCTTGCGGTACGCTTATGGCATGATAAACGCAGGAACAAGTCTCTTCCAATGGGAAAGGCGGCGTTCCGACTCTCCAATCTCAATGTTACATATTACCATCCAGAATACCCGAATTGATCGGTGGAAGTATTCCTATCCTGGAAGTTCGGTGCCAAGCAAGTGCTTCCTTGCACTATTTCTAATTCTTCACAGATGAATTTAGCCATTTCTCCCTCAAGGTCATCATTCGCCCGCTCAACGAGGCCCCTCGAGACCAAGGGGAAGCTAAGGCATCGGACGACCCGGGAACGAGGTTGAAGGGATGTCAGGAAAACTGCCGATTTGCACGCGATCCAAAGTAGCCATGGAACAGGATGTATATGTGGGAGGACGTGTGGAAGCAGCGGGGGTTTTCATTCTCATCCGTGCCCCAAATCTTCCCAGCAACATACGGTGGGACACTTCCACTCAGAATTTGAATAGTCTGAAGATGTGGGTGACGTTGAAGACTTGAGAAATAGAACAATTTCTATAATAAACAAAAGAAGCTGTAATCCTGTGCTCATTCAGACCCACCCACATAATGCTGGATCTTAAAGACTCTGAAGTGGAGGAAGTGGAGGAGGAAAGAGGAAATGATCCTCTGTGGAAAGACGTACAATTGGAAACGTGAAGGCCCAGATCATCCTGGTGGCAGCGTTCAGGACCTCTACCGCGAACCCGTTGAAGTCCGCCCTTGGTAACCTGTCACCAAGCCTGAAGGGGGTGGTGGGAGTTTGGAATGGCTTCGGTGACGTTGGCCTCCAAACGGGAACGTAGCGCGCTCCTATTATGTACAGCCTGACGAGGTGGTAGCAGGCGAAGGGGGGGGGGTTGCATGAGTGTCGGCGGATGGTATGTAAGGTTGGAAAATAATCTTGGATAGGGCCGCGAAGGAGTTTCCACGCTTGTGGCACATTGCAAGCTCGCAGGGATATCGTGTTTGGCATGAATGAATCAACGATACACAAACCATGGCTGAGCCTTACAGTTAACTAGCTGCTGGCGGGGCCATCTGGATCACTACTTTTAGCCCCCCGCATTAGCAAGTTTATGTTCATGCCACGCATGAAGTAACGATCCAGGAACAAAACTAGAGAATTTTTAGAGTAGGATGACAGCAAAATTCCATCGCAGGCGAAGAGTGCCATGCCTATCGACCAATAACACTTGCGGGGAGAGCGTAACCATCGATGCTAACCACCCCGCGTGTTCGCCAGCATCACGATTACCTAATCCCGCTGAACTCGATTCGGATTATGTAGCCTATTAGCCGTTCGCTATCTGCCAAAAGTGCAGGGACGAGGCCTGTAGTTCATGGTACATACTATGCAGGTCCTATCGCCGGGCATGCAAGCCGGGAATGAGAAGAAAAACTATGTATGTCATTATCGTCAACACCACTAAGCGAGTACATCCACCACAACACAACCCAAAAAACCCCGCGAACAATCAATTTGAACCAGACTTTGAAAACAAAAAAAAAGGGTAGAGGCCTACCTCAATCTCAAAGGTCCGACATCCAATGATCACGAAATAAATGGTGTGAAAGCCAAACACATACGATTCTACTCATTCCTCCCGCTTCTCTCCTTCAATCCCAACCACCGCGACGAGAACACGCCTGCTCTACGAGTGCTCATTCCCAGCATCAAAAACCGTCTTACTCCCGCTCCCCAAGGAGTACCCAGAGGTGACAGGTACATGATCACCACCCACAGTTGGAATATAGGCATTCTCAGGCAACGCATCCTCATCCAATCCCTATAAAAAGGACACACCGTTTTGAGTACTTACAACGCGACGAAACAAGGAACAGAGATGGCGCATCTGGGCGGGGAGGCATTTAATGGGAAGAGAAACAAAAAAAGTACACACCTCTGCAGCTTCGATGATCTCGTATAACTTGCTCGCTATTTCTGGAGGTGGCACTCTCCCTCCCAAGATATCGCGCGCAGGCAGAGGGGATCCGTAAAACTCTCTGTTCGCGTCCTTTCTCTCGATAAGCATTGTCCCTTCCAGCGAAACACCCGCAAATAATCCTATGATGCGATCGTTGCGAAAGTCGACGCGAAGAAAGGATTGGTAGATTTTGAAGTTACCAGGGCATCGGGGGGTCAGTGTAGTAGGTCCCGTCCATCAATCATTCCGCATGGAGTCCAAAACAGGAAAATGCAATGAGACGGAAACGGGCGAGTAGCGATGGAAGAAACATGAACGAATCGAGAGATTAGCCATGTAGAAACGACGTAAAGAATAAAAGGGAGCCCTGGGCCGTAACAGTAGCAGCGCCAGAAGCCTCCCTGAAACGGACTTACCCTTTGATTTGGAATACGAAAACATAGGTGCAGGACTAGCCAAACTCGCCTGAACTGCACCACCCGTTCCAATGGGACCCGCCGTTACACCAAGATTACCACCCACAGTGACGTTACCACCCAGAGAGAACGCTTTCACAGCATCTTCCGAATTGAGAACGACGACGAAATCGGTGATATCTGCTCCGATTTGAAGACCCCATCCAAGACCTCCTGTGGCGATACACGAGGGTGCAGACCACGAACCATCTGGGAGACGAGCGATAACGAGACCCGAGCCTGCTTTCCCAGAGAACACGAAGCCTGCCTTGAGGACCTGGAAAACGGCAAGACCTTAATGTTGCAAAAGGATGAGTTGATCAACGAGCGGTCGTGGTAACTTCGAGCCACTCACCCCTCGCCCGCTGTAGAACGGATTTGGGTATAGAGTTCAATGCAGAGTCAGGATGATCGGGATTGGCTAGTTATACCATGGATTGGGGGGGGGGAAAACGAAAGGATTTTTTGGATTCAAGGTTTGCGCGCGTGCGTATATATATGGTATGCAATGAACGAATGATTAGCAGTGTGGAACGAAAGTAGCACATTCGCGTCCATGAAGAGGAATTGAAATGTGCATCTTTATCAGTATATCGAAGCAGGAATAACCACCCATATTAACTCACCGAGGAATGATTCGAGGATTTTAGCAGCTTTATCCGCTTCCCCCGGCAGACTGAACCCTTGAGCAAACGATCTTGTCCCATTTTGGATTGACGTCGAAGAGTCCCTGGCAAATGCGGTAGCTTGAATGGCAGCTTTCTTAGCACCAGTGCGGAACTTCTCCAAGAATGCCATTTAGGATGGATATGTGTTTCGGGGCTGCGTAATAACTTGAAACCAAAAGAAGGAAAAAAAAAAGCCAATTTCAATTCTCAGAGCACCAAGCTAGGGGGAAAATATCGTCCCGGCTGGTTGTTTGGCAATCGTGAACAGTCCCTCGAATGCTGGTGCTTGTGATGGGTAATCGCCGGGGTTCGTCATCACGTGTGCGCCCATTTGGATTATCACGTGCATGGCCTTTCTCGTCGTCGGTCCGCTTGTGTGGCCGAACTTATTGTGTGAACTATCAAGGTTGGTTCTCGGGTATTCGTGATAGGGAGCTTCTTCCTAATCCTGAACGGGGAAGCTGACGAAAGAACATATTTTCTAGCGCCCATGATTTCCGTTCGGTTCGAAGGAGAACTAGGCCACAAAGGCTGTTGGGAGTTGGACAAGTTGATCATGCGGAGAATTACAAAAGGGATATGGGAAAAGAAGATGCATATGCCTCGCAAGCCCGGCCAACAGACCCGATCCAAATTCTTATCCGCAGCATGCTGTAGATAGGTATTTACGAAATATCGTGATCAGCACTCGGTTCAAGCGCTTGCTTCTCGTCTTCTCTACAATACAGCAATGCCTGAACCACTTGAAAATTTGTTTTGGGCACAATACTGGTACCCCTTGTAGCGGAAACGAGCGAGCCGCAAGGGGCTTTTTGGTTAGGAAGCATGTTGTGGCGTGACGCTCAGCGGTAAGAAGGCGCTTAAGGGCTGGGCGTCTATAACTGGCTAATAACTTGCCGCATGGAATACCCAAAGCCGTTTCCCGTTGAGCCTACGAGAAGTCGAGGATGTTTCCCTTTCCGTTTGTGCGGGTTTCTTCCACCTGTCATGACATGGAATCGAGATTGGGATCGGATATCGATGCCGTTCAATACCTAGTCGAAGTGCATGGTGATCATGACCAACAAGCTGAAGCGAATAGGATTTCTTTGAGTGCTTTCAATCATGGATAAGTGTGGGCTGGAGCAACAGCTGGATAGACGTGCCGCTGCCGGTTGCGTGCTGGGGGTTCCATTTCTATGATCGGTGATTGTGATAATACCGGCAACAACCGGTGTCCATGTGACACTAAACGGGAAGGCGTTGTCCGAATTTTATTGTCATATTGTTCATTTTATCTCGAATTTGTATTTCGAACTTGCGAAGCCGAAGAAGACAAGGTTCATTTTCCGCAATGGGGGTTTATGGGAGATGAAATGTTTTTGAATTCAGTCGCTCTTTCTCCTTTTCTCTTTTTTCCATCATTCTTCAGAAAAGCGCCAGCTTTTCACACAACACGCTTCGAGACGCCGATGTACATAATTCGCTAAATGTGGTACAAACGTGCAAACGTGTCTCCGTTGCTAGAGACTTGAGCTCGTCGTGCTTGATGGGACTTGCTGACAACGAGTGGTATAGTGCCCACACCCAAAATGAAGGTAATGAGAAGGGTGCGGGGGTGGTGCGGGTTTGACAGTTCAGGGTGAACTTAGTTATCCGTCCATGTGTGAGCGGCGCATCCCGTGAGTAGATAGATGGGATGAGAAAAAGGGAAGGTTATAGAACATCAGAAGATCGGAATGGAAGATTTGGTACCGCTGTACAGAGTAAATTAGGGAAGAACCATATCTCGTCGCCAACAACCAACATTTGTACAACAAGGTGTATGGGTGTACGTTACGAGAGATCGTGAAAAGTGCGGCATTAACGGACCTCATGGGTTGGGATACATACCGATGGGTTGAATGCCTAGCTTCACCGAGCTTGTTTGAGTAGAAAATGAGAGCAATCAGAAAAGATCACCAAAAGATGAAGTGATGAAGAGGTGGGAAATGATCTGTGGTTGTAACGGTGAGAATTACAACCCAGAGGCGGAAAGCGCAACCCAGCGAGTGCTCAATCAATTCGCCTAAATACCTATCATTGTCTCGACCCCCTCGAGAAAGGAGTCAAGCACTCTCTCATTGGACATCAAATGATTATTCCCGAGTAATTTTTATGTTTTCCAAGCATTTTAGCTCGATCCGAATTCGAATCGGCACGTCGAGGAATTGCAATAAGATGAGGTTGGAAAGAAACTGAATTCACTTTTCCTTTTCCTTCCTCCAACACTCAACTCGTTCATGACACTCCCTCTCTCGTCCTTTTAATCCACCAATCAGCCTGTTCCCTGGCCAGCTCTGCCGCTAGCTTATGCAGGCTCCCCAACTTCTTATCCCCCACGATATCCGTCCGACTTACAATGCTCATAACCTCTTTGATCATCACACCGCGTCGCCAAGAGTGCTCCTCGGGACGAACGACATACAACCTCTGCCTCCTTCCCTTCAACTACGCATGCCACAAAACCAACCCCCACTGAACAATGTTCCTCCACCAAAGCAGGAACAAAAGCTAACCAAGGCGGTCGGCATACCCGCCATTACTCCCGACGGGGTCGTCATGGTCGATGACCCAGAATCTCGTTGAGTCCCAATCCTTTGTCCTCGCTCGTCTCGGATCTAACGACCATATCGCTCCCTTTCACAGGATCAACACGTTCCTACACTCCCGTCAAACTCGTTGGAGATGGCTCTTTCGGAACTGTATGGCTATGCGATTGGCAGGGGGCACTTCCTATCAATACACCCCTCTCTCCTATGCAATGCGGCGCTGGTGCTCGACCGGACTGGGCCGGTAAACGTCTTGTTGCTCTAAAAAGGATGAAGAAACGTTGGGAGGGTGGTTGGGAAGAGTGCAAACGTCTCAAGGAACTCGAGTCACTTCGCGTCATCCCTCGACACCCAAACATCATTCCTCTATACGACTTCTTCGTGATGCCCTCAACGAAAGAGCTTTATTTTGTGTTTGAGTGTATGGAGGGCAATCTCTATCAGCTCATTCGCTCAAGGAAGGGCAGGTCGCTTGCTGGTGGACTGGTCTCGTCTATTTTTCGGCAAGTTTGCAGTGGCTTACACCACATCCATCAGTCGGGCTATTTTCATCGTGACATGAAGCCGGAGAATTTGCTAGTGACTACTACAGGGTTACACGATTATTTGACGACGAATCCCCGCTTGATTGCTGCTGCCAATTCAAATGGGACCATTCCGACTGAGCGCGATGTCGCGGTTATCGTTAAACTTGCTGATTTTGGGCTTGCAAGGGAAACTACCAGTCGCCCGCCGTACACCGAGTACGTAAGTACACGATGGTATCGTGCGCCAGAGGTGCTACTGCGAAGCCGGGATTATTCCAACCCCGTCGACACGTGGGCTTTGGGGACTATCATGGCGGAACTTGTCAACCTCAGACCCCTCTTTCCAGGGCAAGGAGAGACTGACCAGGTGGCATTGATTTGCGAGGTACTTGGGGATCCGTCAGATGATTATGGTATTGATGAGCGGGGGGTCTGTATTGGGGGCGGTTCTTGGCCGAAAGGGATACGAATGGCCTCATCACTCGGCTATGCTTTTGGCAAGGTATGTCACCGCTTTGTCCTACTAGAGTTGGTTTTTTTTTTTTTCCCTCCATGCTTGATACAAACCTGAATTGACACTGCTTTATGACCTTGCCCCATTCGGCATTACCAGATGGCTCCGAAACCGTTCCATACGTTGTTTGAACCAACGGTACCATCATCACTCATAGAGTGCATCTCGGATTTGCTCAAATATGACCCTGAAAAGCGGTTAACATCGCGCGATTGTGTCAATCATCGTTATTTTCGGGAGACCGAGCAGAGACAGCCTCCCCCACCCCCCTTTATTCCATTGCCTCCACCATTGCAGCCCCAGCGTTCCAAATTGCACGTTGACCCCCTTCCGCCCATCCCACAGCATGAGACGAATGGCATGATGAATGGCGCGATGAGTCTCGCTGGCTCATCATCGTCATCCCTCCCTTCGGTTCCCCCACGCCACATCCCCCTTCCCATTCATTCCCTTCCTCGTACCAGGCACGTTCTCCTCAACCACACTACTGCGATATTTCCTCGCCTGTGTCTGCAACCCCTCTTTCACCTTCTCCGTTATCCCCGTTGTCTACTTTACCACCCACTACGAGCTTGACAACTGGCATTGTCGACCAATTGAGGGACTTGGACCTTCCGGCTGATCGGAAACCACTCCCTCGACATGATGATCCTCAGGGACCCTCGATGGATGTTGATCCAGACCATCAAGATACCCAATACAATTCGCACATGCCATCTCCCCCAAGACCTTCTCTTTTGCAACAACAGCCCCAAGCCTCGGGCAGCCATCCTTCCGCAGTACCATCGGCTCAATCGTCATCTTCGAATAAGAGCAGCTTGTTTGCCGCTTTCGGAAAAAAGAAGAAAACACTTGGCATCTTTGGAGGGAGCAACGACAAATCGGCATCTTTGCCTCCAGTTGAAGAAGTTGAACTTTCGTCAGGTAATCCTGTCTCTCCGAAACGGACACAATCGAGCAGTACTGGGAGCAGGTCAATTGATGACCAGCGACATCCGAATGGTTCTGGGTTCGTGCCGCATCTAACAGTGTCAAACGCAAACGGTCATACGATGGCGGCTGCCGAACCTTCACCAGAGGACGTTAAAAAAGCGAAAAGGGAAGAACGCCAGCGTGCTTCCGAGCGTCAGAAAGCCATGTCCAGACGCGTCATGCAGAACCGAGACGTGTTGCATGACAATCGGACTGCTGATTTTGAGTGGCGCAGTTCAATGACACAAGCTATTATTGGATCTGGCTCCGGAGCTGCACCTCCGGCTGGTTCACGGAGACCGTCCGTATCGAATACGAGGAGAGCTCCACATCCCCATCCACCAAACGTGCTTGATCCACGGAAGGACTTGCGATTGGTTCCGCCAGTGATCCGCGAAGGTGTTGAAGACCCGTCTGATTGTCAGGTGGCGCCGGATGGTATTAGAAGTGCCAAGGCCCGTCGGAGAGACACAGATGATGATCATTCGCAGTCTTCCGTTTCTATTTCTGTTCGTTCGAGACGACCCTCTGCAGGCACGATGGATTCAGACCCTGGACCTTCTCGGTCTCCTCCCCCTGCTCCTAGGTTGCGCGAACGGCCGAGCGAGTACAATATTCATCGAGCAGCAAGCAAGACTTCTTTGCGGTCAGCATTAAGCACGGGTAATAGTTCATTGCGGGGTTATTCCTCTAGTGCACGATCATCCACAAGTTTAGAGCCTGGAGTGATTACTGGGTTCGCGGATATGTCTGGTCTGGGAGTTCGAAGAGTTGCATCGCCATCTGAGATCCCTCCGAACATGCATCCGCAGCACTATCCTCATCCCCATTCACACTCACCTCTGGGGCAGACGAACCTTCACGACTCATCTTCAGATTTCAATAGTGCCCTTCCACCTCTGCGGGTTCAAGCTGGAAACTCCCAATATATCACACTCCCTCCTCTTTCGTCCATTAGTACTAATGGGAGCGCGCCTCCACACCCCCTATCCGATACGGGTTCACACGAAACTTTACACCTCGAGCAGGAGATAGGGATGGATCCAGGAAGACCACCAGGGAGTCCCATGCATCCCATGTTCCAAGAACGACCATCACTACCGCCCTTCTCTCATATTGCCTCAATGGCCGATCAAGGTGCCGAAATGTTAGACAACCCTTAGTGTTGTTGGATATTTTGGCAACGTCTCGTCACTGCACCTTGGTCCACCAGTTTTCTGGTTCTCGCCATCACACCATTCCCCAAATCAACCGCTCGTTCTGTCAATTCATCCACTCAATCTTCTTGTTGCATCTGTTGTCCCTCACTCCCTGGAAATTTTCGCCACATTCAGCATACAATGATACACTGCATATACCGTCCGTCCCTCACAACCTTTTCTGTCCCCATTTCCTTTTTTCCCTCCCATGTTTCATCTGTTCCATCACGATCGTCAAAATTGGGTTTTTCTTTTTTCTATAATGCATCTCACATAGGGAGGTCTGTCCACGCCGCTCATTTTTGTGTTTCCCCCAGAATTCGCCTTCTCCTACTTGTTCCCTGCCCATCCCACCCCTGCTTAGTCCTTCGTTTCCAAGATGAGCGATCCCCTCCTTAGTCTTTTATTCCTCTTCTTGGCCTACTTTTCAAAAGGGAGCTTTACTCCATGGACAGTAATTCGAAGAGTGGGCTGCATGTCATATATATACCTACAAGTCATCATGTAATTGTCCTTGCTAGCAAGAATAAGATATTCGGAGGATTGTCCCACTGGTCATGAGGCCGATTCCCGTCGGTATGTTGATTCTTTTGAAAGTCAATTCTACACACGCCAAAGCGAGAGATTGTTTTCGCATCAACAATGCATCCACAGGTAGCACGGTCAGTGGATCGCATCTTCGATTTCATAATCATGATTCCCGTGGGCTCCCGCGCAAATTCATCGCCGATCTTGAGCACGTATAAAGCCCAATCAGGATCCCAAATCCAGCACCACTAGTACTGATGATTTCTCATGTTTGCACCCAAAAAAATCTCACGGAAATCATGGCCACTCGTGGCTTGAGTAAATGGGCAAACAGACGCATGCAATTATTTGACCGAGACATTCCCATCCAGATCTGTTGTTTTGACAATCAATCTCACATTTGCGGCTGTTGAGTTACATATCGACTTATCCACAGTAAAAAATACCCAGGAAGTTGGATCTTAAACATATTTGCGGGCGAAGACGGGGGATCCAATTAATATTGGTATGAGTCGACGCGAGTTCTAGAAAGTTCAGACGTTTCGAACGTCGGCGGGCAACCGGCTGCACAGAAGTTTGATCAATGGCGATGTGCGTACATTTGATCAAGGTGGATAATGTCGAATAATTACATGGCGACGGCGATTATAATGGATGCGCAACCCTGGAGGAAAGGAAGCTCCTCCTGGAATCTCATTACTTATGTAATGAGGACCAATACGATGGTAGACACATCAGAATGGTAACCGCGCCGCCAGTAGCACTCTCACTGACCATATATGCGCGGATATGACTCGTAGGAGACCAGGGGCGTCGCGGTGTGCAAAAGTTGATAGCAAAGTTTCCATCCTAGGCACACGACTGATGTAGATACGCTTCGAAGGGCACAAACGCCAAGCGGATGGCTGCAGTATCATCGTCACCCAACGATACCGGAGTTTACAGCACTCTCCTCTCGCAGCGAGTATCATCATGGGTGGCGCGGCATGTTAGGGAGCAATAATGCATGCCGCATTTTTGACATGAATAATTCCCCCAGTAGCCACAAATGGAGCAAAAGGGACGTCTGGGTGTGGTCGGTGGAGCAGCCACTGCATTGAGGTAATTTGGTTTATCCATCGAAGTGGATGTTAACGAGGACTGCGAGGGTCATGAGGGTCATCGTTGTCAGGGGAGTGAAGAGTGACACGCACATATTCGTCAATAAGGGCACTGAGATTTTTTCGGTAAAGAAGGATCCTTCGAACGTTGGCAGAAGACTTTCGCTTCTTATCCGAGATCGTGGACCTTGTTCTATCTTTTGCAGAGCCGCCTCCAGTGTTTGGGCCATCCGCATCAACTTCCTCGCCTATTATGGAGAACTTGGGCTCCGTGTAGTTGGATCTCTAGATACCACACGAATATAAAGAGCTAGACATAAACAGGTGATAGGGTTTACTCGCTTCCAACTCTTCAAGATGTCGTTTCGTTCGTCGAGCAACTTGTTCGGTGGTGGGGCCTCCTGCAGCGGCGGCAGCCTGTGCCTGTGCATGAGACTGACGAGAGGCTTTATGACCATGTCGGCGCGCTCAGGCCACTCAGAAAATACAAACGCACATTTTTTGCGCCCCAATAACGTCGAGCCTTTGGGAGGCATGGATGGATGGATGGATGGATGTATTCATTTTAAAGTACGTAACCGTGCCTATCGGCATATGCCGTACTATAGTGACTCGGGTGAAAAAAGTTTGGAGAACATAAGGATGTGAAGAAAGGAATTTGTGTGACCTAGGAAGTATGAGACATCGAGTAATCAATGGTGTGAAGGAGAATAAAGTGAGATGAAGCAATAACACATAAAGGGGCATGCGACCCCTGCACTGAGATTGAACAACGGGTGAGGGAGAATGGAGGTGGGAAGAGGTTGTATAGAGCCAAAGAAAAGGACACGCGACCCCCAGTGTTGGGGTCGCATGTTTTGCTGCTGTGTGCCTATGGTTAAGTCAATGTTTGAGTGCGCGGTTCTTGCGGGTGGGTGAGGTGGAGGGTGCTTTCACGGGTTTATGTCACGGTAGGCTGGTGAATGTTCCAGTGGCAGCGAAAGGCGATGGGTGTTGGTGGCATCTTGCTCATGCTTGTTGAATAAAGGCATGCGGCAGATAGGCCTTTGGTAGAAGGGGTAGTGGAGAGAAATGAAAGTGTTGGGGTGACGGCAGGACTTGAACCTGCATTCCTTGCAGTCAACTTTTTGTCGGCATATGGGGCTATCGTTGGCGCTACCACTATCGCGCCTCGTCACTAAGAGGTAGTGGAGAGAAAGATGAATCGGAAGGGTGTTGGGGTGATGGCAGGACTTGAACCTGCACTCCTCCGGCCTGCCCATGGACTTATGGAGGCTACCATTGGCGCTACCACTATTGCACCTCACCAACCCAAAAGGTAGTGGAGAAGAGAAAAAGAAGGAAGGGTTGGGGTGACGGTGGGACTTGAACCCACAGTCCTCTGGCCAGTCCCGTCTGGGCTTACGGAGGTCACCATTGGCGTTGCCACTATCGCGCTCGTCATCCCAAAAAGGTAGTGGTGAGAAGAAAAAGGAAGGGTTGGCTTGACGGCGGGACATGCACCCGCGCTCTTGCATCTCTCCAGCCAGTGCGGCTCTGGGCTTACGGGGTTGCGGTTGATTGGCATTACCACGGTGGCCACGTCATCCTCCCTTCAGATGTTAGAGGCCTAATTAGTTTTAAACAGGGGCACCGCGTGAAGGTTTAGGCCCGTGCCGGGTGTTCGCTGTGGTAGCAGAACTCCCCCTCGACTGACATCCATCGTCGAGGCCCTTTGGGAGGCATTTGAATCGAGTTTTGGGTCCAAAAAGGTCACGTTGTAGCGCGGTTCCGCCACAATATTCCGAGTCAACTTTTTGCCACCACCACAGTCCTGGTGCAGTGGATAGCTTAGTGTAGTAACAACATTAATTGGTGTGTCGGGCAGCGGGCCTCATCTTCACATGGCGCCCAAGCGGGCTGCCTCTACAGGTATATTCAACGTGTTCTGCGAGGTGATTTGTCAGAAATGAAGCGAGCGACGTACAATAGCTTTCACCCCTGCGCCTGCTCCAGGCTCGACTCCCACAAAGCGTCCTAGGCGAGCGAGACCGGGAGAAGGCGAAGACGAGGAGCTGAACTACGAGCTCTATTCAGACGAAGAAGATGATGTGAATGAAAGCGCTTCGAAGTCTTTGGTGCCACGGTCTGCCACGATCAATCTCGCTGCACTCACGAGAAAGCTTGCCGCTCAAGCCAACAAACAGAGGTCCGATGCTGTTTCGCACCTTTTTGATCAGCAAGATTACAGCTTTCTATCTCTGCGGACGGACCATCAACACAGACCTTTCTGGATCAGTCCGGATGACGGGCACATCATCTTGGAAGGGTTTTCACCCATCGTGGAGCAGGCTCAAGACTTTCTTACAGCGATTGCTGAGCCTGTTAGCAGGTTAGTCCTGCGGCGTTCACCTTACAAACATTTCCTGAACCATTCCCTGTGAAGGCCTGCCCTCATCCACGAGTACAAAATTACCTCATATTCTTTGTATGCTGCTGTCTCCGTTGGTCTAGAAACTGAGGCCATTATCGAAGTCCTCAATCGTTTGTCGAAAGTCCCTGTTCCCGAATCTATTGTCAAGTTCATTCGCGAATGCACCTTGTCATATGGCAAAGTAAAACTGGTGCTAAAGCACAACAAGTATTACATTGAGTCGTCGTATCCTGAGGTCCTACAGACTTTACTCAAGGACTCAACTATCCGAGATGCAAGAGTCCAGCCAGGCGCAACGGAGAGTGAGAACATGAGTGGGAACGGTCTCCTCACTACCAAAGCACCCCAGAAGGGTAATCTCGTTATTGCTGGCACAAAGGCAACCGAGCAACCCGCATCAGCTCCCAAATCCGATGATTTATTCGCGTCTGTGGTCGGGGTTGCCAATGGTGAGTCGCTCCTGCGCGGGTCTTGATGCAAGTTCTTCATCCATCAGTCGACAGACGAAGTCGAGGAAGATGACGAAAACGTGCACTCGTTCGAGATCTCTGACAAGTTGATTGATGTAAGTGCAGCAGATAAATGGGCTTTTGCATACACCGTAAAACATGTGCGCAGGGGGTGAAACGTCGATGCAACGAATTGGAATACCCTATGTTAGAGGAATACGATTTCCATAATGACACCATCAACGCCAACTTGGACATTGACCTCAAACCCACCACCAACATCCGACCATATCAAATCAAGTCCTTAAGCAAGATGTTTGGTAATGGGTATGCACGGAATGCCTACCGCCGGAAATGATGTTGATCAGTGGTCTAGGCGTGCGCGCTCCGGCATCATTGTGCTTCCATGCGGTGCCGGAAAGACTTTGGTGGGGATCACAGCAGCCTGTACTATCAAGAAGAGCTGTTTGGTCCTTTGCACTTCGTCCGTTTCCGTGATGCAATGGCGTCAGCAATTTCTACAGTGGACCAATGTTACCGATCGCCAAATTTGCGTTTTCACTGCTGAGCAAAAGGAGAAGGTGAGCCTTGTTGATTTACTACTGCCCATCGCTGGGTTTGATCTCCTCGATGGATTAGTTCGCTGGCGATAGTGGTATAGTCGTGTCTACATATTCCATGGTGGCCAATAGTGGAGTGCGCTCCCATGACTCAAAGAAAATGATGGACTTCTTAACGTCACGCGAGTGGGGGTTTATTCTCCTGGACGAAGTGCATGTAGTGCCCGCTACGATGTTCCGGAAAGTTGTGTCCACCATCAAAGCTCATTCAAAGTTAGGTCTCACTGGTGCGCGGTTCTTCTGACATGCGACAACCCAGTATTTTTATCGATTTCTTAGCCACCCTGGTTCGTGAGGATGACAAAATCTCTGATTTGAACTACATGATCGGGCCCAAGCTGTATGAAGCGAACTGGATGGACTTGGCGGCCAAAGGCCATATTGCGAATGTGCAGGTACGTTTAGAACGTGTGTATTGTACGGCACTGGGCTCACCACCGTCATCAGTGCGCCGAAGTATGGTGCCCCATGACTCCGGAATTCTATAGTCAGTACCTGGAAGAGCAAAGTCGGAAGCGTATGCTTCTGTACTGCATGAACCCAAAGAAGTTCCAAGCGTGTCAATTCCTGATCAAATACCATGAGGACCGTGGCGACAAGATCATAGTGTTTTCGGATAACGTGTATGCACTAGAGGTTAGATGAGGGTCATGTGTGTGGCCGTGTGTGCTAACTTTTGTTTTAGATGTTTGCCCGGAAGCTTGGAAAACTATACATCCACGGGGGGACGCCGCAGGCTGAGCGGATGCGTGTGCTTCAGCATTTCCAGCATAGCCCCGAAGTGAACACGATTTTCTTGTCGAAGGTATGATCGGCATGACACCAGCTTTGTTGTCCCATGTTGATAGCCGAATTGCAGGTCGGAGACACGTCGATCGATTTGCCTGAAGCTACGTGTCTGATTCAAATATCGTCGCACTTCGGTTCGAGGCGGCAAGAGGCCCAACGTCTTGGTATGTCCTTGTGTAGTTGATACGTTCGGTTCTGTTAATCATATCGGAAACCACAGGCCGTATCCTCCGTGCAAAGCGTCGCAATGATGAGGGCTTCAACGCATTTTTCTATTCTTTAGTGTCCAAGGACACTCAGGAAATGTATTTCAGCTCTAAACGTCAACAGTTCCTGATCGATCAAGGATACTCATTCAAAGTCATTACCCACCTGCATGGGATAGACTCATATCCTGACTTGGTCTATAAAACTCGCCAAGAGCAACTGGAGCTTCTGAGCTCCGTGATGCTTGCCCAGGCCTCTGCGGCAGATTTTGGGACTGACATTAAAGGTGGTGCCGATGATCTTCCTGGTTCTGTCACATCGAAAGATTTCGGTGCCCCGAACGTGATAAGGACTGCCGGTAGTATGGCTGGTCTTAGCGGTGGTAGTACGATGAGTTACATGGAGACGAAGAAGAGCGCCAATCGGACTCTGAACAAGGATAATGGGTTCAAGCATGCTCTATTCAAGAAACGGGATCAAGTAATTAAAGACGCCAGGAAAGCCGCGGCTGCAAGTGCAGGGAAATAGTACAGCATGGCTGTATATTACAGCTGATAATAGTATTACAATCCATGTGGTGACACAGCAGAGGGTTGAGGAAATATGCAAGACTCCCTTAGGATTCAGGCGCCTTGCCCTTATCAACTTTAGCTTCGGTTTTAGTTGTTTCTCCTTCTGAGCTACCTTGCTCGGGGAGCCAAAAGGCCTAAGGGAAGGCCTATCAGTATCAATTGATATCAATAACAACCAGTGCGACACCAACCAGCTCCGAGCCCGCAGTTGCCATCATCATGAACCTGGGATTGAACCTCACACAGCGGCTTGGACCTGGATGTCCTTCCAGCGAGAACGCAGGCTTCAAAACTGTTGGATCAGTTCCTGGAGGGCCCGGTGGAGGCAGGGATTCAGGCTCCGACAAATCCCACACGTGCACGCGCCCATCTTGACTACCGCCACAGACATATTTTGAATCTGGCGTCCAGCACACTTCACCACCACTAATTCCTCTCTCGGGGACCATCCCAACATGATTCCCAGACTTTCCCCTCTCCAGCCCGATGAAACCCTCGAGCTTGTAAAGTAATGTCCCTTCGAATGCGTCCAACACATAATGTGCATCGCCTGCCGTGCCGACTAGAAGGTGTTTACCGTTGGCACTAAATGCCAAGCTAGTCATTATTGGCTTTCGAGGTGGGAAACTGATTTTATTCAGTGATACGTCTTCGAGAACGATATGCAAAAATGGCTCTTTGTCAAAATTCTTAGTATCGTAAAGGTTGATTCTCTGGTAAGCATTCAAAGCCACAGCGAAGATGATGCCATTGGCATCATAAGCAGCGATCGCAGACGCCGGCAAGCTGAGTTCTCCCTGTTGTAAATGAATCAAGTTGAGATAAGTGATACTTTTCGGGGAACACACCCTGGGTTTTGAGGTGCGAAGATCCCATAATTTCACTGTCTTATCCTCGGAACCAGAAAGGAAGCCATCATCGACTGGAGACACATCGAGCGACAGCACTCTGATGATACGGTTGCTTATTAAGACGATTGGGCGTATTCAAGGATTTCGTACCGTCGAGTGTGACCCTCAAAATACCTCAAGTATTTATTGTCATGCAGGGAATGATAACGAATAATATCATTTTCTTTCGTTGATATATGCAGAATCGTCGTTTCCTTGTGCGTGAATCTGGGAAGATCGATGCCATATTTCTTCGAATAAAGCGTCTTCACGTGCCTAAGTGGATAGGGCTCGTCGACAAAGCCCGAGTTACCTGGAAAACGCAGGACTCACTTGCCACTCTTGCAGCTATACAAACGGAACGATTCATCCTCGCCAGCAGTGATCAGAGTATGACCGTGGTCGTCAAAACACATTCCAGTGATCTGGCGCGGGTAACCTCCAGACGGGGATTTGGACGATGATGAGGTACTGGGTGTGTCCATCTCGATCGCGTCCTTGAAGATCCGAGCTGGTCTGAACTTGTTCTGATATTGATATGACGCTTCAGTGCATTCATTCACGGTTACGCATGGTCTGGAGCGTACAAATGTGGGTGCCATTAAGGGAAATGTAGGCTGCGAAGGTTTCTCCGCCATTTGGACGTGAGGCGCTCTCTGATCGCTCAGGGGGTCACGTGTGCGGCGAGAAATTTCTTGAGATTTGGTCGTCTATCAACCCAACCCTCAGGACCAAATCCTAGTCAATGGCACTGACTACAGAGGAGGACCGAACAATTTCTCGATTGTGGAAAATCAGCAGAACGGTCCATGAACTAGTTCGGGACAGGGTATGTTGTGACCAAACCCTCAACAGCTTCCGATGCACTCAGCATTTCCACAGGGGTACGAAGTGTCCCAAGAAGAACTGACGCAGGATATTGCAACCTTCAGAGCGTACGCTGCGCCGGGAGGCACGATCGAGTATGTATTGCATCCCCCAAGCTTGTAGCTGTGCTGACTTGATTTCTGCACGTAGCCGAAATAGGCTAAACTTCTTCACCAATCATCAAGTGACTGTAGATGACCGAATATTTGTGTTTTTTGCTGATGAGAAGAACGTGAGCGTAAAACTTATGCGACGGTAGGTTCCAAATCTTCGGGCTGTCTTGTTGCCACTCATTGCCGATAACTAAGTTTCCTTTCCATATTGGAAGAGAAACAGATAAAACGGGGAATTATCATCTACCCCGAGAAGATGACGCCCTCAGCGAAGAAGGTTCGCCTTTAGCTCTCGCAAAACTCGCTCCCAAATGTAGACGCTTCCTTTGCCATAGGTTGTCACGGGTATAAGTGATTATGAGTTAGAGGATTTTGAAGAATCAAGCTTGCTCGTGAATATCACAAAGCACACTCTTGTGCCGAAGCACGAGATATTGACGCCTCAAGAGAAGAAAGAACTTCTGCTTAAGTAGTAAGTCAGCTCACAGTTCCAAGTCCGCTAAGATAACTCAGATTCATCTTGCATTGTGAATGATCTCAAACGTAGTCGACTGAAAGAGACACAATTGCCACGCATCCAACTTACGGACCCGGTGGCCCGTTATTACGGGCTTAGACGGGGAGATGTTGTAAAAATCACTCGCCCGAGTGAAACCGCTGGTCGATATGCTAGCTATAGGATAACCTTTTAGCACGGCTAATGTAATATGTACTTAATTCAGAGATTATCGAGTGTGGTGGTGCGATCAGCAATAAGGCCACCTACACCTAATCCATCCCTATCCAGAATGGGTAAGAATGCTCGTTCGTCAAACAAGTAAAGGGTTGGAGCACCAGTTTCCCACACCTTGTGCAAGTCTGATTAGGATTGACTCAGGGAACGCAGCGCCAATCCAAATGGAGGATTTCTACAGAATAGGAGTTGGTTGGGTTGACTGCACTTGGTTTGCATCGAGTAAATATCCCTTACGCCATTCATAGGCTGAAATTATACCAATCATTTCCCACCGACAAGTTGGTAGGAATACCTGCTTGTGCAAGACATTGGTTCCGGGACGTCTGAAGGGACTCAGCAAGACACTCGGCGCCTGATCGATCCAAAATTGCTTGATGAATATCTGCTCTAGGCCGAGGAGGGGATAAGTAAAATAGACCGTCAAACAGTGCCCGACATGGGGAGTTCATAGTCATCATAATGGCGAGGGAGGCAAAGAAACCCGATGCGAAGGGGTTGCTGACACACTAGGAAGGCTTCTAAGTGGAGAGATTGAAGGGGAAATTTTGACAGTTTCGCGCAGTCAATCAAGAACCGGAAGGCCTCTGGTCTTTGTAGCGGTGTATTCGCTCTGGTTGACTGGGCGGAAATTCCGACTTCAACCGTTGAGAGAAACAATGCTTTCGACGTATTTGAAGTCATATATTGGAATATCATTTAGAAACACCATGCTAGATGGTTGATCGGTTGGATTGAGTCTAACACTGAAAGCCGCAGGTGGGATGTTCTGGCTTGGGAATCTGAATAGCTTTCAACAGTTAGAAATCCGAAACCTTGTCGGGGACGACTGCCTGGGATCCACAAGCGTAAGCTTACAGCCATAGAAATTCATATTCGAGCATCTTAATCACTCACCAGAGCAAACGAACATCATGGCATCCCAGAAGCGCCAGGCCGCCGCCCGTAGTTTGCATTCTGTCTAGGGGTAGTGGTATCACTAGCAAGTGAAGGTTAATACAAACATCATCGCACTTCCCATTGCAAAATTATCCTTCACAAGCACGATTCCATGAAATGGGCCTGCTTGACACATAGAGTTTAGTTTTGCCTCTTAATTTGCAGAATAAGGCTCGTAAGGCCCGTGTTCCTTTCCAGTGACTAGCTCCTTCCCAAGTTGGGGGGTCGATGGTGGGGATGCCAGGGCTGAGTCCCATAATGCTCCTAGAATCAACTCTTCTGCAAATTTGTGTTGGTTCGTATGTGTAAGAAGCATCTTATTTCAGTCGACTTGACCACACGCTCAACGTGACATTTGACCGCATTTCGAAACTGTACCAACCCTGAATATCATCGACAGTCTCACCCTATAGGGGCACAAGAAAGGCAACCATGCATCGAGACGCGCATCCGAACCCCTCGCTGAGTTTGGCGCTCAGCAGGGTCCGGCATAAGTAGCGTGAATTGGTGCCCCAGAGTTACTTGTAAAAAAAAAAGACGTCCCAAAGCTTATTCTAGAGATCACGTTGCGCGCCCCGTAGTAATCATTGTAGAGAATACTCTCGTGAATTAGGGGGAGGTCTCCTCTTTCTCGGGGAATATGTCGAAGGACCAGATGCGACAGATTATCACAGAGATCTCGGGTTCGGCCAAATATGGCGCGAAAGGGGATTACAACGGGAATGCAGCGTCTGCAGCTGGATGCCAACAAGTAAAAGCCAGTCTCTTACTACACAACACTAGAAGCTACTGCGCCCACGTCCGCGGAGAACCAAGACAGATTAATTATCAACCCTATTGCCGCACCTGGCAAATGGCAACGATCGTCAAAGAAAGGCTAGGAGCAGTTGGAATTATGCAGTAGCTCAGCTCAGAGGGTGCCCAATCCTGTTTGGACCTTCATCAATTTCTTCAATTCCGTCCGGATATATCAAAGCGATCGCAGTGTTGTGCTTATTTGGCCCCCCTACCATTCGAATGAATTGGGCACCCAACCGCCTAATCGTTCTGCCGGAGGGCCACACAAAACCGTTCAACTCTTGATGTATGAATTACCGCTGCATCACCACATAACCATATTCGGGTTACAGGAATGTGGAATGTGCCCATCCAATCATTCTTCGATGGAGAAGCAGTGGTGAAATGTGAGAGAATTACATAGCACGGTGACAGGGGAGCGGTGAATTGATAAACAAAAGGGAGGACATGATGTATTGAAGTCTAAGAGTAGAAAGAGACTCGAGCATTGACGGTTCCCAGTGCATTGGGGGGAGAACGCTGGAAGAATCGAGTTTTGGTTGCGCCACCACATGAGATTCACAACCGCCCACTTTACGCACCCACCCAGGAAATTGGGCAGAATTGGTCGAGCTTGCGTGAAGGCGAGACAAGATCTCCGCGGACATGACGCGACAGGAGGTGGAGGTTAAATGGACCATGGGCCGCAGACCCATAGAATGTCCCAAAGCAAGGGTCAATACGTTGCCCCGAGGAGGTAGGCAAGGCCCAATGGGGGGACGTAAGCCCAGTGAATACCTAGACCATTCACAGCCGGAGCGAAAGCTACCGCCACTGCTGGGTACGAGTCTGGGTCACGATTACCTTGCTTGCGAAACTTCTCGCTCTGGGAAGCATGACACTAAATTGTTCCTGGTTTTCCCATCATTCGTCGCACGTGTTCTTCCTTATCAACTTCCGGGATCCTGTCAGCCAGAGGCACAAGCTGCGACTAAACCTCGGAAAAATCGGTGAGGGACTAGGAAGGAGTCTGGAGACACAAGGCAGCGCAGCAGTCATTAATATTGTCGTGGTTTAATTGAGGCCCCCATGCGTGGCGCAATTTTGAATGTGGGCCTTTCCCCAACAAACTGTCACGTCACACTTGGCCTCGGTTCGCGATGAGCTTCGCTCCGCCCATTTACTACCCAAAGGCAGATTACATTGAAACTGTCTGTGACTGCATGCATTGCACGTAGGCACGCACGCGCTTATACCATCCCTAGGATACAGGAAACAAGGTCTCGAGAAGGGCGACTATCGCTGGGCCGCAAAACATTATCTTGGGTGGGAAGACGATCATTTCTAGTCAGGCAATCATCCGTGGGGATCTCAGGAGAACAGGTCCGGGGCATGCAGTAGTAATTTCAATTGGCCGCTACTGTCTCATCAGCGAGGGATGCATATTGAGGTCAGCTTTCAACTTGAAAGCATACTTGAAACGTGGTCGACCCTGTCCTTAAGGCCCCCTTACAAAACCTATCGCGGAAATTTCAACTACTATCCCATGAAGATTGGGGACTACGTCCATATTGGGGCCAACAGCGTAGTTGAGGCAGCCATCATTGGAAACTATGTAAAGATAGGGAAAAACTGTATGATAGTGAGTCCAGTGATCTGTTCCGTTTTGCTTGCGTCGTCCAGATCTGATCGTGCTAATGAAGGGAAAATTTGCTACCATCAAAGATTGCGCGGAAATCGCTGACAATACTGTTCTTCCACCCAACACTGTGGTGCCCGCACTAGCACTTTTTTCAGGATCACCTGGTCAGTAGTTTTCCGATTCTGGACAATAGCAAGTACTTCCTCATTGGCACTGCTCTAGGGAACTTCGAAGATAATCTTCCAGAATCCACGCAGGAGCTCTTTGAGTCTCAAGCGAAGAGCTACTATACTCGATTTCAACCCCTTGAACCATAATTGGGGACGTGACTTAGATGATATCACGACGGTTCCTTTGTAACTGGAAAAGTGGAAGTTGAAGGACGGCAACGTTGTTAAGAAGAGTTATATATTGGATGGGGAAAATATGGAAGGACCTATAGCGGATACAGCACTCTCGGGCGTGAAGCCATCATGGACCAGCTGTTTGGTTCAGATGCCGATTGCTCATGCATTCAGTTAACATGTTCCATGTGCTTTTTGCAGCGTCCAATACGGTGGGAGCTGATATGAGTGTGCTAACATGCTGTCCATTAGACATGAATCGTTGTGTACACACGAGAGCAAATTAGTGTGAGTGTCATCCATTAGGAACGGTGTAATAGTTCGGTGGATTACAGAACAACAGACCGATCATTTTCATCGGTCCGACGAGCTTTTCATGATGTCAGAATTTAAATTAACTTGGAGGGCTGCCATGGTATTGGAGGAAGGACAGGCGGCGGTCGATCTGTGACAAGATCCAGAAGGGTCGGGCATCATGGTCGAAGATCGGGAATAGTGCGGAGACAGCACCGGGCCCCAGGATCAAATGACCGTCACAACGCTAACCCAAATAACGTTAACATGAGTGTTCAATAGTGTCCAGTTACCCCCAAGTTCCCTCGGAGGAGTGGATCACTCACACACAGACGGACATGAGGATCCGAAACATTTGATTTGATTTGGTGGAACTGAATCAACATGCTTGATCGGCTAGCGCTGCGATTTTCAAGGCATTGTGAAGCTCGTATAGCGTGGCGATATAGCCATAGTGAGGCGGCCACAAAATGACAAAATGTCCGATGTATTATGTCTATCATCTGGCAATTTGTCATGTCTGAGGCCTAGGGATACCGGGTTCAGTTCGGAGAGCCCAACCGATGGTCCTAAATCGCAATCGCGATAACAGATTTGCTCATACTCTGGTACAGTTTGAAGGGTTGAAGATGATTGCTTGGGCTCGGTATTGAACTGGATCTTGACGCTATTCGGTTATCGAACCCCTAGCCTCAGCTATCACCAACAGAACACCGTCCTATCTTGATGAATATGTGAACCATCGTGGTAGAGCACATGGCTTGGAACCCTGGCGAGAGTCTGGAGTCCCAAATATTATCGTACATCCAGGCGATCAATGTGCACCACTCTGACCCTTACACAAAGGTTGGAATCAGCACATGCATTGGTTATGGCCATGCACCCCTAGGGGTCTTCGAACACGAATCCTCCTTGTTTTTCAACAGCTTCAAGGTCCCTGTCTATCCTTGTCTGCAACACGTCACGGAATTCCTTGTCCACCTTAAACTGAACATCAATGTATCCTTCTCTGGCGTCGACAACGGCGCAGTCTACCACATCCCGACCCTCGATCTCCCTTAGTTCCAGAATTGGATTGGAACGGAAGACGCGGATATACCGATTTGCAAGCCAGGCAGTATGGAACCGGGTGCACCCAGGAAAACCAAAGTGTGCAGAATTCCAGTCATATCTGTTCGAAGCCAGGACGAACATATTTAGAAACCCAAGGAAGCAGACGAGAAGCATCAGAGAAGCATCAATGACAGATTCGTTCATTGTCGAAGTCCTTGATAGGGGTGAGAGAACTCACTGTGCATTCCCATTCACAGTGGCGCCATGCTCTGGGGGTACGATACAATAAGCCCTGTTAGCTTCAATAGCGTCGATCATACAGGATTGGGCTTTCGCTAGCTCGTCCGGATGATTCTCGGCTCCCTTGCACGAACAATAGATCGGCGGATAGCAAGAGCCATAGATGACATCGAAGTTTGCTCATTTGGTCCAAACAGAGGATTCGTCGAAATAATTGCGGTGCCATTACCGCTGATATACTCCGATCCTGCACAGTTCCGAAACTGCCACATTCCATCGTCAGTACGATGGCAGCCGCCGACGGGGTCATGGACGAATGTAGATATGGGTCAAAAGCAAAATGGAAGATGTAGCCAACATACGTTAAAGTTATTCCTTATGAAAGTCACGCGTCGATCTGGAGGTGAGTGGCGATTGATCAACGATACCAAATATCCTGCAACAGCATCAAGGCGGCTAATTTGGTGGATCAATGCCTCGGGGAGTTCGAGGGAGGCGAGGCGAGATTCTGCATCTACCTGAGGCCATGGAGCGGAATCGAGACACCGAGATGTGGACTTTCCCGTTGTATCAACAGCATCCTTCACAATAGTACTCCTTAATTTCTCTAGCAGCTCAGGGGAAAACCTCAAGTTAATGGGGGAAGAGTTTCTGTAATCTGAGATGTAGCGACGCTGTGCAGCGGGAACATCAAGATGACAAGTGGACCAAAAATCAGGAGCCGGAATACTTTGGTTGAATGGTAGGTCTGGGGCTGGGTCATGAGATTCTCCGATACCTTTATCTGGGAGGAAAGTTTTGGGTTCTTGCAGTTCGAAGGGTTCAGGGTTCTGTTGCTGGTAGAAGCTGGACAGCGTCTTTGTGAATCGCAGAAGCTGGAATCCATCAGCTATAAGGCGTGTGAGTGTGAAGTAGAATTATTTGCGTGTGATAAGTAATGCAGGACGTAATGCACTTGATGTATGCCTACCGAGGAAATGGGATACTGTCATGCCGATGGCAGTCTCATTCGATTCAGGGAAGAATGTAAGCTTGAATGAAACGAGTGGTTTATCATTGTTTATGAGGTTGGCAAAATCTATTGGTTCGATATAGCGTCCAAGGGTGTCCAACACGACGAATGGATGCTGAATGGCGCGCCCATGACTTTTCACAATGCTCACGGGAACAGAAGAATTTGTTAACTCAATCTGTTGTGATCAGTGAACCAAATGTAAACTGGATTGTGAATGAAATCACCCACTTTCCATTCCTTGCTCTTGCTGTGTCGAAGACGCCCAGCAAATGTCGGAAACTGTGACAATGTGCTTGCTAAAGCCTCACTAAAGCGTGGGATGTCCAAAAGAGTGGGGATGATATGAAGATTCTCAATCTGGACACAGAGGTGTTGTCCATGAGAGAACCACGACGTTGCTGGTTTGAATCAGCGTCACCACTTACAAAAATAAAGTTCCACAGATCAGTTCCCACCAAACCTTGATGAGTGCGACCATCGGCTACAGTGGGTAGAGAAGGTGCAACTGAAAAATTGCTCATGATGCAGCGCGATCACCGCCGCGGAATCCCAACGCACGGGATTGAGATAGCGAGCAGAAGCTGGGACGTTATGTAAGACGATGATCCTCGTGTCTAGAGCGGTCACCAAGTGAAATCCTGGCAGCCAGGTTCGAAAACCTCAACAAACGGCAATCACCGGGCCCGCGGTGTTATCAAATTGAACTTGAAGGGGCGTGTCACAACAGTTCAAATCGGATCTGCGGCCCCACCATCGTGCCCTTTCCGATTTTTTACTTATGCAAAGTTCATCGTTCAAACAATATGCCAGGGTACTTATTCCTAGTACTCCTCTAAGCCAAAAAAGACATTTTCTCTGAGCTTGTCAATTTGCAAATGGATTTTTAGGGCCAATTTGGGGCTCTCCATCTCCGAGACGCGATAAGCAAAGGAAGACGCGCCACACTTTTGGAGATCGCAAACTCTTTCTGGGGACTCGACCCAAATGCCCGGAGGGCTGCCTTGAGTACGCGCTACGGTGATATTCTGCGAGACTTGGATTGCTTCATCTCCCATTTAGATGCTGCTGAGTCGACGGTGGTAGATGTGGGGGATTTATCAACGCTTCAGGATCCATTAGATTTTTCAGAGCCACCATATGGCATTGTCCCGCAGCGCGGTGTGATTGTTCGTGTCGGCTTTAGTTCGGACCCCGCATGGAATTCCTTTCTGGAATCCGTGCTTCAAACTGAGCGAGATGGGATCAAGGAATTGCTAAACACCGCCGGTGCGGAAAACCAAGAACAGAATGATAGCGGGGGAGAAAGCAGCAGCGAAGAGGACACCAATCTACCTGAAGAGGGTGAAAGCTCGAGCCAGCGGCAGGCTGGGCCTGCACCTTGCTCGCCGCCGTCCGAAACTTTTATCGTGATTGATCCTTCGGATCCAACTTCACCCTATCACCACCTCGCCCCTCGACTACAGAATGCGACAAATATCACCCTTTTGAGACTCTTCAGTGATTTGGACATTATTCCCACCTTGCCAGTTCCTCCACAACAGCGAATACCAGCCAGAGCTTCTTCTCCGCTTATTGACATGGATGGTCTACACGAGATATACGAAGGTCGGACCGTCTGGGTCTATGATGAGAAGTCCAATCAAGATGGTTCTGTACGCCTCATTGTGCCTCGTCCAACTACATATGGACTCGCAACGTAAGTGGACTTCTATTCACTACAAGCGAAGGGGCATGGGATTCTGATAAGGCCCCTTTGATACTATATTTCTTTGCAATTGCAGCGGCGACAGCTGGAGAGTGCGCGCACCATTCATATGGGAGTTGCAGATTAATCTTTCTGGGGGGAACATGATGATAGATTTTGGTGGCCTGGACCGATATGATGCCATGGAAAGACGACGCAATCTAGAAGAAACCAAGCTTTGTGTATGAGAGCAATGGAATTTTAGGCGACCCTTGCTGCCCTTTTACATTAATGTTTGGTCAATGTTTGGAGTGATCGGTCAGCACGCACTAGTGCCTCAAGAGCTAAGCATGACTTCTTTTTTTTGCTTGATGGTCATTAATGCGACGATTGTTGGCTCATTCCGAGTTCAAGATGCGCGTTCCTGATGTGTTCTCTATTTCAGCTACCTCAAAATCTCTACTTTTAATGTACTGTGTGCACATGGGTGTTTGAATATACAATTTTTCGAGAAGTCATAAAATAATGAAGCGGAACAAGGTAGTTTGAAGGCATCGAACTCTGAAAGGGATAGGCCAATATACCAATAAATACCGAGAATGAGCAGGTGAAGCCAAAGCCTATACAATGGAGATAAGGGGTCGACTACGAATGAAGGACGACAGGGTAATGGTATATACTCCGGTGATCGGGGTTGGTTCTCGGAGAGTGGATTAGATGGCGGATAGCAAAAGGCATTTGATTGAGAATCATGGATGAGAACTAACATTGGCGGAAGGGTATCGATGGGGACGTGAGTTTTCGTAGACTCTCCATTCCCGAAAATAAACGAACGGCTGGCTTCTGATGCGGGCTCAGGAGTGTGTGCGAATAATTCCTGTGCCATTTGAGCGTGGGTTGGATATTCCAAACTGGTGACCATAGCCCTGGTGATCATTGTTTAAGGAGAACGAAACCGAAGTTGTGGGATCTGAATAAGGGGACATTACGTAAGATGCGACATTTGACGTCGGGCCTGTACAGACATCAAAGAAACGCGAATCGTTCGTGTCTTTCAATTGTTTATACGTGCCATTGATGCCGTTTCCATTGCCATTTGGGAGATCGAAGACAACAATCCCAAGTTGAGACCCATCCCTGCATCGAACCCTGAGGGACTCGACGAGGATGACAATCGCCCATCGGAGGAATGTGTATTTATAGATGGCAGGTGTGGCAGCGTAGAGTGATGCGCCGTCGAGGTGAGGGATGGGAGGCTGTGGGACTGGCCACCTGCGTTGGAAGGAGTGAATGGGCCAGGCGATAATCCCACACCAAGGTGACTGAATCGCGGCAAGTTCTGCCTGCTAGACATGCTCAGAGATCGGCCACTTTGCTGCTGCAATGAGGACATTTGCATGGAATTTTGCAGCTGAGGGAGAAGCGAGAAGTCCGTAGCAGAAGTTGAACGGTCTTCAGACGAGGGCGGGAAGGGGTTGCAGACTGAAGTCGAGGATGGGTACGACGAGGCGGTGTCGTCGATGTTGGGGACGTTATTGGGTGAAAATGGGGACGTTGGCCGCGAACCTGACCGTGACCGGGAACCCTCCAAACGATAGTTTCCGGAAGTTATTGTGGACCCCGATGATGATGGCTGGCCCATACGTCCATACGATGGGGGTGAGGAGCTTTTACAGGATGAGAATGAAAGGGGAGGTGATGGATAGCTAATCGTGCCGTTCAGCATTGTTGCCGCACCTGGTAAAGATCGAAGACTATGTGCCAATTGGCCCGCGATGCCTATGAGCTGGTGCCGAGTAGAAACGGAGGCTTGCATGCCCTCCGTCCAGTCGTGCGCGGGTCGCCATAATTTCTGAGGTGTGCCGGTTGCATGAGAATTTACTTCACGAAAGTATGTAGGCGGCTTATTGAGGATAATGACAGCCTTGTCTTGACCCATGCCAGGGTTGAAGTCAGGATAGTATTCGATGCAACTAATGCTGTCGTAAGGGATCCTCATCTTGAATCCGATGCCACTCGAATGGATGTACCACGTCAAGACCCGTCGTGTATCGCATGTATACGCTACAAGGTCGACAGGGGTGGAGTGAATGCGTCTCCAAGTTCCTATTGCTAGGTCTAAACAAGGAATGATCGTAATGGCTACAATTTGTGGCGAAGACGCAGCAGGACGCGTATAAGTAAACAGAACGCGGTTTCAATAGGGAAGAGTATTGCTTACGATCTTCTTCCTGTAGAAATGCATTGAGTTCGCCTGGCTTAGGAAAATATGGCGCAGGTGGATAACCACTGAAGCCGGCGCATGGGCCACCCAAAGCAGAAGAGGAATCGACCAGCGAGGCTCCAGGGGCGCTTGAATTCTGGAAGCGCGCTCGCTGCTCGAGCAACTTGGCCTTGGCACGACGGTTCTGGAACCATATCTGCGTCTGACGTTCGTCCATACCGAGGGCCTCACTAATTTCCTTGCGGCGGCTAGCATCAAGACTGCGGTCTTGAGCATACGCCCTCTCGAGATGCGCAAGTTGCGTCGGGTTGACGCGCCCGCGTTTGCGCTTGCCACGCTCTGGCCCTATGGCGGAGGATTTGTCAACGCGAGTGACACTTTCAGCATTGTCATCGGAGGTAGGTTGGGAAGAGAATCGCTTGACGGTAGGCATGGGGGGTTCTGGGGATTCTAGGAGTGGTGAATTGGATTGAGAAAATGTGTATCGATGTCAAACAGCCAGGAAGGACGATACCTGAGCCCATCAGAGGTGTCCACTACGTATAGGACGAGGATGGATGATACAAGAAGGAACAAGGGGGGTAATTGCGGGAGCGACACCAGATCTTGGGCCAAATCTAGAGTATTTATATATTTATATGCAAATATATCGTTTGTCTGATATCATTGGTCGGCAAGAAACAGAAGTCCCAGGAATGCCTTAGAATTCGAGATCGAGCATCCCCCAGGGGTAAAAATGTGGTTACAACAGTGACCGTAGGGATCCTGGGCTTGCTGCTAAGAAAAACATGAGCTTTGGCTGGAACATTCAGTGCTTCGTAACTCTTGTTGAAGCAAGGTTGATCGGGTTGAACCCGCCTCCGCGGCTTACGACTCGAGTAGAGTCAGGTATTAGGATATTGCTCATAAATTTTTGTAATTTTTTTCCTCCCGATGTCGAGGAATTTGTGCCGTGCACCCACTTGGGGACGCCTCTGAGTGCACATTGCGGAACGGCTTGCCTAATCGAGACAGAGAGGTTGAAACCAAAATAAATAGTCCAATTGAGTTGAATCAACTTGGAACGCTAGATCAATTGATTTTTGCAGCAATTGATTTCCAATTCAAAGCAAAGTTTCTGGTGGAATGAATTGGTGGAGGTCTCATACCGTGATGCCTGACAAAGGGGGATGGTTGTGTTCCCCATCATTTGGGTTTCGTCCCGGACCAGCGCTCACAGAGCTGGGCTACGACTGACTCACAGTTGTGCGAGAAAAAATATTGTCCTTAGTTTTCAGCTTGCTCGTGCTGCTTGGCGAACTAGGTCTGCACACGCAAACTCGGAGCCTCGAGTAAGAACCCAGGACATTTGGGTGACCGCAGCCTGCTCGCATTCATGCTTGCTCGATTCCTGCTAAACCATAATACAATCCAACGTCCCCGATTCCCATTTTCCATGGGCAATTCACACGTTTCCACATAATTTTGCTCACTGTGCCGCCTTTTCTGCTGAGAGTGTGTTATGGGTGGACTAATCGTCCTCTCCGAGGCTCTGTTCAAAGAACAGGTGTTTTCTCCGAGTTACGAGACATCTTGGGAAAGTTTTGTCTATTTCTGTCAAAATGGGAAATGGTCTGGTGCTTACAGAACAACAGATCATTCCTGTTCCTCCTTTCTTCAAGTCCCACCCTTTATCCGACATGCAGTCCATTGCATCCGATCGTTGTATAGCCTCGATGCGGACTTCGATCGAACCGAATCAATCATAAAATGTGACCTGTTTAGTTGGTTGAAGAGACTTTGCACTTGCCCCGAACGCTGGCATTCCTACTTTCGGGTCGCCCACTTGTGATCATCTGAGAGTCTTTCCTTGAGAATGCGACATCGTAACTATGTTCACTATAATTCATAGCCTTTGTAATTGCCAACTGCTGTCGCACTTGTGTTTAACCTGGTTTTCCCACAAGTTATCTCTTTCGGTTACACCGTTGTCACGAAGAGAGCGTATGATGATAAGAACAAGGCTTAATCGACGATTCGTTGCGTTAACAACCTAGGGAATATGTATAGAATGGTAGCGTCATGATGCCAGAAGCATATTCAGTCTGTGTTTCCCGGGCCTTACTGGCATTCGCTCTAATGATGGTACTATGTACTACTCCTTTCTTGGCCCCAGTGTGCGCATGACATCCCAACCATATGCTTGCAATATCCATGAGTGATGCGTTGAAAGCCCATTCAATTTGCAGCGCTTTCAGAAGCAGGAAATCTTGACTGCGTGTTTTGCGCGGATGTATGCTCGGCTGGACGATATTCGTTCGTAATCCTCCATCTTGAGAAAGGCTAAGGCTAAATTTCGTGGTAGGCACGACTGCAGGGTCACAGCCGATTTAGTCCAGTTTCGTTGCCATTGATCTGATCGAAATACATTCGTGCACTCGCTTCGGTTCGGCAAACACTCCTGCGTCGCGGGCTCCTCGACGCACGGCATGCATTCTAATATTATGGCACTCAGCTGAACCGTGTCACTTTTGACTGGCGCGCTTTCAAGTTAACAATGGGCGCTCATCGTTTTTTTGTTGCGCTGTTCATGACAAGTTTCAGTCCTTTGCAACTTGACGTCACACCTCCACTCTGGAGCCGTTGATCCCCATCACACAACTGATGATCTTGACCATCATTTTTTTCCACGTCGATCAACGGGTCGGAGCCTTACTTAACACAGATGGCAGCACTCAGTACTGGGGTAGATCCCGCTCGTGTTACTATCTTTGCCCTCGGCTTTACTTCGGTCAGGGCTTCGACCACTGCCTTGCTGAAACAATGTAACGGTACTCTAAGCTGGACTGAATTCCAGTCCATTCATTTGAGATGTCTTGATTCACCTTCGACTCCGACGAGTGGCTTCGCGGATTGCACGGTTTTTGTTTGAGAGGATGTCCTTCCCCAAGCAAACACCACCATGTCGAGTGACAGGATATCGCAATGCACGATATGCATCCTGGAATTGAGATTCTCTTATGTGTTATGCATAGCTTTTCAAGATGATCATTAACCGAAAAAAATGAGCTAAGTAAGACCCCCAAAAGAGTGGTCCATAGCGTAGTGGCGCACTGCAGGTAGTGTCTCTATCGACATGTCATTACACGCGATGATCAATGGCAGCGCGGAATTCACTACATATATTCCTGAAATGGGTTTTCTGTCTTGGACAAGGAATCGGATGAAGTCGGATAAAGGTGACAGCATGAGTCAAGAGCACGTGCACTAGAACAGCATGTGGCGAAGCGGGCGAACGTTTACACGGCAAGTTGGGTCCTGGCGACGAAACCGAGAAACCTCTCATTGCGATGCAAACACCCACAGACGGATGATCGTAACATTGTTGTACTGGATACAGGCACTGATGCACATGTTCAACTTTCGCCAAAAGTGCGAACCTCACTCCAATTGGGTTGAACTGGATAGTGAATAATTGATCGAATGATCCTTCAAAACCAAGGCATTTCTCCGATAGGCTCAATTTTAATTCTGGTCTTGTCGATCGTGCGAGTCTCTGAAGCGACGTCGTTGCACGCAAGAAGTAATGTCCGAACCCCTTAATCTTTATGTGCTCCCTGGACAACCTGAGAGTATTTACCCTCGTCGCTTGTTTATCGGTCGATGCTTCGCGCAGCTAGCTTCGGTCGTAATCATCTCCGATCTCTGCTTTCATATATTGTCTTGCTTCTGTCCCAGTGGGATGTTGGCGAGGTTTGATGGCGAATCAGAACTTCACTTGGCGCCTGCACACTATATATCCTCGCGTTGTAATTTTCCATAAGCGTGGGACCGGTGCGGTCGTTGCATGGCATGTAACGGTCCGCTTCGTTAGACCAGCTAGTTCGATTTTTTCAATGGCCTTGACCTACCATATGCTGATGAAGCGGGGGCCAGGAGTTTCCTGCCATAATGCCTTTGTATATGTCCCCCCCCTTTCATCCTACGAGGGAACCCTGTATCCAACTTCGCCCTCTCGATTGGAATTGTGTGAAAGCTCTCACCTTGGGAACTTCCATGACGATTTCTGGGTGACGTCTTTGTGATACGCAGTGTCCAGTATATGCGTGCTGTGCGCCATCATTCTAGCCGCTGAGCTAGCCACAGCCTAGATCACGGAGTCGCTTATTATAAGGGCATTACGCTATTCGATCCTTACAAAAGTCGTGCTCGCATGGTTTCACTCAGGGAATGGGGTTACTCTGGCTTTTATCAGGACGGATCGTCATTGGCTCCCGCGTCGAAGCGTCATGGGTTGTGGGCCCAACGGCTATTGAGGCCAGCGGTTAGGCGATATGGAGTGACTGGTGGGACCGAAACCTGTCTCATAATCGTCGGCAGGGCCTTCCGATCGTTCCCCTATCCGACATTCTGGTCACAAGTGAAACCCCGCGTAATGGACCGGGTGGATCTCGTTGGGGGACATTGTGAACCCCAGTGGGAATGAATCAGGATGGCAATTCACTGCTTTTTTGTGTTGTACCGATCACAGATCACGCTGTGTACCCTTCAGCGCCTATCTTGAATGCGTGGATTCTGGTCTTCCTTTCTGTTTCTTGGTTCAATTTTTCCACCACCAGTACGAAATTCAGTCGTCGGAAAATTACGAATTCGACCGGTGACTCGTCATCTCCAGTTCGCTTGCTTTCCTTGCTTTCCGGGAATCTGGACACGTTCAGTAATCGATCGCGCCATTCGGTCGTATCTGAATGGGACTCAAAAAAATTACTTCATTCATTAAACATTCTTCCGCAACCCAGATACCACTCTGAATCCAAACTCAGCCAAAAAGGCCCCGATGAATTTCTCTCGTTCTGTGTCGCCTTAGGGGTCCTCACGGTAATTGATCGCGAAATATTGTCCAGCGAGAACCGTTTGTCCGCTTTGTACCCCTGCCGTTCTCGATAGGGCTATGTAGCGGCACAGGACACGCTGATAGCGGGACTTATGTCATCCTGGAGCTAGCCGGATTGGTCCCTCAGGAAACATGTTTATTCGCCGGGTTCACTTCAGCAAATCGGGAAAGCTCAACGTCATGTGGCTCGGTGCGTTAAGGGGCCGCTATCTTGTGCGCTCCTTACTTGAGGTACGTCCGCTCCCATGCCCATTTCCCTCAACTCCCTTCTCTTTTCTTATGTAAACACCACACACACTCCTCACAGTGGTGCAACTTGATGAATTTAGCCACACAGCACATCGCTTATCGATCGTGGACTACGGATTAGATCAGGTCATTCGGGGATTCCGATCCTCTTTGTTTCACTCCACCTACGCATTTACCAGTTGCTCATCTGATGAGGGGCCGTCCAGGAAATCCCCTGTTTCACGGTGCTAGAACCCTTGCGCATGGAATGCAACACGCGGTGTTTATGTTGCCCCGTTTTTCGCGCCCAAAGTCTTACAACCAGCCCGCTCTGTTGACACTACACTTGCGGAAACGGGCCCGTTAGCCCTGACCGCCATACAGCTTCCTTCTGTACTATACCCTATTCTGAGCCGGACCAAGTGCGCCACTGCTGCTCGCAGCAACTAGGCACCGCTATTGAATGTGCACCAATGCAGATCACCATAATTCAATCTTACTGATAAGGGATTTTACAAAGCAGAAAGGGGCGGCGTGGATTTTCTGTCGGGCACTGATGTCCAGGGAATGCTGTGGCGCAAAGAGGGGGGCCAGATTGTCGTCGGGAGGATCAGGGCTTTTCCGCTGCAATTGTGTCGTACGAACCCACCTGTCCGATATCGGCCCTGTGCAAGGATCGGGTTGCCCTGAAGGATTTTGTGCCACGAGAGGCTGTGACCAGAGAGTGCGCCGCTGTAGAGGCGGACATCAAATTTAACGGGATGAAGTCATAAGCACGGCGTTGCACTTGTACAAAAACGTCCGGCGCTTGGGTCGCTATCACAGGTATTGTTGCGTCCATCGATCTCATGCACCGGGTGAATGGTTTGACAAGGGCTAGATTCAGCTAGAATTGATGGATTTACGTTTCACGAAACCAGTACCAAGTACCAGACTGCACACTTATTCACGATGGGATTGGGACGAGGGTTACTCAGGTACCTTTATATATCGTCAATGCATTGGGCCTCGAAAGGGGGCTATGATCGGTCAGCAGGCAGCCTCTGTGATTATTCACGAGGGAAGCCACAAAAATTCACGGACTTCTGGGGAACAGGATACGTTTGGCTCAGGCATTTCGCATAGCTTCAAATGGGGTTGAAACGGAAGCTGCTGCGAGCATGCATGCACGTGGGTTGCTACCTAGACCAGGGCATGAGTCGAAAGAGTCAGGTCTGTGGTGGAGCTTTTCTTGATGCCAAATGGAGGACTATCAGTGGATCACATCAAGACAGCCATGGACGTATCGAACAGGGACTTAATTCTTGGTGGATATGGCCTACGACAGCACTGTTACAACCCAGTAATTAAAGTCAGGCCAGTTTTGAAGAAAAAAACAAAAGACGGAGAATCTTAGCCAATGTGTGCATCGTGTGTACGTGTATGGATGTAATTACCCCGGAGCCGAGAGAAACGAATAAAAGTTAACGTTTGCAACACAAGTCGGGTATAAAGGAACAAAGTGGAATATTATACCAGATACCACGACGGAATGATAAGGGTAAAAAATCGTGGGAGATATCAGTAAGATGCACCAACCCAACCGGGGACAGTAGACCGAGATGGTGTGAGGAAATTGAATTGGAGGAAACCGCCACAGTGCAATGGCGTGGATCTGAAAACAGTTTGGAATATATGCACAATCTTGCACGACAAAAGTCGCTGTTGAGGTTCCATCGCAGATTCGAACCTGAGCAGAGGTGATAAAAAATGCGCGGCGCCGGTCCAAATCATAGCACAAAACGTAAAAGGATGCCATTACGCGCCCGTATGTATCCGGCTAGGGTGAAGGATGTCGTATAGACAGTTGAAATGAATCAGCCATCAAGGTTGGAAGGAATCGTGGCTCCGAGCTCTGGAGGGCTGACGAGTATGAGACTCCGAGAAACGAAGAAAGTAGCGGAGAAGTGTTAAAAGAATGACGACCCAACGTGATGACTGCAACAATGCCAACGAAGCAACTTCAGCGAAGTGACAATAGATAGAGGTTCTCCGACATACCAATGACAATAATGACGAACGGTCTGAATTCTTGAAGGAGTGACTAGAGTGGCACATATGACCACTCAATGGATTGGAAAAAGTTAGGGGAAATACGCTAGGTAATTGCCTTGGGACAGAGGTGCTGGAAGATCAGCTAGAGGTTCGGTGGGTATCAGGGGATTCTGTTGACTGTCAGGGGGTATATAATCCGATGCAAAGCCACTGTGCATTGAACCGGGCCCGTCTATTGCTCGCTCTGGTGAGATAACGTCCGATGACACTGCGTTCATGTTTCTGAGAACATCGAAATCTACATCCTCCATGCTTCCCATGTCAACTGTGGTGTGCAAGCCATATTGTGTGAGCGCAGGGTCTGGAGGAAGCTGATACGGCAGGCTAGTATTGGGTTGCGTCAGGGGATGGGGACAAGGCGAGGATGGTGAGTGCATTCCTTCATGACCAATATGCGAGAACTGTGACGAGTCGCTCTGGTAATGGCCCATCTGTGGGGCACTGACAATATGTGACATGTCACTCGTGTTGGGAGTAAAAGACGAGGATGTTCCAGGGCGGGATGGATAATGGACAGATGAGGAAGCAGTGGTAGAGGTGTAACGTCGTGAGATCGGGCGTGCAATCGGAACTGTAGAGGCGTCACCTAATGCGACATCGTCGAGCAGATCTGAGGAGGGGTTGAAGGAATAAGGTAGGAACTCAAGATCGGAGAACGTCTGATGATCTGTGCGTGGGCCTCTCTGCTGTTCGGCAAATGTTGATCGGCGTGACAGACCAGCGGACACGGCAACGCGTGTGGGGAGTGAGTGACGACGAGGCTCGTAAGGTGTGGGGTTGGAGCGGGAACGTCTGCGACCATGACCAATGTGCGAGCCACGGGGGCCGAAAGGATCCACGTACGAAGATGGTGGTGCAAGTGCAGAGGCAACTAGTCCTACTTGGGGGAGTGCAGGGGTTGAAATACTGTTGACTGGCGAATGTCTCGAAGATGAAGGGCCAGAACTTGAAAAAGATGAGGAGGACCGGTTGGCGGCGGCATACATAGGTGAGAAAGGATCAACACGCATCAACGATAAGACCTGCTCCAACAGAGCAGCAGCCCCAACAACCTCATGGCGCAAGCACGACGTAGCCTGCCGACCTTCTGTCCAATCATCGCAGGGTTGCCAAGTTCGTAATGGTGCTGATGGAGAATCACTTGGGCTTGCCGATTCACGAAAGAAGGTAGGAGTTTGAGTGAGATGCAGAGCAACTCGCCCTTGCCCTGGTTGTGCATCGTCAGCATATTCAGTCGCACTGATAGACTCGTAGGGGATATCCATCTTAAAACCCGTTCCCGCAGAGTATATGTACCAAGAGAAGGTCCGTCTGTTTTCACACGTATAACCCAGGAGATCATAGTGGGCGGCAGATATACGACGAAATGACCCTATCGATAAATCCGAGCAGGGCACAACGAATATGGCTTACCAAGCCAACGCAATGAACGTATAATGAGAATAGATATGAGCGTTGTTAAGGAAATGGCTATATAAGAGTGTCCCTGATTCGGTACTCACGATCGTCTTCATGTAACATCGCACGCAGCTCCGGGTCCGACAGCGTCGAGGCTGACGAACTGCCCAAGGGGGAAGAGGGATCCAATCGAGGATGGCCTCCCAATCGACTGGCACGGGCACGCTGTTCGAGGAGCTTTGCTTTCGCTCGGCGATTTTGAAACCAGACCTGCGTCTGACGCTCTTGCATACCCAGCATTTCAGTAATCTCCTTTCTCTTCGCAGCCGTGGGGCTGCGGTCCTTTGCGAATGCCCGCTCCAGCTGGGCTAACTGTCCGGGTGTGACTCTACTTCGCTTCCTCTTGGCCACACGCCCACCACCACCACCACCACCCTCCATACTCTGGCCTTCTGATTCACCAACAGACTTGCTGGGTGTTCCAACCGACAGATGTGAAGCGTCGGAAGGGAGGTGGTCAATGTAACTACAGCCAGCCGAGGAAGAGGCATCAGGCAAGATATCTGTGGAATAACGAGCATCCTGGGTCTGCCCAGTGACCTGTACTTCGAAGTGGCCATCGCCGGAAGGCCTCTCGATAGACTCTCCCCCGACTCCAATGCTTGGGAGGTCAGTCAAGGTGAGGATCGGAGTTGGTTCCGTATGACGTCGGGATCTAGTTTGCGCAACGCCTTCAGCAGACTGTCTTTCCGCGTACGGACGTTCTGTGCAGACACGAGCTATCGAGTTAGTTTTTTTTGACATGTCGAACTTTAAAAGTGCCTGTACCATTAGCCATGTAAAGAGGGGTCAAAGGGGAGGAATACGGATTGTAAACCTCCCAATTGCGCAAATACAAGTCCAGTGTCGCTGCCAGGTTGGCACAGATGCAACGTCAAGGATACGTGGAGGATATGGAAGGAAAAAGAGTTAAACTGAGATACCGTCAGGCAGAGGCACGAGACCAGGATTGAGGTAGTTGGTTCTTTTTTGGGGAAAGGAGCTATTCAACGTATTTTGTTTCCTACAGCCAGCTTTCGTTCTGGGAGTTGCTATCCACTGTACTGTGACGCGATAAACGCGTCTGGGGCACCGCTGACCAATGCTGGATTGAAATACAAGGCGTTGCAGACGATGGGAGGGCTCAGCCGAAGATGCCCGTTTCAAACGAGTGTGGTTGTCCTTAATGCCGTGTTCAACTCAGATAGCAGCGTTGCACGCTATACAGGAGGAAAGTGTGGCGCTTAAGTGGACGCGCGGGGATGTCGAGAACGAAATGAGGAAAGGTAGTGAAGAAAGATGCGGAAAAAGCGCCGGATTAACAGAAGTAATTGATTGATACAAATCGGGAACAATACAGTTGAGAAAAGATGTTTCTTGCATCGACTAGCCCGCGTACCTATTTGGTCAACCGCTCAGGAATCACAGAGGCACTGACGTTAAGTGAACAATGTAAACATGCACAATCCGACTGTAAACAGGCAGCGTCGAGCGCTTGATGCATGCATATTCACCATTGGGTCAGCCAGGCACCAAATCGGCAAATGCCGAAAAACATTCAGTCACTGAGCAGCCACCACCACACATGCCCCATTGGAGCGCTCCCAAGCCATCACTGCCTGGGCTAACCCACAGTACTGCGCTAATGTGAAAATTCAGTGGAGACTGCATAAAAGCTCTGTACCTTCCCATACCCACACACACCATCGCTTAACTAGTACTTGCGTGGCCAAAGAGCGCCAAAATTATACCGTAACCACAAACAAGGCACAAACAATAAAGGAAAGAAAAAAGGCATACAAACCCCAACAACAAACCGAAGCACGCGCGCTGATCCCCCTTGCACTATCCATACCTTAAGGGCTTTATCCTATTATGGTGACCAGAAAACCTTTGTGATCGTGCCTTCAGTATCGCACGCGTTTGGGATCGCGTTCATCTGCGCCGTCATAATCCCTCTTCATTCCTCCGCCAAAACCACCAGGACCACCGGGGTAAGGCTGGGCGCTAGGCGGCTCCCCATATCTGGGAGGTGGGCCCTGCATGCCCGGGCCGCTCGGTCCACTGCTGAACCCACCTTGAAATCCTATTCCACGCCCTCGGCTGCACAACGCAATTAGCGCGGTTGTCAGGGTGGGACAAATTGGGAAGAAGGGTCAGTAAATAGGTCCCACTGACGGCCTTATGTGCGGATGAGAAAGAAAAACAAAGTATCGAGCGAGAAAGGAAAGTAGAGTTGGAAACGGGGACCTGACACCCCAATTGCCCTACCAAGAACCAAAAATGAGAATGGGAAGACATCTAACCTGTATCCACCACGGTCTGGACCTCCATATCCACGGTCTCCCCCGCTGTAACCACGATCACCGTAACCGATACCCGGCCCACCTCCAAATCCACCTGCGTGAGGGTTGACGTGAGCGAAGCAATGAACGGGAGAGCAATCAAATAAACATACCTGGTGGGCCCCCTCGGAAATTTCCCTGGCCACGATCACCAAACCCTAGATGAATGGGATGAATTCGGTCGATATCAAATGTGCGTCTAAACAAACCTCGGCCACCTCCGAAGCCTAGAGCATATGTGAGCATGGAGAAAGCACCATGGTTTTTCATAATACCCACCCGAACCGCCACGGTCGCCGAAGCCTTATAGCGAGATGAGTGTGAAAAATGTTCTGCATTGAGAAAAGAATCAGTTACCTCCACGATCGCCAAAGCCTGAAAAACTAGTGAGAAATCAAGTTGTGTTACGATAAAAGCGGGTCAGTTACCCCCAGGACCGCCGCCCCTGTCGCCAAAGCCTCCTTAAGGTCAAGCGAGGTTAAGATGTTGCCCCTGCAAGAATTGGCATGAATTACCTCGAGAACCGCCGCGGTCTCCATAGCCTCAAAACAACGATGTCAGGAATCAGTACATTCCTTAGAAAGGGCTGAGCATACCTCGGTCAGGGTCGTAACCTGTTGTCCGACAATGCTGAGCGCTTCCATAATTCGTCAGAACCACAACACATACCTGGGCCAGAGCCACCTCCATACCCTTCATGAGACCAAGTTAGACCTGTTGAATAACTGCTCCATTAAGCTGGTTCTCTCACCGCCGCGATCACCGCCGCCACCTCCATAGCCACCCCTAAACCCTCTGTCGCCAAATCCTCCACCGCGACCCCTGAGACCACCACGATCACCAATGCCACCTCTTCCTCCTCGAGAACCACCGCGACCACCATGACTAGGAGGCGGTTCTGCTGCCACCTGAGGTTTAGGTCGTCCCCCAAGCCCGCCACCTAGACGACGCGGCTTCCAGCCCCTGACAGTCCGCCCACGTTCAACATCCACGAGGATGCGTTTCCCGAGAATCATCACTCCCTCAGCATCCTTGTATGCGGCTAACGGCAAAGGAGATATCAGTAGCAGCCTGACATCGAACAAATTCAGAGCACCTTTCATATCTTTCTCCCGTTCATATACAATAAATGCATATCCACGACTGCGGCCCTTAGTGTCCTTAACAATAGTAAGATGTTCAATGGGTCCATAGAGTTCGAACTCCCTTCGTAAATCGGATTCCTGTGCGTTTTTAGACTGAGGCATGGGAAGGAGCGGTGAGCGCGCCTTTGGCACCTCGATTCAAACAACACACCACTTACGAGACGAGCGATAAAAAGAGTTTTGTACGGATCTCCTGCCGCATTGGGGTTTGCAGATGGTTTATCTACAAAGCTCGCAGGCCTCGACGTGAGTTTCAACGTGCATAGAAAAAAAAGAAAGAAAGAAAGAAATGGCCAGACTCACAAGCCTCCGTAGACTTCTCAAAGGCCTCCTTTTTCTGCTTAGTCTTTTCCTCCCTCCGAATCTGTCTTTTAACTTCTTCAGCATACGTGAACTTCGATTCTTCGTCATCCGAGTCAGCGGCGGCCTCCCCCTCCTCGCCTTCTTCCATCTTATTTCCTTTCTCTTCCTCCCGCTTTTTCCTTTTCGCCTCTTGCCTGGCACCTCGTTCCGAATCAATCACAGCATTGTTAGCTTGGATTTCAGCCAGTAGTTCCGCAACCCCAGCAACCGTCTTGGGCCGAATCTTGTCAGGCGAGTGACCGACTGGTCTGACATACGGTAAGGGGGGCGTGGCGCAAAGAGCTTCAGCAAATTGGGAGGCAGAAGATGTGTCATAGCGCCAGCAAGCTGTTGAAGACGAAAATCCCGTAAGCACGTGACAGAATTTGATGTTGTGTCTATTTAGGAAAGCGCAGAGACAAGGCAGACGATAGATAGATTAATCGTGTACTGGTACAGGAACAATAAGAGGATGCAAGTAGAGCAAAAAGTTGGAAAAATCCATCAGCCCATAAGTTGCGAAACATCGCTCGGAGGATACTTCGTCTGAGCAAAAGTAAGTAACCTTGATAGGGGTAGGTCACAACTGTTAAACGCGAATGGAAGAAATAGATACCTTTTGATACTTTGTATATACTTTCGACTAACTTCGTCATTGAGGACATGTGCCACTTGATCTATCGAGATCTTCTCTCGCGCTGAGCGTTCGTGAATACTTCAAGTTATCATCAGATCGAATGTCTGTGTACACAAGTCGTGTTACTTACCCGACCATAGTGACACCGATGGGCCATGGAGCATTGCCAATGCTCAACCGTAAATATGAGTCATTCGCTTTTTGATACTGTCGCGTTTGCATATAATGCATTATCTCAGTAAGACGCGCAAGCACGTCGGCGGGAAGATTCTAAATTTTCGTGAGCGTGGAGATGACGGTAAGGGAAGTTCTTCTGCACACCCGTTGTCGGAGCTGTTTGAACAGAGGCTTCAAATATTCGCCAGACTGAACCTGGGTTGCCGCCGCTCGCTTGCCTTGCACTGAATGCTTGATGTCATCTGCGGGGGAACGTCAATGCCACTTCTCCCAAAGCCGGACGTTAACTTACCTGGGCGTTCAGCCATGTACTGTTCCCATTCCTTCAATTTCCTTTTGATGGCATAGTATATTAATGGGTAAAGTTTATCAGGGTCAGTTTTAATGAGTTCCAAATCGATCATCTGTTCCTCGGAGACGCCACTGGAATTGCCAGTACCAGTGGCGAGCTCTTTCTCGCCATTAGGCTGGTCCTTCCCAACCAGCTTCTTCACAGCATCTTCAACGTTCAGTCCCTTTTCCATGTGCTCCATAACGCGTCGGAAGTCATTTAAACCTGCTCCTTTCTCGGCTCCACGCTCCTCCAAGAGCTCTAGTGCCCGTAATCGCAAACGGCGATCTCGATCGGACTCTGCGAATAGGCGTATCGGTTGGCCTCTTGCGCGGAGTTTGCGTATGGCATCTTCGTTCGAAATGTTATAACCTTCTGGTTTCAAAGAGTCGATGACCTTCTCAGGCCCTTTTTCACTGGGCTCAGCTGAAACAGACTTTTCCCTAGGACTAGCCGCAGACGGTGGTGACTACTTAAATTGGACAATTCGACGTCTCCGTACCAGAAAGGGTGAATACGCGACATACCAACAATGCTTTGGATGGCGGATCAGCAAGGTTGATGTCCCCCTTAAGCTTCTCAGCATCGCCTCGACGCATGTACTTGCTCGGACGATTGGCAAACTCCTCTGCCTGTGCCTTGCGCTTTGCGGCTATTTCAGCCTTGAGAGCGTTCATGCTGGGAGGATTCGGTCAGCTCTCGCGCCAAGGATGTTGATCACGTGCGAGAGGCGTCGAGACAAACAGTTCGTAACAATATATCAATACCTCCAATCGACAAGCACGTCGCGTCACGGGCGTGGAGAGTCCTTTCTGGGACGATATGCGTCGTCGAAATGGCTCGAGAAAGGTTCCAGGTGTTATTTTGCGCGATAAGCCTAAGCAACCACGCGGTGTGACGTGCGATGTGATGTCCTCTGGCGAGGTCGAATTTGATTTAGGTGGGCTTTCAGTATTCCTAACTATTGCAGCTGTCTTATTTGGCACACAAGACCATTCTGGGGGCGCCCTTGAGATATATACTGCGCAGGATATCCAAACTGGTGAGAGACCGTTCCATGGCGTGAACGTCACTTGTTCCGCGGTTTCAAATAAGGTATCCCTCGCCGCCTTCACTCTATGTTGAGCAATCTCCTCACTGCTCTTCAGGGGGACTTGTTTCGATTCGTTGAAGAGCTTGGAGGGACGTCTTCCCTGGATCTAATTGACTCGACAACACATTTGATCACTCATGGCCCAGGGAGCGAGAAGTACAAGGTTGGTTGACACCTTCAAACACATTCTCTGATTGAATGTTCGTGTTGTTTTAGTACGCTCTCGAGCATGGAATTCCCTTGATACATCCCGATTGGATAATGGAGTCCCACGCTAGATTCGTAAACGGTGAAGACATTGACGCACACCAGGTGACTTCCCTTCGAAACTGCATCCAAGCGACTCCGCTGAGGGTCGCTTCTACTCAAAAACCAGCTCCTAAACAAGTATCACCTCAAATGCTTCCAGGGACTTAATATTTGTGTAGCGGGCGAAGACAAGCGTCAGTATCAAGCTGCCGTTCCTTCCATTGTTGTCTCACAGTCCCCCAAGTTGAGCAGAGGCATCGGATGGCGCAAATAATAGAGGACCAAGGGGGTTGCTATTCTAAGGATGTGGACCAGTCTGTCACGCATTTAATCCTCTGTGGCTCAATTAATGCTCCGCTCAATTCCATCGGCGATATTCCACTTAAAGTACAAGAAGCGATGTGGATCAACGAAACTCGCTCTACTCCATCTACACCTTACAACTTCCCGCGAAAGCGAAAATACGGAGAATCGTCAGGGTTGTCAACCCACGGACCGATTCAAATTGTCTGGTCTGAGTGGCTCTGGGATTGCGCATATGCTCGAGGTATGCAAATATCTGCGTTGGAAGAACGGATTGCCACGACAGAATTTCTCAGGGCGATTCGATGAAAAACTGTACGATGCGACTGTACAGGCGCGCCCCGAACCTAGAAAATTTCCTAATGGTTTCTCTGAGCCCGAGCCTTCCTTTTCCGCGGTATCAACGTCAACTCCGAAAGGTCAATTCATGCGACCGCATTCGGATACGAATGTCGACGAAAACACGCGCGCGCGCGCAAGCAAAACTCACACTTACGCCCAATCCAACCTCTGGACCAAGATCAAGCAACAGAAAGTCAGGTCAAAGGAGATCCTACCAGATGGCCAGCCGAAAGCCGGAGAAGTCAAAGCTACGACGTCAGCACCTACTTCTGGCGACGCGACAAGGGGCATGACAGTGCCAAAGACAGCACTATCTCGCGTGAGCGGGATGCGAACTTTTGAAATAGGCGAACCAGGTCCAAGCTCTGAGCCGCGTGACAGTAATCGTGTCTTTAATCGCGTTTCTTCGAGAGAAACTGCCCCCACAGAAGCTCAAATATTTTCCGGCTTCGTTTTTGGAGCATTGGTGGGGAATCACGGACGTAGCGATGTTCTGAAACGTGAAATACAGGCTCGTGGAGGCAGGTTTCTGACCGGCATGACGCCTTCCCAAGCCCTTGAAATGGCACATTTTGTGATCGTGCCGTTAACAAGGTACGTTTCGACATTCCGAGACTAGGAACAATGACATACCTATGGCTCTCAAAGCACGGCACACGTCGGAATAGAGAACGAGCAATACAAATCCAAGCTGCGCACGGAATCCTGGCTGGAGCATTGTATCTTTGAGGATCGTATCGTTGCAGGGCACGATCATATAGTGTTCACACCCTTGGGGGTTACTCTTCCTATCCAAGGGAGGTGTTTTTCATACTGATGCGAACTCTCATTCTAATGGATGGCTACAGGTGTAGATAAGTTTCGCATTGCTTACTCCGGTCTCAATAACATGGAGACTACCTATCTCAAACGATTTGCCCGCGCCATTGGGCTGGACATACCTGAAATTGCCAAGCGAAATTTGATTACCCACATGGTTTGTCCATCCAGGATGGGCCAGAAATACGAGAAAGCCGTAGAATGGCGCATACCAGTTGTGAATCTAGAGTGGGTTTACAATCTTGCAATACAACCGCAAGATGGCGCCTCTTTTGAGCCTGCCCCGGTCATTGATATCACTAATGGTGCGTGTCCCTTCCTCTAAGGCCGGCCTTGCGGCTAAGATGAATGCAAGAAATGATCACGCAGGATGAATTACCACAAAATCGCTCTCCATCTCGGACCAGAAGTTCTCGAGCCGGGCATGATAAAGTGTCCACTCCACGTAAACCTATGGCCAAAACCCCTGAACGTCTTGCCATTCCACAAACACCGACCAGTTCTCGAACCAACGCATCGTCCAATGTGCGCCCGACGCGGTCTCCGGGTCTGCCTCGTGCACCTCGTGGGGGAATAAATTCACCAGCCTCCAAAAAGCTCCAATCTCATTTCGATGGGCGACGTAGTGCGACTCCGTCCAACATGGTCCCCTCAACGCTCAAGCTGGACATTTCTACCCCCAAGAAATCGAGATCCGAGAGTGTAGTGCCTTCGTCTCAGTCACCTTCTCCCTTCAAATCCCCAATGGCAAGGGCTGTTCGAGACCAATTAGCATCTATCCTTGGGGGCAATGACGAATTCAGTGGTCAGGAGTCTTCCAACCCTGATAGAGTGAGTCTAAGTGCCTCAACAAATTCCAACAACCCACCCCGTAAGAAAGCCCGGCCAATACCAAGACATAAGGTGATTTTTGGCCATCTTGATCAGCGATCATATCTCAACTCTATCATCTAGGCCACTACCCCAGATGGATTTACTGCTTCTCGCTCAGGTTCGATGAATGCCTCGAGTGGTGCCCTCTCGATCCCAGACTTGGACCCTCAACAGTCTTGGTCAAAGTTCGAACCACGCGCAGAAGAGAGCTGCACCACCCACTACGAAATTCCTATCGATGATGATTCCTTGCGTGTTCAATACCTTGATCCAGGGCAGAAAGCGGTGAAGGACCAATTGATGGCCCTGGTTGATGGCGGGGACGGAGCTAACAATCATGAAAATACGAAAGGACGTTCTCCAAAGTCATCCGCAAAGCCCGGACCTACGTCGAAATCCACAAGAAAGAGGGGCGGCATGGCCACTCGCCGAAGTGCTAGGAAAGCCGGGCCTTGAATGTTCTGCCCTACCCATGGGGGTTGGTCACTGTTTGTTCATCTAACTTGGAATATGTATCATTTGAATTATCTACAGCTTGTGCCCTCTTGTAGCGATCTCTGATTACTAGGTTAATGGGGCCTTAGCCGATACAGGGGTTTATTCCTTCTGATCATCCCGTGGAGATTCTTCACAGAGCACCTTGAGTACTCGTGCAACGTACCCGAAGTCTTTGACCTGTTCACCTCGAAATGAGCGAATAGCATGCTGAAGTGAGACAGCCATTATCTCCAACCAAACTTGAGCGCTGGCTCTAGTCCACCATTCCCGGTCCTGCAAGTAAACCAATGAGAAGCGGCTGTGCTCCGACATTAATCGATCCTGGAATTTATGGAAGGAGTTGGTTCCTGTCCCCCATCCTCATCCCCGTCCCCGACAGGTTCGCTATGAAGCCATCTATGGATTTTTTCTTTCACAAACTCGTCGTATGACCATAGAATAGGTTCTAATCTGGATAGGGGATAGATCCAGATATACACAAAACACGGCACTGGCTCAGGGAGAGGATCAGGCATCGGTGTAGAGTGTGATAAGAGATGTGTAGTTGAAGCGAGAGACATGGGAGAAGGAGGAGCTAAAATATGCACTTGAACTTTCTCGCTCTTGTATTCCTGTGGAACCCTCTTCTTATTTAATGCCACTTTCGTGATCGCTGAACGAAACAGTACCTACATCACCTTCGAATAAGTCTAAGCTCGTGACATCCTGTGGTGTCAAGCCATTCACTAACGTCCCTCGCACGGATCGCTCATCTTGAGTGAGCTCACGATCAAACAACGATCGCGATTGTTCATAAGCGACAACGGCGGGATAATCTACGTTCTGTTCGGGATGATAATTCAGCATCGCTAATTTGGCCTGCAGAATGCCTAACCTTAACTTGGTGTCTAGTATGCTCCTGACAACGTCCAGGGTGTCGTGCGTCAACATCTTACCATTCCAGATGAAACATTTGTGAACACACTAAGAGTACTGCAGGGGCGACTTGGAGATGACTTCCATCGTTGTCAATCACCCAGGATAGAATGGTAGGTGCCATAAGGGTTCCGTAAAAGAATGCGGAGGTCATTACGAAGCAGTCCAAGAAATTACAGTCAACAGCATTTTTAAGGACTGGTCGTGATAATGATCACGTGTACAACTTCCCCAATAATTTGTCCACTCAACAAGGCCAAGTTTACTCTCGCTGGCACTTGCACTACACCTTCCACCTCTTTGATAATCTGCACATCATCACGATGAGGTTTTCTATCCCTGCCCTCCTCTCCCTCGCTGTCGCCTTGATTGGAGTGGCCAGTGCCACTTCCACAAAGACCCAGATTGAAGCCTCAGCTTCGTTTCCTGAGAGCAACCAGTTCGGCCGTAAGCCCAGCTGTATCCCATATCACATTGTATACTGAAGTTTTATTCTAGGCGTCGTGAACGGGGAGAAAAATGTGATCAATGTGTAAGTAGAATCTTGTGGTTAGTGATGCTTTCGCTCAGCTGGCCCTCCCTCGATGAAGTCTGCTTGAAAATAAGGGCGAGAGTGAGGTGGAATTGACTGCTATCTCCGGGTCGTTCGAAAATCCGGACACTGGGAAACTATTGCGCAACGTAAGCAACTTGATAGCGAGGCCCACACCTGCACAGTTTACTGAGCTTTCGGTGGTCTTCAGACGACAACACTCCCATTTAAAGGTCAACTCTCATCTGGAGTTAAACAAACTGTTCCCTACCCATTTTACAGCGAGTGAGTGTCCATCTACAGCTCTTCACAGACAATATCTAAACTTCTTGTTGCCTAGATTTAAGGTCTGACTGCGATTCTCCCTCTGGACGCGCAAAGACTTACGATAATATTTCTTTTCCGGGTCCTCAGCCTCAAGACGTGCGCCTTCAGATCTTTGCTCACTACAAAATTGGGGTCAGTTCGCTTCCGCAACTTGGGTCAATACCTGGCATGACCTTTGCGCGGATTAGGGAGAGACTCATCACGTCCAAGCATATAATTCCATCATCTCTATCGTCGAGCCACCAGCCTCAATATTTGATGTCACATTGTACAACTCTCACATTCCCTATCAGCAGTGCTTTTCGGACTTGACTGATGCATTCTCCCATCCAGGATTGTTACGTACCTTCTCATTATTGCCATTCTCGGCGGTGGCGCCTACTTGTTAGTTGCGAAGTATTTCCCTCGACAACTCCACGCTGCTCTCTCTAAGAAGCCGAAGGCTTTCAAGGCAGCACCATCTGCTGCACGTGCCAAAACAGCCAGTACGAAGGGCTATGAACCCGAATGGATCCCACAACACATTTTGAAGGCTGATAAGCTTGCCAAGGCCGCGAAGTTAAGGGCGAAGAAGAACAATCCCATCAGCAGCGGTGATGAGAGCGGGGTTGCAAGCGGGGTTGCGAGCGGCAATGAGAAGCGCAAGAAGAAAAGCACATAGAATGGAGTTTCGGATGGCATGGTGCGGCATCGGTACTACACTTAGGTTAATGATGGTCACTTGTTGGTTGTTGTTTAAAACTGTTGCTTCGGAGTCGTATCCTTACGCTGACGCATCCCCAACCCGGAGCTAGAGGCCCATCACGGTGGCCAAGATAATTTGATTCGTGCGACCTCGCAGCATGAGATTCTCGAGGTGGGGGAGGGGACCCTACGAAACGTTATCACTTAACTGCTAAACTGTTAAGATTGTGCGGGTGACAAGGACATTCTTGAGAGTGAGACAAACCCGCACAAGCCAGAATGCTATGTAATGCGCTCAGAATGTCATGCTACACAAGATCAATTTTGGGGCACACTCCAAAACGCTGGGGCCAATCGAAGTCGCAAGTACACACTGATCCCTCGACAAGATATAGACAGTGCGGCGAGACGCTATCTATGGCATTCATGATGCAACGTCTATTTTACGGTACCCCTTGACCTACGGACCCAATGGACGAGAGTCTATTAAAACGAGCCTGTGGAACATGCAACATACCTTCGAATCCGCTAGCATGCTAGTATACCGGTCTGCTACCTCTTTGCAGTTCTCAAAATTATTAACCCCTTCAGCCTTCTGGCACTGATTGAGCACATCACGAGTGATTCTGAGCTCCATTGCTTTCACCCACGACTCGCGGATTTGATGCTCACGCTCCGCCACGATGGCTGTCCATAGTTTGAGAATAAACGCTCGAGATATCGATTTCTGTTCAGCTCACCGCGGAACTGCGAAGCGACAGACTCTGACATAACTCGCCTTCGTCACAGTGACAGAACCGGAATCCGTAATATCTGTCACGTTTTCCGGGGGGTTCCGGTGGGATTGTTGACTCAAATCCTGCAGGTAACCCTATCCACGAACTCCCGTGCTATTCATGCCAGGTCCAATAGGTCTGTTGGCCAGATTTCTCTCCTAACTGTAGCGAAGTTAACCTCTCGAAACGATTGTAGCGCGAACCAATTAAAGAACTTGCTCCGAGTTTATGAAGTGTCGCGCGCGAGATGTTCGACGAAAAATCTCGGCAATTTATTTGATATGCTTAAGGTCCAAAGGGAAATCGGGATTGAAGCGTCAGAAATCAATCAGTTGGTCGGCCTGGCTTTGGGGGGGGGAAACGGACTTTCACCAAGCCATTTCCTACCTTTCTCTGGGAACGCTCTCTTTAAATGACATCAACTGGCTTCCTCGATATCCTGATGTCTATTACAGTGTGGTCCGTACGAACAAAAGGCTGGAAGTGAATGTCTCAGAAGTAGCTTCTCTATCGCTCAAAAAATCTTCGAAACAGGAGAAGATGCATGGTGAAGATGCTACCGTCTCACCGAACTCAGTCGTGACATATGTGTCCGCCAACTTGACACAGGCCACTTGACTTGCTGCATCTCATCAGTTCCACCAAACGCATGCGCCCGAACCCTCGAGCCTCTCCCCAACACTGGCGGACGAGTCACTCAGCAACCTTCATTGCTGGCCAAGGCTAAGGCTGTAGCTGGGGTCGAGAAGAAAGTATCGGTCTAGGTGCAACTGGTCCCAGTAGTGCTTTCTTCCCCACTCCTCAGTCTACTGTCTTAGTTTGATCTTTGGCCCCTCTTAAACAAGTCGACGCCGGCTCATTGTTGAGACCCAGAATCGAGGCGGCCGTCATCCGCTTATTGCACGGAATCGCCGTCGATGTCAAGGTTGATTGAGGCACCTTCACATTCCAACGCCGAGGAATAGGAATACTTACTTTATCCCATGGTTTACTGTGGCGCGAGCACCTACTCTCTTTCCGGTGTCGATGCTACATACATATACAGTAATTGACCACTCAATGCACGTTTACCCTCAATGCAACAGCAACAAGTTTGACCTTTCCACACATCGGATTTGCATGAAAATTTGTGACTGCAAACAGTCAAGTTCAACTTGTACATATTCTAATTTTCAGCCAATTCCGTCTGATAGTTGCAGAGATGGATGCTATCGGCACCAGTGTCAGATTCATATGTAACCAATGGTTTATATTCTCGATACTATGGAGCAACACAACACAAAATAGGCATTGGAATGTGCAAACAGCTAGGCAGAGAGTGATAGAATGTTTGGATGCAGCCGAGTCAGAAATCGTTGATATGATTGAAATGATTGAAAGGGCACAAGCGCTGAGGCAAGCCAAGTCCGATGAACTTGCTGCTAAGAAGGTGGAAAGAGGCCGGAAGAAGAAGGTTGCAGAGAAAGCCACAGACCTAAGGAGTTCAAAGGCAGAGGCTTGGGAAGTTGCCAAGTTGGATAATGAAACACTGCTTGAGAGGTGGGAGGTGTTGAAGGAAGAGTGCCACATTCATGGTGAGAAATTGCCGCTGAAACCACATGTTACCATGTGTGCTGGGGTGTGGGCATTGGTGTGTGGGGAAGAGCAAGGAGAGTCAGCAGAGGAGAGCTTTCTTGATGATCTAGAGCCCTCAGAATGCTCAAGCAATGAGGATGACAGCGAGGATGATGATAATAGTTGAGCGTTGCATTGTTGGGTCTTGCTTATTTTGGTATTCAAATCACAATCTCGCAAAAAATCCTTCTACATCCATCATTTCTTTGTATTTTGTCTCCATGTTTGGGATATATTTACTTCGGTTACTAATCTACAAACTGTGCCAGTTTGGAACCCACCCGATGTACACTTTGTTGTTGAGGCCGTGGAACGTTGAGGGAAAGTGCGAGTGCATTGAGTGGTCAATTACTGTATGTCAATATAGCGAATATTGGAGTGCCGAAGTGCGAGCCCCCCCCGAGGCAGGCTGCGAATGATCCTTCGTACAATGAAAGCACTTCTACTTATCACGGCCCCCCACTGCTATTTATTAACAATGCGACAGAGTGCAAGGCGGGGGGCGATGCATGGTTTAGCTGCACACCATGTGATTGATCCAGCAGTCAACATTGAAACCAACCGACGGTTCCTTGGACTCGATCTAATTCTATGCGCTCAGGGCAAGGAATCTGTCTGCACTTCATCCAAGCAAATGCCCAAACCACATTCCACTATCGACTCCTCACTGAGATATTTTCGGAATTTGCGCCGCGAAAATGGAAAGTGGACACAGCGGATTCTCAGTGTGGACATTGTGAACCTTCACGCAACCGGCAGGGGCAATCGCATCTCGGTCACCCGCTTTCATGACTTCTCGTGCGCAGTCCCGCTTGGCCGCTATATAGGATCGAGCTGTCCGCCAGCTTCCTCGCCGGCAAGCCATTACGATAATTGTTGCTGTATCAGCTGTAGTTTCCTTCGAACGAAACCAATGCCATGGGCTCGCACTCAGCCCTAGGCTAGGCTTGAAGCTGAAGGCTTACCAATCTGATGGTACAGCCTGTTTCGTTGACAGGGTCCGTCACGTCAGTATACTACTAATGGACTGACATCATGCATATATGCACATCAATTCAGCGAGACTGGGGAAGGCACTACTATGTAATGTGATATCGAGAACAGAATTGACAATGAGCTCCTTAGAAGCTAGCTTCTTCCGATGACGATTGATCATTATATGTATTATAATCGATAGAGCCATAATCAATAAGTAAAACGACTCAGGGAGCCTCGAAAACTCTTATTAACATGCTTATCTATAGACGGAACGGTCAAACCACTCCTTCAAAATAAAGTTTTTTCCAAAAAAAACAAAAAACAAGATTAGATTCGAGAAAGCGAGCCAAGCAGAGAAAACCCAAGGTGAAGTCGAAAGGAAGGGGGAAGGAGACGGGGATTCAAATTGTGGTCCTAGTCCAAAGTGGGTGGAGAAGATCGGGCCGAAACTCATCCTCTGTTGGAGATAATGGTCGGAAACTAAAACACCCAGAACAAAAACGTCAGTACATAAACAGCTCTTCTAAAAGGAGGGATGAGAATGACACTGCTTACTCTGAGTTCGAACGCTGAGATGGGGATGGGGAACGAGGGGAACGAGGGAGGAGCACATCATTTTCTAAATCCCATGCATCGGGTTCCGGTGACAGGATTTCATGACTGTTTTCCTCTACAGACTCAGCTTCTTCAAGTTCAGGAGTCTCCACGATCGTATCGAGCGTTCTTAGCTCCAAGCCGCCGCCGCCGCCGCCGCCACTTCCTCCTCCTCGCCGTCGTCTCCCCTTCCCCTTCTTCAACTTCCTCCGGCCATTTCTGCTTGTCGAAGCCTTGGGTGGCGGTGGAAGCGGAGGAGGGTCACCAAACTGATGATCCTCCTCGTCGCTGTCAGCAGGTGTGATTTCGATGCTCGGCACGCCCAGACTCGTCCCTACCCCCATCGAATATCTTCTTCTCTCATTCTCATTCTCATCATCTTCGGCTTCCCCGAGTCCTCTCATCCTCCACTTATACCCTCTCGTCGAGGCACAATTCAACCAAGCGGCAAAGATCCCGGCTGCGCACGCAACCAATTGAGTGCAGGCGCTGGCTAACGAGATGGGATCGTGCGTGCCTCTAACTCGATACCTCCATATCCAGTGATGGACGTAAAAGACTCGGAAGAGAGACACTGAGGCAAGGTAGGCCCACAAAAGGAAATCTACATCAAGCCAAGTGGATGTAGTCCAAGATGGGTGTTTCGGGGGTTGGAAAGATGGTGGCAATGGTAGGCGGAATTTGGAGAAGTACAGTGGCTCATGAAATTCGGTAGATGAAGGGAGAAAGGAACAAGCTGGAGATTCTTGAGACTCGATGTCATCGTCATATAGATGCGGATCTTCAGGGTCGCTAACTGGGATCGTAGGGGGGAAAAAGGAAGTAATAAAGCCTTTGACTCTTCATCGTCTTCCTCGTCCGAGGAATAGTAGTTTTCCTCATCAAAACTCCCTCTTTGCGACTTGACTGCGGCCGCATCCTCAACGTCTGACTCCCGGATATGTGTCGAGGTAGAGCTTTTCATTATGAAACTCGTGTTGGTCGTGTTCACAGGGAATCGAATCATTAGCCCTAGCTGGGGTATCATTGCTCCAACGGACAGATACTGAGAAAACGCCCACGCGATATTGATCATTGTTGTTTGTGGGACGAGAGAGATGGGGGTTGGTGGAGGGTCTCGAGCAGGATAGTGGATGAGGAGTGATAAGATAAATGCTGGAAGAATAATAAGAATAATGGGTGATGAAAGAGGTCTTGATAACATGGTTGCAGTACTTTGGGCCTATCCGATTCCCCCAAAGGAGGACGCAGCAAACTGGATAAGCGCCGGTATCCCATTTCGAGGATGTGGCACATACCTTAGCCAGAAGAACAGAAGTGAGACGCTAAAGAAATTGGCAGCGAGGAGCCATCCCTTCATGAAGGAGTTGTAGAAACCCAGGCTGAAACTGCCTGGATGGGTATAACGCGTTACGAACGTTATCAAGTGCAGGATTTGGGTCTCGATGGAAATGCCTGTAAAGAGACGCTCTCAAGTCAGCTGTTTGAAAACAGGTGGCGGATTGCACCATAGAAACACACCTCTGGGGCCAAATAGATATAGACGACGCCATAAGATCGGAAACGATGCCGCCAAAGCTATGTCACCTGTCAAGTTTTAGAGGTCCAAATCAGCCTCAAAATCAATGCTCTCGAGCAGCAATTTGTTCTATCGGGAAGACAGCCATACCCGGTATCCGGAGGGCATCGATAGTGTTCTCTAGCTGCCACATATGACCGTAGCACGAGGTTGCAAGTTAAAGTTTGAAGAGTTTCCAAATGTCGTTGCCAACAGCACAAGGCTTTTTTACGAAGCGCCAGCACCTCCCAATAAAGCTTCAGCTTTGGCTTCACTACCGTCTTGCCACGTTCACCCAGCCCACACGGTGAGAGTAGGGTCAACAGCGTCAAGAAGGTTGAAGGGGGACGATAGTGAGGTGATTTCAAATGATTGGAATTGCCAAAGAAACGTAATAGGATCAACCAATAAACTTTCCATATTAGGGAAAAAAACAATTGGTGTTAAGTATTGAACTATTTCTGACGAACGATATTCCGATTGAGTGCCCTGATTCATCTCCAAGCGGAACGTCCAAGCTGCGGATGACAAGTTGTTGCGGGCCTAGTACTGGCGAGCACCCCGCTACATTGAGCGTAGCCCGCGGCTCTTGCGCGACTGGCTTTTGATGGACTCATGATCAAAATCTCTGATATTAGGACCCATTATGTGTTCAACGACCTTTCTGACTTCAACCACTGGTCTTTGCAGTACAGCTGGGTATACTCGTAAAGAAGAGTTCGGAAGATGCACATTAGATTCGAAGCGCGCCCCCTCCACCTTGCCTTCCACCGTTGTGGCCGGATGTGGCATTCTCTTCAACAGACTTAGGAATGAATTTAGTGGGTACATTTTATGTCAGCATACTCGGTAGATAACACTCTCATGTCCATTTCATTTACCTACGTCTGTGCTTGTGACCGATGTTTCTATATGTACGCGATCGTGCGATAGCTCTCGAATTCTGTGAGCTGCCAATCCAATAGCGTGCATCTCTACGTAAGTTGGATAGATCGGGTAGTGTCAAACAACCACACGCACACGGTTCCCTCAACTAAGATATGGATCAACTTCCAAACGTTCTCCTATTGGTGTCCTTGTACACTGGGAAGAAAGCATGGGAGTGGTCCATTGGGAATCGTGCCCAATCCATCGCTCTCAGTCTCTGACGTCATGCGTGACCCCCGTGTTCAAGCAGATACCGTGAGACCAACGCGAGAGACAGGATGGGATCGAGACCGAAGCCAACGTGCAATGATCAACTCATTTTCCATGTTCTGCTTTCGTGCGTTTCCGGATTTAGAGGAGTACAACACTCGCGGACCCAATTAGGGAAAAATGAGTGAAGGCACCGCTGAAGTACGATGCGCGGTAGTGTCAGGTCGCCCCTTGAGCCACGCCGTTCCCCCCTGAGACTGGAGCTGTAGGTTCCCCGTCATATCTCCTCATTTTCGTTTCGAGCCGAGCGGCAAAGGTGATGAGGTTTGGCGTCGAAGCACGTACGCGCGCGCCGACGACCTCTTCATCATACCGGCTTGCTTTCGGGCCGCCCGACACGTTCAGGCTTTGGGCCCCCTTGGTGGCTTGATTGGTTCCCAAGTCTAGTATTGCGTATGCCCCGTGCATAGGATCTGGATCGGATCAGAACGATTTCAAAGCACTCCACACATTTCATCATTGGTCAAAGTCTAGTCAGCGGCCTCATTCTAATATCTACCTTCTATGCCATAAATCCTACAGTGAAGCGCCATTCAATCCAAGTTGATGCGCAGTAGACCAAATATAAACCGCCCCCGGATCAAAGCCACTCTACGGTCTAGAGGAAGGCGATCAATGATGAACTCCCAGTGACGTCTCACTACACTTACACCCGGTGGCTTAGACGAGATGTCATAGGTCACCCGATTTACGCCTTCGACCTCGTTCGTGATTCTAGACGAGATTCGTCGGAGTACATCGGGAGGGAAGGAAAACCTATGAAACGAGGAATGGAATTATTCTACAATGCTCATTTCCTCTGTGTATGGCTGCTTACCAGTCTGCTGTCATGAAATCCTCGGTCTGGACCGCGCGCAAGACAATAACCTGTCAAAGACACATGCCCAATTTTGGTCGTGCTGTTTGTTTTAAGACAGTCTACCCACCTGCTCATATGTGCGCTTGTCCCCCATAACCCCAACCGCCTTCACTGGTAAGAGGACCGCGAATGCTTGGCTGATTTGGTCATACAAACCAGCTTTCCGAATCTCTTCTATATAAATAGTGTCCGCTTTCTGTGCTATTCGTACTTGCTCACGAGTGACGGGACCAAGAATACGAATCGCGAGTCCTGGTCCTGGGAATGGATGACGATTGACGAGGTGCGGGGAATGGACAAAAGTCTTCCGAGAGCTCGTACTTCATCTGGTAGTAGTCGCTAAATACGAAATCTCAGTTGACAAATAGGCACCACACACCTTTGAAGAGCTCTCGCAATGGCTCGATGAGTTTAAGGCGCATGTTATCCAGCAAGCCACCGACGTTGTGATGTGTCTTGATTGTTGCGCTTGGCCCTTTAAAACTGACACTCTCAATGACATCTGGATAGAGGGTGCCTTGCAACAACCATTCTATTCTCCCCTTCTTCCCTCCACTGAGCTTCAGATCCCGTTCAGCTTCTTCTTCAATCCTAGCTGCTTCTTCTTGGAATACCTCTATGAATGTATTACCAATAATTTTGCGCTTCTTCTCGGGGTCTTCAACGTCATTGAGCTTGGCCAGGAACCGTTCGGAGGCGTCAACGACCGTAAGATTGACCCCCAAATCATTGGACAACATCCTTTTAACTTCCGCTGCCTCATTTTCGCGCAGTACCCCGTTGTCAACGAGAACTGCGTGAAACCTAGATAATTTTCTCATTAATTCCAAACCCTGGACAAGCCCACATTGGAACGCTACCTATCCCCAATAGCTTCATGCATCAATTTTGCAGCGACGGAACTGTCAACTCCTCCACTGACGGCTCCAATCACTTGCCCTTTCTCGCCACAGATCTCTCGAATCCTTGCGATTTCTTTACCAATGAATGTTTCCTAGCATCCACGGTCATAAGCAAGTCAACGGTTCGGAGAGAGATGGAGTCCATATTACCATCGTCCAATTTGCCTTGCATTCCGCTACGTCAAGCACGAACCGGGCGATGACTTCCTTTCCTCGGGGTGAGTGTGTCACCTCTGGGTGAAATTGAATTCCATAAATTGGCTTGGAGTTGTGAGCGATAGCAGCAAACGGCGCATTGTTTGTTTTCCCTATGATCTCAAACTCAGGAGGTATCTGGGACAACTGGTCCCCGTGAGACATCCAAACCTAAAATGAATTCATAAAGTCCCTGGAACGATGAGAACGTGGTGGAAAAATACCTGCATAGTCTTGCCTAAGCCATTAAAGAGAAGATTCGAAGAAGAGTTCGATCCCTCTATGACCTCTACCTCTGCGAACCCGTATTCTCGGTGATCGGGTTTAGTGACCTTCCCTCCCAAATTCCATGAAATTTCCTTTGGGATTAGGTAAGGTCGTGCAGTCTCTCATTGATGACAAGACTACCTGTAGCCCATAGCATATCCCTAATACAGGCACACCCATATGGAAAATTTCAGGATCGACGTGTGGAGCATCTTCATCATAGACAGAATATGGAGAACCGGATAAGATTATGCCTGGAAAATCGGATCGATTTGCGAAAAGATGCGGGACATCCCCAACTGTAGACCTACCTTTGGGCTTCCATTTCAGATCTCTTATTTTCTGAGTGCAGGCCAAGAGCTCAGCATATACATTTAACTCGCGACATCGTCTTGTGATGAGGTGACTGTACTGTTCGATCCGAAGATTGTCACACCTCGGACAACTGAAGACGACACGGCGAAGATCAAACCTGAGAGCCAAAATCCAAGATAAGGATCGTATCGTAGGCATCGTGAATAGCCTCAATGCCCATCTTTGCGACCGACAATATTGAGTTTTGAGTACTTTTTGGATCGGGAAAGGTAACGTGATAATTTCGTGGGAAATTCCGCAACGACCGACTCAACGCTAGAGCATCTTTTGCTTGTCTGGTAGGCCTTAATCGCCTCTTAGTGAGTATCAAAAGGTCATTTGTACTGTTACCCGGCATACCGTGCTTCCATTACTGCTGCCAAAGAGTGGCGGGATTGGGCTACTTTAGGGTGGATTGAAGTTCTGACGTTTGGATGCAATTCAGGTCCAACCTTCACAAGCAATATGCTAATTAGCAAGAAAAACAGGCGCACCATCTATGAGGCCCTCTTCAAAGGCTCGTATTGAGTCTGCGTGATGCAGTAACTTATGAATCCTGACGAATGCTTTGCTCTCACAGAGGGCGTCTTGGTCGCTAAGAAAGATTTCACTGCTCCCAAGCATGAGGACATTGAGGTTCCAAACCTTGAAGTTATCAAGGCCATGCAAAGCTTAACATCAAGGGGCTTTGTCAAGACTCAATTCTCGTGGCAGTATTATTATTACATCCTCACCGATGAAGGTCTTGATTACATCCGTGAATGGCGCGTATTTCCTCGATCTTTGGTAGTGGCTCCTTAGTTGCAAACATTCATTCGTTCGTTCATTCCACTAGGCTTCATCTCCCTTCCGAAATCGTTCCCGCCACCCACAAGAAACCAGCGCGTCCTCCTCGTCCAGCGACTGTTCGCCATGGTGGAGAAGGTGGTGGCTATCGCGCTCCCCGTGGAGACCGTGATGACTACCGCCGAAGAGATGCTAAGGATGAGGGCGCTCCGAATGAATTTCGCCCTCGATTTGGTGGCGTTGGACGTGGTGCACCTCTTGCTTCATAGATGTTACTGGGTGGGCTGCAGTTTTCATTCCTCCCCACATCATGTTGCTTCACCTTCCTATTGCATATTGACGCCTTGTATGCTTTATCGCTGCTCACTACTACGCCTATGACCAAAAGCCACCTGCACCTGCGGGGCAACCGCTAGTTTATAATGGTCTGACTAAAGGGCGGGCATTACTTTGCTCATGGCGCTTCCTCACACATGCAACTTGGCTTACGCGTTGGATTTGTGTGCGATGCTATGAACAGCATTGACTCGGAATGGATTCCCACCGACAGTGTTGCTCATTGCTAAAGTCTTTTCATCTATGTACTGAAGTGGAAGCAGTTCCATTTGGTTGGGCGGCTAGTGCGAGAGCATCTAACTGCACACATATGTTACGCAGCGTGTGGGGCATCAAGAGCTTCCTTTGTGCATGTGTTTGACGCTCTTCAGTGCGCAAGAACGGCTGCCGGCATGTCGTTCAATCCCAGGCCGTTATTTTAGACGGCACGTGGTTCGATGGGCCCGGCCTGTCAAACCGCGAAACCGTAGTTTTGCCGTTCCGTGACATTAAGATACCTGAGAACCCCTTGTCAAGTAGTCATGGGTGCTGCCAAATCCTAGTAGCGAGGGCATCATTTTCAGTTAGTGCACGGTGTTCCCCGTTGTTTGAAGGAGAGCATATCATGTGAAGCCACAGTGTTGTCGCCGGTTACACCAGACATCGGAGCTGCTGCACCGGTCGGGCTGAAACAGCTTAGAACATTGGACGGGAAAACCTGTTGGGGTGGAAACGCCCCTGCATTTACACTCAGGGGCTCTTCACCGTCTCAATCAGTGCCAGCAGGATTATGGTGAAACGTTGAGGAGCCAGGGATCGACCTTCCCACGGTCGTGTCGCAATGTATGCATTTGAAAGCCTTATCTCCATCGCGCAAGCGCGCCCATCTCCATGTTGCATGGAGTTTGCGTGCGTACCTTATTGAGTGCACCAGCAAGCGGCTCTATCGTCGAGTTATGCTCCCGAACACTTTTGCTTATTAGCCGTCCAGGGTAAAGAATCACGGCGTCCTTTTCCTTTTCAACTCTACTGGGCGCGTCTGCCTCAACCATCTATTGGCCTCATGGCTTTTTCAATGGGATGCCACCCCCAGCGTCAGGGTTATGCACATTGGGACAATGACCCAATTGAGGAAGGTGCCTCTCGTCTTGCGCGTTCATATTCGGACGCCTTGGGACATTACGTGTATGCATGGCTTTCATGTTATCCTGACGATGCTTCGATAGTCATCCACGATTTCTGGGAAGTCATGTTGGAACACTCAGGAGGGCACCGAACAACACAGCGCGGAAAGCCTTCGAACCGTCAGGGTACAAAAGAATCTCCGTCAGTGAAGGGTAAACAGCTCTCCAATGCCAATCCGGAGAAGTGCAGAATCGGAGATGCACGCCCCAGGATACCCAAACCGCTCATGTCTATCTCCCCACCAGTTTGATTAATTTGTCTTTCCCTAAAAGTGCTAATGCGCGCTTTGCCTTTAGGGGCGGACTTTCTCGGTGGTGTTACATGCTTTGTGGACATTTTACACAGTTACCGCCACGGAGTTTACTTTCATTTCTTATATTTTTCGAATTCGCTAGATTTGGATGGTCCGGGCGACGTTAGTGAGGGTGTCACATGCTGGGTGTGTGAACATGATGGTTGCGCTCCCAAGCCTCTTGGTGCCATGCCCTCGTGTGAAATGCCAGTGGAACGATGTAATTAACTACGCAAGATTGGTTGGTCGGTCAAAAAAATACATCAAATACGCGGTATCTCCTCAACATTTCGTTACTCTGTGGCGTTTCTGAAAGCTCTCCGTATCAGCAACTTCACCATCAGTGACCCCTGTCGATGATGCTATAATATTCACATATCAGTCGCAAGGTTCAACAAGGGGGTGGCGGGTCCAAGTTTCTGGTACCTATCTGCTTTCACAATCCTGGGGCTTTAGGGGCCCCGCACCTCGTCCGAAAAAAAAAATAGTGACATTTCTGGGATTACCCTCTTGTGCAAGCGTACATTCCCTTTATCAGTCTCCCGCTTACCGCACGTCATCTGACAACTCGCCACCACGCCCATATAGTTCACTAACTGCCCGACAAGTTCCGTTTGCCGCATGTATATGCATCAAAACCACCCGATGATCGGGTGATTAACTAGCCGTGACTGTTGCCATGTTGTTGCGTCAATTCGGTACGGCTGTCGGTTACCGTCTTTCCATTTGAGTTACTCCGCACATGCAAGGCGAAGCTAGAGGAGCCGTGGGCCACCTGTCGGTGTGATATAATGAACCGGGTAGGATGATGTGAAGATGGAGCATGAACTAAATCAGGGGAACAGTAAGGAGGAGATTTTCTAGGTGATATTTTGGCTATGTGGTGATGGAGCGCGGTGCATAGACGGAACTGATAGCCGTAATATGGAAAGAGTAGCGTTAATTGTTTCACATCTTGCTAGTTGCGTTCAATAATTTGAATGATCGTCCTTGCTACGCCGAGTATAAAACATGGAAGAGTCCTGTGGTACTCATCTGCAGGAGGAGGCAGAGCGACCTGGAAACCGCACGGAGGCAAGCGCCCATGCGAGGAATGGTTCTTTTCATTCACAGGAAGATCCTTCATAAATACGTAAAGCATCCTTCTTCATTTGGAGTTTCAAAAAGCCTCTCTGTCTTCTAAGGATATGTCATGATGGCAGCTGCTTGGGGTGCTGTTCCGGGTGGGGGTGGGAACATGCATTGGGTGCTGAGTAGAGCACGGAGCCCCGTGTCATCTGGCGTGGGAAAGCGACTGGAAAGCGCCGGCGTTTGAAAAAATTATGGTTTGTGAGGGGGTGCTTCCTCAATCAGTCAAAAAGAGAGTTGTTCATCAGAATTGCGCAATCTTCAGCGCCTTTGAGGGCAAGGGGGGGCCGTACACAGATTGCACAGCACAAGCTTTGGTCTGTCATGGAGAATCACGTTTTCACTTGGATTTGACATCAGAAGAAGTCACATGCCATCGCCGCAGGACATTAATGAAGAAGTACGCGTACGTTCGTACGTTGTCTGGGTGTGCATGGAAGAGAGTTTCAGCTGGGAGGTCGTTCGGAGAAAATACAACACCTTTTTTTCCTGTATTTTATAATGGCATGCTTGCCACCTAAAGGGGTATTTGCGTGATTTCCGGACCGATGCGAGCAACTGCTCAGAAACTACCAAACAAGTCACATTGTTCTTCCCTCCTCCCAACCACACCGACATCATCCCCATCGTCGCCGCTAGGAGGCGTCCAAAGCGACTGCTCCGTCGTCCTCATCGACGTCGTTGAGGATCCAGGCTTTCCCCAGTCCACCATCAGTTCCGCCGAACATCGACTTTGGGAACCCCACCCTAGTCAATGTTTCCTCGACTCAACGACTCCGTCCTCGCTATTGACGTGGATGCTGTCGCCAAGATCCAAGGTGACGAGGGTTTATTAAGTCTATGGAATGGTGAGCATGCGCGGACGTCGTGCTATCCCATTGTCCTGGCCTCATTGTTCTCTCCAGTCCTCACAAAGTGTAAGGAATCTCTGCATGATGGCCGAAGGTTGGAAAACATCGCATGGCGTCTCTTGCACCGTGAAATGTCTATAAAACAAGCTGATCGGAGGGTCTGCAACTCAGGCCCGGAAGAGGCTATCCTTACTGCCCCTCTGGTACCCGGCTCCCCTCTCTCCCCTTTGTCCAGTGAAACCGAATCAGATGAAGATGATATTAGTACGGCAGTCGATGATGACGAGCTTCTGCCTGGTCCCTCGAGTTCCTCTGCTCCGCCGCCAAAATCAACTCGCTCTCATTCCTCCACATCGCGTTCCAGTCGCCGTCGGCGAATGCCCGTGACTACCGTATTAACCACATCGGCACACCCTCCTCGGACAGAGCGTACAGGGCAACAACTCTCGGCCTCTCAGCCTTCTGCACCCGGTTCTACCCGCATATCGCTCGACTCCCATCACCGAACGCTCTCGGCTCCCCATCGCCTCAGCAGTGGTAGTGCTAACCCAACTCATCCTAGGAACAACCCGACTCGTTCCAGCCTGAATATCGGCAAAGTTATAAGCACACTACTCCCAGAGAAGGTCGATATTCCCAGGAGTCCTCGGGTTGATCAGCCTATATCCCCTCACGCCTCAACTAATAGTACTAATTCAAGTCGTCTCTCTGCCGATGCCTCATCTTCACCTGCGTCCCGCTCGAATTGTAATTGCCCGCACACTGCTGTTTGCCCGTCAACATCACAAAATCCTTCGACATCTGTAACGGATCCACCTGTTGGTGTTTGTTTTGCCTCCCCGCCGTTTTCCCCTTCATCCCGCTCTGTCCTTGTCGCTAATGGCGCCGCCAATCCGGCACTAATATTGACGAACCCCACTCCTCGAGTCACTCCTCCTGCAACGCCTTCACGAGCGTCCACAACTGTGAGCGTGAATAAACTTGAATCTGATAGAGTTAACGACGACGGAATTTGCGGTAATGATGCTTCTGGACGATGTCGTGATCTCCACGAGGAACAAGGGCCGCAGCGACTGGCCCACCCTACCTTGCTTGCAGTCCCTTTTACATCTACTGAAGATCGTGCTCTAGTGCTTCCTCGCGTGGCTATCGGCTCCCGATTGCGTTCCTCGTCAGACGCTGCGCCTACCGAGCCCGATATGACGCTTCAGACTACAAAGCAGGTTGCTTCATCTATCCCAACTTTCTCCAGCCCACTAAGCGTGAATAAGCGATCAGCGCCTCCACGAGCAATTCCCCGCTTGCTAGCTTCTCCCTTCTCCCAGCCGATTGAAGATCCCAGTCCATCGTCCCCCCAGACTGCCCAGGTGCCTGCTTCTGTCGATTCGAGTAATGCACCCGAACAAGCGAAACTAGGGCCCCAGTACGGGCGTAAAATTTTTTTCATACAGCGGACGCCGCCTGGTGAAGACCGCTGTGTTGTTGAAGGCACCTCCATTAACTGTGCCTCTAAAGTTGGACTGGTGTTACCCACATCAGATACTGCACCTAAACCCATGGCCCTGGGTAATCCTGCTGGCATATTAAATCTGGCCACCACCGTTGCAGCAGGCTTACTGTCCAATGACAGTGAGATCGAAGCCCTGGCCATTCAAACATCATCACTCGTGCCTGGCGGTCCCATTCCTGCTTCCAATCAAATTACTTCCGTTCTGGGCAACACACCAACCCCTTCCCTACCTGCCCCTATCTCCGTACTTTCTGCCGTTACTCGAGGCCCCAACGACGCTGAGACTAAGCAACCCACTGCTTCTGATGCCACTTCGCAAGGTATGGCCTTGCGTTTCCCCTTAGATCCTAATCAAGTTTAGTCACGTGCGAAATTCACTTGCAGGACCCACAATCGGCATTAATGTGTCCGTCATCAGCCATCAAGATGAAACGGTGAGATCCCAAGCACCTGACACGGTCACAATCCCACCCCCGAAATTAGCGAGTTCATTCGTTCATGCTGAAGCTGATGGGACTATTCCCTCAATTGCCTCATACGTCCAACCTAAATTAAATTTTGAGGAGAATCCCTCTCCACGCACAGAGCGGAAAAATGAAGGGATTGCAACTGATCCATCTCCCCCTCCCATGCAAACCTCTTGTTCTGTCAAGGATGTTCCCACCGCGCCGACGACTCAAATTCCGCTTCCCACCTCCAGGTCACATAGCGTTCCCCGCAAAGGGAAGCAGCCAGCACACGGCTACCCTGCATATCGTGGCCGAGGGTATGTGAACGGTGGCACCAAGCATGTGCGCTTAGCTGCTGTCACCGCGGCAGGCAATGTAGCACGGCCCGGGTTACCTAAGCAGTCTTCGTCTTCGTCGGCGAATCTAATGAAGAAAGGGGTTTCTGCAAAGACGAGGGCAAAAGGAAAGGAGGGGAGTGACTCAATGGATTCGAAGTCTCAGTCGCGCTCGCCTGGTGGGCAATCGCGCGCACCAAGCACGAGTCAGGCCAAAGGACCGTTCGTTGCTTCTCCTCTTTCGAATGGGGCCGGCACATTCACCGAACCTGGGGAATCTCGTGGATCTGGGAGTGAGAGTGTTGGCAGTAAGAAGCGTGTCTTACCTAGCATGGCATCGAAGAAATCGTCGCCAGCTGACGGACAATTGCAGAAGCCACCTTACTCTCATACAAACCCGGTGCAGAATTGGAATGTCAAACGACCCCTGCCTGGCCGATCGTATACGATTGCCAATATTTCTAGATTAGAACCTGCTCTGGAGCCTCATGCTCCCCAGCCACAACCATCGACACAAACTTCTGTGCCCAGGGGCAGTCGTCGTCCTGTTATTGATGCAACGTCTTCGGACTCTGAGACCACTAGTGATGATGGTTCATCATGGTCTGATGTTACCGATGAGGACGAAGATTTTCAGGCAGGGAATCAGCGGTCGAGGGCGTCTCAGGACGAGGAAGAGACTGGTCATATTGCACGTGAAGCCGCTCTGGAGGTGACACGTCAAAGGGAAATGTTCAGGAAGCTCCCAAGCCGTTCATACTCGAACTTAGGGCAGCGAAGGCAGTCAGGTCTTCTGAGTACACTGTTGAATCCTGATCCTGCAATACTTCCGTATCTTCCTACAGTGCAGCTTGAGGCCACTTGGAGACCCCATAACTCGGCCCAGAACCTGGGGAGACGGCCACCCGCTCTGGCCCCCTTGGGTGCCCTGCAACCGATGACTACAGTTGGTGTGTTTAATTCCAAGTTTCCATTCACTTGTTTTATACTCACCATGTTTCTTAGCTCTCCCTGCCGCTGGACCCTCCCGACCAGCTGCCCCCCCACTAAAACCCAGCAAGAGCGCTGCCGAAGTTCGTCTCGCTCAGGTTAGCGTCACGAACCAAGTGGCAGTCAACCCGAGTGGCAGGCCGGGTTACCGCCTGAAAGGACGGCCTGAAGGCGAAGAAGTGGAATCTGACGATGAAGAGGACGATCAGACGCTTGGTTTGGAACATATGTCCAAATCAGTGGCTCAGCGTAGATTGGAAGCTCTCGCTCAGAAGGATGGTCGCAACCGAGCCCATCAGGCTCTCCCGAACAGTTCCTCGCAACAACCCGATGACCGGCCTGGTGGTCAGCCAGATGTACCGTCTGCCGAGTTCCATGTGCGACAGCAGTCTCAGGATTTCAACGGATATATGGGGAATTTTGTATCCCGACCGCAGGCAGTTCCTTTGGCTCTGCCGCACCCCTATAATCTTCCGCCCCCTCCACCTCCTCAGACGCCTCGTACTACTCGCCGAGTCATGATGGCAAATGAAATGAGCGAGTCGTTGAGGCGCAACCTGCTGTGGGAGCGGCAACTCAGCCGACGCATGCTTGGAAATTTCAACAGGCAGCGCACTGAGAGGGACGAAGAGGCCGAACGTCAACGGCGAGAGCTCACGCGGACGAGGAGCTGGGCAGATGATTATCACGCTTCGGGTTGGTGATCCGTTCGTACTGCCTCGAATCGGCACGGACCTCGAGCGTCTCGAAGCAAGCAATGATTATTTATTGACAAAAAAAGCGGAAACCTAACCTGCAGTAACGACTTCCAATCGATGCTTGTCCTGTCATACTCATACGCCGACACATCTTGTCATTATTTTTCAACAGCAAAACTCATCAACGTAGCATATTGCAGCTTATTTGTTCTGATTATTCTTCAACTGAATATCCCGGCACTATCAATTCTTATTATCATGCGTTGTCCGCTCTCCCTTTTTTGTCTTTGCATTCCTCCACCCTTTTCCTTGTGCATACGACCGCAACGCTTCACACCCAATGCATGCTGTCGAAGTGGAAAAGAACGACGCTTTTTATTATGCCTCCCAATTTGAACCCTTGGCCTGCTTATATGCCGCTAGGTGGCCACCTAGTTCGCATGTCTGCGTTGCTTCCAAGTTAGTGGTTGGTGCTACCAGTGCATCTTTTGTGAGCCCTTTTGCATCTCCTTTCCAGGTGACTATAATCTTCCTATCAGTTTTGAACATATTGCTTTGGTATTGATCAACAGTTGCCGAAGGCTTCGTCCTTGAGCGCTTCATCACGGATCATTCACTGATATCTATGTGCTCTGTTCGTCACAACCCTCAATCGTCGCTCCACGAGGTTGGAATTTTTTCTTTGATGTTTTGTATGTAAGTGTGTAAGTATATTGATGTGGGCTCGCCCCTCGGAGACCCAGTCCCGAGCTTCCAATGTTTCCCGATCGCTCACCAATAAATGAAATTTTCCAATCGAGAATCCCTAGCTACCATCACAACCTAATCTGTACGCCTCGCGTTCCCGCCAGCACCGCTTTCAAGTGTCGGTGGAGGTCGTCACCACCACCGTCTACAGACTTGCAAATTATCCATTCAAAAAAGTAAAGGGGCATCGTACTACACATATATCTCACAAATTTTTCTATGACATTTGCATCTAAATGCTGTGAAAAGCATGTTTGTTCCGCAGCTGCCAATGCCAACCATGGCCTACTCAAATTTCCGCATTCACTGCTGGCTCAACAATCCTGTGGCTACCAAACCCTTCATAACCGCTTCGCCAAACCGGAAAATTTTTCTCCCCAATGTTCTCTTCCGAAAGTGAAGAACTCGCGAAACACGCCAGAACCCGAGCCTGCGACGCATGCCGCAAGAAAAAGTGTGTCGATCTGGAGTCGCTTTACACCGTTTACCAGCTCATGGGATTTTACCTATTTAGAGCTAAATGCGAACGGTCTGGGGTCATAGACGCACCATGCACGTCTTGCGCGCAGGATGGCATTCGATGCTCGTTTCTCAATATCTCGAACCGCTCTGGGACTTCAAAATCCTATGCCGAAAAATTGGAGGAGCGTTTGAAGCACATGCAGACTATTCTTGAACGAGTGTGTCAAATGATTATGGGCTCGCGAATTAGATCACTAACGTGCTTGTGCTGCTCCCTTCAGCACGCCTCAAGGCCCGAGCTTGCCCAAGCGTTAGGGTTTTCGGTTGACGTGGGTAATGACGAGAGACTCGTCTCGTCGTCGACCTCTCCTCCAGAACCCCAAAGAAGGAAATCCGGAAGCAAAGTCAACACGAATCCCAGTCATCCATGGATTTCTGACCATGTGCCGAGGCTCTCCGAATACCTCGACGCCTACTTCTCTGGCCGATCCACAGTCGAGGGGCTCGATGCCAGTGAGGACGAAAATGAGGGGCCAATCGGAGGTAATCAACAGCTACGTCGTTTTCATGGGAGATCCAGTGGTAAGTCACCAAGGGCCATTACCCATCCAGAGAGACTCATTGTCCCGACGTTGAAAGGATACAGCCTAGCAAGCGACGCTCAGCGCATAGCAAGTTCCTACAGGACTTTCCCCCTGATTCCATTAGACGGGGCGCATGCGCGGGAGGCAAGTGGCGTCAATTTGTGGGAAGAACTGACGTGTTAATTGGCACATACACACATAGTGGCCCGAGGATGCGTTCAGAGATGAACGGCACTTCAGAAGCCTTATCGCACTGATTCCACCTCCTGATCTGCTACGGGAGCTCCTGAATGTGTATTTCAGTCATCCCCCTGGGACGTTGCATCCCTTTATCCACCGTCCAACTTTGGAGGCTCAGATTAGAGGCCGTCTGCATGAGAGGGATTACTCCACGGCGAAGCTCGTACTGATGATATGCGCAATGTCTGCCTTTCACTTACAGGATATTCGCGTGTGTGCAATGTTCAGAGGAGTCTTAACTCCTGGGTACCAATGGTTCTCTGCCGTAGAAGAATCGTGGTCGCTACTGCATTGTCGTCCCGTGCTCGCAGAGCTACAGGCCTGTGTTGTGAGTACTTTCCAGTCGCCTGCAATCATCCTTCGAGTGTCCATGATTTCCGAACAGCTAGCTGTTATGTACTGTTCACACGTCATAGGAAATCCTGCTCTAGGATGGGTCTACCTCGGAGGGGCCGTACGAGTCGCAGAAGATGCCGGTGCCCACAGGAGAAGCTCATGTCCTGACGAAATCTGGAAGAGGACATTCTGGTGTGTGGACCTACCCTCTTAGTCTCGTTATAAGCCCGGCCGAATGCTGATTCATTGCGGTACAGGGCAATGCTTATCCAAGACCGTCACCTGAGCAGCTGGCTAGGCAGGCCTCCCCTGATATTGGAGGAAGAGTACGTCCAATTCTCATGTTCGTCACTGTCGCCGCAAACGCCTTCATGTAGTGTCGATCTCGATTTACCAATTGCTCTACCTGACGAGGATGGGTTGCAGGCCGGTACTGTGGAGGTCTACAGATTCCTTCTCCCCCTCTCCGTCATGGGTGGAACGGCGCTTCGTACGATGTACTCCGTTACTGGACATCATCCTGCGCGCGAGGCGGTATTAATCGCAGAGCTCGACGAAAGTGCGAGAAGATGGAGGTCGTCCTTGCCACCGCGACGTACGCATCAAGCTACCTGTTGTCGTAACGATAGTACTAATCATTGAAGCCCAATCATTTTTTTGGCGACAGTACGTTGGGATCCGAACATCCGGGATATCGTTGACTTTGAACGCTCGGCTGGACTTCATCTCTTCTATTATCATCTCCGCATCCTAATTTACCGCCCATTCTCTCAGATCGGTTCTCCCGGCGCCTCCGACGAACGGAGCCGGAGAACATGCGTTGCTTTAGCACGAGAGTGTATCCGGGTCATCACTGCGAAGCGACAAAGAGGATTAGTCATGAGCCCGCAAACGATATTCCCGGCGGTTACGTGTGCAGTGATCCTCTTAACGATGTCATGGTTGCCAACAACAGACAGAGTTGTGGCGGAATCGGAGCGCACAGGGCTTTCTAGAAGCTCTACCCTTCCCTGATAGAGCCAGGGGTTGTTGAGGATATCCAGGAGTGTCTGCATGTCCTAATATTGGCAAACAAGCCGTACGTCTACTGGCATAACAGCAAAGAGAGCATTTACGTACACGAGTAATTAGATGGTGCCGACCGTATGTTGGTCGCTATCTGTAAGCTCGTGTCTGTTCATCACTCCGTATAGCCACTTATTTGCTCGTGCACTTGCGCCAGAGCCATGCTTAAGGATTTGGCTTCTTGTGCAGGAATTCCAATCCAAGGACTCGAGAACTCGGTTGTGTCGCCTCACCATGCAACACCGGTTCCGCTTGAAGCTCCATGGCAACCTGGCGTTGGAACTGGGCCCTTGCGACATTCGGCCGCCAGTTTCCTGTCGAACCATCCGAATGTTTCTTCACAACCGCCACAGGCTACACCCAGCGGTTGCGTTCCTCGAATGAATCGATCAGGTACACCATATGCCATGAACGACACAAGCCAAGTTCCGAGGGTCCGAACTCCACGACATCCACCCTACCCCGGTCACCAAAGTCCCCCATAACACCACTGCGGGCGAGGGTAGCCAACCTAGAGGTTCGTCCTTCGATCATTTGTACCAGAAGGTCTTCGATACGCTGAGGCTCCCGTCCCCCAGTGCAGTAAACCATAGCACCCCGATGAACTAGTATCCCGAGGAGATTCGACAACTTGTCAGCCTCGCTACTAATTAGACGGAGTTTCGGATGACCCGAGATGGGTACGATCTCTGCGTTTGTTACATAGGCCGAGCAATTTTCACCCATGGACTTCTGTTTCGATTGTAACGCTTCATTTCTTGTCCAATGATCAGTCCCTTAGATGAACACAAGCTTTGTACATCCTTGGATCGGTCCCTGGTAGATGGGACTACCGCTGGTTTGACTGAAGTCCTTAGTACATGCTCTACGGCATTATGATTCACACAGAGATGATCCGATAACGTGATGAAGCTGATTGGATATTGCGCGACCTTATCTTTCATCTAAGCTTAAGCTTCTTACGCAATTCTGTATTGTGGTCTTTGTTTTTGCCAATCCTCGATAAATAGTAATTCTGATAAGGATCGTGTGGCGCGCTCCTCGATATGCACATACATTGATGGCTAAGCATTGTCCGGTCCTCAATATTCGTCGGGTGAGTGTCCTGCCGTGAAGCTGTGTTTTTAGTACCTACCTTCAACTGCAAGCTTCACATAGAGGCTGGTAACTTGCCTAAAGCTTCACGCTGGCCAGGAGGTCTCGGAATGAATATACGAAACTAGAGTGAAAAACAAGTTCGATCTGAGAACACCCCTCCCATACAAAGCTATTACTTTCCGATGGATGTCGTGTTGCCGGTGCTGAAGACGAGAGGGATTCCGTTTCGCAGGGCCGGGTTTCATCGTCTACTAGCTTGGTTTCTGCTCTTTCTTGGTCTTTTCTCATGCGCTCGGCTTGAACTCGCTCACACGGTTGGGGGGCTAGACCGAGTTCGCTGGTGTTCTGTTTCACCCGGCTAATCACTCGTGATCCAGAACAACTCTGTACATACGGCGCTCCGCTTTTGCAGTGAGAATTTATCATTACTCGTCGAAAGCCAGAAGTCCGACTAATCTAAGGAATTGCGCGCAGACCTTCTTTTATCCTCTCACTGCCTTGACCAGCCCAGAAGGTGTTGTAACAACCGTATACGCCGTCTGCATGAGCTCGCAGCTTTTTCAACTCAACCTTGTGGCCCTACGTGAATCTTTCCTCTGGCTCACTCTTCCTGCTTCCACTCAGCTGCGCTGCAGTGTTCGGCCTTCATTTCTTTGCTCTCGCGCCTCTTCCCACCACTTCCGTTCCTCTTTGCTGTGTTGGGACTTTTGCGGGCGAGTTATAATCGTTCTTTCCTGGACATTTGATCTCTCTAAAAGCATTGATTCTGCGTGCTTTATTGTATGTGTTCCTCTATTCTAGCAAATGGAACAAGGGAAAATGACTATACACACTCGAGAGTGAACCTGGTAGGATGCGTTATCCGCTGGACAGGAGTCTCGAGATAGCGCTAATGTTGTAAATAGTGTTCATGAGAATCTAGTCCCTCGATTCCAAGGACCATGCTTACGTTGGGGCGCTTCAGCCGGAGGTCCAAGGAGCAGAGTAAACTTGCTGCTCCTGGATATAAGATACAATGGCAGGAGTGGTTAATGACACCCATTCGGTGTTCACTGTCCCTTTTAGGCTCTCTCGTAGCCTTGTAGAGCTAATTAAGCCCTCGCTAGCCCCAATGTTGATCATTTTAATTAGTCCTGCATCCACGTAAGGTTTTACTATGCCAGACTGCAGGAAAATGCTCTCCTCTTGCTCATCGGCGGGCTCAGTACCGACATCTCCCGGTCTTCGGAAAGAAGCTTTGGGACGCCGTGCACAGAGTATAGACGATTTTTCGACGAAGAAAAACTTTTCGAGCGATTTAGACATGCCCTCGGGGGACGGATAAAACTTGGGGTCAAAGAAACGGGTGATGGTATCCCAACCCATCAGAAAAGTGAATTGGAATCGAGGAAAGGCTTCATGCCTATGTTCTCCATCCCAATCTCGCACCAGCGAAGGCCAGTAAGGTGGTAAGGCATGATGAAGAACGGTCGATTTGCCGACGAAAGTGGGTTCGTCAATGGCAGCGGTCAGGATCACCGGCCAAAGACTTTTGGCGAGTGATTGATCACTAGATGATGTGGGGTTTTCATGGACGCATTTTGGCATAAAAGGCCAGTTAGCTTCTATTTGAGAACGGGCCAAATCGTCGGCGAAATGTGCCAGCATTTCCAGCCTTTCCGTGTATGGTGCGTCTCCTGTTTTGAGTTGTTTGTCGGCATTTCTCACAGAAAGCAACAGCAGGGTGGTATCAGAAATGTCCGGGGTAGAAAGAAGAGCGAGAGCGAGGTGTGCGCGCGTGGGTGGATTGAACGAAGAATCCAGGACAGTCACCCGCACTACTGGCGGTCTGTTGTCGCTGCCCTGATCACTGGTGCACCGATCGATCGGGATAACTTTGGAATAAAGAATCTCGAGCTGCGAGGTGTTTTGCTGTAATCTCTGTATTGCGCGATCCAGGTGTGAGGGCTCAAAGTAGCGCATATGGATGTCGTTGAGTCGTTAGACTAGTAGTGCTGTACGTTGGACGGGGCGCTGGGACACGTGGCTATTACGCAGAACTCGATGATAGCAAAGAGCACTTAGGTTCTGCGTTATGGACCCAAGCTAGAGCGTTCAGAAGTTGGGAGATACTAGATCAACGCTTGAATAAATCTTCATTATATAGCCACACGGTGTCTTAATCATTGTACAGGGCAAGGGAGAAAAGAACAAAAGGGAATGTTGTGACGGTAGATCAGGGACGGGGATGATAAGAAAGACCTAGGCCTCTTGCTGAGTGTCTAGGTCAGTCAGCTCCAAAGCTGGCATAACAGTGAGCGACCATCATCCCGAAAAGCATAAAGGAAACTGGCACATACCGATCCGGCAGAAGCACTGGTGCGATCAGGCTCCAAATATACAGCAGCAGACATATCCAGCTCGACACGACTCGAATCCACATTGCAACTTCGGATCGGCCTATGTACACATCATCGGTATCGTCGGCGCCGCTCGTCGATTTCACGACGTTCCTATGCATCATTAATTTGATGGCGATTAGCACATTCAAAGAGCGACGTTGCGTACCAGTCCGTTAACAACATGGCCACATACATGGCGGCCATCGCAAAGATAATATGGAACCAGGAATACTAATCACGAAGGAAATAAGATGTGCAAAGCGAGCCTCCAATGGCGATTCTGAAGCTGACATTATAGCGAGTTTGACTTTTCTCGTCATCTCGTTCCTCCCCAACAACTTCATCATCTTCCTCATCATATTGGTTCAGTTCTTCTTCTAATGCCGCGGCGGGGATGGCACTAAGGAGAGTGGATGTCAAATTCGGCTATGCCCGGCAGGCCATTACATACCCTGCCTCAACAGCAGCGAGGATGGCTTGGTAGCGGGGATTGTCCTTGCGAGATGGCTGGGTTGTGACAGGGCCAATCTCATGTGCTCCATCTTCATCGAGTGTGATAGCGCCCGTATGTTTCTTGCCAACAAGAGCTTTGCTTTGAGTAGCAGCCCGGGTGGTTGAATACGCGATTGCCAAGAACGTGAAGATGGCACCTAACACAACAGTTGTGTCGCGAGTTGCACTTCCCGTACCATTGTGCAAAGGGTTGCAGGTTTGGTGAGTATGGTTTCCCACAGCCGAGGTGATGAGGTAAGTGCAATACGCCGCGACCATGCTCGATTGCAGAAGTCCAGACCTAGGATTCGCCTGCTGCACGACGGGATGGATGGACAATATGGCGATGAGGATGCAGAGCACCAAGTTGAACGAAATAAAAAACTGGTTAAGTGTGCATCCCGAGCCCGCGAAGAAAGCATAGAGGATCGCAGTCAGCGTGATCACTACGCCGTACATTCCGGCCGCAGATCCAACGAGAATGAACTTCCACATGTTAGATTCCGAGATCTCCCAGTTTTCTAGACACATCTCGGCCCAGCTGTGTGCGAAATCAACAAGAAGAACGAGACCAATGAGGATAAATATAGTCGCTCCGATGATGGACATGTAATTTCCCCAGAACATGAAAAAGCCGTTGGGAATCGCAAATGATATGGCAAGTAGGACTAGCCATGCCAGAACTTTCGGACCCCACCATCTGAGAGGGGTTGAGGTTGGTTGTATGGGGTCGGTTCGTCAGCCAAAATTCCCTCATCAACAACAAAAGAGCATACCCGTTCTGGATCACCGCTCGTTTCGTCTTGGTGTTCTCAACACCGATAAGAAGAGCGCCGAGTATTGCATGGAATAACGTAAGAGCAAAGCAAACACGATGAACCTAGTATGCGACTTGGTGACCTCTGCAGTGAGGAACAAATAAGGATACATACTGCAAGAACGCCATAGCATTTCCCCGATTCGCAGTCCATTTTAATATAATTGTAGCTCCATGTCTCAAGCAGCTTGATTGCGAACCGAGTTCGCATCATCCACGCCAGCATCGAGTTTAGGCAGAATATTATCTGCATATACAAACATTGGCCCCAACACAACCCAAATAATTGGCTCCACATACCGCGAAACCGACACGGGTAGCTATAGAGCTGTTGCAGTTACATGATTTGAAGAAAAGGGATGCTACATGGGCGGTATCAGAATCAGAGCTCTGAGGAAACAGAACCATGCTTGGCTCACCAGCAGTGGAGGTGAAACAGAACGCAATCCCCGTTAAACAGGATGTACCGATGCCGGTGAAGGGCAATGAGAGTAACAAACCCATTGCGGGCAAATAAGGTGGACTGGGCCACGTGATGTGACCAATTTCTCGCACGCCTGTTAATCGTCACCCTTCCTTCCCGGAGTCGTACATCAGGACACGGGAAACTTCGATTCGCAGGATTAATGCCGATCATTTCGTCCCTGTACTAGTTATAACAGCTTGGGCTTGTTGGCGCCATCACTCCTTCGCGTCGATAAGTGAATTGTCGCCCTACTCTCTCCTCTCCTCTAGTCTGTGGTGATCGCAAGAACGTCGTATGTCTATGTGGTATTCTCTCTCGGGGCGATTAGTAGTCCGGCGGGCGTCTTCATAAACGGGTGTGCTCTAACCCCACACGACCGTGCATGTAGCTACTTGTTCCTCGGTTCGGAAGCGCAAATTCAAACAGGTGCCTACCCATCAAGTCTTTATTGGCAAAGGTTGCTGTCCTTCAAGCGTTTGTCTTTCTGGTCTTGTATGCATGCATTTTGGCTCTGTTCCTGGCATGTTTGTGATCTACAGTTCAGTCGCATGCAGCTGAAAGAAAATATTCATCACCGCCGCGTGGGCTGCCACTCCTCCTTTGTCACTCCGGGTATGGTAGAGGAAAAGATCGGGCTTAGAGTAGTTTGGATGGGGATGTGTGATTGCGGTAACCTATTGTATGTTGTGGAGACTTCCGCCTTGATGCACGCATGGCCATATTGCTGGTGTTGGGGATTTCAATGATGCAGTTTCATGTGTGTTCACGTCTTCACTATTATTGTGGTTCTCGCGGGCCTTAGCATCAATTGTGCTGAGATATTGCAATGATAGTTCCTACTTCAAGTGTTGACCGCCGAGTGAGGTCTGACGGAATGGATCTGTTCAAGTTGCTTCCGTCACTGGCCTGGGGCCCGTACTCGTTATGGTACCGTGTGGCGGCTGTCCGTTTTCCTCGCCGGGTGTCATTCCTGCATCACCACGCCGCCCGCGGAATCGGTGAATGCAGATTCGATATCGCCATCTCATCACTTGACATTTGAGCAATTTCTCGAAGCTTGAGGAACTATCTCAGGCTGTTTGCTACGTCAGGGCTGATTAACAACGTGAGCCCAAGGTCTCGGCTTGGCTCGATTATTTCATGTTCGCGAAGCCTTTCAAGTACTTACCTGTGAGGCGCGCTCAATGAGTGTTCATCGGGTCTAGCGAAGATCGAATTATTGATCCTATGTCTGATGTTATCCTTTTGCTTCTCGATATTAATATCCATGTCCCTCTTCAGTGTGCATGTGGCTGCGTACGTTTGATTCCTGCCTAGAAATTGTTATGATACTGAACAATTTATACCGTCAGCCATTCAGGCCGACTGCTGGTTTGGAATCGCGTCATCGTCTTCCCTCACCCTAACAACTGGAAACCATGCATTCGAGTTCCGACTTCAAGTCGTTTGTAGGAGTGTTCCCAATCATGTACCACCTACGCGCAAGCGAGAAGGGGTGTCTCCGTATCAATTACTTGCAACCCACTGCTCACAATTAGGGAATTAGGAATATTGTTAGATCGGAGTCAACCTGCTGACGATCCGACGAGTAGGAGCTCAAACTGGTCGAGCCGGGGCCCGGCTGTTTGATGTTACCCACGTTGAAGAAAAAGGTTTGTTGGATCTTCTAACTACATTCCGGGTAACAGTTGATGCTGGCGAAATCCTGGTATACTCGCTTCGAAGCTTGGGTCACCCAATGTTCGGTGGGAGATTGTTCAAGGCATTGACCTTCATCCGGAGTTACTTTAATGAGGCACACGACCCATCGGGCTCGACGCACAATATCGTAGGCAAAGCGATGCGTTGGACTCCGAATGGAATTGGGGAAGTGTGGATACATTGCCTCCGGTACATTAATGCTGTTGGTGTCAACTAGAATGCTAGGTCGTTTTTAATTGCGCCCAGGGCACTGCTGTAATTGAGAAATTCACATTTAACCAAGTTAGTTTGAACTTCACCGCCCCAGCATAAGGGCCATGAGTCAGATCGGAGCCATATTGGTGGCGCTCACAGAGACCGATTCCCGAGCATCAGTCGCTCCGGAGGTGGATGGCGACTCGTTCAGGTGTTACAGCCCCATCTGTCTGTTTTTCCGCCTGCACTTCTGTGCGGTACTGGTGCCGATGGTAGTAACTGGTGATTAGGGGATTGGATTCGCACAGCTCTTGTGGTGCGTGTGTTGATGTATTTTTGAGCCAAAGAGAATAGAGCCGCAATTCTGGGATAAGCCAGCGTTTCATGAATGTTACATAAGATAAAGCGAACCAGTGTTCCAGAATAAGTGAGATGTTGACACACGCACATCAAGGTTGGACTGAGATGTTGAGTCAGCCAAGGCTCTTCCCGTAGACCACCACAACCCTCTTATACCAGTTGCCCATACTCACTCACTCTCCTATTGTTCAGCACTCCCTAACTACTAACCGTCCTCTTCTTTGGGACCGTCTAGCAGCGTATCGCGACGGAGCGCGTTTAGAACTTCAGCCGCCTTCGAAAAATTACCCTGATTCAGCATGCGAGAGGGCAACTTCAGCTTCACATCTCAAGGCAAGGCTGCCGTGTGTATAACCACCCAGCTCTACGACAGACGAGGTATGTATATATTTACGAACTCGGGGGCTTCTTGTATGACCGCAATTTTACGCTTACTGATCATCACTCATCTTTTAGCGCTTGATGCCACTTCCGCACTCCCCTTGAATAACTCACTAACCAATCTCACGTACCTCACGAACACGTCCCCTCGCATTCGCGAAATCCTTACCATCGATGGTGGCCTTGAATGTCTAGTTCGGATGTTACGTGAATTCGTCTCCTCACCGCCTCCACCTGTGAATCCTCGTCAGTTCTATGGGTTGCTTCCGCCAAAGCAGTCACTAAAACGAAGGGCTCCGACTCCTGGGGAATTCCCTCCATTCGACAAGGGAGCAGCCCATCGCTTCAGTCTGGCATTTCAATGTGTCGTGAATGTTGGCGTCCGTGGCTCGGAGTCAATCCGATCTCGCGTTGTGCAGGCTGGGATGCTACGAGTGGTTGGTGCCGTCCTAGAGGCCTGGCTAGTCTCAAAAGGTCTTTCTTTCCCCCCGACTTCAGCAGCTTCTGTGACGAGCAAGGAAAGCCGCCAACTGCGGCACTCGAAGCGCCAGGAGGCCCGGCATGAGGACATCGAGCGAAGACAGAGGGCGTCCGAAGCTGTCTCTGCCACTCAACTTGCCCGTGCTCTCCAACAAGAAGTAGCTGCCGAACAATCCGGAATCCGATGGCCACGACGTCCGTCAGATGAAACGGATGGCGATGACGAAGAAATGGCTGACGTCTCGACTGCCGCTGCGTCCTCATCTGAATATCTCCCCCCTCGTCCATCGTCCTCCTCTTCTGAACTACTTAGCACCGATAATAGCTCCGTTACAACTCCAATCCGCGGGAACACTCCAACAGTGGAGGCGAGAGATAGAAGTGGGACTATAATCGCGCCTCAGGCAAACGAGCCTGTTCATAACCCTGTTTCTGAGACTCGCATTCGTCGACAGTCGGCTTCTCGACATGGAATAGAGACGGATGGGGAGGACTTAGACACCGACGTCAGCACGGGCCCAGCAACACGGCCCCATGTTCAAGCCGTTGCAGTCGTTGAAAGTGTGGGGGTAGACGGAATACAGGTGTTTGGTATGGATGGTTTCAGGATGAATGCCATCGATCCTACCATTCTAACTATGGAGGCAAATGACGACATGGCTCTCGGGGCGCCGCCCGGTGCACCTGGCGCGGTAACTCAACGTGTGGACGTAGGGACGCCTCAACCAGGAGCCATTGATACGACGCCTCGTGCCGGACTTGCTTCATTGACGGAGGACCAAATCGATCGTGCTTTGCCCACTACAGCTGTTCCTGCAACAGGCATTGAGATGCTCCGTGATGCAACTGCAAACGCTGCCTCACAGAGAGTGCGTCTTGAAGGCTCGCCACGGAACAATTCAATGGCTACAGACGGTGCGGCTCGCGCACCTTTAGGCTTTATCCCTGAGCCTCCTGGAGGGAGCGTGCGATCTTCAACCACATTTGCGTCATCAACCCAACAAGGGCCATTCAAAGACGAGGATGTCCTGTTGTCCTTGCAGCTACTTGCATATTTATCGAAATACCCGTATGTTCGACAGGCGTTCTACACTCCCCGCCCCGTCCCCACCACATCGAATAACATTCGAAATCCATCCGTACCGGTCATTGCCCCTAACATCTTTTCCCTAGTTGAACGCTTCACATTTAGACCTGCCATTGCAGAGTCTCACCCTCGACTACCTTGGGAAATCCAGTATTGGGCTGGAGTCATCATGCGAAACGCGTGCCGCAAAGATGAGAGCCGTGGCGGAATCAGGCAGTGTGCCAACATGACGTGTGGAAAGTGGGAGAAGTATCCTCGTGAGTTTGCAAAATGTCGGAGATGCCGGAAGGCGAAGTATTGTGGAAAGGAATGTCAAAGTCGTGCATGGACGGAGGGACACCGTTTTTGGTGTAGCGCTCGGGATCCAGAGGAAGAGAACAATCCTGACGGGATTCGGCATGGGAATCATTCTAGTGATAAGTCCGTTTCTTCACTGATTTTGGTGGCTTTGGCTAAGAAAGGCCATGGTTTTTAGCTTAACCCCTCGCCGTGCACATCACCACCACCACCATCATTCGCACCATCACCATCACCGCCCAAGTCCAGTCGAGAGTGCCTCCGCGACGCAGAACCCTGGGCAAACGACGAGATCCCAGTCTGGCAGGTATGCTGCGCACGTACCTCCTTATTCGGCAAACGACATGAATGTAGATCGGACGCCACGGACTTCAGTGACCCGTACCCATCAGCCGCATCGCAATCGAGCTGCAATTCCGACTGGTGGAGATTTGCCTTCGCCTACCGATCAAGCGTCCGCACAGCTGACTATGGCTCAAAATCTTATGACAAGGATCAATGCAATGAGGATGCCCTCTGCCACCGGAACGCGACTCCCACCAATCCGTTTACCGTCTGAGGACGGCAGATCCCCGTCCAGGGCAGGACCCAGTCGCCTCGAAACTGCTTCCCTGACCGTGCCACCAACACCCATGGAGATCGATGAACAGACACCCCGCCGTAGCACGATGAATGTACAGAACTCTCGTCGTACCAATTCGTCTGATTCGGTGCCAGGCGCGCCACTTGGCCTACTTAATATGACCTCAAGAGTACCCCTCGGATCGACATCCTGGGCGCCCGCAGCAACTCCGCTGAGTAATTTTACTATGACCGGTCGATTTGGTCCTCCGCCCTCTGATCCTCCTCCGCGCCCTCCTTCTGTTACGCCGCGGATGTCTCCTGATCGAGTTCGAGATCCTGAGCCTCTGACATCTCTCAGCGAAGACATACCCATGATTTGATTGTCTGTGCTCAAATGCTCTTACATAAGAGCGTTGCTTGGGGAAGGGATCATCACAGCTTTCTTGATATGTCATTGCAGTGTGTCGTGTTTTCGACCTTGGTCCTCCCTTTCACCAATTCCATTCCATTTATTCAAAGTCTGTTATAGCTTTCATCATGATCTCTATTCACGCTCGCTTCAATAATCATATTCTACAGCATCGTAGCGACTCTTGAAAACCCTCAAAGATCATTCCTATATCCTGTTCAAATCGCACATCCACTTCAATTTGCATCTCTTCTGACCCCGCGCCCTTCACAGCTAATTAGCGCATTGCATTTTCGTTGTTTATGTGGTTATACTTTGATTCATGCTATGCGACTCGCTTTATTAGGCTATGACGTGCGAGAACAAGTTCGACTGCTTTCGATGAACTCAAGCACCAGCATGGCAATTCAATTGAGATTAGCCATAAATACATACTCCATTTTGGTTCCGATTGAGCTAATTGACGGTCATGGTCATCCGTTTTTGGTGATTTTTGGCATGCTTTTAATATGCACCCCTTGCAAGGATCGAATTCCCTCGGGTATTAGGGGTAAAATCACCTACCGCTGCCCTGTGTCCGTTTGCCATGGTGGCTCAGACTACATTACCGTTGGTGTACGGTAGTGCTTATCGCCGGCTTGACTATAGGCACAAATTTGAAGTGCATACATAGTACTTCTATGCACGCGCTTTTTGTTCTGTTTTTTTTTTTTTTGCAGGAGTCAACGCAAGCACGTTGCGCTCGACCCTGCGGGGACCAAGCCAGACTGCCCAGTTTAAATTGCTACACAGCATATGGCATCATCTAACCTAGCGGTAGGATGACAGCCGTACAGGAGCACCGATATTTGAATGCGGTACACCATGCTATGTTATCTCAAGGCACTTATAAAACACCGGTACTTGTCGATGCACTGAAGGGTGCGTAGTTTGAAGTATTCAACCATGAGGCCACGATGAATCAAGGCTGTGGCCGCTCTACTGCTTTCTTGTTTCTTCTGGCGCGTGGAGCGAGTCTGTTTTTAGCTGTCCCAGTGGATTCTGCCAATAGGCTGGCCAATGGCCATCCAAGAACTCCAGCCACAAGGCTACAGTGGCACACATGACGTAGCCGTCCCTGGCCCAAAGACGCCGGAACCTGTCAGGGCCACTCTGCACTCGTTACTAGCATTTTTAGTGAACTTGGACCCGGGCCACCTGGGCAGAACAGGTCCAAGTATAGATGCCAGGCCGAGCATAAACTGCCATATACCCAGCGGCCACATCTTGAGCATTGGGAACCAAATCTCTCCACCCCATTAATGCGGGTGGTGAGCCTTTAAACTGATTGTACAATGTTGGCGCCGCCACTTCCTGGCTGATGGGAGGGGGTTCCTAACTGGCGCATACAACCCCTGTGTTAGTCTAACAAACATTGCCAATTATCCGGTGTTCGTCTCGAACTCCGTTCTCAGCGTCGTGTGATCCACAGTACTACCATGGGATCCCTGACTTCCAACCATCGGTCACAGTACTGTCTAGTAAGTCATTCATCCATAGAGCATACGAGAACACAAAATCAATGGTTTTTATACTACTGGTTGTTGCGAGTACACCGATAATGATCTTATTGTGGAACCAATGTTATTAAGGACTTCCAGGTTGTATCCAATTGAGGTCTGGCTGTGCACCTTGCTGAAAGATCGTGAGTTGCAGGTCGGTTCTCGAACTGCTCCATGACTTAATAATACCTTCGGCGAACGTCCTTGCCTTGATTTGTCATCTATATCTGCCTTCTGTGGATACCTCAGCCTGTGGATCTTATATTCGCCGCCCGAGTCCGCTTAGAGCTTCATTAAAAGCGCGTGTCACTAAGTACGAATTCCCAAGTCCTGCATGGAACCCCTGTCCTCTTCAGATCCTCATTCGGCCCAAGACCGGTCGCACCGCCTATTGTTCTTCGATGCTCGTACCCTGGGTAATCACTTGAATCAAAGACGAATGATCGCCGGATTTGATATGTTCGTATGGGCCGGGAAGCTGAAATTTGGGATGGTGGATTGGCGGTTTCTTTGCCAGCCGAGGGACATCCCTGTGAGAAGAGATGTCTGAATACTTTAGATACTATCGGATGTTGGAGGGATGATATTCGTACCAAAGAGTGTATGGGGGGGAATTGCGCAAGGTAATCAGAACTGAGCCACGAAAACCTGTCTTCCCGAGTAGCTCTGACGTTTGTAGCTCACTGTTAGGGGACACTGCTGAGTCGCTGTCCGATGATTCATCATCACCACTGCCTCTGTCGTCGCTATCGTTGTCCGAATGCTTCCGTTTCTTTGGGGTCTGGGAGATGTGGAAGGGTGGCACTTTCCCCCGAGCAAGGAAAGGAGCACAAGATTGGAAGAATCCAACAATAAGTTTCTGGTTCGCTAATATGTTCCTGTCCTGGTCCTTAATTCCCGCTCCTAGGAAAAACACGCGATTGGGTCGGCTCAAAGTATTGCTCCGAAAGGGCAAGTAAATAATCCTACCGGCATGAGGAAAATTGAAAGAGATGCGATCAAATGCCTTCCCAAGCAGGTCTTCGTGGTTATCAAGCTTGGTTGCGTCGATTCCAAACAAAACTGTCGCGCCAAAAGCGCGAAGTTTCGAGACAATCTCTTGGGCATCGGGATACTTCGTGTAACATTCATCTTGGGAGTCATACGAGGTTGCGACAAGGAGTGATGGCGTAGCCTTTATGGTTTCTGTCGTAAGCAACGCGAGCGCAAAAGAGAAATTTCCTGGGGGTGGAGGTCAGACGAGTGCAACAGCAACACCATTTGGACCGAGGGCTCGCCTTCTCCAATCATCAGAATCCTGTCACCTGCCGAATAAGGAATCGTTTTACTTTGCTTCCCCTTGCTTGGGGCCTTCGCAGGGACGCTCTGCGCGGCCGTGTGGAACCCTGAGCCGCTTGTTTTGGATCTTTTTGAGGGTCTAACTGCATTTTTGCGTCCCTCAGTGCGCCTATTAGCCTCGGCGTTTTTCTGGTGGGTGAGCAGCAGGTTTCGTAAACGGGGTTTCTTGTTCGCTGCCTTAGGCATGATAACTGGGTGTCCAGGGCCACAGATCCAAATCGGCGCTCAATTAAATGTAATTGGTTCCGCGCATATTAAACAAGCGCCGACTTATCTTCACTCCGCGATCACGCTGTGGCCTGGAGATAGCTAGCAGGTAGTCCGGGAGTCGGTCCCCTTTAAACAATGGCGCCTATACAGATTACTGTTTTACCGGATTCCTTGGCTCAGGAAAAACAAGCATTATCTTGTCGCTGCTGCCCAAGTTGCCGAAGGACTACAAAGTTGTGCTTCTCAAGAATGAATTTGGTGACGTCGAAGGTCTTCAGTGGCGCCCTCAGGAAACTTCAGAAGGGGGACTGAGAGTTGTCTAACAGTGGACAGTAAACTGGCAGAACAATCATCGCTCACTGCCGTCAGTGAAATTCTCAACGGCTGCATGTCAGTCGGCGATTTTTGGTTGGAGCACAGGTCGATTCGTTCTAATCCCCCTGGTACAGGTGCTGTGTACTTGTGGGCCAAATGAAGACCGCACTGCTGGAAATTCGAGGTGTGTTCGTTGTTAGCAATTGGGCCTCTCGTCTTTAATCACCCCCCATAGAGAAGTTTAGACCTGATAGGGTCATCATAGAATCCTCGTACGGAACCCCGCTCAGCTTAGTAGGGTAATGATCCGGCTGACCGTCTCCAAGAGGTTCTGCATTTCCGGCTACTCTAGCATTCCAAATCCGCGAACTCGAACGTGAGACCCATGGGACTTCAAGCTGGACGCCATCCTTACGGTCATAGACGCAGAAAACTTTACTGGGTATGAGGACACCAGCACTACAGCTCGTATGCAGGCTCAATATTCCGATACATTAATTATTGTGGGTGCAACCGTTTTCACATGTCACTCAGCTTGATGAATACTATGAATTTCGCTGCAGAACAAATGGGAACATGTGAGTGGACGTGAATACTCTCAGGTGTTCTCTGAATGCCATTTCAGGTCTCGGAGAGAGCATTAGATATTGTAACGGACCACCTCTACACTCTGAACGAGGCGACTCCAAAGATCCGTTGCCTCAACCGCAATGACGTTGATCCAGCACTTATTTTCGGTTTGGACACAAAGTTGTTTTCGGATGCCGCTTGGCTCCATGAGGAACACTCATGCCTCCATCATGGACTGGAAACACACCATGACGAAGTTGAAACAGCCACTATCACACTCAATCGTTCACATGTGTCGCGCTAGCAGTTGAACAGGCGCTTTCAGTATTACCCAAAGATGTGATATACCGAGTGAAGGGCTTCATTTCTTTAGCGGATGAAGGGAGAGTTATCCTCAATTGGGCGTTTGGTCGCTTTGACCTCGTCCCATACGAGGGGGCAGGGGTGACGATGAGACCACAATACAGCTGACGATGATGGGCGAGAGGGGCGAAGTAAAAAACAAATGGGAAAAGAGATTTGTAGAGGCTTTGGAGCGAAGGTAGATCGGTCTGATGCGGAGAACCATGTCGTAGACCGAACGTAGAGGCACAAGATGCACTTGGAAATGCTCACTGCTGAGACCAGAGCTAGGAGAAAATGCCAACCATGTAGATGATTAGATGCGCGCGGGAATATGTACCATGGACATGAGAGCAACAATCAGGAAAACATTTAAGTGGCAATGGTGACCTCAACTTCTACACCAGGCTCCAGGGAGATAGAAGTCTGTAGGTGGAAGCTAGATTAAGGCACTAGCCCAAATATAATGCGGATGGGGACTCACAATCTGCTTGACAATCTCAGAAGAAGAGTGAAGATCAATAATGCGCTTATGGATCCTCAATTGGTAACGGTCCCATGTCTTGGAACCCTCACCGCAAGGCTAAATCCCCAATGTCAAGATGTGGAAGCTCCTAAAGGCATTGACGAAGCTACTTACAGTTTTACGAGTGGTAATACGGAGCACCCTGGTGGGGAGACGGATTGGGCCCTTGACACGCAGTTCCTTGTCCTTGGCACGGTTTACCAAATCATGGCTGACTGAGCAAGTAAGGGCCGTCAATGTTGGTCATGTAGCAGTCATGTTAGGAAGAAAATTACACTTCTCGAGGTTCTTGACGTTGCTACTAGTGAGAGTGATGCGAATTTTGTGTATTTGGGAGGGTGCTAGTTGGGCACCCGTAGCGTCGTACTCTTTCTCGCCCTTAGCGACGTGACTCATTGTGCTGAAACACTAAATGCGCCAGCGGTGACTAGGAAGCCGGTTCCTTGAGTATCGATAACTTTTAGTGCCAGCAGACGGTGAACCTACCTAGGGCACTTGGTATGAGAAGAGGACGAAATTGCAAATAAACTGTGCAGTTCTCAGTCGGATGCAAACACCCTCCAATTCATTCACTTGCAGTCCAGAAAATCTTGTGATTCATAAGTATGTGTTACATATCTTTAGTGAAAAACTATCTAAGGCTCCAGGGAAGTGGGGAAAGCACCTGCTTCGCGTTGCTCGTCGAAGCGAGTAACCTACACTCTTATTCAGTCATGTGACCAATCTCGGGCAACTTGACTCACCCATTCGTCTGAGGAACAAGTGGAACAAGAGCGTCAGCATAGAGTCTAGTCGAACGCGAGGCTGTGAGACGCACTCGGGCATAGCGAGTTGTATGCACGCTTGAACTGCTTGCAAGGCTTGAAATCCTCACCCCTTCGGTCGACGTGTTCAAGGCCATCAGCATGCTTAAGGGGCATTATATCATCGACGGCTTACTTGGCGCTGTGCGGGGGATCGCATCAGCTAAATTATTGGACCCGGAGGAGATTAACGTACGTGATACACTTGTGATAATCGATGTAGTTCTGGAAACTAAGTCGGTCCAGCATGAGTGTACCATACAAATGGAATATGGGCCAAATCATTCCTCACCAATGCTTCGACTGGTTTGTGTTTGGGAAGCGGGCTATTTGTAACGATTGAACGACCAGAACGTGAGAAAACACCTGGACACCAGCCCACCATCAAAGCCAGCGGTCTGAAACTTTATCGTCCTGAAAAGGGTCAGGTTTATGTTGATGGCAGGCAGGAGCCCGACGTGCCTGGGGGCCTCCACTTGTTCGGACATCTTGGTGCGTGAGTGCTTGGGCGAGACTGGGGCAGGAAATAGCCGGGCAATTGTATCCGGAACCGAGTCAAGTGCAACAAATGACAGACCTTCCGCCCAGGTTGGCCGCGTTACGCAGGACGAATTTGTGGGCCGCTCTTTCCCACTTTCTCAACGTGTTCCAGCCTGCAATCAACCTGCCACAATGTTCCATCTCTGTACGTCCACCGCACTCTTTCATAGCCGCATGACTCACAGCGTGGCGCCACTTGATATTCAATTTATACTCGTTGTCACCGTTTAGGACGTCGAGGAAGACCTTCTAGGATCGGGCACGATTATCCTTCCGAAGCTTATCCATAGATTACTATACATACTGACCTACGACCGAAAGATAAGGTACGCTCAATACTCGCTATATCTCACCGCTGTCTCCTGCGTTCAGCTCACCAAGCGCTAATATTGATCGTTAGCGCCGAGAATTTTGCTACGTATCTACGGAGGCAGTATGCCAAGAGGATATTTGATAAACCGAATCTGCTCGGTTCTGAGGACGAACCCCTCGCATGGCAGGACCTTGATATGATGGCCAAGCTTGAGATGATTTTCAACCTTTGCGAATGGCAATTTTCTGGTTTGGGTCGTTTGAGAACCATGATGGGTGATGCTGACGAAATTTCATGGGTGAGTTGCAACTTTTTAGCATGGTGACCCCTTAGCGCTCTGACCTTGCGGTCCTTCGTTCCGCCTGACATTCGCTACTCCAGCGACTAGAACCAATTGGTTCGGATGCCAAGCGCAACATATATTGGTTTATTGGGCCAGACCGTCTCTGGGTGCAGCGGCCGGCCCTAGCCTCCCCGGACCCCGACGTGGTCGTCCCTCAAAGGCTGCCAAGATTGCAGAAGACGCTAAATTGAAGAACAGAGAGAGGGACGCAAAGTCACGCACATCTTCTCTTCGGGATGGCGGTGTCGCATTAAGCAAAGGCAGTAAGGCTAATACTCGTGCCCTGGAAAGTCGCGCTACACGATCTAAAACCGCTGTCTCCGTTGCTTCTGCCTCTGCTACCCCCGCCACCCGCACACGGAGTGGTGGACGTTCCACAAAACAAATGACGTCACTTCACTCTAACGGACGGACCACGCGGGGCAGCAAGCGCCTCGCGCCCACCGAATCCGACGAAGAAAGCGACGCCAAACCTTCCACATCGATGATGGTGGCAACTAAACGTCAAAGGACCACCCGCCGTTCGCGCCTTGCTGAGGAGGATGGAGAATGGCAGGAAGTGCCTGAAGAATGGCTCCATCCTGACCCATCGTCGTCACAGATGAGGACGAGTTCCAGGTCTAGCCGGTCGTCTCGCACCAGTTCGAGGGGCGGCTCCGTGCTACCGAAAAGCGTAGAAGCAAAGGTATTTGGCGACGATGGGTCTGACCTTACCGAGTTGAGCGATGATGGAATGGATGTGGAGGTTACGCTTGACGTGCCGTCAGAGAGCAGCAACCGTCGAAACGAGGGTGACAAGGACAGCGACTTTGCTGAAGACCCCAGTGTTGATGAACCAGTGGAGCAGGCTCAGGAAGTTGACGATGAGGACGAGGACGAGGAAGAAAGCAATGGTGAAAAGGTCGGATTACCGAACGGGCCCGAAGAGCGGATTGAATGGGAAACGGTTTGTACCTCTAATATACTACTCTTCGCAGTTGCACTCAATCTACGAGTTCAAGGTTTGTGCCACGCTTTCCGAATGGGAGACATTCCCCCGTCGGTTTCAAGGCTCAACCAACGTGAAGGAGAAAGCCCTTTTCAAAATCTTGATGCCTATATCCGAGGACGTTATCGCTCGTCTTACCGAGGCTGAGCGTCAGTTGCAACAAGTTCTCGCTGTGCAAACAAGAAAGCGCTCCACCCGCCTCGTCAAGCTTGAAGAGGAGAAACTAGCGCAAGTGGCTGAGAAGAAAAAGAAGGCAGAGGAGGCAGAGGCACACTCGAGAGAAAATCGGCAGGCCAAGCGCGAGCAAATGCGTATCCAAGCAGAGATGGACCGCGAGCAACGGGTCAGAGAACGAGAGGAACGGCTTAGACAAAAGGAGCAAAAAGAGGTTCGTCAAGACCCCATGCACTGCGTCATGCATCTGATCATCACCTTTGCTTCAGCTTGAAGAGACCTTGGAGGCGAACAAGGAGGCATCAGGACCAGGGAAAGAAGATGATGTTGATGTCGTGGGCATGAATAACGAGCATCTTGCGAATGGGAAGCGTGCTACTGTATCGAAGCCTGCGGCCAAGAAACCACGACGGAATGCAACAACGTCTCGGAAAAGGAATGACTGGGAGCTCGATTGTGAAGTGTGCGGAGCGAAAGGCCTCAATGTCGTGCGTAAAGAACCTCTTTCTAGAGGTTGCTGAATAGACAGTTGTTGCTATAGGATGATGGTCGTGAAGTTGCATGCTGTGAAAAGTGCGGTCGGTGGCAACAGTATGCATTGAGTTTCTAGTTTCTAGTTTCATTCGTTCTAATGCCTTTTGTAGTGTCGATTGCCATGATCAAGAAGACGAGAAGGCGGGGAGACCTAAGAGGAACTGGAACGTCGTGGACTTCTTCTGCAAAGATTGTGCCAGAAGCCTTCCACCTGGGAGTATGACGAGCGCAGGACGCAAGCCGAAGGAGAGCAGGACTACTCGTCCCAGGAGCGGGGCGGCACACTCGATACCTGCGACACCTACTTTGCCACCCTTCCCATCTGGCTATGATGCATACTGGGCACAGCACTCCCGATATGGCTCGAACTCTGCCTTCGGATCGTCAGCTTATTCCCGTCCACATCCCAACCTCCCATATTATCAAGGCACGTTTTCTTCTACCGTTGTTCTACCCTCTCGGGGCTCAGTTGCACCGGGGGTCCCTATACCTTATCAAGGTTTTCCTGTATCAACCGGTCCGGATGGTCGACTTCCTCACTCTGTTCACTTGGCCCCGCATGGCCCAACTCAGGCAATGTCATCGAATTTTGGGGTACCACAGAATCCCTCCTATGCCCCTTCTGGGAATGCTGGGAATGCCATAAATAGCTCGTACCGGCCGATTGTCCAGCCCAACCATGCGACCCAGATACCGCAGGCACAGGCGCGATGGGACTCAAGGACGTCATCTTGGTCGTCTCCAGAGACGGGCCAAAACGCTCAGCCCCCTTCCCTTCCAGCTCCAAATGGGAGACCAGCCTCATCTTCTGTCCCGCTCGCACAACCTACGGGCGCTATACCTCGTCTCCCCTTCCAGCATCCGGGCAATGGTCTACAGCCTCGCCTCCCGCCACTTGACCCGCGAATGGGCACAATACCACAATCTCCTTATGTCAACAGTGCTCAGAGCTACCAACCATCGTGGCCGAAGCCTGCTAACGGTCCCCCCTCTGCAAGTCAATCACCTTATTCAGCTGCCAAGCACTCCCCCCACTCCCCCGGAGGGACAAGCCCGTACGCAACTCCGGGCGGCTTAGCAAAAGGGGTATACAAACCCGTCTCGTACCCAACGTCACAAACACCTTCTAGTCAGCCCCGTGCCCATGTTCCAAATGGTACCGGAAATCTGATATCATACCCATCTCCAATCCCATCATACGTGCGACCTGCCTCGAGCGCCTCGGCGCACCCAAGTTCTCCCACACGAAGCATGTCGCCACCAGTTGGTCAAGTAGGCCCTAATTCCTCACCAGTTCCACACTCACCATCGCTCTCCCCACCCACCATAATGAACGGCATGACTCTACACCAACAGGCGCAAGTGTTGCTTACTGTGTCACAAGCGCCGCCTCCGCCTCCCGTCCCTTCCAATCACCCGCACTCCTGAATCATGTTAGAGCACCAGCCCCATTTTGCTTCCACTGATTTTTATTGCCCAGGAGTAATTCTTACATTATTTGCTGTATTGTACCATACATTCGGCTGGGCTACATAATGCTGATAGCTTGTCCCTCACCTAATGGCAGTCTATACCAACGTTGCGACAGACGTCATCGTATCATCTCATACATCTTGAATGCTAGTGAGGTGAATGGCAAGAGGTCGTCATCTCGCATAGTTGCTCTGATTGGATGATCTTGAAGCATTAACAAACTCAGCAATAGCGATGACATAACATACTCTTTGGCGCCAAGAACTCTGAGTCCACGCACATGCGTATCTTTCCCGTTCATGTGGTTCGCGGCTATGACAACTTGGAGAGCGTATATACTCAGTGGCTTACTACGAAGACATGAGTCAAGACTACCCAAGTAGTGACACAGACTCACAATCCATGCCCATCCTTGGGTCTTTCCGTCCCAACGTCGAATGTGACCCACCCCGTTGGCTTATCCATTGTGACTGTCTTGACATCTTGAAGATCATAAAGCCCAGTTCCCGCTTTGATAAGAAGCTTTATGGGGGTATACGAGTCATCTGCTGCGAAATTAAGCATAATGGCCAGTTTCTGCACACGTATCACCATTATAACAACATGGAAACTTCTTCACGTGGGCTCACTTGAACTGGGACTTTTTTCGCGAATTGGAGAGTAATATAGTGAGGCTGAGGTCCGTCACTCCTAGAAGCAGCATCCACCTTAGAATATGAATTAAAATACCAAAAATTGATGCAACCCCACTGCCAAAAGGTATCTGGATCGTCATCGCGTAGACAATTTACATCGAAACCCGGTTTATGAGATGAGACGGTCCATGTCGCTAGATGTCCAACATCTGGAAGACTAGTTTTAAGCGCCGGGGCGCCCATCGAAACTGGCCGTACGTCTGGGATCATCAGAAGCCAAGAGCGGCAGTTCCCGAACTTGAGCCTTTCCCACAACCCGAAGATGCTGGATATGAGTAATGTGTCGACAAAATGATTCAAAAAGAAGGCAGAAAGTGCAAGGTGTCTACAACAAGGCGAAAGGGTCGGGTGGGACGGAAAGTGATGTAGCAAAATGCTCCATCGGAGTGAAAATCAATTTGAACCGTCTCCGGCTATCGACTCTGGCCAATAAACCGCTTGGACGGATCCGGGAAGGGATGACGCCCCGGGGTGATCAGGTTGGTGCCCGTTTATGATCGATTGGCCATTGGCGATGAAGTGCACCATCGGATCGGGAATAGATGGTGATTGCATGGGCCAACTTGAGGGCCCGACTTCCCCAGTAACTGACGCCCACGAATGAGCCATCGGGACGGACACGGGAGAGGATGACACTCCAGGGCGATCCAACGAGTGCTCTCCTACAACGGATGGGCCGGCAGCGATGAAATGTGCCATTGGAGCGGGAACATATGGTGGTTGCATTAGCAAATTTGAAGGGCTGGACGTAACTTCACCCGCAATCGACGCCAACCATCCATCCGCCGGGACAGATCCAGGAGGGAATGATGCCTCTGAGTGATTGAACAAGCACTCTATCAAAACGGATGGCCCAGCATCGATGACAGGCATGGGGCTGACGCTGGTGTGGATGGCAGCGTTGTGAGGGTCGACAAAGGTTTGGACCAGGGCGTCCAAACCCCTCTCCCAGCCCAACTGAGACACACTAGAGCAGAGCCCTTGTCCCTGGACCAAACCAACATCTGTAGAGGCACATCCATTATCAGGGAAAGTGGGACAGAGATTGAAGGCGGTCGATGAGGCTTGAGCAGCAGTAGGTAACATTTGAGGGGGAGTATTTAGAGCCAAGAATGGCGGATCGGATTTCGGCAGTTTTTGAAGACTGGTACTTGGAGCATCCAACAGGGCGGCTGACTCCATGAAGAATGAAGGGGTACGGCAATTGATCGTAGCATCACTGGTGGATGATGTAGGATAGGGGGTCCTTGCGGAATAGGATGAGGTCCCTTCATAGTGAAACGGTGAACGTGAAGGGGACGAAGCGGGTGACCTTCGATTAATGACGGATAAAGGGATGGGCGACAATGATGCAGAGGAGCTTGTCACAGTGGGATCCGCCTCCAGGTCGATGTCATCATCAACTGGGCCCTTCGGCGGACCACAACGGCACTGCTCCTTCTGCAAATGTCGCCTCCTGTCATCATATGTCTGGAACCCAGCCCTGCAGTACTTGCATTTGAATTTCAATACCTCGCTTTCAGGAAAAGTTAGATGAATATGTCGCTGTAGGTCGAAGTATTCTCACTGTTTCTCTTTGTAATGACGGACCAAACCACTTTTCTGAACAAAAGCCCTGCCACACTTTGCGCAATGATAGGGCCTTCGGCATGAAATGAGCTATTGCCTAAGACAGATAGTTATCACAAGACTCACTTGCTTGCATCGTCCAGATGCGTCCCTTCATGCCTTTTAGGTCGCTCTTGGTGAATAGTTTATACGACGCCCAGCACCCAGGGTAATTGCACTGAAAAATCTTCCTGCTGCTGGAGGCGGGGGTAGCCATATTCAGTATGTGATGCGCCAAAGGAGCCGTCCGATGAGCGTACCAAAGGTCAACAGGGGGGATATTTATAAATTCTGCTCCTGGGGCGCTTCAGTCACGGATGTGATGGTGATTTGAAGTCGACACTGGTGGCATGAACTGAGCAGGAATATTTAGGTCTACATGACGGGCATAACATGCGAGCCGGGATATATCACCGCAAGCTGCGCATGCTTATGTCCGACTTCGACTTCTGACTTTCATCGTGACTTTCAAGTGGTACAATGGGTGGCCAAGACTCGGGGTCGCCACCCGGGTAATTCCATGCAACATTTAGAAAACTCCCACGCCTGTCACTGCAGCTGTATCCTGATGGAATTGTTCTTTCCGGTTTCCCATCATCTCGGTAAAATTGAGGGTTTGCACTTGGAATACGCCAGTACAGCAAGAAATGGAACCGTTCGAGCAGCATCCAGCTTCAACTGAGGCTGACCTGACCTCAAGTTTTCACAGCCAGAGCATGGCAGTGGAAGTGGACAGTTCGCTTCATGTAGAACAATCTTGCCATTATCCAAAATTACCTAAATGGTTCAGTGGCCACTTACTGTAATGAGCAGACAACAGAGACCATACGCGAAATCGTCAGCGCCGAGCTGGACGCTGGGTTCCGGCTTCCCAAAGGTCCCAGTGCTATCTTTGAGTCGGGGGGATCGGGCTGCGATAGTCAGTTCCTAACCGTACGTATTTCCAAGTTGTTAGAGGAAGAAGCATGATCCATGGGTTTCCTCCTGTAAAGGATTGAATGATTGATTGGTCCACGCCGTGGAACCAGTCTCCACACTGCAGCCGCGGCCAACCTTTCATGCAAGGCTAGTAGGTCATAGTGCAATTGTGCAAGTTCTTACAAAAGAAAGAGGAAATAAAGGGCCAATGCGTCATGACCAAGCCACCCTTGATTGTCAGAGTCGATGGTGAATACCAGTGACCACAGGCATCATTAAGCGGACTGGCATACTTCGGCTGTCACCAAATTTACATTACTAAGCTACGTACAACCGTGCACGGCGGGGGAGGAGGGGTCGTGGTCGGCTGCAATCTTCGTTCCACAAAAGCGACACCCCGATTGGAAGCGATCCAGGCCGAGCGTCAGCAGCTGGACCGGACGAACTCGCTTGTGCAATAAGGGGATTCTGCTAGTTGGCACCAACGAAGCCGGCTTTCGCACCACCGAAAAGGATTAAACAATGCGGAACGAATCATGATCGTAATAGCCAAGAGCGCCGAGTCACGAACTCTCTATTATCTCTTCGCCATCCTGGTCCTCTGACCGGTTTCGTTGAATTCCGATCCATTTTAACCATTCCATCCCTTGTTTATGGAACATCATGAGCCCCAACAGTACCGGAAGATACCAAAGGGAATTTCTCCACACGGCTCGGGCAGTTTTATCAGTGGGGTTCCTTGCGAATTTCCAGGCCGACCGGAGCAGAATAAGGTTTGGCGGCAAGCTTGTCAAGGCGAAATTCCACGTGGTTAGTCCAGAAAGGGGCGTCAAAATGGAGCAGATGAAGAGGAGGAGGGCAGAATGTCGCAGCGACACGGTTGCGTTCTTATATGGATCTATGACGGAGAGCATATGATAGCCTGCTTGTGCATAAGATGCTCTCGTTGTGTGCGCCAGCGCATTGAAATGAGGGAATTGCCATGAAAAAAGGAAGGAAAGAAGAGCAAATGCTGATAGAGGGTTATTGATAGCTTCAAGTGAAAGGCCTGGTGAAGCGTTGGAAAGGAACGGGGGTAGGAAGGTTTCAATCGGGTATGAGGCTGATGGGAATATGTGTCCACCACATGCAGTCCACCCCATGAGTGGTGGTATAGCACCCACGACGGCCCCGACCCATGTATTCCATATGGTTCTTCGCTTCATCAATGTATATACACCAGCATATAGCGCAATGTTGGCCGCACCGAGAGCAGCAGTGAGCGGGTTCACCAGTGCATAGAGAATAGCAGGACCAAGCGTCCCAGTGACCGCGGCGAATCCGAATGCATGTAGGGGTGTGATTGCTCGTCGTACAAGTGGTCTATTGCGTGTTCGTATCATCTGGGCATCAAATGGCTCCTCAAGAAGCTGATTGATGGTATTCGCGGATGCAGCACATAGGGTAGTTCCCACGGCTGTGGATAATAAAACTGGGACACTCGCGTGCAAAGGGGACAGAGCAACACCAGACATTGCAGTTAGAACGACCAGCGTTGTCAAGCGAGCTTTTGATAGCTGAGAATATATTCTTACTAATCCACGGGGAGTTAATTCACGGACAGGGCGGTAATTCGCCAACGGTTGTGGGGGATATTCCATGTAGGTGCGGGGAATGGAGGGAAAGAACGGCATGCCGTGTATTCGAGTTCCTTCATGAACAAGGTCCTTGGAAGGTATCCAGTCGTCCGGCAACACATCCTCCCGAGCTAACTTCCCACCGTTGCGTGGAATACTTGTTGATCCACTTGCTGCAATGTTGGACGTGAAGAACCAAGAAGCATTGGGAGTAGGAGCGGAAGTGAAGCTGTGAAAACGCACTGTTGTGCGCCTATGGGCAGGAAAGGCCTTCTTTTGCGCTAAGCATCGAGGCAAGCCTTGAAAAAATCTCCTCAGAACTTGGGTTCGAGGATAAACACAAGTCATCGAACAGGTGAAGAGTCCTGCGAGCGTGAAGATAGCGTGGGATATTGGCTTCCGGCCACGTGCTAGACTTCCGACTTAATAGATTGATGGGAGCACAAGAATCTCGATCCCAACAAGCCTCAAGGGACGGTACGGAGGATGTTGTCGATTACTACGCACTTCTGGGACTCAGCGAGGATTGCACCCAGGATGAAATCAAAGTATTGTGCCTTCAGGTGATAGCGGGAATACACTGACCAACTGACTTTTAGAAAGCCTTCCGCAAACTGGCCCTTAAGCATCACCCAGACAAAAATGCCGATGATATAGAAGGTGCGACAAGAAGATTTGCGCAGATTCAGCAAGCTTATGAGGCAAGCCTTCTTTTATTTTGCATGATGCATCGCTGATGTGACGAGGGAAGGTGCTCAGCGATGAACAGGTAGGGTGTTACATCTGAAAAAAGTGAGATGACACTCAACAGAGGGATCAACATGAACTGTGCCTCATGATTGCAACAGGAAAGGGCATGGTATGACACTCATCGGGGGAACCTCGTTCCCGAACCAGACGCTGCAACTGTGTATGAAGACATCAGGAGGGGGTTCGACCCTTCATCACAGGCACGTCGGAAGCACGCGGACCCTGGCCTGACGGCGGGCCACATTCTTCACTTTTTTAATGCCAATACATGGTCTACTATGGACGAGGGATCACAGGCTAGTCGTGACTGCCCTTCTGACCTGTTCTGCAATCCTAACATGTACAATGCAGGGTTTCTTCACCATATATGGAAATTTATTCCGGCGAGTAGCCTTTGAAGAATCTCAGCACTCTTCCGATGGGGAATACCCAGAGTTCGGGAAGCCAGCTTGGACTTGGGCGTCTGCAACTGAGGGCATGGCAGCTCGGGACTTCTACAACGCATGGTCATCTTTCTCAACGGCCAAGGATTTCTCGTGGAAAGACAAGTGGAATTTGGCAGATGCACCGGACAGGAGGACAAGAAGGTCTGTAAAGGTCTATCATAGTTTAAGGGTCGCACCCACCCTTATCTTCTGCGAAGGTTGATGGAACAAGAGAACAAGAAAGCCAGGGATGATACTCGTCGGGAATACAATGATGCTGTGCGGGTATGTATCGTTCTAACCAATATTGGCGCATTCCTGATGGTACTCCAGTCCCTCGTCCACTTCATCCGGAAGCGGGACCCTCGTTACAAGGCGCATATGGCCAAGCAAGCTCAAGGGTCGAAGTCTCCGCAATATTCGGAATCTGTTTCCGCAGCCCAGAAGCGTCGTAATCAAGCCGCCAGTGCCTATGTCAAGCAGGAGTGGCAAAAGGTCAACTCAAATCCTCAAATTCATTCTGCCTTGGACGAATACGGTGGTGAGGGCGAGTTTGAGGGAGGCAGTGAAGAAGAATCTTGGGAATGCATTGCATGTAGGAAGACGTTTAGGAGTGAGAAAGCATGGGAGAATCATGAACGAAGCAACAAACATTTGAAGGAAGTCCAGAAGTAAGTTCTTCAGCTGACAGGCAACGATTAGTCTCATTTCTTGAAAAAGATTGCGGAGGAAGATGGAACGGGAGAACGCCGATTTCAAACTGGACGAAAATGATGCGGTTAACGACACTGTTTCACAAAATGAAGCTAATGGCGACGCCAGCGCAGTATCCGACAAAGACGTACCATCCGAAGATTCAGCAGATGAAGATCTTTTGCAGGCGACGGTGCAAATATCTCTCCAGCCAACCACCAATGAGGCAACAGCCCTCTCACCCGCACCAGATCCCATTCTTACGGCCCAATCGGACGAAGACCCTCTGCTTTCGGCTCCTGCTCACGAACAGCCGTCACGCGCGAGAAATACACCAGAGACGACCGCACAGGCTCCCAAAGAGGAGTTGTCCAAGAGAGACAAACGTCGTGCTAGAGAAGCAGCGAAGAAACTGCGCGAGGCTGAGGACGCCAAAAAACCTGACATTGAGGTAAGCTAATAGTTTGTAGTGCCATAGGCTTGATAAACTGACGATATGTCCGCAGCATTGTAATGTATGCGGGGAAGACTTCCCAAGTCGCACAAAACTTTTCTCTCATATCAACCAAACGGGGCATGCATTGGCGAAAGCGTACGCTCAGAAGCCTATCCCCGGGAAGAACAACTTAAGGCAGAAGGGTAAGAAAGGCGATCAATTGGAGGATGATGACCATGATGATCGAAAAAAGAGGGGAGGAAAAGTCAAATGAAGAAATGATATCTGGATGTCTACTTTAATAACTCCCATTGTCCTATCGTACTCCTTCGTGTGTATCATAGATCTAGTATACGTGTTACATGGTCCTGCCAAAAATTTTCTTGAGGAAAGCCAAGAATACATCCCGCTTGAGTCCCCCACGCTCCTCCTGTATCTCGTTCACCAGGCCAACTATCTTTTGGTACGCTTGTTGTTCATACGCTCTGTATTTCCCCTCAACATCAACGGCCCTGAAGACTTCCTTGACGCGCTTCTCGCATTCCGAATCTTTCCTCCCATAATTGTCATCGAGAATCTTCCGCTGCTCTGGAGCTACGCTCTGCAGAGCGATGTTGATGACCCAAGAGTTCTTGTTGTCAAGGATGTCGGTCCCAATCTTCCCAAGCTTCTCCGGGGGTGCAAAGCAGTCCAGATAGTCATCTTGAATCTGGAAATATTCCCCGAGGGGGATGAGGATGTTCTCAGCCAATTTGTATTGATCCTCTGAGGTGATCCCATGGTAGCGCATCGCCAGAGCGACGGGCAAGTAGCTAAAGGGGATTCGAAGTCAAGTTATACCACCAGTGTTCGAAGCAATCTGGAACATACAATGAATACCATGCCGTCTTGTAAATCACGGTTTGACTGTGCCTATACGGGACCTCAAAATGATGTAGAACAGGATTCTCGCAAAATCGACGCACCGCTTCAACGAGAATCGGTCAAGGTTGACATCATGCTCAGGAGCAGTAATCAGATCAATAAGTTGTCCCATCTCGGTTTTGTACGTCGTCTACTTTTGGGTCAGCTAAAAGTCAGCGAAATTGAAGGCGACCACATCAAAAAACAACTCAATCAAGTCAACATAGTATGGCTCCTTGCGGAAGTGTTTCTTTAGAAGTTGATACACAGCACCCTCGAGCATAAACGAGTCATTGATCGCGATATTGCCAACGCCTTCAACGCGGTACCAGCATGATTGTCCCCGGCGGGTGATTGACGCGTCCATGATATCATCCGCGACTAAAAAGTATGCTTGCAGCTAGAGCAACCAAGTTTGTCGAATCTCAAACACTTTTCTTGAGAAGACAAACATGCTTACGAGTTCGACTCCCCATCCCAGAATGGCTACTCGTTTGTACTCTTCCCCTTCGAGTTTGCTTTCACGTAGTATCTCAACAGTGTCAACGACGGAAATTCCACGGTTTAATTTCCCTTATGAAGCCCATCACCTGCCGAACTACGACAAAGGTAACTCTTTGAAAGTTGGCTCACCTCCAGGGAGATTGTACATCAAGTTCTGTGAACTAGGCATCAGTATACGAAGCAGAATCATAATTATAAGTCGCTCACCCGTTCGTACCAAGCGACGACTTCATCAGGCAAGGACTCAACTCTGAGAGTCTCAAGAAGTTCCTCGACGACGGTGGGGAAAACCTCGACGAATCTCTTCTTGTTTTCCGCGGCGTCCGTCTTCGGAGCCTTGGGATTCGGCTCCGCCGAAATGCTTGCGGGTCGTTTTGTCGGGACAGTAGACTCAGACATATCCAAAGGGATGGGTAGGCAATATGGTTGAGTTGGATGCGTAAATCGAGGTTTTGAGATGTCGAAAAAGGCGTCTTTTGATGCAGTGATGGGAGATGTAGTAAAATGCAAAACGAGCGTCACAACTAGTATTGAAGGGTTCATGAATGTACTCGGACGAGTATAGATCTTACGATTTGGCCTCGACTTTGGACCAGAAGTGGTACGATACCAATACGGTATCAGGATCCTCCACCTGTTTGCAATACTTATACGCGAGGAACAATATTTTTTTCGTCTGAAGAATGCAACGTTATTCGGACACGATCTTGGGCGTTGGGTGAACGAGATGCATTTGAAGCTAGATATCGTGGGAAATGGTCGACCCTCACGCAGCATTCTGACACTAGTGCTGTTCTAAAGGGTCGCCAGGGTCGCTCGATCCCGATTGTTCATTCTCCCCACGATCTCTAGGCTCAGGAAAGCCTAGTTCCTTGTGTTGTGTGTGAGACCACCTATTCAGATTTCGAAGGATCATAATATAAGTTGATATTCTTCTCACGGAGTTTGTCGACACAAGGCCAAAGTTAATTGGGTCCAGTTCTTCAATGACGCCGGCCTCCCAAATCGGCGAAGGCTTAGGTGCGGAATTCGGATTCCCCCAAAGCTTTCAAGTTGCCGAATTGAAGCTTCAGACTGGGTACAAGATCACACGGCCTCCAGACAAGGGACGGATTTCTCAATCCTACTTGCGCAAACGTCCTTGTTCGATCGCTTGTTCAGTAGTGGTTGTCCCCATTTCGCCGCCCTTTGGTTCTTCCAGAATATCGTTATATAGAATATTATATTCCAGGCCACTACATGAATCCTGCCCCAATTCCTGGTCCTAGCTTGCATGCGTGGTAATCGAACAGCTCTGAGGGAAGGAAGTCAACTTAATCAAGTATATCGCTGTACAGACCGGGAAGTCAGGGCTGCATTCGTTTTATGAGCATAGGCTAATTCGTGTGATCGATGATTGATCCAGTATGTTCTCGGGCGTTGTTTCAGGGGAGTCCTCTTAGCTATAGCAAAATTCCCGCTCTCAGCTTCTATTTAGCAGCATCCCACGGCGTATGTGATCTGGAAGTAGAGCCGATCTCCCGGTAATCGCAGGCTTCTAGCAGAAATATCGCTACATTGGTGAAGTAGCGTTGTCAAGCCTCTGGGCGACTTTGGCGCAGTTAGTGGGATCGGGGGCGAAATGGATGAATGAAGCAGGGTCAAACTTCGGAGCGCCAAGTGGTGATTCCCTAGCCGATCTCATCTTTGACAAGCGTTCAATACTCTTTCCTCATTCAACGGGTTCCTCAACATATTCACCAGTTCGCCTCGTAGAATTGGCTAAGTGCCCGGTGGGTGTCGCACAGGATTGGTTCGTTCGTAATAACTAAAGGGAACACTTTACGGGAAGGAGGACAAGAAGAGTCTGTGGGCGTAGTCAGTCCACAACTTTGGGTTGGACGTTGCTGTAAACTATCCGGGTAGGATACCAGCCTCTGATAGTACAGAGCACTTATGGGTTGGATATCACAACAAATAAGCTAGGTAGTGATCCCTGGTCGACCGCGGCTCAATACTGATAGTCTTCCCCCTGATTCATGGCCTGGAACCATATCAAGTGTTAGATTTTGAGGGGGCCTAGCATGATCGGATGATCGACACCAGGCAGGCAAGGAAACGAGTCACGGCACCGCCTATTTCCGAGTCGGGTATGATCGTTGAGGCACTGGAAGGACGTGCTGGTGACCACCTTCCTTTTGCCTAGTTGGCGTGAAAGTCATTTCACCGAGGGAGGAACGGGGCTTTGGATCTGACTATCAACTTTGCTGGACGTTTCTCGATTTTGAGCGAGTCGGACGGATAACGACGTCCCTGCCTAATGGTTACTTTTTTGGCATCACGTTTTCTCGGGCCGGGTGGCATATTTGAAGGACTTGCGGCCATTGTCTTGGCCTTGGTGCATGGTCAGCTACACCTGCTTAAGTTCCTGCCTCCCGACAAACAGGTCTGGGCGAAAATAAATTCGCGGCCAAGTGTGTCCTCCGAACACATAGAAAGTCAGAGCTGTAGCTGACTCACGGAGACTTAGCGGAATAGTGCGATCGATATTTCTCAGATGGTTGCTCCGGGGGCAGTCGAGTAGCACTATGTCCAAGTTTCTTTCACATAGGTGCTCCTTCGTGCGTAAGTGACCCCCCGGCTTTTGTTCCACAGCAGGGTGGCTTCAGCTGCTGAGAGGATCAGGATCCATCCTTGGCAGAACATTGTGGAGTGTCCTGGTTTCACACTCATTCTACATGTACTACGATGTCCAATTTTAAACGGCTTAAGCTTGGACGGGTGACCTGATGGTCGAACTGGTTGGTTTTCTATTTGCTTATAAGCACCTGCTGTGTTATGGAATCTTTGGACGGCTGATATCTTTCACGGCAGGTTGCCAGTCAGGGAGGTCTCTAGCAATTGCAACTCCTACTATCATACCACCGGAGGGGATCCGAGAGAGACCCTCTAACCGTTTATCATCTGATTACCAATCTCCTCCCCCCAGTTAAAGGATTTGGCCGGTGATCGCATACCGACTGGTATCACTACCACATCTTTTGATTCACTGCACTTGGCGCTCTCAGGAGCAGCTTGAAGTCTGCAGGCTAATATCAGATTACGCTGTATCAGCGCGCATACTGCTGTCTGACATTATGTGTACAACTCCCATGCACCTAGACATCTAGTAGGATGGAAGCGGATCACGATTCGGGCGCTGCAGTGATAGCGCCGTAGTTTGACCAGAGTAACAGGGAAAGATCGATTTTCAACGCTTTTCCTCAGGCTCGCAGCCCATCGATATGTTCACGAGTTAACTTTGTGGCTAGGTACTACACTGGCGGATAGCGTACAAGATTGATGCGTTCATAATGACTGTACAAAGGGACGACCTTGAAGCTATACGGGGGCTGCAAGGCACGGAGGACATAATCGTCAGCCAGCTCGATAGTATCGAAGCAATGCATGAACTTCTCTGCTGAAGCAATACTAGACGGAAACGAAGAACAGTGAGCAATCTCAAGCAAATCAAGTTTTGAATCCCTGTGTTCGGTGCCCGGCCTCCCTTTCTTGATGTAGAAGTCAGCAATACGCATAATCTCGTTCTCGGTGAGTGACGAATCAAAGAACCTGAACCTCAAGCACCGGATGGGAACGTTGCGCTGCGCCGGCGACACAAGAAGCTTGGCCAAATGTTCCGTGCAAGCAAGCCCTTCCGCCTCATTGTTGATCGCAAGGGTACTCAAATTTGGCGACCGTGAAAGTGTAGCTTGGATGAGGCTCAATGGGACATGAGCAAAGTCAGCATGGTGGAGATATGGAAAGACGGAATCATAAAACGTCATGAGGGTCGGTGGGTCTATGAGCAGATGGGTCAGTGTGAACGGTAACATCCATTGTCTTGGGCCAACCTCTATCGGGTCCACTATAATCCCAGTCCAGCTCATGTGTTCTGTCGATGGCAACTCCAAGGTATTCAACAAATGGAATGGAGACATGGCGCATCATGTATGTCAACATGCGGGGTCCACTGTGTACGAGAAGACGTTTCAACGATGACATCGTGAATAGCCTTTGAGTGGCTTCATGGTCATGACTCGTAGCGTAAATGAAAGATATCAGGAGGTCTTCTAGCAGCGGATTTTGTTCAAGAAAATCCAGGATGTCCGTAACAGAGATTGGCGGAAGTCCTCACGACTTGCCGAATAATGGAACGATGTGAGGTTCCGTAGTCCGGGGGCGATCAGCCGATCGACGCTCCAAAGTCGAACATTTTGGATATTGGGCCACAACGCAGCGCACCTGGCGAAATCGGGAATGACCCAACGGAAGTGGATCCTGTGCATCTGAAGGAGAGCTTCCGTAGACTGGGTTGGGGTGGGAGCCGGAGCAGAGTGGTAAGAATAATATCAGTTATGTCCGTTCCGTTGATGTAGTCTAGGAGAAGTGAGGAGCATCGATGAATATTATCTTGGATAAAGCGAATTAGTCCATCCATGGTACCGCGTGGCATGGGCAATCACACAAGTAGCGGTCCGAGGACCTCCGGGTCGTGTTTGGCCCTTGACTTAGGTGCCCCTGATCGGATACGCACAGGGAGATGTCGACAAGAGATGACCGAGACCTTTCAAGCCACACATAACACCGTTCCCAACTTCTCTCTTGATGGATTCCTATGGGGAGGGAGATGTGACGCCACATAGGAGTATTCATCAGCAACAAATTCCGCCACTTCTGGGAGACGTGCGACAGTGCTATCAATGCCTTCCAGTCGTCGTGGCCTCCCTTGAAGACAACATGTTCAAAGATATCGAGCATAAGCTCGACTGCTAGGGTACCGTCCATAGTTCTGCATGTAAGACAACTAGCATTAAAGAGTACTGCTGAACGAGGCTTAAAGGCGAGCAACCTACTAAATCTGCTGGCGGTGTATCGATAAGGCCTGATGTTAGCAACGCACTTTGCTGTCAACAGAACTGACTCAAAATGATTGTTCAATGCATCGCAATTTTACGTAAGTGGGAACACTCAATAGCAGAGAATTGAAAGAAGGCTTGAGCGCAGCAAGACAAGCGAGTGACAATGTACGTGATAAGGCAGGGAATGGTGTGCGTCGATGAAAGAAGTGAAGGAGAAGCGAACGATAGGGGTGTCAACAGAACAAGCAATTCTGGTACATTGGGATGACAATCGAACGAGCCTTAAGCACGAGGGACGACGTGAAAAGCAATCTAATGTTTGGCTAGGGTCGATGTTGGTAGAGAAAAGGTGCGTGTGGTCGTAACGACAAAGAAAATTCCTGCATGTGGAGATTCGCTCGGTTTGCGAAAGCATCGGAGAGGTTGTTGAGGGGCGCGAAAACAGGGGCGAGACGGGGGTCTGGATGAGGACAATGTTTGAAGGGGTCGAAAGTCAGATGAATTGCAAACCAGTGCGTAAGGAGTCGGGACATCGGAAGGCGGCGACAGCGGTGCAGGCTATTCGAAAGGTGCATGCAAAAGACCACCGAAGACTAGCTTCCCCTTGGACGACTCCGCTATGGGAATTATCTTCCCTGTATCATATCCACTATCAGACCCGAAAGAAATCTTTCGACCGATCATTCGCCGAGTGCCAGCATCAGCATCATGCCCAGCCACCCCATATTCAAAAAACTCGTCATCGTCTCCACGGTGCAAGGACAAGCGCCCGGCACGACGGGGGCGACGGGGACTGCGACTCTCCCCATCCAGCGACGAGGCAATAGAGAGAGGAGTCCCACAACGCGAGTGTGGCGTCAATCGTCTTGAACGACGGCCTGATGACATGTTCTCATCCATGACAAAGTTTGATCCAAGGCTAAGCTCGCCGAGGCTTCGCACATCATCCATCTCTGGGGTAAAGAGGTTTTCGTCATCGAGACGGAACGACCTTTTGCACGACGTTCGACGTTTTTCAGGGGTAACGGCATTTGGGTAAGGCGAGCGAAGCTTTCTAGCACTTTTCCCACGTGTAGGTGTCTGTTTCTCTCCCACTGGAGGGGTGAGGGGGTTTCGGTGGTTCTTGTAGCTTCGGATTCGTTTAGACACAAGACTTGATGCAGATGATGAGGGCGAGATATCGACAGCAATGTTGAGATATGCAGGAGTAAGCGCTGTATCCTCTTCTGGTTGAGGTACAAGAGTTTTGGAAAGGCTAGCTGTTGATGTTCTACTTTTGAGCTTCTCGAGTGTGAACTGAGCGGATCGTGAGGCACGTTCATAGGGGTGAAACGGGGCATGTGCAATGACACGCTGAGAGCGTTTAGTGGACAGATTTTTACTGTGGTTGTGATTTAGTGAATTTGTGCAGGTAGGTCAGGTGAGGATGAATACCTTGGAGGGGTTAAAGGCAACTCTTCGACAACAGGCAGATAGTCCATACCATCTTTCCCAGAGAGCGGTGCGCGGGCGGCAACAGAAGAACCGCGCTGGGGAGTCCGCGGGCTGGTGGGAGCAGGATTGACTACGACAGACGGTGACGCAGGCTTGGCGAGCTGCTTGGCAACTTGAAGGAGTTTGAGACGCGTTGCCCTGAGTGAATGTGGCCATTCATTGGGTGAAAGAGTGTCTAGAATACTCCGGCCCATGCGGTCGAGTAGATTAGATGGAGGTATTGTGCCTGTATATGGGCTGGCTAGATTCGAGGGTGTGTCTTCGAGAGTCTTTCAAGGGATCAGGAAGACAAGATAACTATACTCAGGTATCCAACACATACAGATATAATACGAGATATCTGTTCTGGGGTCCATTCATAGGTGAACTCATCTTCGACACTGTTCCAACTTCGTGTCAAAACATGTCAGATTTAGTTAACAGCCCAGTCGTGGTCGTTCACTCACCTATCGGTACTGTGACGTTTTCGAGACGGGGGTGGGTAACGCGGGGAAAATGGTTTTAAAGGAGCGGATGGTGATACAGTGATCTGGGGGCGAGGTTTAGCTAGGGTGAAAACTGGCGATTCAAACGACGCGTCAGTTCTTGCGCGCAAATCGCGTAGATGTTTGCGTGCGACGTACGAGATAGTTTCTGATGAGAGAACGACATTGCGCACAAGGAGCAAGAGTGAGAAACGTGCAGGAAACAACAGAAAAGCAGACAGAAAAGACAGGAAAGGGAAATTCAAAACAACACGAGGCGCGTTGACGCGTGCAGCAAAACTTGCATCCGGGTAGATTCAATATTTCAATTACCGCAAAACCATGATATCCTCGCTGTGATTGCGAAACTACGCTCAGTAAGAAACATATATAAGCTCACTATTGACCCAAGTACGAGCAAGGGTATGTACTGGTGTGTAAACGAATGGACAAGCGCAAAAGAATCGAGATGAACTGGACTGAAACTCGCAACAATGGAATGATATAAATAAAGAACCTTTCTGCTCTGACTGTAATGAGAGGTATTCGACTATTTAGGCGAAGAGTGTGCTAAACACGAGTGCAACAGCAGCACTAAAGCTCAAGGGCGCAGGAGAGATAGCCAGAGCGCTACCAGCCTTTGAAGTGGACGAAGCTGGGGACGAGGTGGATGTCGCATTTCCAGCAGATGTAGCCGTGCTGGTGTAGGTTGCAGCCGTGTTACTGGGCTGCGGAGGATAGGGGCCTGATATGGGCAACATCAGGCAACGACGCCATTCAAACGGATGAGAACACCTACTGCCTTCTGCCTTAATCTCGAATGGCTGGCTCTCGGCAAAGATGTCCGACCGGTTGAGCGTGTTCGTAAGACTTCATGAACAAGTTAGTAGTGATGAGGAAAGTCAGAAGTGTTAATGTCTAGACGTACGCGACTTGGTAGCCGGTGCCGGCTACGAGGTCACTGATGGGGGGGATATTGATGCTACAATCGTAGTTCGGCACTAGAGTCTCAAAAGTGAATGGAAACAGAAACGCAGAGCCCGGCGAGAACGTACAAACCGAGATGATAGGTAGACCGCCTGCGAGGGAACCCTGACCAAACACAACGACCTAAAAGACCTTTTCAGTACGCCCCACTTAAGTTCGCACATCATCACTCACGGTGTATGTCTTGGGAGCAGCAGGGTCTGTGCACATCAGTGATTCGGCAATTGTCAATGGAGTAAAGGTAATTGCTTGTCGCACCTTGACACGTCCACTGAAGTAGGTTGAGCGAGTTGGCAACCCACCTAAACCGACGTGAACGACCATCTACTTGATATATTACACTGGGTGGGCTCATACCAGACATTGGAACTGAGGAACCATCAGCACCACCAGCGGAGCTCGCAAAATACAACTTACTTGGGGAAAGTAATGTTGACGCTAGCCAAAGTGCTGCCGGCCATCATTACTGAGGCAGCGAGAGCGACAACGTTGAACTTCATGGTGAACACGCAAGAATGAGCGGCAAAGACGTCAACGGTCAAAGAGGTTCAAGAAGGTCAATTGATCAGTTTCACGGCAACTTCCGCGAAGAACTCAGATTCCAACTTCCACATCACTTTGATACTCAGTCTGCGAGCCTCAGCCTGTCCACCTTGAGCGCGAGCCCTGTTCATAGCCACAACTACACAATCATGTCTTGGCGATCCCAAGCTGCCGTCACCGGAACAAATGACACACCTCTAGGCAATCGACGGCGATTCGGTCTAGCCATCGAGGAAGCCAACGGTGACCACGTCGGTATGAAGAGAGGTCGTGAGGATGAGAAATCGACGACTCCAGATGCCTCAGGTAAGTCTCTGAAACTCACAATAGCTTCCGTCTCCAGCAAGTGGCTCGTCTTTTGTGTCCATGGGCTAGCGTAATCCGTCTGCCCGTGCAGATACCCTCTTACTCACCATTCACATACTAATGCATCATACTAACATGCACCATTTTGAAATCATCGTCTCTCTGTTTCGACCCTTGATGCTTTTCTAGCTGACCCCAATGCGCCTCGTAAGCGCAGAAGTCGCTTTGGGGAAGCAAAAGTTGCAGAGGTCCCAGGATTGCCCACTGCGGTTTCCTCCGCGGGTGTCTCGCTCAGAGATCTCGATAACTATGCTATCACCATGCGTCTTGAAGAGATTAACCGCAAGCTTCGCCTAAATGATGTTGTGCCGCCCGAGCGAGAGAGGTGGGCCTGTTCGAAGTTCTGCAATTCATCAACAAGCTCAATGTGTCCGTTCTTCTAGATCTCCTTCCCCTCCCCCTACATATGACTCACACGGCCGCCGCACCAACACTCGCGATATCCGTTACCGCAAAAAGCTTGAAGAAGAACGAGTCAGACTAGTCGAGAAAGCGATGAAGAATGATCCTAATTTTCAACCTCCTGCTGAATATCACCAACAGAAACGGTCTCACCGTCCACAAGACAAGGTCTACATTCCCGTCAAAGAGTTCCCGGAGATCAATTTCTTTGGCTTGCTAGTCGGACCTCGTGGAAACAGTTTGAAGAAGATGGAGCGCGAAAGTGGTGCTAAAATCAGTATCAGAGGCAAGGGCAGTGTGAAAGAAGGGAAGGGTCGCCCGGAGGCATATGCAGATGATGCCGAGGAGGATCTCCACTGCTTGGTCATGGCTGAAACTGAGGACAAAGTTGAGGCTTGTGTCTCAATGATTAACAAAGTTATCGAAACAGTGAGTTGCGGAAGCATTTCCGTCCGTTACGGTGCGCCGACACATCTTTCCCGCAGGCTGCTTCGACACCCGAAGGCCAGAACGACCATAAGCGCAATCAACTTCGAGAACTCGCTGCTCTCAATGGCACATTACGTGACGACGAGAACCAAATCTGTCAAAATTGTGGCAACCGGGGTCATCGCAAGTACGACTGCCCTGAACAAAAGAATTATTCTGCCAACATCATCTGCCGCATTTGTGGTTCGGCAGGCCATATGGCCCGTGATTGCACTTCTGGCAAGGGAGATCCCAATGGATTCATCAGTCCTACTGGGGCAGGAATGGGAACGCCAGGGGCCGGGCCAGGCGGCGGCTTCGACTCGGAGTACGCCAAGCTGATGGCCGAACTCGGTGAAGGCAGTGCTGGTGTTGGAGGTGGACAAGGTGGTGGGGCGTCGGGGCTTATTGGTAGTGGCTCTAAGGTTCCGCCATGGCGCCTCCCAGAAATGTGGATCCAAAACAACCCACGCCCTTCACAGGGCTTCACGCCTGGATTCAGTCCAGGAGGATACTATCCTCAACAAGCATATGGAGGGTACACGGGTGGATATCAAGCGTCTTATTCGCAACCCGGGTTTGACCAACAAGCCGCTTACGCTCAGTACTACCAGAGCCTCCAACAACAGCAGTAACTTGTTCTCCTCTAATATATATTCCCAGTGGGCTCCTCCTTAACAAATCCTCCAGTTTTAGCACCCGCGTTCTACTCAACATCGCATATCGGTAAAACGGCTTCCATTCCACGGCCAAGTCATTCATGTTGCGATCGCTGACACAATTACTGACCGACCAGCTGTTGCTGACGTGCTTTGTGGTTCACCCTTAACACATCCTTTCTCATACGCTTTCCTTCGGGTCCAATGGGCGCTTGCCCTCCGTAAGTATAATGGCTTTTGATTATGGGATTTCGTAGGATGTATCTGTAGTGCCGGTTAATGTCCATGCATTATTTCTGCCTCGTTCAGTAAGTTCATGTGGCTGATGCAGCCGCTGGCTACTTTCTCCGTTTGTTTCCGTTCCGTTTGGCGAAGTCACCCGGGCCCATCTTACGTTTCGGACCACTGGGCATTACATCCGACATACTGGGTGGTAGATTCTCCGCATCTTCTGATCGAACAAATACTGCCACGAAGAACCCATTAGTGCGATCCTCCTCTGGTGAGGTACGAATGAGTGATTCAGCATCATCTATAAAGGGTTAATCATCGCTCGCGTAAGTAAAATGAGGGCAGAACGGAAACAGCCAGGGAGTCTTCCATTGGAATCTGAACCCCCGCATCGACTGAACAACATACCAATCCGAGCGACTACTCACCAGGGCAGTTCATTTCCCCATGCAGTCCTCGCCTAGCCCAACTGGGCAAGACAAGGGAACGAGGAGCTAGGCGAAAATGCCGTCGGATGGCTACTTCCGACTTGAGCGCCTGTCGAACAACGTGCTCGTTCTCCTGGGGGTGCACGCTGGATTACAAGACAATAGTCGGGATCATCAGTGATGGCGTTTCCCGAAATCTGAGCTTCTAACGTGCCTGCATGTCGAGTAGACGATCTTTTGGGCGTTGGGAACTGAGAGGAGCTAGCGTAAGAAGGCATTTCGGATCCAAAGCAACGTCAAACCTCAACGTACACTTCATTGCATGGTCAATCATACGCAGTTGGAATTCCGCCAATTTCAAAAGCCGGTCGCTTTGAGCGCCTCCAGAGTCGGAATCTTTTCAGCTCAGGAGTTATGAGCACAAGAGAAGGATCCGAAGAAGTAACTAACACTACCGTTTTCCATTAGGTAGTCCATGCGATTGACTATCCCCGATCCACTACAAGATGGGTCTATCAGGCTGTGTGAAAGAATCTTAGTTGATGTGTCTACTATCTGAAGGGAAGGATGCGAACATGTGCGACACCTTCCCATACTTGACATCCAAGGGGTTCGCACACAGAAAATCCGCACATGTCGCTTCTACGTTCTCGCAACGAGCTTTGGCGAGCATTTGTTCCAGTGTCTTGAATCGCCGGCTGTCACGCTCGAAGGCATAAATCTGTAGTATCTCCAATAAGAATGCATCCGCGACACAGATAATGAAAGCTGAGTTGGCCAGTACTACAACACGAAGTACGCACCTTGCCTTTGTTGCCCATCATGACACTTAGATGAGACGTTTTGTTCCCGGGTGCAGCAGTCGCATCGATAGCGTGTATCTCCTTGTCGATGGGCGGAGCGAGGAGGAACGCTGGGAGGCAAGAAGCTTTATCCTGAAGTATCAACCTTCCGTCCAGATATGCAGGGTCATTTTGAAATGATACGGATGGATTGAATGCGAGCAGGTCGCTGATGTGCGGATCCCAGTAAACAGTTTCACTAATCGAAACCAAGAGGGGAATCTGACTTGAGCTAACAAGGGCCTAAATCAAGGGGATTACGCACGGATCCAGTTTATGGGGGAGGACTTCGCAATCTGGGACTTTAGGAAAGGTCCTCTTGAGATGGATGAGTATTTCATGCAGAGAGCCAGCGTTCCTGTTCACCCGAACGTATCTGGGGATATTGGCTGTAGTTTGGCTGTATTAAATAAACATGTAGTTTAGAGCATCATTGGCGAGCACCTGTACGAGTATCCGTCGATACACCAAGTTGCGCATTATCCTTAATGCCTCGTTTTATTTTGATTTTAACGAGTTCTGAATGCAGACGAGTTTTGTGCCTCAGTATGGCCCGCTTAATTGGGCCATCCCCTGCTTGGATACCTTTTGAGAAGAGAAGATCATGCACCAAAAGTAAGGCCAGATTGGTGGAGGTTATAAGCTTCCTCTCCTCTCTGAGCAAAGACGCTTTCTGAATAATTTCAATGAGAACTGGTTTATCTTTGAATTCAAGACGACGGACTCAGAGCTTCCCGTAATGCCGTAAATGAAGGAAGACTCACATTCCAAAGTGCGAATGACAGCGGCCGACATCCGCTTACGATCTTTCTGGTTCACTTCAGCGAGTATCCCTTTAATGGACCCTTTCTTCGCGACAATTCGGTCCAGAACATTAGCGGCATCGAAGTAAAAATTCATGGAGGAATTCTTGGTTCTGAGCCAAGCGCAAGAAACAGGGGAGACGCGGATGTTTGGCAGGCCTTTACCCAGCTAAAACTCCAAATCACACAGAATGAAGAAGCACTCCGATGTAGTCCCGTGACCAAATCTTCAGTCTCTTCATAGAACTGCATGCGATGTCGCGCAGACTGTCAATGAAGCCTTCCAGCTGGTGTAACCGTTTCTCGGCCAAAACCAAAGTCACCTTGCCACCAACTCCGCCTTCGAATTTGATCATCTCTTACTTGCAGAGAGATATGGAGTCTCTTTGCAGTAGATACCTAGATACTTGTCTCGTGAGGCCCCATCCCACCCGAAATAGCGGACTTCTTCCTTCGATCCCAGAACAGCACATCCCTATTTTCGCATGAAGTGCACAGGTGTTGAGGCTCAGCCACATACGAACCAACGCGACGAAATGCATGCCCGGCGTGAATGGAAATCTTTCCCACACCGGGTTCTCACCAGAGGCCAGATGGTGGACACTTCACTATCGGAACAAAAGATCGGCTTCGCAGAATACCCGAACAGCATTCTATCGGGGTATTGTTCGGCCAGCTTTATACTTCACTACTTGATTGCTGCTTGTTCCAACCTTTATCTGGTACTCTGTATGTATCGCTTAGCTGTCTTTTCGCATGACTCGCTAGGTGTTGTGCAAGGGTCTCCTCAATCATTTAACTTACTACTGATGCAGCTTCGGATCAACGGGCTTCTGACTAGATAGTCATCTTATCAGGGATCCATAATCCGTTCAATTTTTCCCGTTTGCTCAACTATGGCACTTGTGATGCACCCTGGTGTTCTGACGGAAAGTACTTCGTCGCTTGCGACCCTGATCCACCCACCTATATCCACTAGCTTGAACCAATGGTACTACAGTGACTCTGTCACTCCACGAACCTCCTCGAATGGCGCCTGTTCTTACAAAAGGCCATCCTCTCCATTCGTACATCCACACCGTGTGACAGCACAATCTGATCCGCACCCTCAAGAGGTACTTGTTGGTGGCGAACCCAGGCCGTGTTACGCTGATACGGATCTTCAGTCGTCGTGGCATGTAAGAGTGATGGCAACAAGCCATCTGTCGAAATCCGAACTCTATCGAACTCCCACGTTACGGATCTCTTGATACCTGGACATGTCCATCGGTTGATTGATTCCATCATCGATGTGATAAATTAGCATGTGACTCAAGGGACGCTGGGCATACAGTAATCTCATCGAGATTCATCATAATGAGTCGGCTTAAACGAGAAACGCGATTGCGGTGCGAAACCACTGGGATAATCATGGACATCAAGACTCTGGGACTTTTATGGACCCCGGCGGCCCTGTTCTTTTTCACACCAACAACTCATCAGTGATGAACTCCCCAATGACTTATTTTCCCATCATGCTATTCCCCACAATATTCTTCACTGATTGCAGAACCTATGCATTTCCAGATGTGGGCTTTTCCTTGACACGGTTGGCACATATCAGCACCCCCTGACGATAAAGGTGTCTGTTCAAGAACTTGGGGGCACTACTAAGGAATATTCAAGCGGACTATTTTGGATGGCGGATCTTTGCCAGCTATCAGTCTCCTTGATCACTTCTACACGTGGTTCTGCTCCGGCGTGCCATGAACAAGCTCTTTGGCCGCTGGGACAGTATCGCAGCGTTTTCCATCGACTCTGTTCAGCCTTTCCCCCCCCCCTCGGTATGCCATCGACAACACAAATAGTGTTCCATGTGGTGTACACCAAGTTAATGAGCGGTACGTATCCTATTGGCTTTCGTCCTGCAACTGCCGAACACCAAAGAACTGAAATTGCACCGCGAGAACAAAAGTCCTCACGAATCGCACGCCTATATTTGATATTCGGCGCTATTTTTGCCTCCAGGCTTCTTCACACACACTCAGAAGGAAGAACCATGTGCGCGTCCTTAATTAACTCAATTAGGAGGTGGAAAATTTGTCATGATCTCCAGGATTATGATAATCGAGTTCCACATGCACAGTCAGCGACCGGCGCCCGCGATCGCATCGATTATGAATATCTACATACTGTGTTTTCTCGAGCGGGATATTCTACTGTAAAGTGGCTAAATTCGTAGGCTTGGCCTCGGTGATCGAATTTCACATTGATCACCATATTGCATAGTTCGCATGCGTTGGACGGCGCGTGCCTTGCTTCAGCCGCGGGTTGGCGGCTTCACGAAGCGTGCGCGAGTCGATATTTCCGACATATAGCCATGCATACCCGTTGGGGCCAGACAGCCATTACGACTCTTCGGCCTCAATCGCTTCCTTCTGCCCTTAAGTAATACCCGATCATGACTCTCAAGCGACGGATGGTCACTATCATCAAATATCATATCAGTTCCCATGAAAGCGCATTGCCTTAAACGATTTGCCGCCGGCATCCGTATCCATGTGGAACGCTGCGATTGTCATTGTTGCCCAATATTGATTCAATTCTTCGAAAGGTTATTAGGATTAGTGCCAATATTCTCGAGTTGTCGTCCGGGCTCTCGAACCTTCGGTGTTGAAATATGTTACAACAGCCTCGCAGCGTACGCGCCATCTCGAGTGTTGCGCCCGCGCAGCACCTCGTTGCGTGCTATACCGCGTAGTATATTCCGAGTTGGGATCGATCCAATTCGTATGGCAATATGCGAACTAGTAGCAGGTTTACAGGGTCGGTTCAGCTCAAAAGATCAAAACGCTCACAGTCGGTTCTGTGTACCTTTTGATGTCCAAAGCACCATTACTCTTGTCGACTGAATTCTGAATGTGAGTCATTTGTACTGTCTCCTCACCGCAATAACTCCCGAACGAGAAACACCCTCGTTTCTGAGCCGCATAACGTTCGTACCGTACCTACCAAGGAGCCCGATTGAGATTGAGTTCCCATGTACGGCCACAAGCGCTTTTGCACCGCACACGTTGATCTGCCCAGTTAATTGCATTGCCCGTAAACGGTCTAATTCAACCCAACCACATTTATCTTTTCCCTCTTCCAGAATTCACTCGTGAAGCCCATGCAGTCACCACGCCTCATCTGACAAGCGAGCTGGTTTTTCTCAGCCTAGCCCCTTTCTCCTTCCTTCTAATCACCACCGAACACCTTCTCGCCTATATATATTCCCCCTTCTCTTCCCAGCTATTTCCCATTTTCCGATATGATCCCCCCTAACCCCCAAAAGTCAGCTCTGCGCAAACGGAGAGTACACGTACATACATCGCTTCGGTTCTAGGTCGGACCAACCCACCATTGCCACTCCCAGGAGACCTTTGTAGGGCATGAAATCAACTGCACTGCATTCTTACGCGGAAAAAGCACAGGATGAGGATCCGCACACAAGTGCATTAACATGAATTATTTACGTACATCCCCTTTCCCTCAACACTGATCAGATCAGATCATCTCATACTTTTTTAGGCTTTGAAGGGGGAGTGCAAGTGCAGTGCTTTATACCTACAAAAGAATTGGCTGTGATGCCATTACGCCCTGTAGTTACGTCCCACTACTCATGCATGCACAGCCGACGCGACGGCGGCGTGTTCGTGTCGTGTTGATCAGGAACAAGAACCAAAAAAGCCATGTCAACTGATCGAAGTTCACTCACAGAAGCATGGTAGCTATGCAAGGGATCCAGGTAACCGAAACGTTTAGGTCTTGGCATTTGCACGCCAAATTAAACATCAACCGCAATCAACGAGAACGTACAAAAGCGCCATGAGCGCCAACGGTGATGAGTTGATAACAATGAGTTGATGCAATAGGGAGGTTACAATACAGTGCAATAAGATAGATTGAACACAAGCGCGCGCGCCGAAAGATCACAGAAAGGCGAAATAGTGAGGGGAAACGCTATACTATAGTGGGACAAAGCACTTTTTAGTCTTCAACCAATCCATACACGTCAGAGAGAAAAGAGATCCTGCAGCGAGACGGGCAGGAGAGAGTTCGTATTCGATAGGTTCATCGTCCGTTCCAATAACCCAGCCCAATCGCGACCTGTCAGTCTCTGCCCTTTTCGTGAATACCAAACCAGATCATCAAACGACCCAATCCAAAGCAGAAGACCGGAACAAGGGGAAACCAAATCAGCATAACAACCGCACAGATGAAAGGACGCCAGGATGAGAAAAAGAGAAGCCGAAGAGGAGCCGAGAAAGGAAAGAGGGGGACGAAAGGGGACTGAAGGGATAACACAACAAAGCAGAAGTAGCGAATCACCACAGGACGGACGATAAAGGAATCTCCGCCTGTCTTACCCAACTATACATTGATTCCACCTACGCCCACGCCAAACGACAAACTCGGCAACGTCACACTCCCACCATTGCCGTCACTGCTTCCACCAACGTTCCCGCCCCCATTCCCGCCAGAACGGCCAGATGAGCCACCAGTACCACCAGGTCCAGCTCCGAAATGACCTAACCCCCCTAGGCCCAAGCCCAGCGGTCCAGACTGTGAAAACTGATGCAAAGAAGGCAACGGAATCCCTCCGAGCGATGAACCACCACCGCCTGGTCCAAGCTGCTGCTGCGGCTGATGAGGTGAATGGCTTAAAGTCTGCTGCGGAGCACTCAGTAGTGAAGTCGGGGTAGGGGGCGGAGGTAACCTCCCCGCAAGCTGATGCTGATTGCCGCTGTGTGGCGATGGGCCTCCATGATGCGAGAAATGCTGTAATGTGTGGTGAGGCGAATGTCCATGACCGTGTCCTTGCGAATGGGAAGGATAAATCGGAAGTGCGGAAAGACTGGGTATTGAGGTGGAGCCCCGATCTGACAACAGTGGTGAGTGTGAACTACTCGTGACGCCATTGAGGATTCCACCTCCACTGGTTGTACTGCTACTCGACGTTGATCCAAAACTATTTCCGGACCCGGCGGAGCTTGTCGAATGTTGATGCATGAGCCCCGGCTTTTCGTTCAAATTTCCCGGGCTCTGATCCGAGTGAAGTTGATGGGGAGGCGCAAACGGTGAACTAGTGTAGTTATTTCCACCGCCTGCGGTCGTATTATTGCTCGGCGAACAGCTAGGGTCGGCAAAGTGACGATGGTGAACGGGCGGTGCAGTGGTTTGATGTTGATGGTGGTCCGCGCGAGTATTCGAACTTGGTGCGTAGGAGTGTTGTGTATGATGCGCTTCATTAAAGCTGAATTGAGAGGTGGAGGGGGACGGCGTGGCAGACGGGATAGAATGTCGATACGCGTCTGTTGAGAACAATAAAGGGCCAAGAGAACCAAAAATTACAAGGGGAATGAAACAGACAAAGAGGGACAAATTGGACAATATTAGTGTGAAGGGGGGGGGAAGTTAGAGAAGGAAATACCAAAGCAAGAGTCCTTTTCGTTAGAAGATACCATAGGTAGATGAGCGATGTGTGTAGTAATGCTCACCAGCACCAAGCTCTGCTGGATGGTTCGACGAATGCTTCTGCGAGTCCCAGGACGAATAGTGTAGACTTTCGCCTGAAGACTGATGATGTGGTGGCGATTGGTGCTGACCCCATCCTCCTTTCCCGATCATCTGACTGCCCGCGTTTGGGCCCCCACCTGCACTGACAGTTGCAGAGGCAGCAGCAGCAGCAGCGACTGCAACAGCCGCCGACGAAACAGGAGATGGGGTCGTGCTACTACTCGCACTATGATGGTGATGAATTTGTGTTCTCTCCGTGCTAACGTTCACGTCTGAGGAACACGATGTGGACGAGGTTAAACTAGTGCTGGTGTTCAGCGAAGGGAGTTGGTTTGAAGGGTTGGGATGAGATTGCTGCGGTGTGGATGGTTGTCGTTTGAGCGATAACAAGTTTTGTATCATTTGAGGGCTGATATTTGATGACCCTGTTATGTGGAACCGCGGAAGTGCGGGGAGAAGTGCGGGGGAGAGGGTAGGGATTGGATTGAGGATGGAGATGAAGATCAGGGTCAAGATATTTCAGAATATTTCATAGAGTAAGAAAAAGTCCTCGAACCAAGTTCAGATGAAGGCAAAAACGCACTACCTGGGGGTGGTGACATGTAGCAGGTGAGTTTACCTCTGCCTGTGGGACCAGTACCGAGCGGGGGACGATCACTCGGAGGTAAATCGAGTGCCGCTCGGAGACGAGCGTTTTCATCCTCGAGGATGATAACTCGTTGTTCTAAGGCCTCTAGGTGTGAGGCTCGACGTGCTCTGAAAGCGCGTTGAACATCTCTCGCTCTGTTGGGGGGGAGAGTGTCGTCTCTTTTCCTGCCGCGCTTAGAGGTTGAAGAGGAAGATGTTGGTGGTGATTGACTAAGAGAGCTCATGATTGACAGATAGTGGCGTTACAAGAGGGAATAGGACGAGGAGGAGACTGGGAGAAGGGTTCTGCGGGAGTTAAGAGCGAACGGATTTTGTTTGTTTGTTGGTTTTTTTGGTGCCTGTGTCTCGAAGCATTCTGAGGAATTTATATATACCATGAGTTTTCAGGTACCAAAAAAATAAATCTAATGAAAGGGAAAGAATTTAAGAAGAAAACGTTGTCCTTTTAATTCAATGTCTGACTAAAATTCAATAGCCGACGTATGATTCACTCCTCCCAAATTAGAAATAAGAATAAAATTACAAAATTATATTTGATCCTTGTCATAAATGGCAGGACCCGGAGGGATAACCAACCCCGCAATTCAGTTCATTTTAGTTTCCGTTTACATTCAATAAGTCCACAGAAAAAATTTCAACCCCGAAGGAAGGAGAACCCGATCTCTGATAATACAGACATTAAGCACAATCGTGCGCTACAGTCACATCTCAAATTCCCGGCATACCAAGGGCTAAAGGGCGCTTGCTCATGAGCGCACTCGATACCCTCAGGCCTGAAGCATTCGCGCATAGCAGTTTGGACCCGACATTCCAGAAAGGGCCCATATCAGGTTTGCACGCTTACGAACACCCCGTTTCTCACTCAATACAATTCCCAGTAACTGCTAAGGTATTAATCCTGCATTGACACCCAGCAACACCCAATAGCACATATACATCCCTACGATACTGGTAACTTGGGACGTTATTCAGTGTGATCATCTTACTTTGCCGCTTCCTTACTTGGGCCCATCCACCCCACAAAACCAGTGCCAACGTCCACTTACCCAATTGATGGGTGATCGACTATCAGGAGCAGCTAGTATACGTCTACAAGCGCACGCAGTTGCATGCGCGGTTACTATCGATGACGTCCAGCTGCGAGCGCCCGTCTTCGTCATCGCCCCCCTTGGCCTCAGGGGCCCCTGAAGTAAAAACATACACAATGTATGCAGCATCGCACACAGCGAACAGCGGGAAAACTCGGCCTTCCCCATCAACTCGCTGGAAATACCCCTGTCTCTCCCTTTTAGGGCACAGCCTCAACGCTCAACAATATTCATTCAGATTGGAAGCCAGAAAAACAATCCGGATCAGAGCGCGGTAAGCCCGTATCCGCTTGCGCCTATGGGCCAGCTTTCAAGTTATCGTACGTCGACTCAGTTCCTGTGCGCTGGTTTACATATGTAGTGGACGAACTAGTCTAACTTGGGGTGACTGAACAACGCTAGGAACAGCCATCTCGAGATCAACCCGCGCGGGGCTGTGCGGTGAATCTTCAATTCAATTCTTTCAGGACCCGAATTACATCTTGGCAAGCACTGACTTAAGTTCTCACAACTCTGCAACTATTGGCTTCGATAAGAAAACCAGCTTAACCGAGGGCATTGCCCATCACCTCTTTCGCCCAAGATTACTCATTCGAGTTTACTGACAACCAGTTGAGTCAATGCTGTGGGCCCAATCGATTGTGGGGTCACGTAAGTAGAACCGTTTCTTACACCACAAATGGGATGGCTCACTGTCCCATCACAACGTTGTCCCTCACGCACCCTCAGATTACGCGCACATTCAGGACGAAAACAGAAGTCACTAAACTCCGATCAACAAACACAAATCTCGCTTTTCCTACAGAATCTTCCACGCATTTACTCTGGTTCCATCCGTGCGAGAATGTGTGCCGACAAGCTATACATGTACCACTCCTCCCATACAGTAGGCTTCACAAGCTGGTGTCACCCGCTCGCGCGCTCACAATAGTTTGGCCATCCCATAGTCCTAGTGCCTCCGATTTTCCACAATCTCACACACACGCACACATGCACATGCACATGCATTCATTCGACCCCTATGCACTACCCACAACAGCACTCTGAATTACCGCCCTAACTCACCAATCAAAGCCCATGCCCAGAACTGAAGCCCGTGGACATCATTCCTGCAGCCGATCGATCGTGAAACAACTCAGAAATGAAGTCGGGCATATTGGCCCTACCGTCGGGTCGGTCACCCCATATCACCATCGCAGTTACAAAATACCATAACGACGTGCGTGCGCTCACGCTCCCCATATAATTCCTAATTCCCACCCTAGCCTGTTCTACATACCAACCCAAACCCTAACATCTATCCACTCTATCAGATTTTGGAAACGTGCAAGAAAAAAAGCTGCTTCCAGTTGATTCCACTGGCATGGTATTCTTAATGAGAGTGTACGGCACCCAATCCCACATTAGCCACACCATACATACCCTGGACCCCAACCCACGGGCCCGGGCCACACACGGGCGGTTCGGGCCCAGACCCTCGTAAGAGCTCCAGCCAGGCAGCAACCGCCAAACGGTCAACAAAACACGCAAACGTTCACATTCCACACATATTATCACGTTACGTACTGCGCATACTTATCGCGATCTCCGGATCATCCGCAAACCCCACAACGTGCAGCCCCTCGATCCTTCTCTCCCAGTCACCCAGGCACTCTGGTGACACCCGACCGAGGCACAGCCGATGCCACAAGGCCGAAACTAAAAGAAAAAAAATTACCGCCCAACTATTGCTATCTCCGGGTATATGTTCGCTGACCGCCATTGATATGTGACTCCCCCGCCCCAACTTCCACGTCTCGGCCGGTCATTGTTCGGACAACACGATGGAAAACGGGGATCCTGTAGAGTGTGTAATTAAAAAGAAAAAGAGCACGAACCGCCCCAGGCTAATTAGCAGAGCGCTCAAGCCCCAATATCACATATTGTACTAGGACTCGTCATTCCGCACTAGTCCCCCACCTTATTAATAATTCGGAAGATAATTGGGTCATTAAATTTCTCAGTTGGGCGCCTCTCCGCATCCAGAAAAAAATCGTGAATTGCAAAGGAAAAAAAAAGATATGTAGATGAAGAAAGATCAAGCAAAGGGGAAAGTTATGTGTAGATGTATGTTACCGCAACAATCCGAAATGATTGCAGCAAGAATTGACGTATACGGTTGTATTGTACGTAGAATGAAGAGATGGGAGAGGGGGAAAACGACACTTCATTCCTTGGAAGGCAATGTCACCATCATGACTGCCACCAAAACGTAGAGGATAGCGGTGCAGAATCTACTCCATCCTTGGTCATTTCGAATTTTTTTGCTTCGCCTCTGCCTCCGCCACCCGCAGCACTATCGTCCAACTCCGTCTCCTAACCCTCCAACCATTGCTTATTTGCTTATTTGGTCTCACCCTGCTAACCCCAACTTTCCCCTATTGATGGATGCATTCAGGCGTTTCCTCCTCGTCGTCGTCGTCGTCATAGAACCTCGGTTGAGACCGATGTCCATGCCCATGAGAATGAGAATGTCCATGATTATGGTGATGATGCCCAGGTCCAGATCCAAATCCAAACCCTTCGTCTTCGTCGTCTTCGTCATCATCTTCCCAAGACTCGTGGTGCACACGATCCTCATACTACGTGAAATCAAGAATAGCCCATCAGATGACAATGAAGGGTTAGTCAAGTGAGAAGAAAACTCGCGTATGAAAGCAACGAAACAACAGCGACTTACGTCTTCCATATCAGCCCCTTCCCACTTTGCCTCATCCACAACACTCGGTTTAGGGTCAAGATCTTCCTTCTTTGGGGGAAGCAGCGCCTCCAATACCTATCAGCAGCCGGGAAAGATTAGCGCTCATTAATCATGACGTTATAAAGAATCACACAGAAAGCCCAAGAGGGTGTGTAGCAGGTAAGGAAGGGAGACGAGCACAGAAATGGCGGGGGATTTCATCATGGCGATGCCAGGACCAAAGGAAGCTGAAAGCAGAACGTCTGGATGGAGGGACCAGTGCGGTGGAAAAGGGGGGACTGAGTGGATGGGTGCACAATGGGCGTCAGAAGCGAGGCTATGGTTCAATGAACAAGGACACCGCGCTAAGGGTCGGTATTAGGGGGGTCTGAGCGCCTCTTGAGGTAAGGCAACGAACTATCCGAGTCAGAACGTTCTCGACGGTTGATGTATCCCCACCGCCGCGACAAAATTGATAGGGGAAAAGGTCGTAAACTTGTCTAATGGACATGGATGGTATCCGGGATGGCGTGGGCAAATTTCAAATTCGAGAGCATGAGAGCTAAAACTCGTATGCAGACCAAGCGCTCGCAGCGCTGATCTGCGTAAAGGTGCTGATTCATGATGGGTGTCTCGCCCGATATTGACCCAGAGGACGGAGCAAGTTGAATAACACCGCCGACGAAAGCACTGGACACCGAGCGATGGCGGAACAGCAGGCGAAAGGGAATAGGATTTGGAATGGGGAAACGCACCTTTGCATCGATACTTTCAAACCACTCCTTAGTGGGCATTTCCACTTCGAGCGTGACGAACAAGTCTCCTTTCCCATTACCATCTCTATCAGGCATTCCCTCTCCTTTAATCACAACCGTTTCACCCCCCTTAACAACCTCACCAGGTCTTCTCGTCATGCGAATCCCTCGTCCATCGAGGTGTTTGAGGATAATGCGAGAGAACCCAAGAAGCCCTTCTGAAAGTGTGAGGGAGACGTTTGTATGTAGGTCTGACGATGTGGGCGAAAGTCGGGAGAACATCGCGTGGGGAGTGAGTCGCAGGACGAAAACTACGTCGCCTGTTTCAATACCTGGCTAATGAATATCGAAACAGATGAGTGGAAGGCATTTTCCAAGCCCATTCACAGCCAGGCACACAGATTTTGGGGGACGTGTTAAGGAGGTTCAGCAGTAATGGGGACGATCTTTTCAAGAATCGCGCCAAAACAATCCTTTGCGGAGTTGCAGGGCGGAATCGTGATCTCCCCATGGCTACACCTTGACCAGGAAGCGGGGATCAAGAAAACTGGCACTCGCCTGCTGGTCGCCTGCACCTTTCATTACGATTTTTTGGTTATGAGCCATTCCCTTTTCGACTACTAGATCCACTGCCTTTTTTTCTTTGATGGTTTTCTTTCCCTTGCATTTCTTGCACCTGGGAAGCCACAAGAAGCGTGAGTGATAAACCAACTTCAAATCTTCAATGAAAAAGCCGTTATTAGGCAGTTTCGCCCTGGCACGAACAAAGCCCATACAAACGATGGCCTCAGAATAATGACAGAGGAGTGGGTCATGAGGAGGGTGCAGACCGCTGCGACGGAGTGATTCCAGACGAAATGCAGAGCAAAGAAAAGACAATGCCGGATTGCCACCTACCGGTCCCGTTCCTTGATTCGGGTTCCCTCTCCATCGCAATCAGGGCAAGTGGCCGTAGCGACCCCCATTCCTCTGGGAAGCTGTGAGAGCAATATGAGTAGTGCGTGCATTTTGAGCGGATGTCGAAGTGTGAGTGCGAGCTAAGATCAGAGTTGAATTAACCACTCAACTACTCGGGTCACTGGTACAGTTCCACGTCCGTCGCACTTTATGCATTTCGAAGGTTTGGATTTCGGCTTTCCACCGGTTCTGCATAATCAAAGGCGTTAGATACATACGTGTACTTGCCATGTTGTGACCTTACCCGGCACAGGACGTGCACAGTACGTTTCTCTCGAGATTAAAACGTGCCGTCTTTCCATTGTATAAATCTTCCAGGGTGACATCATAAGGTATAATAGAATCCTCCCCCCTTCGTTTGCCCGAGAATCCACCTCTTCCGGGTCCGCCCATGCTGAACGTGAAGAAATGCGAAAATAACTCTTCGGGGTTTACTCCTGCACCGCCCATATGCGAGCCATTCAGCCCTTCGGGGCCATACCGGTCGTATGCCGCGCGCGAATCGGAATCGGAGAGCACAGAATACGCGTGTTGCAAGGTTTGGAACGTCTGCGCCGCTGTAGGATCGCCAGGGTTCTAAGACGAGGCGCATGAGAAAATAGTTCCACGTAAAGGGGAGCATTAAAACGTGAAGATGGTAGATGTATTGGATGAACCGCACCTTATCCTGAGGGATTAAAGGGGTTGCAGTTAGATCAGCCACAGACTTGAAGATTCGGATGAACACGCACTGGGTGATGCTTCATGGCTTTCTTTTTATACGCGCGCTTTATATCGTCTTGAAGTGGATTCCGGCGTATTGAGCCACCAAGTACAACATTTGGAGGTGCAGGACTGCTCACCAGGGGTCGCGTCCGGCTGAACTCCAAGGAGGTCGTAATACTCAGTCGAGGACATAGCAAAAAATAAAGAAATAAAACTCTATTTATTCTAGAGAGGATATGTGAGGCTATAATGATGCCCAAATTGAGCAGGGATGTGCACGCTCGGGATGTGAGGCGTAGGGTTTTGGTTTTCGGTACCGGAATCAAACCTCAGCGATTTGCTTCTCACGGTTTCCTGCCATTATTTGTCGTTCTATCTTCGCGTCAGAGTGTCCTCTTCAAGCAAAGAGCTGGTGTTATGATGTCGCTTCCCGATGAAGTCGTTCTCTCGCCATCGATCCTTGACACGGATCTTTATAAAGTATGCAATCCTGCTCGTGTAAACTGCTGGCAACCGTGGATGTGCTTCCCGACGCTCCTGACGGGGCCATGACGTCTGTGCATATGTAGTTGACTATGCAACAGGCTGTGTTGCACCACTTTCCTGATGCTCGAGTCCGGTACAAATTTGATAACCGTTCGAAGTCGACACAATTCAATCGAAAGTGTCTGGAGCTCTTCCAGGCTAATACAGAGTGTCGGTCCCCCAGCATCGTTTTGTGTCTGTCTGGAAAAATCATGTTTCATTGTGTCTAGTAATCTCAGATTTGAAATTGACGGCGAACGAAAGGGACTGGCTTAAGCAAAAATGCCCATATCTCAAGGAAGAGTATCTTGATTTCCTGTCATCTCTCCAGCTAAACCCCAGCGAACAAGTTTCGACCAAGTTTATACCATCGGAGTTGGACGACAACATTGGACAAATTGAGATTAGCGTGCAAGGGAGATGGTCTGAAACAATACTTTACGAAGTCCCTCTCATGGCGGCACTTAGTGACGCCTATTTCCGCACAATGGACACGGACTGGGAGTATGATGGACAGGAGGGTGATTATGTACCTCAACTTGTCTGGGGAGCCTTATTAACCTTCCTTGTCATTTTTTCTTAGAATTAGCCTACCAAAAGGGCATCAAACTATTCGAGGAAGGTGTCTTGCTGTCCGAGTTTGGGACTAGACGACGCCGTTCCCTGAAGACCCAGAAGCTAGTGATCGAAGGGCTTATACGAGCCAATGAGACTCTTCGAGGAGACAAAAAGAGTACTGGAGAGCTTAAAGGCACAAGCAACGTATGTGTCCTTGGCACACCGATCTTTTTAAATCGTGGACCCTTCTATCTAGGTCCATTTGGCAAGACTGTACAATTTGACTCCAATTGGTACCATTGCGCAGTAAGCAATATACATTTCAATCCGCCCTTTTGCGCTGAGCCAAACCTATTTAGCGAGTGGACCATGGGGGTATGATGCTGTACTCCACCTCCAATGTAAGAACTGACTTCGATATTGGTCGGGTGTCCTTCGATTTCAGGTTGCTGCGGTGAAAGGTTATGATGCACCTAATATGACTGCTCTTTCTTTGTGGGAAGCCGTCTACCCACCAGAACCCACCAATGCCCTTCATATCGCCCTCACAGACACGTTCACATCTCATGTTTTCTTCGAAGAGCTAAAGGAGCACCCCGAATTCGCACGGCGGTGGAGAGGAATAAGGCAAGACAGCGGCGATCCCATCGCCTTTGCCAACTGTGCCGCCAAAACATATGGTGACATCGGAGTCGGTGTCCATGAGAAAGTGATTATTTATTCCGATGGCCTTGATTTGGAACGTTCCCTGCGGATCAGGAAAGACACTGAGCATCTGGGCTTCCTAGGTATGGGTGCTCGCTGCTATGCTACTCAGTCACGATTGATGACGCTCTTCTCAATGTTGGGCTCAGCCTCATTCGGTGTTGGGACATACTTGACTAACGATTTTAAGTCGGTAACGACGGGACAGAAAAGCAAGGCTCTTAATATTGTTATCAAGCTGGCTGAAATTAATGGAAAACCATGTGTTAAACTAAGTGATGATCCGGGCAAGGCAAGTACTAATTGCATGTTCCCATGCCGAGTAGCCTAGGTCCCACTGTAGCATTACAGTCGCCGCGGCACACCGCTCATCGTTTGGGCGTTATCACTCATTATTTCCTACAGAATACTGGAGATGCTGATACCGTCTCATTCGTCAAAAACCTATATGGATTGATTTAGGGTGGTACTCGGAAGAAATGGATAGATCCTAGATTTCCTCAGGCTGATTGGTGGGAACCTAAGACTTGCATGGCTGACTAATATTCCATACGCACAACATTATCAAGCAATGTTGCCAGTGGGTCTGTGCACCACATCATATTATCCGTTTTCTCCAGGTAAAGTCTCGAGAAAGCGTCAATAACAGAATGACTGTCAGCGCAGTGAATTACATCGGTGAATTCTATAGCCTGCCCGATGGCTATTCCTCCCCACGTCCAGTGGTTATGACATCATCTGTGATGACGCTGTCAGCACCCATTGTGACCATAAATCTGCATAAGACACCTACCGATTTTCAGGACTGCACGAACAAGCTATTATCGTGAAAGGCAAGGACATTGCATGAGTGTATAGAGATATGGTTTAAACCTGAATAGCATACTTGGGTTGCTAACAAGAATTGCTGTCGCTTGGATATCAGAGGATCGTACACGTGTTGTTGTTTCATATCATTTTCCCCTCTCCCTGCACAGTCTACTCCAAGTTTTGAGTTCTTCTGTGTGACTTGTCGACTTTTGACATCCGTCAGTGTCTCGATTGGGGGCAGACCGCTATTTTCCGCTAGTGCTAGTGGAACCGCATCTAATGCTGCTGAGAAGGCACGCATGGCGTATTGCTCGATAGTGGGATCTGTACGCCGTATTGTGAGAACGATCGGAATAGAATCGTACCAACAAACCTGATCTGCCGCTTTTGCCACCGCCACTGAGCAACTTATCTCAGCTGCCCCACCTCCAAACACGACTCGATTGTCAACGACTAGATTGCGGACGACACAAAGTGCATCGTGTAACGATCTCCTAGCTTCGTCTATTATCTTGATGAGAATAAAAGAGACGCATCAGGAGGCTTGATTTCGCAAGGAAAAAATGCTTTACCATCTTGTTCGAGCCACGTATGAAGATTGTGGCCGCTCTGGTGTTCGCACACTCTTCAATCACAAGCATTTTATCTCGGGTAGTGCCAAATGAAACTTCACGGACAATTCCTGCCCGGCCCAGCTTATCTGCCGACAAGTCTTCAAACCGTGGGACGATGCGACCGTTGGTGGCAATGGCTATTAGCTGTAAGAAAGTCAGGGAGAACCGATTAACGAATACTTTGTACTAGCCTCAATTTCGGGGCCTCCCACCCACCGCACAGCAGGTAGCTCATTTTGCATGAGCAGGTGGTTTGCCTCGTCATCAAAACCCCACTGGCATATCACCAAATTTGCCGCTGTATCTTTAACCATTTTGATCATCTGGGCAAATTTCTCTTTTTCGTACGCTTGGAGTTTTTGGTATTCTTCGACGGAGGTAATGTCAAGCTTGTGTTTTGTTTTCGGCCTCGGAGGCTCGAAGGGGCATGTGAGGATGGCGATCTTAGCGTCTTTGACTACTCGAGGCATTTGAGGGTGCGAAAAGTCCTTATCCACAACGACTCCCTTCACCAAAGTAGTATCTTCGAGAGATCCCCCCACTTTGCTATCAATTTTGATGAGCTCGAAGTCGACGTCGCGTCTCTCCAAGTCCGCGACTGATAGAACGGCATCCACCGCAATCTGAGCGAACTGTGAAATTGATTTGGATACACTTTGGGGAACGTGATTGAGACTCGGAAGAATGGAGGAAGCGGACGGCATACATTTTGCTGCCCAAGCTCGTCATCGCGGACTTCAATAGATTGCTGGTACTATCCCTTGTGAAATCTACGCGTTCGGAGATCTTATCCAAATGCTCCACGGCGACAGCACAGGCTCGCTCGAACCCATCGGCTATACGCATCGGGTGAATACCACGATCAAGGAGAGACTCGCTTTGTTCCAGCAAAGCTCCCGCAAGCACAACGACGCCAGTTGTGCCGTCACCAACTTCGTCATCCTGTGATTTAGACAGCTGCACAAGCAATTTGGCGATCTGATGCTCAACCTCCATTTGGCCGAGGATCGTAGCTCCATCGTTAGTGACAGTAATGTCCCCATCAGGCGAGATGAGAATCTTGTCGAGGCCTGGAAGGGGTCAGCAACCTGAACGTGAACCGGAACTGTCCAAACGTACCTCTCGGCCCTAGTGATGTGCGAACAATATTTGCAACCGTTTTAGCGGCGAGGATGTGTGACTCAACAGACAATGTAGTAAGTTCCCACTGAACCCGGGTCGATCGCGAACAATACCTACTTTGATCGCCTCATTGCCGTGACTTCGTGATTTTTTCGCCTGCTCGCGTACAATGATAAAAGGTCGTCCATACTACACAGAAAAACCCGCAAATAAGACCTATGGATCTTGGAGCGAAGCGTTCCAGTACCTCATCTGTGGCGTAAACAGCTTGTTGCGACATTACGATTTCTGGCCAACAAGTCAGGCGCGTAATTTGCTTCCGAGGCACAGAGAAATCAATGGGTTTGAGTTTGCGGCCTCTACGGGGCCTGTTCATGGCCGGAGTGTGCCTGGCGTGGCGTTAGCGTTGTGCTCTTGGATGCATTAGAAGAAGTTGTTGTTAGGATGAAGACATCTTTTCATCTTTTCATGATTCGCTCCAAAACGTGATAAGGAGTCTAAATTCCACACGATTGACCTGTACCCTTGATTTGAGTTGCGATCGACATTTTCTGTGGGCTCGGTCAGATTGAGTGAAGCAGTGACAATCTAAGCACGCAAGCGCCTCCGGGAAGTTTGTTTGCAGGTATCGCAGCCCTAGCGTAATTACAATTGTTTGGGCCGAAAGCGGAAGCCTCGATCGTGGTCAGGATCCATATTATGTCTGAGTGAGCACCCTACCATTAATTGAGCACCTCCCTCGCCTACTGAAATGCTTTCAGCTCCAACTCCTGGTATGGAGATGAGTCCGATGGTGATTTTTACGACAGAAAAAATAAAACAGACAGATCTAGGTCAGTAAGCGTGCACGAGGGACTGGCCCTAACTCCTGATGTTGCCTTAGAGTTCCTGCCGTGAGGAAACGGAGGAAAAGAAACTCGGTATTTCTCAACATGAAACAAACATATGGGAAAACCTCCGCTTGGAACCCAACAACTGGTGTGCGAGAACTGCTACAAAATTTATGGGATGGGATTCTTGAGAGATTCTCCCTCTCCCCTTGGGAAATCGACGTATCTGAGCACATTGATACCAAGAACAACAAGATAAATTTCAAATTTCGCTATATTAACTCAACCCCAGCAATGCGATTGCAACTGCGATGGCAACCTGACACCTTGCTGGGAGAGGTTAAGTATTCGCCTAAGCGCCAGCTCCTCGAGCTCGTTAACTATCACGTATCACTCAAACGAGATGTGCTAATGTTGGGTACCACCTCAAAAGAAAGTAACCGGATATCACAGTATGCCATAGGCGGACATGGGGAGGGACTGAAAGTTGGTCCGTGATTATTTTGTTTCATACGAAAACTTTTGAATCGATTATCCCATCAGGAATAAATGCACTTGTCCGTAACCACCACAAGGTGACATACTACACTAACTCGGAAATATGGAATTTCACCTACGAGGAAGTCGAGTCGCTTGGCCAAAAGGGCCTTACAGTCACCTTCCGTGTTGTACCTTCCAGGGTCACAGATGATGGCAGAAGGAATTTCACAAAGTCTGCAGATCAACACACCACAGTCGTGGTCAAGGGTATCGGACTAGACGCCATCTGTCTGGACAACTATCTTTTTCTGCGGCCCTGTAACTCAATACTAGCCCCTACGCATAGATCTGTGTTTTACAAGTGTGGATACATTTGTCTCACAGAGGAACATGCAGGTCGCCTTTATGTACGGGGCATCCTTGTTCATCGGCACAAGATGAAGGACACCCCAACCTCAACCCAACCTACCCTTCATTATGGGTACAACATACTCGGCAATCTACCACTGAGCCGAGATCGAGGCCTTTCATCAGATGATTTCAGCCTATCCGAATATATCTTCTGCGTCTGGGAATCTCTGCTCTCAGATTCGCAAACATCAGCTGAAGCAGCCAGCCGTTATATAAATTTATTCATCGAACACCAAAATTGCAGTGACATTCACCACGCGGATATCTGGTTTGCAGAATGTGCCCAGAGGGATCAGCTGTGTCGGCTTCTTCTTCGCACTTTTTGTTCACTGCACAAGGCTCCTGACAAAAAGATATGGATCCACGGAGGCGATCCGGGCTCCGAGCATGTCATTCACCAAATCGGTCGCCATCCAGTAAAAGCCCCAGAACCACTTTACAAAATCTGGTCCGATGCTGGCATCGCGTGGTCGCCTCAAAAAGAACGCGACAGCATTTTCTTCTGTCTATCTCCCTGGTCTGGCCCTGCCACTCCATCTGCTCAACATACCATACATTTGTTGGATGTAATGTGCACCGTTGACTGCAATCTCTCTCGATTTAAATTTGATTGGAAAAACGGAGGAGACATAGACATGGATCTCTTAGTCTCCGATCCTACTTCCACGGTCTCTCTCCACAGTCGCAATCTCGATCCTGTTCATGTCCATAGCAACGACGAGCACTCTTGCTCTGTCTATGCTCTTTGGGAAGATGACCAATCATCCATTCCACCGCCTGCAGCCAGTGACTCAGTAATTTGCGACTGTGCTGCTTTCAAGTTGTACTGGGGAATCCGCTGGAACGTCATGCCTCCAAGTGCTTCGCTTGCTGGAATGGGGAGTGCTCAACAAAATCTTGCGTCGTTATATCCCCGTAACCCTCAAGTCACTTCTGACCCCCTACCTGCTGTCCAATGGAGGATAAATTCTGAAGCCAAGCTCCTATTGTTCGATGTGAAGATTGTGGAAGGTTACGGTGACCCAGGATTTATGCTACATGGGCCTGAAGGTGAGCCTTGGGGGTCTCACGGGTCATGGATGTCGTTGCGAAGTCCGCTGAAACATCTCATCATGTAAGGCCCACAATTACGGAAGCGACCTCCTAGTTTCGTCCGAGGCGCAGAAGCGTCCGCGCCGAACTCAACTTCTGGTTAGTACTGGAACATCCCGCTACTTCGTCCTTCTAACAACTTGCTTTAGAGGCGATCACGCATTCTTCTCAGTCTCCGTCCTTTGTCATGAAGGATGTCGAAGGATTACAACAAGGACGTTATTATACGGCGCAGATTGCTGCAAAGGGTCGGACGATACGAGCTCCTTACTCAGCCCCTTTCACGTTTGCCAACCCACTGCCGCCCGTCAGCGTTGCAAGATACATTCGCTCGGACAGGGAGAATACACTCATCGAATTTTCCCCTGTAGAGGGTGCACAGACATACGAGATTACAATCCACACCGCGACCGCAGGGGCAGAGATAATCACGAAGAATGATTGTCAAATCTCTCTTCCACATCAAGAAAAATGCACGGTAGACATAGTTGCTATTACACCGGAGGGAATACGCAGCTCGGAAGGAATGACTATCGACGTGCCGAGAGCGGAACCTGAGGTTCCTGAGTTTAGCGTATTCCCGATATCTCTAGCTGCCGTCAGAGGATCACAGGATGGTAGCCCTCCATCCTTATCCCCAACACGTGAAACCAGTCCATCCACAGGAGCAAATGACAACGAGGGTTCCAATCCTGCGACACCTATGGCTCCTCCAGCAGACGCGGGATCCTCCAGTGACGAAAGTGAGCCTATGGATTGCGATGGCTGGATTGAGCTGCATGAGCTGGATAGTGATGAATTGAGCGAGGACAGTGATTACAATGGTGAACTTTCAGACGATGAGGAAGATGAGGTTGAGGTTAATGCGATCTTGACTGGCGAGCGACGAAGGAAACGGCGGCGGAAAGCAGAGGTACCCCGTTGGGAACGGTTAACTCTGTATCGAGTCAAACAACACAGAGTGAGTACTTAGTCGTGGCATGCTTCGTCACTATGTTGCTAACTTAAAAACTTTGAACGCTTCAAGATACCACCGCTTGACGTTGAGAGAGTTTCAGAGCTGGTGAGGGAGATGAGTGCGGTGGATCCGGAAAGGTTATCAGAGCGGTACCGCAAGCGCATGAAGACGCGCCACTACGCCGGGCCTCATCGTATGGGGCAGGCGAATGGCCATTAGTAATGGAACCACATCTGATTTCGATTCTTTAATCCTACATACACGCAACTCAATCCGTTCAGAAAAATCTCGCGTCAGCTATCCACCATGTAGCACCATGTAGCATATAGTATATGTGCCGTGATGTAGAATATATACCAATCATCGTACTACTGATCCGCCCAGTCCGGTACTCCGTCGTGTACTGCCCAGTCCAGATGGGCCTGCCCCTTCACTATCCAAGCATTCATCTGCATGAGCTCGTCTCCTTGGTGCAGGGCTGGGTGTTGACCATCCATAACCAGAGCCCCCAGTAGAAGCTGCCATCCGTGCGCGCTCCCAGTCATATTCGCGCTGAAGATGCTGTTGTTGCCTAAGACGAGAATCCTCTGCAGCTCGATTAGAGTTCCAGATCGACGCCGCAAGGCCCCCCAGCCCAAGGCCTGTCCAAAACCCAGGGGTCCAGCTAGATTCAGACTTGGAGGCGAAAGGGTCGCTTGGGGCATAAGGAGGCGGGGGAGGACGTGGTGTGTTGCCTCCAAACCATCCACTGAGCCAGCCTCCAGATGTCCTGCGTGGATTCGCTTCACGATGGCACGGGTGAATGATTTGAATATTGCGTATGCTAGCCATAAGAGAATTCCAAACCAAACGATGTCGAAGATGATGGTTGTCACTTTAGTAGCTGCACGATATCATCCATTTGAACGGCTGGGTTTTCTGGGATAGAAAAAGTGGGCTCAACTATTGAACCATCGATTTAATGTGCTGAGGTACGATGAGCCATCCCAATTTGGTGGCCTGAACTGCTGGGGTACGTGTAGCAGACGATATTCCAAACCGCACGAGCCTGTTTCATGCGGATCAACTAAAGTAGCCACGGGTGACGCTCTGTGCTTACCTTCAAGAACGTGCATATCTCCGGGGCCAGACCAGCCCTCACATGATACAGAAACTTTTCCAAAGCGGAGACTTGAAGGGAGGTCCGCCTCGCACTAGCATATAACGCATCAGTAACGATGAATTGGTACGCCCTCAGCTCAGCTCAGAGGGAATTGCTGACCTTCCATTTAACATCCGTGCCTGTGCCCCCAATGTTGAAACATTGGATAGCCTCTGGCTGGAACACATCACAGACCTGACCTATGCATGTAAGCTGAGGTATTGGCGAGGCTCTTCGGGCCAAGGTGTATTCGTCAGAGAATAGAGTTAACGATTTGATGGAAGAGAGAAGGACTCTGCGATACTCCTTTGCCATAGGGTTTAGTCAAGCTGCTGGGCGCTCTGGAGACTGGGCTACGCAATGTGTCGTGGCGCTCACGATCTCGACGTGTAAGAAGGTCAGATTACATGTGACCGCGGGAATAGTACTTTATCGGAAAACCGCGGATACCGTTTATTTAAACGCGTGGCATGGCATGCGTAATATATGCGGTTCTCTGGCATTATGTACCGGCGAGGACGTTAGTTAGATCTAAAGTCGTCGTTGCAACTATTTCGGCATCTTTGACTTGAAACCAACCCGACTCCATTGGTCTGCCAACCTTCCAACATGACAGACCCATCACACGAGCACCTGCTCCTCCACTGGACTCGCAACATCCGTGCCTTACCTCCCTTCTGCGCCTTCTTCCGCTTGTCAAGAACTCCACATTGAGCTTTCCAATCTGTCTCAGAACTTTTGGCACTATGCCACCATCACGGGAGCAAATAATTGATGCTCTCACGTTTAATCGTAAACTCGAACCGCTGTCGAGTCGACGCAATGCGGCCAGGCCTTTTGTGTTACTTTCGAATTATCTTGAATGATATCCGGTGAAATACCGCCGGATAAATAGCTCTCCCCCTCGAAAGCGACCGATCAAGAAGCTCCTTGTTCTTCGAGGCCTACTATCAGTTCCGGAAGTCCTTACCACTAAATGATTGCCGGCATGCCTCTCTTGATCGCTTCCCACGTGGGATGACTGTGTAATCAACCTGCAGACTCAAAGCGCCAACTCAACTTGCATTTTCCCCCGACAATGCTCGCTTTCAAACACTGCACAAGGTCATTCATCATCGTGAAATTAAACAACCTTACCGTGTCGTCGTCCGTGTCACATCACGGCGTTCAATCTTTGCTGCCGTGGAACTTTATGCGATATATAAATATATAGACCGGTGGGCCGTTGGCATAAATCCATCACCCTATCAACAGTGTGGCATGCAAGGAGGTCGGAATAGGCTGAAAGGGACAATTCTGGAAATAACCCAAGTAATGTCAGGGATGTCATCCTTCAGTTAAATGTGAGAGGAATGGAAGACAGTGTACAAGGTCAGTTCAATCGGTGGGCAGTTTCTCATCATGTATTTGGCCTTCCTTTGAGCTTCGTGCAAGACCTGTCTCGAAGGAAAGCAGGCATCGTGAGGAATGTAATGCGCGTCCGAACACGTAACCGTTGAAGTTTTCCAGGCTTGAGGGTAATCCTTCCGAACATTAAAGTCAGGCCATTGAAGAACCAAATACATATTGTATATATCCCGGTGTCCTTCGAGGGATAAAGAGCGAGTTTGTACCACGGAATCAGCTATATACTATACAACTTACTGTCTCCGTACAATCGTGGCACTGATTACTATTACTGCGTGTGGTTTCTGTGCAAGCCTTCGGGCTATGATGGGTGCCAGGCTGGATCTGACATTACCAATCCTTCAGAGTCGCCTTTGTGCTCTTTGGATAAATAGTATACCACGATGAGCGCGCAATTTGCCAAGGAGCGTGGACTTAATATATATCATTAGTAATTGGCCGAGCTTGCGAGGCGTTTGTATATGGCTAATCTCGGAAAATGGTACGTCGTCATCCACTTATGGAACAACTTTGAAATTGTCGCGGACTTCGCCTCGTGATGCGTTGGGTGCTGTGATCACAGCCAACACGACCCCCGCCTATAATCATAGTAAGGCAAACTTTAGCATGAGCTTTCGAGAATCCCCAACTCGCGGTCTTTTGTACCGGGACGACGAGCAAACAGGAAATGTCCGAGATCACAAACATCCTGCCGAAGCAATCGGAGGTCAGGCGGGCGAACTATTTCCCTCGTTAACCACTTTTCATAATGTGTACGCCGCTTAGTCGGTTCTTCAGGGACGCGTTTGAGAGCTCATGCCCATGCAGTGGAGGCTGAATACGCATGCTGACTCTACATGAATCCCAGCTTATCAATGATCTCAGATCCCGCCTATATAGACGTCCAAGAAGTTCACTAGCCTCGCCTTTGCAACACCTCAGTCAAGTCCCGCTATGTCCATCATTCCTAACGAACAAACGCGCTGGGTCCTTGCTAACAGGCCTTTGGCTGAGCTCACGGACAGCACTTTCAGAAAAGAGACAGTTCCTGTCCCTCACAGCTTGGCGGACGATGAGGTCCTGATTCGCGTCGATATAGTGTCGCTCGAGGCTGGCATGCGTGGGTGGATCGAAGATGTACGATCATATGCCCGCCGGTGCAAATTGGGGAAGTGGTGGTGAGAGAGTCTCCTGTCTGATTTGCGTCCAGCAAAGTCACCGATTTTAATGCTAGCGCTCATTCGGGGTCGGTGAAGTGGTTAAGGGTGGGAAGACTTTTGCAATTGGGGACGTTGTCCATGGTTTTCTTGGCTGGCAAGAGTATGCTGTCCTTAAGGAGTCTGCGGTTCAAAAAGTGAAGTGAGTTGCATCAGCACCAGTTGCGGCCCGCTGAGCAGCTAGTTGGGACTCAAATGCTCAACTCCCTTATGAATAGCATTCCCCTTGGAGGAAATCCAATCGATGAATTTGGAGCGACGGGCTTGAATGGTAAGAGTAAATGAATCTCACGTATACGGATAGAAACTGAGCTCATTTCCAGCCTTAACGGCGTACATCGTGAGAACAATTTCCGCCATCCTAGGCATTCCGCTAATAGATGCCTTTATAGGGCATCACCACGGTGGGTCGGCTGAAGCCAGGAGAAACTTTGGTTGTTTCTGGAGCAGCTGGGGCGACGGGATCATTGGCTGCGGCTATCGGTAAAATTAAGGGTGCTGGTAAAGTAGTCGGGATCGCCGGCGGGCCCGAAAAGGTGAAATTCCTGAAGGAAGAGATCGGTGTGGACCTTGCATATGACTACAAGTCAGCCGACTGGAAGGAAAAGTTCGTCGAGGAAGTTGGCCTTGTGTAAGTTCCAACCTTCTCTGCTTCTTGCTCAAATATTCATCACATTTTGCGTCTTTCGAACAGCGACGTCTTTTTCGACAACGGTATGTCGATACACTGCGCACTGGGATGAGTACTGATAATCGATTTAGTTGGAGGCGAAATGTTGGACTTCATCCTCCCCCAAATCCGCCGGCTTGCAAGGATCGTCCTGTGTGGTTCTGTTTCTGCATACAGTACGTTTGGTCGATCCCCTTTCTTGGCTCCAGTTTGAAAGCTGATTGTAACCAACACCATAGATACCGCTGAACCATATGGCCTTAAGAATTATCCCAAATTAACGACGCATGGCGGTATCATGCAAGGCTTCGTTTGGTACGCACCCTCTGGCTATGGGCTTCTGTTTGGGCCCAGAATAACACAGCCTCAGTTTCGACTACGCGTCAGAGTTCCCGGCCGCAAAGGCGGAGCTGGCTCAATGGGCCGCCGAAGGCAAGTTTCCACGAAAATTCCACATTGTAGATGGAGGTGTCGATGTGTTGCCCAAAGCACTTGGCGATTTATTCAGTGGCGCCAACACCGGTAAAACGTGAGCAGTGGTCTCTATCATCTCGTGCGGTGACTCATGCCTGCCCAACTTATCCGAGCCAGTGTCGTCCGCATATCAAAAGAAGCACTAAGATATAATTAGGCTGGAATGCTCTGATAAATCCTTCGCAGTTATTTTGGTTGTATAAATCACCCTAGTTATCATCCAATCATACGGTCTGCATCATATTGATCAGCCCGAACCGCGTATCAACTGGGTAACATTACCCCGCCCTCAGCACAGATGTATTGCCCTCCTGCCGGGAGAAAGTTTTGTATCAGGATTCAGTCTGTATACACCTTGCCGGAGGTCATCAATTGTCAAGCACTACTGAGTTTCAGCTGCAGCACGCTGTTCACAATAACAGTGGCGCTGCTGATTCGAACAGTTATGCTTCTGATGAGATACCCGAGAAATGCTAGGCCGGAGTCAGCCTATAGAGAAACTCTCCACAGGCAGTCGCGCCGTGACTGGCGAATGCGGTCATAGGCTTTCTTCTGGTCTAGGGCGATCAAGTATTGCCCAATAATTTCACAAAGGTCTGCCATACGGTTAGCCAGGTCAATCTGGTCGAATGCGAAGGCAGCCGTTGCACCTGAGGAGCTGCACAACATCAGGATCTGATTACATGTGACCGCGGGAGCACAGGCTGTGCAAGCCCAATCCCGTTGATCGGTTCTCAGGATAAGATCCATGGATATGTATTGGCTGTTTAGTCATCTTGAGTTCTGGCTTATCAATGCCAGATCGCCTCTGCATATATAGACCAACATGGAAAGGCTTCACTTCGCTATTCCAGCACCGTAGTCCCGCCGCACGCCATGTCCAATATTCCCAAGGAAAAACACGCTGGGTCCTTGCTGAGAGGCCCCTAGTTGAACCTACCGACGCCACTTTCAGGAAAGAAACAGTACCTATTCCTCCCAGCTTGGCCGATGATGAAGTCTTGATTCGCGTTGATGTAATCTCGCTTGAGCCTGCCATGCGTGGATGGATTAGGGATGTTCCCTCGTATGTTCCGCCAGTGCCGATTGGGGGAGTGGTGGTGAGAGCCTCCTGTTTGGTTTAAGTCCAGTCAATCACCGATTATGATGTTAGCGCTCGTTCGGAGTTGGTGAAGTGGTTAACGGTGGAAAAACTCTCAAAGTCGGCGATTTTGTCCACGGTCTTCTCGGCTGGCAGGAGTATGCTGTCCTAAAGGAGTCTGCGGTTCAGAAAGTAGAGTGAGTGACATAAGCGCCAGCTGTAGCACGTTTTTCCAGTCGAAACCCGAATGCTCAGTTCCTTCGCGAACAGCATCCCCCCTGGAGGAAGCTTAATTGACGGGTTTGGAGCGACGGGTATGAATGGTACGAGTGAATGAATTTCGCCTGTCTCAACAGATACCGACGTCTTTCCCAGCTTTGACTGCATACTTTGTGAGAAGTTTCGCCATCCGAGGCACTCCACTGATAAGGACATTGTAGGGCATCACAGCGGTGGGTCAGCTAAAGCCAGGAGAGACCTTGGTTGTTTCTGGTGCGGCTGGGGCGACCGGATTACTGGCTGCAGCCATTGGTAAAATTAAGGGTGCTGGTAAAGTAGTCGGGATCGCTGGCGGACCTGACAAGGTGAAATTCCTCAAAGAAGAGGTCGGCGTGGATCTTGCCTATGATTACAAGTCAGCCGGCTGGAAGGAAAAATTTGTCGAGGAGGTTGGGCTTGTGTAAGCTGGATTCTTCTTTCCTTCACTTGATTGGACGTTCATCGCAACCTTGTCCTCTGAGCAGCGATGTTTTTTTCGACAATGGTATGTTCATGGATAAGCAGTAGGATGAGTATTGATCGTCGACTCAGTCGGAGGTGAGATCTTGGATTTCGTCCTCGGCCGTATCCGCCGATTTGCACGAATCATACAGTGTGGTTCCATCTCGGCATACAGTATGTTTGGTGAAACCCTTGCTTAGCTCCAATTTGGAAGCTGATTGCATTCACATAATAGACACCACTGAACCTTACGGAGTTAAGAATTATCCACAGCTGACGAAGTTCAGTGCTACTTGGAAAGGTTTCATCTTGTGAGTACCTTCAAGGCATGAATTTCTGCTAGCGGCCGGAATGCCCTCTCCCAGTTCCGACTACGCGTCAGAGTTCCCAGCTGCAAAGAAAGAGCTGGCTCAATGGGCCGCCGAAGGCAAGCTTCCGCGAAAATTCCACATTGTGGATGGAGGCCTCGATGTGTTGCCCAAGGCATTTGGTTATTTATTCAGTGGCACAAACACCGGTAAAACGTAACTGGTGATCTCTGCCGTACCCTACTTTCCCATGCTCATCCCGTTGCCTGATACAGTGTCGTCCGCGTGTCAAAGGAAGCATTACAGTATAATTAAGCTGAAATACATGCGCTGTCAGATTCTGTGGTTGTTCGTTCGGAAATACCTGTTCGTCACCAATCGCGCTGTACGATCAACCCGAGCTGCAGGCAAACATACTATCACCTCGTTCCAGGCTGTACCGATGTGTCGCTCCGCGGAGAGAATATTAGTTTATGTTTGCACCCAGTCTGTGTACACCTTACCAGAAATTATCCACAAACGTCGAGTGTTGCCGAGCCAGCCGTTCCCATTCTAATTTTAGCGAAAGATGGAGTCTTCGCCAAAATCGACAATCACCTGAACCTTTGTACCCGTTGTTAAAAGCAGAAGTACAGAGTGCTTGGTGCGCACAGGGACTTGAATACACAGTGTCAATCGAATCCGAAACAGCTGCCAAAATCCATTCTAGGGGCAATCCCGCCGTGAGAGGGGGATGCAGGGAGAGAAGCATGGACTCGGCCCGGGGTTGGCCATCATACCCTTGCAGCAAGCCTAGAAGGTCTTTGTTATTGGACTGAGCTCTTTGTTAATATGGTAAGCTAGAGAGCCGGCCGGGTGCAATGTGCTAGGCTCCATCTTGGGACAGATGTAAACAAATACCCGAATTGAGCCTGATTTCCAGCTCCGTGTGCTGAGCTGGGTGTCTTCGGATCTAGCTCTGACACTAGATATCACCCACAAAATATAACTAACCATGTCGCTGTTGACTTCGACTTCATTAATTGGGCCAGTGAGTGTACGTGTTAAGTGATTAATTTATCCAGACCCCTTATGAACTTGCAACGAATGGCCCTCCTTCCTGTCAAATCCAAGCTGACGGATATTTTCGAGACGTTACTAGCTACAGATCATGCACACGCCCAGTCTAGCTCGAGCCACCGCATCTAAAATGGCACTGTAGTTTTGAAGCGGCGAATGACCATCGGGTACTGTCATAGCCGGTTTCTCTCGAGTCCTTTTGGTAGTCTTTCCAGTTCTGCGTTGTGTATACCCTTTGTCTTCACAGGGGTGCAAAGTCTATGGTTCGGTTCGGCCCTAACTTGGAACCGGTTTAATTCGGATTCGGGCTCACAGAACATCTGCAAGACCCCCACGGGTTACAGTCTGCCCCCGTTGTTATTTTCGCCTCGTCCTCTTGCACTCGGCATGGCCTTGGCTGCCTTGTTGGGTCTTGTACCTTCTGGTTCTGGTTACAGGGCTTGATTCCAGAAGTCTCTGCGCCTGCCGGGGCTGTCTGAAGGGTTGCCGTATCGCCGCCCGTAGACAAGCAGGTTTTCACGCGCCGCTTGATCGATCCATGACTATGGATATGTATTAGCTGCTTAGTCATCCTGGATCCCTGTTTACCAATGGTGTTGGGCTGGCTTATATAGACGTCACTCACTTCCTCCTCTTAGTACCTCAATTTCTGCTCACTATGTCCAATATCCCCAATGAACAGACGCGTTGGGTACTTGCTGAGAGGCCCGTGGCTGAGCCTACCGACGCTACTTTCAGGAAAGAAACTGTGCCTATTCCTCACAGTTTGGCGGACGATGAGGTCTTGGTTCGCGTCGATATCACCTCGCTCGAGGCTGCCATGCGTGGGTGGCTCACAGATTTCCGTTCATACCGTGCGCCGGTGCAGATCGGGGAGGTGATGGTGAGCGTTTCCTTGATTTGAGTTCGATCAGTCGTTGATCATGATGCTAGCGCTCGGCAGGAGTTGGGGAAGTGGTCAAGGGTGGGAAAACTCTCAAAGTTGGTGATCTTGTCAGCGGTGGTTTTGGTTGGCAGGAGTACGCCGTCGTCAAAGAGTCTGCAGTTCAAAAAGTAGAGTAAGTGGCATCAGCACCAGCTGCGGCACGTCAGGACTCGGAAGGCTCAGGTCCCTTCGCGAACAGCATTCCCCCTGGAGGAAGTCCAATTGATGAATTTGGAGCGACGGGCACGAACGGTATGGACGAATGAGTCACATCTGTCTCAACGAGTGCTAACATCTTTTCCAGGCCTGGCTGCATACTTTGTGAGAACAACTTTCACCGTCCAAGGTGTTCCACTGATGGAGGCTTCCAGGGCATTACCACTGTGGGTCAGCTAAAGCCAGGAGAAACTTTGGTTGTCTCTGGAGCGGCTGGGGCGACCGGGTCGTTTGCTGCAGCCATCGGTAAAATCAAGGGTGCTGGTAAAGTAGTTGGGATCGCAGGTGGGCCTGATAAGGTGAAATTCCTCAAAGAAGAGGTCGGCGTGGATCTTGCGTATGATTACAAGTCAGCCGACTGGAAGGAAAAGTTCATTGAGGAAGTTGGCCTTGTGTAAGCTTTCCTTCCGTTGATCGGACATTCTCTGAAACTTCATCCTCCGAGCAGCGACGTCTTCTTCGACAACGGTATGTTAACATAGTGGGCCATGGACGAGCGAGCACTGATCGTCAACTCAGTCGGAGGCGAGATCTTGGACTTCGTTCTCAGCCGTATCCGCCGATTTGCACGGATTGTAGAAAGTGGCGCAATCTCGACATACAGTATGTTTGGTGCAGCTCGACTCCAATTTGAAAGCTAATCGTGTTGCACATTAGATACCTCTGAACCTTACGGCATCAAGAACTATCCACAACTAACGAAGTTCAGTGCTACCTTACAAGGCTACATCTTGTGAGTGCCTTCCATCCAAGTAGTATTGGCGATCGGAATGACCCTCCCCTAGCCTCGACTACGCTTCAGAGTTCCCGGCTGCGAAAAAGGAGCTTGCCCAATGGGCCGCCGAGGGCAAGCTTCCACGAAAATTCCATATTGTGGATGGTGTCGATGCATTGCCCAAAGCACTTGGTGATATATTCAGCGGTGCCAATACCGGTAAAACGTGAGTGATGATAGGTCGCTAGCCGATGCCCATTCACATTACCTGACACAGTGTCGTCCGCGTGTCAAAGGAAGCATTGCGGTTTAACTAAGCTGACTCGAGAATACGGTAACATACTTTGTTGGCTGGTTCATTTGGGTAACTGTCCGGCATCTAGCCACACCGTTTGTATCATGTTAATCAATTCGAATTGCATCACTTCGTTTGCAGCATGCGCCGGAGTAGATTTTGTATCAGTACTCAGTTGGTGTGCGCTTTACACGCCAGAAAGAAGGAATCAAATATTGGATTGTCCGCGAAAGTCAAGCAATATCCAGTCTAGACTACAAAAACATTGTTGATAACAAGTAGAAATAAGCAACACAGAACAACCCAGACGACGGCAATGCAACTGCTATTTGATCGGAACCTTCGAGACAGACATTGGGCGCGAAGGGAACACTGACACGAAAGTAGAGTTTTTTTTTTCATTCTCGTGATGGTTGAGGGGGGCAATAGAAGTCGGCGGATACGATGACGGAACGGCGACGGGTACAGGCCCTTCATCACGGAGCCCATAACGCAGCATATGAGCGGGCACAGTTGGAACTTGAGGCGTAGGCGATGGTATCAATTGAGGTGGAGGCGATGGGCGTTGAGGTGGAGAGATTGATGATTCCCGCATGGACTGCCCTGATTGTGATGCAGTTGTACGGTACGGCTGAGGTGGGTCACCAGGAGGGGAAGAATAGTATACAGGGCGGTCAGGATGAGATGCACCGGTATCCAAACGGCTTAGTGATGTTATAGAGGTGTACTGGTGCTTTGGTCCTCCAGGTCAGACGTTTGATTGCGGGCCACATATTGAGGCTTGAGCGAATAAACGGTACTGCCGCCGTCATTGGCGGGGTCCCAAGTCAAGTCCTCGCCACTCTGACGTCCGGCGCGTTCTTGAAATCTAACCTTACCAGCGATTGGAGATGGGTCGTAGAGTTGATTGGTCTGTAGCGGTTCGTCCACATCGTATCGCTGGCTTTCCATGCGCAAAGGTACAGGTTGTCGCATCCCTGCCTCGCGCTCCTCATCGGAGTCATCCGCATTGAATGCGTGCAACGCCAAACGATCAGTGCTGTTACTACTATTCTCTATTTCCCATTTCTGCATCGCTCGACGGCGCCGCATATCCCTCATAACTTCCGGTTTGACCTTGGTCATCTCACGAAATATCCACCATGCAGCGATAATGGTAATGAGTATCGATACAATGAGGACTGTATCGGAGATGATTTTGCTTTTCTTCGATTGAGTGTTGCTGCTGGATTCCTCGATAATGACACCAAGGTAAACTGTCGTTAACTGCTTTGGCAATGAGACCGTGGCGGAAACAATAAAGACCCAAATGTTCATTCCGCATGTGGAGAAAACGGCAGTAGTGACTGAAAGGGAATGGTCATTAAAAGGTTTGTAAAGGTAGCATTGATATCCCAACTTACAATGTCCAGGAATCGCCGAGAAACGGGCAACGATAGGTATCTGGAGTACGATAATGAATTCCTCATAAGCCATAAAGGGATGTGTTCATACCAGATAACCACCCCTGCGGATTAATTTAGCCAAGGCGGCATACTTGAGATTCGTTCGTTCAAGCTTTTCACCCCGCTTGGTTAAGAGATATCGGAACGCATAGAAGTTGCCAATTTCACCAAGGAGCGTGCCGACAGCGACAATCCCGAAGCCCACCCACAACCCCCAAACAACACCGCAGAGGATAGCCACAATTTCGTGGCCAAACAGCTGTTGCAAACTGTTCACACTTTGACACGAGAGCCAATCGCGGACTAGATGAAAGACTTACAGGGGGGAAGGATAGGACAAATAGAATTATGATCGGAATAACCCATCCAGCAGGTAACCTATCCCGAGGTGTGGATCATCAGAAAAGGGGGGTGACTGGGAGGTGAAACTTGACTGACTTCTTCAAATCTCTTGAAAATGGCGTTAACCAATCCACGATTTGACGGTGAAAGACGGACATAAGGATGATGATGGTAAAAAATACGGCGCCAGCAATAATCCATGCTGGTATCCAGAATGAGAGAAATTTGTCATGAAGGTTGGAGTCAACCCACGAATGGCTCTCCTAGTAAACCAACTCCTGTAATTTGCCACCACCTTCCAGTTTATGAGGCGGAAAGGCTGCTTCTCCTCGATGAGCTCAGAAGGCGTAGGTGAGGGTGTTCGTATCGGTCGTGACTGGAAACTTGAAACATCATCAACACTAGGACCAATGTAAGATCCTGGCCCATAATTATTTGGGACTAAGGACATTTGACGCCAACAGAGGAAACGATGCACCCTAGTTCTGGCTGATGCGCTGGAGCAAGGAAATTGCGGAGACGGACCACGTGGACCGCTGATCAACCGCTCATTGTAGCGGAGTTAGCCGAATGTGTTGTGTCTTATTATAGTAGTGTTTCAGCGGCTGCGGTTTTGCCTTGACGCCGATCACTGAAGGGCGTTTGCATACCTGTTCTCACTGTACAGCAAAGCTCTGTCATGTTCGAGGATCGCTCCGTCGGCTTGCTGCGCCCGCGCATTTGGTGCATTATAAATGGGGCTGTGCAATGCTACATGTGGAATCCTGACAGCCGTAGATATACGCACAACAGTGTGGCACAAGGGAGCCATCATATACAAGCATTGAAAGATGACCAAATGAAAGTCTATCCTTCTACAATTTCAGTAGTCTCGATTGTCTTGACTCTGTCAATTTGACATCGAGCTTTGCCTGGAAAGGGGTTAGTTAACATTGGGGTGGGGGGGAGAAACTTCGAACCCACCTTGACAGCATCCATGTACACTGAGGTAGTGACCCAGTGTTCACGCTTCATGCTAAAGAGTTGAAAGGGAGTAAGTCTCAGAAACGACGCTCAAAGATCCCTCATACTTCTTCCCGTGAATAGCCAGGGCCAAATCCTTCGTCATGATCCCATCCTTATCGATGACTTCTACACAAGAAGCCTCAAGCGCTCGTGCAAACTGGCCAAGTTCAGTGTTGTTGTCGAGTTTGGCACGGAAGATGAGACCACGCGTCCAAGCATAGATCGAAGCGACAGGGTTTGTGCTGGTCTCTTTGCCCTTTTGGTGTTCACGATAATGACGAGTAACAGTCCCTGTAGAGAAATTAATCAGCACGTTCTATATGTAAACGATGAGCCAGACTGACCGTGAGCAGCTTCAGATTCAATGATCTTTCCGTCAGGTGTGAGGAGTTCACTAGTCATCATGCCTAGGCTTCCGAAACCCTGAGCAAGAACGTCGGACTGAAGAGGCAGCTAGTGTGAAGACCGATTAACCAATCACATCCAGCGGGTGGACCGACCTGAACATCCCCATCGTAGTTTTTTGTGGCCCAAACAAATCCTCCCTCGCCCTTGATAACCTGGGCAACCATGTCATCAATCAAACGATGTTCATACCATAAACCACGCTTCTCAAAGGCAGGTTTGTAAGTGGTATCGTAAATTTCCTCAAAGATGTCCTTGAACCGGCCATCATACCTTCAAATGAATGAGTTGGCATCTTTGAAGTCAAAAATTAAATGCGCACTTTTTCATGATGGTGTTCTTAGTGCTCAAGTACTATTTCGGACCATGGGGTAAGGCACCATCATGTTGAAACGCAAATAATGCATACCATCGGAAGATTCTTCGAAAGGGCCATCTTGAACGAAGCATGGGCGAATCCACGAATCGACTGGCCAATGTCCCAGGATAAGCAACAGAAATCAAAATTCATACACTTTACACCTGCCTCGTCCGTGTTGTACATAGCCATCGCGACACCAGGCCCTTGGAAGTTGAATACGTTCAAGACTTGCTTCTCACTTCCATCTGCCGGCGTGTACACTAGCTGCAATTCCCCTGGGCCTGGTGCGACGAAGTCCGTGGATCGGTACTGTTGTCAATGAATTGTCGGCCGGAACGGGTTAGTCGGTTATGCGGGATCCATGCAGCCCGAAACACCATACCTGGTCGCCATATGCGTGACGTCCAATAACGATAGGCTTTATCCAGCCCGGGACTGGTTTTGGTATCTTTTCTAGGATAATAGGCTCACGGAAGACTGTGCCCCCTAGAATGTTCCGAATCTGAAAGATGAGCACGTGGAGCACACGATAAGCTTGGCGATTGGACTTAGATAATATGCGGTGCTCGCTTACAGTCCCATTCGGTGACTTCCACATTTGCTTGAGATTGAATTCTGGGATGATACGAGCATGAGGAGAGGTTGAATACAGAGCATCCAGATAGAACCACCTTTCACGCGAGCTTCATCCGGGGTGATTGTCGCACACTAAGGAGCTGGTTGTCAGCGCAAGGCACTCGAGCGGAGGAGAATGAGCGTTCTAACTTTTACGCCAACCCTGTATTTTTTGATTGCCTCGGCGGCTTCAATGGTGACTTGGTCATTAGTCTGACGACACCGTACAGATGAAAGGGTAACGGGGCATCAGTCAGTGGCCGTGAAGTCCGAGAAGAGTGAAGACACGAACCTCATCCCGGTACTCTATTCCGAGATCGTAGTATTTAAGGTCAATTTTGAGATAGGGCAAGATGAGCTGTAAGCGCCGATGGAGTATTTAACCATTAGTAAAACTGAACCAAATCGTTTGGAGTGCATCAACAAATACCTCCTCTTTTATCTTCTTCCAGATAATACGTGTCATCTCATCACCATCGAGCTGTAGTCACCAGAGGCAAGTGGATTAATGCTTCGTAGCATGAGGGTATTGTGCGATGTAAACACATACCTCAACGATGGGATTCCTGACGATAATTTGGTTGTCTATTCGTGATCCTGAAGACATGGTGGTTCGAGCGTAAGAAAACGCCTCCCAGATTACAGAACTTATGCATGATTTATAGGGGGACGGATCAAGGCACTCACTTCGCAGCGGAGAGGTAGACATAAAAAGCAATTGCTGGGAAGATCGTCGCACCCGCATACCCGATTGGGTCATCAACTGTCGTGTGGTGGATCTAAACATGATGAAAGCAAAAGGTGACGCGCGCGATGATCAAGGTGGCAAGTCAAGAGCCACAAGCGCTCGGCCCCAACACACGTAAATACGAAACGCGAACACGGATCCACTCTTCATCATTCCCAACCACGATTTCCTTTCAATAGCGAATCCATCTTCTCCAATAATACCGGGCTATAATGGAGCTTGCGCCCCAGATTGCCGGAAGATCTTTCATATGTCATGAGAGCGTTTCGCCAGGGCCGACGCACAATAGCTCAGCGGAGACGACCAGACCAATTTCCGACTTCCAAGACTAGTCCCCGCCGTCGCCATTGAGAATCCGGCGAAGAGATATGCCCGGAAAGGGGGAAAGTGGGCTCCGAGTCTAACATTTATAGGAACTTGAGGGTCAACGATATTGGTGATGCATGTGATAATTCTCAAACCTTAAGTGTTACAGGAAGCCAAAAACATGACCGAGTCCATTAAGGCAGCACGGATCAACCTTGATCTAATTGCGGCGCACTGATTCCAAAGTGTCATGCGAATGTAGCGCGTAATATACGGAACTCCGGTCTCAGCCTTGCCAAAAACAAGCAATGATTAGGGGGGCCGCTACGCGAGCTTATGGCGGAAAGAACGAGCCGAATCACCAACCCAAGTAGACTAACCTGGTGACCCATAATCTTCACTGCCGTTTAAGTGTGCTGTGATGTTCACGATAACGAATGCTTGTCCCTAGCTTTTTCCCTGGGCCTCGAGGATGGACCACATAGACGCTCTTCACTCCCGACTACCCTTGCCGAAACGAGCCACAGGGGGATCAGTTCAGCGGCAGGTCAAAAAAACTCAGGTAGAAAGGCTCCCCAGATATACGAAAGCAGAAACCTTGAACCATACATCGTTATCGCTGAGACGGAACAGTACAGTGCGTGAAGATCACAGTTGTGGCACTGGCAAGCAAGCCAGTTGCAACGATATGTAGTCTAATTCGTTGGGGTATTGAGATCGAGGGATTCGAGGTGGCTGTACAAACGCTGTCTGAATACTACATAATTCATTGCAAAGGTACAAGTCATCGTGCCACCAGTTTGATTCAGCTTATCGCTTGATATCAAATAGACAGCCTTGTCAAGCCGTTTTTGACCTCTCGAGGCCTGAGTGTTTTGTCTGATCAATTATTTCACTGGAACTGAACCAGCCTGATCAACCATTAATGAGTACCGAGCTCAACCGATCGCTACAGAGATTCAGTGCCCGTTCTGGGAAAGGTTACTATATAGACGCATGTACCATCCTCAACCTTAGTTACAAGCTGCCGGTGGTGTATTCAGTATGGGCATTTTAAATATTGGTTCTCTGAGTGCAAGATACTATCACGAGCATTGTAAATCCGTCGCTGGGTGGCACCAAGCAAGTCCTCGAAGGTCCGATGGTCATGGACGGTTCGGAAGCCAATGTGCAATGGAAGCCAGGCGAGATGGTTCAAATCTGCACCGTACCTTGGATGTTGGACGGCCGTCACCATCATATCAAGAAGTTGGGAACAATCTCCTGGAGCCAAGAGAGCACAGCTAGGGAGTTCGAGAGGTTGTTACCCGGTTTCAGAGCAGCTAGCAGGAGACAAGTGCTCCCGTCTCTCACCCCATTGGAAGTTGGGCTTGTCGCCCACGATCTGTTTATATGAATAATTTCATTGGACTGTACATCGGGAGCGCGAAGCGATGAAGGGCGAGTCAAAACAATCAGTCCCAATATGGAGAACTAATGTAACGCGTTGACGATAACTGAGGGGGTGGAAAAATTACGGTGCTCAGCGTATCTTATACGACTGACGCCAATTAATATCGCTTGCAGCGATGGCCTCTGATAACCGGCGATGAAAAAGAATCAAGACAAACAAATATTGGGAGTGCGTGGTATCGGTGAAAGCACTAAGCGTCTCTGAAACTGATTGGGTATAAGCGTCGTCAGCCACTATGATGCGAAGTGTCACGACTTCCCAACCATCCACCGTATCCGTAGTCACTCGGTAGTCGTCGATGAACGTTGATATTCCAACACATGCAACTTCACCTGAGAAGACGCGGTTCCGTCGCGTGTAGCGAAGCCAGAGAAGCCACTGACTTATCTGAGTCCTAATTCATGGAACCCTAAAGTAGAGGAGCTTCACCCTAGAGTTGGCACACCAAATGCACGGGGAAGGGGGTTGTATGTCGTTATATCCAGGACTCCAACATCCAGGGCCAACGGAATACCAGGTTGTTTATGTACTCATTTTGGTGAACAGTCTCCACGATGCAATAGTTAACTCCCATCAGCGAGGATATAAAAGGGACTTGCGTTGTTCATACAATGATGGACCATGTGAGTTCAGGCGCGAGCACAAGTGTAGTCTGCGGCGGCACTCAGTTTCTTGTCGTGTAGATTCGTGTTTAAAAGCTTCCTGAATCGCATGTTGTGAATGCCTTGGGAAAGAAACGGGAGGCTCACGCACGCTCACTTGTAGTCCTGCCTAAAACTAGTTTCGCAGGCTGCAATTGCTCGTGGAGTGCCCGAACGGTGAAATTGCAGCCCGATCGCCGCGGGCTTCAGTTTCCAGCCGCAGCCGAGAACAAATTGTGGGCGGAATAATTGAAACATCAATAGCGACGACTCTTCCCGCTCATCATGAGCAAAGGCTACATAGCTGGGAAACGCAGAGAGCTTCACGCAGGGAAAGAGTGGCACCACGAGCCGACATCAGCAATGGGAGGCTTACAGGTACGGAGGAACCAACATGGTGCAAACTGTTGGACCGTCAGCTGTCCCCGAAGGTGGGGAAAGGTCTTATTAGGGAATCCGTAAAGATTAACAGTCCTTTCAATCTCAGAATATGTGTACATGTAGCGTCTTGATTGCAATACCTCCAGGCTGCAATCAGGGAGCCAATCCTGTCACACAAGTGACAAGGTCCGAATGAGAAGGCTGAGGAATATAGGCAGGATGGTGATGCATCATTGCCTGCGCAACAATAGATCGGAAGCGACAGCATAGATACAAGTGTGTTGGCGCATGGGCCAAAGCCGCAGACAGGTACTATGACCAGCACGAGGACATAGAAGGCCCACCGCCACGTTCTTGTGTCCGTGTCTATGTGTAAATTTTGGTCGAATGAATGGTCATGCCCCAAGGCGGCCACAGATGTAAGAACATTCTCACACTGATCGTGATTGGCTTCGCGGTAGGCATAGTAAAATGAGGAAATGCGATGGGTTCGTTCTAGGCAGGTTACCTCTATTGAAACAGAGCATCGTTCCCAGACTCCTTCCCAGTTCTATGCCAATTGACAACTCAAAAAGCCTGAACTCTGGATTCGCCATACTATGTTGCTAGCAAGCAAACATCAGTTTGCAATTGGGTCATCTGGGGCAGCACATTGTGCCTAGGCAGGCTGCCAGCCCATATGATAGTGCCATTGCTCCTCCGTGGTACGAAAGGAACTAGAGGACTCGGCTACACCTACCTCTCGTTTGGCTGCACAAATGGTAGTGAAATTCCTTGTAATTTGGTGCAAAGTCCGCTCTCGCAAGGTGATCGGAACGGTCGGCCCAGAACGAAACCACAAGCCTGTGTCCCAACAAATTAATAACCACTTTCCGCCTGACACGTTCATTCCAACCTCTCAAAGGACCCGAATCCATTCCCAGCCGTGATCAAGAATCTCATATGGCCTCTGCGTTGGCATGCGTTGGCATGCACGCTGGGGTCGTCCGGCTCAGTTATCCAGCCCGAAGAATCTCGTCCAATTACTGAGGTGAAGGCCATGTTTTTAGGCACCCAAAAGGCATCTGCGAGCCGCGTTCACCGGTCTCATGTTCTTGATGGATGGAACACAGGAATCCCCTTCATGCTTTTTGCTTTCATAGATTCGCTCCTTCCGCTGCCGAGTCCCATGTGGCGTGTGACTGGCTGCTTCCTACTGAAGCACGACCCCACTTCGATCGATGGGTGTGGATTATGCGGTAAGTGTCTTGCGAAGATGACCCCGAGAAACACGCGATCGGGCCCATCTGTGCGATTTCTCCCAAAGATCTTTTCGTGATCAGCGAATAGTTCAAGAGTCCACGGGGGAAGAGACACCATCTTATATGTGCCGAGTATCGAGATCAGCGGCGGCTGACCATGTTTTATCCGGCTCCTGGTCTCATGGGAGCATCCTCACAAGGTGCAGTAATATCAGTTGTTCCTGCCTGCCAGTCGTCGCTGGAGCCAAAGGAAAACTCCATCCGCCGTCTCGACCGACCCGTCTTGTGCGGGGCAGCACTATCGAACTGCCTGGGTCAACCGTTGGCCGGAAATAGAGATGGTGCTCCGGATTCAATGCTGTTCAGTCCGAATCTCCAAAGAGTCGAATGCTCTGCGCGCGGAACAGCCATTAATATTGCATACCTAAGAGAATGAACAAGAAAGGCTTAAGCTGTCTTACCATGCTTGTTTGGCTCGTTGACTTTGTGTTCTCTCCAGCGACAGTGCGCCATTTTAAACGGATTCACACTTGATCTCATTGGTCATCGTACAGCACTCAGCGAGTCTGCAGCGAGCCTAACTATTGCATGGGTGACTTATTCGTTCTCCTTGGAATAGCCTAATTGTGTAGAGGTGTGGCTCGGAGCTGTGTCGTCGTGCAAGCTATCCACAGCTTCAGGGCCGGAACCCGATGAATCCACGTAATATCTGAGCGTGGGCCCCGCATCATGATGGGTATTTCCCGAGTGTGATGAGAGGACAGAACATATTGTTCCCACGATCATGTTCAAAAGACTATGTCATTGACCGAATATTGTTCCACGAGCCACGTTCAAGCCACGCCTTCTCCTCGCCTTTTTCGTGCACTTGTTTTCATCCCGATCGGTTCATCTCCAACATACATAAAGCGCATCAAATCAGCCCCAAACGATTCAGAACTGCTGGCCTCCTGCCCTCCGTTTCAACCACATCCCCCCTAATGGCATCCATTTACCACACCACTTACCGCAATGCCCAACACCCGCTTCCAGAACTGCCTCAGATCAAGACCGTGCAAATATGGGATGAGGTATTTACTCATCAAAGCTTGCCTAACAATAACGGAGTGTTAAGTATCCTCGGACAAAATGTCCTGGCGTAAGTCCGATTCTTCGACCTGCTAGTCACGCATTTAAACGCCCTTAACTCTTTAGCACCTGTGTCGCAGAGTGGCTAATCGATGCTGATCCTGCCTTGTCTCATGAGGAACTTAGGGTATGAAACCTTCTGTCAAATTCAACATTTCTCGCTACAAGCCGCCTGCCCTGGCCTTGTTTAGGTACGTAGTAATGAACGACTTCAACGAACTATGCTTTCCGCCTTTGCGATGGCGTACGACCTACCACAACTACTTCGGTTCGCAAAAAACATGCCACCTATGAGTAAATTCACAATCGAAAATGAAGCCGCGGTTTTCGAGGCTTTCGTTGGTGCCGTACACCGTGAATATGGCTTTGATACCGTCAAGGAATGGCTGTATGCTTTGATGGACTGGGATAATGTGTAGGTCACTTACTCGCTGCCAACCACCTCCATCGAATCACCCATCATGTTTGTTGTTCAGGACCATGTTACAACGGCTACATCGTGATAGCTAGACGTAATGAATCCTTGTGTTCTTCCGGCGATGATTAGATCCGCCCCTGGGAGGCGGGAAGCTTTACCGTACGAGGACGCGCGCCCACCCTCCAAGTTTCTCGTCCATCCAACTTCGATGCCCCGATTTTTTGAGGCCTCATCAAAGGATTAGTGGCATGGGGAATGACATGAGCGTTGCGGCTCTGAAAAATGCCTCTTCTCATTGTGTTGACATATGTACCAATGCCCTCGCGTCGCGGGTGCAATGCTTGTATGATTGCGATCAACCTTGGCACGTGTTTCGATCTTGTGGTGGTTCCGCATTCCTTGAAGCCCTAAGCAATCTAACCGGAAATCCGGCGATCCTCAAGCCTCCATCTAAGCCGCACGGCGTCAATTTTGCTCAAGGTCATCGAAAGCTTCGATCACAAAGAAGTCTTATAAATGCTACGTCATATGCGTTGCTTGCAGAAATAGTTTGAGAGAGATTCGATCGCTGCTGGCCCGCCGATTTAGCTCATCGCTACCAGTGACGGAACAAGCCCTCAAGGCGTCGTCGTTTCCAATCAACCTGCTTTTCTGCCCCTTTTCATGACGTAGACATGTCTGCACTTCGATGAACAATTCTACAGCCAACATGCTTGACATTGTTCTTACTAGATGGCGTCCCTATATAACTTTTATCCACAGTTGCAGAACTCTGAAACATTTGTTTCGAAGCGTCGCATGAAGATGGGCAATCCGCTCCGCTTCGAAGTCATTACAACACATCGGACTTGTGTGTGCAAAGCAGCTACTTAACGGTTGTTCTGGCCAGAATCCCCGGATTGTTCTACTGGAAGAATCTTTTTGCATCTCCAGCACCTTTCTGGTCTAGCGAGCGTTAGCCAAGTTAATGGCTGTCCTCTCGGTGAATGCCGGATAAAACATTTGCCAACCCACAAGTGCCGCTGAGGGTCGCTAGAGTAGACGCGCGGACGTTCATGTAGAACCGATAATTCCGGAGCAAGTCTCATGGGAATGTTGCTATCTTCCACTCTCTTGAATTGATTTAGTAATTTGAAAAACAGCTAGCCTCAAGGACACCTGCATCCACCAATGCTACGGCCACGTTTCGGGAGCGTTCGCAGGAACTCGGTCCTTAAATTGCACCTGATAGGACACCTAACTAGGTCCTTGCCCACTTTCATCTTTTCCAATCAAACTGCAGATCACGAATAGATAGAGCTTGTGCCACCTTTGACCCTCTTTCCCTTGCCATCATGTCCGGCGGTCTCTACGAAGTTTACCGACGCTCTGAGCTCGCTCTCCCTGACCTCCCTCAGGTGGTGTCTGTCCTCGTCATATCGTTCTCAACCCTCGCTGACCCATCACAGCTTAAGACTCGTCGGTTATGGGACACCGTCTTCACCCACAGTGCACTACCTAACGGAAATAAGGTCCTAGCTACGCTGGGATACCGCATTATTGCCACATGTGTGACCGAGTGGTTGATCGATGCGGATCCAGCACTGACGAATTCCGAACTGGCTGTAAGGACAGATTGATATTCATCTCGTTCAATCATTCTTTCGTCTCCAAGTCTCGTGGCATGGGAATCCTTTGTCTTACCATCTTTCCCTTAGGTTCGGCTGGGCGAGCGAGTTAACGAACCACTGCTGGCAGCGTTCGCTGATGAGCATGCATTATCCCCTCGCTTACAAGTCCCCAAAGGCTCTCCAAAATCCTCACGCCATTCCACCGAGACCAAGGCTACGTTGTTCGCAGCTTACGTCGGAGCTGTGTATCGTGATCATGGTTATGAGCTGGCTAAAGAATGGATTTTTTCTCTCATGGATTGGGACAATGAGTGCGTAATCGCTCTGATCATTACATACTGGAGCTAAATTTCTTGCCCTTCTAGTACGATGCTTCGAATTCTTCAGCAGCGCTGAAAATTGGACGTGTAGTGCAGACGCGGCCTTCCTTCCTTCCTTCCTTCCCCTCACGCTGGTCGGCGGGATCTTAGCATACCATCGACGGGGTGAAGTTTTGCCTTATTCCGGATCTCCCCTTGTCGTTCAACACAAGAGAAAGGTGCCCATCAATCGTTTCATCTTATGAACAACGCATCATGTGCAAACTGTTAACTTGATAGCATCCTTCTTGGCTTGAGTTATGCTTCGCCTGGGGCAATCCCGTGTAATCGTAGCTCATATGTTGATCAAAAGCTCTCTTACTTTTTCGTCAATACGGTGGCCACGACTCCCAGAGCAAGGACCTAGCACGTCCCCCATTTGACATGGCCAATTCTTACCTAAATCCCCATGAGGCGAATCACCTGACCGTCGCACGACCACGCGTGGTTGCTGCTCGAAGCAGCACTCGTAAGAGTAGTTTAGGTGTCCCCCCTTCCACGGAGATTATGAATGCATGGCGCCATTTTTGCGTATGAACGCCGAGCTTCCTTCCCGCGCGAGGCCCTCCTGTGGCTATCTTTCTGTTCCTATGTCCACCACCTGAGAGGTCTTTGGTCGGGGATATCACCGCAGCCATGGGGATTAACACCATTTGGTTCTAGGCTAGATGTGCTGTGAGTTCGAACAACCTGAGCGTGCCGCTCAGATCTTCGATGAGATAACGCCCTGTTTTTGCAATGAGTGGCGTACTTCCAGGCCACATTATCCTTCAATTTCGTAACGATCGCTGTCTAGCTGCTTAATCTCCGCTGCGAAAAAAACAACATTAATCTTATGTGTTGGTCCGGCCCTCCCTAGTTTGGGTAAACCGCGTCAAATAGGAATAGGCGGATGTGTGGAAGCATCCCAAAAACGCTAGCTCAGAGATTCACCATCTACCCATCCTCTACGTAGAAAACTTGCATGTGATGGTTACGAAAAGCGGTCACAGATCATACTATCTTCTCACTGGCGGGCTTCACTAGTATTGCCCGCCGCCCCAACTGGTTTAGCTAGGATCTGTGGTCTCATCATAGCTTCCAAGATCAGCTCCATCTCGTCAGCGGCTCAATTCCCATGTCAAGCCGCATGGGATACTCGGTTCTTCTGACGCTCGGCGAACAGAGCAGCCCGACGTTCGAGCCCTGCACGCGGCTTCAAAGCCACGTGCGTACCCACTATCCCGCCCCTTATCAATGTGTTAGCTTGGTTTAATTTGGGGGGATATGAAAGTTCAGGCGAGGCAGCGCCTGCGGGCGCGGCAAAAAAAAAAAAACAACTAACTGCCACTAACTGCCCGCAGCCGAAAAACTAGTGCCACTCTGGATTATCATTTCATGCTGTATTCGATTCGACACAGCTAGGGAGAAGAGCTGCCAACTATTGAATATTCATCAATAACATCGACGTTGATCCTTATGTTATGTCCTTTGCCTTGACCCCCCCAGAAAACGTGCCCCTTGAAAAGGATGATTTAATTGCAGGCAAGGACAATGATTCCAGTTTGGGCCGAACTTATGATACCGCACACGATCTTATTCCGAAGAGGATTTAGAAGCGCTAGGCCCCCGAGATAGGCCGTGGGAATGCCAGGGGGTACGTGATGCACGCTGGCTTGTGCGCGCATTTCGTTTTATTCTTGTCATGCCTGAATATTTACTTAAGTTATGGCGCGGTCGGGGGTTCTTCATCCGCCGGGCCGGAACTTACACCGACCCTTTCAAAGCGACCCGCCATCAATATCAGCTAGTAGTAGGTGGCGATCGATCCGCGCGTCTTCGAATATGTGCACGACACCAGCCGGGAAACATATCATCCTGGAAGTGCTAGAGACCTCCCAACCTCACCCCCACGGTCTCTCAGAAATACAATGCGTGAAAACACTTGCGGCGTCCGCAAAAGTGACTCTAAACTTCCCCTATTCAGTTGAAATGGATTGTTATCGTTAGATCTCTCAGAAGGGGTGTCCATTCCACACACGTAGAACAACAATCCTGGATCTTTGACTAAGATAGTGGCTTGCCTCTCACAACGCGCCGCAAGCACCATCTTCCCGCCACGCACAAGTCATGTGCGTGCCTGGCGCTGAGGGAGTATATAAAGCTAGTCCCAACTGCCCTTACCCCCCTCCCAGAATCATATCAGTAGTGCAGTAGTACTGCCGGTGGTACTTTTTCGCCAATTCGTGACTTACATACGCACGGGCTTCTGTCCCCCCCTTCGCTTTGCTTGTTTGTTGAGCGATTCGGCGGCGATTGCCCCAAATATGCGTAGACCCGGGCAAGGGCCATCGTTGCAATTGGCTGAGCCCGCGTGGAAATCAGCTGCGACTCGACAATGGGAAGTAGAGCGATTGGGGAACAAAATTCGTGTTACAATGCAACTTAGCGTTTGGCGATTGTCACCAGCACTGATCGATCTAATATTACATTGCGCATTCTGTAAACAATAAGTACATATCCCGTGTTGTTCCGAATGTTTATCCTCGCTTTTAGGCTACTGGCAGAGGAACGGTGACACGTACTTGACACGTCACTCCGGCGTGTTTTGGGTTTGATGGTTCCGTACCCGGCCAGCCACCGACTCATCAGACGGAGAATGGTTGTCGGTCATCTGTGCAAATTAGTAATTATAATTCCGCAAGGTCACCATGCAGCTGGCCTAGCTAGGTTGCCGGCCTTCCTTGTCTGTGTGCCTCAATCATCAGTCATCACGCAGGGTGGAGCGCTGCAGCTTTCCACAACGCTTGCGCGCAACCAGAACGTCTTTGAAGCATGCTCCTTAATCCATGGTCATCATCTCCTTTCCTCAATCTCATTTGGAAGAAACTCACCCCCTACGGTTACAATATCTCGACAGTGATAAACGTTTCCGACGTCGACGGTGCCGCCCCTGGTCTCTAAGCAGTATTTGTCTCGATTAACTTGATTTGGACGCTGGAAGAACATCAGCCGAGCCAACCAGAAAACGCTATGGCCCCGGTCCGAACGGGAATTACTTACTACTATGCAAACGCTCGTCGTATCTAATCATCAAACTTTGTTTGACCAGCCTGAGTTCCATTTGCTCGTCGCATCTATCTAATCTGACATATAAATGATCGGATGTGACCAATGGCCTTTGATTGGCTGCTTAGTCCCTTGATACCTCACATCCGTATCGGAGTTTTAGACACTCGCCCTGAACTTTAAATTCCAGCCGATCGACATGAACGCGTGGTAGTTACTCCGTGAATTCGTCATGGGGGGCACCAATAAACATTCTTGATCCGAAACGTTGTAGAATCAATGCATGTAAGGAGTTTAGGCGATAGAAGGTACCGCCTACTACACATGGGCATATGCACGTTGGGTCTCAGTCATGGGGATTCGACACGTGCCGCCTTGGCCATTGGGAGGTCGGCAAAGATACATAGATGCTCCACAAGTTAATAATTCCAAGTGGTCTGCTGGCATATGTGTAGCAATCTGCGAGGGCATTAGTTTGCTTGATAGCTCTGTTTATGAGGAAGAGAGAAAATTTTTTAGGCGAGCGCCTAAGATTAAAGATGGAAATTTGAATTGATGAAGAATTAAGCTTGTTTGTATTGGATCTGGCCGCGGCCCGCGCAGAGAAGCCATCAGACATTTCTTCCTTCTCTACGAATAAGTAAGTTAAGGAAGCCTACACAATAGTGACCCCACGTCCTGCGCGCATTTCGCTTGGCTCTTTTCCGTTGGGTATGTACGTCGACGTTGACGTTCAGGCAGAATATTGAGCAACACGAGTACCTAACAACCATCTTCAGTCTGTGGCTGATACATAGTGCGACGAAAGAAATAAAGAAAATATCTAGCGTATATCAAGTGCATCAGGCCCGGGTATTGTTCACATATTAGCGAGTCACGCGTTGTATCAAGTAGACTTCCTGGGCTAGCATATGGTGTATTCGGGACTAGACAACCGATGTATACATAAAGCGGAAAAAATTTGCATCCCCCCACAGCTTTGCATCCCTCCTTTCCTCTCCTAGTCGGAGTTCCCTCCTACGCTCTACTATTCGGGGAACCATGGATCCAAAGCTTGAGAAGGGCAGTTTCACAGAGGGTAAAATCGAAGACGTTCGTGAGGTGCTCAACAACAATGTCAATGCGAGGTAAGGGACCACTTCTCCCTTTCCTTGAGCGCTTATCCCAGTTACTCATCAACGCTACAACACAGGATCCAGAACCCTCTGCATGGTATCCACCGTGACGACCTTCTTCGAGATGTCGAAAGATTTGCCCGCGAAAAAGACCTAGAGGAGCAGCTCAAGCTTCTTCAGAAAGGCGCACTTCTCGCGCAGAACCCTAGTCAGTTCGAAACTATCCCAGAACTGGATGAAGCAGACCGCCAAGCCATTCGCCGCGAGAAGACCCGTACGCCCGTGCTTTACGTCTCTTCTCGGTTGTCCAAATTGATTTTTTTTTCCCTCCAATGTTGAATTACTACAGATCGTTGGGACCAAAAGTGGGACTTGTACAAAACAGTCGTCATCTGTTCGATTGCTGCGGCCGTTCAGTACGTCCCGTCTCTTAAGCAACCATGGATGATCCATATGCTAAATAGTTTGTCCCTCCTGCTAGGGGTTGGGATCAAACGGGATCTAACGGCGCCAATCTATCTTTCCCTGAGGAATTTGGCATCAGCTTGAAAGCTTCGAATCCTCACGCTGCGCGAAACCAATGGATCGTAGGCCTCATTAACTCAGGGTGAGCAGAAAAAACCATCATGTTTGCGTTCGTTGGTCCGTCAGCTGAAAACCGCTTCGTAATATAGCCCCTATATTGCAAGTGCATTATTGTGAGTGACTTTTCTTTTTTCGTCAGCCGTCAATTTCTTGGTGACTTACACATGTGCTCATAGAGGATGTTGGTTGACCGATCCACTCAACAACTTGCTCGGTCGTCGAGGCACCATTTTCTTCTGTGGGATATTCTGCGTCTTCGCCGTGCTCGGACAAGGGTTCTGTCATACATGGCCACAACTTCTCGTTTGTCGTCTCCTTCTTGGACTTGGTATGGGTCCCAAAGCTACGGTATGTTTTGATCGTGACGTTTTTGGCACGTCCGAATTTGATTTTTTTGTGACATTTGTTATATTCGTCCATTGATTCGTTATTTCAAATTTCTCGATCCTCCCCCATTATATCATAGACGGTCCCGGTCTTCGCTGCCGAAAATACTCCTGCAGCTGTCCGAGGTGGTTTGGTAATGTCTTGGCAATTATGGGTAAGCATGACTCCAATTGAATTCCCATCCCCCCTCCGACTCATATCACCGGTCACAATAGACCGCGTTTGGCATCTTCCTTGGTTTCTGTGCCAACCTAGCTCTTTATCGCGTCGGCAAAATCGCATGGCGTCTCCAGATAGGCTCTGCTTTCCTCCCTGCCGTTCCTCTAGTTCTTTTCGTCTTCACCTGCCCCGAGTCTCCTCGCTGGCTCATGAAGAAGAATCGTTACAAGGAAGCGTTCCAGTCTTTCCTTCGCTTGAGGAACACACCGCTTCAGGCTGCAAGGGATCTGTACTATGTCCACGCGCAACTTGAGGCCGAGAAGGAAGTGCTGAAGGGATCTACTTTCTTCAGCCGTGCAGTGGAGTTGTTCACGATCCCCCGTGTCAGGCGGGCAACGCTTGCGAGTTGGGTGGTGATGATTGCCCAGCAAATGTGTGGTATCAATATCATTGCCTTTTACTCGAGCACCATCTTTTCCGAGGCTGGATATTCTACGAAGAGCGCGCTATTAGCCTCGTTTGGGTTCGGTCTCGTCAACTTCCTTTTCGCCTTCCCTGCTGTTTGGACCATTGATGTAGGGGCAGAAATGACTTTTTTTTACACTCGCTAAATTTCCCCTTTTTGATAATAGACTTTTGGTCGTCGGAACCTCCTCCTTTTCACGTTCCCCAACATGGCATGGTGTCTCCTTGCAGCTGGTCTCGCTTTCCTCATCCCAACAAGCAATAACTCTCGCGTTGGTGTCATTGCGTTCTTTGTCTACCTCTTCACTGGTATGCCATGACTAGTTTTGTTGTATTATTTCCCACCACCAACATTTGAACCTTTTTTTCTTTCTTCTTTTCCAATCAGCGTTCTACTCCCCGGAGAGGGTCCCGTGCCTTTCCCTTATTCTGCGGAAGCCTTCCCTCTCACCCATCGTGAGATTGGCATGTCCTGGGCTGTCGCGACGTGCCTCTTCTACGCTTCGGCCCTGTCCATCACTTTCCCCCGCATGTTGAGTGTCCTTGGAAGTCTTGGTGCTTTCGCGTTCTATGCTGGTTTGAACATGACTGCCTTCGTGATGATCTTCCTCCTCGTACCTGGTAATGTCGCCATTCCGTTGTCCATCGTGAAGGACGCTGAGCTTTTAAACCTTTCTTTTTGCCCCTACTACTATTATAGAAACGAAGCAGCGTACGCTCGAAGAACTCGACTACATCTTCGCCGTTCCAACTAGTCGCCACATGTCGTACCAGCTTAAGGAAACACTCCCTTATTTCATCAAGCGTTACATATTCTGGAATAGGAGTGCTGAACTCAAGCCGTTATACAACTTTGATGATGGTTTGTCTTTTTTGGTTTTTTTTTGTGGGGGGAGCTTTACTGACACTTCTTTCTTGCGTTACTAGTTGTGTCCGTCAGTGGTGTTCCTGAAGTTGCAGCTCATTAGGACTTCGACTAGAGAGAATTGAGCTAGCATACGAATCATGAAGTTTGGAACCCCTAGGTCGCTGATGGGAAAATAGCTCGTTCCTAGGTGTACCTTATACTCTTTAATCTTTTCTTTTTCCTTTTTTTTCCTTTCTCAAATTACGTTGTATCCAGTCAATATATCGACGGCGTTTCCCCAAGAACGTGTCTATGTAAAACTGGTAGATGCGGATCGGATATTGTAACAACACGAATATTGAACAAATCCTGACGTCTTGTACGGTCTCGGAGTTAAAGGGTAGGTGGGGGGCCAATGTATTACATGAAAACACAGCATCAATACAAGCTATTAAAGATACATCTATGTAGTATGTGTAGCTAATTCTGGGGAGTGATGTGGTGAACGTGCATCTGTGCGAAGGCAGGGAAACGACTTCGTCTTTATTCCTTTTTTTTTCTTTTTTCAATCTGGTGGTACGCCATGATACGGTCTCCAACTTGACGAAAAATGACGAACGGGAAATTTCTTTCCATACACTTCCACCGTGCACTGTGCCCAATACTCGTTCGTCTTCTGTATCCGATTATTCCGGATGCTCTGACAGTGCCGCATGAACTCGTTCCTGTATAGTAGGGGGGGGGAGGGTGTTAGGTTGTGAGCCAAAAAAAAAAAAAAAAGAAAAGAGGATGTGAGATACGCACATCCCGAAATCGTTCCAACCCCACACAACTCGCTTCCACCGGAGCGCCATTGCATGTTTCCTCATGTCGATAGGGCATTCCCTAGAGGCCATCGAGATGAACCACCGGCGCGTAAGGTCACGCTCTGCTTCGTATTCCAAAGTTTCTTGGGCATCAACGGACCCCATTGGTTGGCATTTATTGGTATTCCACATATGCATCGCAGAGATATTCTGCAGCCTGGGAAAAGAGTCCCGTCGCTCACGCTCGAATTTCCCCTTGTTCTTAGTCTCTCCTGATGGTTGAGAGATACGGGGGAGAACATGGGAGGGAACGTTACTTGGGAAGACACTAGGCGCATCGCAACCTTCTTCCATGTCTCCATCCGGCTCTTTACCTAGTGGCGTATTCAGAGCCCGGAAAAGCCGATGAATGTCTTTTGCGGGATCCAGTGCTGTTCGTACATCAATCGGCAAGGATTGATAAGAAGCCAAAAGATGGATATCTGTGTCCGTTAGGCCTCCTTGCGCTCTCCGCTGGAGCATGGCTTGGAAGTAGTCATACAGCAAGGGCGGAAAGCTGTGAAGGAAGTGCCACCTATATTGACGCAGCCAAGTCTCAGCTTCAGGATTCCTCTCCTTATGCTGGAGCATTCCCACATGAGGGTCACTGAGAGGGATTGACCAGAAGGGAAATGCGGGCCTTGGTTCGGGGGATGCTGATTGATGAGGACAAGGATCGTCTAAATCCATGCTATCGTCATCTTCCTCATCATCGTCCATAAATGAGTCTTCGTCATCACTAGGGTCCATTTCCATCGCAGGCAGGGGAACATCTAGGATATTAGATGACTCTCTGGCGCACAAACGCCCCAGCATGAAGAAGCCGGAGAGAGGATAATGACCTCGTTTCGATGCGTTTTCAAACCCGGGAGGTAGGGTGTAGAGCTCTTGCCACCAGTCAGGAGACCGTGGCTGGTAAGGCTGCAACAAATCTGGCGGTGGTGCTGGTGGGCAGGGAAACCATGACGAACTGGCTGACGCCCTATAATACCGTTCGTCCCGAGCGAAGCGGGAAAGAGGCGAAGGGCCATGACAGAAGCGATGAGGTGCACGAAGTGGAAATGGAGTTAAAGGAAAATCTGTTTCATCAGGATCAGTTTGCTGGGAATCGTTACTCGGAGCGGAGAGATGTGTCGGATTCATCCCCAGTGGAGCAACAGCGACCGAACTGAAGAGAGGAAGCGCGGGTTCAGGAGAGGTGCGCACGGGTGAAGTTTATTCATTCGAGCGCCGGCGCTCCTGCGAGACGGAGGCAAATGGAAACAAAGGCGAAGCTAAAAAGCCTTTGTGTGTGTTGGCTGAAACAAAGTCCTGGCCATTGCCTAGCTGAAAGCGTTCCTCGGCAGCCACCAAGAGGACCACAATAACTTGAACAAGCGGCCTCAGTTCATGAAGACAAGGCCCCAGCTGATACACCAGGAAACTCCCTGGGCGTGAGAACATTGCATTACGGGCGCCTCCGTCACGGAAAGGGATTGTCAGACAGGCTGTTTGTAACCCAAGAGTAGTACAAAGATACATGTAAAAATGAAGTACAGGAAATGTTCCCAAAAAAAGCAAGCAACCCTGGAAATAGGAAAAGTCCGGACCAATGACAAAAAGGACTCGCTCCATTTCATACTATGGAGGTAAGGGGAGAAAGATGCTGGTGTGGCATCCATGAAGTCACCAACTTCGCGCTCTGCATTTGAGGTCCAATGCACCATGCTCGGGAGTAACAACACGTCGTGGGCCCCCTAATGCTTTTAACTTGCCGTCAAGCAACCTGTTGATTGACAAGCGTCAAGCCCTAGGCCTTTGCATTCCAGCGAATGTTTACGGATTGTTACGCACCCCAGGGACGAACGGTCCTTTGACCTGGCACGATGGAACGCTGAGCGCAGCGAGGCGCATAAGACAATCTTCCGCAGATCAACGGGCGGATTCCGATGCATCATGCTATCCGCCCAGGAGCGCTCCAAAATTCCTTCCTCGTCCAAATATAATGTGGCGTAAAGGTGCGGTCGCCCGGCCGAGGTGTAGACGACTTTCTCAATTGTTTGTGGCACAACGGATGCGGGCCGGGATGACCTGGCGAGGGTGGCCCGGAATTTCTTTTTCGCCCGGTCCTCGTTCCTACCGCAGCACATGGGTCCCGACGCATACGCCCGCTTCACGCCTCGCGTTGCGGTAATGTACTCCCCACTGCTCACCGTCGTCGATAGCGATGCGGAACGTTCCTTTGAAACTGCCGACGGGAAACGGTCGTTGGAGAGAAGTGCTATTTCCTCCCGCTCCATCGCGGCGCGGATCTCTTTGTAGAGGAGCAATTGCATTTCGCCTGCGAGCTGAGGGAACAGAGACCGCGCCGATGTGATGCGGAGTTGCCGAAGGCGAAGCCCTGCTTCTGGGTTGAGAACGGGTTTGGGAAGGGACGATCGTGTGGAGTTTGAGGGCATTTCCCGAGTCCCATGCCAATTCGGGTATGTGGAACCACAAGGGGCTCGCTCACCATCGATATCCATGTCCACTTGGTTGGTAACAGGTGTGGCAATACCTAGATTGGGAAGGGACTTCATTGTCGGTGATGCGAGATACGCAGCGTATGGGGGGTGTCTTCCATGCCAAAATGCTTCTCGTTCACGGTGATCGGCCACCCAAAATGAGAGATATGGAGGACAAGGAGTGTCGGCGTCCTTTAGCAGAGAGGGACCTTCGACTTCCCTCTTAGATCCCTTCCATAGGATATCAGATCTCACAGGAGAAGGCGTATGAGAGGCAGTCGTGACCACCAAGTCGCCCACAAGGTCCACGGAGATACATTGTCGAAGTGGAGATGGTCCGTGCAAGATGCTCCTTGGACAACGCAAGACACATTCAGAATAACCATGTTGCGGAATTTGAAGACGATCATGATAAATGGGTCTGGTCATGAATCGTTTCGCTAGGGGCGAAGGAGAGATGGAGTAGGGAGCATTGCACATTGGACGGGCTGTTCGAGATAGCTTTAACCACCACCAAGTGATGCGAATGATGGAACGTGTTGTCCGCTAAACCCGCTCCCAGCTAGTACGACACATGGAAGATCCAAAGCAGCGGGGGGACGAAGTGTGCTCATATGAGGGGCCTGGTGCTTTTGGATGTCTCGTTATTATATTGTCTAGATTGAAGAACTGAATTACCTGAGGTACCCAATTGAAAATCTGGATCCGAAGCTAGGGCGCAACCATCTCCAGCTCAGTTTATCGCACAAACGTTGCTTGCCACGATGGCTGATATCTACCGGTATACATCTCTCCTGGCTGTTTGTCCTGGTTCCAGCAACCCATCAAAGGGTTGTCCCACGCCTCAATGTTAGGTCCGAGGGAGCCTAGAAATGAAGTTTAATCTAATGTTTCGTCACCGCCATACGAAACGAAATGACGCTCTCAATCTTGTTCACAGACGAGATTAGCTTTTTTGCAACTAGCATTACATAGTTTCATCAGCCACCGTTACAGTTGACGGAGCTTCAATGGTACAAGCATCGCTGCATGGACCGCGCGTCGCACTCTTAATTAGCAGGTCTGATGTCTACGATAATCTGAGCTCATGTGCTGGGCTTCAGCGTAAATATGCTCCGACACCACTCTCTACGAACGATCCCAGTCCAGGGATTGGTTCCAGAGTGGTTCGAAGGTAGCAGTTGCAGCCCCACGGCCGAAGCCGGGAATCGCGCAAGCATGATGCTAGGAACTGTGGCTTGTGACCGAGATCATTGTCGTGGGTATCAATGGCTCACGATGCAGTGTAGTGAATTCAGCTGAGATCTTTTCCAAGACCCGCGTCACTATTCAAAAAGTTCGCATTGCAAGCCTGCATGGAGTAAAGTCGAATAACACTTGAAGCTGACGCCCCGATCAATGGTCATCCCGCCTCGGTTCTGTCGTCAATGCGAGCTCATCGTCTTTCACACAGTGAAGAGCTTAATGCATCCCTGTAGTGGCTGTTGTCGATATCAAAGTGGTTCCGTGAGAGCTAGTTTGCCACGCCACTTGAATCGATGGGCGTCACCCTGAAGGAGGGTCAAATGCTGAGGTCACAGTACAACAATACCAGAGCGGCAAAAAGGTTTCTCCCGTCTGTTTATGTCGTTTTAGATCCTCCCTTAGATCGTGGACGTTGAATGCCAGGATATACTGGTTGACATCGAGGGAGGGAAGATACAATGAGTCTAGATACAGTTGACGGTTGGTGTGAAGTTATGGGTGACATTGATTAGGACTGAACATTTAGACATACACCCACAGCGAGCCGCCGCCCGAGGACCAGGGACGCGAGGCACGTTGAGGTCACGAAGAATGATACTAATCTAGTAATTCAGCGATAATTCAAAAAAAAAAAACAATCCGGCCCAGGGGGGGCGAATTCCAACTCCAATATTGACCCCATCTTTCCAACTTCGGGTCCTGGTTGAACCATCAAGCCAATATCGATTGGGGCACAACCGCTGTTGAAGATTTGTACCGCTGAACGGGAGAAGCATGCATTCGTCACTGAACTCAGAATGGAATAACAAAGGGGAATGGACTAGCAAGCTATACCGTTCCACTACGCTGCTATATAGCGTGCTTCTAGAACGCGCACTTCGAAAAAAAAAACGGAAATGATACTGAGATATCACTCGGCGACCAGCGAGTTATACGTCTGAATTACTTGAAACCAAGAGTAATCTTCTCCTTCCCAGGCGATCCACCAATAAGCTCAACGATTCCTTTCTTTTCTGCTAAAGCTGAATATTCTTTAAACGTCTTGACTCCAGCCTTCTCATACACTTTAGGATCAAGTTGGCGCAACTCACTACCCACCGCAGAGCGGAGGGGCATTAGGGTACCCATCGCACGGAACCGTTCAAGAACGCGGATAAGGGTCTGAAAGGAGGCCCTATCCTCAGGAGTGGGCCCGTGTCGGGAAAAATGATTTCCACCGGGTGTCGACGTTAAAGGCAATGTAGGGACAAATGATGATGCGGAAGGCGGTGGCGCATGAAAATTCCTAAATGGTGAGAGAACAGAGGCAGGTGTACTAAATGCAGGGAGGTTGGTCCTAGGTGGGGGTGGAGGGGGTTGGAACGCTGGTTGACGCAACATGATGGAGGTTCCAGGGGTATCAAGCGGCCGAATAGTTTGTGCGGAGTCACTAGGCGTACTAGTGCCGCCGGTCCCACGAGAGGGTGGGTGTAGCAAAGCGGAAAGCCTTAACTAGGTGGTAAGCGGTCAGCATCATGTAAGTCGTAATGAACTTGATTTCGAAAATTCACCTCGGAAGCAGTTGCGGAGGGCGCACCTCTAGAAATGCTCTTGCTTAGCCCTCCTAAAAGGTTGCTAAGCTGGTCAGCGTGGAGTTGTTCAGCCGTTGTATCACCAAACAAGGATGGGTTGATGATAGATGGACGCATTGTCCGAGGGGAAGATGGCCCGGCGCTTCCAGGATCCGAACCAAAGGATGGGAACTCTACTCGATCGGGAAAGCCTTCCCCAGACACGGAGGAACCTCGTGGACTATCGGTGATGTGGGATAGGACACCAGTAGGCGAATCTCCCAGACTGGTCACCGGATACAGAGGTGCGCCAGGGAGTGGCCACATAGATGGAGTCGTGGTCAGAGTAGCCAGCGTCGTAGGGGGCGAATGTACTGCCGCAGGCTGAGCGGCCATCCTCGGTAACTCAAATGATTGGTTATCGAGGGAGGGGACGTGTCTGACAGTACGGTAGAAAAAGACCAGGGCGAAGCGGGGGCTGGCTGTGTCTCCCGCGCACTCATGACACGCTCGAAGGAACTAGGGGGCCTACCGCCGCCAGGGGTGATATCGAATGAACGCTGAGTGCCAGAGGCACCAGAAACGACTGACTCTACCTGGGGATCAGCGTAATGCACAGGATCTCCCACGGGAATATCCTGGCTGCGCGGCCTTCGCTCGTTTGGTGGTAGTGGACGCGGCCCAGTAGTAGTTGAAGCGGTAGAGACAGTGCCTGCTGTCTCTGATGGAGGAGCTATCGGGGCTACTTGAGGATGTGAACGCTGCGACTGCGGCCGGGGGGCTGGCGGCTGCACTTGTGCTTGAGGGCTAGGGCCATGGGCCTGAGGCTGAGGCTGAGGCTGAGGTGGAGGTTGAGGTTGGGGCGGCTGGGTAAGCTGGAGTTGGGAGGCCGGATGTTGAGCCTGGGCTTGAGAGGTCGGGCGCTGTACTTGTGCTGCCGCTGTGATTGAGCTTGCGAAACTGGACTTTGAATCTGGCTTCGTGAAATGGGCCGCTCAATCTGAGCTTGGTGGAATGGCTGCTGAAGCTGCGAACTCGGTCGCCTCTGCGCCTGGGAGGCCGGTCGTCCTACCGCAAACGAGGATGTTGGTCTGCTCGGAACCGGTGTCACCGCCCCATCGTCCCGTGCTTCCCAAACAGCATCGAGGCTGCGCATGTGTATTGGTGTGTAGTGGTCAAATTCACCAGGACAAAGGACTATCACTTCAAATAGCCGATTCCGCAGCAACGATATTGGGTATCCTAGGCTGTGGTCATTGGACACTAGGATAACTGTTGCCAAAGGCCCATGGTCCAACACGAAAACCATCATGTCTGAGATTTGTATGTATTCCTTGCGCCCTCCAGCTCCAGAGATCCCAGGCTTGTGGAGGCTGAGAGTTACGCCATACTGCTGAAGATCGCTTGCTAGCCGTATCGTTGCCTGGCTGAGCTCGGATTCTGAAGCTGGTGATATGTAAGCCTTAAACTCGCATAGCTCCCCATGTTTGACACCAAAAGTGCGCAAAGCCTCAACCGCCTGTCCAATAGACATCCCGGCCGGCGGAATCGCGGTCCCCTAATGTCAAAACATCACATCTCAGAGAAGACCACGGCATCGTGTTTTGATAACGCACGTCCAAGTCCCAAAAAATCGCACATTTACCACCAGTTGTGGGATGTCTAGTTCTCACGGACATAGCACGGAGCGCAGGTCCCCCAGATAGCGGTTCTATACGGGCTATCTGTGCGACAGAGACGAAAAGAGGCGGGTTAGCGATGAGTAAGACCGTAAGATGAGCGTGTTTTGCATGAGGCTCAAATATGGGGGGGTTGCAGCGACTGAATTAGTTCGAGCCAAATCGGGGGGGGATCGAGGTCAGGTGACTTCACCTCGTTTGCTTGAGGTCTCTACTTATTGTGCGGAAATGGCCCCAAAGGGTTCGCCTGATAAAGCGCTCGCCGCGATCCTTCCCCTCATTTCCAGTGGACAGGCATACGAGGCGCACCAGAAAGCTAGGACGTTCGCGTCTCGCTATGTGAAAGCGCGAGCATTTGACACTGCTGCACAAGTCTTATTTCAAGCAGCTAAGGAGCTCCTGAAAGCCGGACACGCTGGGAGCGGCTCGGACCTTGGTGTTTATATGATTGATGTGTATCATGAAATGGAACAAGAAGTGAACGACGCGTCAAGAGGTATGGCTGAATATCGGTTGCCATCATCCTGCCTCTCTCACATAATTAGGAAACGTGACACAGCTCATTGCTCTGGTTGGAAGACAAGGAACTTGGAGAAAAGTGCTGATAGAAAAAGCAGTCGCGTAAGCGAATTGATCTGCCTAAACTCGTGGGCCGATCCTGATTTGTCTTGCTAGGTGGTCATCAGACTTTACAGGGGACCCGGCTGGGGATCCTGTGCTTCATTATCATATTGGGGAACTTTTAGTGAAAGGCAAAGCAGTGCCCCCAAAGATTGAGGAAGTTTGAACTGAATTCTTAACTTGTTTAGAGGGTTCATTCGAGCTAGCGGAGCGCCACTTCATTGCTGGTGGCACGCGCGACTGCGCCCGACTACACGCCACAATGATGGCCAAATGGGTACAATCTGACCCAGAGCCAGCGCGATTTGCAATAAGAGGCGTGCTGCCGTAAGTGAAAATTTTCATCCCTTATTTGTACTAAGTCCATCTATTCCAGGTACCTATTGTTGCAAAACATATTGTGCTCTCGGATCATCCTCTCCAAATTCATCGGTCTCTTATCTCAATCTCGACCAACTCTCCTCCTTCACCCACCTCTCCCTCTCCCTCTAGATGATGAGGTCTTGGTTACATCTGACCCTGCCCTGAATTTTCTCCAGCTTCTAATCCGGGTCTGCCAGCGAGGAGAACAATCTCCACCATCAAGTTCGCAGCCATTACCCGCTCGAACTGCGTGGTTAAAGCTGGTGGCGCAATACAAATCATCAAGTCCGGTCATCTCCGAAGTCTTCTCAAACCAAGTAACTTGGTTTCTAATGTAGCTTGCACGTTTCATTATTGACAACTATTCATCAGGTCAATACTCAGATTGGGCAAATATACTTCGGCTTTTCGGTGCGGAAGCTTACGACTCCATGGGATATGATTAGTGGGTTACTCGGAGGCGGAGACTCGGGCTCACCATCATCACCGCGAGGTGGTCGTGGGCAGGCTAGAGGTAGCCTACGTAGAACATCAACGGGACCCGAATTGGATTAAAGAGCCTTGCCTGGACGAGACTGAGTATGTTTGGTAACGATGTTGCAAATAGCAAAAGCTTTTTTTCAAAACAACGAGCATCATGCATGTAGTATACAACGTCCCTGCCAAAGGCGAATCTCGCATCAAAACTCGTACACAGCCTTCACCAAGTTTCATGTGCGGGTCGAAGATCTGTGCGGAGCAATCTAAACAGAGGCACCATCAATCAGCAGCTGGGAATGACGTACCAATCTCCCATGTCCATGCTGAGCGAGGCTGATGGGCAAGATACCAATACGCCTACAATAAGACCGTGAGCTGTCACAGCATGCTGTCTCAAAAGGTCGACGCACTGTGGCGATATCTGCTGGATTCAAAACGATATCCGGGTTGGTATCCCACTCCGGAGTACCAAAAGTCTTCCGCGTCTACAATAGCAGTTAAGGGAGCCGAGTTTTGTCTTGAAATGTCAAATATAGACTCACAATCTTCGTTATAATGGGGCCATCAATAATCGCATGAGCCACATGAATGTTCTGTTTCCCGAATTCTTTATTCAGACTCTGTGACAGCGCACGAACACCATGTTTCCCCGCAGCGAATGCAGCCATCGTCGGATTCCCCCTCCATGCGGATGTAGCGGAACTGTGGATCGAAACGTCGAGTCTGAAAGACTGTCGGAGTGCAGGAAGAGCATAGTGACTCACGTAAATATCAGTACGCCTCGGTTTCCTAGCTCGTTGATGGCGTACTCGCGGAACGATAGAATTGCCTCCTGGGAAAATGCAAAGCCACCCAGAATGTTTGTTTGAACCGATTCATCTGTTGATTTTTCAGATGCCCGATCGGCCAAAAAATTGGCCCAACAGGACAGGTCACTTAACAAGGAAGTAGCGGCAGCAGCAGCGGGACACTTGCCTATATCGTGCTGGGTCAGTTCCAGGAAAGGTTTCGCGACTCGGTGTCCGGTATTGTAGATGGCAACGCGGATCTCAGCCCCTGGCCACTTTGCCTTAATTTCCTTGAAAACGCGGGAGACTTCTGCTTTGTTGTATTGTGTAATCGGGAATGCGGCTGCTTCACCGCCTTCATAACCATTAATCTCGGTCACGGCTGCCTGCAAGGATTCTATATATCGAGCTATAAGAGCAACCCTATAGCCCCGCTTTCCAAAAAGACGGCTGGAGCAATAGGGGGAGTAGAGTGGGTTTAGAGATTGCGGCGGTGTCTTGACTTTGCTTACGCGCATGCATTTCCAGTGCCTGCAAGACAATGACCTCGTTAGTGAAGCACAATAAGAGCACAGCCGGTCATCATAGCTCACCGGTGCCGGAACCAACGCCGCTGACGACACAGATTGGCTACAATGACTATGAGGCTCTGTGGTGTCGATCGCGGAGAGTTCATGGCCAAACCTTTTGGGAGTACTTGGGAATAGTTGTGGTCATTGTGGAAGGGGATATTAAGATTGACGGATCAAGTGGGGGAGCTTATACTTATACCGATTTCCCCATGGGTTCGCAGGAGCAATCACATAGCCGGAAGTTCCGACGGTTGCGGCCTCCAATCACTGACACGTGACACACCTACATAGACGCCATCGCACGCCTTAGGAACAACTGTTGTCATGTCAAAACCTCTGAATGTGTCAACTCCAACTTCTAACTCCAAAACCACTATCAACTCCCGTTCCATCAACGCGCCAACGACGCCAACAGAACCCCCAACAAACAACGCAGAATTAACCAGCGCTCCAACACCCTTGACGCGTCCGGAAGATGCGACAAGCCCACATGAGCTCACCGCTTTTGTAAGTGTTCACCTTAATGATTGGCGAAACCAGTCATTGAATCACCTTCGGCTTTCATTTATTCACTTGGCTCTCTTCAGGTGGAATCGATGCTGACACAGCTGGAAAGCCGGTTTGACGAGATGTCAGGTCAAATCATAGATCGGAGTATGTAATCCCCGCTTGGATACTAACAATTGAGCTGACCCTCGAATGGTCACCCTGAGTGAGCCAAATGTCCTCACGGGTGGACGCCCTTGAGAACGCCATCCATGACCTCATTAATGGGGACCTTGCGGTTCCGCCAACGCCGGGGGCCCCAGTAGCAGTAAACGGTGGGCCAACGGCAAGACAGATCAGTTCGGACAGCATAGATAAAACCTAGTCTCAATTGAGCAGGGCGCGCACGATGCAGCAACAATTGGCAGACATTTAAAGACGTTTTGGATGAAGGGTTGTCGCGAATCGGTTCAGAAAATGAATGGGAACATTGCCTTCCGCCCTTTCGGGTAGTTCGAACCGAATTCCTTCTTGTAGCCCCTGTGTTTCTTTGCAGCCCAGATAGCCATCTGACCGGTTGAGACGACCAAAAAGAGGACAGCTTCATTGATCCGAGCGGCAATGTGAGAGACCGGATTCATATGACAATGTATGACTAATCTTACCGAAAGGGCTTTGCGTCATGACCGTGATTGCGGTCCAAGCAACCACCTCTGTGAAGTAATTCGGGACTGAAACAAGCTCGAAAAGCCCTCCCCTCGGAATTCCTCTGGTCTTTGTTCCAGCCGGACGAAGATTCCGGACTGTCAGATGGGCATGGAAATTGAGTGCTTCTGCAACCTAGGATGAAACATACTCTCAGGATTGGCTGTCAAACTTCTGACAATACAGAACATACTAGCCAGACCCCAGTGCATGCTGCAAGGAAGGTCGGGTTAGCCCGCAAAGAGCCCGCAAGGGCTTTCCTTGAATACCAAGGGCCATATACACCGCCAGCAAGGAGGATCCCACTGAGGATATGGTAGTGGGCCGAGCTAGAAGGACAAGTGAGCAGACACTCGAATTCGACCGAATTCAGTTAAATCACTTTTTGAAGATGTTACGGAGCGGCATTGTCGCATGAGAGAAGCGATGGACACTACGCAAACCCGGAGTGTGCGATGAGCGGATTGGAACGCTTGGTTGACGGGGTGGCATACAATAACGTTTCAAGCTCCCTTTTGAGGAAGTGCAACAGCACAAGAACATATGTTAAAGTTTGCAGTTGTGAATGCTCAAAGGTAGTGCGATAAAAAACTTGAGGGAAGAGGTAGATCAATGGGTGAATAATCAGGGGTCCAGCCTTTGAAGTGGGGAATATTAGAATGCAAGAGTTAAGGAAGGCGACAGCGCACATATTCGACCAAGAACACCGTCCTCCAGCTAACTTGAGGCCCTAGGTCCTTCACGGTGAGGGTGAAAGAGCCAGAAGCAGCACTTTTATTCTCCGACGATGTTTCGATCAGAGTTTTCTCATCATCAAGAGCGTTTTTGGACCCCTCTAGTGAAAATTTCTGACGAAACACGCTAAACTGAACATCACAGGCGCGCGGAGCAAGCATATTAGGTTCTGTACTCTCACGCAGGAAGCTGCACTTACGCGTGGAAACTTGGCCTGAAGCGCCGACTTGACATCCCCAATGGTAACTTGTTCAGCCGTTTTCTCGTCAAAAGTGAGTATAACGGGAAGACCCTTGGCAAGTGCAAGCGCGCGTCCTGCGGGTTTGATCGTAACGTTGACTGGCATTCTGACCAAAAGTGCGTCGTACTCGAGTCCCACGGGCCAAAATATTTGTATGACGCTTGGGGATGTAAATGTAATTGCGCATTCATCTAACATGGAACTGTAGATAAGCCTGATGCGAGACACAATACAACTGGAAAACATTTTGGCTATAGGGGAATTCACGACCATTACAACGGGATGTAAGGTACCGTGGAGTTTGCGGAACGGGGTGACCGGATAAAGTCTTAGATGGAAGCAATCTATAGGCTAAGGACAACGATTTGGTGAGACCGTGTAAGGCCACGAGATATTGTTCGTGGTACCTTCATTAATGCTCCGTGGAGCGGAACCCCACATATGTCAACGTGTGAGCTCCTCAGATACTGACTTGTGTTGACGGCGAGGTGACTAGAACCTTGTACAAGACGTGGGTTTCAACCATGGTGATAAAGACACTTTCATTCCATCGAGATGTGAGGGACCTCGAATGAGATTCTTGTGGCTGGAAATTCTGGAGACAAGTCGTTGCTCAGGATCCTTCCAGCCAACGGTGACGTACCCGTCCTCCAACACCGCAGATTGGCCCTGTCCTCTTTACCACAACCCGAGCCATGCTGGCCTCTAACCATATCCTTCGAATCCTTTGGGATCCATGTACTATAGTGTAGAGTGAGTTAGCGTGGCCGAGCAAGGGCACTCCGCTCTTCCCAGTCGAGCAAATGCTCATTCCCAAAGTCGTCAATGGCGCCTCTTGCAACTATGCTCTATACCAGCACTGCCGGCCATGAATGGCCCTCACTGAAATTTCGGCCAACTCCGCTGAGTTTCATCGTACCGATCTCGCGCGATTGCTGTCGAGTTTCCGAATTTGTTTCGCACCTAGTAATCCTTATTTCTCTCGAAAGGATGCCAAATGATCGTTTAATCTCCCAGCGTCTCCAATATAATCCCAATATCCCGAGTTTCTTGCTTGCATTGCAAGGAAAGGTCTCCGGAAAAGCTCCGGACGAGGAGGGAGATGACTATGGAGATGAACCTGAAATGGAACAACTCGATGTAAATCGCCCCGCAATCCCTAGGAGACCTCGCGAACGGGCAAGCGAGGATCGAAATCGGGCCGATGAGGACGACGGCGCCGAAACTGGCGACGAGAAACCTACTGTCGTTGTTCTCAAAGAAGGAAAGCATCTCACAGAGCGCGAGGCCGAAAATGAGCGACGGAAAGGTCCGTGAGCACATTTCTGTTCCCTATTTCTACAGCTGAATAAAATCATAGCGCAAGGATTGCCACCACTTCCCGAACCAGAGAGTAAAATTGAAGATAAGAAATTACCCGGGTCCCCAGAAGACACAAGACCACATCAAGGATCATCTCTGAAAGCCGACTCGCTATCCATCTCCTCATCCTCAAAGGTAACCATATCAACTGGCCAACAAAATTTGGGTGTGCTTGGGGCGAAACGCAAGACTCCAGCATCACGGGATGAGAAACCCAGCAAAGACTCTGCGAAGACGAAGAAGAAAAAGAAGGAATCTAAAAGTCTTATCTCTTTTGGGAATGAGTAGGAATACAACATTGCACAAGGCAGAGCTCAATCGTCGAACCGAACTCTACTTCTCAAACTTTTCACGTTTCCCCGTCTCTCCTTCTCGATTCGCATCTTAGCCTTCCCCTTCTTCTCCAGATTTCGGACATGTTGTCGTTGTTCCTCCGTTGGCTCGTTCACAATAAAGCCCCTAATGCAAGACAAAATGGTGTCGTGCAGCTATCAAGGAACGGTCAGTAGGGTTTCATGCCATGCGACAAGCACTCCAACCTTTCGAAGCCCATCTTCGACGTTCTGCGCTTGCGATCGAAAGCGAGTTGATGTCACCATGATGGACCGCGATGAAGGAACGTATGCAGGCTAATTATCGTCGTGATTTGGATTCCAGCTCCGGCATTCGCTTGACTAACTTACGAGCGTCCGAAGATTCTCACGGCACCAAACCGGTATCCATGGCGTTGAATCGAGGGGACACCGTATCACAACTTTTGTATTAACCTTGTTAACATTTTGCCTGATTTCGATGAGCAATTGGCTCACAGCACCGGAGTGAAATGGACTCACCCTCCAGGACCAGAGCTGCGCGTGAATTCTAGATGCACATCCTCCCTCCCGAGCTTTCGTGACTCGAACTTACGAACCCAATCCAGTGCAATTCCCGCTTCTTCTCCTGCGTACCTGCGGCCTGAAAATGCACGCGTACACCCGTTGGCTATAAGCGAGAGGAATGGACTGCGAACTTTGAAGTAGGTGTTTTTTGCCCGCGAGGATACTCGGGACAGTTGACTAATGCACATTTAAGAGGTATTCGAATGGGCATGCATAGTGTGGTTTGTGTTCTTGGAGACCATCGGCAATTCCCGGTTTTGCGCTCACACCCGGTACGGACTGAGATTATACGAGCGAGGAGGCTCCGGCAAGCACGATTGTACAAGCAAGATACGCGGAGGCGCCTGCCCTCCTTCATGCATAAGTAGCTCCTGGATGGCAGCTTAGAGAATTGCTATTTGCAGAATAGTTGTTATTTTGGCGAAACTGGGGGAATGTAGACTCGGTGGAATATATCAATATAACATTAGCCACAGAATTCATACATTTTTTCTCCGATAACAAGCAACAAATTTGTTTCCTCCGTTGCGTTCAACCTTCTTCCCTTCTTCGGTGGCTGTCCTAGTTTGCTCCAATACAGGATCTCCTGTGAGCTCCTCATCGGGTATGCGTTCGAAAGCGGGAAATGAGGATAAATGATGGACCATCCAATCATGCAATGCCTTCACGTCCGTGATGGTGTAAACGATACCAGAAGGTCTGAGCACGTACGCGTACTCAGCCAGAAGCGTTGGACTGATAAGGTTTACTCAGTATCGGGGGATAGGCAAGGTAATTAAGACTAACGAGATTATTCGCGCTTTGTGTTTGCGGGCTTTGAAGTGCGGGTCAGGGAAAAGGAAAAATATCTTGCTCAGCTGAGGCCTTGTTTCAGTTCCATGTATTGCGGAATTGAACGAATGCGAATGACACCTGGCCTTTCTCAAAGAAGTTGGGTAGGAACTTCATAGCATTTGCCCGAACAACTGATATGTTTTGGTAACCTCCAGGCACAATGGGGGATTTGGCACCCTCCTCGCTCCCAGCTGCCTGCGCACTCTTTAGACGCAGTGCTGCAATGCGATCCGCCACATATTGTGTCACATTGATCCGGATTTCCATTCCTGAGGGGGTTCCGATGTCACTATTTCCGAGCAATTCGGGCACAAAAATTCACACCTAGCATCAACGTTTGCGGAAAAAGGGGCGCCAGACCGACGAGGAGACCACCAAAGCCGCATCCTATGTCAGCGAACTCAACCTTCTTGGTTGGATGAGCGGGGTAATGTTTCGACCAGTCCATTTCGCCAGGGGAAGGAGGGCTAAGGACATAGTATTGATTTGACTTGCTTGTTGGTGTATCTTAACTTACTATTCCAATGAGTGGTCGGAGAATGGGTTTGCATGGGCTCGTTGACGATAGAAACGTTTCTAATTGTCAGGTGTTAGTTGCAGTCCTACACATGAAGCATAGCCTTCGAACCTGAGGAAATAGGTGAGCCAGCGGGTCTTCCTCCAACTCTTGCTCAAGTCCCTTTCGCTTTTTGCCCATCTCGAAAACGATCGAACGGACTTGGACCCGATTGAGAGATTTATGTAAGGCACGTGCACCCACCACCCACTAAGTCTGTGTGTAACAATAATTTTTTTTTGTCGTTGAGATCTCCAATGGTGAGTAACAACTAACGCCTTGCCGACGCCTCATCACGCTTATCTCACTCAAGGGGAGGTAGTCTCGCCCAGAAATTTTATCTGACCATGGTTTTCGCTCTGATGGGCGCAAGTCGACTGAACTTCGATCCCTGAACCTTGAATTAGCATCTCACACTCAGGCGGATGGTAGCGCCACCGTCTCCCATGGATTAACATCAGTTCTTGTAACCATCCACGGCCCTAAAGAACCTCGATTAAGGAGTTCTTCGGTACACGACCGAGCTACAATTAATGTTTCTGTGGATGCACCATCTTTCAGTGGACAGAGTTCACTCGGAAACAGAAGAGGTCGAGGGGACAAGTTAGCACATTCATCATTTCTACTCTGTATTTCCTGATTTATCCTCCAGACGCATGCTTGAATTCGCAGCCAATATCAGATCGACGTTCGAACCTGTGATCCAAACAGCTTTGTATCCTCGCTCCAACATCGACATCAACGTCCAGGTCTTGCAATCTGACGGCTCGCTACTACAGACGGCCATAAATGCCACAACTCTCGCTCTTGTCGATGCTGGCATTGCGATGACGGACTTGGTCTGCGCAATCACTTGTGGCCTTTACGATGCCACGCCCCTCCTTGATCTCACCTCGATCGAGGAAGCTGACATACCCCATCTCACTGTTGGTGTTCTACCCAGATCTGGAAAGGCGAGTCTTGTGACGTTAGAGACCCATGTGGTTGTGGACAGATTCATGGAGATGCTGAGGTTGACTGGGGAAGCCGCGAACGCTATACACGCAGAAATGACAGGCGTGGTTCTTTTAAGAACAGATAGACTTGCGTCCGCGATGAGCAGTGGGGGGCAGCCTGTTGTTACCGGCGTTTCTAAAGTACCTATGGATGTAGATTACGAGATGAACGAACGCTAAAGCTATCGCCTCAGCCCTTACATGCATCCGCAACCATTGTCTACCGAATACACCTACCGCCACAGTACTTAGTGGCTCGATGTTCCTTAACTGTCGATTTGATACAACTGTAATTCAATTCAATCCGTCTCCTGACCACCTGTCCTCGTTCGTCCACGCATCAAGAGCTGAAGCTTTTGTCTTCGGCGACAAATACCCTACCGTGACGGGGAATCGTGGCAGTTGCCGCTGCAAACCAACCCAAATACGCCTTGATGTCACATTCGGCGCCAATAAGTGCTGTCGCCGAGCAACCCCAACCTGTCTCCGAGTTACAGCAGTTAGGGAAGTCGGTACCCAAGGCAGACGTTGTAATCTTGTTAGATGGCAGCCCTCAATCTTCAGAATGGCAAAAGAACTTGCATACTTACTTCGCCCGGATGATCACGGATATCAGGGCGGCCAACCCTCATCATCGAGTACGCCGAACATTTTAGGATGTACGATGGGACCTCTAAGTACGAGCCCTAAATGATCACAGATACGAGTTGGTGTCGTTTGCTACTCTCGCGCGGCGTCCGAATACTCCATCCACAGATCACCGATTCTGGGAACTATTCCACTTTGCCCACCGGAACATGCGTTCATGTACCTAAAAACGCACCGTGCGGAGGTCGGAATAGGTCGGGCCGCATGCTCAGGTGGGATGGCAGTACTTGATGCAATCGTAGCAGCATTAGAGGTTTGTGACATTGAAGCTCATCCCGAAACACAGTAACGTGCGCCTTACGACTCTTGGTCAGATGTTTGATGATCAGATAGAGGCGCATAATGCTCGAAAGTGGCTGAGAGCCCATGAAAACAAATACCTCTTCCCAACGAATAAGTCGGAGGAGAATCCCGACTTTGTAGACCCGCCCCTGCCTAAGTTTTACTTACTTCTATTCGCTCATAGCCCCACGAATACATCTGTTCCCTCCTCCCACAATACATCGAAGTCTCTGGATGGCTTAACATGGGATGGCTTACCAAATGAGATAAGGAAGCGGGGTATCCACTTCAATCTTGTCACGATGACACATCTTCCGGAGCTTAGGGAGTTACACAAAAAAACTGTTGATAAACCTGGGCAATCATGGTTTCAGCTTCCTCCTGGTCATAGCATGATGACTTCTGGGCTGCAAAACAGGCTTCCATTTCAGCCTGACGGCATGAAACGCTCTCTTGCCTTAGACCAACCCACGGCGACGCATGGGACGTCATCTGCTCCGGCCCCCTTACCCGATAATCCACAACCGCCTAGTAAAAGAGCGAAGCTGAACTCCCCACGACCTGTGGCCCGTGCTCCCCCTGGGAATCTGGGTATTCCCCCTCCCCCCTCACCTCTGCCGTATCTTCAAATTCCAATACAGGGCCTAATACCAATGCTACACCTACAAATGGACACTCTCAGGGTATTCCACCCCGCCTGCAAGCGGACGAGTACAGAGCTGCACTCCAACGACACCACCAGACTCATATTGGCCCCCAGGTGAGTCCAGCGGTGGCCTCGAAAGACTCCGGACCTCCGGCTCCGAGCAGCAATGGAACTACCAACCCCTCGACCCAACTCTCCGCCACAAGCCCGACAACAGCGCAAGCTGTCCGACTGCCTCCACCGCCACCACAAATCCCCGGCTCCCGCAATCCACCTCTTCCTGTTTCTAATCCGAACAATCTCAGTCCCACACAACCTGTATCAGCTACTCAATCCCAGAAAGCAGCTGCAATCCAAGCACATGTGCTGCAGCAACACATTTCTCGGCAAGCTACCCAGCCAGCGCAGGCAACATCTGGAATGCCGTCAGCACGTTCCCTTGCGCCCGCCAGCGGCCCTCTGCGTGCTCAACCAGGTGCAACTCAGGGAAACACTGTGCAACTACATCCTTCGACCCTCAACGGACAGGCTCCGAGTCAAAACACCATGAGTAACTCCATTCCCCAACCACACTCCACTCAACAGTTACATCCACAGATCCCCCCCGGTCAGGCCAGTAATCCAATGCCTATTTTCAACAGCATGACCCAATTCCACCAGTTGCAAGCAATGCAGCAGCAAAGATCAGCAAGCGGTGGTGCCTCATTACCCGCGGTACAGAACCCAGTTTTGGATCCACGGATGATTGTAACTCATGGTGTAGCCGCGGGACAAAGCGCAGCTAAGAATCCTGCCCAATCGCAACAAGCTGTTCAGCAAGTTCAATCAACTAACCAAGCTTTGCAACAAACGGTGCTTTCAAAGTCTCAGTCTGGCGCTCCCACAGAGACCGGCAGTCAAGCAGTCTCGCAAAAGAGATGGAAAGGCATAATCCACTTCCAAGCGTTGGATAACAATAAAGGTGGAATGAGGGATTTCCGGGTGATTGCCTTCGCACAGCCATTCCGGAGAACGGCGGAGTACGACTGTCTTCCTACTCGCTTTATGTCGAAACTGAACTTTTTTTTAAGGGACGCAGGGGTTGATTCTTGGCCCCAGACCTTGAAGTTCCCGATTGCGTCTTTCACTTCCGGCTCCCTCGAAGAGATCATGGCGATAATCAGGGCGAGGGACGTACCGTTGGTTGGGTTCTATCCGGCGAAGCAACGAAGTCCCGGAGTGGATATAGGGATTAACGAGAAGGTTTATCAAGCCCTATACATCATTATGCATAGGAGCGGGCTCGTTTGTACCGTGAACATACAATTCCCGGGGCAGGGGCCGAATCGCGGCATCATGCTTTTCCCCTTTCCCGCATCCAACCCCACGGAGGAGCCAAAAGTTTATGGCGCGGTTTTCGTGACGGATGAATTACCTCGTCTCACGACTTCGGTGTCGAGTTCGGTCCATCGGCCGCTTCAGCCTTCACAACCTGAGTCAGTGGTTGCTCAGCCTAATATTTTGACGGCTGCGGCACAGCAGAAACAGCTTCAGCAACTGGCGACAATCTCTAGAGCACGTGTGAGGCAGCAGACCCAGCAGCAGCAACAGCAACAGCAACAGCAACAGCAGCAACAGCAACAGCAACAGCAACAGCAACAGCAACAGCAACAGCAACAGCAACAGCAACAGCAGCAGCAGCAGCAGCAGCAGCAGCAGCCACAACAACAACCACAGCAGCCTACTACTGGTGTCAACTCTGCGGCTCAGCAAGGCAATCCGATTGGTCTTGGACTGCCGCCGCCTGCCTCAGGGGTTGCCAATGCCCTTGGTTTCAGCCCGGGCCCTGTGCACAACGCCGTCTCGAGTTTCGGTGCTCCAGGGAGTAGTATGGCTCAGATCCAAACTTGGTTGCGTCAACAGCAGCAGCAGCAGCAGCAAATAGGAAGTCAATCGCAGCAGGTACAGCAGCAACAATCATTGGGCGGATATGCTGGTCGCCCTCCACGGGCCGGGTTCTTACCAATGCAAGCACAACAAGGCAACTCACTTGGTACGCGACCCACGGGGCACGTCAGACAAACGTCGGGGTCCGGCGCTCCTATGCCTCCGAACAATACTTCGCACTCAGGGATTCCCGCGGAGATTCTTCGCCTTATAGCCTCAAGCAAAGCCGGACCTGGAACAGGCACGGGACGCCAATAGTCTTTTCCATTATTTTAATTCTTGATTCCATGGTCATATCTTGGCCTAGTCCGGTCGTCCCTTCAATGTCGCACTTCGCATTTTCCATCATTTACTAGAGAGAGTGTGTAAACCTTTTTAGCTTGGTATGGATATTGCAAATGGCGTTCCAGGCCAATTTATAAACATATGGGCCGATCCAAGAGAAGACATTTGATGCGAAGGATATATTGGGAAAAACAACAATTCCTATCTTTCCCATTCAACGAACATTCGAAATAAACACGCGGAATGGGACAAGAAGGTAATTAAAAGCCGACAAATAACGATGGATCGTGCGTACGCGTTCACCGATCGATTGTCGCGCTCAAGGCCAAACCATTGAATATCTATGGGTGGACATTGGAACGCCTCTGGGGGAAGCCTCACGCCATTCAATGCGTATGTGACATTGGAACGCACACGAGGACGAAATCAGTTCGGGACTTGAAAATTTCTCTTTTCACAACTGTGTACCCCTTGCGAAGTGCTGGAAAAAGAAGTTGAACGAAAGGAGAATGGAAAACTCAAATGGGAATGCAGAGAAAGCAGATGCTGGAAACTGCCTATCATGGCAAGTGTTGGCCCGATAAGCTCGATTTTTGGATAGCTGGGCCCCTTTTAAGTGACCCCAGCTATCCAATATTTTGGAATTGTATGACTCCAATAAAGTGAAGAATAAGTGGCTGTCCCAATACGGCTGCGCAGACATAAAGCCCTGGAATACTTGGATCGTATACATATCGTGTAATATTCGAACGTTTACGGAGTTTGCATGGCTGCAACTGCAACTGTACATTAATATCGCGATATTCCTGGGTCAATACAAAAATGATCGAACCCAATTTGGCTCCACATCAATTTTGAGATACCGCCTGCCATTCTAGGTCAACGAGTCCGCGCGGGTGCAAACTTTTGTGAACGTTCATTTTGTGTCTTACACCAGACATCCCACTCGTCAACGCTCGAGCAAGCGCCGCTGAAGCGACTAAAAGCCCCGCCGAGGTTGTTACGAACGGCCACGCCCCGTGAGCCGCAGCTTGTCGATCCAGTCCGGCTGTTTCGCTTCTATAACTTATGACGAATGTCCGAGTGGTCCTCCTTATTGACGCATCTATGGAGACTGCAGCTGCTCTGAGTAGCCTCGCATGTGATGCAATGGTGAAGCCAATTCTGACCCGACTTGAAGCTCTCCACAACGGCAGCGATCTTCAAATGGCTTTTGTCACTTATTCGTTCCCTTCGAGCCCCAGCGGTTCCAATGGATATGGATCCATTGCTTGTGATAAATTTAGACCCTTTTCAGAGTCTTACAATATCCTTCGCAACCAGCCACTGCTGATCGGCCTCGCCCGCATCTCGAACGTCGAGGGAGATTCCATGGCGCTCATTGACGCGTTTATTCAAGCTTTAAAGGTCTGCAGAGTGGTAATTTGGTGCCATCCGGAAACGACTGAGTGTGACGTCCAGTTCTGTGATGCAGAGTCTCCCCCTTATAGCTCAAGCTACCCGACCTTCCACTTTATCATCATCACTTCACATCCTCCTCAGATCACTCGCCGTCCGCCGCCCCGGGCCCAGAAGGGGTTGGATTGTCTCGTATGGGAGCAAGTGCCCATTGCTCTACAACAAGTAGGTGATGCAAAGTCCCTGAGACACATATTGACACATGGCTTAGAGAAGCGTGAATCTCAGCCTTATTCAGACAAATTCGCACCCCATATTACCTCAACTATTGAGCCAGGTACGATCAATAATGTATTGTTTGTAATCACGGGAACTGACGTGGATTTCAGACAATGGATTCATCGCGCTTCACGAGACCATGGTTCCCAACTGGGCCATATCTCGTGAAGCTTGCAGGGATGGATATCTCTGATGACCGTGAAGGACGGGGAAGTACGACGATAACCACTGTTCAAAGCGCATCCAGTCCTAGGGGTATGTCGGGCTTGCGTGCACCAGTTTACAACGCTAGTATTGAGCTCCGACTCTATGACGCAGGGACAAAGAGAAGGCATGTAGAGGAAGATGGATCAACGAGCATGTATAGTTTTTCCGATGATCAGAATAAACGTCCTCGTCAAGCAAGCCCATCCAAACTACCCCCGAACCCACCCACAATGCCCCAAGGTACCATTGCTAATTCGAGGGCTATTGGTCCCGTCCATCTGCAGCGCCACCTCCTGGGTTTGGTGCATTTATTTCGACTTCCCATCCGACCTTCTTCTCGGGGAACCCCTATACTCGTTCTGATATCCTTGGTCAGCCCATGGGACTGCTTCCTACCTCGCGTCTCCCGGATAATATCGGGGCTTCGACCAGCCAGTATCAACCCCTCGCAATCTCTTTTTCGAATCCTTCCTCTCCTGCATCTGCCATACAAGACCAGTGGTTTGACTCATTCTGCCGGCAGAGCAGTGCGGAGTCTGCTCCAAGTGGGGGAATCCAGGGACCATTTCCACCGGAAGATGCCGTTGCCCACGGAGCCCCAATCAATCTGCTTGACATTAATCATCCCGCCAGCGCTGGCATCCATCCGATGAGTGTGGTAACAAACAATGTCCAAGCCTGGGCCGCTTTCCGGATGCTGGATCATATTTCGACTCCGATAAATGATCCAGGGTCAGGGTCGTCGATCACCCCTCAGCCAGGCACTGGTCATCCTTCCTATCAACTTGCTCATAGCTTGTTACAATCCCCTGGCAGTCACCATCACCGCCCAATCATCTCACGTCAGCCCGAGAACCGAACAGCCTCATCTGAACAGAATAGGGTCTATTCACCTTCTGAAAGCCATCATGGAACTCACTCTCCGGATTACTCAGATATGTCATCTGTTGTTCAACAGCCTCCAGATAAAACTCGGGATGCTTCTAGCACCCCCAACTCGCATCTCCCTCCCCCCGCTGATATGTCTCCAGTGCGAGAGAATAGTCTAGACACTTTCCTGCGCAGCCTGACAACACCCATCGTCCCAGAGCCATCACCAATGACAAACACCTCTCAGTTATCCGAATCCCTTTCGCCCGCATGCCTTGTGAACTCCCACGAGTCACAAGTATCCTCTGCAAGTGATGTCAATGATACTGAAAGCGAGGTCACCACCGGATGTGTCGGAAGCGATGAGGAATTTGATCCATTTAAATCCATGAAGATCTTGGAGTTCATCATGAAGCATGCTGCTGATTCGAAAGGCAAAAAGCGTCGGAACCGGATCAACAATGTTAGGAAGAAAAACGTGGGCCCAGTGCACGTGGGGGTTGCATCAAACCCGGGGCCCAACTCCCCACCCACCCCGCCAGCCCAGTCGACGATGGCCCAGCAGCCCCTGGGGTCATCACCAGCGCCACCCATACCTATAACGGTTACGAGACCGGATGGTATCTCGAGCGAGTGGTATGGTCATCTAGTCTTCGATGGCTCTCTGGGCGGTACACTATCTAGTTTCGAGCCCACTCCTGTCGCAATTTCGTTATCTTCCTACCCATTGATGAAGTAAGTGAACGTTGCCGTGTCCGTGAGGATCCTAGTGCCTCATGCTATGCTCGATTAGCCCACAAGAACTTCTCCCAGAGACTGTCATCATCCGCGAGTCTGATCTTCGGCGACTAGGGGATTGGAACTCCTTCCTTAATTTATTAGGCGCCCACAATATCCCCTGCCCCCCCTCCGGCACCACATTATAAATGGTCAAAAACCGTCTCCAGGCTCAGGTACAGGGTACGACCGGTTTTCGAACATGTTATACGAGAACAAGCTGGTTTGTATGCGAGGAACCGACGTACGACATCAGTGCTGATTTTTTTTACTCTAGTTTGCGAGCATTGAGATTCCTGGCTCAGCCGCTGGCACGGGGATTGTTCTCTTTCCATTGATGGGGGTGTCGAACCGCAAGCTGCAGGTTGCGCTCTTTACTGATCCGTCACGTCCCCTCCCAACGGTGGATGAGTTTGCTTCTTACGTGGTCAATATGGGTCCTCCGATGAATACTCACGCACTAGCTCTGGCGATCCCGGAAGGTAATACCAATAACCCGCACGATCATAATGTATCCAGAACTGCGCAGTTTGCTCGGGCTGTACAGGAGGAACAAGAAAAGCAGCAGCAGTTTCTAATCACCCCAAGCCCTTCGCACTCCTCCACTGACCTAAATCCCTCACCGGAATCCTACATCCCTCCCTTCGAGCAAAATCAATCCTACGATCCGGCAATGTACGGTTATGCCGGCCTTCATTCTTCCGTTTCTCAACCTCCAGTCTCTGACGCAGCATCGGCATTGCTGTTCCAACCGGCTGGACCATTCGACCAATACAATGTCAATCCTCCTTCTAATGGTTATGACCTGTCGGCTGCCAACTACATGAGCGAGACACATTCAATCTCCCCATCTCCTGGATACCTCGATACGCAGTTCTCAATACATTCTCAAGGGATCTATATGCCACCTGAATATAGTCAAATGGCGAACGTGGACCCTTCCTCCTATGGCGCGCTTATGGAGAACTCTTTGGCAACGCAAGACTACGGTTATACGCCCCAGTCTATTTCGGCAGATATGTACTACGGGTTGGAGTCAGGGCATGGACAGCCGTCAGGCACCTACCTCCCGAACCTATGAGGTGCCTGCGTTCTTTCGATGTTGATAGGTTGGTAGTTGTCGGGGACTTTGAAAATCTCGGTGCCACTATTTTGTTGCAATGATTTATCTCGTGCTGGTCTTATTGTATTAATTTCCCTCGCTTGCTTGTTGTATGAATCAACCTCCCACACTTCGGGTTTCTCTAGCTCTGTATATGCAATCGCAATAATATCCCCATAATTTTTCGTAACATCGCCGTGCTCATGAGCTTTGCTCCGGGCAGCTGTCGTGATTTCTCCTGCAGGCCCATGTGAAATGCGGCTATTATTCATTCCGTTATCAGCCGTGACGGGAACAACCTGCCGACGAAAAAGATTCCTTCCAATTCCTTCAACTTTTTTTTCTTCACTGCCATCCTCGTCGACAATGGCCACCGCTCCTGTACGGAATGCTTTAAGGTTTCAGGTAGATAACCATTTGTACAGGGTATCGTAAAGCCCAACTCTTATTCCATCTTCTCTTCCACATTCTATTTTAGGCTCGCTCTTCGCTCGGGCTTTCGAGGACTTCATTCTTCTCTCACGGCCGTGCCTACGCCACCAAGCCTCAGACATTGAAAGAACGCTTTTCTGAGCTTATCCCAGTTGAGCTGGAGAAGGTAATACTTTTCGGAGCTTGCGCGTTATGCACTTGACGTGACAAACCCATCACTTTCAGGTCAAGGCGATAAGAAAGGCACATGGACACAAGGCGTTCGGGCCTGTTACTGTTGATCAGGTATATGGGTGAGTGCTATTGGATGTTTCTAGTCTGCATGATGCGGCTGACACGACTGCAGTGGCATGCGTGGATTGCCGGCTCTGCTCTGGGATGGCTCGGTTCTTGACGCTGGTGGGTTTATCCCTCATAGTATCGTTCTAGGTGGCTCTAAGTAGTTCTTCATTAGAGGAGGGTATCAGATTTCGTGGCAAGACTATCCTAGAGTGCCAGGAACTTCTCCCCAAAGCTCCTGGTGGCTCCGAGCCTTTGCCGGAAGGTCTTTTCTGGCTCCTGTTAACTGGGAAGCCCCTACTCAGGCTCAGGTTCAGGCGCTTAGTGCTGACTGGGCCGCTCGCGCCGCTATTCCCAAATTTATCGAGGAGCTCATCGACTCATGCCCCAGCACTCTGCACCCCATGACTCAATTCTCTATTGCTGTTACCGCCCTTAACCATGATTCTGCTTTTGCCAAGGCTTACCAGGATGGTGTCCACAAGAAGGACTACTGGGGACCGATTTTCGAGGATAGCATGGATTTGTGCGTAAGAAGTTTCTTCCCACGTGCTGCTGCTTCTGATGTCATTTACCGGTGATAGGATTGCCAAGCTTCCCAGCATTGCTGGTCGCATCTATCATAACTTGTATGGGAAGGGTAAACTGCCCGCTATCGATCCCACCAAGGATTATTCGTACAACTTGGCTCATCTCCTTGGATTTGGCGACAACGAAGCGTTCGTTGAGCTCATGCGTCTCTACATCACCATCCACAGGTAAGGCTTCTCCGTACACAGAAGGAACTGAGTTCAGCATGGGTTCTACACCAGCGACCATGAAGGTGGCAACGTTTCTGCCCACACGGGCAAGCTTGTCGGTTCAGCGCTCTCGGATCCGTTCTTGGCATTTGGTGCTTCGTTGAACGGTCTCGCTGGCCCTCTTCACGGGTTAGTCACTGTGTCTCAACACCCTGCCATTGAACAATTAATGGTTCATGAACTTTAGGTTGGCTAATCAGGAAGTGCTCATCTGGTTGCAAAGAATGGTCAGCAACATTGGCAAGGAGCCAACCGATGAAGCCGTTAAGGAGTACATTTGGTCTACTTTAAATCCGGCCAGGTCGTTCCTGGTTATGGCCACGCCGTACTTCGTAAAACCGTGAGTCTTACGTATATGGTAACCCATCATCGACACTTACAAGAGCTATGATCATGTCCAGGATCCTCGTTATGCTGCTCAGCGCGAATTTGCATTGAAGCATCTTCCAATGATCCTCTGTTCAAGCTCGTCGGACAAATTTACAAGCTTGTTCCTGACATCCTCCTTGCTGCGGCAAGGCCAAGAATCCATGGCCCAACGTCGACGCTCACTCTGGTGTCCTTCTCACTCACTACGGGTGCGCATTTTTCTCAACGTCATTGTTGACGCTCACTCTTCTTTACATCGTTCAGTCTTGATCAAATGAGGTTTTACACTGTTCTTTTCGGTGTCTCCCGTGCCTTCGGTGTGTGCGCTCAGCTCATTTGGGATCGTGCCCTTGGAGCTCCTCTCGAACGTCCCAAATCGTATTCGAGTGAACACATTCAGAAGCTGTTCGCCCACAGGGAATGAAGATCCATTGGAATGTTAAGCATGATGTTTGACGGTTTGTTCTCAAAAGTCCCTCCGGATAGATTTTATTCTCTCCAAAATATAGTAATTTACTAATATGCATACACTTCCCGCTCTCATTCTCCGATATTTGCAATATACATGGCGAATGAACACTATACACGAAACGGAAAGTGACGTTCAACGTTGTGAAAATGTCCTGCCCCTGTGTAAACGTCAGCAAGCTATGGTTCATCCATTCACGGCAATCGGGTGCATACGTGATAGTCTTCCTTTCCTTCTCTCCGATCGGTGCTGGCCTGGCACGATTAAGGATCTTCAGGAATTCACTGACACGATGACGCATACGACTGTGCATGTAAGCCTTGGAGCATTTGATGTGATAATGGAGGTAGTCTCTGAACAGTTGGATACGGGATATGGTCTCCTCTCGCATTTGGGGGAGAAGTGGCGAGGGAAAAGTACTTGCGGGGTTGTTCGATGGTCAATTCCACAAAGACAGGCGAAGAAGACCTCCATCTTACCGAAAGTCACGTAGCCAACATCCTCTGAGCGCTTGAGACCAGGAACGTTCCTGATTTCAAGTGGAGGCTCACGGCTCGAATACAACACTTGCGGAGCTGTTTGCAAGCTTGCAAGACGCCTCGCGTCGACGAACTCTTGCAAAAAAACCTTGCCAAAGATACGATCCGTCTCGTCTTCGAAAATTGTAGAGAAGAAAACGGTAACACGATCGTGAGAAGCTTGAACGTAGATGGCTTCTTCGTCGCGGTAGTGAATTGCCATCAGTGGACCTTCAGGACGAGGAGAGCCGTCGGTTGGCGCTGGGATCGCTTCGAGTTGCTTTTGCTCTGAGAAGGCCTTTTCGAAAGGCGCAGCTAATGCGTTACGCTTCAAGAGCGCCACAGATCGGATGAGAGCTGCTTGTTCCTCTGTGGGATCGGGGGAAACGGTTCGATTCGTTCGATTTGAGCACATTGGTCCATTCAAGACGAGTGGGAAAGAACACACCTCCTTGAGGAAGATTTTCAGTATCGAATGCAAGCGTAACGTCGTATCCGGGATCAGTGGGGACAACGTAGGGTCCGTATTCGCGCTGAATGATATCGAGTGCACCGTACTCAACGAGCTCGTGCCAACACCGAATGCTCATTGAAAGATGAATCTTTGTCTTCTTTTCTGGAGTAACCAGGTGAAATCTGATGCTGTCATAGTCCACGAACTGAATGTCGAGGACGCTCGGACTGTTGCAACCACAAGCTCAGAAGCATGATTCATCATCGTTGGATAAATTATTACTCACGATACAAATTTCTCCGTAAGAGTATTTGAGATAATGGTACTATGTGACTACCCAGGCATCCCAGTCAATAGACATTCACGATCGGTGCGTATATATAGGACAAACCTCTAATAGGATCATTGCAAGTCAAACTATGGAGAGAACGAAGCCCGTGACCTTGTCTCAGCTTTCCCACGACGTTCAATGAGACTTCTCACTTCTAGAAAGTCATATGTCTTCGCATGCCCACATCCTCTCATTGCGTCACTCTCCAGACGTTATTCCGTAGTGTCGGGTCTGTGGACCTTGCGTTTGAGAAAGCCGAACCACCAAACGGCATGAATGGCTCACGTCCGGTTGTCGTTCTTCATGGACTCTTGTGCGCATTTTCACCTGCCATCCCCTTTTCAGCTAAAGTATCTGAAGTGGGCAGAAGCAAAACTGGCGATCATTGTCGCGAGCCATGGCTAAGGAATTGAACACGAACGTTTACGCTCTTGTGAGCAAATATCTACTCCGTTGGGGGAAGATGGCCTATCTCAACGAACCAGAAAGGATCTTCGTAACCATGGGACATCTCCCCACAATCAAGATATGCAATATAAAACTCTTGCATCTGACGTGCTGCACTTCTTCAACACGCATTCGCTGTCGAACGTCACCCTGATAGGTCATTCTATGTGAGTGAGCTGGCAAGATACGTATTGACCCCGTTATCATCGCGTATTGCGCTTCACAGGGGTGGAAAGGCCGCTTCTGCGGTAGCGCTCAAGCCAGACCTGCCTCCGAATACTTTATCATCCCTGATCGTTGTCGACGTCACTCCTAAGAAAGTGGCTCTTAGCTCTGAGTTCTCTCATTATGCAAAAGCCATGAAAGCCATAGATGATGTGGAAGTCAGGGATTCGAAAGCAGCACATAGGATTCTCGAGGAATATTCTGATTATAAAATTGTGAGTATCACGTCGAAGCTCGAGGCATTCAGTCTATGGATAAACCATGCTCTAGGAACTTCCTGTACGGCAATTCCTCCTCACTAATCTTGGCGTAGTGGATGGTGTCCGCAAGTTCAGAATTCCTCTTGATATCATAACATCGCAATTGCACGAGGTGGCGAATTTCCCGTATAAGCCTGAGAGGTCTCTTGGGATGGTCCAACATTAGCTATAAGTGGATTGAGGAGCAAGTGCGTTGACCCAGTTTGTTTCAAATCGATCTCCACTGATATTCCTGGCCGATACAGCTATATTAGGGACAAGGATATACCTATCATCAAAATGCTGTTCCCCCGCGCTGAATTCGCTTCGCTTGATGCTTCCCATTGGGTTCATGCAGACAGGTATGTGATGGGGACGACCGCGTTCCAATATTGTAATTGTCGAACTGATTTCAATGTTGATGCTGCTCAATAGGCCCATCGAATTTCTGCAATTGGTCAGAGGCTTCCTTAAAAAGCATCAGTAATGCCTGCATGCTCAGTGCCCCTCACCCCTTCAGAGTGCTGCATCTGTCGGAAGCAGTCGGCGTGGTTGGGCAGCGCGAAGTTTCTGGCATCATTGACATACAGTGAAGCGAAAACAATACATAATCCTTTCATCTCCTGCGTAGCACATAAAATAGTGGTCTAAAAACCTCCAAGCATTAATCGATGCGTCATATTCAGTAGCGAAGATAAGGAACCTAACCCACATTCTACCGTGAGCCAAAGGAAGCGCCATTCAATTAGTAGTAACATTAGGGGGCTTCTGCCCGCGCGATTTGGCATAACGATGTACCTATCCCTCCTATCTAATATGACGATGGGACCCGAGCACAGGCCCGCGGCCCGCCCAGGACATGCTCTACGTTCTCATGAATGTGTTTTCATATGTTTTACTATGAGTTGTCCGAACGTGACAGACTAGTCCCACCAACAATACATAAAGAGAGGGGCTGGATACGAGTCTGCGAATGTGATTGTGATGATTGTTAGCTTTGTTTAGTTATCGAAGGTTTCTTGGGAATTGGACCCGGTTCTAGACTGCATGAATACCGCGAACGAGACTCCGGCCTGATAAACGCAATTTGCAACAATCCGTTGGTCCCGATTACATAGTATCGTTACACGATCATATGCAGTCGACAGGGGATCGAGATTAGCCCATGACCGCTCGGCTAACGGTCTTCACTGCCAGTGACTCCCCTCACTCATTGAAGTCTAGCTGGCTCCACGGAGATAGGATTGCTGCGCAGGGGGATGGAGCATTGCTTGGATTTTCGGTAGTGGGTCCACTCCCTACTTGGCCAAGTGAATAGGTACACCGTGACAGCTTACGTAACCTTTGTGGAGCCACCACCGAAATAACGTATTCGATTCTCTCAACGCTGGCGTGTACCTTTCCCTTTCTCTGTGGTTATTCCATATGTAGTTACCAGTGTGGCTTTGGCCGTGATATCTTAGTCGACTTTTTCTGCCCTCCGGCAAGGTGACTCTCTGTTGTCAATGCTGCCGAAGCACCCTGACCTTCAGCTAGTACGTTGACGTCTCCCTAACGAACGCTGAATTGCATCGCAGGATCGAGGGACTTGTCATGGTATCTAAGCGCATGTCGTTCCGAAAATCCTTCGAGTGCGATAATCACATGGGCACGGCGTCCCATCAGATATTAACATACCACTTACACGTGGGTCATTGATATGATGTATCAGCGGTATTGCAAAAATGAAAGTGCTTTGATACATACTGATGAGAATGCCCCGATTCAGCTTCAGGGATGTCGAAAGTCCCGATAAGATGTGAGCACAAAAATGCAGAAACTTCAACTTAATTCGCAGTGGTCAAATCTTGTGCCTGGTCGAGTGGGCGCAAGACGGTGGTTGTTGCCCATACCATCTCCATGATGGCCCACTAATTGGGGCCCCACCTCGTTTCGACCAACAAAGTTAGGAGCCAGGAAGAGAGTGGGATTGTTTGAACATCACGCCGTTGGTGGAGGGCCAAGTCCAAAACCATTCAAAGCGCAATCTGGAAAAGGGGGGGGGATATATCCCCACAAAGAGAGGCTGGTCACCTGCCTAAAACATGTAGGCATCAGCCAGAACGAGAGATGCGTGTCTATAGCGAAATTTGATTTTACAAGCCGAGCGAGTGGTAAACCTTTATCTATCCTACCTAATGAGAGTGGTGCGTACGCGTACACGGCCGGCGTCGGCGAGGGCCACCGAAAAGAAGGTTTGCCTGCGGCACAATGTGCGTATTCTGCGCACTGTTATTACATACTAAGATAACCACCATAATCCTAAATGTCTTCAAGGCACGTTCCTGGAAGCAAGGTGGGAAGATCAGCACACCAGAAGGTATAAAGAAAGAGGCCAGTCGAACCTTTCCCCTAAGGCGGCTTCTAACGTCTCTGCTCACCAGCGCTAACATCCTATCGAACGTTGATCCATGGTCCAACTCGTCTGGCTCATCACTGGAACGACGTCAGTCATCTAACCTCCCTTCATTCACGCTTATGGTAAACATAGCCCATATATCTCTTGCATTTCCTAGATCTGGCCTCGGCCGCGATATCACTCTTGCCGCTCTCAAGAGGGGGGACAAGGTCATAGCAACTGCACGCCGACCTTCCACCATTGAAGATCTCAAGGCTGCCGGGGCATCTATCCTCGAACTGGATGTCACCAGTCCCCTTGAAAAGTTGAAGAAAGTCGCGGAGGAGGCACACAGCATTTATGGAAGGATCGATGTGGTTTTGAACAATGCTGGGTATTTTGAGATTGGTTCTTTGGAAGAAAACACGTAAGTTTACTACATGGAACACTTTTCGGAACCCTAAGTTGTTGATCGTGGATGCTTTGTCCAGTCCAGAAGAAACCTTCAAACAGTTTGAGTAAGGACCACTTCTTCATTACCTACTGAGAGAACTAAAATATTGGGCCCGGCGGGGTCTCAGCACGAACGTCTTTGGGGGTCTTAATGTTGCCCGTGCGTTCTTACCATACCAGCGAAAAGCCAAGTCAGGTACCATCGTCTGGATCGGTTCCCTCGGCGGATGGGGGGGAGGAAGCGGTAAGCAATACAATGCTTGGCATCCCCGCCCGGGGAAAAAACAGTTGCTGACATCCAGTGTCACCGTTAGGATACGGTCTTTACTCTGCGACCAAGCATGCCGTACGCGCCATCTCGGAATCTCTCCATGAGGAAATTTCTCCTCTCGGTCTTCGCTCGATCTACCTCGAACCAGGCTACTTCCGCACGTCATTCCTCAAACCAGGAAAACGATCCGAGTACGTCAATCGTATCGAAGATTACAAGTCTGAGATCACTGCTCGAATTGAGGTGTTCGTGCAGTATGATGGCAAACAACCAGGGGATCCAAAGAAATTTTCACAGTTGTTGATCGATTTTGTGAAGCTGGAGGGACCGTTCTCGGAGGAGCAGAGAGGTGGAAAGAAGGTTCCAATTGGATTACCTGTTGGAAGCGATGCATATGACTTTATCAAAGCGAGGGTGGACGAGGAGTTGAAGATCATCGAGGATTGGAAGGAGGTGATTTCTAACACTGATATCTAATGCGATGCGTTCCCATCATCCTTTTCCTGTGTATAGTAAAACCTCATGTGTTTGCGAAGAAATGAATAAGATGGGCATCGATTCCTTGTAATGCTGTCATGCTAAGTGGCTCAAACAAGTAAGTTGTGCGCTTTGGTGGGGGAGTTTGACGAATTCGTCGCCGTCGTGGCTCAAACAGTTCTCCTGAGAACTGAAGGGGAAGCAGCAGCTGTGCACTCATATTTCAACGTCCACATCGTTACAGCATGACCAGAAATGTGGGTCACAGAGAACGAGTGGATTCCACAGTAATTCTGAAGGATTGCCGAAGCGAAGGAGTGAAGAGTGCAAAGACACAAGGTTCATGATTTTTTTTTTCACGCACAGTGACAAGCGCGGGTACTTCCGGCTCTAGTATAGTGCGCCCACCGCGTGAAGCCTATATTGGCCGACCCGCTACCCTAATAGCCGTTGAATTCTGACATCAAGCCACAGACAACGTGGAAAAAACCCTGAGTCTTCGGCGACGGCCCAGAAATGCTATACATCTCATAGAGTCGTCTGACAACGAGGGATCACAGTTGAGGAATGATCAAGTTAGCGTCTGAACTGGTCCGGAATTTGAAATGCCAGGTGATTCGTTTCAAGGCGGACTACATCCACTTGCTCATATCTCCCTGCCCAATCATGGCCTCCAGTCAAAACCCTCAACGAGTGCTTGGAGATCCTTCTGCGTCCTATCCATCCGAGCCGCCAAGTACTGTCACGTCACAGACGATCCTGGAGCAGGCCATTGACAGTGCTTGTGAACATATTCAGCGAGAATTTCGACCCGATGATAGCATCGATCGGATGCGGCACAGCCTGGGCCGTACTTGGATCACCGTCTACCGCGTCCTCCACGAGGTCGGGGATCCGAACCTAAGGAACCGTCTTAGAAACTGGACTGAATTCGATGCTTATGTCGAGCCTGGGAGCAATGCAGAGCGGGAATTTATTGAGTTGCTGAGAAGTATGGCAAGCAACCAGGTGCCCTGGAGTGATTTATTCAAAAATGGTACTTTCTGCCTTTTAACCCCAAGCACTTGATTATCATGTTCTGTCTCTAGGAGCGTTTCTAAAACCTGAGCCAAAGACAACTGTCGAGTTGGACATCGATTTCGGTGCGCAGGGAATTCAATCCATCTCCACTTTTTGCTGATCTCCTCTGACTCGGATCATAGCCACTACACTGGCATGGCGTGGTACATTTAAAGGCGACCTCGCAAATGTGCTTTTGGAGACTATTGCGGATTGCCTTTCTAAGGACAAGGTCAGAACTCCATATGGGGGGCTAAGCTGCATCGTAAATTCATCCGGAACCGGCAAGTCTCGTATGGTGGACCAGCTTGGCACGGAAGTTATAACGGTGCCTATGTGTTTACGTCCGGGAATCAGAGGTTTTCCGTTTTGCTTTTGCTTTATAAATATGGCTTGTTTACAATCCGACCCCCCATAGGAATGCCTCCTCCTGATAGGAAACTGCGTGGCTGGCTTGTTTCTCCGATAGACGATAGGACTACTGTCCAGAACATGCTATATGGATTCGCATGTTCTCTCTTAGTGGTCACTCTCAGGAAACTGAAGACCATTGTGTCAGAGAAACAAGGTGATTATCTTCTGACTGTTGACCGGATTACTTACCAATGGTGTTGCAGATATAGCCCAGTTACCAAGTCTTGATTCGACATCTGCTCAACAATCGTCAAAGGAAAAGCCGAAGGACTACGTGTCATTGGTCATGGATCGCCATAGGAGGTTGGCAGCTGCCTTCCGCGAGTGTATGACTGCAGGACAATCATTTCATGCATCGAATTCCTATCGAGAAACTTTCTATGATGAAGTAGTTAAGCTGGCCGAGAAGGTGAGTTTCCTGTCCTTCACCGTTTTGGTGAAAATGACGGTTTCCTCGAGTTTGCGGAAAACAGCGCACAGGTTAGGAGCGAAAATGAACTTGAATATGACCAGTATGTTTCGGGAGGGGAGGGCCTACACCAGGCAGGCGAAAGCCTCTGTCGCTTCATAGATGAACACAAGGTTCTGGAACCGGATGAAGGCCCCCGACGGCCTCTGGTTGTCCTTGCTTTCGACGAGGCACATATCCTCACTAGTAATCCACCAGACCAAAATGACTGGAACTTGTTCTCGGAGTTGGGTCGAATTCTAGGACAAATCCAAGATCTCCCAATATTTTCACTCTTTCTTTCAACAGCCGGGTGCTTCAAGATTCTTTCTGATTCTTCGGCTTGGGCCAGAGAGCCTGACAACTGTTCCCTGAACCTGATTTCTGAAATCAGTTTTGACGACATTGCGTACCCGGCATTGGAGGGTACGGTCAAGATAGACAGAGTGGTAGGAATTGATTGGATTTCCCATCTTGGTCGCCCATTGTATGTCCACCCCCAGTCATCCCTTTAGAGAGCCACTTGCTTACCACTGTGAGTAGATTCGGGTCTTACTGGGACAAGCTGCCACGGCAACTTAAACATGGGTCATTGATTATGGATTACGCAATGCAGAAACTGCTGAACGGTCCAAATGAGCTGAGAGATAGCAACCCGGCCGGTACCTTGGCCTGCCTCTCTGTACGTTTTGCACTGGAGTTCAACATGGATGGTTCGGCTCGCGATGTCAGCTATGTTCAGGTTGAAAAGCATATGCGACTCTGCATCGCGGCGACTGCTGGATTTGAGAAATTGATCACCATTCCTGGGTCTGAACCACTGCTGGCTGAGGCTGCCTATCTACTCCTGAAGGACACGCGGAGGAATGCGGTGCGCCATCTGGCAAACCATTTGGATTTGAACTGCATTGACCGTGGGCGGCGTGGTGAACTGGTTGCAACCCTGTTGATCATGCAAACATATGATGCAGCACGCGCAATTAGTGGTAGAAGATGGGTGTCTGTGGTCAACTTCATGGAGGCCTTACTTCCGGCATCAAACTATGAAATGCTTCTCCAATCTGGGCCCACATCTTGGCCGATGGAGGGTGGGTCCATGAAACAGGACAGCACATTCCGGGCAATATTTGAGGACTATGGCATGTGGTTTAACCATGTCATCAAGATTGAGAGAAAGGAGCTGATCTCAATCGACCATCTGTGGAAATATGTTATGCGTGGGGCGATGATATTGTGTGCGACTAATCAAGAAGGCATTGATATTGTTTTGCCCATTTGTCACACAACGCAAAATCTGGGCCCTGATTCTGTGACAGCTGTAGTCATCCAGGTAAAGAATGCATGGGATTACAAGGCAACCCTCAAACCATCATCATTTGATGCAATGGATTTTATGGTCAAATCGGCCATATTCTCCAAGCTTCGACTCTCTGACTCTGACTCCGAGTCAACTCTGGAGCTGAAGACCACAGAGCCAGCAGAGCCCAAGAAGAAGAAAAGGAAGGTGGACCTGAGACCGAGGGAAGTGGTTCCAGACCTGGAGGTGGTTCCAAAGCCGGTTATCCGAGTGGTATTTGCCTTGGCTTCTCCAGAGCCTGCTGTAATCTTCAAGGAACAACCTGAGGCCAAGCATCCTTTTGATGGGTTTACTACCTTTGATATCTGGCTTGCAGGCCTCTCACATGAAACCTTCAGGCAGATTCAAGAAGTAGATTTAGAATCATACAAAATACTTCTAGAACGCTCACTCATGCCTCATGATGCATTCAAATTGAAGGATGAGCCAAATGTAGGTGAGAAGGCAAGGAAAGGCAAAGGGGCCTGCAGGCAGAGGATGGTGCCACTAGCCCACTTAGGATGTAGTCATCATGCCATCCACCTCCCAGGCCCAAAGAACCAGGAGAGGGGTCTGGAATACATCTAGCATCCCCAGTTGATTGATTTTTCAATGGTAACTATTTCATGAATCCGAGTTTTTTAGCAATTTGATTGTAAGGTTGGTGTAGGTGTTGGAATATCAACAATCGGTTCCAATGATGGAGTGGTGAGGACAGGGTTGATTGTTGGTGGCGGAAGTGAGGTTTGGGGGTTGAACTTTACACCCCCATTTTTCTTCTTTATGCAATGGGCTTGCCACTGGCATAGTTTGCATATAAGAAGGGAGTTTTTTGGACTCCCTCTCCCTCAGATCTCTAACACAAGTCTGAGGTGAGATAGATTTTATTGTTCTTTACAAACATGTCTAACTGTTGGTGCAGATACTTATGTGCCATAGGTACATATGAATTCAGATCTCTAACATGAGTCTGAGATACTTATGCACCATAGCTGTTAGACACTGGTCGGGGTCGGCACCGAAGGTCACTGATGCGGGCCGCTATTGGCTGCGATGGCTGCGATGCCTCAAACAAGGCCCAAGGGTAGGGCATTTGGCCTCAGCGACTCTAAAGGAGTGCTGTGCCCCCTAGCTGTCTCTTGGCCCTCATTTCAGACTCACTGGGGTTGCCTTGCTAGAGGTCGTGGTCAAATCGATATTAGAGCGAAGGTACAATAAAGTATCATACAGGATATATATAGGAGGAAAGAATGAATGGAAGGGACCCGGGCCGAAGGCCGAAGGGTCCGGAAGCAAACAAGAATAAGGAGCGGGGTTGGCCGCATAGCGGCTGGCAATGACCGAGGGTCAAAACAAACAATAACAGATAAATAAAGGAAGGAGCATAGGGCCGCGATAGTGGCAATGGTATCATAGCGGCGCTGGACTTGGAGTTGGGCTGGAGTCAGGCGCAGGAATGGTAGTGGCCCTGTAGGGGCCAAGTGGGTGGGGTAGAGGAGTCGGTGATGGGCACAGTGCTGGAGGCGGACTCAGGGCAGGAAGGTTGGTGTGGCTGTGGGGGAGTCAGCCAGGTGCAGGGGAGCCTAGGGGAAAGGGGGGAGTGAGCAGGGAGTCATGGAGGATAGGGCTGAGGTCAGGGCTTGCGCTTGTGCTCGCATAGCGGGAATGGGCTTGGGTGGCATCGGGTCGGGCGGCTATCGGGCCGGAATGCACGGCCATGACAATAGCCTTATATTTACTTCAGTCCTCAGGTCAGTCAATATCTAGGTTATTGTCAGGAATGCATATCTGGAAGGTCCACAAGGGCATGTGAAGTCACCTGGGCTCATAAGGTTGGAGGGGTGGGACTTTAGCTTCAGTGACTCAGTGTCAGGGGACGATCCCTGGGTCCCCATGACCCCTCTCTATGGCCCACAGCCTAGCCTGTAACACAGCCCATCTCAGGGCATAACACTACTGTGGGTAAGAAAGTGGATAGTGTCAGGGGATGACTCCTGGGTCCCCATGACCCTCCCCTATGGTCCACAACCTCTGGTGTAACCAGCCCTATCCAGGGCACAACCTACTGTGGGTAAGGAGATGAGCAGGAAGCTAACTTCTCATCTTCCCACAGTGGCCACCATATCAGGAAAACTTCCGGGGATACCTGGAAGTCACATGAGGGCAGGATCCAGGGCCGGATCATGCGGCATGCAGCACAGGAAGTGCACACGGGAAGTGTAGCGGGTCCAGATGTGGTGTAAGGGATTAACCTTACTTCACTATAATTCCCATTATAGTGATGCTGTTCTTTCTTTATTTATTTGTGCTGAGATATGTAAATTACATATATATACCTCAGAGTAGTTGTAAAGGCCTGGTAGCCTTTTACCTCTACTCCATTGAATATACAGCACATTAAAGCTTATGTTTAGATGGACCTACTGAGGCCTGAGGCAAACGGGGGAATGGAACGTTACCGTCCCCAAAATAGTAAGATAACCTTTCACTTTTTTAAGCTCGTTTCCTTTTACAATCTCAGCACCGCAATTGGTGACAGAACCCTACTGTATCCCACATGCGTTGTCTACCCTGACAATGCACATCATTGATCATGCACGTGTTGTCTAGCCTGACAACGCGCATTTGTGCCTAGTTCTCATGCACAAATTGTGCATGCACCATTCCTAGATGCACACTCAACTATGCCTCAGAGTAGAGGCAAACCCTCCCAATCTCAGGATCTGGGAAGCCACCACGACACCGGTGCCAGAACTCCATTTGGCAACCGACACGTCATTGTCCCTGACGATGCACACATTCAATCAAGGTTCACACCGGAACCTTTGATCTTACTTCCTGATGCTCACAACCAGGAAGCTCCAGACTCGCACCCACATGGCTGGCCCTTCCTCCAGTCCCATGGTGGGAATTGACACCACTCCATCTGGAAGTGGTGATTTGGGCCCGCAAGGGCCCAGCAACGCATCATATGTGTTGTACCATCTCAGGAGATGCTGAACCTGTTGCAGCATCTTGGTGTCTGTCCTACTGCCACCCTCGCATTCACCATCACAGGCCCGCTCTCCCTATTTCAAGAGTGCATGAGTATTATGTGAATGCATCAACAAAGTTAGAACTGCGGACAAAAATGCGAGTTGACCCACCCATGGCCACTCAGGCCCGACTTCCCTCCCCACTCACTTGCACACTGGAGAGGCATGCTGAGACTTCCCTTCTGCCCAGTTTGGGATGGAATAACCCTTCCTCTAACACTGTAGAGTTGAACACACCGAGTTGCCTGGCGCTTCGCTGTGTAAAGTCCTCAGCAATTCTCCTCCCCCAGTGGGAGCCAAATGTTGATCTAGCGTCGTACTGGAGGCCCAAACAACTGGTTTACCATTGGTTTTAGATGGAATTGGCAGCGCTTCAGCTGCTGCCAAGTGCCAGCTCATAGAGCTGCCCAGCGCTTCGGCAATTCCTGGGTTTGACAACCCAGCAGCACCTACTCCTTCCACTCTGCAGGAAGTCGAATCCAAACCACCTCCTTGGCCCTCTGCAGGCCAAGAGGGATGCTTTCCTGGCGCTGTTAAATGCCAGGTCACCAAGATGCGCGCGATATTAGAACACCAACTTTGTTTACATCGGGAAGTTGTGTGGCAGTTATTCGTAGCGGTTATTCTGGGGCGCTATGAGGCATTGGGGGCGTTTTGCCCTTCTTATTCAACTTAAAACTCCCTTTGTATGATGATGTTGCCACTCAGGAATGTCACGTATATAAGGGAGGAATTTCTTAGACTTTCTCCCTCAGAACTCTTATTCGAGTCTGAGGTGAGAACTATTTTATCTTATGACTCATGTATAATCCTTGTCGCAGTTTAACACGACATAGGTACTTACAATATAGAACTCTTATTCGAGTCTGAGTCTAACGCGACATAGTCACTATTCTAATGCGATGCTGTTCTACATCGCGATTTTGGTGATTCATTATACTCTCCCCCTACTCATGAGAGGGAGCATGGATTTGAAGGGCCTCAGAGGCCCTCTTCACACCAAGAGGAGCGTTTTCCTGGCGCTTTTGAGTGCCAGGTCACCAGGATGCTCCGGACCATGGACCTGGTGATTCATTGTTTTCTACCCCTTTGTCAGGGCACACACCCTGACTAGCCCGGACCCGGACCCGCGTCCGGACCCGCTTCCACCCGCTGTGCTTCCTGCATGCCTGCACGCTCCGCACGCCGCATGCTCCGGGCCCGGTTCCTACTCCTTCATGTGACTTCCGGGTATCCCCGGAAGTTTTCCTGATATGGTGGCCACTGTGGGAAGATGAGAAGTTAGCTTCCTTCTCATCTTCTTACCCACAGTAGGCAAGTGTACCTTACCTACTGTTTATCTATTCATCTTCTTACCCACAGTAGATTGTGCCCTGGATAGGGCTGGCCAGACCTGAGGCTGTGGGCCATAGGGGAGGGTCATGGGGACCCGGGAGTCGTCCCCTGACACCCTTCCATGGAAGGGAGGCCAACCCTTTCCAAGGAAAGGGTTCTCATCTATCGTTCACTACATAGTGAACGATCTGTTCTACTCACAGACACTCCACTTCTAGGAAAGTCTGTGTGTTCCTGGCATTATTGGGTGCCGGGTCCCCAAGATGCGCAGTGCTTCATTGTACCGTGCTCATTTCCTTATTGCCTTTCTGTCAGGGACAGCTCCAAAAGCGGCGAGGTCCTGGCGTGCAGGACTCGGTGGGATGAGTAGCAGCTGTGCGTAGCGGCGATCTCGTCGTGGGGTGAGCGTCCCCGACCACTTAGTCTGAAGTGGGAATGTGAGTTATTATTAAAAGGGAAGGCTACACTACTTGCCTGAAGTGGGAATGTGAGAAGAAGGCTACTTCTTTGGTTCCCACTCCAGCTGTTATTATATACATGCGGGATCGGTCATGTGGGGCACGCCACGTCACCCTTGCACACAGCCACAGCTCTCCGGGTGGCTCCGCGGGAGATCCCGAGAGGGCCCGCTGTGGGTGTGGGGTAAGTGCGGCGGCGATGACGGCGATATAGGAACAGTGAGATACAAGAGGGGAAATGGGCGTGCGCACCGGTGATACATTGAGCAGCAGGAAAGGTGGTCCATGTGAGAAAGAAAGAAAGAAAGAAAGAAAGAAAGAAAGAAAGGGGAAAGGAGAAAGGAAGAGGGAGAAGCGGTGCGGAGTGGGGGAGCGGAGCGAGGGTCGGGCGGGGCGTGCCCTGACACTTTCCATCTGGAAGGCTGGCCCTTTCTGAGGAAAGGGCTGCTCTCTATTGTTCACTTCATAGTGAACAAGCTGTCCCACCGACGGACAGGCCGCCCCCAGTGAAAATCTGTGTCTGAATGATCAGACACACTCATTCCTGCCCAGTTCATGGGCAGCACTTCCATTCTGTCACTCATATGGACAGAATGACCTCTCTACTCCCCTAGATGACTACAGTGCCCCAAAAAACCGTTGCAATGTTTTGCACTTTTCACTTCACAAGCTTATTGCACCCTGGGAAGGGATCCTAAAATTGCATAAAAATATGAAAATAATGCGCTAGTAGCTCATTAATAGCTCCACCAATTCTCTAATAAATGTGTCCATTTTTGGTAAAGTTATTCACTTTACAAAGGACCCATGTCATTGCAACGGTTTTTTGGTGTGCATTTTGGAGAAAGGAAAATCACATTTAGTATGACTACCTTTTGCCCTAAGTAGTGCCTCAATCCTCCTAGGCATACTCTCGATTAAATCCTGGCAGACACTTGGTCCTATCCTCTCCCACTCCTCCTGAAACTTATCCCACAGCTCATGAACACTACTTGGAGGTTCTCCATACGCCCCAAGCTTCCTCTTTACATGGTTCCATGAATATTTGATTGGATTAAGGTCTGGGGACTGGGAGGGCCACTCCATGACCCTGATACCATGGTTATTGAACCAGCTATGGGCCCTTTTGCTGGTGTGTTTTGGGTCATCATCCTGTTGGAAGAGGATGTGGGCTGGGTTTTTGTCATAATATGAGGGGGTTTGCTGGAAGTCCTCTTCCAGGATTTGGCAGTAGAGCTCTTCATCTATCTTTCTATCAATCTTGCATGTCATTCCAACTCCATCTGATGTCATACATCCTCAAACCATGACAAAACCACCACCAAACCTTTTTGTGCCTTGCACCAGCCTGTCAGTAAGAGGTTCATCCCCCCATTTCCACACCCATTTCCTCCCATCTGAGCCCAGGCAATTCACCTTAGTCTCACCAGACCACACCACTCTCTTCCAATCCTCCAGAGTCCACTCTTTGTGGCTGATTGCAAAGTCCATTCTCTCCATGGTATGATGTCTGCTGAGCATAGGCTGCTTCTTCTTCACCACTGCTCTCCAACCAGCCTCCTTTAGTTGCAGACGAACAGCCTCAGTTGAGAGGCTGGTGCTGGTGACGTTTTGAAGAATTTGGGTGACTTGTGCAGCATTGTTGGCTTTACCAGAGTTGATAAGATGCATTGCATGATGGATATTGGTGTCTGACAGTTTAGATGGGCAACCACCACTGGGCTTAGGAGTGTCAGTACAATGTTTAGACCAAATATGGGTAACAGTGGAATGGTGGACAGCAGTAATTGATGAGATCTGGTGAGCACTGTGGCCAGAAACAATGAGAGAAAGCACTTGGTCAATTTTCAAAGCAACCAATTGACACATTCTAGAATTGGGGATTACAGCTTAAAATCCATGTGTATTTATGCTCCAGCAATGTTTATTTGTTTACTAGTGTGTATTCTAAACAATATCACATGACCTATCAGATGATATTTCCAGTTTTAGTCCATTCTGGCAGCACACCAAAAAACTGTTGCAATGACATGGGTCCCTTGTGAATTGGATAACTTTACCAAAAATGGACATATTTCTTATGTAATTGGTAGAGTTATGGACAAGATACTAACACATGTTTCACATATTTATTTAAAAATTTAGAACCCTTTCCCATTGCTTAATAAGCCCTTGAAGTCAAAGGTGCAAAACATTGCAACAGTTTTTTGGGGCACTGTATCTAGGGAGGAGCAGGTCGCTGCTCGGACCTCTGGCCCACATTCAAGTGTGGCAGAAATTTTATTTTATTTTATTTGACCTAGATTCCTAGGTTAAATTTTCAACTACTCCCCCAGACAACTGTCTAGGGAGGAGAAACAAACCTGTGCCACTCTTTAGTGGTTATCTTTGTGGGTCAGCATTGCGCTGACTCATATCAAACTAATATTTTACTCCCAGACAACACTCTAGGGAGGAGCAGCCTCAGTGACCTTTGGTGAGTTAGTTGTGTCACCGGAGTATCAACCTTCAGGTGTGGAATCACTGGCCATCACCAGGGCATTGTCATATCCGTACATACTTGATCCTGAACCAACTCCCAGACCTCCATCTTCACCACCTCCGGAGTCCTACCCTACTGCTGTCCGTTCCGATATTCGCCTTCGGTCCTGACACCACACCTCCTCTCACCCCTTTTGCCACCTCCACTTCTCCATCCTTCCCCTGCCCTATCTCCATCCGCTCCGATACTCACCTCGGACTGAACACCACTCCTCTCACCACCCTCCTCCTCTTCCTCCTCACAACACCTCCACCCTTCCATCACTCTCCTACCCTTCTCCTGTTCGCTCCAAGACTCCATCATAGTTCCTACCTCGGACTTTGACTCCACCTTGGCTTTAGTCCATTGCATTGGTGACCTCATACTACGTTGTAATGGGTCTATCGCCTAGACTCGAGACAGAGAGAAGGGGGAGGGTGGTAGTGTGCGTGGGTGTGGTTCGTGGGCCGGGTTTTGGTCCTGGGGTGCTACTGAGTCTGCAAAAACCTCAAACAAACACTCACCTACGTCTCTCTTGGACGTCAAGGCTGAGTATTATGATGTGAGGGGTCTTAGACGTGAGCAACTAGCTCAGAGGGGGCGTTAGGGTCGTGGATGGCGTCTTTGCCACTTGGATGCAACTTCTGCTTGTCCCTTCACAGGTCTATTCAATACTAACTTGTTATGTACAAGCTGTTATCTATGTTATATGAGTTGGAAATGAAATGAATGGACTGGAGGAATGTAAACGGGCCATTAGGCAACCGTAAATGATGAATATCCAATTGGGAACAAAGAAACAATAAAAGAAATATGAATGAATGGGGAATATATGATAACGGGTCCGAAATGGAAATTGTGAAAATTAACTCCGCAACAGTTCGCCACAGCGCCCGCCTATCCTCCCGTCAGCAACCTCCTCGTCTCCAGCTTTCCAACGAACCCTTATTTGTCCCATTTGGTGCAGTAGTTCTTGAGATGTGGCCATTGACAGGTGCTGTCAAGACCACATGAGACCCTACTCTCAGGGCACACACCCTGACTAGCCCGGACCCAGACCCGCGTCCGGACCCGCTTCCACCCGCTGCGCTTCCTGCATGCGTGCACGCTCCGTGCGCCGCATGCTCCGGGCCCGGTTCCTACTCCTTCATGTGACTTCCGGGTATCCCCGGAAGTTTTCCTGATATGGTGGCCACTGTGGGAAGATGAGAAGTTAGCTTCCTTCTCATCTTCTTACCCACAGTAGGCAAGTTGTATCTTACTTGCCTTTATCTATTCCATCTCCTTACCCACAGTAGGATTGTGCCCTGGATAGGGCTGGCCAGACCAGAGGCTGTGGACCATAGGGGAGGGTCATGGGGACCCAGGAGTCGTCTGTCATATCCATACAATCCCGACCTCCGCTCCGGGCTCCCGGAACTCCGAACCTGACTTCCGGAGCCCTACTTCCCTTCCGTCACCTTCTCCTTGCCGACTCCCAAAAGGTTATCCCACCTCCGGCTCGGACACCACCTTCGGTCCGACTCCGGAACATTCCGGGTCCGACCCCAACCTCGACACCTTCCAGACGAGTACACAACACCTATGTCCCTGACTCCGGACCTCCACTCCGGAATCCTGTTGGCATCTCTGTCTCCGGAACCTCCGGTCTTAGCTCTGACCTCGGACTTTGACCCCACCTCCGCTTATACCCATTGTATTGGTTAGCTCATTCCATTTAATTACCTTTGCCAATATTCCGGAGTTTAACCTCCGAGTTCGGACTTTCCGGACTTACTCCGGACCTTGCAACTATTGCATTGTCCATTTCAATTCCGCTATTCTCCCTCATTCCTATTTGGGCTGCTGCTTCCTTTCTATTCAGTCAGCTAGCCATTCCCGACTCCCATCCTCCTTCCTTCCTTCTTGGGCCTTGGCCCTTCATTCCTCCTTTGGGAAACACCATTGAGTCAAACACTTGACCCTCGGTGTTGCTCCTCTTTCCATCTCCCTTTGTCTCCTTTTGTCCTACCCTTGTCCCTTTTGATTCCGGACCCCTCCTTATATACAATGTACCTAGTAACTTGTAACCTCAGTCCGAAATCGACTTGAATTCCCCCAAGAGACTTTCCCTCTGCTAGATCCGAAATTAGGGACCCCTAGGACAACCAGCAATGGCACAGCGCTCCGCATGAGTCGCTGAGGCCAAGGTCCTTCCATGATAAGTCTCCGATTCCATTCCGGAGTCATCCGAATCCCCACGTTCTAACATCGTCCCCTGACACCTACACCATGCTGAACCATCCGAGTATGGGGTTTCCATTCTGGGAAATGTTCCGTGGGTAAAGGAGGAAGGTATAGCATCACCAACGGGTGGAAAAACGGCTGGGTTTTATGTGTGGGTATGGAGGTCTGGAGAGGGGGTGAAATTGGCGGCATGGTTGGGCATGGGAATTTTGCTTGGGGTTGTCGGGAATGATGGGGAAAATAAGGAAAAATAAGGAAAGAGTTTATGGAGTGTTGGATAGTGATAGAATGAGCATCGGGAGTGTCAGAGGGTATGTGGTGTATGTTGGTGGTCAAATTCCGCAGAATCCGACTTTTTGCGGTGCACGGAGTTGTCCCCACAACAACGTAAACAACATTGCCAATATTCCTCGGACTTTCAACCCCGCCTCCATAACCTCCGTAAGCTCCGCAACCTCCGAGCTCCATGGATCATCTTCGGCACTTTCGCCGCTTGTAATGTATCTTTCGTGTGTTCCCCTCATCCCTATTTGGACTGCTGCTTCTTCCCATTCTAGCCAGTTAGTCATCATCCCCACTTCCCCTCTGGGCTTTGCCCCCCTTACCTCCTTTCGGATGTACCACAGGTTCTGCCCTATGACCTTTGGTACCACTCTGCTTCTGTCATCCCTTTGTTCCCGTTTGGATGCCTTCGTTCCGATTCGGACCCCCTTTGTTTCCTTGTGCTTTCGCCCTCTCCATTATATATATCGGCGCTTGTACATACTCGTTTGAGGCCTTTAGTCTAAAATCGACCTGAAATGCCCCCTAGAGACTTCCTGCTTGCCACCTATGAAATTAAGGACCAAATGGACAAACAGCAATGGCACAATGCTCCGCTTGAGTCGCTGAGGCCAAGGTCCCTCCTTGCTAAGTCTCTGGTTCCCCTCCAGAATCGTCCGCCCTCGCCCAGTTCTAACAGGCATTGACCTTTGGTGAGTTACTTCTGTTGTAATGGGTCTATTGCCTAGACTCGAGACAGAGAGAAGGGGGAGGGTGGTAGTGTGCATGGGTGTGGTTTGTGGAGCCGGGTTTTGGTCCTGGGGTGCTACCGAGTCTGCAAAAACCTCAAACAAACACTCACCTACGTCTCTCTTGGACGTCAAGGCTGAGTATTATGGCAAGAGGGGTCTTAGACGTGAGAAACAATCTCAAGGGGGGCGTTAGGGTCGTGGATGGCGTCTTTGCCACTTGGATGTAACTTCTGCTTGTCCCTTCATGGGTCTATTCAATACTAACTTGTTATGTACAAGCTGTTATCTATTTTATATGGATTGAAAATGGAATGAATGGACTGGGGGAATGTAAATGGGCCGTTAGGCAACCGGAAATGATGAATATCCAATTGGGAACAAAGAAACAATAAAAGAAATATGAATGAATGGGGAATATATGATAACGGGTCCGAAATGGAAATTGCGAAGGTTAACTCCGCAACACTTCGCCGCAGCGCCCGCCTATCCTCCCGTTGCAAGAGGGCTAGCGGCTCTCTATGCCGACTAAGCTCGTGGGGCCAAACTCTCCTAAAACTTCACTTTCTTTCTAGACTTTGCTCGACTCTCAATCCTTAACTCCGTGGTGAGTTCTCCGGGATTTCCACAAGGTCCGGGCTCAACAAATCCACTACCCACTTGTTGCAGGCTAGATTGTTGCCCTTATTCCTACTGTTGGAATTCCACACACTCACACCCTCTCTAGTGCGTCCTAGCACCTTAGAGAATTTGGGGGAGGGGAGAACTTCTATTCCAGAATCCGGTATGTACAGGATATAAGGAACAATTATTTTTAGAATAATTGATGGGAAATATTGGTACCATATGGCACCTGCATACCTTATTAGGTGAAGTAATAAAAAAAGGTAACAGTATCAATAAAAGAATATTGATCAATAACTAAAATGATGCAAAAATATGAAAATATAAGAAAATATACGATATCTCAACGGATTTACGGAATTATGAGCCGAAATTGGAAATGTAGCCGGAAATAACTCTCACACAGCCGATAAACATTTTTACCAATTTATTAGACGCCGTGGGAATGAGTGAGGCTGGAATTCTGGGTTGCCGCTTGAGATTCCCACGCCCGCACATGCCCGTGCCTAACTTGCCCAACATAGAACTCCGTCAAATCTCCACCGATTAGGACGTTCTTGGTATCGTCGGAATCGTGCGAATTAGCACTATTTTTAGATACCAATTTCGTATCGAGTTGTCGCATGGATGGAAGGGGTTTTCTGAATGGTGGAAGCGGGTATCTGAGCTGGCTCTGTGCATGGGCGATTATCCCACCTACACCGTCAGCAACCTCCTCGTCTCCAGCTTTCCAACAAGCCCTTATTCATCCCAATTGGTGCAGTACTTGAGATGTGGCCATTGACAGGTGCTGTCAAGACCATGTGAGGCTATACACCGTGCTGAGCCATCCGAATATGGGGTTGCCATTCTGGGAAGTGCTCCGGGGGTAAAGGAGGAAGGTATAGCATCACCAACGGGTAGAAAAATGGCTGGGTTGTATGTGTGGTTATGGAGATCTGGAGAGGGGGTGAAATTAGCGGCGTGGTTGGGCGTGGGAATTTGGCTTGGGGCTGTCGGGAATGATGGGGAAAATAAGGAAAAATAAGGAGTGAGTGTATGGAGTGTTGGATAGTGATAGAATGAGTATCGGGAGCGTCAGCGGATATGTACTGTGTGTTGGTGACCAAATTCCGCAGAATCCGACTTTTTGCGGTACACGGAGTTGTCCCCACAACACTGTCACTGGAACATCAACCTTCGGGTTGACTGCTTCATCTCTTGCTGGGTAGAACCCATGATGCCGCAAACTTGTGGGCATTATAAACTCAACTGCACAGTATGTGCTCAACCCTGCAGCAGACCAATTCAGGTGTCACTGCCCTTTCTCATCAACAACAATGCTGTTGTTGGTTCTGTTCCTTTACTCTAGCTTGTCATATTGACACTTGCTACTTCATCGTCGACAACACTGTCGTCGAGATCTGGGTGCATATGTTCCAGGAGAAATTCTAAGTGGGCTTTGCCTACAAACTACTATTATAGCCTCCTGCAATGAGTGTGCCCCCACTTGCATACATTCTTTGTATGTAGAGTGTTATATTTCTTTAATATGCTTGCTTTCCCTTTCATATGCTTGTACCCTGTCTGCGATTCAATATCGCAAGGGAGGAGGATGTAAGGGATTAACCTTAGCATGAGCGCGAGCCCCAACCCTCATCCCTATCCTCCTTGAGGACTCCCTGCTCACCCCCCACTTGTCCCTAGGCTCCCCTGCACTTGGCCAACTCCCCCACAGCCACACTGACCTCCCTGCCCTGAGTCCGCCTCTGGCACCATGCCTAGCATGACTCCGCAACATCACCTACTCCACCCACTTGGCCCTCACCAGGCCGCTACCATTCCTGTGCCTGACTCTGGCCCAACTCTGAGTCCAGCGCCAATACCATTGTCATTGCCGCTATCACGGCCCTACACCCCTTCATTTATTTATCTGTTATTGTTTGTTTTGACCCTCAGTCATTGCCGGCTGCTGTGCAGCCAACCCCGCTCTTTGTGCCCTTTTGCTTCCGGACCCTTCGGCCTTCAGCCCAGGTCCGCTTCTATTCATTTCCTCTTCCTATATATATCCTGTATGATACATTATAGTACTTTAGCTCTGATATCGATTTGACCACAACTCCCCAAGTCCTGACCCCAGCAAGGCAACTCCAGTAAGTCTGAAATGAGGGCCAAGAGACAGCTAGGGGGCACAGCGCCCCTTTAGAGTCGCTGAGGCCAAATGCCCTACCCTCAGGCCTTGTTCACAGCATCACAGCCATCGCGGCCTATTGCAGCCTGCAACGGCAACCTTCGGCACCGACCCTGGACCAGTGTCTAACAGGTGGAGTGCACATGTGGGTCCGGATGCGGGTCCAGGTCCGGGCCAGTCAGGGTGTGTTCCCTGACACGCTTGCAGATGTTGGAGCTGTCTGGATGTAAGGTTGGTGTAGGTGCCAACCTTGTATCTCCTCACTCCTCAAGTCCGTCAAAGATATTGTTGGAGGAACCGTGTGCTATGGGAGGCCGGACGAGTTTTTGTACAGCCACATTCACACATCCGAGCGATGAAGGAGCGGAGCTGGATCACCTTATGTAACCAGTTTCCTATGTCCAATAACGATATTAGAGTTTGTGCTGATTTGTGTACTGACCGTGTTTTGGTTGCCAAATATATGATTGTTCACTGTCTAAACAACAATAAACACCCCCCAACGATCTCACCTGACGTATAGATCGTCTACGGATAAAATTCTATATTGACTTTACTATGATTTCTAGTCAATATTACACCTATATTTACCACTTTTCAGTAGGATGTGATTTTCCTGATAATTTACTGAAGGAAAACTGCTAATAGAATAATTCCGCAATAAATGTTACTCAATACAGGAGTGACCAAACTGCTCTTTCTATCGCTTAGAGTGCATGCTAGTTATCTAGCAGGTTCAGGATCGCTCACTTTTCTCCTGTGGTGTGATAACCAAAAATTGCTGAGAGATTATTCAATTAAGAAGTCCCTCCACCAAATTCTCACTAATTCTCACTATGACACTTTTGTTCAGCTGTGTCTAACTGACCCTAACTCACGCTTAGAGTGACGTGTTAGTTTTATATTAGCTAACAACTAATATTTGCTTTTATCTTTTGGAGCAAACGAACCAACCACTGGTGAGGAGAATTAAACTTTTATTTCTACCTGAGGTTTGAGAGGGGGCAGAAGCGGCGGCCTTTTATGCTTTTCAGAGGCCTCTCTACTCCCATGCCTCGCACTAGTTACATGTGCTACATTTGTATTATAGATAGTTCTAGAATGATATAGGGGCTTGGGCTGTGTAAGCTTAATAATGGACTTAGGACATGACTCAGCAATAAGTAATTCATTTCTTTGTCTTTTGGGCCGATCTCAGCGGGATCTTGTAGCGCTGAAGCTATGCTCTACACCGCCTTAATTACGAACGGTTATCTTTAGAAATGACTTGGCTATAAAGGAACTTTCTAGACTGTTCTCTAATTGACCCCTTTTTGTGAAGCCGCATCATTACTAATGTTCTAGAGCCTTCCCAATTAATTAACTGATCCGCGGACTTCTGAATCACTTCATGCTTATGATCCGAGATCCAGATCATCAATCATTCCTTTGTTCCGATTTATTTGAGCTTAAAATCAAAAAGTTTTGATGAATCATGGGAAAATATACAAGATCTGGTTTTTTAGCATTTTCTCCTCTTCTGATGCGATCAAAAACTGTCCGCCCGCGCCGGGGAATACTCTATCATATGGTATTCGGTCCGCCAGACTTCCGGGCGCCAATATATTTCCCTTGAGTCACATTACTTTTTGTAAGAATTAGCAAATAAATATATATGAATTATAAGGTGTTTCGCCGTTTGAGCGATATCTCCGTCAGTTTTGAAGCTTTTAGAATGAAACAAAATCGTGGATAAAGTTAAGAAACAGTCCTTTCAGATGGTAAAAAGATTACAGTCAAAAGTTTACTGGTTCCCGAGATATTCACATTTCTTTCCCAATGTTCCTTCTTATTCTGCCGTCTATGTGCTATTTTCTTGTTGTAGGGATATATTCTTTGAATATTACACCTATGCCAAGTTCTAGGCATGATTGTAGTAGATTAAATCTCATACTACATGGGTGTAGATAATTTATAATGATCTAATGTCTGTCCAGTCTCATAAAGATCATGAGATCTGTTAAACGTCTGAACTTGTCACCTGTTCGTTGACTATTCTGATAGATCATTGTTTTATTCTTTGAATATTATTTCTCCTACAGCGAGGAACTCGCCCGGACAGCCACATTCCTGTGGTAGCATGACTACTTGGTCACAACACCTTTTCTTCTTACTTATTTTGGTCACTTCGGACTTATCTGCAAAGTCCACAAACTATATTCAATCTTTTGAATTAGTTTCCCTTTTCCTCAGTTCTCGCGCATATAGTGAGACTGAGGTTAGTTATCTTTCTTTCTTTCTTATATCTTATAACTCATTGTATATTACCTTATAGCTTTACTACTAGGTAATATAACAGTTCTCGTGCATATAGTGAGACTGAGCTTTACTACTAGAGCAAGCGGTTATTCCATTAGATATAAGCTTGAATAGAGCTATATTTCAACAAGGTAGAGGAAAGGAGTATAACTCCATTCATCATACCCTGCATCATTTATATATGTAATTACATGTGTTGTATGTTATTTATAGCAGGGCATTCCTTACACTGGAGGCATCAGTAATATATTGAAATGGGAGGGTAATGACCATTGGGGGAGTTGGAGGAGATTACAGGATTTTGTCAGGGCACAGCCCTCGACCCCACACACCCTCAGACACCCTTTCCCCCTCCTAACCACCCTTCCCCCATTTTCCCCCATTTTTCCCCCACTGTTCCACAATGGTACTGGTACGCAAACCTGTGGGAACGTTCTGGGCAAGCGACTCGCCCAGAAACCAGCACAGCCACAACCGTGGGAACGTTCTGGGCGAGCAGCTCACCCAGAATCTTCCCACGGTACCTAATATGGAAACTCGGGAAAGACCCGACAACTGCACAGTTCCCAGGCTCCTTTTGTAGTGGCCTCACAGGGGGTTGAGAAGGTTACCCTTCTTCTCAACTCATTCCCTGTGAAGCCCAGGGTGAGTCCCCTCAGCGACTTTGAGGAATTAGTGGCTGGAGAAGACTCTCCAGTGCCACTCCCGGACCTCATTGCTACGCCCCCTCTGGACGAGGGTGTCATATCCATACATACTCAATCCCGAACCGACTCCTGGACCTCCATCTTCACCACCTCCGGAGTCCTACCCTACCGCTGTCCGTTCCGATATTCACCTTCGGTCCTGACACCACACCTGACACCACACCTCCTCTCACCCCTTTTGCCACCTCCACTTCTCCGTCCTTCCCCTGCCCTATCTCCGTCTGCTCCGATACTCACCTCGGACCGAACACCACTCCTCTTGCCACCCTCCTCCTACTCCTCCTCCCACTCCTCCTCCCACTCCTCCTCTTCCTCCTCACAACACCTCCACCCTTCCGTCACTCTCCTACCCTTCTCCCATCTGCTCCGACACTCACCTTCGGACCTGACACCTTTCCTCTCCTCCACTCCTCTCCCCCTTTCCTCTCTCCTCTCTCTTCCCTCTGGCCCTCTTCTGCCAACCTTCCACCAAGTTATGACCTTCCGCCGCTGTTCTGTACCTCGTACTTGGACACTGCTTGTACCTTCGCTCCAAGACTCTGTCATAGTTCCTACCTGGGACTTTGACTCCACCTCGGCTTTAGTCCATTGCATTGGTGACCTCATACTATGTAAACACCATTGCCAATATTCCTCGGACTTTCAACCCCGCCTCCGTAACCTCCATAAGCTCCATAACCCCCAAGCTCCACGGATCACCTTTGGCACTTTTGCCACTTGTAATGTATCTTTTGCGTTTTCCCCTCATCCCTATTTGGACTGCTGCTTCTTCCCATTCTAGCCAGTTAGTCATCATCCCCACTTTCCCTCGTCCTCCTGCCCCTCTGGGCTTCGCCCTCCTTACCTCCTTTCGGATGTACCACAGGTTCTGCCCTATGACCTTCGGTACCGCTCCACTTCTGTCATCCCTTTGTTCCTGTTTGGATGCCTTCATTCCGATTCGGACCCCCTTTGTTTCCTTGTGCTTTCGCCCTCTCCATTATATATATCGGCGCTTGTACATACTCGTTTGAGGCCTTTAGTCTAAAATCGACCTGAAATGCCCCCTAGAGACTTCCTGCTTGCTGCCTATGAAATTAAGGACCAAATGGACAAACAGCAATGGCACAGCGCTCCACTTGAGTCGCTGAGGCCAAGGTCCCTCCTTGCTAAGTCTCTGGTTCCCCTCCGGAATCATCCACCCTCGCCTCGTTGCTAACAGAGGGACGGACCCTGACAGATTTGGGGGCTCCAAGGTTGAGGATGGTGGAGCAGAGGAATTCTGGGATGGCTGGAGGTGATGGAATGTGGCAGGAGATGGATATGACAGATATGCTCACTGCAGCCATGGAACTGAGGGTCATGTGACAATGTGTAAGGGATTAACCTTACTTCACTATAATTCCGATTATAGTGATATCATTATGTTGCATCGCTATAATTCCCATTATAGTGATGCTATTATTTCTTTATTTATTTGTGCTGAGATATGTAATTTACATATATATACCTCGGAGTAGTTGTAAAGGCCTGGTAGCCTTTACCTCTACTCTGTTGAATATACAGCACATTAAAGCTTATGTTTAGATGGACCTACTGAGGCCTGAGGCGAACAGGGGAATGGAACATTACCGTCCCCAAAATAGTAAGCAACCTTTCACAATGCTATCACTCCTTGATTATTGCTGTTAAGCCTGAATGGACATGGGGCCTCAAAACCTAGTAGCATGGCTCAAGGGCAAGTAGTGTTAGGTGTCAGGGATGCGTCCGGGGTGGAGGGGGCCCGGATGTAACAGTGTAGGGAATGGATGTGTGGTGATGCGTGCTGTGCACGCTTTCTTTATTCATTGTTTATTACTCTTTATTTCTCGATGTAAACAATGTATATAAATTGCGGGGAAGGGTGAAACAGGTTTTCACTCTTCTCCTCCCCTGTCGAAATTACAGCTCTATACTGCCTAATTCCTGACAGCTTGAGGATAGCAGGAGTCAACACCAAGGTTGGAACCTCAACCGACCTTACAAACACCTGGCAGAAGGACCCTCTCAGGGGGCAAAGTGGGCGTGCATGCTGACGGGCCCAATGTGGGACTGCAGTCCCTGGCCACTTAGACTGAAGTGGAAAATGTGAGAAGAAGGTTACTTCTTCAGTTCCCACTTCAGGTACATTTATGTATGTACATGCGGCTTGGGTCACATGATGGGTGCCATGTCATCCTCAGAGAGAGCTGCAGCCATCCGGGTGTCCCCATGGGGGATCCCGAGAGCGTCTGCTGCAGGTGTGCATGCTAGGCATAGTGGGAAACTGTGTCTGAGCTGGGCGGGTTAACAGTACAATGATACAAAGGAAAGTGGTCCATGTAAATAGAAAGAATAAACAGAAAGGGAGAATGAAACAGAAGAGAGAGAGGAAAGAGAGAAAGAGAAGGAGGAGAAGGGGGAGGAAGGAGGAGGGAGAAGGATGGGTAGCAGGGGAGTGGGTGAGGTGGGCCCAGGTGGAGCTGGGTGGAGCCAGGTCAGGCGGGTGTGCCCTGACATTAGGGTAGCATGCTAGAGGTCTGTCAGGGGACATGCATGCTCGCACAGGTTGCTCCGATAACCTAGTTGTGATTAAAGCCAGGGGAAAGGAATGTCCCCATCTTAGAGTTGTTGGAGATCAACCTCAAAACATGTATTTACATATATTTGTGTCCAGGATCATTGTTGATCCCTGACATTGAGCCTGTAAGGAATGGGTGGTTCCTATTATCTTATTCTTGTTGTAACTGTGTATTTACATATGTGTGGGCCGGAGTTGAGTGAAGTTACTTTACTCTTCTCCTCACCCATGTTGAAATACCAAGTTCTGTATAACTTAGTTTTCAACTGCCTGGGGATTGAAGAGGCACCAAGGCTGGAACCTACACTGGCCTTACAGAGCCTAAGATATGGATCTTCATGAACACCCCATAACTAGTTTCAAACTAATCCTAAACTGCAAAAACTATTGAAGCATAACTGCACCTACATGTGATGGAGTTGTGTTTGAGTTGTGCCTTAGTTTTGCTCCAGATTTGCCTTCATGAACCCCCCTATTTGTCAGGGATCAGTAATGACCCTGGACCCTATGCCGGCTGCGCATATGCGTGTGGGAAGTATGCCGGTAATTCCTGTCTACTCCGCTTACCTAAGCCCCGGTGGCCTGGATCATCTCCGGCATTGTTCTGGAACATTCTGTGATCACGTGATTCTATCGGCAATCCATTTGGTTTCCTTATTGCCAGACTCTACATGTATATAGCTGACCCTAAGATGGGGACATCCCTTTCCCCTGGCTTTAATCACAACTAGGTTATCGGAGCATCTTGTGCGAACATGCATGTCCCCTGACACTATTGCAATGCAAGGACCAGTTTCCCAACATTGTGGGAACAAGTCACATGGTCTAACCAAGTAAACTTGGTCAGCCCAAACCTTCTGGCAACACCTGGAGGAGGTTGCCCACTAGTGCCTTTTGGCACTAAAACACCACATCAGTTCAAGGTCATTCAAGCATGAGACACCACTCAGAACAACAGTACTGATATGAAGGATTGCTTTAGTGGCTCCCATACTCCGGTTATAGCCCATCAGATCGGATCTTGACTAAAATATCGACTCTGGTTCTACTGTACTGGTGTTACAGTTAAGCCGTAACCCCAAACGGACTTAACAGAGGTCTCACATGTCACATGTCCCGCTTATCTCAGTTCCATTTCAGATCATGTAGTTTGAGACTTCCTGTATGAGTAGGACATTTCTCTTGTCTCATCTCGCATGTTTTAGCATGTCTTCATGTATATAAGGAGTTGACCAGTGAAGACAGACTCTTCAACTGGTCAACACAGGTGTAAGGGATTAACCTTACTTCACTATAATTCCGATTATAGTGATATTTATATTATGTTGCATCACTATAATTCCCATTATAGTGATGTGTTTATTTCCTTATTTATTTGTGCCGAGATATGTAAATTACATATATATACCTCGGAGTAGTTGTAAAGGCCCGGTAGCCTTTTACCTCTACCCCGTTGAATATACAGCACATTAAAGCTTATATTTAGACGGACTACCTGAGGCCTGAGGCGAACGGGGGAATGGAACGTACCATCCCCAAAATAGTAAGCAAACCTTTCACTTTTTTAAGCTAGTTTCCTTTTACAATCTCGGCACCGTGACTGGTGACGGAACCCTGCTGTGTCCCACACGCGTTGTCTACCCTGACAACGCGCATCATTGATCATGCACGCGTTGTCTAGCCCGACAACGCGCATTTGCGCCTAGTTCTCACGCGCAAATCGCGCGTGCGCCGTTCCTAGACGCATGCTCACCTAGGCTGTGCCTCAGAGTAGAGGCAACCCCTCCCAATCTCAGGATCTGGGAAGCCACCATGACACCGGTGCCAGAACCCCATTTGGCAACCGACGCATCGTTGTCCCTGACGACGCGCACATTCAATCAAGGTTCACACCGGAACCTTTGATCTCACTTCCTGATGCTCACAACCAGGAAGTTCCGGACTCGCACCTGCACAGCTGGCCCTCCCTCCAGTCCTATGGTGGGAGTCAACACCACTCCATCTGGAAGTGGTGATCTGGGCCCGTGAGGGCCCAGCAACGTGTCTCATATGCGTTGTACCATCTCGGGAGATGCTGAACCTGTTGCAGCATCTTGGTGTCTGTCCTACTGCCACCCTCGCGTTCACCATCACGGGCCCGCTCTCCCTACTTTAAGAGCACACGAGTACTATATGGACGCGTCAACAAAGTTAGAACCGCGGACAAAAACGCGAGTTGACCCACCTGTGGCCACTCAGGCCCGACTTCCCTCCCCACTCACTTGCACACTAGAAAAGCATACTGAGACTTCCCTTCCGCCCAGTTTGGGACGGAATAACCATCTCCCTAGCGCTGTAAAGCGCGAACACATGGAGCCACCCAGCGCTTTGCTGGGTAAAGTTCTCAATGACTCTTCTGCCCCAGTGGGAGCCGAGTGTTGATCTAGCGCTGTGCTGATGGCCCAAGCGACTGGTTTACCATCGGTTATAGATGGAATCAGCTGCGCTTCAGCTGCTGCCAAGTGCCAGCTCATAGAGCTGCCCAGCGCTTCGGAAATTCCTGGGTTTGACAACCCAGTAGCACCTACTCCCTCCACTCTGCAGGAAGTCGAATCTGAACCGCCTCCTTGGCCCTCTGCAGGCCAAGAGGGACGCTTTCCTGGCGCTGTTAAATGCCAGGTCACCAAGATGCGCGTTCTACATCGCGATTTTGGTGATTCATGATTTTCTACCCCTTCCGCGGAAGGGAGACCAACCCTTTCCAAGGAAAGGGTTCTCATCTATCGTTCACTGCATAGTGAACGATCTGTTCTGCCCACAGACACTCCACCTCTGGGAAAGTCTGTGTGTTCCCGGCATTATTGGGTGCCGGGCCCCCAAAATGCGCGGTGCTTCTTTGTACCGCGCTCATTTCTCTGTTGCTTTTCCATCTGGAAAAGGGTTCTCTTCTGTCGTTCACTGCATAGTGAACGATTTGTCTTGCCAACAGACACCCCACCTCCAAGGGAAGGTCTGTGTTTTCCTGGCACTGTTGAGTGCCAGGCCGTCAAAATGCGCGGTGCCTCTTTGCACCGCGCTCATTTCCTTATTGCCTTCCCATCTGGAAGGCTGGCCCTTTCTAAGGAAAGGGCTTCTCTCTATTGTTCACTTCATAGTGAACAAGCTGTCCCACCGACGGACAAGCCGCCCCCAACAAAAAACCCGTGTCTGAATGATCAGACATGCTCAGTCCTGCCCAGTTCATGGGCCGCGCTTCCATTCTGTCACTCATATGGACAGAATGACCTCTCTACTCCCCTAGATGACTATCTAGGGAGGAGCAGATCACTGCTCAGAACTCCGGCCCACATTCAAGTGTGGCGGAAATTTTGTCTTATTTTTTTAACCTAGATTCCTAGGTTGAATTTTCAACTACTCCCCCAGACAACTGTCTAGGGAGGAGAAACAAACCCGTGCCACTCTTTAGTGGTTATCTTTGTGGGTCAGCATCGCGCTGACTCATATCAAATTATTATCTTACTCCCCAGACAACACTCTAGGGAGGAGCGGCCTCAGTGACCTTTGGAATCACTGGCCATCACCGAGGTATTGACCTTCGGTGAGTTACCTGTGTCACCGGAGTATCAACCTTCGGGTTTGGACTCACTGACTATCACCGGGGTATAACCTTCGGTGAGTTACTTCTGTCACTGGAGTATCAACCTTCGGGTTGACTGCTTCATCTCTTGCTGGTGGAAGCCATGATGCCGCAAACTTGTGGGCATTATAAACTCAACTGCACAGTATGTGCCCAATCCCGCAGCGGACCAATTCAGGTGTCACTGCCTTTTCTCATCAACAACAATGCCGTTGTTGGTTCTTTTCCTTTCCTTTTTTGATTTTTGACGGTGACTCAACCGTTACTCTAGCTTGTCATATTGACACTTGCTACTTCATCGTCGACAATGCTGTTGTCGAGAGCTGGGTACATATGTTCCAGGAGAAACTCTAAGTGGGCTTTGCCTACAAACTACTACTATAGCCTCCTGCAATGAGTGTACCCCCGCTTGCATACATTCTTTGTATGTAGAGTGTTATATTTCCTTAATATGCTTGCTTTCCCTTTCATATGCTTGTACCCTGTCTGCGATTCAATATCGCAAGGGAGGAGGATGTAAGGGATTAACCTTACTTCACTATAATTCCGATTATAGTGATATTTATATTATGTTGCATCACTATAATTCCCATTATAGTGATGTGTTTATTTCCTTATTTATTTGTGCCGAGATATGTAAATTACATATATATACCTCGGAGTAGTTGTAAAGGCCCGGTAGCCTTTTACCTCTACCCCGTTGAATATACAGCACATTAAAGCTTATATTTAGACGGACTACCTGAGGCCTGAGGCGAACGGGGGAATGGAACGTACCATCCCCAAAATAGTAAGCAAACCTTTCAACAGGTCACCGACCTCAATTGATTTCTTGTGATCTTGTGATCTTCTGGCTCGTGATCTTGCTTCCCGTGATCTCACGACTCTCGCTTCGCTCTGTTCTGTTCCCACACTCGTTAGTGCCGAGAGGTTTGTGACAACTGGCACGACCAACAACCGGACACAAGGACCTTGGATTGAATTGATTAGCAGCCTCCGGCAACTCCCGGAGGCCGTGGGAACCGGTTGCCAGCACAGTACTTCACACTGAAGTACAGTGATGTGTGTGTGTGTAGTTCTGGATATTTATCCTGCAGACTACAGGCTGCTCGTGAGAGCGCCAAGGGCAGGGGTCTCGAAATAAATACATGAAAATAAAGTAGATATAAGGGATGCGTTCGATCTGGGGAGTCTCGTCCTATGACTGAGTAGTTCCCTAACCATTTCCTCTGGGGAGTTTCCACTTACATGTGATCGGATGTTATGCTGCCGGTTATCGTAAAGGTAGGGGGATTCCGCCTTTCAGGGCGGGCGTTATCTCTTAGGGTTGGGGGTCTATTCGGTTAGAGTTTTCTTTTCGTATGCTCCACTCGCATTGAGGAAGCTCGCTGATCTTATGCTACCCTCTTCCGTTCCAAGAAGGTCGGCTAGGTTTAGGTCTCCATCTTTGTTGCGAAGGAGGTCTCAGTGCGTGGTGTAAAGCGGGCATTCCATCAGGATGTGGTCGCATGTTTCTGTGGGTTCACCGCATCTGCAGCTCGGGTTCTCAATTGGGAGGAATCGTTTGTAATATTGGCCGATGAAGGTGTGGCCCGTGCGCAGTTGAACAAGGTGGCTAAAGTTTTTACGCCCAAGGGATTTGAAGCGTTTGGTGGTACTTAGGTTTGGCTCCGTAGTGTTACAGGCCATGTATTCTGATGGTCTATGGGGAGCAGGGTCTCTGTTCCAATGTTCGATCCACTTGGTTCTGTACCGGTGTCTGTTTGTGTTGCGCATGAATGCTGCTGAGGCGTCAAAAGGGTAGGAGGGGGGGAGAGAGGTTCCTTCTTTCGCTAGGGAGTCTGCGAGGTCGTTTCCTTTGATGTTCTCATGTCCTGGAACCCATTTGATTTCGATTTTGCACAGGGGGCGCTCGTTGAGTATTTTGAGGATGGATTTGCGGAAGCGGAGGGACTGCTGGATGTCTAGTCCTGGTGTGTTGGCCATGATACGCTGGAGGGCCCCAGTGTTATCGGAGAAGGTGGATAGTGTTAGCTTGTTATGGGTTGGGATGTTCTCGTCAATCCATGCGGTGAGGTGGGCTGTGCCTTGGGCAAGGCCTTCCATCTCTGCGTCGTAGACCTCAACTCTCGCTCCTAGACCGCCCTTCCCTTTAAAGATGTCCGTGCCACAGTGAAAGGCTGCAAATCCGTACCCAGCTCTGCGGATTCCCTGGTCGAGCAAAAGTGATCCGTCAGTATACAAATAAATGTGGGACTCATCCCTGGAGTTCTTCCTCCAACTGTCTTTATGCTCCTTCGCCCAGCTCTTTTTCGCTGAAACTCCTGGGTTATTCTCTGGGATCGATATTTTCAGTCTATCTTCTAGGTCTTCTGTCGTTCTTGCCCATGGCGGTTCTGGCCAGAGGCTGGTCGGTTCCATGCCAACATCTATTTCTTTCGCCATTCTCCAGATTTGGGTGCTGTTCTTGTCTTTTTCTATTATGGTTCTCTGTTTTTCTTGGTTTGTGAGTTTTCTTCTTTTGGGGTGGGGGGTGGGGATGGGGGGAATGTTCGAGTCGGAGGGGGGGGTGATTCGTTTGTCAGGTGGGATTCTTGAGGTGATGGGATTGTTCGGGTCGAGTCTGGGGAAGCGGAGGGCAGCGCGGTGGACAATGTAGTCTAGAGTGATATTGATCGGGGGTATGCTGCACTCTACTTCCAATGAGTATACTGGAGTGGTGTGGAAGGCTCCTGCAATGAATCTTAGTGCTACATTCTGGACGCGGGTTAATAGTTGGGTGTGAGATTTTTTGTTATGCCACCAGGTTGGGGCCCCGTAGGACAGCATTGGGACTATAGCTCCTAAGTAGATTAGTCGGCGTTGTTGTTGGTGCATTCCGGCTATAGAGTTTCCAAGGATCGGTAAGGCATTTGCGGCCTTAGAGGCTGTGGCGCAGATTTTTCGGATGTGGGGGGTAAAGGAAAGTTTGGAGTCCCACGTGATGCCAAGCCACTTGATTTCGTTCGAGTGTTTGATTGTGAAGCTAGGGCGGTTGGCGCATGGGGACAGAGTGAGGTCAAGGTGGCGTTGTCTGGATCGTGTGAAGTGGATAAGGTTGGTTTTGGCTGGGTCGAGAGAGAGGCCTCTATCCCTTGTCCACCTTTCTGCGGCTAGGTAGCTGAGTCTGGCTAGTTCAATGTTAGTGGTGATTGATTTTGACGCGGTCATGATGTTTCCGTCATCAACGTAAAGGAAGGTGTTTGTGAGGCATGGAGTGTCAGAAAGGATAGATGTTAGCTGGTCATGTGGTATGTTGTCAGTGTTAGTAGCAGAGTTGATGGAGTCAATGAGGGGAGCAGAGAAGTAAGCTGCCAGCACCGGCGATATGCAACTCCCTTGTGGGATACCAGTTTGTGTGGGCCTCATTTCTTCCCTAATGCCGTCAAGGATGAGGGCGGTCCGTCGTTGACTTAGGAAGGATTTGACCCATTTGACAATTGGGAGGGGGATTCTCTTATCCCGTAGGGTGTTTAGGAGGTGGGGGTGTGAGACGAAGTCGAAGAAGCCAGTTATGTCGAAGGTGAGGGAGGTTGCTATCAGTTTGCGGTTGAGGGTGGCTTCTATGTCATGTACTGCTGCGAGTGTGGCATCATCTGCTGAGCGGCCTTTCATACCCCCAAACTGGGTGGGCGGCAGGAGGCCGTGCTTGCTGGCATAGTATGAAAGGCGGTTAGCAGTGATACGTTCGATAACTTTGCCCAGGACTTCAAGAAGCTGGATTGGTCTGTATGAACGGGGTTGGGTATAATCCATTTTATTTGGTTTGCGGAGGGTTATTACTAGGGCATCATGGAAGGGAGTGGGGTGGAAGCCTGTCTCTATGGCTGCCTGTATGATAGAGGTTAGTTCTTTCCCAACTATGCTCCATGCCAGTTTATAGGCGATTCTGCTGAGTTCGCTTGGTCCAGGTGCATTGAATGAGGCCGCCTTAAAAAGGGCTCGCTTAACTTCACCCCTTGTGATGGGGTTCCATTCTAGGTCAGCGTTGCTGTGCTGAAGGTCGATTGTCGGGGGGTTGGGGATGGATGGTGGGTGTCATATCCGTGCATACCCGACCCCGACCCGACTTCCGGACCTCCACCCTCTTCACCTCCGGAGTCATAACCTACCGTTGCCGTTCCGATACTCACCTTCGGTCCTGGCAAACACACCTCCCCCTTACCTCTCCGACCCTATCTCCGTCCGCTCTGATATTCATCCCGGACCGAACATCGCCCCACTCGCCACCCTCCTACTACTCCGCTCCCCCTTCACAACACCTCCACCCTCCCATTATCCCCCTACGCTTCCCCCGTCCGCTCCGATACTCACCTTCGGACCTGACTACTCTCCTTTCCGCCACCCCTTCTCCCCTTACCTGTCCCCTCTCTCCTCCCTCCGTTACTCCTCCGCCACCCTTCCGCCAAGTTACGACCTTCCACCGCTGTCCCGTACTTCGCACTCGGACACCGCTCGTACCTTACACCGAGCCTCCGTCATAGTCCCTACCTCGGACTTTGACTCCACCTTGGCCTTAGTCCATTGCATTGGTGACCTCATACTACGTCAACACCATTGCCAATATTCCTCGGACTTCCAACCCCGCCTCCGTAACCTCCGTAAGCTCCGCAACCCCCGAGCTTCGCGGACCACCTTCGGCACTCTCGCCGCCTGTAATGTATTTCTCGCGTTTTCCCTTCATCCCTATTTGGACTACTGCTTCTTTCTATTCTAGCCAGTTGGTCATCATCCCCACTTCCCCTCATCCTCCTGCCCCTCTGGGCCTCGCCCTCCCTACCTCCTTTCGGACGTATCACAGGTCTTGCCCTATGACCTTCGGTACCGCTCCGCTCCCTCTACCCTTTGTTCCCGTTCGGATGTCTTCGTTCCAATTCGGTCACCCTTTGTTTCCCCTTGTGCTTTTGCCCCTTCCATTATATATATCGGCGCTTGTACATACTCGTCTTGGTTTCAGTCCGAAATCGACCTGAAATGCCCCCTAGAGACTTCCTGCTCACCTACTGTGAAATTAAGGACCAAATGGACAAACAGCAATGGCACAGCACTCCGCTTGAGTCGCTGAGGCCAAGGTCCCTCCACGCTAAGTCTCCGATTCCACTCCAGAGTCGTCCGCTTCCGCCCCATTCTAACAGTGGGGCGGGGAGGAGGTGGGCACGTAGGATTTCACACTTGTCCTGAAAGGTGGTTGCAGGGGGGAGGTTGGCACCTTGGGATATATGCGGAGTTAGGTAGTTCCTCGTGCCTGCAGACCAGCGGACTAGGGGCCAAAAGTTAGAGTTGTCAGTGTTCTTAGCGATGTTAGTAAAGAACACCTTTTTGGTTTTCTTGAAGAGTCTTTTGAATCGGGCAGCAGCGTGGTTCATGCAGTTTCTGGAGTGCTCTGAGATAGTGCCGGTGATGGACTTTTCGACTCAAGTGGTTTCCCTAGTGTTTACTATGTCCATTCTGGCGTTGGTAAGTTCGATTGTCCAGAATGGTTTGGCCTGTTTGTAGGGTTTCCTGTGGGGACAGTGCCTTTCAGCCACTGCCATGATGAGGCCTTGAATTCTTTCTATGGCTGTGTCAATTTGAGAGTGGTTTGGAGGGATGGTGCGCCAGCCGAGGATCGGGGAGAAGGTGTTACAGTATGAAATGGGGTCTGCCTTGATTTCGAGTTCGATGTGATTGGTGAATCCTATTTGGTCGAGTTTCCTCCACATGAATTTGGGCTGAGGGTCACATTGGGCCGGTGAGTCGCTGTTAAGGGTTAATTTGATCACCGTGGCGAAGTGGTCTGATCCACAATTGTTTTCTGAGTCAATCTCCCAGTGGGCTATGCGGTCTTGTTGTAGGGCAAGGTTGTTTGCGAATGTGAGATCTAGGGCTGATTCAGAGTTGCCATCTGGGGCGACCCTGGTGATTTGGTTCCAGCTGTTGATCAGATGGAGGCCGTTCTCGTGGGTCCACACAGCTGTCCGCGAGTCTCTTTGGTTTGCGGCATGGTTGTTGGGTATATGGTTAAAGTCGGGGTGGTGGGTGTTCCAGTCACCTGTGAGGATTGAGGGGATTAGTGGGTCAATGCGAGTAGTGCAGAGTGCATCAATAGAGTGTGAGTTGGTATTTTGTACAGATTGGTTGTATATGTTGTAAATCCGTATGGTATCTTCTGTGTGTTGGGTGAATATGTCCAGGATTTGGATATCAAGGTGTTCGAGGATATCTGTTCTAGTGGTGACCGAGATATCTGAGTCTTGTCTTAAATAGGCGAGTACTCTTGGTCTGTCTCCTTCTTTAATTCCTTTGGCTACGGGGAGGATTGGCGTCCAGCCGGTGAGGTCGCAGGAGATCCAGGTGTTGTTGGGGCAGCCCCACCACGGTTCTTGGATGAGGATGATGTCAAAGGGGGAGAGGGGGTGGGTGGCTGCAACATGAAGGGCTGTTGTGTGGATGACAGGTGATCTGGCCACGTTGAGGCTGAAGATCCTGACTTGGTTAGTATTGCCATTCATTGGGGCGCACCTTGGTTGATGATTGGAGCGCTACCGTCTATTTCCATGTCGGGGATTCCCTGTGGCCTTGCATGAGGGGGGAGAGGGGGTTGAGGGGCAGGGGAGGTTGCTGAGGGCCCGAGGCCAGTCGATTGGAATCGGCCTGGGACTCTAATAGTTAGTTTAGGGGGGGCAAGTCCAAGCTTCTTCCTGTAGACCATACAGTTCCTGTCATAGTACTCATGTGTTTGTCCACAGTTGATGCACTTGGCTGGTGCATTGTCTGGGTGGGCCCTGGTGGTGTGTTCCTCACTGGCGCATTTGAGGCATTTGGGTGTAGGGCAAGCCGTCGTTCTATGGTTTAGGGATCCGCAAAGGCTGCAATAGAAGGCCCTTCTTCTTTCTTCGAAGGCTGACGTTGTGCAGCGGTTGCCTAGGCAGAGGAAGCTGTTGGCATCCAGTAGTCGTTGTGCTTTTTCGTGTGAATCGAACGTGAAGATCAGGGTGGAGCTGTCCTTGTACCGGGATCTGACTAGCCAAGTTGGTGCTCTTTCAGGGGAGTAGAGGTTGTCCCAGTCTGTGTAATTGTTGCGGAGGGTGGTCAGTATCTCTTTGGGGGTATGGGTCCGGGTAGATCCATTTGTGGTTGATCGCATTGGGACGTTGTCCAGCTTGACCTTGAAGAGCTGTTTGTCTGGGAGGCCTACATAGTGTTCCACTGTGTTATTCGGGTCGAGAACAGACATGATCGCTTTGGTGTGTCCCATCAGATTAGATGCTAGAGTCGAACCAGCCCCTGTAACTATAATATTGTCAGCTGCGGACATGGAGATGTCCATGACACTGAGGTTGGGGTCCAGTCCGTCCTGACGTAGGGCTTCATTGATGGCCTTGGTTTTTTCCGGTCCGAACTTGCGTTGGTCAAGCGGGATTTTATTTGTCGACCGGATTATCAGACGGGCTGGGTGGTTTCTCTGCGTGGGGAGTGATGGCTCGCGGGGGGGTTGGATGGGCTTCTTGGTTGCTCTTCTTGGTTGGGCATAGCCCGAGTTGGTTTTCACGGCTTGGGCATATGAGTTTGCTTGGCCGAGGGCCGGAGGCAGGTTTCCGGTCAATGGGGTGGTCAGGCAGTTGGTATTTGCTAGGTTGGAGAGTTCAAGTTGTTTTGCCAAGTTTGCGTTGGTGTCAGCTAAGGTTCTAGCAACTGCGAGGGCATCTTCCAGGGTTTGTCGTTGTTCTGTATTGATGGGGGGCTGAGAGGGGAGGAGGCCTTCGGCTAAGATGTCCCGGGCATCAATGCTGAGTTCCCCTATAATAGTGGCTAACAGGGTTTTGACGTGTTTGGGAATTCCAGCTTTTATGTGGGTGTCTGAGAGGCGGTAGTCTACGCTGATGAGGTCGCAGACGGATACGAGGTGTTTGCATATTTTTCCGAAGAAGGTAGAGTCGTTCTGAGAAGAGTCCGTACCGAGATTGAGAGGGGCCATGCGGGGGCCGGGCACATTGTACCCTGCACTCTGAGGCCGGGTGCCACTGGGAGAGGGGGAGGGGCTCCGTTCACGGGTTTCGGTGAGGTTCGTGAAGGTGAAGGCGTCGTTTTCCTGGCCGAAGTGCTGCGAGAAGGACGTGTTGAGTATTTCAGGAAGGTGCGATTGAGAGGTCTGGGGGCGGTGGGCAGGTTTCAGTCTTCTTTTCTTCGTGGGCGTTTTGGGTGCGGTGGGTGGTTCTGGGCTAGTGGAGTCCCTGTCTGGGGGTTTTCTTTTGTTAGCGGCGGTCCCGTGAGGCTGGTTCAAGGGTGCGGTTGGGGATGGGTTAGACTGCTGTTGAGGGTTTTGCTGCATGTTTTGATGTTTTTGAATTTTTGACGATAAGTACAGTGATGTGGACCCGTAGATGAGGTTCAAGCGACATTAGAAGCCATCAATTCAATGTCCGATAGAATGTCCGTGAGGTCAAACGTTACCAGGTAACGTTTATTGTAAGCAGTACGACCTGTGAAGAGCATCAGCTGAGGGATATCAATGATGATTACATCTTTCTTATGAAGAAATACCGTTGCTCGGCGGGATGTGGCCGCGATCCCTACTGGGCTATCTTCAGAGGATGCGTGATTTCCCGGGACAACGAGCAACCGCAGTCTGTCGGACATGTGTTACTTACGTTGCCTGTTCAACCATTTGGGAAGAGTCTGACAGGATGAGTCAACTCCCATCTTGCTTGTTCGATTGAATCTGAATGGAATCAAGGTGAAGTGTATCTTCCTTGGTGGTTTTATCGCGATCGGTTCTTCCTTCTATCCTAATCGTCCTCGGATTCTTTTGCATTCCATCGTCGGCTCTTCAGCTCTTCAACTCGTTAAATAAGTAAAGGCATCAGCACGTCCATGGTGCTTACGCTAGACTCAGTGAGCCGCTAGACTCAGTGAACTGGACTACGGGCTCAATGGAAAGACGAATTTGTGCGCCGAGATACCCTTCAATAGGGTTATACCATGGTGGCACACACTCCAGAGGCGCTGCATTGTGTTTGCTTCGGCAGTAGTAGCACCATCGAAGTTGCCAGTGGTGACCATCATTGCATTATTTCTACTCAGAACCTCTACTTTGAATCGAATTCATCCGTCTAATCGCTGCTGAAGATGCTGGAGGTTCATTTCTCTGGCTGTGACGTACAGCCCGTGAAAGCTGGTGCCTCATCGGTCTCTATGTCCTAGGAGCCACCAACGACGGATCGATGATTTCAAGGGTTCCGCCGACCGAGTTTAAGGGATGATTGCATATGAGGAATTGGATGATCCGTCCACTCAGCTTCTCGCTTCTTCCGATCCTTCAACTGTTCGGCCATCTCTCACCGTCGTACACTAGTATTCTCTCTTGGAGGACGATATTCCGGCGCTAATGTCGGGCTCCACACCCTATCTGGTCGAGCATCACGCAAATTGGTTGCACGTTATCATGCTCAGAATCTTAATCCTTGGACTTGTGTCCCTTTGCCCGTCTCCCACCCAGAGCCCAGGGTTGGTAAACAGTTTGAGAAATTGGGCCAGGGTTTGTATTCGAAACCTCGGTGGGGGCAGCATGACCTGGATGAACCCTGGAGTTGCCCGTTTTGTGGCCTGGAGTCTGCCCAATAGTGGTTGATTATTCCAGATTCACTATTTGTGGCGGGCCGCTAGCCCCGTTGGAGGCCATGGCTTAATCTGTTTTCTAGGGATTCTCACGCCGCAAGACGATTCAAGGCGCCGCTCCGATGCTTCCATTGTGCTGTGCTTCTTCCTCAGGTGATCCTAGCAAGCTCCGCTCTTTCCGTTCGCCAACGCATATACACAGTGCCCGACTGCATCGTCGCAAATATCTGTGGTCGTAACCACAGAATCGAACCATTGATCTATTGTTGAGCCAGAGTCATCTCAGTGATTCTAATCGCTACCCCTGTTCAGTTGATTGTCCAGCTTTCTGGTTCTAGTCTGAGTAATGCTACTGCTCCACATGCATGAAACGAAGCCTTCTGAAGCCGGCTTCGATCTACTTAAAGTCCCATGGCTCAGTCGTCTTTCATCCCCTCCGGCGTTCCAGTGTCTTTCTCTTCTATGCAAAATGACACCGTTTGAACATCTCTACGGAGGCTATTTCACCGGAGTAATACTGAACTCGATGTTCGTCCTCAACTGGCTTGCTTTTCGTCGTCTTATTCCTATATAATAGACTCTTTGGCATCATAACGATTCAGACGCACCTATACTTCAAGCGGTATAAATCAGATCCCTTACTGGTCAAGGGAATAGTCATCTTCCTCATGTGAGTGCTCGCTAGGGCTTACGAGGTCAACGGCTCAACGGCTCGATTTTCATTCTGCGCAGTTTGCTGCAAGGATTTCAGACGCAAGCACACCCCAAGTCCCCTTTATAGTCCTTCGTCGACTCATAACCTCTCATTAGAGGCACTTCTTCATATGTAGTTTACACCAACACAATCCGGAGCTTTGGGGTCCCAATTACTCGGACTGACTGGTAACGTTCTACCGACACTCTGATTTTATCGCCACTCATTCTGTACTGTAGGGAGTCGACCATTTATCAAATGGCCACGGTCAGTGTTTTCACCATTCCATTGGTGACATTCCTTCATGCGTGCCGATTCAGGTTACTTGTGCAGTGGTGGTTCAAATGTATTATGCATACCGCCTCTACCGACGTGGGTGGATCCCAATAACATCCTTGACGGTTTGTATTTGACGACGCATTCAAGTGAGCAATTCATCCTGGCTCTCGATCTTGGTGGTGTGTTCGCAATCACCTATCACTTGATCCAAAGTTTTGATGTTCAAGTCCGGTTCTAGGTAATGCTCACTCTCGCGCAATTTGGTAAGAGTCGTGACGATATATGGAAAGGACCTCATTGTTCAATCGATTTTCCGATTTTCCGCTTTCCGAAGGACTTGCATTGGGTGAGTGTGTGGGTAGTGCGAATCGAGCGACACTTATCATCAATAATCTCCTAGCCGTTTGCCTTAAATCGTATGTGCCATGACGAGCGAGTGGCACGAAACGGGTCTCATCCATTTCTTGTCCATAGAAATCTCACACATCAAATCGAACAGACAGTCACCCCGCTTCGACCGCTAATTCTCAGCTGGTTGCTCATCGAAGCAGTCGTCGACACTCTGATCGCTGCGTCCATGTGGTACTTCTTGTCACGACAAAGGACCGGATTCCGGGAGTAAGTCAACATCTGAATCAGGCTTTCAATACCCTCACACCGCTCCGCAGAACCGATTCTGCCATTACCATATTAACTGTGTACGCGATTAACACGGGTGTCGTCACAACGTACGTGATATTCTAGCGTGAACCCATGTTCAATTCACAATGTACCCTATTTGTGACAGTATCTTGGCAATGACCGTTATGTTTGCGGTAATGAGGGATCACTTCATTCAGACTCATTGCTTAGGCCTGCACCTTCGTTTATAGTTCGCATTTTACGGTTACCACTTCATTCATATGGCCTTTGTTTTGGTGCGTCTTTACCACTCCGGGCACTGGCCTCAACGCTTTAACGCATGGTTCTATTGTACCAGTCACTCGGGGCCGTTTACGCTGTCAGCTTACTTGCAAAGTGCGTCATTCACCTCACTAATCCGTTACTCCTGGAACAGAGGACAGTAACCCACTTAACAAAACCACTCAGCCTCCACTCGCGGTCTATCGTTCGAGAACGACTGAAACCGAACAATCGAACAAGGGCTCGTTCTATTCATTTCTCTCGGCTCCCAGAGAGGGTGATTCCAATTTCCCTTTACCTTCTTCATGCCAATCCATTATCGATAATCAACTTTTAGATAAGGGATCGGATATCACAAGCGGTGAAAGGGAAAAGTCCTGCGACTGCCTCTGGTGTCAACGACGCCATGACAGCGGTCCCCCCAGTCATCGAGGTGCAAAACACTGCAACACACGAGATTGAAATTGTTGGATAATCCGCCGGAAATGAAATCCTTTGTCTAGTGTCGTGACTCTGACATTCTTGGTTTTACTTGCGTGTTTGTGGCTTTATTTGGATGGTGACTCAGTTCCCGATATGCATCATCCGATCAAAATAAAATGATGGCCAGCATTTTACCAGCGCTCAGCTTAAACTTTGTATCATTGATAGTTACATTATGCCAGCATTATGCCAGCACTAGATATGTATATTTTTACAAGATTTTAGGGAGTTCTGGAAACATTAGCAAAATCTCTCACCTCAGTCCAGCCTATGTGAACTGAGGGAAGGGGAAGGAAAAATGGGACAAAAGGGAAAGTGAAGTGACCAACAGGTCGGATAAATGATCAATTATCGGACATCCCACCCACCTTGGACAACCACTATGTGGGCCTTTATAGGGGGAACCCTCAGAATGTTTGCATGGGGTCTTAAAAGGCCTTTTTCACTATAAATGTCCTCAGATGTCCTAATTCAGTTTGATTCAATGGTTGCATATTGTCCCGGAACACCATACTTGTCCATCCTGTTGTAATCACGAGTCACGGTGAAGGAGAGAAGAAGGAAGGTCAGTTGGGAGGTTCAAACGAGACCACCACCAAGCTGTTCCCTGGTTCTTTAGTTAGGATGGGGAAGTGTACTAGTAATATTTGTTGTAATTATAGTACCAATCTGAGTGTTTTGGCTAATTCTATTTTTATGGGTTAGTGTCATATCCATCCACGGCCATCGACTTCCACTACCTCCGAACTCTCTGGACTACCTCCGCTCCTTCTTCACTAACCTCAGAGCTCCCGTATTCCGCAATCACCTCCACTTCCCTCGATGGTCACCACCCCCTCTTTTCAATATATTACCTACACCTCCCTAAGTACGGAGCCCCAAAGGTTTCCGGACAGCTCCGATGTCCGCTAGCGCACTCCCGCCTCCACTGGGCAATTCACTCACTTGCCCTGCAAGCCCACCTTTGGGCCTATCCCTCCTTTCCGTTTCTGGGTTATCGCCTACCATTCCGCTAACCCCGTAACCCAACTTGTCGTAATATTCAATAGCTAATGTTTAACTCCATTAGCCCCACTCCACTCGCCCCATTCATCCCCCTCCCTGCGTCACACCCCCCCCCCCCCCCCCCCCCCCCCCCCCCCCCCCTACACCTCTCACACTTCAGCCCGCATGTACCCGCAATCACGTGGTTAAGCCAACTCGCCTAACCCATGACACCTTTCCGAGTCGCAACACCTCGCTTCTACCATCACGTTATGACTGTACGTACACTTCCTATGTAGCCCATAGGAACTTACCCTTCTCACTCATCCGCTTAGTCCTTCATGAGTTGAGACTGAACAGGTCTAGTCCAACCACTAACCCCACACCTAACTGAGTCGGCTGTCCCGATCGAGACCACCTGACCCCACCATTTACGGGCCCACCCTCGTTGTAACTATATGTACTAAAACTTGTACATAGGTTACACCCCAGTAATAAAGTTTACCCCCTTTAGTTCTCATTGCCAGTAAGTTAAATTAGGGCACGGACGTGTAACTTGGCACAGTGCTCCTGGCATAAGTCGCTGAGGCGAAGCCCTCCACCATGGAGACATTCCTTTGTCTCGATCTGGTCTCTGACAGTTAGTCTAAAAGTTTCTGGGAATTGACTTACAGATAAACCGAGCCCTGTGGAGCTGTTCCTCTATTGTAATTTCTTAATTTGTCTGGGTGTAATTCTGTGTAGAATTGTTTAATTTTGGAATTTAACTTGAATTAAATCTTCTACTTGGTGAAGTTTCAAAGATTCTACTCAGTTAATGGATTTAGATTGTGTCTGGAGTGTCCCTTGAGTTTGTTTTATTTTTTTGTCTTATTTTATTGCTTGTTTTAACAGTAGCAAAATAACTGTTTTGTGTTTACACTTTGAAATCTGGAGTGTTAACCAGCTCTCCTGTTGAAATATCTACTTAATATTTCCCTCCTTAATTGCTGCCTTTTACTACAGTGGCAATCTTAACTGTATATCACTTTTTCACACTGGAGTGACAACCAGAAATGCTTGAGAAAAATAATACTCTATTTTCTTACTTCTCTAAGGGGGGCGAAAGCTTGCAGAAAGGGTCTCCCTTTGATACTCCTTGGGTTGCCTTCCTTTTTCACACTCTACCTCGTATTTACAGGATTTATTTACAGTGTATTTTCCTCAAACTGAATAAAAAGTGAAATTTTCATGCTATAGTTCTACTGCGCTCAGCTGCGCTGAACTGTGGCTCTACTGCAGTCAGACTGCGCCTAGAATCCTTATTGTCCTTCCTCACCTAAACTATTTTAATGGTTAATTAGAACTTGACTGCACTGCATTTGTCGCAGTTTCCTATTTCAAATTCCTCATATTTACCATTAAGTTCGCTATGACTCGGTGATTCTGAATTCAAACTTCGCATTACTATGCATATGGCTGCACTGAGACCTTCAGCTGATTTATTCCATTTTTATCCAGCGACATTTAGTTAAAATGAGACTTGAAGTGGTAGGTGGGTGAGTTGTTCAGGTTTAGAACTGAAAGAAAAAGTTGCTAGTAGTCAAGAATTACTCAAACGAATGTATTATAGCTCTCCACTTCATTAGAATATCGTTCCCTAAAATTCCACCATGGTCATTTTTTTTTTTTTTTTTTTTTTTTTTTTTTTTTTTTTTTTTTTTTTTTTTTTTTTTTTTTTTTTTTTTTTTTTTAAATTCCCACCATGGTCCATTGTAGTTTAGTGGTTTTTGTGGATTTCATCCATCTCCCCTGATTCCCCTTTCTATTTTTCATAATTTCCGTGTAAATTTCGTTGTATGTTTTAATTATGGATCCTATGTAAACATCGTCTTTTCCCTGAGCCCGGACTTTTGATGTCGCTATTCCTGTTATTGGATATCTCATTAATGCGTGATCCTTTTATTATGAAAATTTGGGTGGATTAAGATTAGATCCCTTCCTTTCTAATGGGCTATCAAGCTCATCTCAGTTGTTACTGCTTGTTCTTCGTGCTTGCCTTTTAAATGTTGTCCTCATTTTCCAGGAGTTTTAGTCATATCTCCGTTGTTTATGGGTAGTTTTCCCTGTAATTACTTTCATTGGGTCCGTTTGGGGGACATCTACATTTCCTATTATAAACACGACTTTGAATTTTGCATTAGTTCCTAAGGAATCCTTGTTCCGTGGTACTTCCATCCTTGGCTATGTGTGCAGATGTGGGAAAGTAGTTTCCGTGGAGGTTCTCTGGTTGTTTTTATAGTCAAATCTTGGTCGATTGTCCTAATTCTCGGTTTAATATTTGCTATAAATCCCCCCGAGAATTCCGTCTTGTTGATGCTAAGCTTGAAGTATTTTTGCTAATTTTCTTTCTTCCATTTTATCGTATGTAGTCATAATAATTCGTAAAATTTCGTTAAAATTCAGGTTCTTCTATTTTCTCATATCTACTTGTCGTATGGGGTTTTGTGATTTATCTGGCATATTTCCATAATGGGTTTTCATAGTGTGACTGTTATTTCTCCTACAACGGGAACCAGACACAGCCAGTGTTTATGTGGAGGACTGATGTGGAGATTTTGTAGTCACACAGGAGTTACCTCAATAGGCTGGTCTGCAATAGATTTACATTGTATATAAATATGCACAGACAGGCATTGACAAAAATCATCAGGTTTCACTCTAGCTTACATCTGGTCTTGCAAGTGTTGCCACTGAGATAGTGGATTACCTTATACAGAATCCCTATATTATAAGAGGTTATGAGCCCAGCCTAAGGGTCATACCTATCTACTCAATACACTCAGACTTCGCTTGACTTCTCAAATACAGTTGCTTGACTTCATAACTCAGTTGTTACTATGGCTTCCTCAGCTGACAATGTTTCTCTTGGTGGATATTAAATTCTGGCCTTAACTGGCAAGGAGAATTACTGAACCTGGAGAATTAACATGAAGGATACCCTCAGAGTCCTTGACCTACTCCCACATATAGAAAAACCCCTTGATGACTTAATTGCTGCCAATCAATCTGATGAAGCTAAAATCTGAAAGTCGGACAGCAAAGCCATTTTCCAAATGCTTGTCCAGTGTGACCCATTTGTGCAAACATTCATTGAATCGGTAGATACTGCAACGGAAATCTAGGACACACTCTGGAATGAATACAAGGATTCCGGGAGTATTGCATACATCTATCTTTGGCAACAATTCTATAGCATGAGAATGTTGGAAGAAGATCACATCATCAAAAATTATGGTGCATGTATCAAGATCTCCAGATTGCTGGGGACTCACTCCTGGAATTGGAATTTGTCATGGCCCTAATACATCACTACCATCATCTTGGAACAATTTCATTGCCTCAATTGATTTCAAAGAACTTGAGGACCCAGATGATAAAAAGAAGATGGCAGCAGCTCATTCAATCATTTTTCAAATCAAAGGAGAGGCTAATCATCACAAATCCCAAAATTTTGGTGCACCCACTGTGTCATATCCATACATACCCAATCCCGAACCGACTCCTGGACCCTCATTGTCAGGGCAATAGCCCTGAACCCCGAGTCATATGTAAATTAGATACATATAGTCACGTGGGTAAGCGGGAACCTCCAGGTAACTGCTTACACACCACCGTAAAATACACATACTTGTATCACTTACGGCTTTGTGTGCTGAGCTACCCAAAGACCTCACACTCATCCTCATCACCTCCACCCTTCCGTCCTTCTCCTACCCTATCTCTGTCCACTCCGATACTCACCTCAGACCAAACATCACTCCTCTCACCACCCTCCTCCTCTTACTCCTCCTCTTACTCCTCATGACACCTCCACCCTTCCATCACTCTCCTACCCTACTTCTGTCCACTCCAATACTCACCTTCGGACCTGACACCTTTCCTCTCCTCCACTCCTCTCCCCACTCCTCTCTTCTCTCTCCTCCCTCTGACCCTCTTCCACCAAACCTCCGGCAAGTTACAACCTTCCGCTGCTGTCCCATACCCTGTACTTGGACACCACTCATACCTTCACTCTGAGATTCCGTCATAGTTCCGACCTCGGACTTTGACTCCACCTCGGCTTAAGTCCATTGCATTGGTGACCTCATACTACATAAACACCATTGCCAACATTCCTCAGACTTTCAACTCCACCTCCGCAACCTCTGTAAGCTCCGCAACCTCCGAGCTCCACAGATCATACTCGGCACTTTCGCCACTTGTAATGTATCTTTCGCGCTTTCCCCTCATCCTTATTTGGACTGCTGCTTCTTGTCAGGGACTGGTCCAGGGTCGGGAGCGTCCGGGTATATCGCCTGGCACTGAGGGCCTGGTAGGTATGTATGAAGCGAGCGTGCGTACAGCAGCGGGTCCAGTGCAGGCAAATGTCCCTGAAGAATAGTGAGAAGAAGACTGCTTCTCTGGTTCCCACCCCAGGTATGTTTATATACATGGCACTTGGGTCACATGAGGATTGCCACGTCGTCCTCACACACAGCCCCAGCCATCCAGGTATCCCCATGGGGGATCCCGAAGGGATCCACTGCAGGCGCATGTTGTAACGGGTCTATCAATCTAGACTCGCGACTCAGGTCTGGGGGTAGGCTCTCTATCTGGGTAGATGTGGTCCTTGGGAGTACGGTGCTGATACTCTGTGTAACCTCTAACTAACTGTCTGTACAGTTGTCATGGAAGAGTCCGATACAAATAGAAAAGGAAAGTCACATGCATGAATGAATGAAAATAGTAAAGATAATAAAGAAAATGCCATATCTCCTCAACAACCCAACCAAATCCAACGATCTTAGACTCGTCAGAACCACCTCTACAACCTCTACAACTCCTACCATTGCCATGACTCACCAATCCTAGTCCCTGATGCAGTAGGGGGTGAAGTGTGCAATAAGTGTTGGTTTGGCCTGCACGGACTTGTCCCCACAACAACGTGCTGGGTACACCTGGGGGTTGTCTGGAGCATCCAGGGCTGGGTGTGTCATGTGCAGACTGTGGATGGGTCAATGGTACATCGATCAAGGCAAGTCGTCCGTGTAAATAGAAATAGAAAGAATAAAGAATGATACAGAGGAAGAATGGAAAAAGGGGGAAGTAGGAGGAGGAAATAGGAAGGGGGGGAAGGGGGTAGCGGGTGGAGTAAACCGGGTGGAGCCAGGTGGAGCCAGGTGGGGTGGGTGTGCCCTGACACTTCTCTCCATTCTAGCCAGTTAGTCATCATCCCCACTTCACCTCATCTTCCTGCCCCTCTGGGGTTCACCCTCCCTATCTCCTTTCAGATGTACCACAGGTTCTAACCCATGACCTTTCGGTGCTGCTCCGCTTCTGTCATCCCTTTGTTCCCTTTCGAATGCTGTAGGAGGGCACAGCAAGTACCACACAAACAAGGCCAGAACCACATTTTTCGAGGCTCCAACGAGCACCCTCAAGCCTCCGACACATTCACAATGCCCACAGGACATTTTCACATTTTTTCCATGCTTTTTTTCTCAAGACTCATATTGCCACTTCCCCAAATTTCACGGTTATCCACCATTTCCCCCATATCTCCACCAATTTTCCACCGATTCACACTATTTCGAGCTCTAAAGACAGCAACGGATCAGGAGAAGAGGATGGAATGACGGGACGGGAGTTAGGACAACGGATATGCAGTAGAGAAGCGAGATTGATGGTCAATATTGATTTCATGAGCTCATTTATTTATTTTATTGTCACCTTGTGGTCCACCCTTTTTCCTTATTGTTCTTTAGCCGAGCTGCTAACATTCTTCCTGTTCCCATTGCCACCATCTATCGCCTATTTCTCTTATTTTTTGTTCTGATTTATCTTTTTCTATATATACACCAGTTTGTGAGTGAAGGGTTGCTTACTTATTTGGGGACGGTAACGTTCCGTTCCCCCGTTCGCCTCAGGCCTCAGTTAGTCTGTCTAAATATAAGCTTAAATGTGCTGTATATTCAATGGGGTAGAGGTAAAAGGCTACTGGGCCTTTACAACTACTCTGAGGTATATATATGTAAATTACATATCTTGGCACAAATAAATAAAGGAATAATAGCATCACTATAATCGGAATTATAGTGAAGTAAGGTTAATCCCTTACAGTGATGTACTTACAGTGGTTGGACCCCTCTTCTGTGCTACAAAGAATGTGGTGTTGAGCGATCCCTCCATACGTTAAAGAAGCCCCCTGACAACTGTCCAAGAAGGACCAGGAGTGAGTACATGATTAGTGAGATTTATTGATTGATTGTCTAGCACCCAGACCACAGCACAGTATCAGCACTGTCGCCACCCATCCTTTCCCTTCCTTCCAACCTGATTCAGACTCTACCCCCAGGTCCCTACTCTTTTGTCTGGGCAGCTCTCTTGTGCCTGGTTACAATGCCTTTGTTCCGTTTTGGACCCCCTTTGATTTCCTTGTGCTTTCATCTCCCTATTATATACAGGTGCTTGTACATACTTGTTTTGGACCTCCAGTCTAAAATCGACCTGAAATGCCCCCTAGAGACTTCCTGCTCACTGCCTCTGAAATTAAGGACCAAATGGACAAACAGCAATGGCACAGCACTCCACACGAGTCGCTGAGGCCAAGGTCCCTCCTTGCTAAAAGTCTCTGGTTCCCCTCTGGAATCGTCCACCCTCACCCAGTTCTAACACACTGTATTCAATTCAACTAAACCTGGATCCAACTCTAACAATTTTAAATCAAAGCCAGTTAAGTCCAATACTGAGTGCAAGTAAGAAAAATGCAAAGGTTGCATCTGTCATATCCATCCACCCCCACCACCTTCCATCACCTCTGGCCATCCCAGACTGTGTTAGGGCCCAGCCTCTGTCCGGGGGTGGCCCTACCTCAGAACTGGACACTCACGGTGTCCCAGGCAGCCAGGTGCTGGATCCTGCCCCAAGCTCCTCAAACTCACTAAGCGGGGATTGAGTTGTCATGTATTATGGAAGGTAGCTACAACTTGCCTAAGCAGGGATTGAGTTGAGAAGAAGGGTAAGTTTCCCTATTCCCCACTTGGCTACTATAAAAGGGAAATGTACTGTACAGTTCGTAATGTGACTAAGGGTAGGAGCCGAGCATGTTCCCACGATGCGGAAAAGGTGTCACATGGGTTAAGGTGAGTTGCTCGCCTTGACCCACGTGATTTTTCCCGCGGGTTTGTGTGCAGGCTGTAGTTGTGAAAGGTGTGTAAAGATGGGAGGATCAGGGAAGTAGGGGGAGGTCAGGGAAGGTGGTTCTGGGGTTGTATGGTCAGTGTCATATCCATACAATCCCGACCTCCGCTCCAGGCTCCGGAACTCCAAACCTGACTTCCAGAGTCCTGCTTCCCTTCTGCCACCTCCTCCTTGCCGACTTCCAAGAGGTTATCCCACCTCCGGCTCCAACACCACCTTCGGTCCGACTCCGGAACATTCCAGGTCCGACCCCAACCTCGACACCTTCCAGATGAGTATGCAACACCTATGCTCCCGACTCCGGACCTCCGCTCCAGAATCCCGTTTGCATCTCTGTCTCCGGAACCTCCGGTCTTAGCTCCGACCTCGGACTTTGACCCCACCTCTGCTTATACCCATTGTATTGGTTAGCTCATTCCATTTAATTACGTTTGCCAATATTCCGGAGTTTAACCTCCGAGTTCGGACTTTCCGGACTTACTCCGGACCTTGCAACTATTGCATTGTCCATTTCAATTCCGCTATTCTCCCTCATTCCTATTTGGGCTGCTGCTTCCTTTCTATTCAGTCAGCTAGCCATTCCCCACTCCCAACCTCCTTCCTTCCTCCTTGGGCCTTGGCCCTTCATTCCTCCTTTGAGAAACACCATTGAGTCAAACCCTTGACCCTCGGTGTTGTTCCTCTTTCCATCTCCCTTTGTCCTACCCTCGCTCCTTTTGATTCCGGACCCCTCCTTATATACAATGTACATAGTAACTTGTAACCTCAGTCTGAAATCGACATGAATTCCCCCCAAGAGACTTTCCCTCTGCTAGATCCGAAATTAGGGACCCCTAGGACAACCAGCAATGGCACAGCGCTCCGCCTGAGTCGCTGAGGCCAAGGTCCTTCCACGCTAAGTCTCCGATTCCACTCCAGAGTTGTCCGAATCCCCACGTTCTAACAGTCAGGTGTGGTTGCCCTGACAGACTGCCTCCACTCCTTCATCTCCAACCTCAAAGTCCCTGGATCCCAAAATCCCCTCTGACTCCCCCTGTTATGGAAATGGGAATTTCCCATTTTAGACTCTTATGGGTTCTGTATCACATGATTTGTATAGTAATAAAGTTTATCCAATCAATAATTAACCAAAAACCCGCTGTGCTAACATCTGTTACACCACATGTCAAACCATCTGTGAAACCACCTGTAAACCATTATGTCCAACCCCCTTCCCTATTCCTGTGCCAGAACGGACGAAAATGGGCGCTTCCGGCCCCATTTTTGTAACACCCCCCATGGTCACCACCCACCCATTTCAATATATTACCTACACCTCCCTAAGTACAGAACTCTGAAGGTCTCTGGACAGCTCCGACATCAATGCACCCCCACCTCTGCTGGGTCATTTAGTTGCCTACCCTGAAAGTCCACCTTCGGGCTGATCCCTCCATTCCACTTTTGGGTTACAAACCATTAGTCCATAACCTGAGTTGTCGGTATTATTCAGTTGGTTAACCTGTAACCCTGTTAGGTCCACTCTGCCTGGCCCTTGCCATTTATGGGCCTGCTGCCTAGACTCCCCCTGTAACTATATATATACATAACTTGCAGTTACAGTAGACCTCAGTGAAAATATCGACTAGAGTTGATCCCCCTCTTCTAGAGTTCCCCCTCAGTCTGTAAATTAGGGCACTGATGTGTTACTGGGCACAGCACTCCTGGCAGAAGTCGCTGAGGCCATAGCCCTCTGATTATAGGGATGTCCTTGTTCATCCCAAACCCGGTCTCTGACAGCATCCAAGAATGGAAATGATAACTCATATTCATTCATGATGAAGGAGAGAATGAAGGACAGTTGGGAGGTTCAAATGAGACCACCACCAATCTGTTCCCTGGTTCTTTAGTTTGGATGGGGAGGTGTACTAGCAAAATTGTTGTAAATTTACAATCCGAGTGTTTTGACTAATTCTACCTTATGGGTTAGTCTAAAAATCTCTGAAAAATGACTTACAGGTGAATAAAACCCTGCAGAGCTGTTCCCTTAATGTAATTTCTCAATTATCTAGGTGTAATTCTGTCTAGGATTGCTAAATTTGGAATCTTAAACCTGAATTTAAACCTCTACTCAGTGAATTTTCAATTAATCCCATGAATGGTCTTTGTTAGAGACCAGATCGAGATGAAAGAGTTGTCTCCGTGGCGGAGGGCTTCGGCCTCAGCAACTCAAGCCAGGAGCGCTGTGCCAAGTTACACGTCCATGCCCTAATTTACTTACTGGCAATGAGAACTAAAGGGGATCAACTCTAGTCGATTTTATCACTGAAGTGTAACCTATGTACAAGTTAAGTATATATAGTTACAGCTGTTGGAAGTCAAACTCGAATCGTGTATTGCAGTTATTTACATCAGGTTAATAAACTGAGCGGTCTACTTCTATCACCTACCCTCGCTGGCGTAACCTTGTTTTTTCAACAGGTTATGAGCCCAGATGGCTTGTTGAAGTATCACTGAAAGTCCGCTTGACCCTCACAGCACCTTAGCTGATTTCTGATTGGCTATCCGGAAGTCCTCTGGCTGAGGCACCTCTCGCGTTCATGAAGTAGGCAACCCCATTAGAGTCCTCAGATGAGGCACACCCCCCATGAGAGCCCTCAGATGAGGCACGCACACAATTGAGAGTCCTTGGATGAGGCACGTACTGTCAGGGCACACACCCTGACTAGCCCGGACCCGCTTCCACCCGCCGCGCTTCCCGCATGCGTGCACGCTCCGTGCGCTGCATGCTCCGGGCCCGGTTCCTACCCCTTCATGTGACTTCCGGGTATCCCCGGAAGTTTTGCTGATATTGTAGCCACTGTGGGAAGATGAGAAGTTAGCTTCCTTCTCATCTCCTTACCCACAGTAGCAAGTGTATTCTACATTGCTTTATCTATTCATCTCCTTACCCACAGTAGGTTGTGCCCTGGATAGGGCTGGTTACACCTCAGGGCTGTGGACCTTAGGGGAGGGTCATGGGGACCCGGGAGTCGTCCCCTGACACGTACCCAGAAAGCCCTCGGATGAGGCATGCAACATTCTTAGGGTCCTTGGATAAGGAACCCGTCCCCCAAGCCCTCAGTGGAGGCACTTTCACCGTCACCATCACCATTGCTATCACTGTTGCCATTGTTTTTACAATTTTTCCCAATATTGTCGGATCTTCCATGGATCAGAGGGTGATATCTTCTCGCTCACATATAATGGTCCCTTTCACCGCTACCCATCATTCCCCCTTCTCTCACCATGCCTACAGTCACATTTGACAAACTCGATGATAATAACTACCCCGGTTGGGCCATGTACATGGAGGCCCACTTGACCAAGCAAGATTTGTGGGATATCGTATCCAGACACAGTCAGAAGCCAACTGGTAGTCCAAATTCGAAGACTGTTCGGCTTGGGAGAAGAAGCACTGCTTAGCTGTGGCAGAAATCCTTCTAAATGTGTCCACCAAATATATGGTGCACTGTGATAATGCGGACATGCCAGGGACGTTGTAGGTGGGCACAGCCAGTACCATGCAAACAAGCCGATTGTCGCAATTCTACCACCCACGTCAAGCACCCCACTTCCAAAACACATCTACCACTGTTCCATATATCCCTTCCATGTTTTCCATATTTCTTCCGATTTTTTCAAGCCATTCCTGACCACGGACAACCATCAGTTTCCAAATTGGGTAACTGTCACCCGCACCGCTTCCTCTGTATCTCCATCAATTCTCCACCGATCCGGACGAATTTGGTATCGTTGGAAATCCCTTGTTAACACGAGTCGAACGATGTTACGAGCGACGGATTTGGTTCAGCGGTTGAGGCGATCGCCATGGTTCTTTATTTCCTTAACAACATCAATATTTCTTTGATATTACTTTTTTCTTACTTGTTCCTTGTGGATCTGTTGCCGTCCTAAACCCGTCGGATCATTCGGATTTCCACGCATACCTTTTTCATATTTATAACTGCCTCTTCCCTGTATTTACAAAAAGGACTCCCCCCAACAGAGAGAGGTGCTCCCCAACAGACATGAAGTTTTAGCAGACGTTACCAGCGCCCAGAGCGGTGAATACGAAGCCAAAGAGGCTCGAGACATAGTGCAGGGACAGAGTTCCCATCAGTTTGATTATCAGTGAGATTTACGAGATTATCATTTTTATCACATTGCACCCGGACCATTTCTCCTCCCCCCTCCTCATCATCCGAACCTCCCCCGAGCACTACCAACTCTGTGGCCCCCCCTCTCTTTCTCGTTAGGGTGGTAGATCCCTTGCCCCCTTACAACGTGGAACAAGCTCAAGTTAATGTTCCAGTCTGAAGGCCATAGCACTATCTCTTCTCTCCGTTGTCAATTTAATTCTATGATATACGAACCCGATTTGACAATGCGCCAATGGATCACAAAGGTCGAAGATTTGGCCCGACATTTAGCAACAATTGGTTCACCCATGATCCCTGTCGATTGTCAGGGCACACCCGCCTGACCCTGCGCCGCACCCTGGCCGTACTGCCCTACTCCGCTTCCCCCTTCCTCCCTTTCTCTCTATTTCTATTCTACAGTCGATTTCCCTTTTCTCCATGTACCACTACATACCTAACCCCATTCCCCTGATCGCTGCACATGCTGCACACACTCCCGCCTACTGAGCGGCCACCTCCGGGATCTCCTGCGGAGACACCTGGGGAGGTGCGGCTGTGTGCAGAGATGACATGGCTTCCTCCACGTGACCCTAACTGCATGTATATAATAGCGCCTGGGGTGGGAACAGAAGAAGCTATTAGGATGTTAGCGATTTACACTAGCGTTTTACGCTCAGTCAATCGTTGTTGAACTAATTAGATTGGAACTAATTACCTAGCGTTTTACGCTAGGGCACATGAGGGTACATGAGTGACAAGATAAATGTGTGGTAAAAGTGCAGTCTCACCTCAGTCAATCGTTGTTGAACTGAGGGAGACGAAAGTGAAAAATTGTTCACTGCTTTTATAAGCAGTCGCCTCAATGGTGCACTGACTTTGGTAGCAGGAATACCAAGAAAGGAAATATAGCGCTGCTAGCTCAACATCACATTGTGAGTGGCCACAGCGCACTATAACTCCCAAGAAAACCAAGATTTCAACAGAAGCAGCCTTCTTCTCAATTTCCCACTTCAGCCTAAGTGGTCGGGGATGCTCACCCTGCGACGGGACCACCGCTATGCATAGCCGACACCTGTCCCACTGTCAGGGCACACCCGCCTGACCCGGCCCCACCCAGCCCCACTTCACCCGGTACCCCGCCACCCAGTCTCCTCCTACCTCCTCCTCCTTCCTCTTTCTTTCTTTCTTCATTTCACTTCCTCTTCACTTATTTCACTTTCGCTTTATTTTCTCTTTATTCTACACAGACGACCTTTCCCTGTATCAATGTACCATTGACCCACCCTGTTATGGAAATGGGAAATTTCCATTTTAGACTCTTATGGGTTCTGTATCATGTGATTTATATAGTAATATAGTTTAACCAATCAATAATTAACCAAAAACCCGCTGTGATAACATCTGTTACACCACATGTCAAACCATCTGTGAAACCACCTGTAAACCATTATGTCCAACCCCCTTCCCTATTCCTGCGCCAGAATGGACGAAAATGGGTGCTTCCGGCCCCATTTTTGTAACACACCTGCAGCGTGCTCACAACACACCCAGCCTGGGTGCCTCAGGCGACCCCCCACTATGCCCAGCTCGCACATTCACAGCGGACGCCCTCGGGATCCCCCATGGGACACCCGGGTGACTACAGCTGTATGCGAGGATGACGTGGCACCCATCATGTGACCCAAGCCGCATGTATATAAACATACCTGAAGTGGGAACCAAAGAAGTAGCCTTCTTCTCACCCTTTTCCACTTCAGGTAAGTAGCATAGCATTCCTTTTAATGATAATAACCCTTTTCCACTTCAGTCTAAGTGGCCAGGGACTGTCTCCTGAGCCAGGCCCACCAGTACACATGCCCGCTCCGCACCCTGCGAGACTTCTAGTGTCAGGCATCTCATCTGGGCCCCCTCTACCCCGGACACGTCCCTGACACCCACTGAGTCCCTCGCGCCGGGACCTCACCGCTTTCGGAGCTGTCCCTGACATCGATATCATCAATACCCTGACACGTCAACTCCCTGAGGCTTATGCCCCACTCATTGTTCATTTCGACACTGAACTCCAAGGCTCTAGTCCTACATCGAATTCCAATCCCGTTCAATATGTCATCATGCGACTCCTGAATGAGGAAACCCAACAGACAGAATATCAGACGCGGGATGGGCCAGCTGCATTTGTTGCTTGCACAAAGGAACCATGGAAGGGTGCTGCAAACTGTTTCAACTGTGGCAAGCCAGGTCATTTCAAGATGGATTGTAACCTGAGCCCCGTGAAGTTTGTCTCCAATGTGAGCGCAAGTTAGAACAGGCCAATTGGGCAGCTGGAGAGGAAGCGGCTTTGGCTGGTAATTCAGAACCCAAGTCGAGTTCAAAGGTTGAAATGCTCTGATTGTTTTTCACTTCATTTTGTCATTGTTACATGTTTCTTCACTTGAGAGGGTGTGTTGGAAGTCAAGCTCAAATCATGTATTTACGGTTATTTACATCAGGTTAATAAACTGAGCGGTCTACTTCTATCACCTACCCTTGCTGGCGTAACCTTGTTTTTCAACAACAGCGAGGGCAGGCCTGTGAATGATGGGCCAAGCGGAGCGGAGCTAACAGAGTTAAGCATTAGCCGATTGAATATTACCGACAAGTCAGGTTACAGGGTTAGCGGAATGGCAGGTGATAACCCAGAAATGGAAAGGAGGGATGGGCCCGAAGGTGAGCTTGCAGGGCAAGCAAGTGAATTGCCCAGCTGAGGTGGGAGTGTGCTAGCGGATGTTAGAGCTGTCTGGAAGCCTTCGGGGCTCTGTACTTAGGGAGGCGTAGTGTCAGGGCTCGGTCCTCGATCGGGACAGCCCAACCTCAGGCCTAGGTGTGTGCAGTGTTCCGGGTGGCTGGGCGCTGAAGGAGAGAACAAAGGAAGGTCAGTTGGGAGGTTCAAACGAGACCACCACCAAGCTGTTCCCTGGTTCTTTAGTTAGGATGGGGAAGTGTACTAGTATTATTTAATGTAAATATAGTACCAATCCAAGTGTTTTGGCTAATTCTATTTTTATGGGTTAGTTTTAAAGTTCCTGGGAATTGACTTACAGATAAACCGAGCCCTGCGGAGCTGTTTCTTTATTGAAATTTCTTAATTTGTCTAGGTGCAATTCTGAGTAGTGTTGTTTAATTTGGATTTAAACTTGAATTTAATCTTCTACTTGGTGAAGTTTCAAAGATTCTATTCAGTTAATGAATTTGGATTGTGTCTGGAGTGTCCCTTGGGTTTGTTTTATTTTTGTCTTATTTTATTGCTTGTTTTAACAGTAGCAAGATAACTGTTTTGTGTTTACACTTTGAAATCTGGAGTGTTAACCAGCTCTCCTGTTGAAATATCTACTTAATATTTCTCTCCTTAATTGCTGCCTTTTACTACAGTGGCAATCTTAACTGTATATCACTTTTTCGCACTGGAGTGACAACCAGAAATGCTTGAGAAAAATAATACTCTATTTTCTTACTTCTCTTAGGGGGGCGAAAAGTCGCAGAAAGGGTCTCCCTTTTATACTCCTTGGGTCGCCTTCCTTTTTCATGCTCTACCTTCTATTTACAGGATTTATTTACAGTGTATTTTTCTCAAACTGAATAAAAAATGAAATTTTCATGCTATAGTTCTACTGCGCTTTTGCTGCGCTGAACTGCGGTTCTACTGCGGTCAGACTGCACCTAGAATCCTTATTGTCCTCCCTCGCCTAAGCTATTTTAATGGTTAATTAGAACTTGGCTGCGCTGCATTTGCCACAGTTACCTATTTCAAATTCCCTATATATACCATTAAATTTGCTATGACTCGATGATTCTGAATTCAAACTTTGCATTACTATGCGTATGGCTGTGCTGAGACCTTCAGCTGATTTATTCCATTTTTATTTAGTGACATTTAGTTAAAATGAGACTGAAATGGTAAATGAGTGAATTTTTCAGGTTTAAAACTGAAACAAAAAGTTGCTAGTAGTCAAGAATTACTCAAACGAATGTGTTATAGCTCTACACCTCATTAGAATATTGTTCCCTAAAATTCCGCCATGATCCGTCGTAGTTTAGTGGTTTTCGTGAATTTCGTTCATATTCCCTGATTCCCCTTTGTATTATCACATCCTAATCCTCCATATGTATTGTTCGTTGTTATAGTAGGTCGTCCTTGAAGATATCATATTTTTATGTATTTTATTTAGGACTCTGGACCTCTTGAAGCTGTTTTCCCACACGTTTTTCAGGTTTCTAACTTCATGTCCCTATATCTCATTCATTTCTGGATGTTTTCTCACGTTCTTGGTATCATAAATTTTCATTTATTCCCACCTTTCCAATGGTACTAAGGTTGTGTCCTATTTCCTGGTATTCATTGAGTTAGCAAAAGTTCGCATGCACATTCGGTAATCACATGCGTCATTCCCATAGTCGTTCATTATGCGGGCGCCGTTTCCATTTAAATGTTCGGGATTTATGATATGCACGGGTTTTTATTTCTTTCATATGGGCTTCTGTGATTTATTTCAGATTTTTCCCTCATGATCTAAGGTTGTTTTGCACTTTCCGTGCTTTGTTTTGACCGGGCTCTTCCTTATTTGGACGGAAATTGGTCTTCACGATCTGCCAAAGTGCGGATCTCGGTTCCGACGGCCGGTTCCCTGCGCATCGCCACCCTCATGTGTCATTACACATGATGTGGATTTCTATATTCCTGTCATGGGTATAACTTCACAACGGCTGGACCGTTTGGGCTGAAAATTTGCATAACTATAGTTCCCCATTTTTAATAATTTCCGTGTAAATTTCGTTGTATGTTTTAATTATGGATCCTACGCAAACATCGTCTTTTCCCTGAGCTCGGACTTTTGATGTCGCTATTCCCGTTATTGGATATCTCATTAACGCATGATCCTTTTATTATGAAAATTTGGGAGGATTAAGATTAGATTCCTTCCTTTCTAATGGCCTATCAAGCTTGTCTCGGTCGTTACTGGTTAATTTTCGCGCTTGCCTTTTAGATATTGTCCTCGTTTTGCAGGAGTTTTAGTCATATCTCCGTCGTTTATGGGTAGTTTCCCCTGTAATTACTCTCATTGGGTCCGTTTGGGGGACATCTACATTTCCTATTATAAACACGACTTTGAATTTTGCATTAGTTCCTGAGGAATCCTTGTTCCGTGGTACTTCCATCCTTGGCTACGTGTGCGGACGTGGGAAAGTAGTTTCCATGGAGGTTCTCTGATTGTTTTTATAGTCAAATCTTGGTCAATTGTCCTAATTCTTGTTTTAATATTTGCTATAAATTCCCCTGGGAATTCCGTCTCGTTGATGGTAAGCTTGAAGTATTTTTGCTATTTTTCTTTCTTTCGATTTATCGCGTATAGTCATAATAATTCATAAAAATTCGTAAAAATTTGTGTCCTTCAGTTTTCTTATATCTACTTGTCGTATGAGGTTTTGTGATTTATCTGGCATATTTCCATAATGGGTTTCCATAGTGTGACCGTTATTTCTCCTACACCGTGCAGCTCAAACTGCTGGATCAGTTTGTCTACCGACTCATTCCCTTGTCGGAGTGAGGCAAGCTTTTGACAGGCTGTGGCTTGTCAGTTTGGGTCTGCAAACATAGAATTGAGTTCCTCTGCAAAGTCATCAAAGGAAATGGCTGGGGCTCCTGGGGCAAGGAGGGTGTTGATGCGTTGGGTGGCCCACGGTCCGGCAGTCCCTCCTTTCATGTATGACAGGACAAACAGGACTTGGCTGTGTTTGTCCAGAAACTCGGCATGGTGCATGCTCATGTAGAGTCCACACTCTGCCTTGAAGCAGTCTAGGTCATCTTGTGACCCAGAGAAGGGGGTAGGGGTGGCTACTTTGGGTGGCTTACGAGCCAGAGTGGGTGTAGGGACCAGGGCTGGGGCCGTGGGTCTGGTCTGGGTGGCCAGTTGGGCCTGGAGATCTTGGAGCTGGCGGGTCAGCTCTGCTATCTGATCTTCCAGCGACATCAGGGGGGATAGAAGTAGGTTGAACCCTTCTTCTGCTGTCAGGGCTCGGTCCTCAATCGGGGACAGCCCGACCTCAGGCCTACAGTGTAGGTAGATTATCCATGACAACTCCACAGCAAAAAATCCTACTAGTCAACTTTGTCTCAAATGAAAATTGTACTATAAAGAAAGCATATAATGCATTATTCTACAAGTTTTTGAAATTTGGCAAGACTGCCAATTTTTTTTCGGAAATCGATTTCCTTTTTTGGAAGGTGGAGGTAAGGAAGATTACTTGTCAAACAGAGTTGTCTATGAGATTTGTACTTCCAAACTCCTTTTCCTCAGCAGCTCAGCTTCTCAAAAACATCATAAAATGTCTCCAAGCTCCTTACATAGTCTTCCTCTTCAGATTCCTCAGAGCCCACATCAGTTGAGAGATCCCAATTTGTGGTGGAACATTCAGATATGGAGTCGGCCTCTGTCATATCCATCCCCGGCCATCGACTTCCGGTCCCTCCGATCCCTCTGTTCCAACTCCGCTCCTCCCTCACTAACCTCGGAGCCCCCGTTATTCCGCAATCCTCTCGGTACCCCTCGATGGTCACCACCCCCTCATTTCAATTTATTACCTACGCCTCCCTAAGTACGGAGCCCCGAAGACTTCCGGACAGCTCCGACGTCCGCTAGCGCACCCCCGCCTCCGCTGGGCAATACACTCGCCTGCCCTGCAGAGCCCACCTTCAGGCTTATCCCTCCTTTCCGTTTCTGGGTTATCGCCTGCCTTTCCGCTAACCCCGCGAACCGACTCGTCGGTAATATTCAGTCGGCTAATGTTTAAACCCCGTTAGCTCCGCTCCGTTCGGCTCCGCCAATTGCGGAACCGTCTCCGCTGTAACCATATATATATCCCACTTGTACATAGGTTACGCCCCAGTAGAAAAATCAACTAGAGTTACCCCCCTAGGTTCTAATTGCCAGTCAGTAAGTTAGGGCACGGACGTGTCACTAGGCACAGCGCTCTTGGCAGAAGTCGCTGAGGCCGAAGCCCTCCGCCACGGAGACATTCCTTCGTCTCGAATCTGGTCTCTGACAGCCTCAAAGTCTGAGCACTTAAGCTGCTTCCCAAATGTCCTTGAGCTTCCTGTTCTCTGTTCATGGGCTTGGCACTTGCGAACATTTAGGGCAGGCATTTCAGAGGGATGGCATTTGGGTGGCATGTGATCACATTCTAATTCACTGCCAATTTTTTTGAGCAAATTTTTTCGTTACTCAAAAGTACATAAAACTGCTCTGATACATCAATGAAGTATCCAAAAACACTGCTTTTCCGCTAGTTTACATGCAGTTTAGGTGTGTATTGCAAGCTGAGAAAGGAAAGTTCTTCGGAAGCAAAGTGAGATGTCAAAAATAATCTACCTACACTGTAGGTGTGTGCAGTGTTCCAGGTGGCTGGGCGCTAGACCCTGTCCTCAGCTCCTCAAACTCACTGAAGGGACTAAGCAGGGATTGAGTTGTCATGTATTACAGAGGGTAACTACAACTTGCCTAAGCAGGGATTGAGTTGAGAAGAAGGGTAAGTCTCCCTATTCCCCACTTGGCTACTATAAAAGGGAAGTTGTTAGAACGCGGGGATTCGGACGACTCCGGAGTGGAATCGGAGACTTAGCATGGAAGGACCTCGGCCTCAGCGACTCAGGCGGAGCGCTGTGCCATTGCTGGTTGTCCTAGGGGTCCCTAATTTCGGATCTAGCAGAGGGAAAGTCTCTTGGGGGGAATTCATGTCCATTTTGGACTGAGGTTACAAGTTACTATGTACATTGTATATAAGGAGGGGTCCGGAATCAAAAGGAGTGAGGGTAGGACAAAAGGAGACAAAGGGAGATGGAAAGAGGAACAACACCGAGGGTCAAGGGTTTGACTCAATGGTGTTTCTCAAAGGAGGAATGAAGGGCCAAGGCCCAAGGAGGAAGGAAGGAGGTTGGGAGTGGGGAATGGCTAGCTGACTGAATAGAAAGGAAGCAGCAGCCCAAATAGGAATGAGGGAGAATAGCGGAATTGAATAGGACAATGCAATAGTTGCAAGGTCCAAGGTAAGTCTGGAAAGTCCGAACTTGGAAGTTAAACTCCGGAATATTGGCAAACATAATTAAATGGAATGAGCTAACCAATACAATGGGTATAAGTGGAGGTGGGGTCAAAGTCCAAGGTTGGGGCTAAGACCAGAGGTTCCGGAGACAGAGATGCAAACAGGATTCCGGAGCGGAGGTCTGGAGTCAGGAGCGTAGGTGTTGCGTACTCATCTGGAAGGGGTTGAGGTCGGACCTGGAATGTTCCGGAATCGGACCGAAGGTGGTGTCAGAGCCGGAGGTGGGATAACCTCTTGGGAGTCGGCAAGGAGAAGGTGATGGAAGGGAAGTAGGGCTCCGGAGTCAGTTCCGGGAGCCCGGAGTGGAGGTCAGGATTGTATGGATATGACAGATGCGATGCCACACTAGAGCTGACATATTTCAAGACTGTGACATCATATGTTGAAATCATGGACTTAGCCTCCATCTGCACAGTGGTTGGCCGCATCCAGGTTGGTATGACAGAACCTCAAGGAGGTTTCTGACCAGGTGACTTTCACCTGACCTGTAAATGAATACTTTTCCCTTTTCTATTATCGCGGAATTACCCGCTACCGACTATATGGACATACCCGCTCTTTCTATTCATTTCCTTTTTCCCTCCACGCTATTCAGCTTGAGACTGAGTTAAACTATGCTAGTATTTTCACAAATAGTTGACCGGAGCGGTTCCTGGGCTTGCACTGTCTTTACAGATGACTCACTAGCCACAAACATGTCCCAGCAAGGCGAACTCTAGCTTTTGTACCAGTACTACCGCAATCTCACTCGGGTGCTATATGCGCGCAAACCAACGTCAAATTTCCATCATTAGAATTCCATCATATCATCATCCTCACCTCGGTAGACCTGGGATGTGCTTAGATACTCAATAAAAATCCCATTTGACTGCTAAGATTCCCGAAATGATAAAATCGTGCTCCAGCAAAGCCGTGGCAAGAGTCTGCCAAATGACATGACTAAAATCCTGTTCCACTCAACCTCCAGCACGCCTGAAGCGACAGTTTGTGAAATGATACGATAATTGACAAAATCCTGCTTCCAATAATCCTATGGTGATTTCTTACGGAATCTCAATGTATTACGTGATCTTATCATGAAATCACTTTCCTCAGTGTCTAGCGTGCATCCATACACTACTCACCCATTATGCCAGGGAGGTTACTCCATCCCTGATGGTTATTCCAACATGGACGTGTGTAAAGAGAAAAAAGATAAACCAATGTACCGATTGAGCAGCAGAAATCAGAAACAAGGACACAATTGCATACCAAAACTGAGGTACTGAAGCCAGCGCACACAAGTCCTATTTAATCTCGTGAATTTGAACCTGTCACAACTCGAGTAAATGACGCTTAAAAGCTTGAAGTTTGTCTTCATTGACGCCCTCAGTTCTCTTCGTGTTTACACTACATACATACCACGGTGGCTTTACGTAGTATCGAGTGTCGGGCACATGGCGGCACCTGCAGCAGCGGTGGTCGGTAGCCGAGCGAGCTTGAAAGAAAGAAAGAAAGAAAGCCAAAAGGTACAGAATCCGGGACAAGGGGAGGGGGGAGACTTTCGATCAACGTACCATTAATCCGATTCAATCTCCTTATCTCGATCGACAGACGGGCGGTCAAGTTGTTTTCTCGCGCGGCGTCGGCGTTGTTAGTCCCGTTCCTGATATGGGTACTATGTGGTATAGCCTGCAATTCTAAGCACTGTAATAGAGTGTTTAGAGTGCTTAAAGATGTAAGAATGTAGTTGATGGTGATGGTGATGAACGATATGATTATTGATATTCTATTCATGATTGTGGTTTGCAAATCGACTTGGTAGTAGTACAGTACCTATTGTTTACATTACCATACATGTAGTTAAGGGATCATGGACTGGGTGAGCCCGAAGAAGGGCGTGTTGTGGGGGAGCCGAGTTTGAAGGTGAATTATGTACACATCTTTGACGTACGGGCGTTACGTAGGGAGTAAGTTGTTGAGTGGCAGCGGCGATGCTGATGCTGAGATCCATGCACAGGGTGGAGTGACAGAGGCAAGAAAAGGAAAGGCGTGCATAACTAACATTCATATTGGGTTGACCGCTAATGGCAATGGCTAGCTCATGTAAAGATCGATGAATTGTGTTGTGTGGAGTTGGCGGTGGTCGTGGCGTTTGTTGAAATTGTGGTGGGGGGTTAATTTCACATTTGACATGAGGCACCACAGTGGTGCGGAGCGATGACTAGATTCGAGTTAACCCCCGGTGACCAAATCTGACGCGCGCCCGCGCCAGCATGAATCGTCACATGGACGCTCTGGCATGGAGGCGCTTAGGCTTTGAGCGGTTCTGCCAGTTGACAAGCTTCTGTACTAGCGCTGCCTCATGCGTACGGTGCGCAAGCTATCGCGGTGTGACACGCATACGTACGTACGTACGTACGTAACAGGAGACGAGTATGATGGGCTTGTTTTAGATTAGTTAAACGCAGAAGCTTAAAGATCGTTTAGCAATTTGGTTGGGTGATCGGATGATTCGCAGTGCAATGAGGCTGCGTTTGTTAGCCATGCATGGGAAGAGAGAATCGACGGTCAAGCAAGGGATCGGGAAGCAAGGGAGACCGACCGAGTTGTTGATTTTGAATGGCCAAGTGCTACTCGGAAGAGTCGGCTGAACTGCCGGGCTAGGACGGAATATCCCGCTTCAAATTTTTCAATCTAGTGCTCGTATTTGTAGCAGGGTAAGAGCCGGAATTATAGCTCGAGCATCAATGGGCATGGAACGTAGGCTGGACAGGAAGATTGATGAAAAAAAGTTACCCTTCTTGGTGATGAGAGAAGACACGAGAGCGAGCAAAACTAGAACGGTTAGAGATGACCCGAGAAACAAGAGAGAGAGAGAAGGGGGGAGGGGAGGAGGATATTTGGGATGAGTGAGAAATGCTATCACACACACACACACGCACGTTTTCGATATGGATGGAATGGCCGATGATGGGAGAGGGATCTTAACCAACCCTTTTTTATTTTCTTTTCCCTTTTCAGTCCGTTTTTAACCATTCGGTTACTCCCACTCCTATTTGAAATCGAGGAGAAAAAAAAAGGGAACGCGTCGACTGGAGGGATCGAGAAAAGTGACGAAACACGTGGAGTCAAATGATGCTTACGTAAAGAATGTCGTCATAGGGTGGAGAATGAATTTCTTGCATACATTTAAATTATGTATCGTTGTCTTGGTGTTTTTCGTTTCCCTTCTATCTTTTTCCTTGAGTATGTGGATCGTTGTTGGGGGGGTCACACATGCTGGAGACAAGGGACCGGGTATAAAAAGATAAAGCAAGAGTGTGTTTCCTATCACTTCACCCCTTTTAATTGAGCGCCTTTTCTGGGACTGAGTAGAAAGTGGAGTAACAAAGTAACTATCTCATTCATACTTGGTCATCAGCATCATCGTACATCATCCATCATTCCCTCTTCAACCCAGCTTTTCTTTTTTTTTTTTCTTCTGCTTTTCATTCACCCGTCTCCATCACCGACGCAACTTGAACTCACTTGTGTGTGCGCCCTCCGCGCCCGCCATCCATCACTGCAACTTGACCGCTCCCTCTTCACCGCAACCTCACCTACTACTGTCCCCAGTTCAAAATACGTCTTCAGTGCTTTATAAGCTCCACCCAACATCACACTCATCTCCCCCCCCCCCCCAATCCACAACTTTTCACTCTTGACTCCATCCCGTCTCTAAGCGCTCCACTTCACCGAGAAAATAATGGCTACAAGTTCAAGTTCGACTCCTTCACAGCAACCACCGCCACAACAACAGAGACATCCATGTCCCGTTTGCGGCTCTACCTTTACAAGATCACAACATGTCGTCAGACACCTTCGATCTCATACTGGAGAGAGGTTAGTGCACCTTGTTTTGGGCTGCTTCTTTTAACTTTTCTTTTCCGTAAACTGAAATGTCTTGCCTCCCCTCAAACTTATAACCTTGACCCTTTTTAACCTTTAACCTCGCTTTGGGTTTAGACCTTACAAGTGTAAGGAATGCGGAGACTCGTTCGCAAGAAGGTACGCCATGATCACTTGTCATTCGCCCTCCCATCCGAGTCATTCTAATCGTAAACCAACCCTAACCTAACTTACAACCTGCCTCCTTCCCCTCCTTGTCTTTTCACTTCTTCCCCTCTGCACAGCGACTTGCTCTCTCGTCATGTCAATAAATGCCATCCAGACGTCCCGCCTCATAGTGCAGGCGTTCCAACGAAATCGTCCTCCAAACGTAAACCATGCGATCAGTGTGTTCAAAATCGCACCAAATGCGACACGAGCATTCCATGTGGTAGGTTAAACTTCCACAAACTCTCCCTTCGACTTTCCTCACTGACCAATTTTTTTCCCTCTCAGGAAAATGCGTTTACCATAACCTTGCGTGTTCTCGAGTTCCTGATTCACTGGGTCGTGCGAATGGATCTGTAGGAGGACCGTCATACGTTCCTAGTAGTATTCCCTCAAGTCCATACTACAACCATCGAGGAGCGACCACGTCCGCTGCTTCACTACCGGATTTGTCCTCGGAAGGACATTATCACCACTATCGTTCAAGAAGGCTGAGTGATGCAGGATCGGCTTCTTCCCGTGCATCATACTCCACTTCAGGCTCTGTGGGCAACTTGGGGTTTGATAGTGGCCTCCAACTCAGTAAGTGTTTGTTCCTGCTGATGAAACAACATCATCTTTTGTGTCCACATTTGCGTCATCGATTGATTTCTGACCCGTATCTTTTTTTTTTTTCCTTTTCATTTCTTTTCCTTCCTCCCCTCGCATTTTTCTCGGTATCTCTTCGTCCCCTTCTCCCATTCACGACGATGAATTCGGGGTGATCCGAATTTTGAACCCTTTCATGATTGTGGCATACAGGTGAAACAGAGCCAAATATCTTCAATACCCTTGTTCCGGACCTTCCTTCTCTACACCCACCACCTTACACTGGTAGCGGTGGTCCAATAACACATTCATCTTCCCCCCATCATGAACGATCTTCCTCTTCTTCCTCCTTACCTTTTGTCGATCCCATTTCTTCGTTCCCTCCCCAACACCAACAAGGCGGAGGTGGATTTGCCGATCCCCTACCTTATGCGTTGACAGTGAGAGATTATGCACCCCGTCCTTCTTCATCCCTTACAGATCCGGCCACAACTAATGTCTCACATCAGAGTGGATACAACGTGACGGACGCTACGCCACTCGCTTCTCATCAAAGTCGAAACCCTCTTGAGACTTACGCAGCTGTGGCCGCGGCAACTGCAGCATCGGCACCTTCCAATCACCCCTATGCTAACCTTTTGAATCAACCCGGTGGCGTCGTTTCACCTGCTAATTCAGGAGGTGGTAAGAGGATCGATGCCATGTCGTGTTTAACATCCTCACCTTGGTTCGCTGCAAGTTATGGACATCAGCAGCAGCAACCTTCTCCCGTCACTAATACTTCTTTACCGGGTATCTCTTCGTTAGACGATGGTACTACGAGAGACCACTCGACAAGTTATGCAGGTGGTGGTAGTGGCGGTGCTCTGGGTGGGCATTCCCTTCCACCTCCCCCGCCTCCGCGACCACTCTATGCATATGGATCTAGGGATGGGACGAACACTGCTACGAGCGTGAGCAGCTCGACAAGGAGTGGCGCTTCTTCTGACTACGAGTACGATGGTGGCTTTGGTGGAGAAGGCGGAGATGAAGGAGGGTCGTCGAAGAGGAGCGGTTATGGTTTATATTCGAATTCAGGGGCTAATCAAAGCGCGGGGTCGTTGGGAGGAGGAGGGGATGGACTGAGTGGCCATGGAGTGGGTGGAATGTCGTCGTATGCTCAGCCTCATCATCATCAACAGCAACAACAACAACATCAGTTGCCTGCAATGAGGTTCGTTGATAGTGGTGGTCATGGACATGGCCATGGCCATCATCAGAATCTGTCATCCTCCTCCTCGTCTTCTCAGTCGAGTGCGAGTGCTTTGGAAGGAACTGGGGGGCGGATTGGAGGTGGAATGATGGTGGATTCGAATAGTCGAGAGTTACCGATTCCGAGTGGAATGGGAATGGGTGTTGGAATTTGGGTGCCCCCTCCCAGCGGTAGAATGGCCGCGACGTCTGGCACCGGATTCCCCCCTTTAATCGCCGCGAAAAATTCGTCTTCTCAACTTCCTTCACTTAACGCGCTTACTTCATCAGCACCATCCGCTGAGGATAGTGCTACCAGTGCATCGTCTGCTGGTCACCATTCTGGTGCCGGTACCAACAACTCGGATGAAGAGAAGGAGAGTCAGAGGCGACTGAAGGATTTATGGGCGAATTGGATGACTGTTCCGATGGACAGCACTGTGTCTGAGAAAGAGGCGTTTATCGGAGGGGGTACACCTGGTGCTGGTGGAAGTGGAAGTGGAGGGGCAGGAAACGTGTTGAAGACACCGGCGCCGGGGAGTGCCAGTGCGAGTATGTTCCAGCAGTTCTTCGGGGGTTCTACACCTAATGCTGGGCAGACTCCTGGTGCTGGGATGGGAAGTCTCTTGGGGAGCGGTTGGGTTGGAGGTGGTGCCGGAGGGGGGAGTAATGGGCTTGGGAGGGTGATGAGTATGCCCAGCATCCGGACGCCGACGAACGAGACCGGGAGGAGAGTGGGTCATGCCGGCGCTGGAGGGGATTCGTTGATTACGCCTCAGGCGCATGGGAACAACGCTGTTGATGGGTGAGTTTAAATCAATAAATTTGTGTGACCTTTTAATTTTAGAACTCTTCTTCGCGGCTGTCACTTTTCCTTCCGATTTCCTAATTAGAATTGATCGATTGAATATTTTTCCTTACGGCTTCTACGTCCGTTTTGTTTAACTCACAACTCTTCGGTGCCTGAATGATGATGGCGGCTGAAGACAACATTGTTTTTCAATTTTTTTTTCCCCCCCTTGTCTTCATTGTTTGTTGGTACCTGGCGGTTTTTCTTATCACATTCTTCTTTTTTCAAACAGATCTTCGTCGAAGCCGATGGCGGGGAATCATACCGACGATCTCCGGAAGTATCAAGAAGCTTGTTTGGCGAGGGAACCGCTTGCATTACGGCTTCAACCACCCGCCCGAACTTTGCTTCGAAAGTCCATCGTCCCGCATAGCCTGAATACTGTTGGCTCGGGTCGCGAGAGTAGGAGTGGGAGCGGGAGTGGGAGCGGTGGACATGGATCCTTGAACAGCCCTGATTCGAGTAATGCGGGTTCTCCGGGCGGTGAGACAAACGTTTCGAATGCTCCGACGCCTGCGAGTACCTATTCGACCTCGAGTCCGCACCCCCCGTTTAGGTCGACGTCTGTTACGGATGTTTCGACTTCAGTGTCTGACGCCGCTGCTGGTAGGAGTTCCTCGTTGTCGCCGTCATCGGCGAATGCTATCTCTGCGTTGAGCGCGACTGCTCCTCCTGGTCCGTTGGCGAAGAGCAATCTGACGGGACAGATTGGGGATCCTCGGCCGAGTTATAAGAGGCTTGCGAGTCATACACTCACGCAGGATACCAGTAAGCGTGCAACCTTGTTGCGTGGCGGTGAAGGCGGTCAGGGCAATACCAGCTCGGGCGCGGGCGCAGGCACGGGCGCGAGCGTGCCTGGATATGGGGTCCCGTCCAATACACGGGGTACTGGGGCGAGGAGTGCCGGTACTGCAATTTGTAACGTAGGGGTTGGAATGGGTATGGGTATGGGTATGGGTATGGGCATTGGCATGGGACTGCCCGGAATGTCGATGGAAGGGCTAGGGGGCGATGGGCGGGCGGTCTACAATGGTGATGATGATGAGGAAGATAGGAGGGAGGTTGGCGGACGAGTGCCTCGGCGGCTGGGGGGTGTGGGAGTCGGGAATTGGAGAGCGAGGAGTTTGAGTACTCCCAGCAACATTCAGAGGCCTAGTGTTAATGGTATGATGGGGTACCATGGAGAGGCATATCAGTAATAATTGCCGCATCCATTCCTCATTCTTCCAGCCGTTCGTCTGATCCCAACACGTCTGTCTTCTCACGCACTTTGTTCCTCCCACTTTCCATTTCTTTGCGCCGCTTGTGGTCCTCTGCTTCCCCCCCCCCCCCTGGTCTTTCGTCTGGCTACCCTCCTGTCGTGGGGACTCTGCCTCAAAATTTTTCTAAAAACAAACAAACAAGAACACATCCCGTTTGTGATGAAAATCCTGTTTTTCTTTTTAATTCTCCACATTATATACCCTCTTTGCCCGCCCCCCTGACCCCCTGACCCCCCTCGCGAAGATCGTGTTTAATGAACGACGTTGGTGACAGACAGCTTGTCGTTTTTTTTTTTCTTCCTTTCTTGCATTTTGGCTCGATTCTCATTGCAGGGCCGTATAGTTGGACTTTTATGTGATTGCGCGTTCTTATGCAAGTACACTGAGTACTGTACTGTGCGTATACATACACGTCTAGGAACGAACGCTTTTCTTTTTCTGTTTCTTGTCAAGCTACCTAGCACGCTCTCCCATATATGTATGGATGCGTTCCATGTCATGGCGTACACATGTGTTAGTGACCGGTGGACCGCCCGATCAATCGTGCAGGCGCGCATACTGTGGCCGGGCCAGTTTGTACTGTGCACAAAATATGCGAATATCAGTATTGCGTGCGCATGGCCGGTCGCGTCGGCCGTGTAATAATTGTTGGACAGGCTGGGGTCCTCATGGCTTACTAGCAGAATTCAGCATACTAGTAGGTACATCGATATATAGGGCCTGAAAAAAAGAAAAAGAAATAAACTTCGGGTCTAATCATGTATGCGCGCAGCTGTGGCATAGACAGCCCATGGGTGCCGTTCATTCCTAGGGCAAAAATGTACAGCTGAAAGTCTAAAGCTTTGCATGCAATGAGTGACCGATCATGGGGGAGTCGAAGTTGGGATGCAGGCCAAGGATCGAGTAGTTACGCAAATAAATCAAAGCTCATACCGAATTCTTCTTGTCGTACGTGTTTCCGAATCCTGGATAGATATTGTGACCCACGTACATCGCAATGACTTCAGGTTGCGGCTAGGTGAGCTGCCAGTTGATTTCCCTTGGAGTGAAAGGTGCGGTACTGTGGTACTGTTCATTACCATGTAGAATGCAATCACTTGTGTCAATGGCGAAAGGTGTCATCGGACGCTGGGCGTTCCGCTTATCGCGGCAACGATAAAAGGATGTAGTAATTGACTAATTTCATTGATGTCGGAATGCATGTCGGAAGCATGTTCGAATAATGTGAAGAGGGAAAATGAAAGAGAGATAAGAGAAGCCGGTTCGACTGTTTGGTTCTAAGACAATACTGGGACGAGTTGGGAAATGAACATTTGGAAACTCGAGGAGCTATGGTACGATTTAACTCACAAGATAGGTTCAAACATGTGTCGAATTGGGGCAAACGTTCTCAGACCAGGGTTCTGACGATCATTGACCCATTTCCTCCCTCACCCCACCCCAGCCTGAACAACCTCCAATCGAAGAAAGCAGCACCCTCTGGTCAGCTGGTTGTAGGTACAACATTCTCCTTCGCTGCCAAACCCCGAACCAGGTGTAACAAGACTCGTTCTTCGACTGCCAACTCTTTCATTTGCCTCTCGACGCTCTGCAGTTGGTTTCTGACGCGCTCGCGCGTCTCCTGAGCACGCTTGCACACTTCGCTCACTACGATCTGATTTTTGGAGACAGTGGCAGTTGTGGAGGCGCCAGTAGATGCGGGGGATCGCGCGGCGCGGGGCTTCGCTCGGGCACGGGGCGCCGGGCGAGATTTGCGTTTGGATGGTCTTGGAGGCTGGGATGCCGTTACGGGCGAAGGAACAGATGGAACAGGTATTTCTGGGCTTTCAGGAGGTGTGGGTGTGATTCCATCGTTGCTACCAAATTGAGCAATGAAACGTTCGAGTACGTCCAGGTCGAAATCTGGCACCGTAGGCTCACTTGCGTCAGCGGCTTCGTCTAGCATGTCCTGGCATGATGCTGTGTCCAAAAGAGAGGGATCGATCATTGAGTCAGGGACAGTAAGATTTGACAGAATCGAAGGGAGATCATGGCCATTGTCTGAAATAGATGGGCTGAGGGACGAGGATGGTGTTGGGAGGAAGGAAGGAGAGGATGAAGATGCTTCATTTGTCCCACCAAAAGCATCAACCTGGGAGAGGTTCGTCGTGGAGCTCGCCTCTGCCGGGTCCGTCAATGAAGGCAGCTCACCAACTGGGGGTGATAGATGAATTGAAAGCGTGTCAGTGTTGCTTGTACCCTGGCAGACCTGGCTGATGCATTGTCCAACAACTTCTTCAACAGCAGGGAGGTCCAATGGAGACTCCGTCAACAGTAAATGTGGAGTGACGCCAGACGAGTTGCCGGGGAGGTCGGGTAACTGCTCCAGATCGATTGCCATGAACTCCACCTGCCGTTGAAGCATTTTTCGGAGGCCTCGATGAATAGCATTTGCCACCCTTGAGAGCCTAACCTGGTCGTTAGCATCCTCTCCCCAACCCGCCAGAGCATCTAATTGAATCTCGGCTTGGCGCGCTGTCTCTGCCTTGAAGACAACATGCTTCACAGCCTGTTTGATGTCCTCAAGGAGAACTGCTCGGCGGTTTCCGTACCATTTCTGTATGTAGCCTTTTGGAGCTTGCCCTGGAGCAAACGGGAAAGGAATGTCCCACGCAGATGCCCCGGCAGGTATGCGACGAGCTTTCCAGGTTATGGAGAAAGGGGGATTTGTCGTAATCTTCCATGAGGGGATCAGATCAGCCAGAAGATGGATGTACGCCCGTACGGTGGTGATACAAGATGGGTCTGTCATGAATTTTGCCAAAACTTGACCTTCATAAGAAGATGTATCCGCCGGGGTTGGAGGTCTGTACTCCACTCGAGGGCGCTTCACTGGGGGAGGCGCAAATTGTCGCTGGGTTGAATAGACACCGGTGTGACAAGTTCCAGGTCGCAGTGCGGTAAGAGGGATAGGGGAAGCGCTGGGAGCTTTCGACATCACTGCGGATGGCATCGAGTCCACCTGTTGGCCTCTTCCACGCTTACGCAGGCTCGTTTTCCAACTGGAAACATCTGGTGTACCGCTAATTGAGGCAGAAATTGAGGATGGAGAGAATTTATGTTCAGCACGGTTCGTGAGGGACACAGGAAGTGCAATAGTCCCCACATTTTTAACACTGCGCGTCAGAACAGTTCCCTGGACTGTCTTAACATCTGAGCTCGTTGGCAAAGCCAATGTAGAGTGGAAGGCCGGAGCTATTCCCCCCGCAAGGGACTTACCGCCAGCGGCATCACCTGGAGAAAAAGAGCCATGGCTGCCACTCTGATTGGGAGCGTCACCATGCTCGGAAGCATCACTTCCATCGAACAACGGGTCATAGTCACTGCAACTGTCGGCCTCGTTGAGCGTGGTCATCGTGATTGTGAGGAGTCAAAAAAGTGTGCTCAAATGATCATGTGCTAATAAGGAATCCACACGTGATCATTCCCTATCATTGGTTAGTCGACTTCGAGCACCGCTCGCTTGTCGTATGAACTCCCTTCCTTGATGCCCCTCGCGTTCCCGGCCCCTGCACTCTTTTGGAGAGAGTCAGATAATGCGGAGGAAGAGGTCTACAGCCCCAGTCCAGCTCCGCCTGTGTCCCCAACTCTGGTAATTGATCCTGCCATTTTGAACGCCTATGACGAAACGCACGGTGCCGAGCAATATTCGTACCTTCCGAACAGCCGACAAGCTGTTACCAATGGTGTAGGTGTCGAGTTGTGTTGTGTTGTGTTAGAGTTTACTCGCGGATTCACATTATTTGTATTCCGACGCGTGCAGAATTTCGATCCTTCTTCAACCGAAGCACCCGACAATTACTTTCCCGAAAACTCAAATTATCATCCCGAATCCCTTCAACCACATCACCTGGATATCTATCACCGTGACGGCCCTCAAGGGCCTCCACCCGAACCTATTTTTGAGCCTGAAGAACCACCATTTGAAGACCCCCCCCGTCCACCACCCCCAAAGCGGCCAAAACGCGTTAAACGTCCCAAAAGAGAGCTTGAATGTGGTTTCTGTCAAGGAGATGACGAACGAAATAAGTTCGGAAAGCCCGAGTCAATGCTGAGCTGTGCCAAGTGTGGACGAAGTGGTGAGTGCAGGCGCCTGGAAGCAGCAGCGTATGTCATGAATGTCTTGTTAGGACACCCTACATGCGTTGACATCAAGCCTCATTCCGCAAGGATTGCGAGGGATTATCCATGGACCTGTATGGAATGTAAACCGTGCGAGATCTGTCAACAGAAAGGCGACGATGTAGGGAGCTTCTTTTGCTGCTTTCTCCGAAGCATTGACCGTTTCCGCAGACCAAACTATTGTTCTGTGACAATTGCGATCGGGGTGGGGGCTTATTTATCCCTCAAAACGTGTTCCTGCTTTCTCACATGTTTACAGGCTGGCACTATGACTGCCTCGATCCACCTTTCGACAACACTCCAGAGGGTGATTGGAACTGTCCCTTGTGTCCACCGATAGTACTGTCGGAGTATTCCGAGTCTTCACGCTCTGGAGGGTCACCAGAGGCCGAAGCCGACGAAGAGGCGCTTGAAGAGGAGCCCACCGATGAAACCCTCTCCATTGCAACCCCAGCAAGACGCCGAGGACGAATAACCAAGGCGAGACCTAGAAAAGCCAAGTTCTCTTTGAGGAGGAGTAAATCGTCTAGGAGCGTCAGAAAACCCCGTCCGAAGTTCAATGGCACATTAGTCCACTCCACCCGCGGTGAGAAGCTCACACTCAAGCTTCGACTGCAAATCAGAGAAGAGCAAGTGCCTTCCTCGCCCTTTGAGTCATTTCTGAAAGAAGAGGACCTTGATACGTCCAAAACTTCAATCACCAACGATGACAAAAACAAGTTCGAGAGAAGTCGCATTGCTGCTGAGGTGAGCGAGGAAAAGATCTTTGGTTACTATTCTGTCTCCTCAGCATTCCGCCTTTCAGTTAAGACTCGCACCTCCCCCTCTCCCTTTGCCTTTCGATACACCTTTAGGACCTGCGCACAATTCCATACGCCCCCTCCGTTCCCTTACTCAACTTCTTGTCCCCTCCACACCTCGACTCGAACAAACTGGTAGCCCAGTCCCTGGACCCTCTACCCCTCTTCCGTCTACCCCGGGTGGAATTTCATTGGAACCGCCGCCGCTTCGCATTCGAATATTGCGGTTTGGAAAATTCGATATTGATACTTGGTACGATGCGCCCTTCCCAGAAGAATACAATAATATTCCCGAAGGTCGACTTTGGATGTGTGAGTTCTGCTTGAAGTACATGAAGAGCGCTTTTGGGTTTGTTCGACACTTGGTACGCTTTCTCTACTTCATTAGCTGACAAGGCTCAAATGCAACCTTCAGAGGAAATGTAAGGCAAGGCATCCTCCGGGTGATGAAATATACAGAGATGGAAACATATCTGTTTTCGAAGTTGACGGACGGAAAAATAAGGTATGCATTAAATGTGGTACTCATGGTGTGCCAATGGACTGGCGAGTTTCAGATCTACTGCCAGAATCTATGCCTGCTCTCAAAAATGTTCCTTGACCACAAGAGTCTCTTCTACGATGTGGAGCCATTTCTGTTCTACGTCATGACTGAGGCGGATGACGGAGGTACCCGTTTTGTTGGTTACTTCAGCAAGGAGAAGCGGAGTCCAAAGGATTATAATGTGAGCTGTATCATGACTCTTCCAGTCCGGCAAAGGAAAGGTTGGGGCAACCTGTTAATTGACTTCAGTGAGTTTGTATCACATTGTGATGCCGCCCGCCGTGAGCTGATCTAGGGACTTAACACAGGCTTCCTGTTGTCGAAAAAAGAAGGGCGTGCCGGTTCCCCAGAGAAACCACTCTCCGCTCTGGGAGCGTTGAGCTACCGCAACTATTGGACCCTCGCGATCATGAGATACCTCCAAAATGCTCCTGATCATGTCACCATCGACAGTGAGTGTAGGAAGCGTGACGTGGGACAAGCTCTTATGTGTTCTGCAATCAGGCATAAGTATAGCCACAGCGATCAAACCAGAAGACGTTCTAGCCACTTTGCAAGACCGGCACATGATCCACATCTCAGATCGCAATTCAACTCCGACACCAAAGACTCCATTTTCTAGACATCGTAGACCACGTCCTTTGACCTTACCTCGCCGCAATTCACACCGAAAGACAGCCACAAAGGAAGAGGTTGTCACGGACTCTCGAATCCCGAATTCGTACAATATCCGGTGGGACAGAGACACAGTACGCGGGTACCTTGAGAAGTGGAATGCCAAAGGTTACCTCACCCTGAAGCCGGAGAATCTTAAGTGGACGCCGTACCTCCTATCTAGAGCCGCGAAATTCGACGTTCCCATTCAACCACTACAACCTATGTCAGGGGTCTCAAATCTCAAACCTTCCTCACCCGCCACAGCCTCACTTCCAGGAGATGAGTCGCTGTCTGCAGTCGAGCAAGCCAAAGATCCTAATCTCACACCCGAGGCAGGACCATCGCGTTTCAATGCTGCCCGTTCACCCAAGCCCGCATCTGCAGACATCCACGGCGAGGAGGAAGATGACGATTTCAGGGAGATAGAGGAGACACCATCTCGCGGACTCAGGATACGTTCTCATCCACAGCAACGACTTCTACGCTCAATAAAGTTGCGGCATTCCTCACTGCGCTCAGCTTCTCTTCCTGGGGAACCTCGGCGCCGCACGCGAAGCCAAGGAATGTTGAGGGAGGAGGGACCTGGTGGCACACCAATTCGCAATGGAAGAGGAAGGAGACGCTCAAGAGAAGCGTCCATCGAATCAGTGGTTAAAATGCAAACTCCGCCGCGCAAACGACGGCGCATCCAGACTTCCCCAGAGTCATCCATTCTTTCTTCCCCACCAACCAGGCATGGCAGTCCCCCACTGAGTGACGGAGAAAATAAACCCTCTCATCAACGCAAGCGCCCGAGCCACCGTCTTGGCAGAACCACCGCGAAGCTATTCACCAACGAGAACGGCCACTTTGAAGAGCTCAGTTTCACGCCGATGAATGGAAAGAGGACTTCTTTGCGATTAAACGGGGCCTCAAAAAATCCTCCGTTCACACCATTACTGGACGATCCCGAAGCCGCTCTACGACGGCACCACAAGCATCGCGGGAAAAATCCATCTGATGACCTTTCGCCCAACAACACAGAACTCGCTCCAAAACGAACGAACGGTGAAGACCATGATCAATATGAACATTCCAGCGCAGGTGAGACCTCGCCTGGGGCCCTACTTACAAATGGCCACCGTGCCAATGTCAAGATGGACAACGACAACTCTGATGCTGATGGGGAGGGTGAGGAGGAGATGGACACCATTCGCTTTGACCTAGGCGATGAAGATGCGGAAGGCGAAGACGACATCGATGCAGAGGGGGAGCCAGAGTAGAGACATTCGCACTTCAACACGTAACTTATTCCTTCTATGATTTCTTTGTTTCTCTGGTTTTAATACTGTTGTTTACGCTGCTCATATACATCATACTGTATAATTCACGGGTGATATTTCATCTCTTGTGTGAGATGACACGGTATTTTGTGATTGGAAATTACAATATGAGAAACCAAGGCACCGTCGGAGAAAGGGCCAAAAAAAAAAACAGGCTACAAGCCTCCAGACCTAGGCTGGGCAAAGAAAATAGGACCTCCACTGCGCTTTACAAACCGTGATTCAGGCGACGTGGGATAGAGCTACGCTTGTGGCGTGCGAGGTATTCACGCTTAGGCTCCTTCGTGCCACATCCGTCATGAGGATCAACAGACGTCGTGTTGGCTTGGGTCCCATTGTGATGATGATGATGGTGGTGATGGTGGTGGTGATGAGAAGAGGACGGAGTAGGCGTATGCATAGAATGGGAAGATTGCGATTTGCTTGAGGTCGGAGTAACCGCAGGCGTAGGGGTGAAGGAAGGAGTGGGCGTAGCGGATGATGGATTATGCATGCTGTGGGTCGCCGGCGAGCTTACCGGGGTGGAGGTCAAGGGGCTTGAGCGGCCGCTGGAAGGGACGGGCGTGGTGGATGTCGCATTCTGCGCGTTGACGAGTGCCGGTGGGCTCATCGAAGTGGATGAGGTGGAGGAAGAAGTGTGGGAAGATGCAGAAGATTTCATGGGGCTGGAGCTGCTGCTGGAAGGTGAGGATGGAATGGTACATCCTGGAGCGCGAGCCTCAGGATCGGCAGGATCTGGTCCATCCGTGGGGAGGACGCAGCCGGGAAGGAAGGGAAGAACATCAGCATCGACCCGCTCATACGATAAGGGATCCGAGCGAGGATAACATTGATTGAGCTCGTCATCAGGGAGAAGCCTTCCTTCGTCATTGAGAACAGAGCAGTCCTCGATCACTCCTGACATGTTCGTGCACTGTTGGACGACACGAGTGAGAACGGAACTGTCCCAGCCGTTCATGAAGTCTCCGTGTAGCCCAAAACCTACAGGCCAATCACTTTAGTGATCGTCATATGGACCTAGAAGATAACTTACCCGAACGATCACCGTTCGATAACAAGGGGCGACCACCTTGATTTAATTTGTAGAAACTATGAGTGTCAAAGTAAATCTCGAAGAAAATTGAGATGAGATGTATTGGATGGGAACTATTGCAGTGGCCATTGTCCATTCCATCAGGATATGCCATGTGGGATTTGTGGTCGGGGCTGTCTACGTTGACGTTGTCCCAGCAAGAAGGCATGAATACTTGGGCCCGAAGACCATCAGGGCAATCATTGGTGGAAGGGAAGCCGGGGGTTTGAGGGTGTGCATGATTGTAATCGATACTACACTAGTTGGTAAGTATAACTAACAGGGCTAAATTATGCTCGACACGCACCATAACCACGAAATTCCCCGGGATTCAAGAGTGCCCATGTCCCTGCGGACGTTGGGATCCCCCGCCACCATACGAAGACCATCAGGGAACCCAGCGAGCGTCTCGTTTGCTCCGGAACGCTGCAAATAATACCTTTACATGTATCATGAAGACGTCAAGTCAGGCACAGTCAGGGATACCGTCATTTGAGATTAACTCACACAAGCATTCCACCATGATTCACGGGAGAATACGTCATGTTGGGCCATTCCCAGTACTAGAACAAGCTCTAGCCCATCGTCTTAGATAGGAACAGAAGAATAAATTCACCAACTGTGGGATCCAGTAGGCAGACAGGTCGTCTTTCACTTTGCATGTGGTACAATTGGAGCCGCGCATGTCCTTAAAATCCGAGGAGAGCCCAATATCTGAATGGCACCATTAAATTCGCGATCGGTCTTTTTCTTCACCGAAATACGCACTGCTACCGCCCATGATGGTATGGGAATGGCTGCTAGGTTTCCCCGGACTGACAATAGCGTCGTACCTCCCATTAAGGATTGGTTTGGCACAAGGCATTCGGAAGAACGCGTTCGCACCAGCAGCGAGAAGTAAAAGAGCAGAAGAGACAGGACGAAGCATGACGGATGTTTAAAAGAATGAATGTGCGTCGGGCAACAAGGTATTTTTTGGGGAAGAGGTTCTCCATGCAGCACGGCCCTTTATGCGTTTGCGTCCAGCCGTGTCAAACCCGATCGAATATCAACAATTGATGGCACTCGATCGGAAGATGTCGGTCAGACGTTACCAGAGTGAATGCGAAGTCACAACAACGCTTTGCCACGTTTGATGTCACCAACTACTCGCCCGATGATAGTTCCTGGAGCTAGGAACCCATTTTCACCACGCATTGAGAAAAGTAGTTCCATGATTATATCGTGTCTGCCATGAGGTTTTACCATTAAAAAAATGATTTTTCCCTAGATATTCATCAGAGGTACGTCCGCTTTTTGCACCCGAATCCCGTTTGATTCAGCTCGCTCTTCAATATTTTTGACCCATAATCTGTAAATCCCATATTTTTGGCTTTGGACACCTATGTAGATACGGAATTGGAATCTTTGCAAGTGTATACACGATAAGAATCTTGTTCTATATATGTATTCGACGGCCTCCAGTTTAGAAGGCTGTGGTGGCACTTTGTGAATGACGTGATTAAAGCCGATTCCTCTCAGTTCTCACCAAGCCGGAGGTGATGGTCTATAAAATGACACCATAGTCGACATAATCCTGCGGTGGTGCAGGATATTTCATGATTTTATCATGGATCTACTTTCCTCAGCGTGCATGGTTTCGACTAAATTATCGAGAGCAATCGCAGTATCCCAGACCCACGGACTTCTGCCCAAAGTGATAGGTAATATCGGAAAGTGATGCAACCACTGAAGTGATCAAAGGAGAATCATCCAAACAGTAAAGGAAAAGAAAACAGAGCTCAGCTCAGTCTGAGCGTCATACAAAGCTCAAAGGCGACATAAACTGGCCATACTTGACAACGACCAATGCAAGAAATGACGCCGAACCCGCCGAACCCGCGCACGATGGCCTTTCAAAGATCGGTCATTTTATTCCCACAGCCGGAATCGATCGACATGCATGCATCACTTCGGTCACATATTTAGTTCTCGCCCCGTCCGCTATGGCAACGCTTCACAATATCTTAGCAATTTTCCTGGTTTACATTTTCGTTTCCCAGGGCCAGGATATTCCACAAGGCGGCACCTGTAATCCAAGTGCAAACCGCGTAGATCCTGCAACTCACCGCTGGGTGTCCGACTGCAACAGCAAAACATTTTGTGACGGAGAGCTATGCCAGCTCAAGGGCTGCCGTACTCATGAACTTGATAGCAGATACGACCAGGGCGATGTACTTATCCCGCCGCTCTGTCCACAAGGCCAGTTTTGCCCTGACGCCGAAAGCCACTGTCAGCCGGTCCGTGGCGCTGGAAACCATTGTGAGCTCAACCGTGATGGTATGCGATTTTGGAAATCGTCCCGTTGCTCCCTCCATCTTCCCTCCCAACAGATCAATGCATATCCCCTCCAAACTGGCAGCAGTCTCAAAGCAGTATGAACAATGGCGGCGCTATATGTCTCAATTTCCAATGCATGTGAGGCAATAATCAAGGTTTTCTCCTCACCCCCGATCGAACGGCCCACTAGGTTTGCGAATGTTTCTCTCGGTCAACCCTGCGTCATGGACACCACGTTATACCTGGCCCTCTCCTCGACGGGTCGTCAGCTGTCAAATACCATTTATAGGGATAACTGTATGGCCCCTGGGCTCTACTGCGATCTCAAGTCTTCTACGTGTGCATTTGCAAAGTTGGTCGGAGCTAGTTGTGCAAGAGATATCGAGTGTAGATCTGTATGGTGATGTCGTTGATCTAAGGGACATCACTGATTGATCTTCATATGCCGAAGTACAACTGTGGACTACGAGGACTCTGCGAAGTACCGCCGGGGAGTCCTGTAGAGCTTAGTCCTCTGACGGTGTGTACCAATAATTAGGATCCTAAAAGATGAAGTCTGGCCGACTGCAGCGTCTTCGTCGCCGTAGTATAGTGTTATTTTGACGCTTCTATTCTTGGGAATCGTATCGGTCATCGTGTCCCTATATTTCATCCATTCCCGTCAACGAATCAAACGCCAAAAGGAATTCAAAAAGTACTTCAGGGAACAAACTTCGTGAGTTCTCCAGTTTATATCACCATCGCACCTCCTACAGCCGGATTATTATGTTAGGTTTCGTGATTCCATCATTTCGTTGCATTCAGCTGCTCGCTTCCGACGAACGCGCCCCTCTAGCCAACCATCACCACCCGAGCATGTCCCTTTAGTTTCCGTTGCAGAAAATCGGCAACGACTCGGTGCTCCCCCAGCGATTCGGGTCCAGCCGTCTAGTAACAGTGGATCATCTTATACTCCCACCCTTCATTAGAACAATTCACGAAAGCAATAAAATATGTATTTTGTTCGTCTCCGGACACGGCGCTGCATTTCTCTTTCATATGTACGTCGTCACTCTTGCATTTTGAAGATAGTTGTGGCGACGCCATAAGGTAAGATGGCAGACAGTGACCGATAATCCAGTCAACTCAAATAGGTTAACCCTGAATACATATGCACTATGGCATCCAGTCCCCGAACGTACCCTTACTGAGTTGACGTCACCACTAACCCAGTCCCCACGCAACTGGTGAACGCCACCTGTCGCGTCAATTCTAAATGGCCGCTACCCTTTATTTTTGAGTGCTTGGGTCTAATATAATCATTTATCGTTTAAAAAGAACCAAAATATAACTCATAAGATGCGCATGATGTGATATGGTGGCGGGGGGCAGCCAATGCCGTACGAGTACGGGATCACTATAAAAGTAATACTTAAGTCATTGCAAAGCACGATGAACTTTTCTTGTCTGGTTGTTGAGGATCGTGCATTATTTGATTGTTCAAGAGCGAGGACCCACAAATACAATGTACACAAACTTTGGAAAGTCGGTAGGTAGTTGGACCGGTAGTGTGAGACGAAGGGCTGGAATCATCCTGAAGATGTATAATCCATGACTCAGCACGACATCTGGCTATGAGCCTTTTCAGAATGCTCGCAAAGTGTGACGGAAGTATGGTAATTCGGTAAAACCACTGCAGGCGAAAATCGGAGCGCTCAGGTTCCTGGCCAAATACCTGGCTCCTAGTGGGTTTATTGGAGCTGCAGGGTAATCTGGGGGTAACCACCAAGTATTCGACTTGATATTCATGCATCTTACCTCTACAATACCGGTTCCCCATCACAGCACTACAAGTGTTGTGGTCGACATATTGCACTAGTATACATCACACACATATCGAAAGATGCGATGTCATCCTACCGAGCACGAAACGATGCACCGTTGGACCCAATTGATCCCATAGTAAGTTATCAAATTATCAAGGTCACCGGTTAAAGTCATTGGACAACGACACGGCTAACAGAACTATGTGACAACGTTTGCTAGGAGACAAGTGGATGCCAGTTGAATTGATGGGAGTCCCTAAGGAGCGAAAAAAAAATGAATCGTGGTGAGCCAACTATCACATTAATGCAGATAACCCAAGGCGCAATGACAGAATCAGTGAAAAATGTATTCGTATCACGTTGGGATGCCAGTATGCAAGGCGTTTGCACACTTTGTAATGACATCCACCCTCAAACGCAACTTACTTGCAAATCATCATGGAAAGCCAAAAAAAAAAATGACACATTGCTCACATCGCATTCATAACGAAACAACACCATGTCCAAGAATATTCGAGGAAATGATTCGTGTCATCGTGGGTGAAAGGGATGAAGAATGAAGAGAAGTTTTCTACTGAATTCTAGTCTGAATTGGCCTTATATGGTCCCACAGCGGACCTTGCCGAATTCCGAAAAGGTGTTTGCCCCTTGCTCTGACACAAGACATACCAGTCCAACTAGCGTGAATGTGATGTAAGGGTTCCGAGATGAGGGGGACTCCACTCGGCCATGCGGCTATGTCGGGCTCCCCGAGCCTTTTGACTCATTGAAGGCAACGGCATCTGCACTGTCCCCTCTGCGCAGGACGATAGAGCTTCACACCAGGACACGATCGGTCGTGTAAGATAAGGATATTAGGCTATGACTTGAGAGCAGGTGGCAACTAGAACGGGAGTCCTTGACGAGGTACACATTAGAGTCACTGTTAGAACCGAGGCATGACTTACCTATCATAAACACCGAGGTCTGCATGTGAATCTGTGCAGAGTGTTAGCTGGATCTGTGGGTCTCAGTAGGGAACTCACGAAACAACACTCTTAAATCTTCTGCCACTTTGCGCCTTGACAATGATTGGGGAATCTCTTCCAATGGACCTTGATGTCAACGGTAGGCATGGTTCATTGGGGTCATTAAGGCATCCTTCCTTCTGGTATAATGGTTAAAATCGAAGCCCTGGGCCTTGTGGGATTTTAGGCAGAACAAGGATGGGACTGATCAGGGACTCGAAGCTTGGGGTACCGTTCTATTGCTTCCCGAGGGCATGCCTGGAGGATCTCCGCTGTTTTATGCAGGTGTTGTTGGTGTGCGAATGCACTTCCCTTCTTCTCTGACATATCGTGTTCACAGAAGATGCAGGAGGTTCTCTTTCTGTCCGAGTGTATGGTAATTACGGGCCATGCATTATGACCACGTTTCGAAGTGTGGACGTTCATTTGGGGGGATCTGGTTTCGGTGACGCCGTGCTTCTCGAAGATGGTGTAGTCGCAATAATCCGTATGGCGACTCTGGAACTTCCGCGTCTTCGGATAAATGTACATCCAGCCGTCTCCATCACATCGGCTGCGTCGTTGTCGGCAGAAACATCTGGAAGACCAAACCTCCGCAAATCATCTCAGTGCTGACTGTTTGCTTCCAGACCTTCGGCCACTGGAAATACAGTGGTTTCGCTTTCTATGGGCGTCCTGTTCGCCGGTACCATATCAGAGGCAACGGTGGCTCGCCTTGTGGCCAAATGGCAGTCAGAAAAGCACCAACGAATGCTCCAATTACTGAGGCATCTGCTGGAATGCATGGAACAGTGACACCGACCAAAGTGACGACCAATGGGGACAGCGCTGAACTTCAGCAGCGGTATGTCAGGACAGGGATGGGCGTTACTGCTCCAGGCAGTTTCTTTACACGAAAGGCAACAGCGCCATTTGCTACGTTGTCTTCACTGAATGACAACTTGAACAGCGAATAAAACGGATGAATCGCCTGGTTGATCATCACCCTCGCTGAGTGCTAATATGCAATGCATCGATTGGAATCGATCACACAGAGACCTTCATCGGGTAAGTTGCCAACTACGTTCCCTAAGAAACAGACATTGCCCCGACAAATCGCACCTATAGTGACAATGACGGGTGTAGTCCTGAACAGTTCCTATGAGACAGTTTTGCTCACGCGGGTTACGGGGCACCACTCTCTAGCTGGAATGATTCGCGAACGGAGCCTTGTTTTGCAGTTGACTAAGCCCTTCATGAGGAAGTTCATTAGAAGCATTTCTTCCGGTACATAACGGAGTTGCTGCGGGGAGCGTCAAACTGTCAAGCCCGGAGGGAGACGTGCCCGAATGTATTTCCGAAGCGTGGGATGCTCGTAGACAAAGGAGCTGCGATTAACGATTGGAAGCTACGAACAAGTGCTTATGGACCGTGATTTTGAATGTTGACAGATGGGACGGAGCACAGCAAGCCAGCAAACTCCCTAGTCCGTCGCCGTTTGGCAGTGATTCTGGTCTTTCCTGCAGTTCGTGGTTCCGATCATGCATCGAGCTGTAGCCCGTTTCATCAAACCCAGAGTTTGGATCACTTGCGCTAGAAAGTTGCTCTAATTCCAAAATGGTTATAACAGAGTAGCCGGCCGCCTCTTGCTAGCCAAGTCGCACGGGAGTGCAATGTGGAGTGCATTGGGAGTGGTGTCTCGAGCCTGATGACGTATCAACTTTGCTCCCAGTGTTTGGTCGGGGGGAATTCGCACACGAGCAAACCAGGGCTCATTACACGGCGTACGCATTCCAGGTCTCAGTACCTTATGGTGGGTTCAGCGACTTGAAAAGCGGGCCTAAGGTCCCGTGCGATCTCTGCTGTACCATTAGGTCCAAAAATTCCCGTTCACGCGTTCTTTTTATTTCCCGTTATCGTACCCCCCAAGGCTCGGTAAGTAGTATTTGGGTTGCCACAAGGGATGAAGTCAAGGAGTCTATTCGAGTTGTTGCAGATCGCCGCACTGCCTTGCAAACGTAACGCCGATGGAACAGGCGCCGCTCTGACGTCGAAGACAGTAGAGTGATCGGAATAACGGATCCCGACGGGGATGCCTGCCCCCCCTAAAACGGAGCAATACATACAATGAACTGGGAAATGCCACGCCTTGCCCGCAATGCTCCCTCGATCAGACAGCTTGTGAAGCTACTTCTCGCCTCTAACTGAAGGTATTTTGTGCTCTTGGTCCTCATCTTAGGAAACATCACTGTTCGCCAATGATTGTTCTGACAAGGCTTTCCACGAATTAAAAAATGACGTTTAATTCCTTTCAATGAGGAATCAAGACAATAAATTCAGAGGGTACTGCGGATGAAGATGGCTTGCGTACTCTGGTGACGCACAGCCAACCTGAAGCAACTTTTGAAGACGTCGACAATGAGTCAACGGGTCATCGGGGTACAAGGATGGGCCGCGGAATTGCTGGGGAGAGTTGCGCACAAGTAGATATGACCAATTCAACCCTGTAAGGTCCTTCGCCATGCTTGTAATGCCAATAACTGAGCTGGACCGGACGTATGAAAGGTCGGCCAGAGCTTGGATAACAAACGGCAAGTAACCTTTAACTCCTGTTGTTACCACACCGCAAAGCCATACCACAATGTACATACGCGCGAACGTATGGTGCATCACGTTTCCCATTCCTCCCACATGAGATCCGACTCGTTCCACGTTTGATCGGACAAGGCTGAAGTTTCCACGATCTCAATCAACTCATCAGATAAACCGAAATCATCGTCCTTCCCTCCTCTTCTCGCAACTAGGGTCGGTCCATCCCCTTTAGCCAATTTCTGAAGAAGGCGTACCTCCTTCCCTTCTATTAATTGTATTAGTCGACCAGTGGGGATGTGCCTCACTTCAATATCCGTGTGGCCGACGAGAAGTACGTGGGGCCCGCGAGCAACGAAAGAGTGTATGGGAGTCTCCCACCGAACAAAACCGTTCTTTCGTGTTGGGCTGCCATGCTTGGTGATGTAACATCCGAAAGCTATGAAAGAAATCAGCTGACAAAGCTGCAGGGGAACGAAGACGGCTTGCTTTCGTAAATGAGCATAAGTTCTACTTCGCTCGATTGGACCAACCCCAACACTCGGGAGTCGAGACAGCGGTCTCGAAGCATCTGTCTCGTTGTGGGGCTAGAGTCCTGTATAGGGGCACTCCAGTCGGGGATGACTTGGAGTTCGGGAGGGCGTATCCTGCATGGAACCCATTAGAGAGTAATATCTGCACGTTAAATACATACTGTGCTGGCTCAATAATGATGATCCCTCACTCGTAGCAATCGCCAAGGTTTTCCGGAGCATTGCCACACTGTAAGCGTCCTTTGGGACATAGAACTGCTGCAGGGATTGACAGATGAGTCACAGTCACGAGAATCCGGTAGTTCTTCCGTACAGAACCATATGGACGAAACGTGGAGACCGTGTCACCATCGTTCGGTCTCCGCGTGGCCTCTCCCTCACGCGGCCCTGGAACAGCTTCAAGAGCCTGCATTGTGTAGTGTCTGAACCCTTTCGCTGCGTAGACGACTGGAGACTATAAGATCTTCGGGTCAGAAAACTGAGAAGATACCTACCCAACGTCCGTCCAGACATCTCCCCTGCACCAAAGAAAGTGACATTAACGTCCCGATCAGTCAATCGTTCCATTGAATTGGCGAACGATTCTTGTGAAAACGTTCCTCCTATCAAGCCAGTCAGGATGTGGAGATTGTAAGATTGCAATGTTGAGCCATGCAGGAGAACAAGTATCCCAAACTTCGAAAGAGTTGTCATCGAAGTGACGCCTGAGAGTGGGAGAATCTTCTTGAAGGCTGAAATTCTTCAACTTTCAGACTATCTGAACAATTTGGATTCGACTCACGAGGGTTTGATCTCTGTTCTGAAGCATAAATGCCTTGTCCTGTAGCAACAATCAAGTGGCTTCGTCCGCTATGAACTAAGAAGAATGAGTCCTGAACTCAGAAAGACACTGACAGGTTCGCGCACCGAACGTTGCAGCACTCGTGATGCGTCCAGTGAAAGTTGCTTTGCTGTTAGACGGTACCTTGATGGTTGGTGACCGAAACGTGTTATCATCAATCGTCGTAGGGGCAAACCACTAAGTTTGGCGATGACGTGAGATCAAGGGACTGGAAGAGGCAATACTGATAACCCCAAAGCCTACCTTGTTCCCATCCTGATGCGCCTTCCGCACTCCGAGGGCATTGAAAATCGTTTCATACCATTGTATCCTTGAAGTCTCTGAATGGGTATAAAATGTGTACCTTCTTTGTACGTCGCATTTGTGAAATACGGTGAAAGGATAGACTGCTTTTGAGGGTGAACTGCTGAAAATCCGCAATGATGAGCCTCCTCCCTCCTCTTTACGGCTCTCCGGAGGATCTGCGAACTTTCCCAACCCCATACAATCTAAAGGCAATGGCTACGCTCCGTTTAAGTGCATGATCATCGACTACATAATTTAGGTGGGGTTCTCACGCGGCTGACAAGGATGTGAGCAACTACACCATTCCTTGCTTCTTCAGAAGTGATAACGACTGAAATATTTATTAGGCCATCGGAGAACCAGAGGTTGCTGAATAACTCACAGTAATTGTCCAACAATGCAATGTGCACATCGCTCCACCCGCTCCCGCCACCCAATTCATATTCGCCTCTGCTTCGACGAGCCACTTTTCCGGCCTTAACGAGGTGCCGTTGATTGTCATACAGATCCATGTCAATGATTTCCCCCGGCGATAGACCAGGCTTTCGCAGAGGCTCCAAAGTTTAACTTTGGCATCGGCCACTGCTATACCAGGCTGGGTGCTCCTATCCACGATGGTGAGCCCTGAGCAAGCGACAATAACCGAAAACATACTTCACGAAATCTTGAAGTATGTTCAGGGTAAGAGGCATAGCATCCTGGTCAGGATGCTGGGCATCAGTCAGCTTCAGTATGTGCTCAAGCTGAAGCTGTACTCTGGTAGACGTGTGACAGGCCGTGAAATCAAGGATATCAAATCTCGTTTTCGTAATAATGGATTACTTAGCGCCTGTTGGATAAATGATGCGTAGGCTTTATTGGATTTAAGTTCGCGTCGGTGTCGGCTCTCAGAAATAGGATATTGCTAGCGTGCCTAAATGAGAGATTCGTCTTGATGTTTCCAAGCGAATACCTACTTTGATGTAGACCTCGTAGTCCTGCTGGAGGCTCAGAGCAGCATCTAGTTCGATATCCGCGATACTCGATACGAGGGGGTGCTGGTCTGCTTGGCGCATATACAGTGCTTTGAGGCAAATCCTATGGCGAGAGAGGATGTCCGTGATGTTCTGAAAGACTTCATTCCGAAACGTCCGCAGCTGCAACTCGGGGCCGATGATTGGAGGATCCGCCGACATCAATGGATCTATAAAAACCTGCTCCGTCAACCTGGCGAGCGAGGAAGCAAGGCATCCAAGCTTACCTCGGATACGATCTCGAGCTGGCATGAAAAGCATGTTCAGTGACGACCAAAAGCGGATGACCAGCGCAGCAATTCTCACATCTCTAACGTAATCTTTCTCGCTCTTTATGACTTCAAAAATGACGGATTGACGTTGAACTTCGTTTTTTGGCAAAGTATCGCGAAACTCGACAGATACCAGCCTGTGCCATTCACAGTCTGACTCGGGTAATGACCCTTCCTGGAACCTTTTGATGCCGTCTTGCAAAAATTCTTGCTCTCGCCTTCCGTGGCCTTGTCAGCACACACACAATTTCTGGAACCACGTACATACTCTTGTTCAGTAAGTCCGGGCGTCCGAGCTCTTCCTGGGGTAGGGGGGCCAGCCGAGGGTGCGGCTCCCGGTAGGCGTCTCAGGGTAAGAGGTGACTCTTCGGCTGTTAGCCGGGATGAGCCAGAAGATGTCCTGAGTCCGAGAGGAGGCCTGTTAAGGGCTCCCACTTGTCGATTACCCCCACTCCGCGAAGGTACGAGTACGTCCTCATCAGACGGCATTGAGGTAATGACCACAGGGAGTGGAGACATCACTTGAGGCTCTGGATCCAGTATTAGCTGTTGTTGTTGAGGGATAAAAGGCTCAGGGAACCGCCACTGGTTGACAGTTGGAGTAGCTTCTCGCGTCGGAGTTGTGGCTCTCGAGATAGCACGGACTAATTGTGGCGGCTGTACCTGTGACGACACATAGGCAGGCTCATATATATTGACATAGTCATCGTAATACTGGATTCCGGAAGGATTCTGCTGCGGAGGCAGTGGCATGGGTGGTAGAGGCTCGGCACTTCGTGTCCTTGTTAATGGGGCACGCGGACGGGGCGATGGGCTAAGGAAATTAGAACGCCCATCAGGGGGCGGAGAATGCCACACGCTGTGATCAAGCGCATCGTGCTGAAAGCAGCGGTGAGTTCACGAACCATGCTCCAACCCGCGAGACTCATGCAACACACCTGTGCGACACGGGCTGGGTTTTCTGTTTGCCTAGTGTCTCGATTGTCCTTACGCACGGTTCGCGACTTGAACGTATGCATAATATCGGGAGGAGTCAGAGGTTTCCGATGTGGCACACGTGACAAACAGTGTGATTCAATTCGATGACCAGTGTGTCATCCTCTTCACCAGCAACGTCAACCTGCCCCGTTACCTTAATTTGGCAACGGTATCGAGAATACATTGTCATCGTAGGATCTGGCTATGGTTGTTCCCAAAGTAGAAATGAAGGATGACAGTCTTTAATGCAAGAGAACCCGACATACTTAAACGTACCATCCTCTGGTCGCGCACGCGTGCTAGTGCGATGGCGAGAAAAATCCATAATCCATGATCGCCGCATCCACCAAGCATGGTTCGCAGGAACAGGAACAGGCGCGAATAAGCAGGGATGAGAAATGTGGCGGAATCTGCTCACTGCCAGGCGAAATAACCGCACAGACCCGTGTCGTACCCAACGCATCCACAACACTGGGGTCTATTCAACATATGCACAACATAGTGATATGGGTAATGGGAAGACCCTGATCTGTTGTCAAATCGGACTTCCGAACTCGAGTTTGGAAGCCATTCCAATGCATTTCCCAGACATGACGGCAGGAAGCAACGCGTAAAATAGCTCCCTCCATTGGGAGTGGGTTTCAATCATAAATGACATCGCTAAATCTCATTCCTTAGACTACGAAGGCAGTAGAAGCATACAAGGCTCGTTTTACGAGAGGCCGTAGCCCCGATAGGCGTGAATGGTGAAATAGCCAAGGTGTGAATTCGGTATGCCAGGAGTAGGAAGCCTCGCGGCTTCGTGAAAAGCGAATTCGCGGCGAAAGCACTGGATCTGACGCCACGTGAGATCGCAGTTCGGGCAGAACCGTTCAGATTGTATCCAATTCTTTCTCGACTCCAGCAAAAACCGCTTAGCATTCCTTTCCTCCTTCACAGCGTTCAAACGCTCCCCTGCCCACAATACCTAGACCAAGGGATAGCGATCTTCGACTCCTGAGTCTTCAGTAAGTTGACACTTTTCTTCGTGACCGCTGGCTTCACTCATCTGCTTTTTCATCGAGGTGGTCTTCTGTCCGTGGTATGCCGGTGTATTATCTCGTTCAGCCTATTGCTTATCGATCCTATATTCCCTTAGGAGAGCCCCCCTAGCACCTACTAAGAGAAAAGTGAAGCCAGCCGATTTTTCGCCCCCTTTGCCGGCTCGCCTTCAAAATCTCTGCAGTCAAATTTTCCCTTTACTTTATCCTCGTCCAGGGAGCGAGGGACCCCCCTTCTTCTGACACCTCTACTTGGAATCCCTTTGCCCGCCCGGTTTATCCGTGGCGGTCAGAATCGCATCTGTAAAAAGTAATAATATCCACCTGTGGCCAGCGCACTTTCCGGCACTGAAGTCCCATCACCACGTGGGATGTCTCAGCTCTCTGTGCTCCTTGCGACATCCCCTCGAGAATTTCCAGGCGTGTTGCTCAGTGAATCCTATGGGATATCCCGATATGTTTCAATTGGTAATGTGGACGCGAAAATCGCGCACGATGATCTCGGTGCCTCCAGCCTCCCCATACTTCCTCCCGAACATGAACAATTGAAGGGGACATTTGTGACTCCTGAAGTCTATATCTCAGGTCTTCCTCCTCTAGCACGAGGCCATCGTTCTGACCTCCTTTGCTCGCTCTTGTTGCAAGCCACAATCGACGCCGAGGCAAACAAGCCCAACGCTGAAAGGGCATTTTTTGTTGCCGACTTAGGTCAAGTTTATAAACAGTACGTTCGGTGGAAACGATGTCTCCCTGGTATTGAGCCCTTCTACGGTGGGCAGCTTCCACTAAATATGCGGAGAAGCAATCATTAACCACTGAATCCTCAGCTGTCAAGTGTAACCCTGATCCTTATGTGTTACGCCTCCTCGGGGCGCTAGGGACAGGCTTTGATTGCGCTTCGCATGGGGAAATCAATTTGGTAACGGAGATTGGTGTAGACACCTCTCGGATAATCTATGCCAACCCTTGCAAGTCTCTTTCCTTCATCAGACATGCCGCCAGAGCCGCAGTTGACATGATGACCTTCGACAACACCGACGAACTGCTCAAAATTTCCAGTGTGTTCCCGACCGCAAAGCTTGTCGTGCGCATTTTGACGGATGACTCCAAAAGTCTTTGCCGACTGGGACTCAAATTCGGTGCACCACTTGCGACCGTTCCCGCCCTCCTGGAAGTCGCTCGTGAATTGGGGCTGGATGTTATTGGCGTGAGCTTCCATGTAGGCAGTGGCTGCTACGATTCCAATGCTTTTGCGGATGCGGTCAAGCGTGCACGCACAGCGTTTGACATGGGTGCGGAAGCTGGGTATCGTTTCACCCTTTTGGACGTCGGTGGAGGATTCGAGAGCTTCAATTTTGAAACCACTGCTGGGGTGCTTTCACGGGCTCTGGAAACCCACTTTCCCTTCGCAAAGAGGGACGGAGTGAGGGTCATCGCGGAACCAGGGCGTTACTTTGTCTCTTCTGCATTTGTACTCGCCACGAACATCATTGCTCGGCGCGTGAACCCAGCCCAACCACAGGTCGTGTGCGAAGCGGCGGCGGAAGTGATGGAGAGCGTGGAAGCACTGGAGGAGCTCATGGCGGATGAGGCAAATCAGCCAAAAGTAATGTGTAAGTATCATTGTCGTGACCAAACTGCTAAGCGTGGATGGGCTAGGAGTATGTGCTCACTGTAATTTCCCATTCCTTGCGGGACAGACTACATCAACGACGGGGTGTACGGCTCTTTCAACTGTATCATGTTCGATCATCAGAAAGTGACCCCCTATCCCCTCACTATTGATCGTTCAGTCCTCCCTATTATCCATCTCCAGGGGCCTGGACACTTGAATGACAAAGATGATCTCGTACTTTCGAGCGTGTGGGGACCTACGTGCGATTCCATCGACTGCGTTGCTCCCCTTGCAATGTTGCCTGGCAGACTGGCATCGGCGATTGGCTTGGTTTTGACGACATGGGTGCCTACACTCGTTGTGCTGCGAGTCGATTCAATGGGTTTGACGTGTCGGAGGTCCATTACACGTGTGGGGTGGGCAGGGAAAGCGCCGCTGTTCGTGCGGCGCTTGCGAAGTACAACGATGATGACGATGGCACTGATGAGGATAATGAGGGTGATGATTATGACACACCCCTTTAGATGAACTCTCCCCCTTAGAGTGGGGGATAGTCGCAAATAGGACGGACATCAACCATTCCCCTTCCCCCGGATAATCGTATAAATCGACCTGGATTCTGAATATCCAGCTTATCCAACTGCTTGTTTTCACTTCCCTTCAAGCCTGGGCAATGCCCGCTGAAAATGTCTAGCCTGACCTTATATCCAAAAATGTTTTCTTTTTGGTATCAATAATTTTTCCGTCTACACGCCGACCCCTCCTTCGATGTTTAGGACACATTCTTCTTTTGTTAATACTTTCCCGGCACTTCGACTGGGGTTTCCATTTTTTGCGAGATACGAAACTCTATTCCATTTCCACGTTACCTATCTTTCCCCGTTACTTTTGCCGAGAGGGTACCGCAATCGCTCAAAGCATCCGTTCTACTTCATCCTTCTTCCACCCAACTGCCACGATCACAATATTCTCGTCAGAACTTCGGCTGATCGCATTATCTTTCGCACCGGATATAAACAACTGCCCTCCGTTTGTTGCTAGTTAGACGTTGAAAGGTTGCAGTTTTGTCTCAAGCTCGCCTGCTGTGTGCCACCGGTTGCCCTTAGCCTGTTACCCTGCTGTCGTCCTATTGTCGGCAACGAAACTGATTCCTTAGCATGCATTGTACTCTGCAAAAATGTTCGTGTGTCAGTTCCTTCTGGACTGGATTAATGCATGGGTGTTAGAAATATTGTCAATCATCTTGACTCTCGCCTCGCCTACACATAGATTAATTACAGATCAGCAGGACAATCTTATTCGATACAACCGACCGATAAGCTCACTGATCTTGCCATCCCTCGTAAGAATGAGGCATCTACGGCTGTACCCCTACGCGGTTCGTGTTGTGATTCTTGCAGAGTGCTTGCACATCTATATCCGAACGGTCGAATTGATGAACACCGAGAATGACAGCCAAATTAGGGTGAGTGCGCCACTTGCACGAGCCGCGCCTGTCTGGCGTGCAATGCTTTATTTGCTCCGCGAAGGGGGGCAAAGATAAGCACGAGAGAAAGAGAGAGGCCGGATCAAGGTTGAACTACATCCTTTTCGGGTACAGTTCCAGAAACTACGATGTTCCTTATCATGCCACGCGGGACCTGCTGACAGTATGAACTCTCAGAATCATGTACTGACCATCGAAAATCGATACCGAAGCACATGATAACGACGGCAATCGCGCCTCTGGACCTCGGAATGGAGAAACACAGCGTAAGATTATTTGCCGTGGAGAGCAAAAAACTCTTTTCAAGTTTTTGGCTATTACTGCCGCTGCTGATGCTGCTGACACACGCATATGTAGCTCCCCGATCACATTCGAACTTGAAGATCCGCTGGACCGGGAAATTAAGTTAATACATCCCCCCAATTGGGAGTCAAGTAGAAGAACTGCTGACCAGTGGGAAGCTAGCTGGATTCTAGGTGAATTGGCCCGCTCCCCTGTGTGGCAGGAATCACCAAGATCCACGAAAGGACGAAAGGACGAAAGCAGGCAGGGTTTAAGCGGGTACTGTCTATCAAGTAATAGTAAGACAAACACACACACGTTAGTGTTAACATGCGCCGGGTCATTAGCTGCGCAGCGCGCGCACAGCACGCAGCCACATCTATATACTTTCATGCACCACCGGCCCTTCCTGGCCATGCAGGATCCAGAAAGAATATTGGTCAGCTTCTTGTTTCCTTAGCTTTGAAGTCATGGAGCTGTTGCGCATAATCTATGAGTTAAGCAACAACAATAGAACGGTCCAACCGTTAGCCGTCGCGGCTTATGTGATCGGGCTCGAGGGGGTAGCCGTAGCCGTTACATAGGAAGGTTTATCCCTCGAGAAGTGAGACATTTACCCGAGTATGATAAAAGTCGATATGTACCAATTGGAACCATCTGCATACCCACCGGATGTAGGTACCATAGTATCCATAGCGCTCGTCGGAAGAGTCCAGTAGCTTATTGTGGGATAGTATATCGGGTGCATGAGATAGGAGGGATCAGTGTGAATTACGTTGCCTGATACAGAAGACGGGTCAACGTTAGAATTCGTTTGTGCCAGGAATCAAACACGAGCCAACCAGCTGACAGGCCCTATAATCCCTGGCAAGCTATGTGGCATGGCATCTATTCTGTGTGGAGCCCATGCATCTAGAGCTACAGGCAAGTTGGCCGATCGCCCTTTGCATGGGATCGGTGTGAAAATCCGGATCAGAACCCATCGCAGTAGCTGCAAATCAACAGTCACCAAGTTACTATGTTCGTAACCAGCGGCGTCGACTAATAAGCACTCGCCTCGCACCCGATGACCAATCATATCATGTCACCTGGCCGCGCGTATATCATACCATTCCAACGCTAGTTGTTTTTATTACCACGCGTTCCTTCTTCCCCTCACACGCGTGCATTAATACGTGGGTCGGTTATTGGGGGGTGCTGTGCTCAAGCCCGAAACAGGTGAATGCGAAGCGAGAGCGAGAATCAAGGTGCCGCGCGGCGAGGTCCCCTAACAAATGCTGCCGACGTCGCGACGTCGGTTGGCGAGGCAACGACATGAGATGTTTGACTTGTTGCGGGGCCAAGGCACAACGAACGCAAATGCTTATAAATGGAAAGAAACCAGATTTTTGCCTCGATTTCATATTTGCAGACGTGCGCGCGCGCACGCGCGGTGCAGAGGTGATGCCATAAGGGAAAAACTAACTCATGTAAGTCGTTATTTGTCGCCACAACATCGCATCTTGCCGAAGATGCACAAATATCCACACAACCCAAACTGGTGGGTTAGGCGAGACCAAAAAAAAAAAGCAATCAGTTATGCTGCGCTGGCAGAATCCTTTTCCCGTTGGATAGACAGTTAAATATTACTGACCCAGAGACGGGTAGCTGAGCACGGATGGGGTTATGTTGAAATCAAGGGGCCCGACCCTTGCCCAAATCCGCCCCCGTCTGTATCCCATCAACAACGTACCAAAACCAAAAGGAGCAATGTTTTCTTTCCCCGAGGAACCCATTTGATGCCCAGGGTTGATTCTTTAAACGTTTACAGCAACTTTTCACGGGAAGTTCCGAAGCGTTCTTCATCCTTTTCGGTAGCATTGCCACGCGAACGGAGGAACCTGGCAACGGAAGTAATTCTATCGTGTAAATTACAATGCAATCTCGTAAACGGCAGCAACCCGAACTTTCCCGGAACAACTGCCCCTTCAATACAAAACGTCTTTGCTAATCCTGATTACATATGCCATTTAAAAATTTAATTAATGCCTTCGGGCGGGGCCCGGAAGCGGATCAGCTTATTCTCATCTGGTCAACTGCGCGATGATGCACAGAGAAGCTTCAACCAGGGCCAACAGCCAACAGTACTACTCGGATTTCCATTCGGAAAGTCATATTATCCTGTCAAACAATTCACCAGCGGTGGTCTACGCAACAGCTGTACAGCTGTAAGCCCTACTCTACATAAATGGGTTGTATCTTATCAAGCACACTTACCTAAACAGGCAAGTCACAAAGTCGAAGATGGCCTAGAAGTTAGGATAGCAATGTGTGGACGTGTGTAACAATGGATTGCAAATTGGCATTGTATTGATTGACACGAAAGAATGGACTTTCTTCTGTTTGGGAGACTGGTATTGTGAACAACTGGCTTGCAAGGGAAGGGGGAAAAGAGAATCTAACGTAGTGTGTCACCATCTCAAATCTATCTATCCTCAGAGTAATGGAAGTGAGAAGAAAAAAAAAAACAGGGCAAGGCAACATATCTTAATGAAATAGATTTGAATTAGATCCAACCATCGGATTATGATGCGGCTGCCAACCTGCCTTGCGACCCCGTATGACCTGGCTAGGAGATACGGTATACTGGCGTTACCAAGCAGTGTATCCACTGTGGAGATATCAAAGTAAGCATGGTTCATCCATAACCACAATGAACGTAACGATCCAACGACGAACGACGAGTAGACAACGTCAAGCCATCGCAACGATTCGAATTGCGAGTATGTAAAAAAAGAAACGGAATGATCAGCATGTTTATATTGAGAGAAGCGGGGAAGAGGGGCTCAGAACAAGGGGGATTCCGTTCCCCCCTCAGCCCAAAAAAGCCAGAAATACAAGAACAAACGGTCTGCTGACTGCGTGCAGTGCAGGGTGTTTGTATGTATAGGCGTGTGGGTAATGCGGAGCCGAGACCGTATACGTACCCATCAATTATGATGTCAGACCCGGTACAGAAAGCACTCGCGTCCCTGCAGTAACGAGTGAGCAGCATTCACGCGAAACGATGATGTAGTATGATGATGATACCAAAGACAATTAGAAGCTGGGGAGGGGATTGAAGATATCTTTCATACGTACGACGCAAGATATAGGGCAGCTCCGTTTAACTCGGTAACATGGCCCATCCGTCCGGAAGGCGTTCTTTCGTACCTATAAATGAGAAAGAATGTAAGTATGGACGAACGCCGGTGGAGATATAACAGCAGGCAGGGACGGAGCGAAAAAAATGAGGTGAGTCAGAGACGGAAGGCCTTTGGACGTGAACTAAAGACGGGGGCACCCAAGAGCAACATAGAAGCATGTAGGAAAGAAGGGTGTGTGGGTGGATCCGGACAGGTCGAGTTGATACACAGCCAGCAGAGAGAGAGAAAAAAGGAGTGGGATAGTGAAAGGAATAGAGAGATAGATAGATAGCCATCATAGAAAGGAGTCGATCGCGTGGACCGCACGTGGGTAATGAGCAGCAATAACACCTGAACACAATAAACTGGGATGCGTGGAAAAGGAAACTAACTAATGGGGGAAACCGTGGGTTCTTTTCGCAATATAGCTGGCGCAACAGGACGCTTCCTTCCAGGGAAGGAAGAAAAGAAGCGAGGGATTAAAGAAACAACGAACAAAGGAAAAAAGTGCACGCTAAGTACGAAAAGAGTTAGGTATATGAACGTACCAAGCTTTCTTCAAGAGAGGGTCGAACTATTTGATAGTAAAAAAAGAACCACCAAAAAAAAAATACCGCAATCACGCGGCGTCGCACCACGATACCGGCGTCGATTGGATAAATTGTTGTTCGAAGGTGAGGGATAAAGTTTGTAGCCAGAAAACGTGATTTTAGCGACACCGGTCCGAATCATGCGTGATGGGTTATTGAGTGATTCGTTGAGGATTTGGTGATGAGCCAAAAAGAAAAAGAGAGCACCCATGAATAGATGGTAACGTCTCAGGTGAGAAGGGTCATAGTTTGCTCACCTTCTCATTGAGAACGGTATTCCTATAAGATACGGGGAATTATACAAGGAAAAGTGCAGATTGGTTAGTAAGTCCGCAATGAAGGATTTCCAAACACAAGGCATCCCCGCGCATCCGCGTGCGAGGTCGAGGGTTAGAGGGAGAGAATTAACAACTCACATATATCCAGGACTTATCGTGTTGACGCGAACCTGTTGTTATGCATTTTGCCCCACATACCCAAGTGTTGGGGGGTTGAAGGGCCGATCGAAAATGAGGGTTTGAATTAATATTTGACCGTTCGCCCGCTTTCGAATTCAGAGGAAACGTGAACTATGGAAAGAAGCGAACCTTGTGTGGGGCCCTGAGACAAGAAGAACATGGGACACAAAAACGGATTGTTCAGTTACCATCACCCATCAGAAGGGGAGAAAAATTTAGAGGTTGATGGGAAGCGGGGGTGAAGGAAGAAAAAAATGGGGTTGGGGAAGGGATAGGGGTGGGCGGCAGGGGAATGAACTTACCATTCGGCAGCCAGGGATTTGGATAAGTGGATGACAGCGGCTTTCGCTGTGATTATAACATAATGTAACCAAACGGCGGTGATGGCAAAGAAGAGATGAAGGCGTGGAAAAAGCGTTAAAATTCAAGATGTAGAGAATGTATGTGAGTTGCCATCATGGCAGGGGAAGAGAGGGCCCTTCAGAAGCCGAGCCAATAATAATATACAGGTTCTTGTCAACCAAAGGGCCGTCGGCGCCAATGCGGGAATCCACAGGGGAGGAGGAAAATTGTACGTACAAGCATTGTATGCACACTGTGGTTGTGGATAATTCACTGCGCGATGATTTGGGAGAAATCAAAAGAGAACTTATGAGTAGATGATCTAAAGGAATGATACGCGCACGGAACCCCATTTGCGTGAAAGTGCTGAGCTACCCACCGATATGTCCAGACATAGAGGCAACATTGATAATTGAGCCGCCTTTCCCAGAAGCAATCATGTGCTTTCCAGCCTAGTAGTGGGGGAATTCATGCCGCAACAGCATTTGTATTCGGGCCGTTGTCCAAGAAAGAAGGACTTTACCGCTTGGGATGCGAAGAATACTCCATTCAAGTTGATATCAATCACCTATGCGCAACGAGAAGAGTATCAGGATTCCAATAGACTGCAGGAGAATAGATTAAAGGGGCCAAGAACGACTCACTCGCTTAAAGCCTGCCATGGATTTATGAAGAGCATTAGTTCGCCACAATTTTGTGATGGGAGTAGAGGGTGCAGGTAGCACGAGGTGGACTTACGGTCGGCAGGATATGATTCAGCTGGTAGGTTGTCCGCGACACCTGCCAAAGAAACGAACCGCGTCAATGAAGACTGATCTTTCTGGCAGATAAAGCAAGGGTGGACAGAAGGAGAAGATTTGTATTTGGTTTACCAACCAGCGGAACATAAAAGCACGTCAATTGCGCCAAAATCACGCACGATACCGTTGATAGCTTCTTCCACAGCAACATGGTCGCGCACGTCGACACGGTAAAACGAAGCAGGGATACCAAAGTCAGTGTTGAGCTCCTTGATAGCTTCCTCGCCATGCTCTAGTACGTATGGAGATGTCAGATTGCATGTGACCGTGGGGATCAGAGCGGGACAATTCGGGCCATCGGACATAAGGCGATCGATAAAACATACCTTGGAGGACGTCGAGAATAGCGGCACCAGCGGCACCGGCCTCGCAGAAGGCTCGGAGCATCTCAAAACCCAGGCCACGGGCACCTGTGGTGCCGTGCCGATTCAGGGGACGAAACCCGTCCATTGATGAACATTGTTTGCAGGGACATCGTTATGATGGATGCGGAAATCGAATATCGTACTCCGTGTCAGAGGTTGCGAACGACTTAACTCGGAAGGAGGGCGGTTGCCGATGTATCTTACCTCCAGTAATTGCGACTATTTTGCTACAAATGCGTGCGGAACAGCAATCAGTACGAGGACATTGCGTCGTGAAAAATAAAGTATCACACCCATCAAGACGGAATTTACTCATGACTCCCCGGGAAGGGGGAGCACTCAAGGCAGGTGGCAAAGTGGTTGGGGGGACGGTCTCGGCCATTGTCGTCGATGTAGGATATCGATAACACGGAAGTTTGATGATTTAGAGTTTTGGCAAAGATGAACAGAGATGCATCCGGTCCCGTGACGATGAAAAAAAATATGTACATAATGAAAATAAGCGGTAGTTTGCGCCGCTGTGGAAAAAGATTGGGTTGGTTATTATTTGTGATGAGTGAGTACGCGTGCGCATGTACGAGACTTAGATATCAAGACAAGAGTGCGAGATTCTCCTTCTGGAATTCATTTTCGCCGAACTGATGGATGCTGGTTGGCAAGGGCGGGGGTGAATTTGCGTCGCTCTCAGAAATGGAAAACATGACTTATCTGAATCTCACCTTATAGAATTACTTATACGAATATCAGGAAAAGATCTTGTATATATATTATATGTGCATATGGATGTGGATATTATTTCCTTCACTGAATGGTTGTTCTTGTTTGTTGGGAGAGATCTGTTGCCATCATTTATTATTTATATTTATTATCTCGAGCATTTTTCCCCCTATTCACACCTTTTCGGGGAAAAAAACTCGTATCGCTCGTCGACGCATCGTCCATCGACGAGGACAGGGAAGGAGCGAAGATGGACCGAGGAATGGTTTTTCTTGAGATGGAATTGACGGCGACGGTGTGAGATGTCGTTAGTCTAAACGTGTTTTTCGTGGCCCGATCGAGAAGCCCGGTAACGTGAATTGGGTGCCTGATCTTCCTCGGACTCGTGCAACCAGTTCCACGACGACAATCTTTCAAGTAGGCGACCAAGCCCGAACCTTGATCTCCCTCCCTCTTCTTTCCCCTCCAACTTCCTTGCCAACCTCAACCTCCTCTCATCGCAATCTAACCCACGCCTCCTTCCAGACCTATCTGACTCATCGCTGCTGACCCTTCCCTTGGTCCACTCATCCTTTCTCTTCCCTCGCTCGGAATGCAGACGCAACCCTCCACGTCTTCAGACCAAATCCCGCCTTCTCCCGCCTCCGGCCACTCACCTTTCATCCCGTACCACACCACCAAGCATCGCGTCACAAAAGGTATGCCTCCTGGCTCTCCGCTCTGGGCTCTTGGCTCATCCCTCTCTCTGGCGCGCTCGCCACACTCACTCTACAGGCCGCTATATCACATCCAATGACCCCAGAGGCTATATGTAAGCTATCCGTCCTTCCTATCTCCGTCATCGCCCCAGCGCTCAAGATACTCATCTCCGCCGCTCCCCAGCCCTGTGTAAGTCACCCTCATTAAACGGGCCGCCCCAAGCGCTATTCACTCATGCCTTCGTTCCTTCTCTAGCTACGAATACCCACTCAATAACCAATGGGTTATGATGGACGTGGATGATGGCTATGTCCTCTGGACAGGTATCTGGAAAGGTATGTCCATCGTTCGAGACGTTTCTTCGGTTCTTCTCTTTCTCATCTCTCTCAACCCCCTCTTCGGTTGGGCCCTCATCAAGCTCTCGGGAATGCTAAAGGTTGGCAACAGTTTCTATCCATTTCATCCGACTATGGTGCTCATATGCCTCATCCTTTACATTCCCAGCCGATATCGTAAAGATGATAGAATCGCAGCCAGAATTGGAATCTCAGCTGCGTCGTGTCCGTGGTGGGTACCTCAAAATACAAGGAACGTGGATGCCGTACGAGGTGTGTTCTCTCATATTGGACCTATGCATTTTTGCGTCAAATCTCTGACCGAACGCTCGGCAATTTTAATGGGAACTCTTTGCGATAAAGGTTGCATTACGCTTAGCAAGGAGGTGAGCATCTGGCAGTTTCTTTACGCACTCAACCGGTTCCGCACAATCACACACATGCCCGGTTTTGTATCGGCCCTGAACTGAAACGGATTCATTCATGCAGAGTTGCATGGCCAATCCGTGAAGATTTGGTGCCTCTCTTTGGGTAAGTGACGCTGCTCTTGTCATATGGTACGATCTTCCTTCTATCGCCCACATTCATTCCGAATTTCTCTGTTCTTCCACTGCACCTAGACCCACATTCCCGTCCACATGTTTATCGCCAGACCAGCCTGGTTATGGCCAGGTCCTCGAGAATTCTGGGCGACGTCGAAAACGGACCAATACCCAAGTCGCCAAATTGACTGCGAATCGAGACTTACATAACTCCGCTTTCCCTACGTATGCCCCTCGCTATCCAATACATGGGTTACCGCAGTATCGTCCGCCTACGCCAGACTACCCACCGTCGTCGTATTTACATCCTTACCCGTCTCATCCCCACCATCCTGCCTACGGCCATGGGGGCCGTGGTTATGAACATGGTATCCCTCCACACCCACCACCTTATGGAAACCGTATGCCGCTTCCTCCACCTCATCCGGGCAGTCCACACGGATACCCTATCTCTCCCAGGATGTCCATGTCCTCGCACGATGGAAGAGCGCGGCGCAACTCGGACAGTCGTCGTTATGCGCCTTATCCACATCGCCCTCCCTCTTCACATCATCAATATGGCCCGTCGTCGTCCGAGATGCCTACCCAAGGAGGGGGATTCAATCTTCCGCCCATCTCGGCCATTGGCTTCGGTCAGCCGGGATACCCGGCACACCCTGGACATCCCGGTGGGGAACCTGCACCCCGCCAAATGCTCGAGAGACCTCTTCCACCAATCGGTAACCTTCGAGAAGGATACACCCAAAGCATGGATACTGCGAGTGTGCTGCGGCGTCTGAAGATTGACGACGGTAATAACGCCGCCGTATCTCAGCAGAGCCAGGGCCCCATCGCTGGACCATCGCCGCTCACGCCACTAGGTTCAAGGCATGAGATGCCGTCCGATAAGTACATGGAGAGTCGAAGAAGGTCATTGAGCGCGCCACCGCCTCACCAATTTTACCCGTCACAACAGGATTACGGGGTTCACGAAAGCCATCACCCTCACCCGCATGCTCGAGAGCACGGGTATTCATTTTCGAGGCCAACGCATCATTATTCACGATCAGGAGAAACTCCCGGGTATCACGCAGATCATAACCCCTCTCTCGGACCTCACCGTCGGGAACGGCAACGATCGTTCCATGGTGCACCGTATGAACATCGTCGTCATAACCGAGAGCCTGTGTCAACACGTCCTTCGTCACCTTCATCATTTTGGACTCAGACTCCTAACATGCGCTCGCCTACTCACTCCACTGATCGTTCTCCCCCATCTCCCTTGTCTTCCCCTCATGGTCGTTGGTCACCACCTACTGCCGAACCGAAGATCTGGGAAGTAGGCGACGATGAGGTTGCAGCAAAGGCTGGTCACACTTCTGGCTTCGTTTCGACCGAGGGATTCCCCCCTTCCGTTCGTCTCCGTGCCCGTTCGCAGGAGGATGAGCTGATGTCGGACTCGGATGGTTCGCCTCGTGGCTCACCTCAACTGCCGATGCGTGAGGTTGACATGACCGACCCTGCGAACGAGTTCGAACGTCGACCGCATTTAATACCTGTGAGCGATGTCAGGAGGTCACCCGTTACGGGCGTTGCCCCCATTGCCGGTGGTGGCCCCGCCAGTGTTCCCGGATCACCTGTTCGGACGAGGTTATCGAAGACGGCTGATCGTAGCGGGGTTAGGACACCCGTGAGTCCTGTTACCAAGCGTCCATTATCAGCAACGACTTCGGCGAAGGGTTCGCCATCTGGGGATTCGAAGCTGACTGCTACTGCTGGCGCTGTTACCGGAGCTCCTGCTGCCACTTCGTCCGCCTCTGCTCCTACTTCAGTTGCTCATCTTGGTTCTCCCGAGTCATCGCCCAGAGTCCGAGTGCCTATACGGCCGTGGTAAGATTTTGTATCAGGCTCGTGCATCTAAAGGCAATCGATATTGGTTCTTTTCCCCCAGATTTTGCGCCTTGCTTCACCTTACATTCTTCCCGTCTTATTCTGTCATCCGATTGCTGCGAATACCCTGCGGTTGTGCCCGGCGTTCCAAAGGGTTTTTTGTTTGCTTGTTTTCATTTTCACTTTTCTTTATCCCCCTTATGCAATTTTTGACGAAACACTGATTTCATTGTCATCACCACCCCCTAGTCCAAAAACTTCCAAAGCTTGATGGCGCGCATTTTTTCATCGTTCCCCTTTGATCACCGTTTGTATCTTCTACTACTTACTGCTGCAACGATACTACCATTGACGCTATCACACCGCTGCTACAGCCGCTGCTACAGCTACAGCTACCACCACGACGTCACTAAAGCCCCTTTCTCTTCCTCTTCTTTTCTTTGTACCGGAACTGTTACCTTCTCCTCTCCAAGTTACTTGGCTATAACAACATCAATCGATGGCAGCTTCATCCCCCTTGATTTGCTTCTCTCTCATTTCATGGTACTGAGTTGTTTCTGCACTGTCGCACGACCAATACCCTCTTTGCTTGCAGCTTTCTCTTTTCGTTTCTTCCTGTTCCAAATGCATGTCCTCTTGAACATGCATGCATATATACCCTAGCTTCCTTAGTCTGGTTTTTCAACTTTCCTTTCGCATGCAGCCTCCGTATAATCTTTCTCTTTTTTTCCTGTCGTCGAGATCTTACTTGGCAGTGTCAGATTTCGTTTGTTGTCTATCTGTTGTTCGAAATTTAAAAAGGGTCCCGTTCGGCACCGTTACCTATGATTTTCGGGTGCCTCAATAATTTTATAATAGTCAAGTTCAAGATCTCTTCTATGTAAATCTTGTTGACTGATTCCATGACGTTACGTTGCCTTTGCGGAAGGCCAGCCAGTGCATCCATAGTTACGATACATTTTGAGGCGTTATTCACAGTCAGAGACAACGTTCGCACCCAAATCGCTGGTCATCTTTCGAGCTCTAATTGTTGGTCAGTGCGTAGTTGACTTCGAGGAATCAATTGAATCCCCAGACTGGCAATCCCGGCAAAACCCCTGAGCCCGCCTGGACACGAGCCAACAGTCCTCCCTCAGACATCAAACGCAACAACGCACAAGTCAAAACGAGGAATATATTGGGAAGTACGGCGCACGAGCTGTGACGCGTTATCTGTACGCTGGCGTGGTGGGGGGTTTGGAAGCATTTCGAATTCCTCAATCGTTATTCACGTTTCACTGGTGCGCCTTTTCGTGGCGTTGGGAGAAGGGAAGAGTATAACGAGTGCGAGAGCCTTGTTCCGTTAAGGGACATTAATCTTTCCGCTGCTGCTGCTCGTGTTCCAGAAGAGGGGGGCGAAAGAGCAAGGGAGGGATTTGTTACTGTTGTTACCCATAGAGCAACTGTTGATCGTGCAGTTGACCCGATGAAATTCAGGCGAGTGTTCTGGTTGAATTCGGTCATCATATTGATTTATGGGGCACGATGGACTAATATTTTGTTGGTGATTAGCAATTCGCTCAAGTTTAATGCGGTCGCGGAATGGTGGGACGAGTATATAGCGTATGTACACGACTCGAATTGGGTGGCTCTTCAAAGCTACATTCACCAGTTTTATTTCACAGATATGCGGCGCTTAAGAAGGTGATATACGATTTGGAAAGAGAGCAAACATACGATTTGGGTGGACTGGACCATGAACGTTCATCCCTGTTGGGGAATGGTCAACGAACTGAGGCTGTCCAGAAATTCGTTCCCCTCCTTGACCGCGAGTTAGAAAAGATCGTCACATTTTACATTTCACAGGAAGAAGAACTTCGATCGGAATTGGAGAATCTTACAACTGGTATTGAGGCTGCTGAGGATAGGGGCGTTGTGCAGGATGAACGAGACGAGGAGGATGATGGCGACTCGGATGAGACATCGATTTGGGGGACGAGTTCCACAAGAAGGAAAAGATCTGTCTCCACCAATGCCCGCCCTCCTCGGCAGACTATCTCGCTCGGTTAGTTTATTACCCGCCACTTTCGCGCACATTAAGTTGAAGCTTTTACCCTTTTGCTCTTTTCGATTCATGGTGGACAGAACGAAGTCAAGATCCTCCAGATGACATTGAGGCAAGCTACGGCCCCACGCAGGTGCTCCACGAGCCGCCCGGCCTCAAAGCGAAAGAGAAAGGAGACGTTCAGGAAGCTTAACCACAGCTCTCACAGCACCTCTGGCGAATCTATTCGCACACAAAGAGCCTGACACTATTTGGACGGCAAAAACTACGGCAGCGTGGGACGTACGGATGCTTTTCAAAAGGAGAATTACTACTCTTTATATCAGCGCCACCTCACTAAAGTCATATGTGGAACTCAACTACTCAGGATTTAGGAAAATCCTTAAAAAGTACGTTTTTTTGCACCCCTCTAGGCTTTAAGGCAATGAAAAGATGAAAAGATAACTCACGACCACTATGGAAGGTTTGACAAGATCACTGATAATTCTCTCAAAGAAATGTACATGCGTGAACGCGTGGATAAAGACTACCCTTTTGAGCCTGCGACCAAGTCACACTTGGACGAATTCATCAGCGAATTGGTCAATCACTACGCCAGATGCGTAACTAGGGGGAACCAGACCGCTGCCCTGAAACAGCTCAAGCTCTATCAGCGTGAACAAGTGCGTGTTCTTTTGCATCTTTCCATCGGCTCAGGCTCACGAATTTGTCATGGTTTATGGCCAATATGAACTGCGCATTTTATTCTATTGCCTCAGATCGTATGGGAACGAGATACTGTGTGGAGGCAGATGATCGGCAAGGAACGCAGGGGAGAGAACGATGGTCAAGTAAAGAGCTTGCTTTCGGCCAGTGTCCAGCACGAGGCCGCTCCACCACTCTTAGCCATTCCTACCCCATTGGGCGTCTTCAAAGTCACGGGAAGGCGGATATGGCTAGCGATAGCCCTCACTGCTTTCATTGCCTTGCTCAACACTCGTGTACTTGATGGGCGCGAAGCCAATCGGTGCTTCGCCGTTCTCATTTTTGCAACAATTCTATGGGCATCGGAGGTAAGCTGCCCATTTCTTCATCACACTCAACTCTCTCATGCCCTTCGCAAGGCTATTCCCCTATTCGTCACTTCTACATCCGTTCCGTTTATGGTCGTTGTTTTGCGCATCATACGGGACGAAAATGGGTGGGAATGACAGCCCGTGACGCCACTACGTAAGATCTCGTTCACTGGGTTCCCATTGTGTTGCGTCCTAACAAAGTATTGCTACTCTAGATGGATATTTTCTGTTATGTTTTCTCCCACCATCATGCTTCTTCTCGGCGGATTTACCCTGTCGAGTGCCCTTAGTAAAACCAATATCGACCGCATATTGATTACCCGAGTTCTGAGTTTAGCTGGGACTCGGCCTAGTACCGTCATATTGGCTTTCATGGGTGTGGCCTGTTTCGCCAGCATGTGGATTAGGTGAGCCGGATCTTATGCAGTACTTGCGGATGAATACTGATTGATTTCTCTGCAGTAATGTGGCTGCCCCTGCATTGTGCTTCGCGCTGATTCGGGTACGTTTGTATAACAACCTTTTGGGTAGTCTCCAGTTTTCAGTTTTACTTTTCACAATTCATTCCAGCCAATTCTTTCCTCTCTTCCCCCCAAATCAACGTTTGCACCATGCCTTATTGTAAGTGCAGACGCTCAATGTCCGCGGAAATACAATTTCGCTACAGTGACGCCCCCTTAACTCAGATGTCCATTGCACTTGCTGCTAACATTGGAGGCCAGAGCTCCCCTATTTCGTCCCCTCAGAACATCATTGCCCTGAATGAAATGGTCCCGCCTATCGACTGGTTGCAGTGGTTTGCAGTTGCGCTACCAGTCTCCGGGTTATCCATTGTACTAATCTGGCTCTTGCTCCTTTCGATCTATCGTCCGAGTACAACGGCGGATGGCAAGAAACTACAGGTTAAGCCAATACGTCCTACACGCGACAAATTCACTCCTCAACAATACTGGGTGACATTTGTATGTCTAGTAACTATAGCACTTTGGTGTGTCGCACACGAGATCGAAGTGTTTTTTGGCGACATGGGGACCATTGCCATCATTCCAATTGTCGCGTTCTTTGGTTCTGGTGTGTTAAAGAAGGTACGCCCCAAGGCCGACTATTTCCTTGACTGCGGGCCCGTTCACGTACAAACTGACGTGAAACAGGCTGATTTTGATCAATTTCTCTGGAGCATTGTCTTCTTGGCGATGGGCGGTATTGCTCTGGGCAAAGCCGTTGTCTCGAGTGGTTTACTTCAGCAAATGGATGTTGTCATTAGGGGCTTGGTTTTGGGGTTGCCGCTCTATTCGGTCGTGTTAGCGCTTTCTTGTGTTGTCATGGTAAGTGCAACACTCCACTGCACATTCACGCCAGACCACGTCCTCGTTGATGGATCATCCTGACAGATAGTGTCGACCTTCATCAGTCACACGATTGCCAGCGTTTTACTGGTTCCGATTGCTCGTGAAGTTGGTTCTAACCTCCCAGTACCACATCCGAGGTTCGTACTCACCTCCTGCACTTGATTGTCCCCCTCACTTGACAGTTCCTAGACTGCTGATATTTATCACTGGTCTGGTGTGTTCAACGGGGATGGGAATGCCCGTTTCAGGCTTCCCTAACCAAACAGCGTACGTGTGTTCTTTGATTCGATCCAATCATAAGTTGACAAGGGGTGAAAATAGTGCGACACAAGAGGACGATATGGGCGAGCTATATCTTAGCAACATTGACTTTCTAAAGTGCGGTGTGCCCGCTAGCATCATCGCCGCTCTCGTAGGGATCCCATTCTTGAGTTTTATCTCCCTTGACGCCTCCTTTTGAAGGTGGTCTCGACAGTTGGCTATTTACTGATGAGAGCTATAGGGTGCGTGTGGTGTCTATTCCCTGCCGTCTTACAATGATAACGACATTTTACTAGACTCTGACCATATATCATCACTCCGGGTCTGAATTCCATTGAAGTCAGTTAATTTTAGTTTCATACTATACTGGAACGCAGTGCGGGTTAAGGGTCGTAAATGCGACGTAATATCATGAACACCGTCTTGTACAACATAAATGCTTGAAGACAGATAAGCGAGCAAGATATAGAAAAGAACATCCAAACAGCCGTGGACTGAAGTGATAGGTTTAAGAACGTTTCACCATTAAGCGTTTGAATATCGTTTGTGCAATGACTACTACAATCCCGAGGCTCGCAGCTAAAACGTACTGTGAAAAATTCGACGGCAATTCGTCCGACGAATGAGGAATTGTTGGCGACTGCGCCTTGGGTGGTTTAGGGCGCCTTTGAGCTTCACATTGAGTGCCTTTGTCAGCAAAACGATATGGATTGACGGTTTGATTCTCTGCATCCGCAATGGGGCTTTCGCAGCTCCTCAGTCGGTGAAGGCTTCTGTTCTCGAGCAGCTTCACGGGCTTCTAAGTGGTCCAGTCTATGCTCAGCCGCTTCGAGTCTGACACGGAAGGATTCGATAAGCTCCAGCACCTCCAGAGAAGGAACGGGCTCCAATGGGACAGTTTCAACAGCCTTACTGTCATATGTGACAGGGGCTTTAACATCAAGAGTCTGAACTTTTTCAGAAGTCGACTCCAACACAATTGAGTCAAACAGATTTTCGAGCGGGGTCGAGGGTGTCTTGAGATGCCGATTCTTGCCTGAAATCCTAGAGGGGATGTGAACTGAAGCCGAGATTTTGTGGGCCGTTTGGCGAGCCAGGGTGCTCTCGAGCCAGTGATGAACGGCGGCGCTTTCGTCATCTTCATACGTCTCTGCGTTCTTCAATAACTCTCCATGGTCGGCTCCGGTACACCGGGGGCTGCAGAAGACGATGCCGAGCTCGTGGTGGGGGACGGAAGCGAGCGCTCCAAATGACCAGATTTATCTTCACCGAGATGTTGAAGTGGAGACGAGGGTCGATCGTGATGCTCCGGAAAGCTCGTGGATAAAGAGGCGGAATCAGGGGTGATATATCCAGACCTACTACTTGTGTTGGATTGAACGATTGAGTCTGGTGAATGACCTGATAACATCTGATCGTTCTCCACCCCAGTCGATACAACAAGGGTTGTGCTAGTGGCATCGTCCACAGTGCCCTTTGGTGAGATTTCAAGATAGGTGGTCAAACTACTTCCAAAGTCTCTCCCCTTATCGAAAAACTCGTCGTCAGCCTCGTCCCCCGTGTCAGAACAAGAGCTGGCGCTGTCAGAGCCAAGGCTGCGTTCATACGAAGCGACCATGCCGCGTACACGGGAGACACTGGACGACCCAAAAGACTGATTAAGCCGATACGATGGATTCGGCTCTCCACTGAGCCTCGAGCGAGTGGGACTTGGGGTACCCAATAAAGCACGACCGATCCAACCAGTTTCATCTTTAGTTCCTGTTGTGACTTGTTGCTGACGTTCCTGGTAGATCTTAGATCCACGTGGACTGGGAGTAGACTTCGAGCTACCCTTGCTTGTTTCACTCTTTGTGCATGGCGGGCTCGCACTAGGAGAACCGTCCTCATCGAAGCCAACAATCTGACCGCGCACAACCTTCTGACGCAGTCGATACGCTTGTGACAAGAACTTGGGCCGCCAGATAGGATTGATTCCAAGCCTAAATAGTGACTATGTCGGATAGCGATCATCAACGTTATAGGAATCAACGCACTTGACGAGATCTTCCTCAGTTAGATGCAAGAAAGACTTTCCATTCATTCTCTCACGAATTATGACTAGTTGAATATCTCGAACGACAGGGTCCGGGAACGTCCCTCCAGTTTTGTTGGACAAAACATGCCCTAGATACAAAGAGAGGCTTGTTGGAGACCAGTGTTTTGGGTTGGCGGGAATCTCAAGCTTTCGGACGATCTCTTCGTGGAAGTCCGTGGTCTTCGTGGGAGTGTTGTTGTTGTTGTTGTTGGAGATGCTGTCATCAGGTCTGACTAGAGAGGACGAGCACCTTTCTCTAAGACCTATGTCTGAGAAGATATCTTGATCATCCAAGACCTCAGACATTGACATGCTCCGCCTAGACGATCGAGAGGAGGATCGGGAAGGAGGATATGGCAAGAGAGGCGGAGCTTCGGACAGCGACTTGGCGTATCGATGCCTCCGACCTTCCAACTTGCTAGCGGGGGAGTTTTTCCAAGGTGGTGCAGGAGAGGTAAGTGGTGAGTAAGAATGAGAGATATTTGGAGTTGTTACGCAAGAATTCGAACGGGTGAGAATTCCCGTAGACGTAGTTTTAATTCCCTGGATCGACGGACAGGAAGGAATAAATTATTCGGGCTTGGATGTTGACATCACAGTTTAATTTTCAAGTTGCAACTTACATATGGATGGTGGTTCTCGCGTGAGGGCGAGGCCGGGGCTGTAGGGAATGGCAGAGCGATGTCGCTTTGACTGCTTTGGGAGTACGTTCGAACACGAGTCATGACGCTAGAAGACCTAGTGGCCTTCAACTTTTCTGATACATTGTTCTCCATATCTAACGAAAAAAAACCTATGGGAGAGACGTTAGCGCGCTTTTCAAGCAAGCTCCAACACTCGTATCATGCTCACGGCAAGGAGGTCAGTAAGAGATCGAATCAAGAGCAAAGGATCAGGACGGAGTGCCTTCAGAGAGGCTTGCAGGCAAAAACAAAAACAAACTAAAGAAATGGCGTCGATAGAAGGAGTGGACGTAGTTAAGGAACCGTGAGGCAATTGTGAACAGTTATTTACATCTATTTAGTAATGTTGGCGCGGCAGGTTGAAGTATCGGCTTTCCATAATAGGCATATAAGTCCGTTATGCAATATAATACTACAGTGTGTAAGTAATGATCCTCCTACCAATCAGCGGGACCATAAGTTCGGGGCGGAGCGGCCTTTGCGTAACCTAACACCATACAAACCTAACAAAGGGAATATCGTATCGGATTGTTGCTCACAATCAAACGCAAACACACCTCTCATTCAAATCCCATATCACGTCGTCCTTCTTTTCCGCACCATACCATGCAAAAGAAGAAAGATACTCCGCTCTTCTCACTTTATAACCACCCCATGCCTCCGATACCTGATCCATCCACCCTGACTCGATAGTGTTCCAAACTTCAACCCGCTTCAACCCATTCTGACGTGCAAAATGCCTTGCGGCAGAAACTAGAACGCTCAACGCACGAGCATTTTCTATCCGCATGCGAGTGATAACCAGGGTTGAATTCGGGTAGTGTTCGGGCACCCAGAGGATGTAAGACGGTGTCGACAAGTCATTGTTCCAATACCGAGCACCCCATCTTCCTTCCGTCTCCCAAGGAAGACACGGAGAAGGTTGTGACAGCGTATAACGAGCGTTCATAAATGAAGCATAGATAGAAGAGGGCTTAACGGCGACAAGCGTAAAATTTGAACCGTAACCACGCGCTTTCTCGCCATAGCACGACACATGTAATCCCACGCATCCGCTTGGATGCAATCCAGTATCATATTTTGGTCTTCGATCCAGGTGAGAGATTTACTGGTCGGTGGATTCTCGTCCACCTCTGACACATCGTAAAGGGTACTCCAAGGATCCCGCACCTCCCAACCCTCACGACCAGGCACAGGCCCACAAAGTTTGTAGAATTGCGGACCGACGTCACTGTATAGGACCGAAAAGGTGGCGTCACCCACCAGAATCCCTTCTGGTACAACGGGAGGTTGTCCCCACATCTCGGTCGGAAACGGGGGGAGGCTCGAAGGAGGTGCCAAGATTCGGTGAAGTAAACGCATCATATGGGCCGCATATCCATTCCTTCGATGTTCCGGGGGGGTGAACACGCTCGCAATACCATACGACACGATCGAAGAAGGTGTCTGTTCGCCAGGTCGTAATATGAGGGAGTCACGACGAAATCTATAAAAAATAAACCAGGGCTCGTGTGTTGTTGCTCCCCCTCTTAAATGCCAGTGGCGAAACGAGTATCCCACTCACGTCTCGCATGATGCGACGAAGAGGCCTGCTTTTCCATCCCTCGGGGCCAAAACCCTAGATAAGAAAGAATAATAATAGTAATAGTAAAGTAGTATAGTGAGCGGCCAAATTTATGCTCCAACTTACCAAGCGTTGAATCTGCCATTCGTTGCAGTCTCAAGCGTCTCCATCACTGATTGGAATTCGCAAGGGATACGGTTTTCCCAAAAAAACAAAAACAAAAACAACAAAGAGAGAGAGAGAGGAGAAATGGCAACGGAGAGAACCCAGATACAAAGCAAGCGTTAGGGAAGCCAACTCAGTTAACCCCTACCAACACACACCAGCATCCCGATTCAGATATCTTTCAAGCGTCATTCCCCTCCCCGAGGAATGAAACGAGCCTCTACTTGCTTTGATTTTCTCCTCTTGAGTAGCGAGACGAATGGTAAGAGATGCCAAAGAGTACGGAATCCCGGGCATTCTTTCTCTTTACGCTTGTGACAGTTGTCTTTATACGACTATTACTGTACTGGGGGGGGGGATGTTGAAGCAAGGAAGGTATTCTGATGGGTCCATATATACATATGCATGACAACTTCAAAATAATGGTTGTGCAAGCGGCGGTGGCTATGGATCCCTGATGTCACGTCACACGCGGACCTTCAAATTATCGACAAAATTCAGGAACCGTACTGCATCTGAAAATGGGTTTCTTTTGCCTGGAAGGTTACAAACAGTTCTCAAAGACGTGGGATCATAATCCTCGTCGTCGTCGTCGTCGTGGTGTTCTGGAAAGCGAGAGTGGCGGAAGAAGAGCTAAATTCACCACATCTTTCCTAACGCCACTGGGTGGGACGCGCTGAGCCCTCCATCGACGGCAATTGCTTGTCCATTGATATAGCTCGAATCGTCTTTCGTAATAAAAAAAAATTGTGTGTGTGTGTGTGTGCGTGTGTGCGTGTGCGTTGCGTGTGTGTTTTTGGTTTGTTTCGATGAAAAACGACTCAGGAATCCAACGTGCGATGCACGCCACAGCAAAGGTAACACTTACCGCTAGCCAGGAAGAGCGCAACTTGAGCAATCTCCATAGAAAAAAAAAAGATAAAAAAAAGGAGGACATTTCAGCATCGATTCATTGGAAGCCAAAAAAAAATTATTACCATACCTCTAAGTTAGGGCGGAAGAACAAACGTTTGGTTGTTAAGCCCCCATCATCATCACATTAACGCAACTACCCAGGGGTAGCACAAAAAACAAAAAACCAAAAAAAAGGACAAACGGGAGTTTTTTTTACACACCTTCAGACATGCCAAATCGACGTTGAGGATTCAACTGCCCAATCTTCCCAGCAACCCCCTTGGCACGAGCATAATCAAATGTACTCGTCGTCATCCCCGTCTAAACCGCGACGAACCATTTTAAAAACAAAACAAAAAACAAACAAACAAACACTAAAGGGACTCACCTCGATCAAACCGGGACATAAGGCATTGACGCGAATGTTGGTATCGGGAAGTTGGGATGCGCCTAGTTGAGCCAGAGATATGACACTATGAAAATATCATCGCATTTGTCGGGATAAATCAATTAATCAGGCAGGCCAAATCATTGAACTCACGCTGCTTTGCTAGAACTATCTATTGAAACAGTGAAAACGATACTCGATATAAAAAAAAATACGACGTACAATCTGCTGAGCCTGCACCAGCACGAAGTCCAGCAACTATAAAGTAAAGTGCAATAAGAACCCCAAATCCTTTTTTTCTGAAAAAAATATATCGATTCCTTCCCCTATTAACTCACCCGAAGCAGTCATGATGATACTCCCCCAACTATCTGATTTATCGTCACTAAGTTTCTTCATCGCCGCCGAACCATATTTTAGCGCAAGGAATGCTCTGTGTCAAAAACAAAATCAGACAACAACCAAAAAAAGAAAAGAAGAAAATTCAGTCGAAGCTCACGATAAAGCGTTAACCCTCATTGTATTTTCGAACGTCGCAGCATCTGTATCCCATATGTGGGTACCCGTAGCTATTCCTGCCTAGCCAGGGGGGACGTGTTGGGGAGAGTTAGATATAGTTGTGATAAGTTGTGCAAGCGAGTTGGGGAAGGGGGGATGGTGGCAGGGGCAGGGGGCGGGGGGAGTCGGGAAAATGCATCTTACGTTAGCGAAGAATACATCTAATCGACCTTCCTCAAGGATAGCTCTCGCACAGAGACTGGAGATCGCTTTGTCATCAGCAGCATCGGCTTGGATCGTCGTCACCTACGTAGGCAAATGGAAATAACAAATGTCAGTTTGGGAGAGCACACACACACTATATTTTTCTCAACCGACAAAGACGGACCTTTACGTCTGAGTACTTGGACTCGATAGTTTCTTTCAAATTCGGTAGGTTATCTTCAACGTAATCAATAAGGTATAGGTGTCTTGCTCCTATAATATAAGGTGGTTTGTGGGCGGGGGGAAAACTCGTCGGTTTTTTCTTTTCTTTCTTTCATCATACCTTGATGAGCAAACAATAAAGCAGCAGCACGACTAGTGATACATAAAAATGTCAGCCCTTCAACTGCGTGTGATAAAGAAAAGGGTTTCCCCACGCGTACCCAATCCCCTTTAAAGATCCAACACCTGTAATAATGGCTACTTTACCCTTCAACTTGTTGGCTCTAGGTGTATCGGCAATGTGTTGCTGTATCTTGTCGAGCCGGGTAAGAGTTCGCTTATAAGATGCCTCTGCAATACGTTGTGCAGAAGGCTTCCTTTGACTTGGAGTCGAAGAGTAACCGTCCGACATTGGGGTTTGCTTCTTCTTCTACTCGAGTGGTCGTATCGCGGGGAGGGGGGTTGTTTGTAATGATGAAGAGCGAGAAGAGAGTTGAACTTCGGTTATCCGCGAGTCCGAAGAGTTGTGAGGTGGCTGTTCATCATCACGGTGGGAAAAATCGAGTTCTTGGGCCGGAATTATACATCACATGCAATGCCATGCGTTATCCTGCCCGTTCCATCGCAGTACTATGCTTTTCTTCTTTTCTGAACAGCTTCCGGAAGCGAAACCAGTACTGGTTCAAAGTCGTCGAACCAGTCAACTAGGGTGCCGTCTATTTACTATCTGTATATTGCGATGACTTGACCCTGCAAGTGCCAATGCATCTGGAATCGGACCTGCTTTTATTGATTCTTACTCCCCTCAAACCCTGTATCAGAACCGGATCTTCCACGTTGGGCCCTATAGCTAATATAGCTCCTGCACTACTTACTCACTCTATGGCAAAACCCTCTAGTGTTGATATCCGCGGACTCATTTCATAGGGATGCTCATGAACTGTCACGGGACCCTATTGCTTGCCGGATTTTACATAAGGCCGGTTGTTCGGTGGGCTGTAAACGGTTTAGCCATGTCGGAATTGCCGTTGCGGCACGGAACGGATTTACAGAGGAGAGAGCGATCGACTCACACTGACGTATTTCCTGATCCGCACAAACTTGTAAATGACGATCTTAAACATCATGAAGTTATACATCATCGCTGTACATCATTTACAACGGAGGGTATCTTCCGAACTCCATGGGTTGAGGTTTATCACAAGCTTCCAATCTCTGATCACGCGGCCTCACCTCCGTCGCATTTCTTAGTTTCAGTTATTTTTATCCCTTTACCTTATTTCAAATTGGTGTGTGGGTCACGCGGCAACTCGAACATAGCTTGTTGCATGAACGATAGCATCCTTGCAATAATCACCACACCCTGCTCGTGCCCGAGACAACTCGGAGATCATGCCAAGACTTACGCTCAACACCTCCGCTTGCTTATACCCCACTAACTACGTAAAAACCATCAGGTGTTCCCGCACCCCCAGTTTGTACGTAAACGTAACCCCCCAGGCACTTGCCTAGCTATAAATCAAACAACGGAGAATGGACCCCTTCCCTCATCAACGCGATCCTCCCCACACACTCTGATCTTCCCCCTCATATGTACTTTACCTCCCTTTTCGTCTCTTGCATCCTCGCCAGCTTCTTCACAGGCTCAGCCTCTCCGCTCCTGCTACTTCCTCCCCAAATGTGTTACTTATCAAACCGGCTACCTCTCCACTCATGAGATCCTTAAAGATAACGGTTCCCCAACAGGTCAATATACTATCCTCCTCTGCCATATACTCGTTAGACTTATATAAATACATAGGAAAGCACAAATGGTTCGCGTTCAATTATAGGAACGAATTGGCCTTCTTCCACCAAACGCCCCATCCCAGGATCTATGCTCAATTCCAGGTAAGGATTTTTTGTTTTTTGTTTTTTGATTCGATAGTGAAATTTAACGCGTGTCGTTTCTTTCTAGCAATGCACTCCCAACTGGGCGAATTCCACCAACTTCTCGTTCACAAAGTGGGGTGCGTAACAAACAACCGCCGTATATATATATATTCTTAACATACTTCCCCGATCACACGTCTTAAGGTCGGATTTACATTCCTCAGTATAAGCAATGCCTAGCCGTCACGGTAGGTGTCCCCCCCCCCTCCCATTTCTTCTGAAACCAGTACTATTCATACTAACCCACCTTATTTATCTCACGTACTACCCATCGCACAGGAACCATACGGACCACAGCCTTACGTCGTCAAGCGTGTACCTTGCTTGAACAGCGCTGCTGGCGAAATGGCCACACCAAAGTCCATCCCACAAAACTGGGACGTCGATAGTAGAGGATTCATGACTTGGGTAACGTATCCCCCAGGGCCCAAACTCACACCATTCAATCAACTGATTTTTCTTTCTTCTTTTTTTTTTAAAAACCAAAATTTTCATACCTTGTGTGTGTGTGTGTGTCTCGCACAGACCGGAAAGACAAAAGAAGATGGTTCGCTCGTCCAGGGAGATGGTTCTTGCAAACCAGGTGCCTATGGTTACCTATCGGACAAACATCACGAGCCTATCACTGGTAAATCGGGAGAGTACAGAGCTTCGCTCGTTTGTATTTGGGATCAGGATGCCGCTGCTTTCTACATGACGCAGAACTAAAGGGGGCACAACATTCGAATGATCAGTACATGGTCACTTCCCTTTTACTTTCTTTTTTTTTCTCTTTTTTTTTCTCTTTTTTCTTGCTTTCTTTCTGCTAGCCTTCGATCTGATAGCAGCCCGGCGAGCTCAGTTATACGCTACACTCGAATATCGGACTCTTTATGTAGCTTTATTTTATTTTATTTGTTTTTACCTTTGCGACGAATTGCTTTTTTTTTTTTTTTTTAAACAATCCACTTGTAGTTTTAATCGCTTCTGACCAACATAGTGAACACTGCGCAACGTGGACATGGCGCGAAATGTGATTGCGGGATAGAGAATACAACAGCCAAGGGCGAGCCGTAACTGATAACCGTAACATTAGGATGGCGATGAATGATTCGCCCATGGATGTGTCCGTTGGACTTGTTTAGAGTAAAACGATCAGCGCGTTGTGCGTCGAAAGCGGAGCAACTGGCCAATGGATTAAAGATTGGGGTTTTGGCAGAGATAAAAATAAGGAAGGCCTCAGAAGACCAACGACCGATTAAGCGGATATAGTCTAGCGGGAGTCCTCAGTTAAGAGCAAACGTTAGGGGTTGTTGATAATGGGATCGGAGACGGAAAATAAGCTAGGAGCGCATGGGTAAACTTCCGGTTTTCGCGGAGCCAACAAGTCGAAACCTAGTATGTATCACGCATAGAAAGGTAGTTTTTGAAAAAATAAAAAAAAAAATCTATTTTTTTTTTGAAGTGGGTCAAGATCCCCCTTAACGCTTCTCAAGAACGACAGTGGAAACCTTTCAAAGCCATCGGTCCCGCTTTGTGCATCGGTAGGAAAGAAAGAAAGAAAGAAAGAAAGAAATATGCGGACGCTGGGTTCGTCACGGAACTTTCACACAGAAGAACGTTCGGACAAAGTGGTTCTTCCGGAAAACTTTGCCTTTGCAATGTTAATAATAATAATAATAATAGCATCATCCGTCAACAAGTTCTCCTGAGCGCATAAGACAGTGTCAGCCAACGAAGCAAAAGCGCGACAAAGAGTGTATCGTCGAGAACGAGAGAAGGAGTAAGCGGGATAGATTGTTGAATGCGATGCAGGTCACCTTCAGTAAGCGCCCGTTGTCAAACAGGGGGGGAACCTGTGAAGTTTGAAGCACCCAGCGAGTTGACGGCGCGAGCCGTTGGAGTAGTCTCGTATCACGGTATGCACAGAATTTCGCCTTGGAAATTGAAATCGACAAATCTTCAACATCAAGAGAAATCCAGCCGTTTTCCGTATAACTGCTTTGCATCGTCATGCGGCACTCCAATGTTGTCCAAAAATTCCAACAAGGTTGCCTGATCACACAGCATGAAGCGCTTGTAAAGTGTGTAGAACTTGAGTTCATCGGTGAAGGTAACATTAAAAGCATCATCGACGTAGTGTAGCAGTCCTTGGATCCTTCGTAGATGAATAGCGATCCCACAGACGAGTCCAAAGAAGAGACACCAAAGCCACCCAGAAGCTCGATTCCCAAAAACGGCACACCGGTCAACATGATAGAATGAGGGTTGCCATCTGGGGTGCATTGAAATTCAACGATAAGCTTGAGAAGCGTCGGACTGCCACACATAAGATGGTCGAATATTTCCGTTTTGCAACATCATCGCTGGGATATTTGAAGCAAGGTTGCTGAGGTTATCAAGCTCCCTTCGGCAGGTGAGGGACTTATTGCCGGCATTATGGTCATTAACCAGACAAAGCTTAGCACTCAACGGTGAATATGGGCAACCATCCCGGGTAAAAGCTCGTCGCCAAAGGCCGGTGAGTATCCAGTGCCATCTCGGCTTTGCATTGTTGTTTAAGAAAAAGGGTCGACTCGGCGTCGAGGTCAGGTGTTCCTTTCGGTCAAAGAACAACACCTGACGGGACCGACTCAGGGTCTTCGAGGTCGGCGAAGGGCCAGAAACCGTTGCGGAAGCCCGAAAAAATAGAATTAACTAGTGCACGATTGGGATGTGAGGAAAGAAGGGTCTCCAAACGATCAACCTTAATTGGGGAAACGATTTTGAACAAGCTCGGGTTGGACTTAATCGTTGCAGTGATATCGATGAACTTGAAGGGACGTCGGGTTTGCACTTTCGGTATATGTTACCAACAGTGTAGATGCTCCCCAAAGATGAACCGCATGTATCGCAGTCGCTTACTTTCCGCACCATGCTCTGAGGGGCCGATATCAGGCTTTCTCTTTCGTTTTAGAGCACTTAGCTTCCCCGTGAGTACTTGTGCCGCAAGTGCTGCACTTGTGCAAGTATCGGCACTCGGCTCGACGACATCCATCCGTTCGGTTGAATTCTCGACAAATAGGATAATCTCCCATCCCGCGCTTTCGCTTCTTTCCTGCGATCGCAGACGAGCTTCGCTCACCGGATCCTCCACTGAAATTCGAGCGTGCATCGGTGTTTCCTCGCAAATAGACGTCGTGAAGGACCTCTTGCAATTCACCGGTGTTAGCGAAGGAGAGGTGTGGGCTGGTATGGAGGAACTTTCGAGCTGCTTGGTCGTATTTGAGGGTAAGCGCTGCTCCGGTGGCATTGAAGCGTCGGACAATATGCCTGCGGTAGATTTGAAGCTCTGCGTTTCGATGTGGGAAGGCCCACACGACGGCCTCGGCGTACAAAACCCACGCCTGCAACCACTGTCCGTCCGTTGACAACTTCGTCGAAAAGATCTCGACTGCATCGTCGTATCGTAGCGAGTGGAATCGGTCGTGGTCAATAAGGTGTTCGAAGTTGATGAGGTGGTTGGCGAGGATGTCTTCCCAAAGATGTGGGGGAAATTCCGGCATTCCTCCTCGTTTGAAGAGACTTCGCACAGCGCGTTTGATGTTTGCGTCGTAAACGTTCCTAAGCGCTTGCGTTTTTTGAGCGTCGTTGAGCGTTCCGGCTGCTGTCTGGCTCCAAGGTGGTCCCCCATTTCCAAAACCCCAGTTCCATGCGTACTCGGCCCGGTGGTCGTCCTCCTCGTCAGCGACACGTTTGAACTGGACAGCTGGATCCTTGCCAAAGGCCACGATGCCTGGTCCCGTATCTGCATCACGCTCGGGCTGAGCGGTAGGCCGAGGCAGAGGAGCATCAAGTTGCTGAGCCCCATCCGGTCCAGAAGCGATTTCGGTTGTTTCTCGAGTTCCTCCAAGGCGGCGTTCTCCTTTGGCTGTAGCACAAAGGCGGGCGTTGGTAATTTGTTCAAGTTCGTCCCCGTAGCGTTGACGGGTTTGATCTGCTTGGCTTTCTGTGAATGAGGTTTCATCCGCGATGATTGCATTGACAAGGGCAGATGCCCTTGAGAGGGAGAGGGTTTCTGCAGTGAATTGACGGACGACATCGTCGAGCATTCGGAGCGTTTCAGCTGCGACGGATGATTCGAGAGCCTGGTTTGAATCTGAGGCGAGAGCATCGTGAGGCATGCTCGATCAATGATTCACCAAATGTCCGTTGGGATTCTTAGACAAAAGAGAGAGAGAAGCGCAAGCGAGGTGGAACAATAGCTGAGGACACAAAGAGCAGTAAAGAGAGAAGCGGGAAAGCAATAACCGCGCAATAACCAGAGGTAACTGGCAAGCGAGCGTGAGTTATAAGCCCTGCTGCATTGGGGGAAACATACCAGTGACACCGAGCACAAGCGCGAAGGCAAGCGAGCAGGTGGGAGAAAGAAGCCAAACTCCCCCTGCTTCAACAACTTAGCCATGCTAGAGGCAAGTTAGGACCCGGGCAGTTGGTCACCCATACAGAACGAGACAGAAGTCGCACGTGCCCACCCCCTCTCATGTAATTCGAAAAATAATTCCACCCGATTGTGGATTCGTGATTTCCTAGCGCGCCGACCAACGCCCACATGTGAAGCACACAATGTATGCAAGCAAGTCGATCTCAAACTGAGAGAGGAAGTGGAGAGTATTACGGGCCTGGTGATGCAATGTTGATGCAATGGATCGATGATAGTCACCATAAAGCTCCAAATTCAACCCCGTTTGTAAAACAGAATCCATGTATAAATATGTTCAACTGGGCAAGTCCGTCCGTAACTGCACGAAAAAGAAAAGAATGCCGACATATTGTTCAACAATCAACACCATTGAAAGTAAAGTGCTACACGTCTAAGAAAACGGAGACCCCGAGATTAAGGATATTTTGGGTAGCGAAAGTGTCGTAAAGGTATTCAAGAGAAACGCGAAAAGGGCGGTGGGGGGGAGGTCAGACCCCTTCACCCAGCATTTAAGGCACGTCGAGACCTCTTCAAGGCGTATAGCGAGCAGTGAGTTTCCACGCGTTCTGTTCTTTTTTGTTAAACGCTGGTGTTTGGTGATTGTTCATTGAGGATCTGGATTCGTAGCGGAAAGCGTTGTTGACCCCCCAGTAAGATGCGTTGGTGGGGGTGACTGAGACCTATCGTTATCGTTGGTTTGAATGAGCAACTGTGTGGCGCCCGGAGGAGAAACTAGGGGCTGATGGGGTGACGTTTCGCTTGGTCCCGAAGTTCGAGGAGGATTCGAAATCAACGGCGAGTGTGACGCTGAACTTGGTGGGTACACGGACACAGAGGTGGCAAGAGAATGGGCGTTGGATGCTCTTCCTTGCCGACGATCGAATTCTTCCATAACATCATCTGTGAACCTCGCTTGGCCACCCTCCATGTTTTGGAGAAGAGCTTGAGCCTCAGCAGATGTATTGGATGAGGATGAAGCTTGATGGTGGTGACGAGTGTCAAAAATCACTTCGGAAGGAGCACCAGTCTCATTCCCGAACTCCTCGCGGAACGCAGAGCCACTTCGTGTCGGTAGATTAGCCTGCGACCCAATGGCTCCGTATGCATACTAAAAAAGCAAATGATGAGGTCGCAAAATTGAATGCTCCAAGCGCACTCACTGGAGCCGGAGTTTCATCATGGAATTCATCCAGTTCATTATCAAGGAAAGGACGTGGAGATTTAAAGTCCTGGTGAAACTCGCGTCGTACCCGAATCCTCCTTCGGAGAAGCCAGGCGAGACCAATGAGAGCAGCTGCGACTGTAGCGATGCCCACGGCAATACCAACAATTCCTCCCGTGCTAACAGCTGAGCCACTGCCCTTGCCACCAGCGTTTAATGAAGATGAGGTCGAGGTAGATGCCTTCGAAATGGGAGGGGGTTAAACAACGATCCGGTGCAATATGTGTGTTAATTGCACTGACCGTCTTTGTAGTTGTACTTGCACCTGATGCGAGTCCTGATGCACCAGGGTCGGCCTTCGAACTAGAAGTAATAGTTATCGAGATTGTAAATTGGGAGTTAGATGAGGTGGACGATGTGAAACTACGGGTTGATGTAGGGGTAGTTGTTGAAATCGTAGAAGTCGTAGAAGTCGTAGTCGATGTTGTCGTAGTTGCGGAAGATTTCGGGGAGGACGTTGAGGGAGAGGAGCTAGATGAGGAAAGGGAAGATGAGGTTATTGAGCTGGATGAGCTGGATGAGTCAGATGAGCTAGATGAGGAAAAAGATGAAGAAAATGAGATTATTGAAGATGAAGAGCTTAATGAAGAAAAAGGAGGCGTGGATGAAGGGGATGAAGTGTGCAGAGTGGAGGAAGTAAGTGAAAAAGATGAAATAGTGGGTGAGGTGGATGAGGTGGGTAAAGTGGATGAAGTAGGTGAAACGGATGAGGTAGGTGAAATGGACGAAGTAGATAAAATGGATGAAGTAGGTGGAATGGATGAAGTGGGGGAAATTATCCTTGACGTGGAAGGACTTGACGAAGAAGAGAAACTAGAATAAAAGGAGTGAATATGTCATCTCCCGTTCTAGGGAATTTCATTGAACAGTTAAAGTAAAGGAAAAATGGTCAACCTTGTCTGACTACTGCTTGTCGATGTAGGCGACAAAGAGGAAAACGTCGACCGCGTCGAAGACGACGATAACGTACTGGTGGTAGTAGTAGTACCAACAGTCGTCGTTGACGGTGACGGTGACGTTGCGCTAGACGCAGAAGATTTTGAAGAAGAGCTCGACGATTCTGACCTCAATGAAGATGAGCCTGAACTTGAGGGAGATGATGTTGGTTGGCTTGTATCTGCACGTAGCATACTTGGGCGTTAATCACGCAATTCTGGGCAGATGGGACGGAAAAAGGCAAGAAACTAACGCACCCGAAGTTGGGGTCTGTGTCGAGGTTGGGGATCTCGATGTTGAGCTGGGAGGCTCAGATGTTGGGCTCGTTGGGGTGAGAGACCCGGATGTTGGAGTGAGGGACCCACTCGTCCCAGTTGTTCCAGGTGATTCAGTAGATGACATGCTGCGCAACAATTGTCAGAATCCCTTTCCGGTACGAGAACTCAGAAACCAAAGCACGCCAGCGAGCTGTGCGGGGGGAAAAGAAGAAAAGAGAAGAAAAAAGCCTCCAGATCAAGCAGGACGTTGGAGCAAGGCAAGTTTACGTCGCTTGCTTCGCGCCCACACAGCATAGGCTGAACCGGCAATCGGAGTTTGCCACGTGTGGGAAATACAACACAGCCCCTGAAGCGCTAAATGTGGGGGGAACAATAATATCAATGTGTCCAGAGCTAATTTAATTTATGAAATATTGTCCGGATCTCAGGGATGAATTAGCTAAAAGTGGAGTATACATAAAAAAAGGTAAACAGAGTCCTGGATATTGACAGATCATTTGCGTGATCATTGCCTGATCACGACGATGCAACAAGTTCCACAGCCAACTCCCGAAGGCGCTTCTCCGCTATTTGGCTGTGTCGGAATGTCTCCCCGTTCCCTCGCCTTTCAATGCAAACCAAATTAGCGAGATAGAAAATACAAGACGAAATTGTTTTTTACCCTCGACCACCCCAAAGCATCCGTTCAGTCCATATGCGCATTTTGCTAAACGAGACTTGTGATGGGTCGGGACCTCCAAGTGTTTGCCAAATATTCTCCCTCCACCCGAGATCGTATATTCGTATCCTCCCTGCTGCCTCTCGAACGAGCATCCGCTGTTTGCTATTGAGTCCATGCTCCACCCAACGACGCGGTGGAGGCGACGGGAAACGATATGGGTCGTCGAGGACTCTTGAGCGATTCCTCCCTCTAGCTGCGGCAGCATACGGAGGAGGTGAGCCTCTTGGTGGACTTGATGTTGACGTTGGACTAGGAGGAGAGGAAGAAAATGGAGGCGGGCTCGGATCGTGATGGAGTAATCCAGCGTCACACTCGGTCCCATTATCCTCGGCAATCGGACCGATGGGGCGAGGTATGACAACAACATGTAAGGATGAAGGGTTTCGATGGTTGTTTGATTCGTGCTGATCCCTTGGTGAGACGTTGAGCACTGACCGATATAGATTGACGCACCACGTTAGATAAACATGATATATGAAGAAAGGCCCAACGGTCAGTGTGAATATTGCAGCAAGAAGTGCAATGGTTAGGGCGTGAAAAGGTGTGTAATCGGTTTCATCCTTTTCCAGAAAGGATGAGACGTGGGGTTTCAACCTTTTGGAAAACCTTACCAGTATGAATGGCCGGTCAAGATAGTACCACACAGCTGGTGCGGCAACCCAGAATTGGTAAGTAGAGTACAGAGTAGTTGAAAATAAAAAATGTAAGAACGAAGGGTATGTCCGTGCGCCCTTGAGGAAACCATGTTAGGAAAGCAATCTTTGTGTGGCCTCCATGCGACCTTCACGTACAACACAGCGATTGGCCAGCCATGGGCAATGATGATCTATTGAAATAAAGTTGAGTCATGTTGGTGTGCACCTGAAACCAATGCTCCTTACCCATCTTCAGCACACATCGATTGCATTCGGAACAATGGTGAGTTCGTTCTGGTTTTGGAGCCCAGCACTAGAACACACAATCCTCTGTATGATAGCATAAAAATTTCGCACGCAATAACAAGATACCTTTCTGCACCAACGGGGCTCGCCATTTGCTTTTACAGGAATGGAGACGTTTTCAGGCAAAAGAGCCTCAGTCAAACTCATTTCATCTCTTTGGTCAGATGAGAATCTAGCAGCATCCTCGCCCTCAATGGCTTCAAGGGGCCTTATTGGCCCAGGATCACGCGCCAGGGTAACGATGAGTGAGGACATCATCATGAAGATCAAGAAGTAGCTGACAAATAGATGCACTATAAGAGTCACTTAGCCCCAGAAGAGTTCAAGTCCCAAGAGCAAACGTACAGCACAATAGGAAGAGGGAACGCCGCACTATATAATAGTAATTGGTGCAAAGGATGATGATGGATGGTTGTGGTGATATGACAAGCAGGACCAGGACTAAATATTGCGGGGGAGTAAGCCCCGTGCATTCCCCGAATAATAAATATACCGACCCACGAGCAAGATATATGGCTTCAACCGTCTACGTGGTTGTCCTTCACCAGGAACCATACCCTGGCGGCTGTGACTCCTGTGAGCTCTCTCTGGCGGCTCAGAGAATCGGAGAGATTGCATCTCGAAATTAAGGAGCGCCATAAACTTATGGGCCCAACGAGCTCCAAAGGGCGCTTGCTCGCGGGGCGAGTTGGAGGTGAGCTGGAACAATCAAGAAGCAAGGGCAATGCTGTGGCACTGCGCAGGAAGATGTTTTGACATGTTGTCATCGAGGAGTATCGGCGCTTGTCCCGGCTAACTTTTGACGCATTTGGCAACTTTACTGCATCGGAGTGCGAAAAGAGCGACTGGGAGTGATCCACTGGAGGGCTTTTGAGTGCGGACGGCGCTGATCACCTGGATTGTCCGTATAAGATGGCCTCTCTTCTGGGAACGCCATCGACCTCCCGAGCCCAGTCTCCATCGCGCACGACGCCATCTGCACTCAGGACTCGAACCACCAGCCTTCGTCCTGCTCACTCTCATGCATCTATGCGCTCTATGATTCCTATACATCCTTCTAATTCCCCCTTACCTCCCCAACTCTCGAGTTCGATGAACATCCCGTTTGAGCCATCGTCGTCTGGAAGCTCTTCTGTGAATGACTCGCTTTCCACCACACCCGACACTGGGGGGATGGTAGTTCCCACTGCAGAAGTTGAAGAAGTCGATGTGGATGGAGTGGTAGACAGTGTGCGTACTGAAGCTAAAGCCGCATTACGCCAACATCTCCGAGAAACTTTAACGGTGTTAGAGAAAGGTAACTGCTCAGTATCTTTAAGCTCTCCAAGTCGAAGTCTGAGACGCTTCAAAGAAACCCCAACGGCGCCTGGACCAACCCCACAACAAGCTCACATTAATGAATTTAGACGGGACGCGTGTAAGCTTCAAGTTAACGTCCACTCCGGATATCAGATGTCCGACACGAAATTCTAGCGGATGAATTTCCCCTCCGGCAATACTTTGTCCTTACGAACGCTGGAAAGCCTGTATTTACAAGGTACTTCGCTCAAGTACTGGGCATGCTCAATTCGCTGATGACAGCAGTCGTACAACTATAGGGGACAACGATTTAACAAGCGCAATGGGCCTCATCCAGGCCCTCATCTCCGTCTTCGCCGATGACGGCGACAAGCTTCGGTGAAGTCGGAAAGACTCTCATGATCACCTGGACTCTTACATGGCCCGGTCACAGGAGCATCAACGCCGGAAGGACAAGGATAGTGTTTTTCCTGCGCTCTCCTTTATACTTTGTCTGCGTGTCATCGTGGCAGGAACCTGAATCAGTTGTTCGTGTCCTTGGTTTCTTTAACGAAAAAAATTTCTTCTGAGGTCATCTAGAGATCCGTCTTCACCTAGACTACCTTCATCAGCAGATTCTTAGTGTTGTCTCTGGGGCAAGACTGAAACGCATATTTGAACGACGGACGAACTTTGACCTTGGTCGTTTGCTAGATGGTAGCCATCCTGCCTCAGTTTCAGTGTGGTGCCTCCGACAAGCTAACGCGTCACACCAGGCGCAGACGTTTTTATGAACTCTTTGATTGCAAGGTTAGAACAGGATCTAGGCCTCACCACCGGATCTTTGAGTGCAGTGAGGGTTGAGCAGTCCATACGCGCCAAAGCCGGGGACCTACTCGTTCCCCCAAAAGGCATGAAAGTTAGTTCCGACCTTCTCGGTATACCGCTTTTAGTATCATTGATGCTTCGCCCCTTCCTCCACAAACACAGCAAGATATCCTCTATGCCATTCTACTTTCCAAATCTCTCTCGCGTGTAATAACTCTCACCCGGCCAAAAAAGCAATCCATCCACCCGTCAGATCTCCACATCCTTCTCAATACCCTCTCTTCACCATCTTTAGCATCAGCTTCTTCAATATCTTCATCATCCTGGCTCCCCATTTGCTTACCGCGGTACAACCCCGAAGGGTTTTTTCACGTTTATTTGTCGTTCCTCGGTCATGATGGATCTGTTACACCTAGACATTCGGAGGGTGATTCAAATTTGTCGAACGGAGCTTCGGGGCCCTCTACGACACCAGAAACTGGGAATAATGGTGAAGTTGATAATGATCTTGGATTGGTTATCGTCACTCCAAGGAGAGACGACTTCGAGCGTGTCAGATCATGGGCAGATTCCATAGAAGATGTATGGTATCATCACCATCCTTGCAACTTATACACAACTAAACCAATCCGCCTATCTACAAACAGTCACTACGGTCCTCGGGAACGCTCAACTCCCTCATATGGGCTAGTAGACAACATCATTACTCTTCAGCAGACCTGGGCATCCCAAACCTTCAACATTTCCTCTATAAATCAAGGCCCCATGTCCAATTAACCATGCCAGCATGGAGGGCTCCCTACGATCAGCCAGACGACCGTAAACGGTACGTAAAGGGGAAAAAAAGAAAAAAAAGCCACTGACTCATCTATCGCACCATAGACTTATTACGCTCTACCAAAAGGTTCACGACGCCCTGTGGGCCCGCTCAGGCCAAGCCCATGGTCTGCTCAAACTCCAACTTCTCAGAACGAACAAAGAAGTCGTGATGGGATGGGTGACTCAACAGTTCGAGGTGATCGTTACTCTTGTACCGGCTGATGTACCCAAGGCATTGGTTGTGAGTGCTGCGAATGGCGTAACGAGGTGGGTCAAAAAGGAGGAAGGGAAGTTGTTTATTAGGGATGCACCTGTTTTTTAGGCTGCAGGAATGTGTCACTCCGCTCACTATATGAATGGTGGTTCACTCATCATAGTAGAACTCATTTATATAGTGCTTACTCATGCTCACAGTATCTATTGCCACAAACCGCCAAAACAGCCCACCAGTTTTCTTAATTAGATCCCCTTGAGTTCCGGCGAACTGGGTTTTTTTTTTTTTTTTTTTCAGAGGCGGCGCTGCGGCGTTGTGGCGAGGAGGAAATTAAGTATGCTGGACCCCTCACTGGGGTCATGACAATACGTGGCCTCCCTGACAAGTGAAATGGAAGTGAAGAAATAGTATGGTGTTGAAATTTGTACATTAGGTCAATGACAATGGATGCTGACCTGACACTCGAGCCGGAACGTCGTCCTGTGCAAGACGGTTTGAACACACAAACAGAATGATGGAGAACGTGCGGAGAGCCAGTCGTGGGGACGTCAAAGAATGGGGATCTCGTCACTTCTGCAGATGGTAGGCAGGACTCCAGTCTCTATGACTTCGTAATATTAGATTGAAAATGGTGAAGCATGGGATCGCAGCCATTCAGTTTGATCGCTAGTCCTATTTTGTGACTTATTTGACAGGGCCATGAAGCAAAGGGGGGGGGCTAGTCCTCACAACATGGACGCGTGCCCGACACACGAGAGGAAATGGGCAATCTGACAATCAATACACCAATCGAGCTAGGCACATCCAAAGTCAAGACCAGACTGTCACAGCGGCGAGGTTTGGAGGTGGGATCATATTGGGGCTTCCATTCACAGTGGCGACATAGAGACCGGGCACCGACAATGAGGAGATGAGCCCTGCTCATGCACACCGTCCGACTGGTCGGTTGACTCGGCATTCAATGCCAACTAAGCGCCGCACTGTTGGCTTGCAGGCGAGCGCATTTAGCCAACGAGAGGCATTTCAGCTGACATGTTGGTGGCTCTATACTAATAGAGGCTGGTAACCTGCCTAGCAAAGCACGCACAGCCGTTGGGGGCAGTCATCCTTAATTGCCATAGGGATTCCGTGAACCGTGCGCATCTTCGCGAACATGAGAGTGCTGACTGTGGCTGCACCAGCGTGGTACTGCTTAATGCTCACACCACTGGCACTTGCAAGATAGAAGCCAGCCATTGCTCTGCCTCTTACTCTCTGCGTACCATAGTACAGCCTAATTCATATTCGCCTTTCTTCGCAAGAAGCATAGGCAGCTGTTCCAATATTTGCGGCACTGCCAAAGCGGCGCCAAGCCGGTCACAATGGACAAATTACGAAGGATATTCCCACGAATATAATATACCGATTACGTATGCGCTCCTGACTCAACTTCTAGGGCTCTCCCAAACTGGCGAAAGCGTTTATATGTCTTATTCGCATCCCACGACCTCTGCTGTGGTTGCCCCTATCAGCATTGCCCCCTTTTGGGATTCCACGATATGTATAGAACCCCAGGAACAACGGCGTTCCTGCTCTTTTGCGCTCAGCGACCCCCATTCATCGTATTCTCAAGATCTGACTCGCTTTCATCATTGGGGACATGAAATTGGCAGAGCTGGGTGTACTAATTCCTTCTTTGCCGGAGACCGTCGCTAGCATTACTGCGGGCGCGCTTAACACTGTGGCCACTGCTAAGGATGCAGAGGCTGGTCTGCCTGCCAGGCACAATAGTACTGTTGCGGGGTCTCTACTGGTAGATATAGATAATCACATCATCGGAACATGTGGGGCAAAAGAACTTGCTGTGGCAGCCGCCTCTACTCTTGTTGCTTTGAAATCTGACAATGTTGCCGATGCTGCAGGTGATGCTATCAGTATTGGTATTGTTGCCCCTACTGTTGCAGCGCAAACTCTCCATTCGAACTTCGATGCGGAATCAGGATCTCTCATAAGCGCGCGTTCGGAGGTGCGCATTTTTCTCCCTCGCCACATTCAGGCTTGAATTTGAAGCACCATTGTATATTGGGTACTGAAAATGTAGGAAAGCACTCTCCTACCAGATAGCTCCTGTGGGTCCGCAATGACATTAGTTCCTTCCACGGATGTTACGTCTCCTTTGGAAGAATGTGACTCTCCAACTGAGGAGGACGTTTCAATCGAACTTAGGGCCCCGCTGGAACAAGCCGTCCGCTTCCAAGAGTGCCAAGACCCAGAAGGACAGGGAGAACAACATCCTTCCTCAATTTTCGCTGAAAACGCCAACACAGCCAACATCACCGTCGCCGATCCCGCGCTCACGACAATCCCTATTCTCCCCTCCGCCGAAAATACCCGCCCAAGCACTTCCACGAAGCCTCCTTACTCCCTCTTCACTCTCCCTAAAACATGTGTCCACATCCTTTCAAACCCCTGCCTTGCAACAGCAATCGTCGTCACATTCCGTTGCTTCGGACAAGTGGCAATGGGGATCGTTCATCGATTTGTCGTTCTTGAACTTGAATCCCCTCCATCTTCTCCTGTTTTCGAGGAGGAAGAGATGGAGCACAAGTGGGTTCGATTTGATCGGAGGCCTGACAGGAATGTGCCTCTTGCCAAGATTGTAGCAAGTGGGGCACGAGCAAACGACTCGGTACGATCCTTGCTTTTTTCCTTCTCTTGACGCTTTCCTTTTTCTAAAAAAACCTGCCTAAATAGACCGTGTTCGGACGAACGAAGGAAGACGTCCTTTTCAATTATCCCGCTACGCTCGAATGTCAATTCCGTTTAAAGAAAACCGTCCAACTTCAATCTCTCGTTCCATTCTTTCACATATTCATGCAGACCGTACCGAGATATCGATTTTGGAGGGTGCGTTCCGTCATTGTTACCATTCCCGCCCTTCCAGCTCTCCACCCATTCGACTGTGACTAAACATTTTCCTTTCTCTAATCAGGAGAACTGCTGGTTCTTAAGTTCCCTCATCGCAGGCTTATTGGTCCGTCTTGGGGATGGACAGTTCGAATTTGGAAAACTTATCTATCCGAATATCGCGCCTGAATTAAGAAGGTATCTGTATTTGAGGTATTTGGTTGAGACAAACGCTCCGTTAGATTCATTGACAGTGGGTTCTTTCAGTTTGTACCTTCGTGTCATTTGTTTTGACGCTCGTTTTTAGGAGGTGGAGCAGGTGGAGTCATTGTTGATCAAGTATCATCCTGGGAAGCAAGATGGTGCTGCACTGGTCAAGCTAGTACGTCGTCCCTATCTATTGAGTAACTCAAGCGTGTGGTTTCAGCCCGTCTCGTTTGATAGAAGTCTGGTGCGCTGGTGCATGACAGTGCGTTGAATGTTTCAGGGATGACGATTGCTAGTGTCAGGGAACGATTTGCTATCTTTGGAGTGAGTTTGCTCCATTCAAACCTTTTCATTGCGTCTGGAACTTATGGTAATGTTCATCACAATTAGCGCCACTTTCTTCGGAACATCTTGCATCTCCCCCGACCGACCCACTCTCGAAAAACCGTTGGGTTTGCGAAGATGTTAGCTGCTGTTGCGGGAGATGCATTCATGGATGATTTGCATTCCACTGCACGCAGTGCATCCTCCGAGGCAGTGATGATCCTCCGATCGCTACTTCCGCGTTCATCACATATGGAAGTGATTCGATCGACTCCTTTACTTGGGCTCAAGGTCACGAAATTGCTTTCTACGTCGGGGAAGAAGACAATTCAAGGAAATAAAGACGGCCGTTCCCCTACCCAAACGCCAGCGTTGCCGGAATCAGAACCAGAAACACACGAAGACGACGAACTTCTCTTTGCCCTAGCAGAAGCATACAACGGTCTCGGAGACGCTCAAAAAGCGATGCGGCAGTGGGAACCTGCTGAAAGGGCGTACGAAAATGGTGTTCGAGTCCTTCGAGTCCTTTATTCTCGTCGACCTAAAGAATTTTTGAAACCATTATGCCTCCAATTGAGTGGATTGGCGATGACGAAACTTGAGATGAGGAAATTTGATGAATCTGCTGCGACGAGGGGTGAGAGTATTGTCCTTAGGAGGCAGGTGTGTGTCGAGAGTGTCAGGAGTCAGGCAGGGAGGGAGATGATGAACAGGGCGTTGGGTCCTTTACCGCCTCCTGACTTCTCTTCGCCTTCGGGGCCATCGTCATCCATGCCTGCAACGAGCGCGACAGACGCGAGGGGTGCAAGAACAGCGGCGACAAATCCGGCTACTGCTGTTCGAAGCCAATTTGATCAATGTATCGCATTTTGCAAATCGTTGTATCAGGAAGCCCGAGGGGTCCATTTCGTGGATCAGGAATGTATCCGAATTCGACGAATGTTACATCAAGATAATGACGCACTCCATCGTGAACATTTATCGAGAACGTTACTCGCTCATGCTCAGTCGCTTCGACATGTATTCTTGTCTCAGGCCGATCGTCCCCGGACTTTTTTCTCGAGCTCTGCCTGGCGGGCTGACGAGGGATCGGAAAGTTATCCAACGGTAACGAATGTGGAAGAACCGTTATTAGAGATGGAAGATCTCGTGCGAGCTCTAAATCAGCAAGGGTGGAACTTAGCCACCATGGGACGTTATCATGAAGCAGCGGAGGCATTCGGCGAAAGTGTCAAAATTAGTCACGTCCTCCAAAGCCGAGATCCATCCCGCATAGGTGCTCAGAACTTGCCGTATTCATTATGCGCATGGGGTGATTGTCTTTATTCCTCCGGCCGATCTTCGGAGGCCGCACGCGTGATTGGTGAATCTGTCGCTCTCTCAAGAAAACGGCATGATGGATCGAGCTTCTTGGCGAATGTTCTCGGGTCATATTGTAGGGCACTTAGAGGTGCCGGGAAGTGGAACGACGCTGAGGCTGTGGGGGTTGAGTCAACTGAGCTATGGAGGAGATTATATGGGGCTGATCCGCTCGGCAAGTATGGTGCCAAGATTGCGTTCAGCAATTTTGCTTTGACGATAACGCTCGTCTATCAGAAGGTAGGAATCAATTTGATGCACCAATGGTTCACTCATAAGTTTTCCATGAATCTAGGATTTCGATCGAGCTTTGGTTACCGCTCAGGAAGCCATTAAGGAGCTAGGCCGTCTAATGGAAACGGAACTTGTCATTCCTCGAAGCTTGAGCGAGCTTCCGTCCATTGTGGAAGTGGCTACCACTACGAAGAGTCTTCCTGGCAGCCCTTGGGTCGTAGCAAACATGCATGGAGAATTAAAGGAGCTTGTCATGGCGCTTACGGGGTAAGCAATGTCGACCCCGATCCTTTGGACACTGATACTGACCTTGGCCTGTTCCTTCTAGAATTAGCTTTCCCCATTAGGCTCAAAGTGGGAAGGAGACGGGAACACAACTATGCTACGATGTCTACATAGATGGGATAATTCACTAACTTCGCGCGTGTTGTCTATCGCGCCAATCAATAGCAGTGTATACATAGCTCTACCTGAGCGCGCACAGCCGTACGTTTCTAGTGGTTGAATAGGCAGTGAAGCGCACAAGTGCTCACTGAACGGAGGTCGCGTGTTGTCGATTTTCGGACATGTCCCTCCGCCGTGCCAGGCAACCCGACACCAGCACAGCATGAGTTAATAAGCGCGCTTAGTAAAGGATCGGCAATGTTCCTTCGAGGAGTCTAAATTTCGCGGTACCGCAATATGGCGGAAATGGCTGTGCAGATCTGTTTTTCTTGGTCGAAGAACCCAGCCAGGGTTCTACTCAAATTTACCACCCAGATACCCAGACACACTTATCACCCCATTAAAAAGAAGCTGGTCACCTGCCTACATGTGTGGAAGACGCACGTTGTGGATGGCGGCACTGCCACGTTGAAACGGGGCCGGGACTCGGGAGAGCCTTTCCTCCTGAGCAGGTGACTAGCCTCCACAGCGATAGACGCGGTCTCTTACTAGCTCGCTAAATTGTCTTAGGGGAGTAATTCTCTAAAACGCGCGACCTAGTTGCTGTGCCTATTCTCCTCGGTATAAGTCGGAGTGTGAGGTGCATCGTGGCGCAGGAAGCCGTTTCGTCTCACTTGCAAAATCCTACCATGACAGTGTTATTTCCTACGAACTGGCTCAGCGCAGTGGTTTCCGCGATTAGGAGGCCGGTCAGATTTATTACGACCATTTTTTGGTTAATTGCATCTGTCGTCTTCTCATTGCTTGCACCATCTGTCCCCCACTCATCATCGAACAACCTCAATTTCGGCCGTCTCCCATCCCCTTCACCATTGAACAAAATCCTTCCCACTTCATTGTTAACTTCTGGAGTACGCCCAAAACGATTTCACTCTCACAATGACAGTACGTATCACGGCTACTCGTTCTTATGAACCACCTCATCGGTACTGAGGGCATCCTTGCAGGCTCTAGAAAAGTTCCAGTGTACCATGCATTAAGCCTTGGTGCCGGAAGCAGTGAGTATCTAATACCTACCTTCATGGCTATCACCGCTCATCTTTTCTGCAGTCGAAGCTGATGTTCGAGTTGTGAATAGTTCCTTGCTGGTATGGCGATTCGCCTTGATCTGGCATAGGGTTAAGCTAAACCTGATCTTTTTGAAAGGTGGGGTGGAGTAACGATCCAGACGTCACATTCGTGTCTTCGTATGTGAAGCCTCTCGAAGCCCTGTTAGACGCGTGTAATTCAAAGGCTGGGGGACGCAAAAGGTGAGTGGATTCGAACGCTGTTATTTGGGGAGACACTGATTCATTTTTGCGTCAGGGGGATCTATGACGTTGCTCCCGAGCTACCGCTTCAGTTAATGATCGATTTGAAATCGGATGTTCAGGTGTAAGCTGTTCGATCTCCCCACGTCACGGATGACCTTAAAATCGACTCCATTAGATCATTTCCGATGGTCTTTGAGGCGCTGGAACCTCTCAGAAAGAAAGGATATCTGACCACATACTACTGTCAAACGGGACAGATTCATTACTCTGCGATAACCGTGATAATCACTACTCATGCAAACGTATTCGAACTAGTTGAGGCACTCGAAGCACGGGACATGTTTATGGACGCTCCGCTACTAAACATCAGGGATCCATCTCTCACTCCAACGATCAGCCCTACAGCTCACATGTCCTTCATTCGTCACTTTGGGAACGGATGGATGATAGGGCGGCACCGTCAGGAACTGCGGAGACTCATTGATGCCGCTCATGAGAAAGGGATCATGGTTCGTATCTGGGATGTTCCCAATAGTCCAAAGTGGTTCAGGTGAGTGCAGCCCGTGGGCTGGCAGAGAATCGCTACACCTCGCCTAAATTTTGCAATGCATTCTAGAAATCGGATATGGAGGATGCTGTTAGATGAGGGTGTGGATTGGTTGAACGCGGACGATATTGACGCAGCCGCTGCTTTCTGAGTCTGGCATCACCATGAGGTAACGAGTCAAACAGCTGTATCATACAGGAGGCTTTTGGGCTGTATGCCAGCGAGCCACTAATTAGCAACCAATAAAATCAGTTGTTACTTTTACTGCAATGTCCGAGGTGTCTTGAAAACCAAGGACTTCTACGGGAAAACCAAAGCGGATGTATTGTGTTTGGCCCCGATCCTTCCATGCCGCCTCAAAGAAATAGGCTGAGTTATTTACGCTTTTCATTGGAATCATCAATTTGACGCAGAATTCCAAAGGAATTCACTTTACATCTTTTCGATATTTTCATTGATATGTACATTACACACAGAAAGATGAATCGAAATAGAACGAGCTTCCCTCCAAAAGGCAAATCTGTATCACTGTGAAAAATCAATAGACATCGTCGATAGTGGCTGATCACGTCGACCCTATTTTTTCTTGAACTGATCTTCGGTGACACCCTTGCCCATAGCAGCAGTAGATGAAATGCCCCCAGTGATGGTCATGAGCAAATTGTCAGCGTATTCAGCCCCGCTCCACTGTATTATTCATGGTCATAAATGATTGTTGACACTCAAGATCAATGAAGCCACTTGCCGTCTGGTGAACAAGGACATCGGTTCCCAGCTCGCGCTCCGGACGTTGAACAAGTTCAACGTATGCCTTCATGCCTTCTTTTGCGAACCTTTGAGCGAATAGATCGCTGATAAACGCGTTGGAATGCAAACCGCCAAGCTACAGAACGAAAAGGGGTGAATACTCCTAAGGGGTATGCGGACGCCAACTTGCCGTGATAAACTGCCAAACAAAGCCGAGTTTTCCAAGCTGCCAGACGTAGTCCTTCATATCCTTCTCGTTCAAACCAGCAGCTTCCCAATTGAAGCTCGGACTCAAATTGTACGCGAGCCATTGACCAGGAACGGCAGCCCTCACACCATCGCTAAACTGTTTCGCCTGGGACAGGATGGGCTTCTTGGTTTCCATCCATAGTAGATCCGCGTAAGGTGCAAAAGCAATGGCACGGTGGATCGCGCATTCCGTCCCTCCTTGATAACGGTAGTACCCTTCGCGCGTACGAGGAGTATCCGAATCCCAGAAGGGGATGGAGGATGGGGGAAGGTTCCAAGGCATACGGGTAGCAACCTTCTTCGCATCCGAAATGGAAACTTTTGATATGGCTTTTCGGAACTCATTCACACGTGTGATTGGTGACTTGGTGTGTCTGGCGTACGCATCCGTAAGAATATCAGGGAAGAGGGCGAGGCGTGCCTCAGCAACCCATTTATCTTCGATTTCCTGCAATTCGGGGCCTTGGATTCCTCGAGCTTCTGCCTGTTGCAGAACTTTAACAAGAGGTTGCTGGTTGGGGTTCGTGGAACCAAGGATGAATGGGTGGTCGCGTTCGTCGATATTGGTAGTAATGAGGGTCGCAGCTTCAGAGTCCGTACGCGCAACGACAAGGTTCTCTACGCCCATTATGTCGTATTGCAACCGGATGGCAATGAGACGGTTGATGTGCTCCTGAATAGGTACAAGCACTTTTCCTGCCATGTGTCCACATTTCTTTGTCCCCGGAGCCTGGTCCTCGATGTGAATACCCGCCGCACCCCTCTCGACAAACATCTTAGTAAGCTTGAGGACTGCGGTAAGACCTCCATGACCCGTGTCGGCATCGGCAATGATCGGACGAAGATAATCGATGTAAGGGATCTTGGCCAATTGTTCGGGAGGCAAGTTTGAGCGCGCTTCACGTTGCTTGCGATCGTGGAATAATTGAGCCTGGAAGAGGTGCTCGACCTTAAGTGGGACGGTGTTGGAAGGATAATCTATTGATTCGCACGGGTAATTGGATGTGTGTACGGATCGTGATTGAGAGATCGGGAACAAGTTGACACTCGAACGCACCAGCAAGATCAGGGCCTGGCTCATTGGATGAGGAGGCAGTCGAAGAGGATTGCCACCCCGAAACATACACAGTCTCAAGATACTTGGCCATTTGCGTTATTTGAACAGGGTCGAGGCTTAGGTCAGGATCGAGCGACATAGAATCAGCTCCGAGGAAATTGTAAGGATAACAAGAGTCGAAACTTACGCTCCGTAGGTATGAGAGGGAGTACCATCCTTCGCGTGCTCCTTCAGAAGCCTCCACAACTTCTTTCCCTGGAGGTCTGACGGATAGTTGATTTTGATGGTGCCGCGCTTGGCCACAACCTGCTGTGCGGTGTACGGACGCTTAACACGGGAAAAACGTGGTGACTGGGCGAGACATTTGAGATATGCGAAAGCAAGTTTTCCCGCTTAGAATAAATTATGGGGTTCTGATCTATGCATACCTTCCACCAGCGTTCAACCTCTGCCACCTCTTGTTGAAAGCGTTCTTGCTCGGTAGACATGGTTAAATCTCGGATGTAGGAGGAACGACAAGGGGAAAGGATGATCTCAAATGGTGGAAAGGAGAGGTACTTGTACTAATTCGTGCGCAAACCGACTGAGCCATTCGGGTACTTCAAGTGTTGGAGTATTCACGTGTCAATCCGGCTATGTCAGATCGGGTTCCCACTTGCATACTCAATTTGGGTTCACTGAAACATCCTATTACCGAAAGAAGGTACTGGGCATAGTTGTTACTTTGCAAACATGATGGAGAACGCATCTCAGAGGCACAAGCACCATCATCTAAATCTATAAAAGGTGTCCTTATCGAGTCTAGGCCAAGGAATTTCATTGATCAATATTTGAAAAACCCCTCGCCTGTTTTTCTCCCCAGCTTCTTGGCCGAAACCAACTGATCCAACAATTCCGATGACTTGAGCATCTCCTTCGGAATTGTCGGATCTTCTGTCTTCTCCATCCGCTCCCTCCAAGCGTCAACAATACGTTTGGCTACAATGTCACAACATGGGATCGATCAGCTCATCTCTAATCATGTTCATCTTTGCATGCATACTTGCACACATTAATTTTAAAAATCCACTTGCACACACTCACCGGTATCCAACCCTACGAGATCTGCTAATTCTAATGGACCCATGGCTATGATTGTAGGAGAACGATGGATACTGTGTTATTAACGAGATCCGAACGCCGAATTTGAACATACACACGGTAGCCTGCACCTAACTTCATCGCCGTGTCAATGTCCTCAGCCTATTGATGAACACATTTAGAAGTCAACGAGAAAAGCATCATTTAGGCTATCACAGACCGAAGCATCTCCCCGCTCAAGCATCAGAATTGCATCGCGGAGGTACGGAACTAATCTGAAAATTAAAACATGAGTCCAAGAATGGTGGGAATCTCGAGTGCTGGACGTACAGCCGGTTCACAATAAACCTTCGATTGGTTACGTGAGTGAAACAAGCATTGGCCGGTGCACATCAGCTTACCCTGGAGTATCCTTGCACGCGACTGCTGTCTTCTTGATATTCCTCCCATAATCGATGAAGGCATTGAATGTTGCGTCCGAGGTGTCCTTTGTTCGTATGATTTCCAAAAGCTGCATCTTCGTGCTAAGGTAAATGAATACATGGAGGTGCGCAAATGTTGGTGATAGTTATTGCGAAATTACGACTTGCTTACACAGCTATAGAGCAAATGTTCCCGGTGATTCACATAGCATCAGGGGATTTGTTGAATGACTCACGATTAAAGAAATGCAAACCCCCGAAGCTGATATAAACCCATGAGCTATTCGATGCAGGATGCTGGCACGGGGATGCTTACTGCTTCTTACGCTCGTCGCTAAGCATAGCGCCAATGTCAGTGACAGACAGGCTACTTGTATTCGTAGCAAGCAAGCAGGACTTTTTCGCGGCTTTGTCGACAGTGGAAAGCAATTCTTGCTTAATTTTGAGGTTTTCAATGACGGCTTCAATAACGAGGTCTGCGCTGGAAATTCGCAGAGGCGCCCCAAAGCCAGAACTAGTTAGTTTATATTGGGTGAACGGTATGAACCACCTCAGCAACGCACTCTTCCGCGGCTTGTTCGGGGTCTGTGGTTGTCTTGATCCTGCTCCGGAGATCCCGCACATACTGATCTTGCTTTAAGGGATTATCGTTGAACATCCGTTGAGCTGCCTTCGCCCAAGATTTGATGATATCATCGAGGCCCTTTTCAACCAAGTCTTGACCTATGTCACATAGCACCACCTTGCGAGTAGGTAGACCATAAAAGTGTAATATAACGGAGTAAATGCCAGTGTCCGTCAGTTATTAAATTATCATATGCTAGTACCTTGTAGCCACTTTGTGCCGAGACCTGTGCTATTCCGGTACCTGGGGGCGGGCAAGTTTGAACATAATGATAGTGGGGTTAACGGGACAACGACACATTTAATTTAGTTGACACCCTCAAAGGCAATCCCCAAGGTGTTTCGTACCCATCAAACCGGCCCCGAAGACTGCAATATTCTTTACAAGGAACTGGGGGGACGAAGAAGCAGAAAAACTGAGTGGGGAGAGGTGTGCTACCGTTGCAGCGAGTCTCTCCGTTGGCGACGACATTATGTACTTTAGTGGAGAAATTCGAGCTGATGTCTTCGAGGTTTGCACTGCCTCATTTGTTCGTATCAAGGGATCGGTCATCGTGAAGTCGGTGATAACATTACCCGAGTTTGATGGCGACATGAAGATTAGCTATGTGTACACACAGTGTAAGGGACGGCAGGGGTTAGATCATTCACAGCTTTAGACAATATGCAAGTTGTCAGTGATACGGGGGGTGGCGTCGATTGGGGGTGGGACCGAACTCTGGAGGTTATAAAACCCCCCTGCTGGCGATCAGGGCTACATCTTGCAGGCTTCCCTGGTCAGTGCCGGATGTCCGGGGTCGGGAGTCTTCTTTACCTTGGGATGTTACAATGCCTGCGAGCATCCGGGGTGAGATCATATGCCGTGCACGGACTTTACAAATCGCCTCCTCCTTGGGCTCAAGAGGCGAGGGACCGCGGTGGTAGTGCGCTCTAACTGCGCTCTTTTCGTCAGCCTGTTCGGCAAGATCACATGGATCTGGGAATACACCAACTGAGAAATGCTTGGAATCGCACATTGGGCTACTTCGTGCTTCATGCAGGCCCGTTGGTAATTTCCACGGCCTCCAAACCGTTGTGTTTCCTCTTCCCCTTCCTGGTGGGGTGTTGGGGCGACGGCATGGATAGACGGACCTGAGCGATACTGGAGACACGTTGTCTATCTCGTCAATGGAGCACTCCAGCAGACGCGAATGTGATGGGGATATCATACCTTAGCGGTGTCATTCCGGTTACGAATATGTGGACTCTAGGCCCTGAAATACCTAAGTTACATGCCCTTCTTGGTGCCTGCAACACTTCGATTACCGCTTTGTTGCTTAAGCGCTTCTCCCGAGTCGTTTTCGGTCTCTCTGCACGCAGTTATGGGGTACTGAACACTGTTGGACATCACTTCCGACAGTTCATGGTTCTCTCAAACCATGGGTCAAGTACATTATACCCACTTCCCCATCCTATGACCGCCCGGTTTAGCCAAGGAAGGTCCGGTGCCCCCCGCTTGTCATTTCGAGGCTGACAAGATAAGAGGACAGCAACAAAAAGTGAAGACGGGGGGACAAGCGCCGCGAGTTGGCTCGGACCACAGAGGACAGGATTCTAAGTTGAGTGGGTGGACGGTTGGTTTTGTTTTCGGAGGCTCCAACAATATGAGTTCTGAGGAAAGACTGGCGCACGAACGTATATAATGTGGGCTAGAGAGAAAAACCAGGAACAGGCCTTTGTTTACTGCTGTGTTGGTCGAGCTCGAACAACCCCACATCAGGTCGTGGTGCCAAACCTTTCGCGTGTATTTGGTGGACCATTTGAAAGCCATCGGGCCCTTCAAGAAGGGCCCCAAACAGGCTTCGGTATGCTGAAACGCAAAGAACCTGACCGGATCGAGGTGGGCGTAATTGGAAATCGTGTGACATCACGTTGTAACTGACGGGCACTATATTCCGCGAACGATACCTCGAATAACGCGTCAAATCTCCGGCTCCCGGGCTATGATTGTGCCCATCCTCTCATTTTATTTTACTACACGTAGAATTATGAGATTCAGGGTCTTCTCGGCCGTGGTGGAACTTCCCAAGTTTATCGTGCTACCTGTCGACGAGGGAGACTTCGAGGGCGCCAAGTCGCAATTAAAATAGTGGGCGATTTCTTCACGATCGCACTGACCTTCTGCTATTTAATAAACTATACACCTCAGGTCCCAGTGTCGGCTTTGCCTACTCCGCCTCACATCTCGCATCACGTCAGGTCCACCGCACTGCATGCCAAATTGCATCATCCATCCATCATTTCCCTTCTTTCTAGCTTCCACACGTCTACTGAATACTATCATGTTCTAGAGTTATGTGCAGCTGGGCCTCTGTCTGGATATTTAATGGGTCGCACATCTCACAGACTGACAGAAGGTGAAGCCAGGGGGCTCTTGAGGCCATTAATCGATGGTTTGCTTTACCTGGGAAAGCAGAAGGTCGTCCATCGAGACCTCAAGGCTGACAACATTCTTCTCACTGAGGACATGCGGCTGGTGCGTTGCACAGCACCTCAAGACTTCCATCACTATTCATTGGACTCATCGCCGTAGAAACTGGCAGACTTCGGATTAGCCACTCAGCTGATGCCTCCTGCTTTCAAGGCCACCACCTTTTGTGGAACACCCAATTATTTGTCCCCGTGAGCTGAACAATTCATTTCTGCGCCACCTGTTTGTCTCATTCAGTCGATAGGGAGGTTATCGCACATCGTCCTTATGATGCCATGGCTGATGTTTGGGCACTAGGCTGCTTTATGATATCTATCCTTACCGGAAAGCCCCCGTTTCAGGCATGCATGTTTCCGTGTGATGGGGAGCCTTGGTTTGGTAATCGAGAATTCTGCAGGGTCTAACAATAGAGGCCACTCTTGCAAGAGCGTCAAACGCAAGTTATGTCCTCCCGAAATCGTTGTCACCAGAAGCTTCCGATTTGATCAGGAAGTTGCTGCAAATAGTGAGTAGTTAGGACTGTGGTAGTCATAGCATATTGACCAAACCGGATCAGAAACCCAAGGATAGGCTTACACTATCGGAGATTCTGGAACATCCTTTCTTCCACTTATCTTTTCCAGTCACCACACTATATCCATCTGTTGTGTCCGGGCATTCCACTCCTTTGGCTGCGCCCGAGAGGGACATACTAGGATTGTACACCGCAGAAACAGACCTCCCTTCAACCGAGATGCGTCCTAGGTCTGCAACCCTTGGTAATCCTCCGGGTAGACTTAACACCGTCTTTCTTCGGCAAACTGGAAAACAAAAACATAAGGGCTCGGGCAAAAATGACAGACAGCTCCTAGATCGTCCTGTGCTCGGTTCCATTGAAAATGCAACCCCCATACGCCCTTATTCAGTGGGTACTTGCGGAGAGTCCGTGGCCGCAGGGTGTCCAGACCGCAAGCCACGAAAACGCACATCCCAGGCGCTTGGTCACGGTGGGGGTCCTACTTCCCACTGGCTCCGCCCATCGAGGTCTTGCATAGATCCAGCATTCACATCCCATGCCCGTTCATCACGTAACACCCGAACTGTCAAGCGCGTCGCATCGCTAAATACTGCCTCTGACTCGGCCATCGCTGCTCCAAGTGACCCGGGGCTTTACGCTCAATCTTGCTGGGCTGAGAATCCATTGCCACCTGTCGGTGCTCGTAGTTCATCCATGTTGCAAACTGCCCCCGTACGGCCCGGTATGCCTAGCCAATCATCAGAGAAGACCACCCGAAGCAAAGATAATAGGGAAAAACCTCATGGTTCTCCAAATACGCATGATGGAGCTCTGCAGGTCCATGAAGCGAAAGCTAGCCTTCCGGCTCGGCCAGGACAACGACACAAAATCGGTTCATTGAATGTCGCTCTTCCTGACCCGGGGTTGCTCTCGGAGGCTAACGCTAAAACTTCTTCCGAAGGCAGAGGGCAACCAACCCCAATCGATCTCACATTGTTGCCTCCCAAAGTCTACGAAACTCCCCATGGAACGATAACTATCTCCGATCAACCACGCGAATTGCTCGTTGACCTGCGAAAGTCGGAACGAGCCGCAGGTAGGGCGGGAAAGGAGGTGTTGAAGATCAGCGAGAATGGCATGATGGTGTGGACGTTCTTTCTTTGACATTTTTATTACGATGAACGTTGGAGGCGATAGGTCACAGTTTTCGAGCTCTTCGGCCATAACAGTCTTGAGGGCTCGTCGCTCCCTAAACAGTGGAAACTAGACAACCTCCCAAAGAATTATCTCAAATGGTATCGCTTTGCGGGCCGCTTCATTGATATGCTGAGGAGCCGCACCCCTAAGGTCAGTGAGAAAGTTGTTGCGCCCTTTTGGTCGCCCGCTGATCAGGCCCCATCATTTCAGTTCATATTTTTCACGCCTCGTGCAAAGTGCACCGTTATGTCTAATGGGCCGCTGCCAGATGTGGAACTCACCTTTCCTGCTTGTGGACCCGGCGTGAAAGAGACCAAGCGGGGAGCAGCTGTCGCTGATCTGTTCCCTACCATGCGCATTCGATTGCTTCGTCGAACGGGGCACGTCGAAGTATATAGATCTATTCACTATGTCAGTCAACCTACCCTCACTGCCAATGTCCCAGGCTTTGGGGAAGGGGAGTGGACAAAACGAGTTGCGGCGATTCCTAATGGGGGTCACTTATCTGAAATTCCCCTCTTTTCTGCTTTTCCGGAGGAGCGCGAGGGCCTTACTCACATGGATGAATGTCTCTCACTGTGCTCCCAACTTGAATCACTTTCATTCAGCCACCATAACGATATGGCGAAAACAGATGATCGGCCACTCTCACCTCCACTTCAGGAAGAGTTGTGGAAGTCGCTTGCTGAAAGTACCACCTCTTTCGGTACTACAACCCTCCATGCTGGTGTTTGGGCAGCTCTTCGTGAATCTTCTGCCGAAGACCATAACCGGGACCAGCAGCTCATGCAAAACTCCCCCAAGAGCGCGCTAGTTCGGGAGGTACGCCGTCGGTTGTCCTCATCTTCCCGTTCCTCTCCACCCTCGGCCTTGATCCAGGCTTCACGGAACGAAGAATCGTCTCCTTTCAATGGACATTCGAGTGGCCAATCGGGCCTTGAACACTGGTTTCAACACCGAAGGAATCATCTCAAAGCTGGGGGGCCACGTCATACGCTTCCTCAGCTTCTAACCCCCTCGTCCTTTCATCCTGAGTCAAATCAATCCTCGCTTATGTCGTCGGGACATCGCCCACGGGGCACTCAGTCTCCGGAAACTCGCTTTATTCCTGCATTGGGCTGGTGTTTGAGATACAGCGCAGAAGACGGCCACACAATTTATAAAGTGATGTTCCTCGATGGGACCTCGCTGGAAGTAGACCAAAATGATTCTTCCGCTCTTCTGACCGACAGGAACGGTCAAGCCTCCGATAGGTGATTCTCATCCTGGGTAAAAAAGTAACTTTTTGACCTTACGTTTAGGATATCCCTCGCCAATAAGTTGCCTCCCAAATTGCAGCGACGCTTCACTGTATTTCATGAGTTTTTACGGCTTTACGAATAGAGCGAGTGATTTCTGAGACCGAATGAGCTTCTAGCCGGCCAATCCGTGCGTGATCCTTAGATTAAGATCGAAGGAACGGTCTCTCTGTTGCAATAGAACTAGATTAATGTAGGTGCAGATGAGACATGTACAAGAGGTGAAAATGGTGATCAAAGCGAGCCTGTTGAAGAGGTGGTAAGCAGAGACGAAAAATGGGAAACTAACACATGCTGCGCCCCAATCAAGCAAGGTAATTGAATGTATCCTTTTCTTTCTCGTTCTGTGGATTTGGGTGTTAGCAAGAAGCGGTCAAATGACTGAAAGTGACATACGCGCTCAATGTAATCCTTCTCCAGCAAAGTCTCAATAGCCTAGAGTGAATTCGTGTGAGAGCGGAAGGGATATGGTGAGAGAAAAGATTTCACCTTCTTGATATCTACAACCTTGGGGGTGAACCTCGAGGCCAGCTGATTGGTCACCTCCGCAATAAGTATCTGATTCTTCAATGTCTGCCGACGAAATGAGCAAGAGCACATCTGGTTTATAGGAGTACGCAATAGTACCTTGCGAGCTTTCATAATGCTATCAACGAGGCTAGATATCAGTAACGAGGTTTAAAAACGAACAATGTACCTACCGAACTATAGTCGCCTGGATGACATATTTACGGTCCTCGTCCACGGTTTTAAGAACCTCAGACTGCTCTGCCTTGACTTCCGCTTTGATCGGTTGATTGAGGTTCACTCGAATCTTCTTTGACTTGAAGCCTGAGGATGAAATGATGTCACATACGTTCATAAAAAACCTGTGAAGAGGGAAAACTCATACCGGGGTTGTAATCATATTGCTCTGGCTCCTCATTGATGAGGATCTTAGCTTTCACCAGTGCCGCCAGAATCTGTAGCAATGTATCCTTGGGGAGCGCGGTGGCAGCAACGAGTTCCTCCAGGGACATCGTGTCATTGTGATTGTATTGAACGAGAACAGCCGTTTGGTACGCGCTTGTCATCAGGATATATTTCTGATTGTACCCGCTGGTACGCAGCTCGTTCTTGGAGTAATTCCATAACCACGTCAGTTTTCGCCCCCTGTGCGGCAAGAGTGAGGGAAGAATGAGATAAGCTGCAGTAAGTGGAACATACGAGTGCTTCTGCTGATAATATCGTTGGAACCGCTCATAAGTCTTGGACAGATCTTCGGGGATGTTGAAGTTATGTGTTGGGGGCGTTAGCGGCCAGAAATTCGTTCCTAGCACCATGACGACGAAGTTTATATCCTCTGGGTCTGGAAGGCTCTCCTGTTTCTCTTTGAACTGTTGGGTGAGATCTTTGCTCAAACTCATGTCTAAAATGGATTGTCACTTCAAAGGCTGAGCAGAGTGGAAACAGATCTGACGCACCAGTGAACATGCGTTGCAGCTTATTCGTGTATTCGAAACCACAAGCCTCCTTCAACTTCGAGATCATGCTAGCTTCAGCCTCTTCGGAAGCTGAGACGCCATGAATGAGGCGTTTCGACAGCTTCGTGCTGTAAAATGTCTGAAAGACATCCTTATCTTCGATGTACTTGAAGAAAACCATCTGACGCCAGGAGGTCAGCAAGCATCCCGCGGGTAACTTAATCAATATGGCTGACCACTTGGTTAAGCGCTTCCTCGAGATCCCCTTCCTCGCTAAGCTTATTATTCTTGCGGAGCAGCGCATCCGCATGCTTAGCGAGCAATTCGGGAGATTTAGTTGTTGAGGTGCCTGTCGCAGCGTTCTTGTTAACAAACTCTTTGCACGCCTAGGGTAAGAACGTTAGAGAGCAAAGAACATGAGCAGGTGCGAACATACTCGATCGAGACTAGCGACAAAACCAGCTTCCCCTCTGAAGCTCCGGTTGACAGTGTCCGAGTTCTTCTTGTGCACTTCCAACAGGGCATCGACGTAAACTTTGGGCTCCTAGAAAACGAAGCCTCATGGTAACGCTTAGCGCATTACGAACAAAACGCATCGAACCAATGTGTCTACACCATCCTCGGGTATTATCTTCGACACGGCGCCAAGGCCGGAGGCCTTCACGTGTTCTTCAAACTTAACACGGAGTGGTTCTAGACCATCCGGGATCCTTGAAAGGAGGGCGTACATTCGCTGGAGGTCTAACATTTAAGTTACGATAAGTAGATAATTTCCAGAGCACAGGATGTACGCACCCTCGTCCTTGTCGAAGTCCAGTAGATTCTGGAAATCACTAATCAGGAATTCCTTGTGGTCAGATATCAGCCGCTCCTCGCATTTGCTTAAAAGCTAATCAAGGAATCAGATCAAAACATTACGATGTCGTCAAGTCGGCTGACCGTCTTCCGGGTGGTGGTGCTAAGGTATCGCTCTACACGGTCTTCCTCCTCCCGAAGACGATCCTCGGCTTTCTTCATGTATGCGCTCACAGTATTCTCGGAAAGGAATGCTTTTGATTCTATCTGGTAGTAATCGGAAGTTGCGGCAATAAATGGTATAGCAAAATGTTGCCTGTAAACATCGAAGTTGGCTTTATTCGTATCGGTCTCATCCAAACCCAGTGACACTATAGACGAGCATTAGCCACGGCACAAGTAGATGGACAGCAAAAAGGTACCAAACGAATCGATGACTTTCTTGATAAGCCCAGAGTCAATAGTTTGACCATTCCGCTGAGCCTCAATCATCTTTAGCACAGCGTTTGCTAGCTTAGCATTCTTATTTTGTATAGGTTCGAATAGGTTCGTTCTCCATTGTACAAGCGCCAGAGTGTAAACCTGGTAGACGCCCTTGCGTCCCTCGTCCTTTTCACGCTTTACCCAGTGACGATTGAGATAAGTGAACAGACGGTTCACATAATTAGCCCCGGTCGTGTACCGATCCCATTCTTGGGCATAATATCGCAGGAGAGGCTCATCCGAAAGGTTTTCCGTGTGCTAAAACGGAGAAAAGGTGAATTGACGGCATTGGCAGGAGCAAATACAATGAAGGGAACTTACGCTGCGAAGACTGACAAGGTGCTGGTTAAAATAACGTATCAGATGATTGTAGAGGTCGGACCCCATGAGATTGGCACCGGCTAATTTACGGAAACCAGAATGCGATCAGAATGATAATTACACAACTTCTGAGGAACAAGTATACAGACTTCTTCCACCGAGCGTGCTCTGATCGAGATTCCCATGCATTCGTGATGAAGTACAGTAGTTGTAGGCAACAGTGTAGAGCGACATGTATTTTTGATAGTGCACGCCCTCCTTTAGCCTACGCATAGTAGCATCAACAACTGCGAAACATCAAGAGACAATTCCGATTACCGGGTCATTATATGATCGACACCTGATGACACGAGGAACGTCAAGGCGATACGGTCAGATCCGCCCCCACCACGACAAATGAGTGAATACGGAAACACAGACCTTCTTCCAAGAAGGCCCAGGTAGTGGCAAGATCTGCACTCGCAGGCGGCATTGCTCCGACAGCGGATGCTTGTGCCATGGTTGAAGCGCGAGGGGAGTAAGGGATTGGTCAGATGTCGGGGAAATTATGATAACTCTGTTGCAGCATCAGTATCAAGGGTCGAGAAGCAAATACGACGCGTCGGCGCGATTCACCGTTGCTTACACGATTGACAGGTTTCTTGCGAGAATGACGGTGACACTCGCTTTCAAGGAAGTTGGGTAAGAAGGGTGTGGAATCGACCCGGAAGCAGCCGAACTTCTTGCGGCACCGCATGGGGAGGTAGCTCAAACTCACATGTGCCTGTAGGCGTAAAGGACAACACAGTAATGAGGACAACATACGGTGCATAAAGCTGGCACAGGGGATAATACGTATGTACATGTTGCCCATGCAAGGAATTGTCCGACAACAAAAAATCCGAATGAAGAAGCTATTTGATGTTGCGAAGCTGGAAGTATTCAGCATGGCAGTAAAATGTGAAAGAGTATCTTGTTGGCTTACCCTAGCGGTGGTAGTATCAACATTGTAATTGAGCTTGCTAGTCTTGCTAGCAATGTTGTCTATGCGAGCGTTCTGTGAATCAAGTTCATCCCCAGCGGCAAGAGCTAAATTCTTGAGGTTCTTAACGGCACTCCCAATGGAATCCAAGTTGTCCTCTATTTCATCTTCAAGCTCGTCATCCGACGCCGTAGCCTCGAACTGGTACCGCTTCCGTTGCTGCTTTCTGGCCTCAGAGCTGGGGTGTCGGCGCCCACCGATCCCCTCATCCTCATCACCATCGACATTTGAGGCGTATGCGTGTCCAATGCGATTCTGAGTCGCGCGGACATCTGACATCGCTTTTTCGCGTTCGTGCTGTTGTTCGTCGTAGCGAGACTTAATCTTTGCTTCTTGCTGCGCTCGCTTTTGGTCCTTGTTGAACGTAATGGCGGGACGAAATATGGAACGATTCAATTTCTTCAGTTCGTCGGTCCTATCCTCTGCCCGCAGAGCATGGACTTTGCTCATGTCGACGTGACGCTCTGTGTTTGCCAGCTTCTCTGAAAACGAATGTAAACTTCACAACGTCATGTTTGTGGCGAGATCCAAGAACCTGACTGATCTCCAAGCTTGGCGAGCGTATTCCCGGCGGTCTCCTCAGCCTCCCGGGCAATGCGAAGAGCGTTACGGGTGGAATTTACAGATTCTTGCTTGACAAATCTCGTCTGTTGCTTAATTCCTTCAACATCCTCATCTTCTTCCTCCTGTGTTTGGAACTGGCGTGGCTCATCCCCAGTAGCACCTCCGGGGGTACCAAAACGATCCGCGCGATCGTCAAACATATTTCCCCCTTTCCTCTTGGTTGGATCATAGCCAGAGAAAAGTTGAGCCCTGTCCGCTTCAACATTTCCGCCACGCGCATATGGATCTCCCACAGCGGCACGGTTATAGCGGTCAGGAAGAGGGGATGCTGACGGCGCTGAGCCAGTAGGTGCACGAGAATACGGATCCTGTTTTGGAGGAGAGGAGTAGGGATCTTCGTCACCGTAGAGGCTGGGAGGTGCAGTCCGATAGCTAGGCGGGGGTTGAGGGGAAACGGATCGACCACGCGATCCGCCACGAGACCCTAGAAGCTCATTGCGAGCAGAGTCATTGTCTGCTGGTGGAATTTCTAACTTAGACTTATTGCGAGAGAAAAGAGGCATTGGTAGTAAGCAAGAGATTCGTCTGACTTGATGGAAAGGATGCTGTGAGCTTTGTGGAACGATCAAGGCCGTTGTCAGTTTGCCCAGATCACAGCCTCCCTATGGGCCCCGACGTAAACAAGGCCCAACAACGTCATGAACACTTTGAGAAACTGCCCGAAGCGTTTGCTAGTGCGATCGCCTCGTACTATTGGAGCCGTCACCAGATTCAATCACACTCAACAACCTGCGTCAAAATCACCCGAAACAACGCATTTCGGATATCGGACAATTAGGACTGAAGAGAAGGAGTCTTTGGGTAGTGTCCAATGCCATCCATTTTGGCAGGCACAGGCGTGATGTTCCCACTAACATTTGCATATGTAGTTCGCGATATCTTCACCTCTGTTTCGAGCTCGTATGACTTGATGAATGATGCTATGTCTTTGGGAGTGCATCGTCTGTGGAAAGATGACTTCATTTCGCTCCTCGACCCGGGTTCAGGCGGGCCGATTGAAGTCCTTGACATGGCGGGAGGTACTGGGGACATCTCACTAAGGATCCTCGATCATGCCCGGACAAAATATTATGACCGGGAGACACATGTCAACATCTGCGACATCAACCCCGACATGCTGGAGCAGGGCCGTCGCCGCTTCAAGCAAACGATGTATCACAACAGTGAGTGAACAGACATACAATATCATCATAGGATATGGAGTACTGATTCCTTATCATCAGCCCCCCAGGTCTCATTCCAAGTAGCAAATGCCCAGGCTCTGCCCAAGGACCATTTCCCGAACAATTCTGTAGACCTTTACACCATTGCCTTTGGGATCAGGAACTGCACTTCCATACGTGACGTGCTCAGTGAAGCACACCGGGTACTAAAGCCCGGCGGCGTCTTCGCATGTCTAGAGTTCGGGAAGGTGGAGAACCCATTACTCGCATCGTAAGTGGTCTGCGGGTCCCTTCGACGTGAAATTTATCCGGATCTTCAGTGCCTACGAGCAATATTCATTCTCAATCATCCCACTGCTTGGATCAATTCTCGCGTCAGATCGCGATTCGTATCAGTATCTTGTCGAATCAATCAGGCGATTCCCGCCGCAAGATGAGTTTGCACGGATGATTCGAGATGCGGGGTTTCACATTGGGCCAGAGCGAGAGGGTGGTGCTTGGAGGGATTTATGGATGGGTATTGCGAGTATCCATACCGGGGTGAAGCTGTGATTTCAGGCCCTCCTTGCGGTTTCGTCGCTTTGGGACACGCTTCGTTAGCCTTGTGCATCTGTGTGCACGAAAGAATTTGAGTGGCATTGAGTTTTAAATTTACTTCGCCAATGTCAAACATTAAAGGGGGTTTGATATTTCGCGGCTTAGGATTCGTGCTTGTACAGACATTAGAAAGACCCTCGGACAGGCATTAATTTCCACTGTCTGACGCAGTCACCAATTGATAGAAGCAATGACACTTGTCGGATGAGAACCTTGAGTTCATGATCCGCGGCTTTCAATAAATAGAGAGCAACCAGATAGAGGGAGCGCTTCCCTGAGTGCAGGGTTGAACCGGGGCAGGAAATCTGGCGATGCCGGCTTTGCATGCATTGCCATCGGAGGCATGGAATTGTGCTCCGCACGTGAGACTTTTATGCGCTCATTGTCTCATTCAGGGTGTCAACTCCGAAAGGTAACGGTGCCGGGTGGATATGGACAAGGAGAGTCGATTTCCGAAGCCGGTACCGAGTGCAAGAAACATTTTAAATATCCGAATTGAGCTCTTGAGAACGGAATAAACTTAAGACCCTTAAGCGAGGAAACTCTGAGAAACCGTCAGAACATCCGGAAGGCATTAATCGAAGCTGCGCCTCAATTCGAACAAGGGCCATTGCCGAACGTGACTCAATTAAGCACTGGTTTGGGATCACCCTTGCTGAGCATGGGCCACAGACATGCCGTCCTTCAACTTAAGTGCTAGGTTTCCTCGGAGTTCCTCTGGACGCGAGCAGGTGCAGTTTTCTTCGCGTTCAATGCCGATGTCGTGCGCCTGACTTTTCGTGTAAGCCGCCAGCGGTGCATGGACCTCCGTCGTCGCTCGGGAGGGCCGCATCGTTGTCTCATTCGACATCTTTCAGAGATGAGAGGACAGGTAGCGGTGGGCCCAAGGGAGAGGAATTCCTCGACTACGCGGGGGGTGAGTTGTCGTTGTTCGAGTAGAGGACCTGACGCCTCGCTAATCATGGCGGTACCGGATCAGAGTCTCAGCCTGAAAGCCCTTCTACCCCAAAAAGAAGGTTTTCTTTTGCCCGGCCTCGAAGATCTAATACTGTTGCGGTGGCCAGTACAGCCCGTTCGACCACTTCGGGGTCGAGCTCGCGCTCCTTCTTCTTGCGCGGGAGAAACAATATGCTGGCGAAGACTGCCCAAAGCCAACCTCCACGCGTTGTGTCCGCTCCTACTATTTATCAGTCTCCAGGTCCACCTGGCGGGTCACTTCACTCCGCGTCGGCCGATGATGATGAGGTGTTAGAAACTCTGAGGGAAGCTGCAGCAAAGAGTATCGGAATAACATTACCGACGGATGAGCTTTTTCCAGGGGTAGGTGTTTTCGTGACGAGGCACAATATTTCCTTCTTATTTGGTATGAAAGAACCGAGTTTCTTTTGGTGATCCGCCGAGCGAGACAAAGACGGTGAAGCAACGGTCTGGGGGCGTTCGATTCCAAGAACCAGGGGACTCTCGTGGTTATAGCGCGTCTTTCCCGATCAGTGTTGAAGCTGTTCCACCATTTCCATGTCTTTTCTCTCTTATCGAATCACGCATTGGATTCACATCTACAGTCTCGAAGTACTGCGCTCCTCCACCTCTCGTGACGCTTTTGGGATCTACCAAAAGTACTGCAAGACACTGGAAACCCAGACACCTTGCTCTTACTTCTGTCACTACTCTGGGCCCAAATTCAACCAAGGATGAAGCAGTTTACATTCGAACGGACTATCTGCATCTATTCAAGGGTTCGTCCCCAAATGACAGAGAGGTGGATCGGCTTCTCCTCACAGGAAACTCTGCCGCCACACTCCCCGATGAACAAGACAATCTTTGGGACCGTCAATGTGTAATTAAAGTGAATGGTTACCACGCTAAAGTGGTCAAGCAAGACGAAGAAGGCACATTCATTCCCCAAGGCGAGATGGTCTGGCTTCTCCAGTGTCCAGACAGTCATAATATGCAAAAATGGCTGGTATCTATTAGGAATGCTGTTCTAAACCACAGGTGGGGTGACTCTTCGACGTTCCATCCACATCCCTGAGGTTCCCCATATTACAGGTGTTGGCAGGCTGGTCTAACCAAAAGGTCCGGGACCCCATCTGGCATGACAACTGTGCGCTCTCTGATCGAGGGAGCGCTCACCCCTGATGGGCCCGGAAGTGAGGACATGACTTCGGAGGACGAGTCCCTGATTGTCCCGAAGCCTCGTCCTCACACAAGCCTCGGCATTTTGACTAATCAACCCAAATCGCTTGGTCTTCGCGGATTATTCATTAATCATCAGTCGTCGGTGCCCTCGTCCCCAATCGTTGCTGAACGTCACGACTGGAAGAGTCAAAACGCTTCTTGCGCCAGTTCTCCTGCCCATCCTGGCATTTTCCCTGTGCCAAAGGCTTTATCATCACCGATTGGTGGCGCCCGTTCGTCGCTGACGACATCAACACTTGAAGTATCTCAGGGATCATCATTGACCAGTGTAGAGGAGCGGTCTACGTTATTCCCACCCGAAGAGGATCCTCATTCCGATTTTATGGTATCCGTGCCTCCATCTGCTCTAGTAATTGAGGATGGGCAGGGTCGTGCCTCATCCGAAATCGCTGTGAACGATGCAGTGAGTGTTATGAGCAAACCAAGTCCCCGCGTCCCCGCCCCGTCACTTGAGGAACAGATGGCGCCCACTGCTGTCCCCGCCCGTCTTCTAGTCAGCGTCCCTATCACTCCTGTAGAGGAAAGATTCTTCGACTTCTCGTCTGTTGGAGTGAATGGGCCTAAGAGAGCACGACCAACAAATCCTCGGGTAGTTTCTCTCAGTACTAATACATTTGAAGGTGACCGAGAACGAGAAAATTTCCAGCGTTTCCTAGCCAGTCCCTCCTACAACCCTTCAATTCTAGGGACATCCCCCCTTCGTGGAATGGTTGCATCCGCATCAACATCTCTGCCCCCCCCTCCACGTTCCAGGCGAGCCACCACCTCTTATGGGACTTCCTCGCATCCGTTTACCAAGGGTGGTCGAGCCTCTCCTAGATTGGTCCACTCGCGCTCTCGGAGCTCATTAGATACTCACTTGGGTGTCTCGAGTGCATTGGACACGAGTAGCCCTTCTATCACACGGGACTTAAGTGGCACCAACATACCGAAGAGACTGACTTCACTATCAGGTCTGGGGACTCGTGAGCGCCCTCCGGATAGCGGGTCGGGAGAGGATGGGCACCAGCGGAACGGTTCCGATCTGAGTAACATTAGCGAAGTCCCTACTTCACGGCATCATCGTCGCCATAATTCTGACGAAGCGGGTAGTTCAAGGCGCGGATCGAGTGCTTCGAGGGGTCGGAGCAGATTAGATAATTTACCAGTGGTGGTGCCGCGGCCCCGGGCGCCGGGGGGCCCGCTGGACTCTGTTGACACAGTGGTATATAATCCTTCTAAGCTTCCTTGGCGCCAGGCGCAAGGTTCCGAGATCACATCATTGGGAGTGACTTCCCAAGATGAAGCCCAAACACATTCTTCATCTGCTCAACTGTCGATTGAGATATCATCTTCACACAGCACTCGAAGTGTACAGTCCCACTCTACTGATGTTTCTAATGACGCGTGCATCACACCAACCTCTACAGAATCACTTTCCCCCATCCAAAGCAATCCGCCTTACATTCACCCTTATGCTGCCCTTTCATTGCACTCTTTCGGTATACATGGCCAAAGAGAAAGCTCTATTTCTTTGACAGCGTCGCAAGCCGCTAACGCCTAGGTCACAGTCCATCCCTTACCCCGAACGTACACCACAACTATGGCTGTACATCATTTGACCCTTTCTCATTGACTATGCCTTCCCGTGGTTTCAAAATCTTTCAATCCCCCGGCTCCACTGCATCCATTCACGACTGTCTCAGTCCTGCATTTGATCCCAGGTTACACTGCAATTGCTTCGTTCAGCTGCTCTTCGACGTTGACACTCTGCTTCTGATTATCCATGTTGTACAAGTGCATTTGTTCTATTGCGTAATTCCAGCTTTCGCAAGATCGCACTGAGTGATTCTATTTGGTTCCCTAGTTGAGGTTTGGCGATTCCCATTCATGCAGGGCCATGCATTCAACAATTATCACAGCACCCAGGACGTTGGATCTGATACTCCACTGGGGGTAATTATCATCGAACCACACACAGTGAGCTTCCGAACCCTGATTCAACGAGGAAACTTTCCGGATTTGGTTGACAGGTGCCGGAATGTTCCAAGTTTGACACCGTCGCAACTCAGGTTTTCGCAGACCCCACAGATGCTGAGACAATCATCACAGACAATCTTTTAGGATTCACCTTGTTCATGGGTTGCATATTATTGGTCATTGCGATCGTTGCCAGACCAGAATGGGGAAAGATCCTATGGCCCTGCACTCTAGGGTACTTAATTAAAAGCATTCAAGTTGCGAATCCTACGATCTCCACGTCTCACCCACTTCAGGCCTCAACGGGGAATGTACATCTTTGGACCTCTGCGAATGCCCGATGTGGAGAGGCAGACCTCAAGTCGGATATCTTGGATTTCGACCTCATCGACAACTTTGGGGACATTGAGTGATGGAGCAACTGAGCGCTACAACTAATTTCACGGCGGGTGTTGGCCCAGTGTATGCCCCGATGATTTCCATACTGCCCTGTCACTTATCGCGTAGTCAGAGAGTCGAAATAGACGGATCTCAAAGCGGGCCACTATGTGAAATGATTGATAGTTGTTGCGTATTGCAGGCCGGGGAGGGGCGATCTGGGTTTCCTCACCGGTTGTGCAGTACATCATGCATATACTACACCCTTCCCTGGCCCGTCAGCGGGACAGAGGCAGGTCATTGCTCTCATTAAGAGAAGCTAGCATTCATAGCACCAATCGGACGCATTTTTGGTCGTCCGGTAATATCAGTCCGAACGCAGAAGCATTGAGAGGCCACGGCCTTTGCCTGTTCGTCTATTTATCGTGTCATTTGTATGAGGAGAGTAGTTCAACCCCGTCTTCCGCCATATCTAGGATTGACCTACCCATGTTCCAGCCAGGCACTAAAGAGACCCGTATCCAGGGATTTCGTCGCTACAGGCGAAGTTTTGGAAGGGTTAAGTCTTTCGACCGGCAATTTTCATCTATAGCCCTCCGCGTGGTCCCAGAGTCGCCACAGCCATAGTATCGGGTCACGCACACAGTATTCAAGAGCGAGCAAGCTGGTGAGGTCCTTTGATGACACCATGTTGTACACAATCCCGATTCCGTTTTGCCGATGTTCCCAGAGCGCGTACAGTGGTGCACTGTCTGTCCATTTGGTGACGGCAGCTCCCTGCTTTCGTTTTGCCAAGTTGCCATGTCAAACCCGAGAGTTGTCCGCAGGAAGTGGCCAGACTCGAACTGTGGGAAACCCGGAACCGTGGGTCACGTTGTTGTCCTCGTGAGCGTGGGCTAGGTACTGCCGAACGACGGTATGGACCTTGCTCAGATGCTCTCCCGCCAAATGAGGCGGTTTCCTCGTCTGCGCACCCAGCTCAGAGCAGTGCGGCCGGTAGGTTCAATGTTGGTCCTATGACCTCACGGCTTCAAGTGCTGATACCGGCAACTCATCAATCAGCTAGCCCATGACGCCGCTGGGTCTTCTGGCCCGCTGAGAGTCCCATCAGACCCTCCGAAGACAACTGGGTCATTACCGGGCGCATCGGCATCCGCTCTAACTACGAAGCTCTATTTCTTCAATGCAGTTTTAGAACGTGCGCTTATCCCAACCTTTCGCATCCTCGACGGCTCCGGCAATGTAATGGAGGGAGCGGAGATTTTGAGCGTATGCGTGTCCGCGCAGGAAAGCAATTATCTCACATTAACTGTATCATTGCAACCAGGACCAAATGGACCGGGACCTCGCTCTGAGAATATACGAGTCTATGATGATTTTGCCCGCGATGGATAACATCTTGTACAATGTCCAACGGCAGGGTAAGATCAGCTTCTACGTACGTACGCATAATTTTTCAGTTTGCGGTTCCACTGCCCTCACTCTCTTGTTAGATGACTTCGGTTAGTGAATGACGCAGGGATAAACCCTGAGGCTGATGTTTTCAAGCAGCACGGGGAAGAAGCCACTATCATCGGAACTGCAGCAGCCCTCGGACCAAATGATGAGTACGCCACAGTTCAAGTTCATTATGGTTATCGTGGTCGACGACTTCAATAGGGTGCTGGGGCAGTATCGTGAAATGGGGATAGCCTTGTGGCGGGGCTGTCCTCCAGAGGAGTTCATGGCACAGTGCTTCTCTAACGAACATGATCATGGAAAGGGACGACAAATGCCAGTGGTATGTGTGCACCCATGAAATGATATCATCGAATATGGATGAAATGATGTTGTCGATCAGCATTACGGGTCTAGGGCGTACAAATTCCACACTATCTCTAGTCCGCTCGCCACCCAGATACCCCAGGCAGCTGGCGTTGCTTATGCTCTCAAGCGGGACCCCGCGCGGAGAGGGAAGGATTGCGCTGTTTGCTTCTTCGGGGAAGGTTCGTTTCATGCAGAACGATTGATCAAACGAGAGGGCCCAACCGGTCTGCAGGTGCTGCCTCTGAGGGCGACTTCCATGCTGGTTTAGGCATGGCCAGTGTTCTAGGAGGGCGTGAGTTTGAGGCCCTGTGAGACGGTTCTCTTTACTGACGCCTGACCTTCCTTCAGCACTCATATATGTATGTCGGAATAATGGCTGTAAGCTCCCCTCGACAATTGACCGTCCCCAATTCATTAATTCTCTCAGTCGCGATCTCGACACCTGCCGTTGAACAATACCATGGCGATGGCATTGCTTCACGTGGACCGGGGTATGGCATACCTACAATTCGCGTGGATGGAAATGATATACTTGCTGTGTATAATGCTGCGAAGCGTGCGCGGGAGCTTGCAGTAGCTGAAAGTACAACTGTTTTGATTGAGGCCATGACCTATCGGTATGGTTCTCAGTTTAGCTGACGCCCTTTGTCCTCTGATGCTGATATGAATATCGGCCGCAAACACCGGGATTAGAGTCGGTCATCACTCCACGTCTGACGACAGCTTCGCCTATAGAGCTCGACAAGAAGTCGAAGACTGGAAGAAAATTGGTGCGGCCCATAAATTTAATTCTTCCAGATTTGATCATCATTGATTTAGATAACCCTCTCCATCGCATGCGCAAGTTTCTCGAATTGAAAGGATGGTGGTCTGAAGAGGAGGAAGAACGTTTAAAGGCATCTCAGAAGAAGAGAGTGCTAAATGCTTTCACGCACTCTGAGAAGCAACTGAAACCTTCTCTGTCGAATCTTTTTACGGATGTGTATGACCAGGAACCATGGAATCTCGTGAGTTCCTCGTTCACTCGATGATTACCAGTCAATGAGGGGTTTTGATCGATTACCTCACGATTTCCAGGCAGAGCAACGTGCGGAACTTCGGGATCTGCTGAAGAAGTACGGTGATATTTGGGAACCGTGGAGGCACGAACTGCAAAAGTTCCGAAATAACGGGAGGGATGTTTGACCTGACGCACAACTGTTCAGAGAATGAACCATGATCACAATGTTAATGCATCTTTTGTCCTTGCCACTAAAAATCATCGCTTCAAGCTGAGAGAATTTAGGGACCATCCTAGATATGTACACCAAAAGAGCGAATAGAGAAAGGAAAGAGTGAGAGTTGTACACAGAGTCCGATTGTTGTAGAATGAACGGAAAGGCATGAGAATTAAACGGAGGTGTATTGATCGATACCCAAGGAGGTTGGCGATAAGAGTGGGGGAGAGATATAAGTCGGCAGGTAGTTAAAGTATTGTATGTCCAGCATGGGTTGGCAAAACGTGTATTAGCGAGATACGGAAAAAAGAAACACAAGAAAGAACAATAGCTGTCCGACTCGAAATGTGATCATGAAGCCCGCCCAGTACCATCTTCGTGTCCGAAGCGCAATGCGGTCGGTGGCGGGTCATCATAATAATCGTCATAATCGATCCTCCCCCCCGAGGGACTCTTCAATGGCGTGATTGGTGCTTCATAATCGCCAGCAGCCCCCATGTGTATTGGATACTTCTCGCCCCCGGCCGCAGGAAGCTGCGGCTCGTGCAGGTCCATGCGGGATTCGGAATGTATTGAATGGTTGTCGTCAACGTTCCATGCAGAGTTGTTGTACTGTTGCAAAGGAATGAATGCACCCGAACCACGAGGCTGCTCCGACTTGAGTGCTGCCATTTGTGTACCAGCGGACAGGGCGCCATACGAACCAGAATACTCAGGGCCAGGTTCCTTCTTGCGCTTGCGGCACATAAGGAAGAGAGCCACAAGAACAGCAAGGACGATTGTCCCCCCTGCTGCAGCAGCAGCGACAACTCCAAGCGAGAGTTTGTGCTGGCTTGACGGAGAAGATCCTCCTGATCCTCCCGAAGTCGTAGTGGGGGATTCTGAGCCTTGACGTTGGCTGGTAGAACACTAGCTGGTTTTGTAGGTTGGACACCGAAATTACCTGTTCCGACAGTAATCATGGTGCCGTTACTTGGAGTGCCATTAACGACAACGAAAAGGAGAACGGGGCCAGGAGTAATGAGGTTGGGACTAGGAGGGAGTTGTGCAACGTGGAGTGTTACAGTGCCGTTATCGCTGACGGTATAGGTGCTATTGAGTTGCATGAACCGCTGACCCATGTTCATGGCGTGTGTGGTAAAGCCGGGCGAATAAGAACGACAGTCGTGTTGTCAGCGATGTCATTGGCATTCCCGGTGTATGAGCTGGCATCGAACCAAAGGTCGAATGGATCACCACCATAACCTAACGAAGTAGGGACACCATGTATGGTGGGTTTCGATCTATTGAAATAACGCGGATAAAAGATCTCTGCATCGTATGTTGTTGGGAAATATGCGTTAGGATTATAATCCACGTTAGGATTTGATCCTGCGATCAGTACGGACGCATCCGGGAGGAGGATAGCTGTTGAATGGTAAAGTCTTGGTATTTTGGATGAGCCTAGCCCAGCATTCGACCATCTTGACCCCGCAGGTGCATTTGGGTCATATATCGCAGGCTGGAGGACGGGCCCCGATGCCAGACTCATCGTGAATGGCATTTGATTATGAGGGGTTGTACCAGTTTGATCGGCGTAGCCCGCAGTTCCATTAACAGCCCCGTTGATGACAAGGTAAGTCCCATCAGGTAGCGCTATAAATTGGCCCATGGTTCTTGGCTGAATCATATTGTCATCTTGCACATACTGTACTGGTGAGCCGTCGGTAGGTTCGGGAGTGAGACGATGGCAATCATTCGACGCAGAGATGTTCCACGTAGCAGCATTCGGATAACTGTAGTTTCCCCATTGATCGTCCCTCATGAATGTCCCACCACAGAAGAGAATGGTTGGAGTCCACTTGTTTGCAGGGGTCAAAGGAAGCATGGCGACCGCTCCTGAGGCTGGATACACTCGGACGATTTGACCAGGCATATCCGGTAAGGGGTATTCCTGGTTGGATGTGTAATTCCATAAAGCTGAGGTGAATATTGAGTTAATTTGGGCGGAGTGAGAAACATACACCACTGCGCAAAATGATCGGATGAGGGACGTACTGGTACTATAATTTGCTTGGAGAAGGACGAGACCAGAGGGCATAAGGAACATGTGAGTGTACGAGTTGAGACCAGTGGTATTGACGGTGAATTGAGAAATCTGGGGAGTGTAGCCCGCATACGGCGGATAGAATTCATAAGTGGGTTCCGCAGCACCTCCTTGAGTGCCACGGTCGGAGCTCATGACTGGCCAGTTACGGTTGATGTATCCACCGTTGACGAAGCCTCCAAGGAGAAGAATGGTTCCATCTGCGAGGGGTTCAGCTGACGAGTACCAACGACGTTTCATGAGTTGGGTGACGTTATCACTCCATTGGCACTGGGAGATATCCTGCCCTCCTTTACAAGGGTCAAGTATGCGGATCGCATCCCCGCCATCGTAATCCTTGTAGACACTAGAATACCACCCTGAACAAGGATAAGGGCATTAGAAAGGCGCCGCCGCAATATTGAAAAACGGACCTGTCCCTGTGGGCCCTACCACGTCGGAGATGTTGCCTCCAGGTCCAATTGCCCCATTCCCACCAAAAGTCACCCATGAGCCATTAGGGAAATGCATCCCAGAGGCGCAAAAGGCATTCGTGATGACTGGCATCGGAGTTGCCGTGTTGCTTTGAATGTCCCTGAACAACATTCAGGGGCAAAGATAGCAACTTCAATGTACAAGGAAACTTACCACTCAGCAGCCCATGCCGAACGGCCATTGAGTTGTTGAGGATTATTTTCAACCTTGTCCAGAATGTAAACCTTGTCCTCACTTCCGAGAAACATCTGAAGAACAAAGACGTCAATCACAGCTGACTGGCTGAGAAAATGCATACCATCATTGCGCTAACGAGAGTCGTGCCAACATGCTCAATCCCGCCCGGGGTAACGGCATCGACCTGCATGTTGATGGTATTCACTCGTGTTAGAAGGAACATCAAGGGAAGTTTGGATGCCAAGAACCGACCCGCCATGGTAGCAATAGGAAAGAGAGATAAAGAAGGTCTGAGTAACATTTTCCGAGCATTTTGACCGCTCGAAAGAACGAAAGAGGGTGGCAGAAGGAGAGGAACGGCGGCGTAAGTAGCGTACGAAGGAGAGCAAAAGTAAGATCCAAGCAAACGGGTGACCCCGAATAAATGTGTCACGTGTAAAGGTTGTATCCATTGGAATCAATATTTTATTGTTGCATTAATATTTATTGTGTATATTGTAATATTTCGAACTATGGATTGGACGTAACCATATTCCGGCTATTGTCACCGGTCTTATATAATCAGGTGGAGGCCAGGCAAATATCCGCATGCAGGTTGAGTTCCGTGACTTTGCAACAATGCCTTTGTCGTGATGGTACAAAGTACACAACGAGGTTGGGAGCAGGAATGACATAAATACAATTAGTGTGAAGCAACTACATAAGGAACCAAGGTAGGTGATCAAGCTAAGCTGTTCTCAACGTCGGCGCTGTCATCCCCTGTTTCAAGGTTGGCGAACTACGTAATGTATTAGTGTCAGGCCAGACGTAAGGTATACCACCATAAATAACTCACAGAAAGGAAAGCAGATGGTCGATGTTGTTCAGCCCAGAAAGGGATGGGAGTGTCGAGGATCACCGAGTAGGGCATATTTGGTGACCAAAGCTGTGTCAGCCCGACACCGTAATTCCACAACTTGCCCTCTGGAACGAGTGTCATACCGAGGATCCTATCCGACAGCAACAGTTGGACGCGTTCGGACATGTTCGGGTTAAAACCCTATTCACATAAGGACACGTAAATTTGCATTGCAAGACGGACGTAAAATTTGACATGATAGAGCTCACCGGTGGATTAGGAGAGTTATCCTGATTCTTTCTTCCCCATTCAAAGCCCGGAATTGTCAGGCAATGTGCCGACAGAGAGATGGAACCAGGTGTGAAGGCACAAGCGATACAGATTGAGTTGGGCCCCCATTCTGAATGATCTGCCATTATCTTCGCTTGAGTCGTAACATCCAATGGCGTTAGATGGGGCAGGTCCAATCCTTGGGTCTTAATCCAACCCAGAGGCTCCAAGTCCTTTAAAAGGAAATCATCCCTCGGAAGCTGCGAAGGCAGCTCAACATTGTTGTTGTTGCCACGCTGAGGAACGAATGCGAGGGCCTGAATACAGATCATTCCGTAAGCAATTGGAGGCACCGAATGGAGGCCGTACACATACCCGTATCTCTTTGACTTGCTTGTTGTCGGGAGGCGAAACCCCGTATAGGAACGCGGCAACTTGGGTTCGCAGATCAGCACTGATGATAAAAGAGCGGATGATATTCTTAGGGATGATATAAGTGTAAGAGGTGGCGTCGTCCTTCACATCATCATTCGAAACGTAGATGTGCTGTAGACGGAGTGGAAGGTGGGTGGCAGAAATGGCACGGACGCGCCAGTCTGATTTGCTGCTGAAGACCTGCTGCCCGTAGTTCGTGGCTGAAATCATTGTCAGATTGTACAACCCAATCAGCTCGATGAATCAACCCACTGGTAACAACATCCATGGTATCACCATGAATATTCGTTGTCCGGCTGCCAATCGGGCCAGTCAGCTTTAAGAAAAAAGTGATTTTGGGTCGACTGACGTAGTAACAGCGGTGACCTGGCTCTGCGCTTCAGTCGATTTCTCAAGCTCTGCCATTTGCTGTCGTTGGATGGACCTAGAGCATCAAGGGGGTCAACAATCTGCGTACTAATCGTGTCAATACCCGGACATACGGCGCGGCAATTTCTTGACCAAGAATAATATCGCGAATTTCACTGGACGTCAGCGAAGCGATATTTACGCTATTGCGCTTGCCGAAGTCCGCAAGGATGAGATCTTTAAGCGCCACCTCAACTTTGATCCACTCTTCATCAGAAAGCGACGGCCACACAAAATGTGGTTCGGTGATGGTGTTTTTGTCGGGTCGGAGAATGATCTTAGCTTTCTCGTTGTTCACATGCAAACCACGAAGCAGGAGAATAAGACGCGAGAATGCAGTGTAACTCGAGATAGATTTGAGCCAGTCGTCTAAAGGGACGAATGAGTTTGACCATATCCAGAATAGACCACGAATAAGCCTACCGTAGAGGTTGAACAGCACCATTTGGGGTTGAGTGGCGCGCTTTAGGAAGCGGTGGGTACCAATACAATGCCTTGCAACAAAGCTAAACTTACCAGGATCAAGTCACCGAACTTCTCCATTTTCATGCAAGCTTGGAACGGAAGCTGAAGCTCACTTCCTTTGATAACAATGTTGGGGAAATCAAGCAAGTGAACCTCGAGTGGATCTGGGTAGACGTCTAAGCTCATTACACGAACAGGCTGGGACTTCCTACAACATACCCAACATGCCCTTTCGAGTGACAATCACCTGCTTCGGCTGTTCTTCGACCGGAAGCGAACGGACCAAAGCAGCTACTTCTTCTGCTGTCTTCCATTTCGCAAGCTGTCCGAGACGCTTTTGACCGGCCCAAACACTGTATGGATGACCTTCAAGAACAGCTGACCGGATCGGGGATTGAAAATAAAGATAGCGCCATCTAAAAGGATATCAACACTTGATGAGCTATGGTATGAAGGTGCAAGCCGTACTAATCTGGAGATCGGTGTCAGCAACAAGGGTCTGGACACGCAAAGGAGACACTCACTGGCTTAGTGGTCAAGTTCCCCTCGAACGTCTTATGGCTAATTAAGTCGTTCGTAAGCTGAAATGATAGAACTTTGTGGTACTCGGGCTCACATCGTTACACGATACACATTTGTGTCGTCCACGAACCCTGTCAAGAGTCGTTAGTCCTAATATGTTGATTTCAATCATGGAACACGTACAGATAATCTGATTGGAGAAAAGCTCCGAATAATTCTGGCTGTTCAGATATGGCTCGGTGGGTTCCGAAGAGTATAGCTGGAGGCCCTTGCGTATACGCTCACGTAAGACGTGTAGGGCTGGGTTAGCCTTGACAATCTTAGCCATAGCCTGCTGAATCAATGGCTTCATCCCCGGGAACCAATTTCCGTACGCAGACCAGATGTTGTAAGCCAGGTCCATACCGATCATCACACCGGTAGGTGAAGGATAGATGCTCATGGAATCTGAGACCTGAAAATCATACAATCAACAGAAAACTCCGGGAAATTAGGATAAACTCACGTAGTCGAGGAACTTAGCACGAGTGTAACGTTCAACATCGTGTGTGTCGAAGTCCCCCCAACGTAACTGCACATCGATCCAGTACTTGTTACTCGTCGTTCCATCCAAGACATCTTTGTTCTGAAGCATATATTAGTGACTTGAGGAAATTATAAACCGTGCATACGCACATCTGACACTAGTGATGGTCGAGCGATGTTCCACTGTCGAACCACATTAAAATAGGCACCAGATATCACATAAAACGCTACAAACCTTGTAAGCTGAGAATAGAAGAATATCTGCGCAAGAGCTTGGGTCCTGGTTAGACTTGCTGGCAGACGCGTGCTCTGAATACCTACGAGTTCATCTTGTAACTTTTTCTCGGGTGAATAGTTTCCTTCTGGACAGTCTCAATCTGAAGAGCCTCGAGTTCCTGATCGAAAACTTGACACTAGGCCCAAAGTGATAATCAGCAGGGATGCAAAACAATGATACGAAAAGCACCCACAAGATCCATTACAACACTGCAAAGTAAGAAGATTAGCCAAAAAATCAATAAAGACTGCATCGAGGAGCTCGCCTTTCGTGAACTAGATTGGAGGTGAACGGAGGCAAATGATCAAACAACGGAAGTAGTATGGTGTTATAACCTACTTTTTTGCCACAAGTGGGCGCGGAAGATTTGAATCAAACTGATCTTTAACGTAGGGATCTTTCCGTGCCTGGAAAGTGGTGTTAGTCCAGCATACCAGTGGAAAGGGTGCAACACTTACATAAAAATGCCAGTCAGGTCGAGCTGCACCTGGAAACCAACATAGACGTTTGCGCGGTTGATGGTAGGACTCCACCACAAGGTGAAACGACGATTGGGGATTTGGTTTAATCCGGAGCGTTGGGCGTTCGTCAATTTTTTGTATCTCATCGATTCTTCGAAACCAGACGCTTTCTCCCAGAAAAGGCCTTCCCAGGTAGGGAAGTATGTCCCTTTGAATAGGGTGTGTTCCAGAATGCCTTCCACACCACCTAACGCCGCTATGACATCGACTCGATAGTTGTTCAGCTGCCATAGCTTTCCGTCATGTCGCTGCGATGTCCACCAGAACGGATTGCTGTTCAAGCTCATCAGCACAAGCGAGGGGGGTGATTTGTAGATACTACATACTGCTTTAGCAATTGATATTGTTTCCAATCTGTTCTAACCCGCCACCCCTGCGCAATCGGTAAGAAACTCCGAAATTGCTCGGCAGACTGAAGGGGAAGCTTACCTTGTCGTAAGCGAGGGTGTGACGATCCTTTTGGAAGAGGGTATTGATTCGGGGTATCCCACGATCCCAACTATCCTCAAGATCCTCGAGAGTCAAACGGCGATTCTGTGCGTTCGCTTCTTTCCGCTTCATTGAATACTCCGACCAAACCCGAGCCGAGTCCATAAACTCGGCCTCCCATGGCTGAAGATAGCGGTATAGATTGGGTATGAGCTGATCTTCCTCATGGCTCATACCAGATCTAAAGTGCGTCACTGTTGCGAATAAGGTCAGCACAACGTTGCGTGTGTGAATTGAGTTTACTGGCCTCCAACGTCTGTTTGCTTTGACCATCGAAGATCGCTCTGGGGAATGAGGACATGACCCATCGACAACATGCCCAAGCCTCCAAGTTCCTAAACGGAAGCCCTACTTGTCAATGAGGTGCCCCGGCTCCCATGCGGAAATTGTCACCTTTGGAGTGTAAAATACAACTATTGAAATGTTCAGGACATATTCTATTGAATTGACTTGCACGATAACGTACCAGGAGGGAAACGGGAAGGCATTTTGCTGTTGAGACCAATTTTGACACGCGTCTGAATCTTGTTCTCAGCCTTGACGAGGGCATCCAGAAGTTCGTTCGTGTGCACCACAGCCTCGCGGTAGTATGTCATGAGTCCGATGAGAGCCGTGTTCCATTTGTTCACGATCTTCGAGAACGTAGTAGATCCAGAGCTCATTAAAACTTGGCGGATACGATTATTGAACTGTTGGATGCCTAAATCTCCGCCGTTAGGACTGCAAGAAATGAAACCATCCAAAGCTCACCTTCATCGGAAACCCGTAAAAAGGCCTGCGCCGTGCGTTCCTTAGTCTGCTCGTTTGTCAAATTCCAGACCCCATCCTTGAGTGAGAACTGCTCCCCATTCATGGTACGAATCTTGGGCAATATTCGAACTTCGAAGCCAGACATAGAAAACAGAAGTTGGGGATTATGCTTCGAGTAAACACTGACGAAGGTGTCATCCCATTCAATAGTGGTAAGTGATCGAGGCAGGCTCTGCTTGACATTCCAGAACACGGCGCGTCCGAGGTTAACATCGTGTTTAATCAAGCGCATACGACAGTCACGAGGCCAGCAACGCTTATTATTGTAGCCAATAACGTTGTTGTTGGTCGGATCAGGATTAGCACTGAGGTACCTCTGGATCAGGTCCCTGGCTTCGTCCGCGGTAAAGCGGAACAAAATATGCAGACGATCCACATATCGAGAATACAAGCGAATAGGATGCCTAGTTTCTGTTGCACTGTCGCGGTACTGAAGGAAGTTATTCGGAAGCTGAGGAGGCCCCGCCATCTCACTGGCACGTTGAAGACCAAGGATAAGGAGATCCAGAACAAGTCCATAATACTGGAAGACAAACGCCGAGAACTGAAGGCCACGAATAAGACCGAAGGCGTTAGTATGCGCCATATCCTTGTATGTAAGAACGGTGTTGTTCTTTGCGGTGATATAGTCTGCTAGATTGTGATCCAGAATTAATCGAAGCAGACGATTGAGCAAGGTCAGATCGATTTTCTCATAAACTTTCGATAATACTGTCTCCATCATCACGTTGCATTCGCCTTCGCTTGTCTCCCAGATGTCAGTCAAGTTATTGATGCCTTGGCACCACTTGTACACTAGCAACGGTGGAGGCTCAGTGTCGGCTGGCTTGATCCAAGCGGGAAACAGTCCACGTTTGTCCGCCCTGTAATGATGTCAGCATAGACTTCTGTTTTAATGAGAATTTGCATCAAAGGACATACTCGAAGAAGAGGAACTGATCAAGGTACTAAAGCAACATGATGTGAGATACAGCGTAGGAAAGGAAATGTTATACATACGGCATCAGTGATCTTCTCGACTGGCTCAATGTCGTAGCACGGAATTAGTTTATCATACGTATCGAAGAACTCTAGATAAAAGAGAGCAAATTTAACTCCAACCCAAATAATCACTGAAAAGCACTCACCAATTCCAGATTCCTTGAAAGCTCGCTGAGTAAGCAGGAGTCGTTTGATGCGAGATAGACCTAGAAGGCACGTTAACATATGATGGACTAGGTACGGATGAACCACGTACACTCGTGAGGATTGTCGTATGCTTGCTCGATCAGCGCTAGCTCCTCGCGCTGCGACTGATTCAAACGGCCCTTCACACTGTACGCTTCCTTTAGCTTTTCGAGAGCAAGTACTAGTAGCTTCGTGTCATGTTTGTATGACAAAGGTCTTGAAGGTAACAAATCAGCTAAAAATTCAATCCTAACATGACACAACCTACGGGAAAGGTATTGGGGCTGGTGAAACGCGCATTACCACCTTTAGCAGGTAGCCGTTAATTACAACTACACGACATACCAAATTTACGACTTTCAAGCCAATGAACAGTAGTGGTGTAAATCGCAACGGCTTCTTCTGCGCTGACGTACGGCCCATCCTTCAAGTATGCATGCTGACGCTCCTGTTCGGCTTTGAGGTACAGACCTAACATCGGAGGCATCAGCCGAGTGAGAGTAATGAGACGTTGTACTACAAACGCGTGAGACGACCCAAGTTCTTCTTAACAACAGCCTTATCTACGGTGGCTCCACGGCGGATGCGCTCACGGTTGTAGTGTGCAACCCTGAGGAAACAATCACCGAATCCGACCGGTTACCAAAACCAAACGACACTCACGAAGTCCACCAGTCAGCTTTGCTCTTGATGTAACGCAAAATGATGTTCTCGATGGCAGTGGGCATCCCTGGAACCTTCCATGGGACTAGATGGTGGCAATCAGCTGCCATTGATATCAGCGATGCTCATGAACATACTATTGGCCTTCCAGCATCGCCAAGCTTCCGACAGATGCTGCAAAATTGTCTTCGCCTTGTTTTGTTTTATGGATTCAGGCATCATATCCAGGATATCGTGCATTACAGCGGCTCGAAGCTCGAGGTCAAAATGCGACTCGACACGCTGCTTTGTGACGGTCTTTGCGACGCCTTTGCTATTTCGTCCTTCAAACTGGCGAGCAAGCAAGTTACCAAGCCTGACATGAAAAAAATTCAGAGTGCCTCGTGCGACAGTGACATGAGGTGAGGACAGACCATCGCTCGAGGAGTGGAACAATACCGCGCATGAAAAACAACCATACACGCCACCCCGGGGCCCAGAAACCACACCCCGGGCCTTTGCCGACGGGCCCGGTGTTAAATCGATAGTAGATCAAATGCTTTAAATCTTTCGTCATGCGCACTTGACGCATCAACTATTGAGAGCCAAATCATCAAAATGAAGGTACTCTAGTAGACAAAAACAATCACCTTGTACTTGTACCTGTACATTCCAGTTAAGGCACCAATATGGGCAAAGATATACTGAAGCGCATCCGCCAATTGAAATGCATCGACATTGCCCAAACGATACTGAACATGAGCATCGACAACTAACTTTGTGAGTCGGAGTATTTCCCTGCACAGATGGAATGCGTTGCCGAAACGAGACTTCTTGCGCTCTTTCGTTGTCAAGGTCTTCACAGGCTTCAAGTTCATGTTCTGGAGCCCAGAAATGAGCACAGATAATTTCCCTATGAACAAAACTCACATAATCCAGGTGCAAATAATTCAGGTTCTAGGTGGTAAGAGACGTGAGAATCAATTCTAAATATTGGAGCGTGTCACGAACTTTGCGGTGGATCAGTAAATTCAACATATTGTAGCCCTGACGGCAAACCTGAAGGCCGGCCTCCACCCAGTCCAACCTAGTGGTCTGGAAGAACTTTGTGGCTTTGAGTTGCTTGAACAAGTCACGCTTAGTGACAGACTTGGCTGGGCGACGATGTAGCTCGTTCAAGACGAAACACTTGAGCAACTTCTGGTACGAAACGCGAACCTTAGTAGGCTGGTTCGGAGGGCAGTGCTCCAGGTACCAGTTCTTAACGAGCGGTACATCTTCGGCTCGGCGCATCCGCCCACTACGATGCTGATACGGAGCAGGAGCCCACCAAAGGGCAATAGCATCAGCGGTGTGCTCATTCTCGAGCTCCTTATCCGCAAAGAAAGGGCTGATGTCATCAGGAAGTTCAAACATGTCAGCATCATTGTTGGGGCCAAACACGGCGTCCTCGTGAGAAATCAAAGGCTCAAGCTTGGCGGCGAAGGCACGGGACGAAATGGGATGAATGAGGGGGTCAAAGTAGAAGGCCGGCAGATCAGGATTCTCAGTGCGGATATACACGTTCTTAGGAACGTGGTAGGGCGAGATACTGACGGAACGAGGGAGAGAGTTGTAAAGGTGAGGGAAAGCCACCTTATACTCCGTGCGGATTTGCTGGCGAATGATGATTTTATTGATGTCATTAAACTCGTTCCAATCTTCATCAAAGGCATCCATGTCGCGATATCTAAAGTTGGATGTTGAGTATATGCTTGTAAGAAAAGCTCCTATTAGACGTACAAGGGTTCAAACTTCGGACCGCCAGGTATGGCCATGTTCAGAGCCTTCGCTGTAAAAAATGATTTCTTGTCAAAGAGATAACTGACATTGCTGTCTGTATGATCTGACAGCAAAGTGCGACCAAGTCTGTACAGATTGGCCATGACAGGGAGGGAGAGAGACCAGTATCTGTAGGAGGATCCATTCACAGCGGGCGTATCAATAAGCGGTTTTGGATCATAAAACCAATCGAAGATCGGAACATCTTCTTCCTCATCTAATTCAAGCTGAATAGCTTCGAGGGGCTCCACGTCAAGGATGTTGTCACCATAGTCAAGAGGAGGCTCCTCATCATCAAATGGAGGGAAGCGCATGCGCTTGAAGTGGCGACGGTCCCGCTTCTCGCGACGCATCGCAATCCACATGGAACTCCATTGCGCATGATAAATTGGTTCAACCACTCGGGGGATTTCATTGACGAAAGTAATAGCGCCGGTGATGTGATAGAGGACAGGGACTTCACGGACTTGCTGTCAAAGATGCTCTTGTCAGCGCTTTCCGAGTTTACTATCGACGCAAAAGGGTACAAACCTCCCAAGGAAACGGAATATTTTCGAGTAGTTTAAGCACCGCGTGAGGGACATATTTCAGTGCCCCGAGATGGACACGCTTGTCATTTCTGAATTTGCGATTGCTCATGTCACCGTGATCCTGTGTGCGCGATCAAAAACTGCTCATTCAACTTCGAAAAAATTAGTCAAACTGACCTTTATTATCTTCCGTACGTGCTCAGGGGGTAATTCCTGCTTCCCAACGTCGATGAATCCAGCTTTTCGCTTTTCGCCATAACGTTTGTTCTGCATCTGGACCCATTTGTGAGACTTTTGTGATAACGCCTCAGGTGACAGTTCCACCCGAGGCTGCCCTGGGAATCCAGTAGGGAGTCCAGTAGGCATGCCGGGCGGTGGAGGTGGTGGCATACCAGGGGGAGGAGGCGGAAACGATGACATCCTATGAGGTTGGAAAGTTGGCAGGATGACTTCAAGATTTTGCTTCCGGCAATTGGTTTAGTGTCATAAGCGCTTAAATGGTTGTAACCCCTAGAGCCTACTCAACTTGCTTTTAGGGTGTGAGCGTATCAGATGATCAATCCCCGGGCGTGCCAGCTGTGGCGTTATCTGATCCCCTTACTTAGAAATAAGCTCGCCTGGTTGCTTCTGGCTGACGCGCCATCTTCGTAGCTACCAGTTCAACTTCCGTGTCCTCGACAGTAGAACTATTACTGCGAGCATCTCTGTGCTATTCTATGACTATGCCAATATTCCTATTCACAATCACTAATGTTATAAGTACCATGCCATGGATGTGTGTGGCCCTTCTGTTCGTATCAGAGCGCTAAATCACACGAAAGTTTTTGGTGAATACAAATAGCGACTACCCACTCAAGATCTTAACACCGCTGGATCCATTCCCGGAAGTCCCCTTCTCTGTTTGTCATCGCTGCTTGATCACTTCCACTTCAATGAGATCTTTGCCTGCAGGGCCTCGCGAGTGTAATTCTCTTCTGCACTGCTAACGGTCGTCATTTGATGAAGAGTCTATGTTGTGGTGGCCGAGAAATTGCTAGCCGCTTCATCAGATTTCAACGAGCCAACCCCCAGATTAATGCGGGCTAGAACACCCGTTCAACATTGGTGGGAGCGAGTTGTATTTCAGAGTCAAGTGCGCGATCCGTTTAATATGGCATGGCGAAGAACATGCTACTCGAAGACTCTCGGTCTGAGCTGGGTCTTGCGACTCACTGTTCTTTATCGTGGCTTCATCCGCATCAAAGTATGAAAAAGGGCTGAATTCCAAGAGTTCTCCAATAGAGACAGAATTACAAAACAACTCTACACTACTCCCAACCGACAAACAGTGGCTCCGCCTGTTGTACCATCGAATGTGAAAAAATTGGCAAGTGGCGGATCTTTCGCAGAAAGTGCCTTCAGTATATCCTGCGCCAAAAATCCCCCCACGACTGCACAAACAGGGGATAATTCATGAGCGGCAGTAATTGCAGCCGACCTGTTCGAATTATTAACCAATCTTAGAATACACTACATCCCCTCGGCGATCACTGACGTACTCAATCTGATGCCGTGGAATAGACTGAATGATTTGGGAGTTTACATCCCGATCCTTTAGTAATGTGTTTGCCAGCACTTCGAGCTCGTCAGCTGTGGACAAACCATCGGGCAATTGTCCTTGATGCCTCGTCTGCCACTCCAAAATAGCTAAAATATACGACGGTGAATGAGTTATCGCTCCTCATACGGCAAAGTATATACCCATAACGGTGAAGACAGTGGCCGGGTTCAATTCCTTTGTTTGCCTTTTGGAAAGATTCTCCCAGGAATGCTGCAGAGCATGGGAGAACGTTGGATACGTCATAGTTGCCTTGATGTCTTTTGGTTCTTCCCCAGGACGAGTTTTATCCCTGCGAGTAACCAAACCATCACACTAGTTTGCATCGCACACCGCACGAAAAAAATAGTAGACGGAGAATCGAGCGCCCACTTTGTCAAGAATTGATGCACACTAAGATCGCAAAATATGAAGCCCGACAACCCATATGTGGCTCCACAGTAGAATTTCTTCTTCTGACGAGCACATTCCTCATTCAGGGGGATCTAAAGATCAAGTGGCAGGCCGCATGAGGTTCGCTTCTTCATAATCAGCAAGACTTACAATCCATTCAGTTCCACGATCCGTCACACAGACTAGATCCGCTGATTCAACTAGCTTCTCCAACTCTGTCCCGTGAAGGGTTTCAAAGTTCGTCACTGTTTCTACTATAACACGTGGATTCAAATTCTGTATTCGTAGTCGGGAGGATTCTGCTCTCTTCGGTTCGGAGATATAATGAGGCCTGAGCTTGCGATGCAACATAAACGCACCTACATTCTTTCCGACGTCTTCCTCAGTGAAGAAAAATCCTGCACCTAGGTCTTCTTCAGTAACATTGTTCTCATCCACCACAATGAGCTTTCCAATGCCAGCCAATACGATATTCTTGATGATTTCAGTGCCAAGTCCCTTAAGATTGACTACAACAACCGTTGCATTCCGCATCCTGACACATGAGCCGGGGAATGAGGACAATGAGTTATTTGTAAGTGTGAGTTAGATATTATCTCAATAGACCAGCTTGCTGTAGCCTCGAGCACTCGCCTTTGCTGAGCGTCGAGTCCCCATAATCGAATCTGCCGATCGTACAGCGCGGCCTCATCTAGCACAATCAGTGAATGCAGCCCACAGGCGACAGCAGAGATTACCTTCGGTGATCGCTACTTCCTGAGTCTCGAAGTTCTCCATTCCCTGGCGCTCTTGCCCCGCCGACGAATTAGATTCGGCTCGAATTTTCACATCACGAGACCGCATGTACTGCAGCTCATTCCCACGGCCTCCGGGAGTTGCCGGAGGCACCAAATCAATTCAATCCTTATGGTCAGTATCCACGCCATCACGAAGCAATGCACGTTTGAAGCGCCGAAGGCAGAAATGAGGTATTACTCTAGGCAGCCTAGTATTGCTCATTCCAATGTACATATGTGTGAGTTAGCTTTTGACAACGGTACAAATCACATAACCGAAGAGAGTCGAGTTCTAATTTAACCAAAGGAGGATGGAGTAAAACGGTGTCACCGATAAAAATAATAGCATCACAAATTTCGAGGGGCTCATTAGCCCAACCACAAACGTGGGAAGAACTTCGAGGTTGGAAACATATAACCCGGCAATGAATGCAGCACTGCAAAACTAGGTGACCATAGCATTGGCTGGGCCACTACTCTCATCACGCTCGTCATCCAGTCTATGTGTAATGTGCTCAGCAAAACGTGGATGCCATACGAAGGATCACGTGCATACAGATAATTGCGTTCTATTTCTGAAAGGATAGACAGGAAGTCCCCTGTTAAGGATTTTGAGATTTCACGGGCTAACAAACCTTATCTTGAGATATACTCACATAGATATGCATTAGCACGGGCCGCAGAAGCCGGGGCAGTTTCTACCTTCCGTACTGCATCTAGCAGAGTGCTTGCCACAAATCGGACTTTGTGCACTAACGAAGGTCTGATAAAACCCAAATCGTGTTAACTGATCCCAAGGAAAAAGCTAAATGGACCTACCCATTGGTTGCAATGGCTTGGATCGGAATCGAATGGAGAACATTAAGCAAATCGCTCGCCACAGCTTCTCGGTCATCCATGTGCCACCCACGCATAAGCTCTGAGGTATCAACATTCGGTCCAGCCTGCAAGCGTATCATGGTAATGAGCTCGTCACGATACTGTTCAATGACAAATCGAACGAGTTGCTGTATTGAATGATTGACGGCGGCCACGACGATCAGCCAGAACGAAACAAAAGTCAATATGTGCATTACCTGGGTAACGTATAGGTTGGCCTGCATAACCAAGTATGCATTCCCTGCATTCTCTCGACTGGCGTGGGGATCATGGAAAAAATTGCGCACTTCCACGAAAGTGGCATGACGACTACCAAGGCCACCATAATCCGCAGTACTAGTGCCAGGCAAATGCACTCCGGATCCTTTGGCGGGGTCAACAGCGTTTCGAGTCTTTAGCTTGAGCGGCCCTGGCGCGTGAGCCAGAGCATTGATAATTCGGGTGTGTAATGCCCGGATCTCAGCGAGTCTGTCGGTTGCGAGACTTCCACGAGGGGGGGCACGCTTGTCGACTCTGATTCGAACGAGGATTTCTCCCAGTAAAGCAAATATGCGTGTGATGTAGTTAAGCCCAGACACAATGGCGGTCGTGCCTCGAGGCTGTTCCTGAACTCCAGCAAAAGTGATACTGGATTGGGAGGGGGACCGAGGAAGATAAACATCAGTGCAACCATTGGCAAACCGCGTATCACCCGGATCATAATTGAGCTGCCTCCGGGCAAATACCTTACTTACTATTCATCATCCACGTCCTTTGGGAAATGAACTGTACAATCCTCATCTCTTAGACAAATAGGCCGACCCAGAAGAATCGCCATTGATTTATCCGCTGGCATGTTGAAAAAGCGCTGTCAGAATCAACGACAAAGCAAGCCGAGCTGCACCATAGTGCTCACCCCCAAACAGCAGCCAGAACACTCTGCGACGAATCTCAGCTTCGATGGGATCAAGATTCTCGTACGAGGCTTCTTCATGCATGTGCAATGTTACAGCGATGTGCGCAGCCTCTCCAAAGCATGCGTGCGAGGTAGCATCGTTGCCCTCGCAAAAATGGTACACCATATCGCTGACAACTTGTTACCGGCATATTTCGGGTAGACTCGGGGATTTGCGCTTACAAGTAGCGAATAACGACCTGCATACTACAGGGGTTATCGTAGCCGGCGACCGTAATAAGACGACTGGCCTCCGAACAATACAATGCCAATTTTCGCACTGTGGGCCTATCGAAAAATGGAAGATAACTTCTTGGAACCTGAACGAGCGTACTGGCAACGGTACTGAGAATGAGAGCAAAGAACAGCGGGTCTGTCTCTTCACGGTGGGTCGCAATATCAGCCATAAATGTGGGCTTGTGAATGCAAGGGGTAAGCGGGTACACATATGAGAAAAATAGCTGGAGAATTTCCATGATTCGCTCGCGTGAAACGGGCAGGTGATCTAGAGAATGTCGCAGGGTTGTAAAATGGTCCAGTGGGGGATAGGTACGCAGGAGCTGGCATGGAGATGGAGAGAGTGAGACCGTAGACACAGAGGGGGATGGAGAGGGTATTCCCCAGGACGTGACTTGAGGTGCTGAATGGTGGAAGTTACCAGGGGAGGCGTACCGGAGAGATTGAGAGGTTTGCATCGGAGATGCTGTCATATTTCGATCAGAACGACCTGATGACGAGCTTGGTCGGACTACAGACAAAGCGGCGTTCGATGAATCGACTCCATAATTATAATTGTCAGCCGCTGCCGAATACGAGCCTGGCAGTAGATTATGCAGAGAGTGATCGATGTAACCGTTGGAGGAGCTTGCAGTTGTGTTTAAAGCAGAAACACCAGCCACAGAATTTCTTGACAGCGTAGAATGCGAGACTCCGTTGACATCCAGCGAAAATGGCGACAGAGGGGTAGTGGCAGGAGGTGTTTGTGGGATATGTTGACTTTGTTGTGCCTGCAAAGCAGCGGCTGCCTCCTGCAAGCGCCGCAGGTAGCTGTTGGAAGGATCAAAATCAGGTAAAATCCGGACCAACCCATCTCCGCGGGTTAGCTTACAGATTTGGCGGACCACGTTTTTTGGGTTGGTATTCATAAGTGCACTTAATTCCAAGAGCGATGCAATGCTTGCATGACGTGTGTTGGTCCTCAGAGCCATCCCGACTCAACCCTTCTCGTGTGCATTTTACCTTGCGTGCCCTACACGCAGCGACAGGGAAATATGTCAGGGGGAGGACGTTGAAGACAGCTGGAGAACCAAAATCCCATCTAATGACCCACCTGCATGCATCGCAAGACTTCCAATATTAAGGAGAACGATAAAGTCAGAAGGGGACAGGTACGAATACGAGGGATATTAGTTACTTGGGGTACTCACTTGAGACTGGCGTTTCCTTTTTGGCTTGTCGCCGTTGCTGTCCCTCAGGGCATCGTCAGGCCTGTCTTCTTCAGTGGGAGATGCTGAGCCGTCCTTCTTTACACGGGCGGGAGGCATAGCAGAAAGTGATTTGGGGATCCGCACCTGAGGACGGTCTTGCGCCTGAGTTATAATGCTTGCATGAGCAAGCCATTAAATTGGATTGATGTTTCAATTGAATCAATTGAGTCCAATTCAAGAGATCGTTTTCCGATTCTTTGGCACGAAACGAACAGCACCTTAGCCTCGGAAAATTCCGCTGTTACTCCTTCATGCTTTCGACATTCTCTAGCCTCAATTTTTGCTTTTAGCGGCCTTCAGTACTCGTTCGAGCCACAAACAATTTTTCTTTGGATGGCCGCCGATGTACCCTTACCGCCGTTCAATCTATTGTTCACACAATTTTTCAGGTGTGAGCATACATACATTTTTCGTTTGCATGCAAAGCCGACCGGATGCATCACGACCTTTTGATCATGATGCCCCTTCCCCCAGAATGCATGGGTATTAACCCCAGATATATTGCGACAACCGTAATCATTTGCACATATTGACTTCCAGGAAATTATACCTCGTCATTCTTGGTCTCACTTTCTACACACACAATTCCGAACGTTTAACTGCAAAGTCTATTGACTAATGGAACTATCCCAACCTCATTGAGAAGAAGCATCCACCTTGGTACCCGTACCTTACCCAACAGTGAGGAAAGTTTCAAAGTCCAATCCAAATTGGGAAGGAAGAACAATTTGCCGGTATATATTCCAAGACCTGCGACCAGTCCAAGGCGGCGGAGTAGCCGGTTCATCATTGCAAGGGTATGGTTACTTCCTGCACCCTTGATGCCATGCCACGCAACATCCTGCTCTCGTGCCTTTGGCTTCTCGATGTCACCCCACATGTCTGAAAATTAGTATCTTGATCCATCATTATCCATCTTTCGACACATAATTGGTATGCCAAAGCCTGATTGCAGAGGGATTTCACACATGGCTATCGCCTTGCCTGCACCAGGAGTTTCAGATGGTGAGGGCCAGGGTTCCTTCACTGACGCATTGTATGCTCGCTGGAATCTGGACCATGAGAGCCGTCCTGATGAGAGCACGAATTTCGCTGTCGGACGCAAATGTATGTCCAGCTTTGCAATGAGTAATGATTCCTTTCGATCAGTACGATACCACATATGGTTTCTGGCTTCTCTACACCTACAACACTTACCTGCGGCTGCATCTTCATGGGAGATAGCACGGGCCCCGCTATTTGGAGAAGGGCTGGGTTCTGCAACAACGTTGCAACACCACGTCATTTCACACTGGAGCACGTCTACTTTTTAATGTCTCAATTATCTGGTGATACTGTGTAAATTATTTCCTTGAAGGAAATCATCCAAGGCTATCAGAGATACCTGAAGACCTATGAGGCGGACAAACATAAGAGCATGACACTCCGACACGTTATGTGCCTTTGGAGCAGCTGCGGATTAGGTTCAAATCACTGGTAATTACAGGCTGTGTACAGACAGAGGGTTCCACCATGCAATATGATCTCACGATAGAGACACATCCAGACAACGGACTTTGCGTACGGATTGCCGATCAGCACGTGGGTAGACGTTCAAAAGGATATCTCGCTTGACCTTCGCTTATAGTACTAGTACGCTTGCAGCCAGAACGTTGCATGGTTATTACTGGCTACAACTGATCCATCATATACAATGCATATGATAGAAGTGACCCTTGGAACATCGTGTCATACAGATGGGCCCCCGACAAACACAGGGGCGCCCCTGGGAGCTTCATCCGATGGCCGAGCACGCAGCCACGGAGGTACTCAACATATGGGGTAAAACTAGCTGGAGAGGCGGGGCGGCCTTTGTCTAATTGTTCAACATCATACCGTGCTGTAAAGAGGTCGTACCCCACCAAACCTAAAGCGGTTTTCATTTTTACGTTGCTAGGTGAAGGATTCCAGCGACCTCCCCGTTTAATTGGTCGAATGAACACCAATAGAAGCATCCACAAAATGAATGAGCTTCGGGAGATGGGATGCGCCTGAGATTCAAAACTTTGCAAACCTCTCCCCCGTCGTTGCCCGCTGGGAGGCTACAGCCGCTTCCCTATCCTCACTAAGCATAACAGTGAACGCATTATCGGCCATGGCAGAGGAGTCGAGTCGATGAACGCCAGAAGATGCCGAAAGGGCTTCTTGGTCGAACGCGTATGTTCTGGGTCTCAAATCTGCGGAGGATGTACTAGGTGCACCCTACCATGTATTGCAACTCAGATGAATTGTGAAATCGGTATCGCAAGGGTTGTGGAGCCTTATTCCTCACAGTTCTTCATATGGTCGCACATTTCATGTGCTGCGGACTTTTTGCGGCAAGCGAAATACAACCGCTTCGATTTGGTCGAGCCTGATAGAAAGGTATATATGCAGTAGAATCATGCAAACATGTCATGCAATGACTATACTAGTACCAGTCGTACTATGCCGAGCCAGGCATGATGTAGGTCACCCACAGTCATGTGTGAGGCATCAATATGTAGATGTGACCTCTAGCCGTGTGTCCCTTCAGTACATCCACAGACACCTCCGAAGATCAAAGATGCGAATTCTTGCCTGACAAGACGGACCATTTCGTCAAGCTGAATCCATTAGTAGTGACTTTCTTTGGGCTCAGAACCGAACAGATCAATTCCCTCACATTCAAAATGAACCAAGAGTAGCTAGTGCTGCAAACCTGCTCTTCCAAGCTGATCAGCATCAAGAATCACTGTATGTACCGGTGAGATGGGAACCACCATAATCGAACATTACAACCCCGCGATCGATCGCGGGCATTGTGAACGCGGCCGTGAAGGCTTCCATCTCTACCACACAGTCAGTCCCTATCGGTGGAAGTGTACACCTAATACTGTACAATCGTTGACGCCCTATACGTCTCATGCAGTTAAGATTTGTTCAGAATCCCCAGACGCTGAATGATGGAGAAAAGGAGTTAGCACTTCACACCGTGAAAGCCGCCAACGAAGAGTATAGATCTTCCAACTGATCACATATCTGGGCAACCATATGGATGACCATGCGCATGGCACTATCACCCGGCTAAAATGAAGTTCCCGATACTGTATGAGTCGCTCGCACGTACAGGAGAGGCTCGAGCACCTCGCTACCAAGCTTAGCCCCAGAATCGGGCCACTGATAGTACGACATGATGGCGACCTTTGAAGGGTCCAATCTCCACATCTGGCTTGAAAATCAGTCAAATTAGCAGACATCAAGGAGTGCCAAATAGGGATCTTAAATGTATAGTTTAATCGAACAAATTGAATGTCAATGAACGATGATTGTGAGGCCCCAAGCCAGGATTAGTGTCACCTGCACCTAAAGCCACAATCTAAAAGTTTATGGCTATCTGGGCAGGTGTAACGAGGTAGCGTCAACAGTTGGGTGATGCATTATGATCTGCGTGGGCCGGATGGGGGATAAGCGGGATTCGTGTCGGGGAGAGACGTTTCTGCTGTGTTGGAGCACCCAGAGTTTCGCACATCCGCAGTCTTTGACTCAACTCAGAACCAGAGGAATCCTTGTTTTTCCTGTGCGCTTGCGATACAGCTTTAGCAATGTTCAATCGAAGCCGGGGCGATTTGAAGCCAGCCAGTCTGTAGCGGACCAGAAGATCCCAATACTCAAAGGCTAGGAGGGGCAAGTTCGCCTTCAAAGCACGTTGCACACAAAGTACACCCAGAGTGCCCATTTTCGCTCGTTGAGGCTTCTCGAGGTTCCTGAGTAATTGAAGGGATAATCGGAGAAAATGCTCGGTGTTCTGACTGGAGACGGTCAAGATCTTATCGAAACCCCGGATGAATGCGTCAATTGCTGAAACGTCGAACGAACCGCCCATTTCACGGCAGCGTTGCAGAATGCTTAACACCAACTCGGTGTCCCCCACTTTGGTTGCACCATGGAGCAGCGTGCTCCAGGAGACCCTATCCACATAGACTCTTCGCGTTAACGCTTTCTCCAGCATGACTGCAGCCGCCCTGGGATCCAAATCTGCTAATGCTTTGAGCATGACATTAATATCAATGGTGTCTGGGATTTCACGTCGTTCCAATATGTAGCGCGCGGCAACAAAACCTTGACGGAGATTCCCCGCTAAGAAGTTGATTCGAGCAACAGTGGTTAGGTCCATGTGTGAGGCTGTTTCCAGTGGCTCCTTTAATTTGGTAAAGTCGACGGCAACGCGCTGGGCAAAAGCGCGGTATTCCTCCGCCAACGGACGTTTCTGGGCCACTTGAACGGGTCGTTGGGGCTCGGCGCTCACCACCGCACCCGAAACCAGTAAGGGCTTCCCATGGAGAAATGGCTCGCGTTGGTGATCAGCCCGCTCTGCCATGGAACAGAACAGCTTAGCTACTCTCATCGCCGCCTTCCCGTTTCCATGCAGCATCTCACGGTGGCGGGCACGTCTCATTTGTTCCCACATCCCTCGAACATGGTCTTCCATTCCAGCCTCTGCCATTATTGCCACATTGGCGGCAATGAATTGACACTCTATCGCGGCGACACCACCAGAAATCATACAGGCCTCCACTAATTTACGTAAGGCACCATGTTCTCCTACAATTTCAAAGTAATACTGCATCAGGCCCACCTGAGCCTTCCCCGCGGAGGTCGATAGACGGGAGCTGTAAGCCGACGGCGCGCGGGCTCAGCCTCGTCACGGAGCTTATGATATTGCGCATTCATGGTGTCTAGGTGCAAGAATAACCGACTTGCTTCCTCTCTAAGCTGGTTTGCCTCGAGCTTTTCATAAATGCCAGAGACAAGAGATTGGGGGACAGGGAATAGGAGGGGCTGGCTTGTGCACAGTTCAATCATGCGGACTCCATATCGCAGGTCCTTCTCCGTATCGCTGGCAGCAAGCACACGAATCATAGAATGCAGACCGTTCGACACGATTGTCAGGGTAGACTTGTCCGATGTCTGAGTGCAGATGGGGATTGTGGCTTCAGCCGTCCCCAGCATCCGGTCATACCACCGGAAGCTCTGGCACGCTTTTGTAATGGTGAGCAGCATGAGGGCCTGGAGGTGCTCTGAGGAACTGTCAAACTCAGTGGATGCGATGATGGAGCTGGCAAATTCTTGTGCACTGTGTGGGAAGTCGCTTGCTCCAACGAGTTTTGGAAATAATTCATACGCAAGAGCACCATATCCTTCTTCGATGAGGCAGCGCACAGTTCGGTAAAGCGTCCAGGTCCCAGATGTTGTAACTTGCAAGAGGTCGAACCGAGAACTTCGTTTCGATTGGACTACCCAGAATAAGTGTGTTAGGGTCTCCAGGTATGGTTTAATGTGTTGCCGTTCGCTCATGAGTCTCATACTTTTCACCAGCACGTGAAGGGGCAGAGCTTCCAGCGAGTCAAGGTTTCGGGATTGCCCGTCTGCCGACGGCAGAGAGAGATAAGCGTCAACGAGGGGAAGAATCAGCCCCTCTGCCACCGGGTTGCGCGATGAATTTGATAGAGTATCGAGAAGGTTCAAGACGAATTTGTCTTGCTGGAATGGCAAGGAATTGTGTCCTGTGGATGAGCTGGTGACACGAGAGGTCGTGCCGCATAGCCTTTGCAAGGAAATATCCACGATGTTCTTGAGAACAGTGTCCAGCCTGTTCCGAAGCGCGTATGCAGCCAATGACTCAAGGGCAGTCAAAGGGATCTCCATAAACGCTTCGTCGTTTCGAGAAATGATAGACATGAACGCCTCCGCTGGGTCATAGTGCGTTTGAATTGAGGGCTTCATAACCCCTCCGATGGTGTGAGACATGTTCGTGATATCCTTCATGAGTTCCGTGGAGCTCACGAACGGTAGGACATCCCATGTCTAGGCAACACTTTCAGTTAAATATTAGTAGACGTTGGAATGGCAATACCGGCGCATTTGAGGACGCTAAGAATGAATTATCGGCTGCGGCATCAGCGAATCTGCTTGCATTTACTGATACCCTTCGCCCCGCCGAAATGCACAACTGTGTGAGTCGGGCCCGCAGGACAAGTTGCATGATTTGGAGGGATTTCACTTAAAGCCCCACGCAAACCACTAGCAGTAGCCGAAGGGGAAGCACCAAACTCACTAAGCGCTCCCAAGCGCGGGGTCAAAGAAACTGGCAGTACTTGCTGTGAGATTCAGAACCTGTCACGTTATGTCACAAGTGTGTGTCCTGAAACGGGCTTTCAGATGGGGCAGTCAGGGTCGAGTCCTCAAAATGGTGCAGATGTAGTGTACGCACCTCCAAAAGCGCTCCATGTGCTACGAGTTACGCCAGGTGAAGAAGGCTGATAATTGGGTCAAAGGTTTTTAGCATCACTCAAGGTCTCTCCTGACATTGCAGGCTCTCCCGCCAGTCAGACGGACATTGAACCTTACTTTGATTTTGTGTTAGGTGTAGAAGGTGCGCCAGAGTCGCACGAGAGGGTGGGTGATCAATATGGCGTCTCGGTGTTGTTTCGCCCTTACGACCCGCCTCTTATAGATGGTTGATGCTGTGCAATTAGAACGACTTGTAGAAACCCATGAAGGGAAGGCGATGAACCTAATGGTCTGGTCTTCGAAAACAAATAATGTTCGTCGTAAGTGTTGATTTATCATATCTGGTTGTTTCGCGACTCTTCATGAAATCATGCAGAGGTTTTGGTTGTTCCTTCTCGTCTCTGGGTATCGGAGTTCACATCTTCCCTGGATACATCTCCTCACCCCCTTTCACCCTCTCATTCCCGCAATACATCCTTAGAAAGTATTTCTCGGATCCGAAAACCTTCTCTTCTTGGCTTGACAATGCGGTTGTGCGAACCAGAATCTGCGCTCGACAACGTCTGGCATATTCTTGAAGTGATGGAAGGCAGCCCAGCGGAGAGCGCCGGGCTTGTGCCTTATGGAGATTGGATTGTTGGCTGGTCCGGAGGCGTTCTAAGAGGGGAGAATGATTTCCTTGAAGTCGTTGAGGCTGTGAGTTCAACACCGTCTGGTCAGGGCCTCTAAATAACAGCAATTTAGCATGTTGACAAACCTCTCCGGGTATATGTGTATTCCTATGACTTTGAGTAAGTCGACTTATCTGCTTGGGATCACAAACTTATGTGCCCTGCCAGTACTCTTCGTGAAGTCGTACTTGTCCCTAATCGGATGTGGGGCGGGGAAGGCTTACTGGGCTGTGGTGTGGGATTTGGCCTTCTTCATCGCATTCCAAGACCCAATCCAGAGCAGGGACCCGACACCTTGCAGGACCACTTCCAACAAAATGACGCGCCGCTTTACGATGAAGAAGCGGAACTGTTCGTCCCCGCTGACGATATCGTGGATGACAATCATTCGGATGGTCGACCATTGCACTCAAGTGACCCGCACCGTCCATTGCGTATTGTCCCAACTCAGAATGGTTTGTCGAGTCAGACGATCAGTGGCCCCGATGAAGCAACACCGATACATGCCCCAGTTCCAATTCAACTGATCCCCAAGCAACCGTTGTCTGTTTTCACTGCGGATGATAATACGGACGATTCGGCTGATAACGGAGCCCCAACCCCTACACAGTCCTCTCCTATCAGCCCGAAGGGCGAAGCACCCCAAACACTTTCCCGGACGCTTTCACCCCCTACCCGAAATGCACACTTCATTTCTAATTCTTCCGCTTTGGGCAGTGGTTCCCCCATACTACGTCAGTTCTCAAATCCTGCGTTTGGTGCGAGCAGGTTTGGATCGATCCAAACTAGGATTCCTTCGCCGGTTCCTCGCTCTAGTCTCCCTCGTATGGCACATGGGATCGATTCGGACGAGGAGGGAGATGACAGGACTGCATCGACGAGACAGAGATCTAACGGGTCGGTAACCTCGGTTGATGATTAATAATTTCAAGGATGGCAACGACATTCATATTACATAGGAGGTGCAGGACTATAATAACCCAGTGTGTTCATTTAAGCTATCTTGGACATGATAGTCAACCTTGTAAATGGAACTTTTGAGAACTATGAGCTTGAATTGGCAGCACTGTTTGCTTCCGGTGTTGTTCCGGTTTTGATCATCAGAGCGCCTTTCTGCGTTTGCTTCATACGACAATCTGCGTGTTACATCCTGCTGACAACACTCCTCTCTTTTTTCCCTTGCTCACTGCTGGTCTCTGCATTGACCGACCCGTTCCTTTCTTAATACACTCTTTTGTTAATCCATTTAGAACGACAGACATCATTTCTCTTGTGATAATTCTCCATGGCCGACAACGCTCTCCCGAAGACACGCCCTCTCGCTGGCCGACCGCCATTTGCTACTGGCGATGATGAGCATATTTGGGACCTCCCTGCCCCTCGGAGACCCCCTCAGCCTCAAGAGCCTCCAAACACTCACCGAGACTCGACATACGACGCGTAGGCGACCCTTTCTCCGTGGCAAACGTATTGATCCTAGTCCTTGTTTCAATTCCAACAGATATGACCGGTACCTCAACCCTGGGGATGGTGATGAGAGCAAGCGTGACTCTGGCGCCGCCTTTGGAGTGGGCATGGGCTTGATGGGTGATATCTCCGACGACTCGGACTCTGAAGACGACGATTTTCGAAAGCTATCAGCCACTAATGGAAAGAATCGAGCGCTTTATGAAGCGGCAACAAAGACTCAATCCCAACCATTGGCGCTGACACAAGTCGGAAATGTACAGCTTGCTGATCCCACTGGGAAGACACGCAAGGCCCCCGGTCCTGGGAATCCACCACCTGTTCAGACGCTTCCTTCAGAGCCACACCGAAAGCTTCAGCCTGCAGGGGAGAATTCAACACCCTCCCCATCAACACCTGCTCCTCCATATACTTTACGAGGGATGCCCAGGAAACCCGAGCCAGGTCCTGGAATACGTATCGACGTACCCCCTGTATCTGTCACTCTCGACCAGTCCTATTCACCCCCTCCCCCTCCTCCGGCCCGCCCTATCGATCCTAACCGAGCTCGATCCCCGATGCCTGCGCCGATTCCACAACCTGCGCGTCCTGTTCCTGCGTTCATGATCCCTTCGAGCCCAGCACCCTCCATCGGCTCAGGTGGATCATACTCACCTACGCCTGGTCGTGTGGCCTTGCCGATGTCTCCTGTGACTCCTCATCCGTTACCACCTTCGACGCCAATAACGCCCCTCTTCGCCGCTCCTCCTTCAGCCCTGAGCACTCCCATCAGCGTGAAGTTTCAAGAAAAGGACTCGTTGCCAATAATGAGGGGGAATTCTGAAGACGCGCTACTAGAACGGTCCCCCAACACCGGGGGCAAAGGAAAGACAGGAGACGACTTCTGGAGAAGATTCAGTATGGTTGCGCATGAGGCTGAGGTCAACGCCAACCGAAAAGAGCCTTCAAGGTTTGCTTGGGAACCAATCGGTTTCGTACATGCTTATTTATGCCTTGCCCCTTAGCACATGGTTAGCGAGGACGCAAGCGAAAACTCGCACTATGTCTCGCTGGGTTTGGGTTATTGGTATCATAGTCTTTTGCGCAGCCGCTGCAGGAATTGGCTTTGGTGTGTACTTCGGGCACAAACGGCCTGCCCACACAGACCCCGTCGCCTTCGGCGGTAAAGAGGATAACAGTATGGTGCCTACTCTTACGTCTATTTCAACGAAGAGGAAAGGTCCGAGTCACACAAGCACAACTGCTGGGCGTGGCGGGACCCCGGTTCCGAGATCAATTGTCAATGAACCATTCGCAGTGACCACCGGTTTGTCGCAGATGGCGCCGGCTGCTGTGTCCGTCAGGAGGCGTCATCATCATCATCCCAACCACCGGCTCCACCAAGGCCCTCGATAGAACACGCTATTTTGTTCTATTATAACGTCCTAGAATCCGTTCTTTATTTATTTCATTTTTTCGTTCCTTGCCTTCATATTCAACTGAAAGTGTTCTTCTATTCCCATTGCTAATCTTCGACCGCCACAGCCTCGTAGCCTCATGAACACTTTTTCCTTCTGTGTGATGCACATCTTTTCCTACGTCAATACGGACTTTCATTTCACATATCTTAGCATGGATTTTACCAGTTGGATTCCTTTAGCTTGCACTCATGAGATAACCATCCTACACACACCGCCCTATGCATCATAAGCGCTGCAGTATTGGTTGCAAGTTGCAAGCTGGTCTTATGTAAACGTCTGGCTGGCACTTGCGCGTACATCATGGCGTGGTATCGTGAGCTATGGATGTGCACAGCCAGCCACAAAACATAGAATGGATTAGGAGCAAGCTTTTTCCCGGCTTGCTGCGGCCAACAGCCCAAATATATGAACGGATTTTGAATCTCTTGGCCGGTACTCGAATGTGCAGACCTTTGCTTTGACCGATTATCATCATATCACTTCCGGATCCACTTTTGTTTTTCATCGATCCACTGTTGTGGCTTGTTTGTTTGCATCAAGGCAATCAGGCTAGAACTCACCATTGAAGGAACTGCACGTAACCCCCGTGGCTTTCCCTACAACACCCAAACTTTTCCCCTCACCATTTGGGATCACTGGCCTTTCTTTACAGATTCCCCCGATAGTTCAAGCCCGCTCGGTTCTTTGACTTGCTTCTGGCTTGACTTGTTCATACGTGATGTCTTACTCTCAGGCACCTCCACGGCGCACACGCACCCCCTCGCAAAGGCGTGATAGCGAGTATATCTCTGTACCACACGCCCCGTACTCCCCTCCCCGTGGCCGTAATGGCCCTGTGCCACCTATACGTACAACAATGCCGCAGCCGGTCAGACATGGCAGTTCTTCCGTAAACCGTCAAAACTCATACCAGCAACGGAACCCAAACCTGAATACTACTGCCGCGGACGTCCAAAACCATACCCTTGGGGGTGGGTTTGGACCATACGCGGTGCGTTGACATCATATGGGGAACAGAAGAAGATACTCATGCATACACTTCCGAAATTTTACTTAGCCGCAAGTGACACAAGGTATTCGGCCCGGGCCAAGGGTGACCAAGAGCTGGCGTGGGCACGATCGCTCACAGAGCTCCGGGTCTTCAATTCCTGAAAAAGCTGTTACGGCAAAAGATCCTTACACCTCCGCAGCCCCCAAAGCAGCCGTAATTCCGTCTGGACCTGTTTGGAATGACAAAGATGAAATCGACCCTTTGCATGACCCTGATCCTATCCGTGATGAACAGTTGGATCAAGAATGTGACCCCTTCTCTTTCCGCGGTTGGGCGAACATGACTACGATTGTCATTCTTTGCCTCGGTCTCATTATACTCTTCGCTGGGTATCCTGTTATAACATGGCTCATGCGGTATAATAACCGCATCATCCTTGGATATAATATGGGTGGAATTAATGGAAGCGGGCAGGTTCCCTCGCTTCCTAACCTCCCAGGCCTCATCGACCCAGAAACGCCTCAAAGTGCTAGGACGCGGACGGGTTCTGATGGAAAGTCTTACACTCTTGTGTTCAGTGACGAATTCAACCGTGAAGGACGGACTTTCTGGCCTGGAGATGACCCGTGGTGGGAGGCTGTAGATCTTCATTACTGGGCAACTGCCGATTTGGAATGGTACACTCCGGACGCAATCACCACGTCAGGGGGAAATCTTGTCATCACGATGTTGGAAACCCCGAATCACAACCTCAACTTTCAATCCGGCATGTTGCAATCATGGAACAAGTTCTGTTTCTCATCAGGATACATCGAGGTAAACGTTTCACTTCCAGGTTCGCACACCACTCCAGGCTTCTGGCCAGGCGCCTGGACCATGTAAGCGTGATGGTTCATACGCGTCAGTCCGAATAATCTTTTGACGTATCTAGGGGGAACCTTGGACGAGCAGGATATGGTGCAAGCACGGAAGGCATGTGGCCATACTCATACGATAGCTGTGATGTGGGCACGTTTCCATCACAGCAATACGCCAACGGGACGCCGACATCTCAACAAACCTTGGGTACGCCCGACACCATATTCTCGTCGCTTCCTGGTCAGAAGCTCTCATCCTGTACATGTCCGGGTTCTGACCACCCTGGACCAAAGGTCACCGACGGACGAGGCGTCCCTGAAATTGATATGTGCGTTTGGTCTTCGTAATTATCCTCGCCCGCTAACGGGGATTGCACAAACAGCATTGAAGGGCAAATCGAACCGAAAACTTGGCAAGGCGAAGCATCCCAATCCTTCCAAGTAGCTCCGTTCAACGCTTTCTATCAGTTCGACAACACCTCAACCAAAATGTTTAGCGCTTCTGGTTCCCACTACAACTCGTACAAGGGCGGTCCGTACCAACAGGCGGTGTCTGTCGTGTCGGACCTTCCTAATGAAGCGTATGGAGGCAACCAATTTGCAACCTACGCTTTTGAGTACTGGGGCAATAAGAATGATAGGCAGAATTCGTACATTACGTGGTATATAAACGGCGTAAAAACATGGACTACCCCACCAGGTTCGGTGGGTCCAGATGCTGTCACTGGGATATCGCAGAGACTCATCTCGGAGGAACCAATGGTGCGCAGCTGTGTAGTAGGATCGTTCCTACGTTTACCTTTGTTACAGTATATTATCCTCAACTTGGGCATGGCGAATAACTTCCAAAAGCCAGACTATGCGCACTTACAATTCCCAGCTTCTTTACTGGTCGATTATATCCGTGTATACCAACGCGACAAGAGCGTGAATATTGGATGCGATCCAGATGCATACCCAACGACGCACTACATCAGCGAGTATGTACATTTTTTTTCGTTACCGCTCACACGAGACGGCTAACAACATTGATTTGGTCAGACACCTTCCTGCCTAGTACGCATTTTATCATCCGTTACTCCTACAACATCCTGCTGATCTCGATGTTTGTTCTTAGTACCAATCCCAATTTTACGACTTGGTCACAAGCGGGGTACTCGTTTCCGCGCAACTCACTGTATGACGGATGTTAGCAAATTTGAGCGTTTAATGCTTGTCATTCCCCTCCCTTCTCATTCGCTCATTCACTACAATCCTTACACGTTCATCCCTCCATCATTCACTCGCATTTGTTTCGATCCTTGATACCTTATTGACGGACTTCTTCCCTCAATGGACCCATCTATGACTATCTTCGATTTACGATTATCACTGTCTTCTATTCATCTTAGATCCAACAATATTCGTGAATTGATAATGATCAGTCAACATTGACTGTGGACATTTGTATCTATCTTTTGTGGATGTTGTGTATACATCTCGCAACTTGTCAGGGCTAACTAGCGCAGCAACTCGCCATGGAGCTCGAGCATGCATCGTATTGCGAATATAATCTCTTCTCGTTTTTAACGATGATTTCTTGGGGGGAGGGGGGCTTTATTCCAATATGAATAACGGTCAAGAAATAAGCCAAAACTCACGGATGCATCTGTGAGCATGACGATCCAACACAGCCAGCAAGACTGAAACTGACCATAATTATCATGACCCCTTCGATGTCTACGACAGCAATAATGGAGGAGCGGATTACTCTCCTTGAACATAGCAAGACAGGAACGGGCCATGGTGATTTGCGTATCGAAGGCGATATGCAGAGGGCAGAATTCAGTATGGTGTATTACGAAGTCATGGAGTATACACTTACAGACATGTACGACCGTTCACGCGGTACGTCTCAACTCAAATCTTCTTGCTCGACAAGGTACGTTCATGGGACTTTGATGCGGGAGAAGAGACGCCCCTCGAAAGAGACCCGCGAAAAAAAGGTGGTTTTTGCGCTTTTACAATGCCTTGTTTTTGGTATTCGGAAGAAACTGCGATGGTTCCTATCCCATCACGTGTCTCTCCCACTGTCCCAAAAAACTGCTGCTGCACGAGATTGTCTTGCACCATTAATCGAGAGGTGAGCTGGAAGCCACGATTCACGTAGGTAATGGAACCAATGTCCTCCCTAGATTTAAGTCTCCGGGAGTTAACATCACAAACAGTCCATTCCTTCCGGTTCGAAGAGTGGGACTCAGGACGGAATTCCAGCTACTGCCATAAGGACGAAGCTACAACGTTCATAGTCTATCCGTGCATTATATCTCAAAGACAACATGGTGAAGATTGAAGAAGTCACTGACGCGGACCGCGAAAGGCCGAACTCCCCTTACTCCTCTTCATCAAGAAACTCTTCCAGCACATCTTTATCGTCCGTTGCTTCTTCAGAAGTTGACGACGTCCAATCAGAATCTCTAATTGATCGAATTTCTGCCCTTGTGGATATCATCCCGCCAACCACACGTCACTCCATATCAGAATCGTTGTCTCAAACGACAAGATTGTTGAAGAGAGGGACAAAATTCGCTGGCAATGTCGTGTGGATCGTTACGACAAGCGCTTTGCTCGTCGGCTTGCCACTTGCCCTTGTACTAGAAGACGAAGCCAAAATTGTGCAACAAGAAAAGGAATTTTTAGCACAACAGCAGGGACAGCAGGTATGTATGGTTCGGGGGCAAATTGTGTAAAGGCAAAGGGTTTAACCAATATACCTCCCCTCAGATGCTTGCGGGGAGTCCATTTGCTCCGCCTTCACCACCACAAGGAATTGTTCCGCCTGGATTCTAGACTCCCTCTTACACAAATATGTGCATACTGTGCAATGGATCTGCTTGCCTGGAAGCTATTTGTCAGTCATCACACTCATGTCGGCACTGGTGTATATGCTGTCGGCCGTGCGCAGCGAGGATGTAACATATCGTTTGGGCAAAGTATACAGGTATCGCATATATGTCCGCCCCCCCTTCGCATAATACACAATTAGTTCTACACTGTCACTGTTCGACAACGATATTGGCGTAAGGGCTAGCGTCTTCTGCGAGCAAACTAGGTATGAATACGCATCCGCGCTTGCTTAATTGCTCGGAGGAGATCAGGTCCCGACTCCTTGGGTAGCCCGAAGGCATCCAGGATCTGTGGCACCTCATCCTCCCTGAGAAGCACACTGATTGATGGCGACGTGGCTTGTGAAAGGCGAGAGGGATTCGAATCCCTGTCAGCCGAAGATTGGGGAGGGTGTGGTGTCACCTTGTAGGGGGTGTGTCGGTAAATAGACTCTAATGTCTCGCTGGCTGTTGGTACCAGAGTATTTGACGATAGTAAAGTTAAGAGATAGTCGGCAGCTTTGTATGCGCGATAATTAGACCACGCCCTGCAAGGTCAGGGTCTCTATAAGGATTTTTTGTAAAGGCAGAGAGAGAGGAACACACCTCCACACGCAGAAGAAAAACGGAATGTTGGGGATTACGGGAATTAACATAAATGGAGCAGTAAACGGAGCAGCAAAAATGTAAGTGTAAAATAGTTTCTTGTGCTTGGGTACCCTATGCGATGCATACTTCCTGAGATTTGCAAGGGGTGGCTCTGATGTCAATGACCGGAACGATGGGGGATGGATGATAGGGATCTGAAGACGTCCATTACAGTAACGATTTGGCGCCGATGAAGCTTGGGATACCCTTACTGAAACTGGTTTCCCATCTCGAACAGCCTTGACAACTCCTGCTCCTTCGCCTGATGAAGTGATGCGTGGGCCAAGGGCTGGATCAATAGATTTCAGAGCAAGCTCTTCAAAATCCAGCTGACGTTGAGCCTTCATGCCCAGGGAGTATACTTTAAACTACGAGCCGACTACATTTAAGCACGGATTGGCAAGAAAGGCCTGAGACAGGTCCATCATATATACCTTCCAGCTTGACTCTGGGGCTTTCGACCATCTTGACCACGTTTCTGTCGCTTGATTTGTCGCAAGCTTAACAAGACGACCAGTTCTTGTTTCTGCCCTGGTCTTCGGCTTTGGAGGGAGATGAGCGAGGTAATACACTAATGATTCATGCTTCCCCGGTATTGCCTTTGTGAGAGGGAGAGCAAAGAGACGCATGGGATGTCAGGATGATTGAGCCCGGCGTGCAGACGCGTTCCGCCACTGAAGCCTTGCCGTGGAACAGAGTCGTGAGAACTCCAACATCCAAGATTTAACATTATATTAAGGAACCTCTTGCTAATTCCTAATCCATGCGAACCAGAAAGGCTTGGGACCGAGGACACAGTGTTCAATCAACAAAGACCCTAAAGCAATCCGTCAGGTTCCCAGGCGTTCGCGATTACATATACATCAGGTCTAGGCAACACAACACGATACTACCCGTCAACTGTCATAACATCCGGTGGCACTCCAGCGTTAGATACACTGTCCCTCGTACATGCGATTTTTCCCTTTCGTAACTTTTCAATCTGCGATTCCAACAATGCCTGATCAAAATGGACCGAGCCATTGACAACCACGAATACAAAACCACAAACAGTTATTAGTACTAACCAATTTATTCTCTAACTCTGACGCGCTGACATCGGCGTATGGCAATGGGATATCGGGTATCTGGGCTTTGTGGGACGATTTGTCACTCAGTTGTGGCATGCTCCAAAGCAGAGGGAAAATACTCATACATATTGTAACGGGGCTGAATATCTCCGCAAGGTGATCATGATTTCTAGTAAACCGGAGCAATGCCAAAGATCTAGTCGTCACAGTTGGATCATCTGCAGAGAATGATAGGCATGAGCTAAATTTTGCGGATAGAGCTACAAACCTTCATCATCCGCTGGTAGTGGTGGGTGTTGCTGGGTGCCAAGCGGGTGAAGCGTCAGGGACATATAGTGCCACAAAAATGTACTCACGTATCCTCCCTCTCTTCTCTCTCTTTCTCGTCGATTCTCGGCTTGGGCCATGTGCGCATTCTGACTCACAACACCCGCCATCGCGCGTTGCTGAAGAAACTCCTTCTGCCCCATTCGTTCCCCATAAACATAGATGGAGGGTTCGTCAATTTTCCGGAGGGGGTAGTGGCGAACAGGTTGGTTAGCTATTTGCGGGGGGATCGCTTGATGTTTGTCACGAACGTCAGAGTCGAACACAAATCCTGTCGGAGTCAACCCTACCTTGTGGATTGCCTTTGCTATAATGTAGCAGAGCCATGGAAGGGTGACCACCCTTGGTCAGTCGGTATAACCTCCGAATCCTCCAAGCGTAGTGGTCATCTCCGGGTACAAAACCCCCCCGAGACTCCATAACCTCCAATTCCTAGATGGAGGGCATTATATATTGGGAAGGCACGGTGACTAAGTTCGAGTATACCAGACCACGTCCAACATTCAGGTTGTATCGCTGTTCTTCCTCCAGATATCGGACACCATCCAGCGGCAAGCGCTGCAGAGTTGGTAGCAGGTAAATGGCGTGAGTTTCCCCATCTGCTTTGAAGAATCGGAGCACAACGTATTAGCAAGGTTGATAGGATATCAGCTTGCTTCTGACCTTGGGGTTTGTCAATATGCACAAATGAATACGCCACGGTTTGTGAGACCTGAGGCAAGCGCAATAAAGTTTTCACAGCTGTGTCATGTGGGTAGTTGGGAGAGTTAGGAAAGTCATGGTTCAAACGAAGGAAACAATCATGCTGGATGGGTAGGCATATTTGTCCGAGGATCTATGAGCACATGGCACAATTATTTGTGTACGGAAAACACGTACGATAGGGGGTCCCCCTGCACCGCTACTGCCATGCGCAGAAGAAACGTTCACTTGCTGGGGCTGATGAAGAACTCTGTTTTGCATATAAGCCATATTATTGAAGGAAAGCGTGGGAATCCGGTGAACACCGTCGTTGGACAAGTGCCCTTCTCACGTCGACGGGCACCACAGTATGTCGGTCTCAGGTGCCAGGGTTGGGCGTAGCTTGCTATTAAGAATTAAGCAAGCATCTAATTCCGTGAGTCCGTTAATTTCTCCGCCCTTAGTATGTACTCAGTGAATCTTTCATCCTATCCAATTTCCGCCGTCGCTCAGCGATCTTATTCTGATTTGACTGTCTTACCTGAATCTCGCCGCCCTATCATTTCCTATGGTCCCCCCGGCCGTCACGCCATCTCTGGACGCGTTGCTACGGTATTTGGGTGTACTGGTTTCCTTGGGAGATATCTCGTCAGTAAACTTGGTAGGACCAAGCTCGCACGAAAGCGAAATGTAATGTGATTGACAAGTTCACTTTCTGCTGTTCAATGCACCGTCAACAGCCAAAGCCGGCACGCAGGTCATCGTTCCGTATAGAGAGGAGGATGAAAAACGCCATCTAAAGGTTACAGGTGATTTGGGACAAATTGTTTCATTGGTACAAGCCATCATGCCTTCTTTGAGTCCGAGCGCTTATTATAACTCTCCTCTTGAATCTTTAATCCCGCAGGAGTGGGATATGAGGAATGAGGAACAAATTGCCGAATGTGTTCGCCACTCTGATTTTGTCTACAATCTTGTTGGTAGAGATTACGAGACAAAGTGTGCACGGAGCGCCTCTCTCTTGTCATTCGTCATTAATCTGCTTGGTTTTCCCCAGAAACTTCACATACGGTGCCGTGCACGTAGAAGGCGCAGAGCGTCTCGCTCGCATCAGTGCCCAGAACGGGGTATCTCGCTTTATCCACGTCTCTCATCTCAATGCATCAGAGGACTCGCCTAGTGCGTTCTATAGGACCAAAGCCGCTGGTGAGGAGGCCACTAAGAAAGCTTTCCCCAATGCAACTATCATAAGGCCGGGTTCGATGTACGGACATGAAGACAGGCTCTTGAACAGTATGGCCTGTGAGTGGCTCATAACACTTGACTGATTTGTGATCGTTATGTCTGGGTCGTCTTACTCTTTGGTCTCCTTTCATCTTAGTTTACCCAATCTTGTGGAAGCTTAACTTTGGCGAAACGAAGTTTGCCCCAGTTCATGTTTGTGATTCTCAAATTCTGGAAAGCAGAATATATTCAATCGGCTGATGGCATGTCTTTAGGTCATGGACGTGGCTCAAGCTTTGTCGAACATGACTACCATCTCGCTCCCCAGTCAAACGCTCAACCTTCCGGGGCCAACAACCTACACCTACAATGAAGTACTTGATCTTATCAGTGCTATGACCCACAACCCGCCATCTAGAGCGCCTACAGTGCCCAAATCCATAGCACTGTTCGCGACGAAACTCGCTCAATACGCGTGGTGGCCGTTATTGAGTCCAGATGAAGTCGAACGGAAGTTTTTAGATGATATCAGGGTAGATAGAGGGGATTGGGATATTCTCAATGTTTCGCCAGAGCACATAGAGAACGTTGCCATTGCATATCTTAGAAGATATCGCTCCGCGTAAGTCTCGCGCTACGAGATCTCAGTAGGCATATCTCATCCATGATTGATCACTCAGGACCAATTATGCACGACCAGTAAAACTTACGGGCAAAGGGTCTTCGGGAGTGAGTACCATCTCTGCTTTTTAAACATCCTTTTTGTATAACACCTGAACCCCAATTTCCACTACAAAGTACCATGTCGTAGATTGACACGCAAATGGTGCTCCCGAATAGTGTGAAATGTCCCGGCCAGGAAGGTTCCTGTGAGCATAGACCCGGTAGTTACCATACAATATTCACCAGGAAATCAATACATATTATATTGGAGCTGGTGAAAGTTATCCTTTCTTGGGAGTTTAGAGATATTGAAAAGCGGGATGGTATAATCGAAAGATGTATGCCCCTCCAAGTGTGGTTGAATATGAATATTGGTAGCAGTCGTTGTCAACGACAATCCCGGATTCTCGCCAGTGCTGCGGAGCGTGAGCAAAATGGCGTACGTAAGCAAGCATTGAAGCATTGGGAAGCTCGGGGCCGCATCTTACGGGACCGACTCGGCGCTTCGCCCTGGTCTATCGTGTATACCGCAACAACAGCAAAAAGAGTGCTACAATTGTGAGAAGTGAGGATTACAGTCGCTGAGGGCGTGCTGGGAAACGCCCAGCCGGCCAGATCTGGGGTGAACGATTTCGGTTTTTCCCGCTCCAGTTGCCCTGTCTGAAAACTTTCTTCGCTCTCCTTCCATCCGACGGGTCCATTTCTCTCTGGGAACACTCTCCACGCCGATTTTGGTGCCGGTAACTCAAGTTGTCCCTTCCAACAAGTGCGGAGTTTAGCGCACACTGGTAAACCTTTCGGAAGCATTACCCGCGGCACCAACAAATTCCAAATTCCTCCTGTTCACGTAGTTGTCAGCAATGCAGCGCAGACAAAATTCCGCATGTGACCAGTGCCGCCTGAGGAAAATCCGATGTGCACAGGTTTCAGGGGACTCTAAGGTATGTGTTCTGGTCTTGGGATACGTCAAAAAAACAACCACCATCTGTGGCGAGCATTTATCACTGATTCCTCGTCGCTTAGTGTCAGCATTGCATTAACAAGAACTATCCCTGCACACACAATGCACAACAGGAGACCGAGAGAAAAAGAGGCTTGAATACAGGACGTCGGTACAATCGGATCATGCAGAGTGCCCACCCCGCTTCTCCCCCGAGAGGCATCTCATCCTCCGCCACCCTAACACCGGGGGGTGCCGTTTCAGGTCCCTCGAGCGCCCAAGGGTCAACAGGAATGTCTTATTACGGGCCAATATTCAACGTTCGGACTGTTCTCCCTCGTCCCCTTCACCTGCCTCACGTCATTTCTTTTGTAGCCTAGTGCAGACGTTGGTTCACCTGTTGGATCTCATTCTCACCCCACCCCAACATCACCTTGGCCCGCTTCATCCCCAATGTATTATCAGCACCACAGCGTGGCTGAGCCGAAACGGTCGTCTACAGGCCCGCAGCAATATTTGCCTTCGCAACCAACGACGGATTCAGGTCCACAAATTGGGACATCGGAAAATGCTCGCCGATATTATCATCGCCAATTACAGCATGATTATCCGTATCCTGGGCTTCCGCCATCACCAACCGCCCCAATTCATGACTTGCTTGAGTATTTGTTCTCTCCAGATCTCTCAAACCCCCATGAGTCGTATGACTACTACAGCGACGTGGACTCGGACGACGGCAGGCGCAAGCTGAAAGAGCCTGATTTTAGAGTTGAGTAAGTGTCAAATTACAGTATGGTTCGCTGTCAATCACCGATGAACCGAATTCTACGATCTGTCCTGGCTGCTTCACATCGTGCTGCTGGTCAGGTTCGCCACCGAATTACTTGAAGTTTTTTTTCAAGTCTATCACCCTCGCTCGCCTGTCGTCAACCCTTCCCGCTTCCGAGCTCAGTTTAGAGACGCCCTATTTCCTTCCAGCACAGGTCTGGGTACCGGTTCAAGATCAGGAATCTTACCGAACAAGCTCAAACCCATTCACAGACCTCTGTTGGCAACTCTGTTGGCTTGGGGTTCTAAATTTTCCGATCACAACTTGCTCGTTCTTGATCGCCATCGACAGTCACACCGTACACCTCATGCGCTGTCCACTCGAGCCGATCCTACCGCTGTTGCCGACTCTTCCGCAAGCACGACTCCAAGGGGAACCAGCATCATTTCACGACTCTTAGTAGATCGGGCTAGAGAGGTTGCTGAACAACAGAAGGTTTTTCGAATTGCCACACCTGAGAATGTTATTGTTTGTGTACTCTTGGAGCCACTGCAGCCTCTTCAGAGCTACCCACCGCGGGATCCAGATGGTATGTTCAATCAACAATTGCACAAAGCCTGGGCCTCGAAACTGTGGATCTATCCAGGTATTAAATGTTTATGGCTCAATGCCGCTATTCGTCACTTGATGGAGATGAAAGTCAATCGCAATCCATCCAAGAGCCTGATTGTAAATGACGATGACGTGGAATGGGGAACAATGGTATTTTGCTGGTGGGTTGTGTGTCTCGTGGATGCACTCTGTTGCAGTTACTTCAAGAAGAAGCCTGTACTGTCCGTATCTCGCCTTTTCCCTGGAATACCTCTACTCACTGACCATTAGTATGGATCAAGATTACGATTTGGAAGCTTTGCAAATGGTTTCGGCTATAGGCTCCAGAAATATTCCATCGTCCAGCAAGAACTCTCCTGCTTCTGATCCTAATATACAAGCGAGGGTAAGTTCCACCCGTTATCTATTCTAGCCAACATCCTGAGTTGATATCCATAGTTTACGGTGAGAATGGCATCAGTTCATGGCTTATCCGCCCCCTGATACACAACAACAGAGCTGGCATTCTGCTCTTCATGATCTCTCAGTGGTATCGCGACACATGGCCCGGACCCTTTGGATACCATCAACGGAGACAGATGGCATCCCTTACGCTACTTTGCTGCAGATAGTCACTGGCCTACGCCAATGGAGAGATGAACATTTAGGGAAATTAGGCGCCACAAACGACCTCCAAAATCATTCCGACTATGTGACAGCCGTTGGTGCCTGTGAGTACGAACTCAAAGCAAAGGAGACGGCCAATTCAGTGATTATGTGTGAAGGTTCGATTGACTGCTCCTATAATGTCCTTTGGATCATTTTGTCCCAGGCCATAGAGGATTTTGGTATCAAAGAAGTAAAAAGCGCCTACCGTGTAGCAGCGTCGGGGGCGGTTTCTATGACACCACTGACAGGCAGTCACGACCCGACTACCAGCAATGTTACACCGCCATCTGGTCAAGCTGCACATGCAGGATTCAGTACTGCTGCTGATGCATCCGTGCCGAAAGGTGTGCCACAAGATGCAGCAGTCATGGTTGACCTCGAGCGCTCAGTTGCGAACGACGCCTTTAATGGTGCTACTCGTATCGCTGGATTAGTACGTGTGATGCGCCTCAAATTTTCCCTTACGCGACCCTTTGACGCAATTTGGAAGGCCGGTGTTCTGACTTCAAACGGTTACATGCGCCTTGACCCGAATGCGATGCATTGGCCCATCTACTCGGCGGGTAGGTTACTCGCGAAGTTGGGGCGACAGGAAGTGTTCAATTGCATCGATGGACTTGATCAAAACGGCTTTGCATATGAAGGTTCGGGGCATTAACCCACTCTTCACTAGCTGGCCAACGCTAATGTTTGGACGTGTCCATAGAGTCTTGGAAACACGCGCGAGAGCTTGAACACACTTACTCAGTCGCTATATCCTCCGGTCGAACTTCACGGGACGCCAATGACTTGATGCACAGATATGAGGCTGACCTATTGGAGGAAGTCCTTTCCCAAGCTGAACGTTCACGTCAGTCTCTCTCGGGTCAAACCACAAGTGATTTACCTCATGACCCCAATGTACCGCTTCATTCTCGTGCCCACATCAATCCAAATGGTCGACGATCTTCCTACGGACCAAATGGTCATCCAGATTACGACCGACAAGCACGCAACCCTCCTGAACGTCGTAGACATACAGTTTACGAGACCTTCGCAGCCAACCACACACCTGCCTCGCCTCTGGCCTTTGACAACAATTCCGAGCTCGAACATGATCCCACACCTGAAGCCCCAAAGGAAGGCTCACGTACCCCTCCTACAGACCCTTATAGCGAAGCCGAAGGAGAAGCAACGGGTGGAACGCAACCGTACCCAGGTAAAGACGAGGAAGCGGATATGGATGACGAAGACGCCAGAGCTGAAAGTCTAAGGAGGAAATATGTAATGGATGGAAGCTTTATCGCGCCACCGAAGCAGCCAGTCCCTGATTCTAGATAGGGATATACTGCCAACTACCAACACACTGACGTCCACTGCCGCTAGAATCGATCTACCGTTGTGCATCTTGGAGCATTCCTTCTCAGATAGGCCACCTAAAATACCCTGGATCCTCGCGAAGCCATCCACTCTGTGCGCATCTGTCGATTATACTGTTCCTACCTGCTGCTGTTACCGCTCTTCTCTCTGCCCCTATCTTCGGCCTTGTCTTTTTTCTAGCATGGTTCATAGCACGATCTATTGTGACTTGCCCGCTAATCCCATCCCCCGAATTGTCTCTGTTTGGTTCATTGAATAGGACTCAACATCGAGTTGAAGAACGCCAAGCTTACTATAGCATTTCAACGTATCGATCCTCGACCGGTGAGAGTTTGTTTTTACACCCTAAGGTGTCATTTCATTTGGGTCACTGGTACACGTACAAATTTCGGAAATACAAGGGAAAGAACGAAGACGAAAGTGCAAAATAGAAGTGCGAAACTCTACAGAAGCTTCCGTTCAATATATCACCATGTTGTTTTCTGTCAAAAAGTCCAGTCCATGATCAAAACGTATAAAAGAATGGTCGAAGATGTCATTCTCCCCCAATCTCGGCGGTCCAAATATCACTCCGGACTCGTCCAACCAGTGGCAGCCTCGCGCTTACTCGATATTGTGCATCGTGGAGAGGAAATTTTGGGCCGTCGAGAATGAGTTGGAGAACATCTTCGGAAAGGAGCACAACATGTAGCCAACATGTCCTCTCCCGAAGGAAGTCGCTCACAACTCGATGGGGTCCATACCCACGCCACCACGCCATCAAGCACGTATGTGGGCAGAGGCATCACCCCTAGGTCTTGGCCCATTCTCATCCCTCACCACCTCACCGAGGCTCACCGCACGGGCATAGCCACCGGCAGCGATGATGCTCCAAAGGAAAGCGTTTGTGCCTTGGTAAAAGAGTATTGCGAGAGTTGCTTGGAGCAGCAACCAGACCGCTTTGAACGTAAAGTTGCGATGGGCAAAGGTGTTCTTGAGAGGAGGGATGGGGTTCTCGAAGGCGAGGGTACCAAGAGCCATCACCATGGCGAACAGTTGGATCAAAGGTATCGTGACAATGATATCCAAGATGGGCTTGTAGCGAGCATTGGGGCTATAAACCAAGGCTGTGAGTCCTCTGTGGCGATCAAGTAGTGAAAATGATGGAAACATACACAGGAAGGGGAGGCGTCCCGTTAGTGTAGGTGTGATCGACGAAGTCAAAGAAGAATTTGCGGAAGAGTATGCCCCACATGCCAGCCCAGAGGAGGTCTAGAGAGTGATGGAGATAAATATTGGACGGAAAGTGGAAGGGATTGCTAAAGATCTCTACGTACAAATGGAGGCGGAGATCGAAACGAAGCGAGCCCATTCGTGCCAGATGAATTTACCCATGGCTTACAAAGTCGAGTATTGCGTGATTCAAGAGAAGACGAGTCGGTTGGCTAGGCCGATTGATGTGACAGAAGAAGTGCTGGACTGGAATTGAGGAAAAACAGGGCGCACACAAGGTAAGAGACGCAAGAGACTGTAGAGCGCAGCTCTGAGGGGAAGTGAAACCGCGGCCTGGCGGGTATTCTTATAGAACGAAGGGTGAGAGAAACTCGGCCCGCGAGCGAAAGGAAGGAGAAGGATGTCAAAGGCAAGGGTACCAAATAATAGTCATGACGAAAGAGAAAGGCAACTCAATGTACATAACACTCCATATATTTGACACCTTGTCCAAATCACGTGTTTTCAATAACATCATCAACAAAGGCATTAATCTGCTGCAAACTCACGGTGTATACAGTCCCATGCCTTTGTAAGGGACGCATCTTATACGCACCTGGTCAAATCGAACTGTCCTGTGACAAATACCGTACGGCACTCGGCTGCAGGCTATGACCGGCCCACAATTGAGCTCTAGGAGCTGATCGCCCTGGCCCCTTCATGCCTAGCTGGTGTAGCAGCATGCACTACATATGTTATACTCTAGTTGCACCGATTCTACACATAAACTCAGTACTGTTCTAGGCGGCATACATGTACATGAATGTATATCCGAGCAATGCAGTTGACCCAATAGATCGGCCATGTGGCTCTAGTTTGCATCTCTGTGCACGTGTACTGCTTCTTCTCCGTTTAGAGAATCCAACAAAGGCGGTTGGTTCCCGGCCAAGCACTCTGTCATATCATGCATGAGTATCTGACGGCACCAGGATAATGCTGGGAATACCCACGACGGTCTTTATGCGAGCCGATTCTCTGGCGAGACTCAGCCATTCCTCTTGGTGCTATTGAGTGGCACAAGGGGCTGACAAATTGCCTTCTCTGGGCCTGTAGCAGGAAGGGACTTGATGCTGGGAATGAATCGCCGTCTTTGGCAGAACCAAGTCTACCGTCACCCCTCTGGTGTCACTGGATACAACTTCGCCGCAGCTGCGATATCACAGTCACAATAGTCAAGGGAAGAAACTGTCAGTGTCAGACCAATGTGTTGGCGTCGGCATGAGCAACCATAGTCTAATCAACGACATCAGGATGAAGGGATGGTTACGAAACAGTGACGGTGTAACTCTGCTGTTGATGGTGAACAAAGACCAGTACTGTACCGCATTTTCCTACAATATTGGTATCCAGAGTGACCTTTCAAAGAAGGATTATCGCTGTAACAGGACGCGCTCGCGCATTGATTAGGGTGGTTATTGGCTGCCTGTTTCCGTTCACGGACTGCTATCAATTTGAGTCTTGCGGCTGATACCTCCATATGCTGCAGCCTTTCTTGACCGGCCGCATAATGTGCAAATACTGCTCGTCACAAGGGCATCCCGGATCATATCTGTCATAAAACCTTATACCGTAGTCAAGTTCAATTTAGTAGCCACCCGAATAAATGCTACTGTTGAAGACATTAAGCCTAACCGTAACCTTTGCTGGTCATTGCAACGCTATCTTCTGCTCCTAGCCCTCGTACCGAATTTGTACACGCCCTTGGACAAAGGCAGAGTACATAATGGGCATAGCAACATTTTGTTGCACCACGCTCTGAGTATCCAGCACAGTACAGACCAAATATGATGGCGGTACACCCAGTACAACACGTTCGCGACAGAAACATAGACTCCACCCAAAATCGTACAGGGGCTTTCTTATCCCAGCAACCCTTTTACATATCGTAACAAGTCTCGTGTCTAGAAAGGGAAAAAAATAGGCTAGAAGTTCAAAATAAATCGGTATTGTTTCATACGTACCCCTCCTTTCTTCACGCTCTCGACCATCGAATCCACATTTGCGGCCCCTTCATCCGCCATCTGATCATCAGTACTGGAGAGGGGCCCAAAGACGTCACTCCTCCTCCTGCGCGCCCCCATTCCAGCACGGTTCACGACGCCTAGCACTGCCCTCCAACCCTCCACAAGGAGCTCGGCGTCACTCTGCTTACTCTTCGGCCGAGGATTGACGTTGGAACCGTCCCCAGCGCCAGTGAACGCAGGGTAAGATGGCATGGGCGTTGACTTCACGATGTATGGACAGAATGACCGGTGTTCTGTCGTAACATCCAACGTTCGCAACTGCGTAGGTCGACGTGGGTGTGGATTCAGGGAGGGGCGGGCAGACGCAGGAGAGGACGGCGAGGGACTATCTGCCGACGTTTCGTTCGTTCCGTTTCGAAGACCATTGATAGCAGTGGGAGCGGTGACGTCAGGCGCGTCGACGGCAGGTGTGGGCTGGAAAGACCACAGACCAATCCTTCGTTGGCAAAGTGAACAGCTCAAAGTAACGTCGAACTTAGATCCGGGTAACCTAATCATACTGACGGTGGGCGAAGGGCTGCCAACTGGGGTTGGTGACCGTTCTAATGCGAATCTGGGCGTGTTGGAGCCTCTGGCGAGGGAAGGCGTTCGACCAAGAGACGCCGAAGTAGCCCGTGAAAGGGATTGAGTGAGAGAGCTTTGGCGGTGCCCAGGGAGGTGGGACGACGATGTAGGTCCCCAGCCGAAGAGCGAGAGGATGAGAGCGGTGTCGCTTAATGGAGGTGGGATCTGCTCAGATGCAATGCTTAGGATATCTTGTGCTGAGGGTAAAGAATTAATGGTGGTTAAAAGGGAGGTTAACTGTGATGTGTTCTATTGGCTCTTTCAGTTTCCTGGTTTCAACCAAGTGAAATGGGTCAATACTTACCAGTGGGTGTTTAATAGATATGCTCTGCACTGCCGGAGACAAGATTATCGCGCGGTCTTTGATGTCATGCGCCATTTTATTTCGAAGAGCCTTCAAGGGGGATTTTATAAATAAGGTCTAAAATTAAATGAGTCTGAAAAGTAGTAATTGCCAAGGCGAAAGATTGCGGCTCCTACCATCGCATTGTCGCTTACGCCACGGACAAGACTCTTTGTGGCCAGTGACCATGGAAGCCTTTTGCCGTTCAATGAGAGCGTTTGCTGCAACGAGTGGACAAAAATCAGTTATTGCATCTTTCTTCCTGAGGGCGAATTACCGGCATCTCGACTCATTCCTGTTGTTTGTCCCACAACCCATGCGGCATTGCAATTTTCGCACACCAATCGATTCTGGCCGTCATTTTTCCACCCACATTTTGCAGCAGCCACTGCGTTAATGGGGCGGGGTTTGTCGCGATAAGTAGAGAGTTTAAACGTCGATAAGCGATTGAGGAAGTCTGGAGTTGAAGTAGGCCTGTAGGGTGGGCGAGAAGTAAGAGCTTGGGGAAGAGATATGTGTGGATGTGTGCTGGGCTGAGTACTCCCGGGGTGTGACGAGCTCCGTTCGAGTTGAGGCGATCGTGTCCGGTTCAACAAAGAGGTCAGCTTAGGAGTTCTCGATGGCCCTTGCTTTCTGCCGAACATAACAGGCTTCAGAACCATAGCATCGGCAGAAGACAGTATGGGACGAACTCGGGTGCCTTATCCTTCCCTCTAAATCCATATTTTGACAAACTAGCGTAAATGGACTTCGCTGTGGCTGGCCGTTTGGAGGGACTAGGGTCAACTCCACCAATGTCCGTCTTACTCTCATTCACCGCCGAATCCAGGATGGAGATCGCGTCGTCTAGTTTTCGCTGCCATAACATTAGTAACACGCGACGACGGAATGGGTCGTGAGAGAGCGCGTGGGTCGTGGGGTACTTACTTTGGTTATTCTCGGAGCCTCAGTGGTGGTTGTGGACATGAATGAGATCGTAACAAGGTCGTCTGCAGCGAATGGCGCAGAATTCGACCTCTGGGTTGTCGATATAGCTCCAAAGTTGAGTCGGATTTGTCCTGGCCAACGCCTAATTCAGCAATCTGCGGCAATTTGTGCACGTGGTCGCGCCCCGTTTTAATTTTTCGAACTGCGACAATGGGTGGATTCACTGTAATCGCAGTCGCCATTGTAGCCATCGTTGTTGGCGTTGTTGGATGGGCTTTTGCACCCAAAGGGCCACAGCAGACGTGAGTCAGGCATTACCGCTCTTGATGGCATGTTCCCAAAGTCTCCTTTTCAGACTAATACGAAGTAGTATTCTGCTCGCATTAACGTGCTGTTACTTGATGTGGGCTATAACATATCTTGCCCAACTACATCCCTTGATACGTGCGTTCTTTGGTTCCCGCACGCAATTCCTTGACCAGCTAATCTCTTTCCCATAGAACCGAAGCGGAATGATGTGCGGCTGGAGCATTAGGTCTCCCACAAGTACACTGCATTCGGTCCCCTCACACGAGTAAACACAGAAGGCTCGCCGTTATTTTTATTGCACTTGTCTTTTTGACGAGATGCCGTACACACCATGACTTCTCAGAATTAGGCGAATTTGAACATTATTACACCGTTACCTCTTCTACTGCGTCTTCGTTCAGACTCTTTGGCCATTCCTCATTTTCCCAGTTGGAATCAACTTCCGTTGTAATGTCCCAATGATGGTGTGACCATCCGTCTCCCTCTGTTGGCTGTTGAATCCCCAGCCACCATTCTTGGCTGCATTCGTCCCATGCGTGGTCAATTACTTCTCCAATTTCTTCCCGGTCAACATCACCAAGTCCATTCCACAGGTTTTGGGCCTCCTTAAACATCTCTGGCGTCCAATTCTTCCAGAGAACTAGCCACTTGCCTATGTCAGCGCCGGCTTCGGTAATTTGCCATTCTGGTTCCGATCCATCTGAGGGTCGTTGTATCAGCGCGTCAATGAGAGCCTTTCGTGACCCTCCACATGCGATATCGATGTCTTCCTTCCACATTTGTTCTACGGGAAGCTCATTTGATGGGCTTTGTGACAATGACAATTTGACTCGATCTCGGATCTCCTGAGCACTGAGGGGTTTACCCGCTCGACAATGAACGGGATGAATGTGGCATGCCACAAGCTCCGGGATTCTTGCATCATTAGAAGATGGTGGTATGATTCGCTGGCGATGATCTCCGCGTTCGAAGACCGCTGTATGGGTAGCTTTGCCGAGTATTGATGTAGAGCGACCATAAGGATCTTTTGCCTCAGGGACCCCAATACAGCCTATTTCGATGTTGTATCCGTACTGAAGAGCAGCCTTCTCGCACCATTGGCGCCACTCAGGAAGCGTCCATTCACGTTTATGGTCATGATGCCGGAACACGCGGTCTGTGTCACCGGTTGGGTCAGGGTAGCCCGTGGGGGAGGGTTCCCCTGGCTTCGTAAACAGCTCGTTGAAGTTGTAGTTTGGGGTTGTGAGGAGGAGGAATTGAGGACGATAGTAGCCTAACACTAAGGGAAAGAATCTGTCCAGGACTTCTCGAGGTAAATGCTCCACACTGATGGTCCAGGGAATCGAAGCAAAGCGGGGATTTATATTTGGACTAAAGTTTCGAGTAGTAGAACGTACACTTCAGTAGATACGATGCACTCAAAGCGGTTTAAGAACTGGTCACTAGCAACCTCCAGTTCTCCATGCCATAGTTCAATCGTCAGAGGGTTCCAGCGAGGAGAAACAGTTGCATATCTAGGAGCAGAATCATCCATTTCTTGTGGTTCTGTGGCCGCTCTGGCACGTTCCAAACTCTTGGTACAGATATCAATCCCCGCCATGAGAGAGGGATAAACGTCTCGCGATGAGACATCTACATCGAGAGGCAGAGTGGCATCACAGAGGTAGGGGGCTGGTTGTGCGAGACACCTTAGCAACTGTCCTTCACCACAACCCAAATCTAAAATCTGCAATCGATCCGTTGTACTCAGAAATTGATGAGATGTGAACCACCAGGAAACTGACAGTGCGAACCGAGTACTTTCTTATCCGATCCAGTACCCATGCTATGCGTTGCGCCCAAAGAGGTGGGTTAAAGTAGACCGAAAGCGTGTCGCGTTCGGTTTCGTCCATTAAGTGAAGATCGAGGAGCGATGTCACAGTCACGACAACACTTTGACATGACATTTCATTTTACTTACATATTCGAAGAATATCGCATCACAAACACTCAATTGAAATTGGCGAAGCAGCTCAGCGCTCGCAATTAGTGCGGGTCCTCCGCCCAGGCTGCCGGATATCGCTGCCATTTCCAAAGTTGGAGGCTGGGTTAACGTGCACAAAAGTCGATTTTGTTACATTAAAACTACGCGCGGGGGTAGGGAGACAATATTGTGCGCACACATGCAGTGAATGAAGTTTCTGAGACACACTCGCCTTGTTATTTGAACGTACGAAACCCCTCACTTATTGCCCTTTCTATCGGCAAAGCATTGCTATTCGCGTGCGTTCCCTTAGGCCAAGGATGTGCTGTATTGGAATTCACTATAGGTATGAAACCAAACCATATATATCGTTAGTCACAGCAATCTCGAACATCGTGTGCAGCTAGCATGCATGCAACGTCATAATTCGGGATTTCGACTGGCCCATGATATTACGAGGTGGAGGGGTTGTTTCACACTGTACTCCAATTATAAGTAACCAATGCCCGAACATGCATTATTGTGCTGCATCCCGCTCGGGCTCGAGTCTCGTTACGTGACATGATCCTCAACCTTGTACATTAAAGCCTGAACATGGCACGCAAGCTGGCGAGGAACGACTCGGATGCTACGGCTGGTGGCATTGAAATACGGATCTTGCTGAAGTGATCGGAATGTGGTTCAGTTAGTAATGCAGCCGGAACCTCGTCCGTTCCAAATGGCTCCCAAATTAATAAGCACAACCTTGAGTGTCAATTACATATCAATATTGTACAAGACGATGTACGTGTCCAAGTCCAGAAGAGGGCATGCAGCAGTTGCTTGCTACCGTTTCGTGGGTGGCGCGCCGTCAGGCTCTTCTCCAGCTTTACGCTTCGTTGAAAATCCGAACCCAAACTGTACCCTGCCCCGCTCTTCGTGGGTAGCTGGTGAAGCTGAGCCAGAGGCACTTGTCGCTTCGCCCATAACACGAGTGAAGCCTGATTTGGTCATAGGACCTGGCGAACCGGGAACACTGGGTAAGGCCGAAACAACAGCGCTTGATGATATATTGCTACCAAGCGGACCGGCCCCAGGAAGAGTTGTGGCAGTGAAGCCAGTCATGTCCACAACAGGTGCAGGGGAGGCCTTCGCAGGCTCTTTCTTTTTGCTTTTGTTTTTGTTTTTGTCTTTCTTGGATATCGAAGCAGTTGCATCTAGAAATTCAGAGGCCTGCGGAACAGCCCTACGGATTCACAAAAAAAATGTCAATGTTTGCATGAAAAGGAAGCGAGTGTGTTTACCCCCGATTGCCAACAGACAAGACCATGTGAGCTTGACCAACCCTCTCTTGACGAATCTGGAAGGCAGCATTCATACTGAGAGGAGTGTCCCCACTGCCCATCGCCTCTCTCTTCTTCTCCTCTGCTATCTTCTTCAATAGTTTTTCGGTTTTCATGCGACCCGACCCTTTGCCATGGAACTTGTGCGACAAGGCTTTCCAAGCCTCCTTCGGCGTAAGCTCTCGGCCGAATTCGTCGTGATATTTAATCTCCACATCCGGCTTGTAATCCTTAAATAGATCGAGAGATTCCCGGGCCTCCTGCTGCTCGCGGAGCCGATTTTCGTACTCTCGCGCGGACTGATCTTTGGGTTGTCCCCGGGACCGAAGCCGCTCAAGATCGCGCATGGAGAAGGAGTGTCGATGTTGAGCCAGCCACTTATCCTTCTCCTTCTGGATTCTTTCGCGCTCTTTCGTTTCATCGGAAACGGCCGCAAGGACACCTTGTTGTCGCAGTATTTGAAGAGTCGCTGCCATTCCCCGGCTAAATGTCTGCTCGCTGGAAGTCCCAATCTGATCATGAGTAGTTAGATTAGGGTTCCACAATGATGGCGCTAATACTAACCTCGTCAACCACTTCCTCCTTCATAGTTTCAGATCGCTGATTGGCGATACCCTCCTCGATGGCTCGTAGCATTGCATCAGCTTCGTCGTCATAGTCCATCGGCTCGTCCCCCACAGCCGAGTTCTCGAATTCCGCAATTGCTTCGCCCGTTTCCTCCTTATCCTCGGATGCTTCGCGCATATGAGCCGTGTCAATTGTCACGATAATAGGATTTTGTTGGACGGGAGCTGGGGTATAGGTGATGCTTCGAACGAATTCCGATGTGTCATCCAACGTCAGAGCCCCCGAGGCATCCAATTGACCATTTCGCTGTCCCTCCTCGTCTGTCTTAGACGCAATCACTGTGGCATGACATTAGCTACCCTAGCTCGGGAATAGGAAAAATCGCCAAAACCTTGTTCGGCAAACTCTTCAGGGGCAATCCTTCTTGGTTTCATGACCTTCCGCCGCCGAGACTGTGCGAGCATTGATTGGAGTTCATCATCATCAATAAAATTTGCATCCAAGTCGGGAACCACGGGTTTAACGTCCACTTCTACCATTTTTATATCAGTGGTGCTGTTCGTAGGGGAAGTGTCTTTGGACAAGACATCTGGCTCAGGAACACGACGGGTAGATCGTTGTTTTTTCTTCTACAAATGATAGGGGCTGAGACACATTAAACCTGGCTCAACAGCAGGCAACAAACCTTGGGCTTCTTGAAGTCAATGTCACCTTGCACATAATCTGAGCTCTCAACATTTTCTAGTGCAACACTATTAAGGCACGTATTCAGACCAACCAGACAATACTCACTGAGATAATCAATGGACAGAAGAGAGCGATTGATGGTGGGCGCGGCGTCCATTTCCATTTTAGTTTTTGATTCTGATAAGGCTACCCGCCCCCCCAAACGAAAGGTCTAGATCAAGCTTGTAAGCAAGCGGCCATGCATAAAGTCGGCACAAACAGCTTACAGCATCCGTGGAACCATTGATAGCTTCGTCGTACTTGAACAAGACCGCACGTTTCATCCCAGGAGCACCAGTAAATTCGTCGTCATCATACCCAGTGTAATCACGACGTTTCGTCTTCAGTTCGAGTCGCTTCTTATCTTTCTGTTCCTCTGCCAGATCGATGTTTTGGAGTTCATCCTCTAGATGGCAGCAGGAGATGAGTTAGAGAACAAGGGAATGACAGAAACCTTTCACACACCTTCATTATCCAGGATGCGGCTGTCCTTCAGTGTGAGTATCCTGTCTTCGCCCTCATTCAAGTCCTCGAAATCATGGCTGACCTTCAGACCAGCGAGGTCCTCTGTAAAGGCGGCGGTCAACATCCAGGCTAGCGCCCCTGAGTATTTCACTTGCTTTCAGTGTATTCCTCCTGATACATCTTGTCCAAAGCATCCATCTCCTGTAATCGTTTGGCAGCGAGATCTTTTTCACGTTTCTTGCTCTTCTTAACCCACTTAAGAGTATCGTCATCATCATCTGCTTCCCCTAATGTGGCCCCAACAAGCCTTCGATGTAGCTCGCGCTTGTTGCGACTCCTGAAAGAAATGGGAACGCGTTTGTCAGCTTCTGCTCGCTTGATCTGGAACGGATATTGGAAGTCTCAACGTAATAAAAATATGAGTAGCTTACTTACTTTTCTATTCGTGCGACGATCTCGCTGCATAAAGAAGCCAAAATGAACACAGGATATCCAATGGATGTCAGAAGTCACCTCACTTTGTGCGTTTCTCAGCCTCCTCTCGCTCTTTTCGAGCGGCAAAATTATCAGCAGCCTCTTTCTCTTTTGTATCCGCGGGTGCACCATCGTCAACGAGAGGCTTTAGACCAAGGCTGATACGAATTTTGTTGGTCTCTTCGAGAGAAAGAGATGACTCCATGCTGACTTAACGGAATTGACGGAAGCTCAGGGGTTAAAGGAGGCGATGTATGTGCAGCTTCTACGTCTGGGTGGATAGATGAGAAACAGTGATTGCCTGAGGCTCAATTCGTCAGTTGTCAATGAGGGAGAGTTACAGGCAGCGTGAACGGCAATGACCGGTCGGCCAAACAATGAAGACACTCTCAAAGCCTGTTCCTCACAAAATTGTTCTAGCCCCTCGCCATGGGAGCACTGTACCACCCCCTGCTGTGGCAAGGGCGGCTAGAATACTCTCCAAGAAACGCGGGAAGACCCTGGTGACCTCGCACTCACGGAAAGTGGAAGCAGAAATGGTTAGCGGCGGCTCATTGCTCAACCATCGCCATGAGACTGACGACCTCCTCAGGAGAGCGCATCCGATTGGAATAGCATTCTTCTTACGGCGCGCGCGCAGAGAGGCCCCCAGTGGGATGTAATGACCCAACAGTAAGGGTGTCAACTGACCCACCACCAAGCTCACCAGCGGCCTTTCATTGCCAGGTTTCTAGTGGATCGTGGAAGTCCACTTTACTACGATGCCACCGCACTGCGCCCAGGCTCTGAAGAGAAAGAGAGGCCCAAAGATGAGGGCGAGAGCCAGTTAGCAGAAGATCCATCATCGACTCATCCTCAAGAACCGGCTCCTCAAAGCATACAGTTTGAAACTGGCAATGCCCCTCACCCCCAGCAACAGCAACCTCCACCGCAACAGATTATATTCGCTCCCAACAGCTATATGCCCCCACAAGCTGCAGTGAACGGGTTTGGTGCCGATGGCTACCTCCCTCCGGATGTCATGAGGAATCCACGGCGAACCACCCGAGGCATGAACGGGCGTGAGGGAATGTACAGAGTCTGACTACACATAGGATGCTAGCTGTTATTATACATAATTTTGTGGCCTTAATTATTTCCAGGTAATAAGTGTGCATTGGTAGGGGGCGGTGGCACCTTGATTGGCGCCGGGCGCTTTTCCCGAGAGGATATCTCAATAGCAAGCTTTGCGCCTATACGTGAAATCTCAGAGAAAGCGTCCCTCAGTTTATCAAGCTCTAAATCCACATTTTCCGCGCGGGACTTCATCTGCATGGGACAAAAGTCAAGGTAAGCGCCGGGCGTCATTGTGAGCCAACTCTCACCGCACGAATAGTGTCACTTGCCGCCACCAGCTCATGGTGATGGTTGTACACTAGTGCCTGGCGATCAGTTTCTAGTTGTCGGATCTCTGTCCACAAGACCATCAGGAGGATAACACATCGACGTCGTGTTGAATGAGACCTTCTGCCAAGTCATTACTACGTTTCAAAAGCGTCGGCAAGGACGACACGGCTACAAGTTGTGTGTAATATCCCTGGGCATCGAAGGCAGGCGAATCTAGTTACTCAATTGGATCAACTTCCTCGAAATCGACCAAATCGGGGAACCAACCAATATCCAAAGGGTCGTTTGGAGAACCTGTCGGGGCTGGGAGAGAAAGTCCGTAGTGCTGTCTGAGTAGGTCTCTAGCTCTGTTCGAAACTTTGCGCTCCGACGCTCGCCTAGGTGGCGGTTGAGGTCCTGATAGAGCCATGTCAGCGCCTCTTCGTGCGTAAGGTTGTTGACGCGGCAACTGCCGTTAACTCGCAGTGCAAGTCCGCTTTGCAAACCTCCCTGAACGTTCGAACGCCCAGACCCCAGAGAAAGCCAACTTCTCTGTAAGCAAAGCCAACGTTCTTGCACCCCTATCTTTGGACTGGGCCGGAGACCAAAGTCCGTTGTACCCGCGGTCACAGCTCGATATTTACTTCACTCTGAAATTGCAGAACTTTCCACACTATGGCGTCGACGGTCCCTACTGCGACGCACCAATCTTACCAGCAAATGCCCCACGGAGTATCTTATGCACCTCAGCATCAACAATCCTATGCCTATCATCCATCTTTATTGCCGAGTACTCAACCGTCCTCGTCACAACAGCAACAGCATGACCAAAGATACGCATATGGCCAAGCGTCACAACCCCAGCAGCAACAGCCAAATACCCAAGCTACCTCTCAGCCCCCGTCGGAGAACCCACCTAGTCAGGATCCGGCTGCTCCAGTTGTCGGTGAGAAGCGCAAACGAGGCCGGCCGAAGGGATCGAAGACAAAAAAACCTAAACTCGATGCATCCACCACAAACGCATCCCAGCAGCAGCAGAGCACTCCACAATCTGGCTCTTCTTCAACTGCGCAACAGACGGCACCTGCCGCCCCGACCTTTTCCGCATCATCTGAGCGGCAACCCTCTTCCCGAACCACCGAATCAGCTTCGAGCCGGCCCACTGTACCAATGCCGCAATCAAACGTTAACATGCAAGAGGTTTTTGAGTTTCATTGGAAAGCTATGCACATGTGCATGGATTTTTGCCAAGCTGCGAGCGATCTTATTGTGGGTTCCCCGCAGACCGACACTTCATTTTGGTTCGATGCTGACGATGTTTCGTAGGCTGGAACGCCCGAGGCTGTCCTATCCTACGCGCTCTCGTCGAATAAGAAAGTGAATCCCATGCAGGCGATAAACGAGGCAAAAGCGATATGCGATGCCTTTGTACGTTAACTCCACCTTCGTAATTCCGTTCGTTCTCAAGTATTCCCCCCGAAAGATCGCGGACCCATCCATATTCATGGATGAGGCTGGCACCGGTACACCTGCGTCGTTACCTACGTCTACCCCTAGAGTAAGCCTGGCCACGATTCCCCCACCACCACCCTGGCAAAAGGGAGGGGCGAAAAGCTCTGGTAATTTGCAGCCTAGGTTTCTTTTGCGCAGGTTCTAACGTGTCATAATTTGCGTGCACAGCGACTGCTGGACCTACCACTTCTACCGCTAGTGCGCCGACGAAGAAGGCTTCTGCATCGCAGCGTAGCTCAGACCCATCTGAGTCGCCATCTCTTCCACCAGCCTTCCCGAATGGACAGTACCAAGCCGCATCATCCTCATCACCCGCACAGTCGGAATCACCCCAGACGCAACAAACTACAACGACGTCATCACAGCCATCTGGCTTTCCTGGCCCTCCTGCACCGATGCATCCAGGTCAGGCTGTCGCTTTTAACAGCATGAAGCAATCCCCAATGCTTCATGGTGGCACCTGGACCGCGGAAGACGTTCAGAAGCTTAAGGATATCGTTGACCAGTATAAGGGCGGGGACGTACAAAAAGAAGTTGACTGGGACTGGGTAGTTAATCAATTTGGCGTTTCTAAAACAAGGTTGGGTTCAAATTTTACATTCTTTTCCGGCAGTAGTTGATCGAATCACAGGCATCAAATTCTTATCAAAGCAACCCAGATGGGTCTCAAGCCTTCAGGGACAAATGGAGCGCGAAGACGAAAATCATTACCTGAAGGCTCTGGGCCTGAACATGCAGATGTTTCATCAAATGGACAAAATACGAGCACACTGTCCCTGCCTGGCAGCTCTTCCCATGTGAACGGTCGACCTATTGCTCCGTCACCACAGTCCTATACGCATCCTCAGCAGCCCAATGGTCCGACAGCATCACCTCGCCAAGCGCCACCCCCAGCATATAATACTCCTCCTGCTCTGTCTAAGCACAATATCCAAGGCACGGTGACGTCCACGAATTACCGTCAGCAACCTTCGCCTGCCCTGTCACATCGCGGATACGCGCCAACCCCTTCCCCCCAATCCCAATCTTCTTCGCTGTCAATAAACCCCTCGATACAGCCCCAACAACATCAACAAACGCAGCAGCCCCAGCAATCATATCTCTTTCCCCCTCAACAGCCTGCTACTCACTTCTCCGCCTTTACCAGCTCCCCTGCTACTCGACCCCCTCTACCACCGCCCCAGATTAATCCTAACATAAATGGCCCAATGCAACAATCACAAACAGGTGGTACCCGTTGGGTACCCTACAACCCCCCAACTGCCTCTGGAGCCCCTAAACCACCACAAAGTCACCATCCAAAAGGGCTTCAGGGAATGATGAACAGCGACTTGCCAATGAGCCAACCAAATGGGAAGGGGCTGCTACACGGAACAACTTCTGGTTCCGTTTCGAGTAACAGCGGATCACGACCGGGTTCAAGTGCGGGGCATGCACCAGGGAATGCTGGTGGTTATGGATCATATTCATGATGCATTTACTACGACATTTCTCCTTCACTCCGTGTCGCCTCATTCACCCACCTCTAGTTTTTTGCATTGCGCTTCCGGATTATGCTTTCTTGAATCTTTATTCCTTTTTTCCGGCTCTGGACTTACTCCTACTACTAACTTTATTTGTCTGCCAAAAGCTCCCTTGTCACTATTCCAAGATGGGCGTCCGTTATTGGGTTCCGTTCTAGTATCGAGTACAAATCGTTGTAGCAATATAGAACACCTAGCGTGCCAAAACTCGCACGCTGCTGTTTTTGGGATTGTACTGCATACTGAAGCTACTGATGCACTTAATTGCCAACACCAAGGAACGTTCATATGGCAAGACGACGTGGATAGAACAGCCAAGGATATTTTGTGTTATGATTACGTAATTCGCACAACTAGTGGCTGTGTTTCGAAATAGGGTTTCGATGAATATTACTTAGTGTCTCGTTCTGAAGGTGCTCGTTGAAAGGGGTCATAGCCATGGCTGTCCCTAAGCCTCTCAGGCTCGCTTTTTACTGCAGCGGCCATGGCTATGGGCATGCGACGCGCGTGACAGCCGTGTCTTGTCATCTTCTGACGCTGAAGGACCGCGATCGGCCAGTCGATATCACCATCGTCTCCACAGCACCAGCCCAGGTCTTTACCGGGTGTCTCGCGTTGGGTGCAAATTATCGATACGCAGAGGTCGATCCGGTCATTTCGCAGCCGGTTGCGTATAGGTATGTGCTTGGTGTTTTGGTTGGCAACCGGATTCGTAGTAAGCCTCGCCCCCTTACCTCCTACCATTGATGTCAAGCGTCGATCGCCGCAAGAGTCTTGAAGTCCTTCGAAATTTCCTTATACGCCGCGAAGAGAAGCTGGCGGAGGAAGTTAAATGGATCAAGGAGCAAGGAATCGAATGCATCCTCAGTGACGCTGTATTCCTTGCATGGTTAGTTCAATATGGTTTATAGGCGCAAGGAGTTGTTTGTTTATAATTTTTTCGGCTCAGTGCCTCAGCGAATAGAGCCGGAATTCACAGGCAAGTAGCACCTCCAACTTACATACTTAGTGCTGCCTCATTATTATTATCATTCGTCGACAGTGTCTTAATAACTAACTTCACGTGCGTCCACGCTCGCGTACCGCTTTGCATTGGGCATGTGCGAATTCCTAAACTTTTCCTCCCTCCAGCTTCGACTCTAACTGGTCCTGGCTTGCCAGCGATATCCCCCAAGATACACCATGGGCCACTGCTTCGGATCATTCAGTGGGGGCTCACCTCGTAGACGGAATCATAGACGACCCTACTGCTTTCCAACCACTGAAAGAGACCGATCTAGAACCTCTCGTAACACAGATGCGAAACGACTATCAATGTGCCAACTTATTGTGCCTCTTGAAGGGATGCATCCCCATCCCCTCCTTCTCCGTCCATCCAAACCTCCCATCGACAAACTGGGTTTCAAGGGAGACCAATTCCTTTACTCCAGATGTTGTAGATCTTCTCATTCGCTACCGCCGGGATCCAAGGGGCGTTGAGTTGTTACCTCCGGTCCCATTCCCATCTGAACGAGGCTCCGAGTCCACATTCTATCGTCACCGGTATTTATGGCCAGCACCACTCATCGTTAGGCACCCTTCCTCCGATATATACACTCCTGCTGGTCGGAAAAGGATACTCGACTCAATTGGAGTTCCAGATAAATTGCAGGACGGGAGCCGAACTCGGATCCTCATTGTAAGTTTTGGAGGTCAAAAGTTCCGCCGCCCAGGAAGTCCCAGTGGTACACCATCACGGACCCCAAGTCCCGAAATAAGAGCAACTAGAAATGTTCCAGACGAGCTTTTGGATGTGCCAACGTTATCCTTGGACTATAATAAATGGCACGCCGGAATTAGGAATGGAAACCTAGTATCCCGGTCCGTTAGCTTGTTGGCCCCTCGGGCCGCGTCCCCTCGATCTGAAATCCGCCGCCACTTTTCCATGCCGTCTCGCAAAGTCGTCACGCCAACCCACTTATTCATCCCTGACGCACCTGGTCCTGTCGTGAACCCTACATCTCCCATCATCAGAAAATCACGGGGTCCTATATTCCCTTCTCAGGACCATGTCCTCACTTCTTCCCCCGTCGATGAGGCAGTGGAACAGCAACAGATCTTGGACGCCTCCCAAGAATCCCCCAATCTGCTACCTCCCGGATGGATAGCTATCGTTTGTGGGGCTGGTGATGACTGGGGAAGTAGGGAACATCTCCCCGAAGATATTTTTATTGCACCTCGCAATATCTACATGCCAGACCTCATGGTCGTCGGCGATGTGCTCCTCGGAAAACTTGGGTACGGGACGTGCTCGGAGGCAATCGATTCTGGCACTCCATTCATATATGGTACATCACTTGAGCCCCTTGGACGGTGGTTATGCGCTGACTCGCTTTTCCAGTTCCTCGTCCAGCTATCATTGAAGAAATCGGCTTGAAGTTGTGGCTTGAGGCGGAAGGAGTTGGTGTCGAATTTACGCGGGAGAAGTATGAGAGTGGGGATTGGGCTGGTGCGGTGCAGGGCGCCTGGGAAAGAGGAGAGAGCACTGGACTAAGGGAAAGGCGCCGATTTGCCGGATATAAAGAAGTGGAGGAAAGAATCAGCGAGGGCGATGACATGGCAAGAAAGCTGTATGACTGGATTGTGGATCAACATCAATGACCTTCCTCATGACTGCAGACGTAGATATTGTGTTAATGGCATCTAGAACCTTTGCGTCCCGTATATCCTGTCAGCCATGGGAAGACCGGTGGTGTCAAAGGTAGCATCAAATGCAAGGCACTCATGCGCTAGACTATAGAGTGCCGTGTAAAGGCATAATATCGCCCGTCCATACTTATTACTTCGGAGGGTGAAAAACCAGGCGGCCTGTCGATGTACGCTGACCAGCATATTCCTTCTCGTCCGTCAATCGATTCATCCCGAAAATATGGGCTGGCCCGGGGAGGAATTCCATCGGAATTTATGTATTTAAAGTAGCATCCATGACCCGTTTTGCAGGTTGCCTGTGCGCAATTAGTCGCTGCGGTGGCCTTTGGCAAAATCGGAGGGGGAGCAGCGGACAAGTGGTTGCAACGAAACCTTTTTATCGGCCTCTTCAACTTCAGGCCGTCCCAGGACCCGGTTTCTGATTGGGGATTCGCGGAACTAACAAACTCATTTGAATTGTTGCTCACTCACAATTAATTGCATACACAAGAATTGCATGTGACATCCAAATCACTGACCCGGCAATTGTCGCACGGGCCCGTCCTACTTGAAGCTCCGCATCTTAAGCTTTGGGACCGGGCCTCATCATCGATCTTTCTGTTCTCCCCTAATGGTCGCTGCATCTAAGCCGGTAACAGAGCTCACCCCATTTGGTTATGCGCTTGCTGGGGCTTTGGGTGGTGTCTTCAGTAATGCGTAGGTGTTTATTTGACACTACCGGTATCCAGACGGAGCTCATCTACGCTCGCAGTGTCGTTTACCCACTAGATACGTGCGTCATTCCCACCATGTATAGGAGTCGCTCCTGATGTTCCCCTCCTAGTGTGAAGACACGTATACAAGCTTCCTCGAGCAGTGAGGGGAAGGCCAAGCCGACGATCTTGACCCTCTTGGTCTCTATTCTCAAGAATGAAGGCATCGGTGGTTACTACAAGGGCTTTGGGGCTAGCATGCTGAACACCTTCTCAATGCGTATGCCCCATCATCAATCACATCATGCGAACTTCGGTCACTGATTGTCACCTCGGGCTCGTCTTCATCGTCGTCGTAAACGCTCATGCCTGGCAGAATACGCATATTTCTTCTTCTATAGCATTGTCCGGGGCGCTTATATTAGACGGCAGTCTGCAGGGTCGCCTCAAGGGAAAAAAGCGCCTTCTCCATCCACTGCTGCCGAGCTTATACTTGGAGCATTTGCAGGGGCTCTGGCGCAGATATTCACTATCCCCGTCGCCGTCATTGCCACAAGACAACAAGTTAGTACTGTAAAGCCCCTAACCGCCGAGGAGAAAGCTCTGGGTATCAAACGGAAGGGTAACGGCTTCTTCGAGGTGGCCCAGGACATCGTCAGGGAAGATGGAGTAGGAGGTCTATGGCTAGGGATTAAGCCTGGCCTGATTTTGACAGTCAATCCAGCTATTACCTATGGCTTGTTTGAGCGAGTCAAGTCGGTTGTCCTCTTCTCTGAGCCTGCCGGCGCGAAGATGTTTCCATGGCAGTCGTTCGTAGTTGGTGCTCTGTCAAAGTCACTCGCCACTGTGGTAAGTGAAGAGTAGGGTCAGCTTATATAGGCTATCTCAGTTTTTTGTCCATTCGTCTCTATCTGCGTTAGGTAACATATCCGTATATTATGGCGAAAGTTCGCGTCCAAGCTAGGGGCTCGACCGAAGCTGAAGAGGATGATGCGGCTGAAAAAGGAGAAGCCCCGGCTAAGAAAACCCCAAGATACACTGGTTCGTTAGATGTGTTGAAGAGGGTGCTCAAGGAGGACGGCTTCATTGGGTGGTATCGGGTTCGTGCAACACTCTGTCCTTTTGTCCTTCCTGCTTATCTAGGGCTCTTAGGGTATGAATGCACAAATAACAAAGGCAGTGCTATCTCAGGCTTTGCTATTCATGTCGAAGGACCAATTCGAGCGTTACGCCCTTGCTATAATGATTGTTTGGAGCAAGCTCTCTGCAAAATAATATTAAGCCATCTAGACTAATTTACTCTTCGTTCGTTAGCGATCGATGATTGTACATACTTTGCATAATTGACATGACACATCACTGTTGTCCATGGCAAGGTCCGAGGAACTGCACATTTATAAATTGGTTCCGCATTCTAGAATTGATTCAATCCATACTCCCCGACAGTCCCTTGAAAAATCCTTTGGTCCCAAAGGTGAGCCGTAGTCGACACACGGTACGATGTATTGGTAGTAACACCTGGACACACTTTTAAGAGGTCATTGGGAGGCTCTGTCGTAATACTCATTCACTCCGATTGATTTCACTGTAGCCAAAGTATGTCTTTGGATCTCTTGCGTTAGCTATGATGCTGAGTGTCTGCTTAGTAGAAGATACAAGATGGGTCTCCCTCGCGTGAAGAAGGAAGCTTATGTTGTCAAGCTGAAGCAGCTCTTGGAGACTTACAGTATGTGGGGTCGAAGCTCTCGGCAGTTCACCTCTTACACCTTGCGCTTTCATAGAGTCTATCTTCCTCGTCAATGTCGACAACGTTAGTTCCAACCAGATGCATCAGATTCGTGTTTCCCTTCGTGGTAAGGGTGTTGTCCTGATGGGTAAGAACACCATGGTCCGCCGGGCTCTTCGCCTCTTTATTGAGGAAATCCCGACGTGTGAGCCTTTGCTTCCCTACATCAAGGGAAACATCGGTTTCGTCTTCACGAATGGAGACTTGAAGGAGCTCCGTACCGTTATCACCGCCAACAAGGTGGCCGCCCCTGCCCGTGCTGGTGCTCTCGCCACGGTCAATGTCGTCATTCCTGCTGGGAACACTGGTATGGAGCCTGGCAAGACTGCTTTCTTCCAGGCACTGCGCATTCCTACCAAGATTGCCCGTGGTACCATCGAAATTGTCAATGACATTCAGGTCGTGACGGCTGGCGAGCGTGTTGGGACGTCTGAAGCGACTCTTCTTAACATGCTTAACATCTCACCGTTCACGTACGGTATGACTGTAATTCAGATCTACGATGGTGGTAATATCTTTAGTCCCGATGTTCTCGACATTGATGAAAAGGTCCTCATTGACCGCTTCTTAAGTGGTGTGAAGACCGTTGCCTCCATTTCGCTCGCCCTTAAATACCCGACCATCGTTTCGATGCCTCACCTCCTTGTCAATGCCTACAAGAATCTTCTCGCTCTCTCCATTGCCACCGAGTACACCTTCGAAGGTGCTGAGAAGGTACGTTATACTCTCCTTCCTGTGTCCTTGGACGAGCTTCATTCGAATGATGTTATATACACTGAAAGCTCTGAGCGTTTCGCGCTTTGATGGCAAACATAAGAGTCATAGTTACACTGATCACTTCACTCGCCCTTGCGTGCATTTCCACTCGAGTTGGCTCTGACCATAGCCTTTTTTTAAATATAGGTTAAGGAGTACCTTGCCAATCCGGAAGCTTTTGCTGTTGCAGCTGTTCCTGCTGCCACTGCTGATACCGGTGCTGCAGCTGAGGAGAAGGTTGAGGCAAAGGAAGAAGAGAAGGAAGAGTCTGATGATGACATGGTAGGTCTCTTATTTCCCCTACAATTTGACCAACTTTCTGACCTCCCTCTAGGGCTTCGGCTTGTTTGACTAAAACCTCCTAGTTCCGACCTTCTTCATGTATATATGACGAATATACGTCTAGCCTTTCGTCTCGCATCTTGAACTATTGGACGAGAAAACCGGTCACGCAAACAATGGTGAAAGATTTCCCACTCAGGTAAATAAAAACTTTTTTTACGACAAAAGAAGCATTTGCCCCCTCAGTGAGTCGAACACTGGATCTCCTCTTTACGAGAGAGGCGCTATACCACTAAGCCAAGGAGGCAGGACGCAGAGCGACTCCGGAATGCTAATGAGTGTGATTATTTGCTGAGTCTTAAGTATCTAAGGCACTTGAAGTTGGAGTGGACGAAACTTCCCGCACTTCCCAGCAATCTTATCAAAACTCGTCTCGCTCGTTCTCTACCAAGTCTCTGGAGGAGCGGAATTGGCCGATTGAATTTACACTTAAGCTAATCGCGTCTTCACTACCCAAGTGTCGGTATATTATTGGCCGAGCTTGCGAGGCTCTTGTTTCCAGAGGGGCTTCGATTTTTTTTTTACCGTGGGATTCCGCATGGCCACCCCGTGGGAAATGGGCAACATCGGAAGCTCGGCCATCCAGTTTGAGGGGAACCCTCATAACAAAAGTAGCCTGGTTCAACTTATTAGTCGTTACGCGCTCAGCACGCGTAATGGCCCCGAAAGATGCTGGAACCGATAAAGAGAAAACTCCAATGCTGAAGGGACCTGCTGGTGAGTCTCGGATCGAGAGGCCGAGGTGATGGCCACTATGGGCCACTAGGCTCGTCACATCGCGCCGATTCAAAGCCATACCTGCAACTACGCAGACACACCTGTGTTTTCTAATATCCTACTAACGCGTTGAACGTCCCTGCAGCTGAGAAAGCTATACGTGACTACATCAGGAAGTGCAACAGGCCATACGGCGCAGGTGAGATTTGTGTTCCCTCCTACTAGGCCATTGCTACTGGTGATGCGATAAAATCATAACGATGCATCTGAACGTCCAGTGGAAAAGTCTGATTCAGCTTGTTTCATTATCTCTAGCCGACATCTCAGCTAACCTAAAGAATGCTGTCTCAAAACCAAATACACAAAAAATATTACTGGCGTTGGCCGAGAAAGACGAAATTACCCAAAAAACTTATGGTTCGTCTGTCAGTTTTTCACGATCTAGCGCCACAATCCTACTCATTACATTGCGCCACAGGGAAGCAGACGTTCTTTGTTGCGAAACAGGTCGAACGCTGCAGCAACTTACCCCGCCCTCTTTACTGACCATTCCCCTCTTTATCATATCTTCAGTGCGATATAGAAGACGTACCTCCTGAGAAAGCGGCTGAACTTGAACAGGAACTGCTCGAATGCAAGGAAAGAATAAAAGCCATCACTAGCTCCAATAAGAACTTGGCTGCGGGTAAATATGTGCACACCTAGTGGAGGCTTACTTCTGCATGTCTCCGCTCTAGAATCAACTGCCCTTCGATCTCAACCACCCACGAACGATCTACCGGCTTTGCTCACTGCACTAGGCACAGCGATGCAGACCTTCGAAGCAAAACTGGAACCATTTCGCTCAATGTCCACCGGATCCGCGGATACTTTGGTGCCTACACCAGAAGACATGGCCCGGGTTGATGCAGAATGGATCAAATGGCGCGATCAATGGAAGATGAGGAAGAAAGTCTTTAAAGAGTAAGCTCGAATCATCTCTTCCGTTGCTGGATTGCAATTATCTGGTATTTGATGAATGTCATCACCTTCAATTTCCCCCTCTTTCACCACCCAGAACATGGTCGTCCATCACGGATAGTCTCCCGGCGTCGGCAGCCCTCGACCTGGCCGAAACTCTTGGAATAGAGTTCGACTCCCCGGAACACGGGATTCTGGAGCAAGGTCCTCTCTGCCGACAACCTTCACGGTTTATAAAACGCTGGTGAATGTTTTGGCTGCCCGCTCGATAGCTTAGTCGTCCCAGTGCCACCTGCTATTAAATCGTAGTGCTTATGAATCCGATTATTAACCAATTGTCCCAAACCACAGGTACCATATGGATGAAAATGAACATTGGAAAAATGGAACCTAATTGTACATGATAGACAGTCGACCCAACCCGAGAACAACAAAGGGACAGTGGAGATGCGGAGAATGGAAGAGTTTATGAATCAGGTGAACAAGGAAAATCAGTACTACTCATTGTATACGTGGAGCGTCTCCAGCTTTGAAACCCCTCGCCATCGCCAATCCTTGCGCCATGCTTGGACCAAGGCTACCTGCATCACCTTGAACAAACACAGTGTTATTTCCGTAGGCGTGAACTCTTGAAACTTCCATTCTCCTCAATTCCATCTCTCGTGAGAACTCGTCCTGGACGTCCTCCGCAGCCTTCGCCTTTGTTCGTATAGCATCAGCATCAGCTTGAGCATGAAGGCGCGTGGCGGTTGCTTGAGCTTGAGCGTCAAGTTGGACTGCTTCAGCTTTGGCTTTGGCTTGGGTAACAATCTATTTTGGTTCCCTTTCTAGATAGGGTCAAGATAAGAGACAGTTTGAAGGTTGACGAACCGTGTATGCCTCAGCATCTGCTTGAGTCTTTCGTTGCTGTGCCTTCACCATGACCACTTGGAGATTACCCTCCTCTTGCTTAACCTTGTTACTGTTCTCCCGGTCAACGTTCTAAAACGTGAACTCGTCAGAAACCGAGCACATCTGTAGAGAACCGGGGCCTACCGCTGCTTCGACTTGTGCTTGTAACGCACGAGTCGTAAGTTTGTCCATAGTCGTAGCGATATCACCTTTGAATTGACGATCGATGACGGCTATGTGGTATGTGAGCACAAAGGTTATGATGACATCTGACAGAAAAACGATTCACCAAGGTCCTTGAGCGTTATCCCATACTCGAGAGCAGCTAAGACCAACTCGTCCATCGCTCTGCTGCGAAGGGCATCCAAAAAGGCCGCAGTGGCATCGTCCTCTCCGTTGGCCCCTTGCAAACCGTCCGGTGCAAGCGATCGTTGTTTCACCATGGAACTATAATCAACTGGTATGCAGAGGTTCGTAGTGAATACCTTGGCTAGCGACGTTGTTGAAGGGCAACATACGATGAGCAACGATCTGAGTAAGAATCGACTGTGCCTTATCTCGGAGAGCCTCGTAAGGGGTGTTATAACCATGTGTTGTGAGCTTCAGCGGTTCGTTGAGTTGCCTTCCCAACCCTTCATAAGAACCACTCGGAGAATTTAAAAAATGTCACGCAAGAGCTTACCATTTCAGATAGATGGTAAGCGCCACCGGAACTTGATCCCTAGTGAAAATATCCTTTGTAGGCATTTCAAGCTGATTCTCTCCACAAGTAAATAGGCCTCGAAGGGTTACGTTCGGGCTTGTAATGCAATGCTGTCCAGCACCAATCTGTTCAAGATCATCCCCGCGCTGAAGGATCGCGCAATTATTTGCTGGAACGTCCAAGCTTCGAAAGGGAAGCGGTAAGTACAGCTGCGACTCTGCGGCGTACGAAAAATTACGAACAACAACGCGCCTACATAGTCATTCGATTTTCCCCTAAAGCTAACCACGGACCTCATGTTTACTTCGTGAGTGTGTCCCAAGATAGCTTTCGTGACCTAAAAAGTAAGGTTAGTAAGAGGTAAATCGTACGGGGGGAGAAACGGTGCTCACGGGGTCACGGACGGTCTTTGGAAGATGGGTTTGATCAATAACCTCGAGAACAGAGTAGGAACCTTCGACCGCAAAGGCTACGAACCCTCCGTTCTGTGAACGGAGTTGTAATTATTCAGCGTCGCAATGATCAGGTTAACACCGCACACTTACTCTTACGATGAAAACCCTATTCTGGGGATCGCAAACCACAGCGGCCTCAGAAGATGACCATCAAGTTGAATTTCTATTCATTCATGTTAACTACCCTACCTGGTTCTGAGATACTTGGACAATCGTCAACCCTAGGAACTCAATGATCGTGTCGGAAATGCCTTTGGTTCCGTGAAACTCCCTAGCCCACCAGTTCCTAGATTGAAGTTATATCCTCAGACTTGGCACGGTAAATAAGAGAATGTAATACCTTAGAGGAAAACGTGGGTAGCGACCAGCCTTGGTCAGTACTTTTGGGAGGCCACCATGATTGACGACGCCTATGCGACCAGCTGTAATCTCGTGGCCTGCCCAAGTAATAGGGTTCTTCTTGGAAAGAATACGACGGTGTCCAGCCTGAATTAACGGTTCGCCTCAGCTGTGCGAGGACGTTGGACAGAATGGCTACTGACGCTTTGTAGCTGAGCGTCGAGTTTCTGTAATGCGGGTATCAACCCATCCTCCTGAATGCGGATGAAGAACTGCCTGTTCTGAATGATAAATTAGCCTTATAATCGAGGAGGCAAGCAAACGACCGGGCGGCTCACTATATATTCGAAGGTATTCTGAGCCAACTTCTGTCCCAACGACGATTGTGGCCCGCCGCGTGAACCGGGCAAGTGGTTCGCTCTGGCAGTTGGAGCAGGCTCCTGTGACTTAGTAGATGGCTCAAGCTCATCGCCAACGACGGTGGACTCTCCAATGTAGCTCATGGCGGGTATGGTTGGTCAGTGAAGCGGGTGGAGGAACGTGTTCAGAAGGAACAATCCTCATGTGTCTTATAATCTGAGTTCTTGCGCAGTTGCTTCCATAGCAGGGGTTGCTGTGTGATGAGGCTGTGGCCAGGCACCAACACTATTTACTGCATGCATTGCAACATTACATCACTTATCTACAGGACCAAGATAGGCGCGTAAACACTAGGCGCGTGCTAGCTTCAGCGCTCCCGGGACAAACGCCAGACCACAACCACCGGTGGTCTCGATGATTGAACGAGTATGTGTTGACTGCGTGATTGAAGAGCTAATGGTACAGTTGGGTGGAGACTACATAGTTGAGTTATTTTGGCCATAAGCACTAGTGCTGAGGGCGGCAACTTGATAGATGTGGACATGATCATTCGAGGGACCTAGATATAGGCTGCTCTAGCCACCAAGGTGAGCTGCGGGCGGTACGGATGATCGCCAAAATTTGCTGCGCTCATACGATCGCGTAGGTGGCTGAACGATTAGGTAAGCAGCAACTGAATATGGCTTTGTCTAATGTCTTGCCAAGCCTGGCCGGCTATCATCAACTATTAGTATTTCATCTTTCAGGGGTGCCAGATCATTCGCATGTGTTCCAACTATGCCAACAACTACGAGGTTCCTTTGTACGATTGTGTGTAGAGGGATATGCCGTAGAATTTGCTTATTCGGTGTTGTGTATTTTCTCTTCAAAAGTTCGGATTGACTCCGGATGTATGTTGCGCTTTTGAATGGAGAGTGGTCAGCAGCACAAAAGAATCACCCCAGCCGCCTGATTATCGCCACCGACCCGGGTGGCTTGATGATGCTGGGGTGTTGCTATGGAGTGTGGGTGAGGGTGTTGGGGGCGCTGGGGTAGCTGGTGTGATATTCGCTGTCGATGGCATGATGACTTGTTTTGCGCGAGCCCGTGCAATCGACTCTTTTGCTGTTAGGGTGGCATTTGATTGGGCTAGGCCCTCACATGTTGCCGTCGCCTTGGCACGGTGACTGAGATTGTTGGAGGTGTCCAAGGAACATATATATAATTAAGATTAAGCTCCCATCTCTTGTCTCTTCGCTCAGGCGTGGTGTGGAGCTGTGTAACTTCGCGGTGCGGCATACTTGGTTGATGGTTGAAAGTAGCCGTCCATTGAGCACGGATTCAGGTATGAAGCCAGGTGCTGCGCGTTCCGGTGGAGGGGAGCTGACCGCTCTCTGCTGTGGGACGTTGTTGCCAGACGTATCCGACATGGTAGTTGTGGATGTCTACACGACAGATAACCTCAATTGCAACAGAAACAAGCAATGATGTAAATACTGACCAGCAATCAAACGCCAAATCATGGGTCCATGCCCGAATGCAGAAGTTGCGCTGTTTGTATTTGGCTTGGCCGTGCATTTCCCTTGCATTGTATAACTGGTGGACGCGCTACTCTCCTCTCTCATTACTTTCAGTCCGCAGAACTCTAGGAATGCGTGTTCCCTGGTAGATTATAGGTAGGTCGAACTATGAAGGGACGACTCCACAAAACCGAGGTCCAAGAGCTCAATCTATTTCTCCAGTGGGAAAGCCTGCTTAGGGAGAGATCATAGAATAAAAGCATAGTTCACGGTCTCGAGAAGGTTTTCTGCGTCTGTGTTGGACCAGCTAGTCGTACTTCGTAGGATAGCAATCGCATTCAGTTCGTTGCCATTGAGAACTGGGGCAACGTATGATAAGAAGAAATCATGAAGCGAATGTGTGGCGGGACTTGAAGGAAGAAAGGTGCCAGCAAGCGGTGGGATGGCACAGGGAAGCTAGGTTATCACAGTGAACGAGTGACAGGTAGGAAATTCGAGTTGACCTGTTCTCCAAATTACTATCACGTGCAAAGGCCACCTCGATCTTCGTAAGCAGCCTGAACTTTTCGGGCGTAAATCACTACTCACTACCTGTAGTTTCTGTCCTAGGACTGAAGACTCCTAGTACCCAATTAATGAACAACGATTTCTTTGGCCCTAGCAGGCAACGTCACATCAATCTTGGAGGTGCTTCGTCGACAACATCGCACGCCTCCATCATTGATAATGTCAAGGCTAAACGGAATGAACGACTCGACGCCACTAGAAGGTGAGCTACCTTCGAATTCTAAAAGGACCTCCTCTCGCTGACAAATTGTCTGGGTTGACGCAGGGTCCAGAGCGCCATCCGGATCCAGTCATGGTATCGTGGCCGATCACAAAGTAAAAAGGCCCGCGAGAAATTCCGAGAACAGTTTGACCAAGGCAGTGGGGGTGTTCAGTGGACCAGATACTTGGTGGTGGCATGGTCCGGCAGCCCCAGCGACCGAGATAGACTGCACCGTTGGTCACAAATCATGAACACCGGAGGCAGGTAACTTCTTCAGCGTCCGATTATCATGTTTATCAAGCACCAACTATTTCACAGACCAGCTATTCTCTCCGTTTATGGGGCTTGACAAAGATAACTGGCTAGTCCTCATTCGGCGATTGGCGCTCCTTCTCATGCAATCTGCAGCTAAGGATCCTGTGTAAGTCGTCGTTCGTTTCCGCATACGTGCGGGATGTTTACATTCCCCAAGTTTCCCAAGAAGTTTAGATTATCTATCGATACTGGAGAAACTCATGGATGCAAATGTCTTCCAACTGTCGGTGCCCGAAAGAGGCCGATCACTCTGTGTTGGAATTTCTATTTACCTTGTAAGACGTGGCTTGTATTGGAACATAGCAGAGTCATTCAGGAGGATAGTAAGCACATGTTTTGGAATCCGTCGGCCTCGACTTACCAGTCTTACAGCCCATCGATGCAAAATCGACTCCATCAATCCCTTCGCTGATTTCTATCTCGACAACGCCATTCTCGGTGTTTCCTCCTGCCACCCCAGAGTATAAGGAATGCCTCCATGCCTTTACCATTGATATCCTTACGTTGCCGATTTTACCAAACCGATTGCCTTTGCCAGTTGTGTCGCAATTGGCCGCTAGGCTACCATTTGTCTCACTTGCGCAGCTTTCCATACCTCATATTATATCTCGTCTTTCTGGATCCTCGGAGAGTAGGGTGCATCTGATGGCAAATCTTCTTACATTTGGATCACAGAGGGTATCGAAGGCATCCTCGCCCACTCTAAACATGTATTTGTCTTTCCTCGTCGCTCTGATGGATTCTTTGAAGCCAGGATGTATGGACCCTCCAAGAAACTCTATTTCAAAGCGGAGGCAGTCCGGTGCTGCAACTCCGTGGCTGAGTGACTCGTCGGATACCGAGGACGAGCATCATGCAGGAGGAGCCGAATCGTTCAGCCTTCGGCTAGACTCTAAAACTTTATTCCGACTCCAAACCCTGTATTCTCGCTCGGACTTAGAAGCGCTTGTGCATGCGACGCAACGTCATCCGGATGTGCGCCAGAAAATCTTTGATTATTTCACAGCTCTTTGGCTGGTATGGCCGAGTAAGAAGGATAAGGTGATGACGGTACTAAATAGCGGCTCATCGAGCATTGGATTTGGTCTCACAAAAGATGTTTGGAGGGGATGGGTGCGGTCAAGTGCAATTGGAAAAGAAGATGATCCCAAACGAGCTATCGAGAAACTCACAGGTTTGTTTCACATGGTGCTTCAATAACTGCTTGTTGCTCACGGGAAATTCCATCAGCACCGTCCCTTGCATCGCAATGGCCACCATTCTTGTTCATGACTGAGTTATACACTCACAACCTCCTCACAATGGGGGACGAGGAATTTTTTTCTTCGGCGCCCGGTGCTACTCGGGCTGGAGCTGGCGCCGGGAATCCCCTGACTTTGGATGAAGTTGCGTCGCTCTCGCGCCAATTGCTCAATGTGGCTTTTCCGCTGTACTGGCATGAAGACCAGACGATCTCTAACGACAGTGTCCCCGGCCTTCGCCTACAATGGAAGTCTGTCAGAGAAATGGCTACACAATGCTTACAGGCTATTCAAGCGAGAGAGTGAGCAATGGACGAACGGAGCACCTTAACCATTTAAGCTCACGTTTGTATTTCATCAGCTCTAGAAGACCATTTGTCCCCTTGAATCACTGGCTCGTTACCTCCCAGATTGACATGCGACCCTTCGTTGAGGCGGCTGTGTAAGTAGTTTCTCGAAGCTCTGCAGAATATCGGTGGCGTTCTCAAGCTGGTTCATTTCTCATAGTGCTGATGAAGGGTCACTTGATCGCCCATCTAAAGTGTCGCGTGTTCTGTCGAGGCGTCAAATGGCTTCCATGTCGCCTCGGCTTGGTGTACTGAACAACATCCCGTTTTCCATCCCGTTTTCCGTTCGGGTCCAAATCCTCCGTCGCTTCATAGCCAACGATGCTAGTCGTTTGGGGCTTGATGACTGGTTCAACCTCCATCGGTCAAGACCACGGTTCCAAGCTACCATTAGGAGGAAACAGGTAGCGAAAGATGGGTTCGATCAACTCAGTGGATTGGGTGCGGCTTTAAAGGAAAGAATATCTATTACGTTCGTTGACGAATGGGGAAATGAAGAAGCAGGGATTGATGGAGGTATGTTCGTTTGTGGCAACCCCATTTGAGTAAATTTGTAACTTGCATTGGAAGGCGGTGTGTTTAAGGAGTTTCTGACTTCGTAAGCCTCATCCAAAGTCCTGTCATTGTAGGCTGCAGTCATTGATGTTATCTTTGAATAGTTTAACGAAAGAAGCCTTCGATACAGATCGAGGGCTTTGGCTTGCTACCAACCGTCAGGAATTGTATCCAAATCCACATTCCTATGCTAGAGAAGGTTAGCCCTTAGTCCCTCCAGACCATGGTTTTCCCTGATTTGGGTGTTCCAGCACACCAACTGAACTGGTACAGATTCATTGGTCAAGTACTCGGGAAAGCCCTGTATGAGGGTATCCTGGTTGATGTTGGTTTTGCATCATTCTTTCTTGGGAAGGTAAATCACAATCATTTCTAGCGTTCTTCAGCTCTCATTTCCATTTGCAGTGGCTTGGACGACAGAGTTATCTAAACCTGGACGATCTCCGATCACTAGATCCCGAGCTTTACAATGGCCTAGTCTTCTTGAAACATTATGAAGGGAAGGTAGAAGACCTGGCTTTAAATTTTGTTGTCGCGGTCAGTAAGGCTTGTTATGTTTTGAGCTTGATTCCCATCGCGTGCTTCAGAACGACGAGTTCGGAGTTGCGAAATCGATCGATCTCATCCCAAATGGCAGCAACGTGCCCGTGACTCGGGAGAACCGTACTCAGTACATTTACCTCGTGGCGAATTATCGTTTGAATATTCAAATCAAAAAGCAGAGCGAGGTATGTGGTATCAAGCCCGAATTCACGACGTCCGGTTCACGAATGGTTATTTGAGGCTCTTTTTGAAGGGGTTGCAGACATGATCGATCCGAAGTGGCTCAGGTAAGCGCTGACTGGTATCTTATCGTTTTGGGCATTAACATTTTGCTAAAACAGGATGTTCGATCAGCAAGAGTTGCAAATCTTGATCAGCGGAACCCAGGAGCCAGTTGACATTGACGATTTGAAGCGAAATACAGTTTATGGGGGTCTCTACGACGAGAATCACGCAGTTGTGCAGGGTTTCTGGAGGGTAGGTCCTCGATTTCTCTCGATAGGAGACGATGTTGATGTCCGCAAACCATTAGGTCGTAGAGTCTTTCGACCAGAAGCAGAGACAATCGTTGCTGCGGTTCGTGACTAGCTGCAGTCGAGCACCATTATTGTACGACCTTTCGAGATTCGCAATTCCTCCTAATACTGACTTGTTCGCAGGGGCTTTCAGGAATTACATCCCCACTTCTCCATCCGTGACGCAGGTGTAAGTGACAATGTTCTGCACAACTCGTCACCGCTAATGTTGCGGACGTAGTCGGATGACTCCCGGCTCCCCACAAGTAGCACATGCGTCAATTTACTGAAAGTGAGCACGAGTTTCCGTTTCTTAGGATGCAGACATCGACGTATTGCAATTGAAGTTACCCCAATACCCCAATGAATACGTGCTTAGAAGCAAACTTCTTCAGGCGATCACAGCGAATGCCGGTTTTGATCTTTCCTAGACTTGGTCCCCCGTTCCCCAGTAGTACACATGCTTTCATGCATGCTATTAGAGTCGACAATCCCAGTAATATTACAATAAATTACACAGTAATCATAATCAATCCACCTTTCTAGCCCACTTCCTACTTCCTTGGTTCGCTAGAGCAGGTGACCCTGCACGCGCCGCGGGTGGAGTCGAGGTCCTGACGGGAGGAATGTCCTCCTTACTGCTCCATGCAATTGGAGTCGATTCTACCTTCTCCTTCAACCTTATCCGCTTCTCGGCAACTGCTGTATGAACGACTTCCTTGCCCCAATAGCTCCACATCTGGAACCCAATAACGAGATTGAGAAGTAATGCAAGCCCGAAGCCGAGCAGAACAATTGGATCTCCAACTTCGGTGGCGGTTGTGAATAAACGCGCAAGACAGCCGACGATTTGAGAAATGACAGCCACTGCTGACAATTGCCCCGTTGACTTGGCTTTGGAATTTTGAGCAATTTGCGGTATCTTCGAGAATAGAGAGATTGGAAGAGTCGCAATTTGGAGTAGAGACAAAAACTGTTGCGGCGCCAGGATGAGAATGGCGAGAAGGACGGCAGTACCGAGTACGACCACAAGGGCATTACCAGGATTACGGGCCGAAGACGCTGGCGTATCCGGGTAATACGTGATTAGGAGTGTGATGATGATGTTTTCGACGGTAAGAAAGAAGTTCTCCCCGTAGGTTGAGAAAGGAAAGTTGCTACGAGCGGAGTAGGCGAGGCTTATGGCATATCCCAGCGTCTCTAGCACGTAAGCGGGAAATGAGAGACCCTGAGATGTCCCTGCTCTTGTCACTGGACCAAACGGTGTCGAAAAACATGCTATGACAACAGACCGCAAGTCATACCTAGCAATATTTGTGGGATTTTCATAATGGAGCCCCCGGCAACGATGCCTATTCCGAGGAGCTTGGATATGGTCAGCTTAATGCACTCAACATCAGCAATATTCAGATCTTCAACGAGAGACGCATAACATTTCTATGTGAGGATAGTCCCTTGGTGAGCCAACCTGCAGCTCAAAATAGGATCCACGCACCGCCCCTATAACAGAAGTGATGGGGCCTGAGATGAACACCGGGAGATGGTGTGTCAGAGATGTCATCTGAAGCATTGACACGTCAACGCTGAGTAAAGGGTCGAGTCATGAACGCACAAGGAAGTAAATCCCCAAATCACGACTTGTTGGTAGAGGAGGCGTAGTGAAGATATATGCAAAGGATGGTTTCTGCTCCAAAGACTTTCCAAGAGACACGCGTCAGTATTTCACATCGAATTCGGCCACGTGACGACCACACCAAAAATCCTCAAGCTTGATTGATCCTAAGCATGGCGCAGTGGGACTTAACAAGGAAGATAATACCGTATTTGGACAGGCATCTCGTCTTCCCTGTTCTCCTCAATCCTTCTTTGTCGGAAATTTATAAGCCGGAGGATGTCCAGCTTGCTTTGTATGACCTCGCAAAGAGCACAGACTTGGTGGATTACACGCTTGACTTGTATGGAAAAGTATTCCCTGGACAGCCCGTTCCTAAAGGTGATCAAATTTCTGCCTTGAAACACGTTTTTTGGAGCGTCTAAGTCATATCTTGCATAGAATTCACCGCCAAACGAGCCGCAACTCTATCAAGCATCGAGCGGTTACAACAAGAGGCTCAAGCCGTCCTGCACGTAATTGAGAATCCGGAAGTGGCCCAGTCGCTACGCCAAGACAAAATTCGGAATTTAGAATACCTGAAGGATACGTACGGTGTGCGTTCCTCCAGACTTATGATGGGCCTGTCAACTCAAGCATTTAATGCAGCTGACCCTGGAGCAAATCTCGGCCCTCTACAGTTTTGGCCAGCTCCAATACTCAATAGGAAATTACAGCCTTGCTGGAGATTACTTGTACCACTTCCGCATTTTATCAACTTCAGCTCCTCTTGTACTTTCCAGTCAATGGGGCAAATTCGCGTCTGATCTTCTCGTCGGGAATTGGGACAATGCCTTGGACGAGCTACAGGGCCTCCGAGAGGCAGTAGATGCTGGCGGTGTGACTGGGCCGTCCGGCGGTGCCTTAGCGCAGCTACAAAGCCGGACGTGGCTGCTACATTGGTCTCTTTTCCTCTGCTTCCAGCATCCCGAAGGCCGCACTTTGCTACTCGACCTATTCCTTTCTTCTGCTTATCTCAACACTATTCAAACTTCATGCCCATGGATTCTTAGATATCTCGCTGCCGCCGCCATCATATCGCGAAAGACGGCAGTCACCTCATCTTCAAGGACAGTTCGTGGTTCACTCCTTCAAATTGTCAGAATCGTCCAAGCAGAGGAGTACCAATACTCGGATCCTATTACAAAGTTCTTGCAAGAATTGTATTGTGAATTTGACTTTGATAGCGCGCAGAAATATCTTGGAGAGGCAGAAATCGTTTTGGGCAATGATTTCTTCCTTGCTGATTTCAAAGACGAGTTCATGGAGAATGCAAGATTCATCATCAGTGAAACCTATATCCGGATACACCAAAAAATAGATATAGGGTGTGATACCCCATCCCTCACATTGGTTTGCCTAACCCATCATTTTACAGTGATCTCTCCGCTCGACTTGGTCTGTCACAAGCCGAAGGCGAGAAATGGATCGTGAATCTGATTCGGGATACCCGTGTGGGGACGGAGGCCAAAATTGACTTGGAGAAAGTTCGTCCTTTCGATGCGTCTTTCTGGATCATGCGCTAACTCAACCTTTAGAATGTGGTGACAACCAATCGTAGCCATCCATCAGTTTATCAGGCGGTTATCGAGAAGACCCGTGGTCTTGCTCGCCGCACGCAGGATTTGAGCATTGACATGAACCGAAGGGCGAATGCAGAATTGACATCCGGAGAAGGGAACAACGAGAAGGAGAACAAGGGGAAATCTGTGTAGAGTCTACGTGAAGCCCTAGGGCAATATGGCATGGAGTTAGCTCGGTAGCGCAAGCATATATGCTAGATGCCACACGCACCCAGACAGCGACTGCTGAGCCTGAGCACCGCGTCACTCTGTTAACGGAGCTCAAGATCCTTCATCTTCACATAGAAAATCTAACTCTCAAAGATTGCTTTCAAACAGGAAATACCCAAGGACGGCACCTGACCAAGATGTGGATGGAGTGCAGGGCCAAGACGTGTGCAGATGACTACCACAGGTGGGAGAACAAAGCGCAAACAATGAGCAGCATTCTCAGCTGGATTTGGCTGCTGATTCGTCCCTGTCCCTCGGCGAAACTATGTTCTGAAATGGGGCATACCACCTCATTTGATCATTATCAGATTTGGACAGGCCCACTAACTTGATCCTGAGGAGCCGCGGTGAGCAGTGATGGAAGTCCAATGCAAGCCCCTGAGAAGGACCCTGGAGTCCGAGCTCTGGCAGTCCATTACTATCGCCCAACGGCTGCATGGTGATGAAATTGTGCTTGCATTGTTCATATACATCTGAGTAATTGGGGGCGAAGGTTTGAGCATGAAGTCACCCCTGATTCCAATTGTGGAGCACCGAGCCTGTCGTAAACTTCGAGCTCGACAATTCAACTAATCTGAATGATCACTGCGCATCGCGATCACTCTATGGAAGCGGCAAACCAGCCATCATGATCACCCATTCGACAATTTGCGCTACATGTCTAACAACGGCGTCACTTCGCCCGAGTTTTAGGTCTGGGGTAAATCTACGATCAGCGGGAACAATGGGCAATGATCTATAGCAAATTTCGTGCGTGGATTGGTGATTTGGGGACGCATTAAGTGATACGCTCGGGCCGGGGGCTAGGACAACGTCTAGAATGTAACGGTTTCAACTTCCTCCCAGCTCACAGAGCGCGACTGATCCCAACGGACCTTTAAAGCACACGACGTCCCCCTTTTTTATCTGCGGATTGTCTTCATCAGAGCCGTCGAAGTGCTCAGCAGTCTCCCGCCATGCAGTGAGCTTTACGATGGCGCCTGTGTGATCACCAATGACGAAGGAGATTACAGCGACTTCGGTGCCGCTCGCGGCCCCTTTTTTCACTTTCACAATATCAAGACCAAACACTTCAATAACGGCAACAAGCACTGAGAATTTTTGGGTGGGCCACTCTGCCCGAGCGGCTGGTCGTTCGCCACAAAGCTTGCCAAGAGGGGTGATGTCGTGAAGGTTGAAGTGAAAGTTTGGGAATATAGCAAAGGAGCTTCCAGATTCTGTCATATACGACTCCCCTGCACCTGAATGAAAGCTCTCTTGATTTCCTACTGATGTGTCCCTAGGCGTAGCCGGCTCTCCTGTCGAGGCATCGTTGCGAGGGATGAAAGAAATTGACTGATCGATGGATAATTCAATAGTAACTCCAGTTGTATCTTGGGATGGCGCGATATTTCGCATCAAACTGTCAGTAAATGGGATTTACGATCATCAACACGAACCGTCCCCGTCCCAAGACTCGATCCAAGTGGAATTCTTGTCCTCATTTCCATCTATTGCACCTCTATAGATCTTGGATATATTCTGACTAGCTGAGCTCAATTCATGAGGCTCTAGTAAGGGCGGGAGTGTGGCACGACGAAGTAACGAAGGCTCGCTGTGCGAGCTGGAACGAGACTTCTCAGAAGATGACACCGTGTGCCACCGGAATTCCCTAGCAGATTGTGAAGGCGGATTGCGTTGCTCTGTTAACGCTTTTGTGCTAGGCACCCCTATGAAAACTCGATATCTGGCCGCCATACCATGAACGAATGGCGGTTGTGATCTGTTGACGTCGAGCCATCATTGCAACCTCGAGCTATCCATGTCGTTATTTGGGTGCGTATTCTGCGAGCCCTTGATCTTTCACTGGATATCTGACACCCTCACCAGCACGTCTTCCACTAATCAGCCGTCGACGCCCGCGTTCAGTCAATCACAGCCCGCGTCCTCCACAAGTACCGCCCAACCTAACCCATCCTCTGCTACCAGCGGCGCTCTTGCCCCAAATCCTGCACCCCCTTCGAATCCCTTTGGTGCATTTGGTGGCTCTTCCACTTCCGCTTCATCTCAGCCTTCAACGTCATCGAATTTGTTCTCGTCCTTCAATCAGAACAATGCAAATACCGGTACCAGCGGTGGAACCAGTGGTTCTACGGGTAGCAATCCCTTTGGGTCTACTAATCCTTCCGCTTCGTCCAATATTTTTGGGACTAGCACCACAGCCCCGAATTCGACCACAAATCCTCAACCCACTCCGCTTTTTGGCGGTGCCACTGCTGCTAACCCATTATTTGGGGGATTTGGTTCAACAACAGGCGCTCCACAGCCCCAGCAGACAAATAGCCTCTTTGGGACGAATACACTGGTGGGCCAGCCTTTTCAGACAACAACGCAACCCTCTACGTGAGTTTTCTGTCCTGCGACTATCACAACCTGTACTCATATTGGGTCAGTCTTCCATTGTAAGCATGAAGATCATGAGCAGCGAGCAAATATTTATCCTCTCCCAGTGGCCAAACACAGGCCCAACCACCTGTATCCGGACTGATCCGAACATCGAAATTCAATGATCTTTCAGACAATGACCGGCAACACCTGGAGCTGTTTGAGTGAGTGCATTGCAGTTGATTAATGAATTTTGCAATGATGTGGGCATTGGTCCGTTTTCAGCGCTAGCATCCAGTCACAGATACAGCTAAGCAATGAGCTCAAGGCAAAAAAGTTGGGAGAAGATATTGAAAAGGCTACGACTATTCTCTCCGGCTTGATGCCCGTCAGTGGTCCTTACACTGATTCAATATTGTGAAGTCTCATTTGCGTCGTCCCCAGAGTTCGGATTTAATCTGGAACGCATTAAGATCCGACGAGGATGTTACCCGAGATCTCAAGGCCAAGCTTGACACCGCAATACAAGACGAGACAATCGCTACTCAAATTCTTGATGGCTTTCAGGATGTCGCAAAGAGTGGATATCTCCAGACGCACGCCAACTTCCCATTCGAGTGAGTCTGTTGAAGTATCGTGCGGAAACCATGTCACCAATGATCCTTGCTAGATATTACACTCAACTGACCTTCCAGTTGGAAGCTCGCTTGGAGACATACAAAAGCACTATTGATGTAAGCACACTCCCCTCTCTCTGCCCCACCGACGGTACCGATGTCCCTAGGTTATCGAGCGCAAACTCTCATCATTGGCTGAGCCTCATAAGAGGTCTCCCCAAGGTACGCTCTTCGCGCATGCTGCATAGAAGCTTTGCAGACGCTTACTGTTGGACATTAGCCATATCTAATACACTGAGGACTCAGCATGCCCTCTTCATGGCACTAGCGAGTCGCGCCGCTGAGTTGGATATTACGATGAAGCGTATTCGCCAAAATGCTACGGTTCAGTGGAGAGCGCAGACGGGTAGCGCAAGGGATCCTTTTGACCGAGGATTTGGCGCATCAATAGGTCCCAATGAGCCGCTGGGACAGAGTATTTTGAGAACCAGCCAGCTTCGCTGAGGAACGACTGTGGTCACAAACACTCGAGCGCTAATGCATGTGTGCCTAAAACAATACTAAGACAATATGTGGTGGAACTGGTACTTGTAGATTATCGAGTGACTGTACCAGCAGTGAAATTACGTAAAACATGCAGACTTCGCTTACGTGTTTTCTTCATACCCTTCTTCTTGCTACATACATCCCGTATCGCCTCCTCGATTCGGTGCCCTGATACCGAGGTGAGGAACACTTGGTTCTTACCGAAAGGTCATGTGCTTTGTGTGCCTATCCATAGTTATTTGTTGCACTCCGTCAAGCGTTACTTGCCAAGGTTGCATCTCTGCATTACACCCTATATCACTGTGTTTTGGTGAACACGTAGTTCGATGCCGTGCAGGCAGTGGCGAGCACTAGCATTGCCCTTGTTCGAATCAGACATTCGCGCGCGCAGGTTCGGTATTTCCCGAAGTCGGTCTCGGCGCCCATTTCGTTGGCAACGGTCAGATGCCTCTAAGCACGGCTCCCGTGAATGGCAGTATTTCAGGATTGCTCGAAATTGCAGCGTCGAGTCTTATCGTTGCGACGCTTACTGTCAGCGGTCTCACACAACTATTAACAGGCGCCCAGAGCTCCTGGCATCCTTTCCACCAGTTCATTAGTAGGTAATTCATGTCCCCTCGTCAAACCCAATTTGAAGTCTCCATTTGATTTATGATAGCTGTTGAGGACGTTGCTGCGGGAAGAGCGGAAGAGTGAATACTTCTGTCTGGTTGAACGTGGACTTTGTCCTAATCATTATTGATAGAGCCGAGGAAAGAATTAAACTTGCCCTTCTCGCCGGAAAGAATCCCAATGCCTTCGAATCCCGCGTCGAGAGGCCTGCTGAAGTTGCCGAAGCTACTGAATTCACTCCACCTCCTTCTCACCGTGACTGGCGAAATATCATGCTCGCTGTTGTTGGCTTTGTTGAGGCGTTGTCACGAACAGCCGTCCTCATTAACACCTTCACTGGGGCTGTTGGCGTCCGGTCGGTTTTTGTTTTGCTTTCTCCCATACTATTGCTTGTTGCCTGGATATACGGATCACTCTTACCTATCACGCGGCCGGTCTCGACTACTCCTTACACTCTACTTTTCATTGATCTCGCGTCTATCCTATCCGACTTCGCTGTGTTTTATCCAGCGACATCAGTCAATTTTGATTCGATGTCACGGAGCCAACAAATTGGGCTTGTCGCGCACATCATCGATTTCTTCCTCACCGGAGTTTGCATCGCTATTGCATTCTCCTTCCCCATGCATCTCAACGGGAAGCCAGAGGTGGATGAGGAAGGCCTTAAACCAGCTTTGGATGACTACGTCAATCTTTGGCAGTGGGTGACATTCAGTTGGATGAATCCTTTCATTTCTATTGGCAGGAAGGATACAGTGGAGGAGCATGATGTGTGGCAACTCAGTCATCTCCTGAGTTCTCGAATCTTAATGACCAAATTCCGCCATTTTCATCGTAAATCTCTTCTCCGGCGTATCGTCGCCGCCAACTTCCTGGACCTTTTCCTGGATTTCGCCCTTTCGGTACTGCAGGCATTTCAGTCGGCGCTCTTTGGTTAATTCTGTTCCTGATTAGGTTGTATCGTCGACTTTGGGTATCCTCCAACCGTACATATTGAGCCTGACACTGGCTGCTCTTCAAGCCGACGAAGTTTCCATCGATTCTTTCCCTTTTCACCAAGTCGCGCTTGCGATGCCTTCTGCCGTATACGTATTACCGTCAGGCATTCACTTTATGATTATGGCACCTATTATCAGCAACTCACCAACCCAAATATCATTTACACCCATCTCCAAGAATCGTCAACTCGCTTACTTTTATGCCATCGTTGCCTTCGTCTCTCAGCTTGTCAAAACCCAAAGTGATCTTCAGCATCTTTACTATTCTCATCGTGCCGAAATAAGAACTTATGGAGAACTTGTCGGTAGCATCTATGAGAAAGCGCTAATGAGGACGGATGTCATGGGTGTTGTTGCATCCGATCTGAAAGGAAACGGTGGGAAGGTTACGGACGATGCGCAGGATGACGCTGTCGCGAGCGCTGACGTCGGGAAAGTTGTGTCGCTTGTTGAGACTGACTCACAACATTGTGCGAGCGTCATGACTTTCATGGTCGTGAGTTGGCATTTTCCAGCGCATATTTACCCAAAGAAATTGATTTTACGTGTGGATTCTTCTGCACCACAGTACTGTTACGAAGCCCCAATAAATATGATCGGCTCGTGCATTTTACTGCAATCTTTGATGGGATGGACGGCATTCATTGGATTCTTCACTTTCCTTCTTGTCCTCCCTGTGAATTACATCCTCATGAAAACTATGTTCAATTTGCGCAAAACGCTTTTGGATGTGCGTGACAAGCGAATGAGGTCAGTCAAAGGAGAAGAGCAGAGATTCAGCATATTTCTCATGGGTTGCTTTCAGGGAAATGAACCAGGCAATCCAGGCTATCAAAGTACAATCGGTTTGTTGTGTGATGAACTCGTCTTGACGATGCTCCCATATAGTTTATCAAATTCTTTGCATGGGAAGCCAAATGGATGGAAAGGATTATGGATATGCGTAAGCGAGAAGTGTTCTGGCTGCGCAAGGTAGTGTTTCTCTTTGGTCTCAATAGTCCTGGACTCATGTTTTCCTATTAGTCCAAAATCTTGGGATTCTTCTTGACTTTCTTGTGGGATGTGGTCCCGCTTGTTGTTTGCATCATTAGCTTCACATTCTTCGTCCTTATTGGCCATGGCAAGCTGACAGTTGCCATTGCCTTCCCTGCTCTCCAAGCTCTATCAATACTTACGGAAAGTTTGACCATGGTAAGCATAATTAGGACAATTTTGTTGGCCAAGTGACTATTGTTTGTGTAGATCCCGATGCTGATGCAGTGGTTAGTCACTACATATGCCTCATACATTCGCATCGACAAATATCTAAACGAAGAAGAAGTCCCAAATTGGGTTTCTTGGCAATCGGCAGTCCGCACTCAGGAGTATGATCCTCATGCATCCTTCGATGACCGTGTTGGTTTCAAGGATGGCTTCCTCCGATGGGCATCCCATGACAAGGAAGAAGTGAAAGCTCCAAAACCTTCATTTATCAGTTGCTTCAGGAGCCTCTTCAAGTGTGCTCACAAGACTAATGGTGCACCAAATGCAAGGGTGGATGACATCAATGAAGAGGAGCAGCAGCCGAAAGACTTTGAGCTTAGGGGCTTGAACATCATTTTTAAGCGTGGTCAACTAAACCTTGTTTGTGGGCCAACTGGCTCTGGGAAAAGCTCTTGTATGTCTACCATAACATTCCCACATGTGTCTTATTTTCGTTTTATTGTTTCAGTGCTTTCGGCATTGTTGGGAGAGATGAAGTTGACATCAGGGAAGGTATTTCTGCCAAAAATCCCAGCTAGGATTGATCCAGAGACAGGAATACATGAGGATGTTAGCTATTGTGCCCAACAGCCCTGGCTCCAACATCGTGAGTGCTGTGGTTATTGCTGATGCTTTAGATTACTAATATATACTGTGGGTCAGAGTCCATTCGGGATAACATGTATGTTTTTGCTGTTCCCTTGGGTTTCCATGTGTCAATGACAAGTGTTACAACATAGATTGTTTGGGTTGGCCTGTGATGAGGAGCGCTATCAAGCTGTGATCAAGGCATGTGCCCTAACAACTGATCTTGCTCTGTTGGATGATGGAGGTGAGGAGCCCTTGTACAGCTGTCCCACATGATGTTCTCATCAATGTATCGCATTTCCAGATGCAACTGAAATCGGAGAAAAGGGTGTGTCCTTGAGTGGTGGACAGAAGGCCCGTGTAGCTCTTGCTCGTGCCGTGTATGCACGCAGCAAGACCATAATCCTAGATGATGTCTTGAGGTATGTGTGTTGCTGCCCAATCAAGCAGTTGCTGAATTATGGTTGGGTATGTTGGTGCACAAGTGCTGTTGATTCCCATACCGCTGAAAGGCTCATTCATGAGTGCCTTTGCGGTCCGCTTCTTGCCCATCGCACCATCATCATGGTTACACACCATGTGGATCTTATTGTTGATCTGGCAGCATGGGTTGTGCAACTTGAGGATGGGCTGGTAACTGCTCAGGATACTCCAGAGAATCTCAGAAAACAAAAGTTGCTGTCTGGGATTCGGGAGAAGTTGAAGAGGCGGGCAGAACTTGAGACAGCGATGAGTGTGCCTGCTGCCAATGATGACATTGGCAAAGATGGGCTGGAGATGAAAAATGGTTCAAGGAATGGAACAACAAGGAAACTTGTTGAAAAGGAGCAGAAAGCGGAGTATGTGATGTGGTGTTTTTTCTTTGATGGATTCTTATCGTGTCACGCGGATCTTCAGGGGACATGTCAAGCTTAGAATTTACCATATTTACCTAAAGGCATCATCATACTGGTTGATGTCACTCGAGGTTTTTCTGTTCCTTCTTAGAGCCTGTGGTGAGCTTTTCTCCTCGATGGCAATACTAGAATAAACTCAATAAAATATTTAAAGGTGAAGTTTCGCAAAGGTTCTGGATACGATGTAGGCTCTGAGCTACAAGTCCAAAAATCTCCATGACTAACATACATCACAGTTTGGGGTGAAAGCTACTATCGTGATGGCACCAACCCAGGATTTCCTCGTTTTCCTCGGCCTCAGGATGACGTTCTCCCATACTTGCTTGGTTATATTGGTTTAGGTCAGTCGTGTTATTGATGTGTCATCATTGAAGCGTATTGAGGGTACATTGCAGAGGTTGTTACTGGCACCTTTTCTATTTGTGCCAGCATTCCAAGCATATTCTCTTCGCTTCGTGCTTCCCACCGACTATACCGGACAATGCTTGTTTCCGTTCTCCAGTATGCAATGTTCTTAACCTGACACCACACAACGAAGTGACTCTGGCATATCATCAGTGCTCCAAGTCGTTGGTTCGACAAGACACCATCGGTAACTTAGTCTGGTCAATTTTAAAGCAATGGGTGCTCACTCATCGCGTTAGGGTCGAATCCTGAATAGATTCAGCAAAGGTTCGCGTTCGTCCTTTTGTGACCCGTTGCCACTGACAAAATTGCTCAGACATTGATACCATCGATACTGGTCTGCAGTCTTACATGACCGTGAGCAGCTACTATACCGTGGGTCCTGGTGTGGCAACTAATTGTTCCTTAACGTCAACGACAAGGTTGTGATTGAGTCCGTCCTTCGACTTCTACTAGGCATCCTCACTATCCTATGGGGAGTTCCAACATTTATTGCACCTCTGGCGGTCATCAGTGGGCTCATGTATTGGTTCACATCGGGATACATTTCCGTCTCGCGCGACCTGCAGCGTATTGAGTCGAACACTCGTTCACTAGTCATAGCATCTTTCTCCGAACTAGTGAGTGGACCCACCAAAACCACTGTACCATATTCAAAAGTGGATTATTTGCAGATTAATGGCATTCCCACTGTAAGGGCTTTTGGGGCCGAGAGATTCTTTGTCAACAATGTCTATACTCGTTTGGACCGCACCCAGGCAGCAGACTACTACTGTGAGCAACTCGCTAATCTATCCTCGCTGCCGTTTCATTGAGAGCTCGTTATCCTAGACTCGTGAGCTTCCACTTCATCTGCCTTCTTAGCCCTTAATATCTGCCCTAAATAAATTCAAGGATGTGTAATCGCTGGTGAGTACTCCGTTTCCTGTCAAGAGCCATCCAATGGGAACCGGTCTACTAGGCTATTGTTCCGCTTTGACTCCCTTGGGGCATGCATCACACTTACAGCTAGCCTAGTGAGCGATTTAAGTTTGAGGTCTTGAGGCTACGGAAATTGACATCCTTAAAAAACTCGACTTCTGTAGATCGCCATTTCTACAAACATCTCCCCTGGTATGGTGGGTATTGTGATATCTCAAGCACAAACCGTCATTTGGGGGATCTATTGGCTTCTTCGCTTCTACACAGAAATGGAACAGGTGTGTTTGCGCGCTACCTTCATGGGGAACTCTCTGAGTTGTGGGCTCTGATAGGCGCTCAACTCTGTGGAACGTGTCAGCGAATACATGGACATACCATCTGGTAGGCCTAGACCTTTTTGGAGGCTGACTGCAATTAAAATTATCGCCCAAGAACCACCTGCTATTCTGGAAAACAACCGACCTCCGGCGTACTGGCCATCAAGCACCGGGGGAGTTACTGTAGAGAATCTTGTTTTGAAGTATTCGCCTGAACTTGACCCTGTGCTCAATAATATTTCATTTGAAGTCCGACCTTCTGAGAAGATCGGTGTTGTTGGTAGAACTGGTAGTGGGAAGAGCACCCTTGCCCTTGCGTTCTTCCGTTTCGTCGATCCTGAGCAGGGAAGGATTGTTATTGATGGGATTGACATTACCAGCATTGGGCTGGAGGACTTGCGTTCCCGTCTGACAATCATTCCTCAAGGTCTGTCGTAGCGATCAGCACTCTACTTTCCTGACATTATTTCGGTATTGTTTTAGATGCCGTTCTATTTTCTGGAACGATTCGGGAGAATCTTGTGCGTGAAACGGTTTGGCGATCTGGACACATTAACCTAGATCCGAGATACCAGGATCCTTTCAACGAACACTCAGACGAAGATTGCTTGGGTGCTCTGCGGAGGGTTCAGCTTCGGACATCGGTGTCGACCAGTTCGGTAGCTGTTTCTTCGGCTGCCAATACTCGCTCAGGAACTCCCAGCGCCGACGGTGGGCCGACGGAGTCGGCAACAGCAACAAGGGAGTCTGGCGTTAGCACATTTGTTGAAGGGGGCACAAAGATCATTATCACCTTGGATACAAAAGTCAGCGAAGGCGGTAATAACTTTAGCAGTGGACAACGTCAGCTCATTGCAATGGCACGAGCGTAAGTGAAACGAATACAGGTGTCAGTAGTCACTGATGACTACGGATGTTTCCAGTTTGCTTCGACGCAGCACATTTGTTGTGATGGACGAGAGTACTGCCTCTGTGGATTTTGCCACCGATGTCAGGTGGGTGACATCTATGGTTCCTGACTTGAACGCGGCTGACCTCATGTTCAGAATCCAAGAGGCAATTCGCGAAGAGTTTAAGGACAGCATACTGATCACTATCGCTCATCGTTTGCGGACAGTTATTGGTGAAGTCATCGTGTAGCTGAACGTTCGGTCGTAAGGCACTGACTGATACTCTTAGATTATGATCGCATTATGGTCATAGAAGCAGGTCAAAGTAAGATCCACTTCAAAAAATGGGTAATAGATGATCACGCCCCGCCTTCAGTTGCCGAATTCGACAGCCCCAAAAACCTGCTGAAGAATGGAAATGGGATCTTCTACTCAATGTGTAAGAAGACCGGCGATTTTGAAGAACTACAAGCAATAGCGGAAAAGCGAACTAATTGATCTGAGTGTTATGGGAAATTGTATATGAAAGAATCTGACAGACCTTCATGCATTCTTCGTCTCACTGGATGTAGTGTGACCAGAAGAATCATTATTTTTTCCATTGCCGCACGGCAGGCGCATGTTTTAAATACTGTAGTGCAGCTTTCGCTCTTCCGTTACCTCTTCCAGTTCAATAGTGATACAGTGATACGGCTGAGGTGACGACGTGCACTTAGTTCCCTGCCATGATTCTTGATGACCAGTCAGCATTATACTACAGTTATTCATTGTACTCCCTATATGCAGTCAAATCAACGGCACCAGAGAAAAAAAAAAGGGATCAATGACTCCCATATTGCGGGATAGCCATGATAGGCGAAAAATTGCATAGGGCGCTATATGACGACGTCAGATGGATGTCTTTAGTAAAAGGCGAAAGACATGTGCCTGATCCAACGTCATCGCGCCTCGAAGTTAGAGCATAGGTTGAAATGGGTCGGCGTCCGCGAAGATCATTTTCAATTGAGTTGTGGGACGTGCGGCCAGTGAGAAGCCAATGCGTGGGAAAGGATGGGGTCATCCGTCATCCACCTGGCTCACTATGTTAAAGTGGCACAACCGAGCTAGGTCAGATCTGAGCACGATACCACAATACGTTAGATATCGTGCCCCCTCGCGGCTTAAATACATCGGAATCGTGTGGCAAATAGAGAGAGGAAAAGCTATACAATAAAGGACCAGTAGACGAAATGTATACCGACAAAAAGAACAATGCTAGTCTGTAAGAGTGATCAACGTCATTTTCCGAAACACAGAGATGATGGTTGAGGTTACGCAGTAAGAAACTTGTTGAGGCGAACAATCGAGGTTATTCCTAGTCCAAAATTAAATCGGATGTTGGAAGACAAACGATGTGAATGGACGGGGATGGGATCGAGCTGAGAATGCAGGAGTAAAGAAATTTGAGATTGGAGAGATACAGCCATGGAATGGGGAGGGAGAGATGTTTTAAACAACAACGGGGTGACGTGATTGGATTAGTTTTGTGACGGACACACAGAAACCATATGTTACGCGCTGGGATCGATGCAAGTCGTTCACAAATGACTCCGCAGAGCAAAGAAGCGCACAAGAGCAGCAAAGTTACATGCATTCTTTCAAACCGTTTAACACAACACTCGGGTGACACATACTTTTCCATGAGCCGAGCACGATCTATGCACTTCATACCCATCAACGTGAAAAAGCGGTTAAACACAGAGAAAAAATAATCAATCGCGCCAGCATCTGCAGGGCGGAAGACCTGAATACACTCGACATTCTTAAAGTAAGATCCAGCACTTACAGAATCCAATATCCCTCTTCTACGCGAGCCTCGACGTTCCCGAATGCAACAAGGGCTCCCTCTAAAGAAGATACCTAATCAGAGGCAAAGATTATCAAGGAACTGAGCAAGCTTACCCAAGTGAGGTGCTGTCTTCCCTGGGACACTGATACCGTCAATGACTGCTATAGCGTGGTGCAATCTCTCGCCGCTCTCCTCGTATCCACCATCTACGGGTCTTCGTCCTTGTGGGATATGTCCATAGGAGGCAGGGACCCATTCATGGTCCTCCGTGACAGGTAAAAGGTCATACCTGTGAAAAGACAGGATGAAGCCGATGACGGATCGTTATATAAGGAGATAATGCTGACCTTCCATAATGGCCGTATTCAATTCCCCCATATGGAACTCGGACAAGAGGATCGAGATGAGGTCCAAGCTTACAAGGATGAACACTCTTTTCCAGTATAGCCGAGCCGACCCAGACGCCTTGGCCTCCAGCGTCGCGGAACGGAGGTGGGCCACTAATGTTGGGAGCTGGAAAGGGTGAGTTCGTTTCCGTTTGATAACGACGTCCCTGTGGCGGGACTGAGCCGATATGAGATCCACTTCCACCTGGTGCTATCGGGTGTAGTGGACTCCCAGTGGCGCCTTCGTAGTGTTGGTGTCCTTCTGACGTGTACATATTGTGAGGCGCGTGTCGGGAGTGATCGTACGAGTAGTGAGGCGTTAATAAGGAAGCTGAAGCTGCTGCCGCTGCTGCAGTGTGCGGTGCAGGAAATTCAGGGTGTAGGCGATTGAGCTGGCAAGAAGACGGCTGTGGACTGGGTGTCCTCGATGGATGTGGGCGATGGGAATGACAAGGCTGCGGGCTGGGTGTCCTCGATGATTTGTGGTGTTTCTTTTCCTTTTTGTGCTTCTTGACTTTGTAGTAAGAAGGCTCCGATCCGCTTTCACTGTCTGATGACCCCATGGATGCAGGTGAGCAGTGCGATAGTGGGAGGATGGGGTTTAGATGGGGTTTATCTACCTTACTGAAGCTGTGCAAGTTACAGGGTTCGTGACAGGGTGTGACAAGACTGAATGCTCGTTGTTGCCAAGACAGCACGATTCCAGATCGATATTCGCTCACCCAGCGACCCAGCGTCTCTTGGTCCGGCCAAAGCACAGCCAGGGGGTGCTAAGGGATTCGATTTCCTGATGCGGCTTGTCAACATGGACACTGGGACCGGTGGATCGAGCGTGCATCAGATATACAACTTTCCAAGGGGGATAAGCATTTCCAAAACGTTATCTCGATGGCCAAGTGACTTCGAAAACCAACGCCATAACGAAGATGACATAAAGGTATATCAGGACATTCACGAGGATGAGATGGGTGGAGTGGAGGAGGACATTGATGGGTATGGAATCGCAGGCAAGTTATGGTGGGTTGAGTATACACTATCGCATTTTGAGCCCTCATTGTTTGCGTAGAATAGGGAGGCAGCCATCGATTTAGGGACCTACATGCGACCCTCGTCCAAGGTTGAAATGGATCCGCCATGCTCTTTCACTTCACGGAATGAGAAGAGCTCGAGGACTGTGTTGGAGCTTGGTGCGGTGAATTTTTCTCAATTTTAGTCGCGGCCTTTGATCTGACTCAGACATGCATCTCTTAGGGTACTGGCGCAGCTGGCTTATTTGCTGCTGCGAACATGGACTCGGAAACGGGGGATCTTGTCATCCTCACTGATCTCGAGGAAGTTGTGCCTCTATTGAAAAAGAACATGCAGTTCGATTTGGATCGACGAAAGACAAAGGGACTGAAAAGGGCTGAGGTATGGGCGAGGGCGGTTCCATGGGGCGACAAGGCTAGCTGGGAGGGGCTGCGTGATGAGTTGGGTGTGTCTTTGGTAGGGCCAGAAGGTGGAAGGGAAGTGACGCATATACTTTGCAGCGACGTGGTGAGTGATTCCCTTTTCCGGGCTGATGATCCTCGGTTGGTCGGCTTTTCCGCTGAATTCTCATTTATATCTACTCTCACTCAGGTTTATTTTCCGGCGTTGCTTGCACCTTTACTTCGGACACTGATATGGATCACCGAAGACTTTAAGGGTGCTGAAATACTTATCTCGTGTGGGTTATTGTGCTTGGTATGCCTGGCACGCAATTTTTTTTTTTCATCTTTTTCTGCTCAGGCCGTATACGGGAGATGGCAAAAGAGGCACCATTCTGGCACGCATTTGGAGCATGGTTCGCGTTCGAACCCGTTATCTGGCGAAGCACGGATTCTAATATCGGGGACGGTGTATGGAAAAGATTTGGTGCCCAAGATGAGACCCGAATATTTGTTGGGCATCGGAGAGCCGAAACGTTGGGGAGGAATAACAAAATTGGGAACATGAGTGACATAGATCTATTGACAACCTGGAGGCATGAGAGTTTTGAGATGATATTGCTGATGGAGATGGAAGCGGATTAGTGATAGGGTACGTTGTTCATCAAGCGCAGTGTAGGGGGGGTTCAGGGAAGAATATCGGATTGAATGTTGCAGGAGCTCGGAAATTTTCCTAAATTGGGCTTGTATTGTGAATTAGGCGCTCCATAAGAAAGATGTGCTAAATGCGTGTCCGGGAAGATATAGCAGGGACGGGGAAAGCACGTGTGGGTTATCTGACCTACCCCTTGCCGGCAACAATTGATAGCATGATTTCGCACTGGGGCCACAAGTGACCTCATGTGTATTGTATTGCAAAGCCTGTGGGATTTATGCTCGACTTGTTTGGGACCACCCCAACGGCTGCAGCGGTGTTCGGTGCCGTGAGGAGCGACAAAACCGCGGGGTGATTGAGCATTGGACAACGCACACAACAGAGTTTTTACGATTTATTTTGGCTGATAATAACTGCTTCTCAGCAATCGGCTCGTCGCCGGAAACAAATTCATTGGGGTTCGTGTCAACTCCCCAGAGAGTTTCAATTCAATAAGCCGTGATTGAATAGAGAGCTCAAAGGTTCAAAATCCCAGTTGGATTTGACTTTCTTTCCCTTCTCTTCACTCTCATCCGCCATCCTTTGTCTGCTCTTAGAGGTTGGGAAGCGACCACCATGAGCGTCACTTTTACCAATGGTGGTGACCAGAAAGGCGATGACACTATTCTTCTACGACCACTCATCTTGCAAAGGGGTTCCACAAGGGTGCGTATTTGGCGCCCAATTTAACGCGTTCATTTTTATCATCACAACACTTACTGTATGTTGTCGTGCTTGTTTACATTCGTCTAGGTGGCTCTCCCTGTCACTACTGCTGCAAACACATGGATCGCAGCAGAAGTCTTGCGCGACGCTTTCATTCATTCCGTCCAGGGTCAAGAGGACCTCCCTGCCGACGACGATACTCAAAGCTCCAGCAACGAATTAATCTTTACTGCCAAATTTCTTGGCTTCCTCTCTCGGAGCATCAACAGTTCCTCAGCATCACATCTCGCTGTTTTGCGCTCGGCGCTAGAATATTTCACGTCGTCCCATCTCGCATCGTCCGACATCCATACCCTTGCTGCTTCTTTTGATCCCGACAATCGTAAGGCACTGCTTACAAATTATTTTGCTGCGTTAGCGCTCTTAGAAGCCCACTCCAATGATGTCCCGCGTGCCCCCCCATCTGCCCTCTTCGAGGCCGCTAAGCAAGGAAGGGCCAACATTTATGGTCTTTTCGGCGGTCAAGGCACGAATGAAGTTTATTTTGACGAATTACAGAACCTTTATGACATCTACAAGCCTTATGTGCAAGATCTTATTTCTGCCATCTCCGAATTAGTCCTTGTCCCAGCAGCAGAAAAGGCCACGGATGAAGGGATTAATTACTACGCTCACGGATTAGACGTCCTTTCGTGGCTTGAAGGCAAAGCGCCTCTACCTCCCTTAGACTATCTTGCATCCGTTCCAATTTCCTTCCCCCTCATCGGCCTTACCCAACTCGTGCAATATCTTGTCACTGCTCGTGTTTCGGGGCTTGAACCAGGCGATCTTCGGGCTCTTATCGCAGGCGCTACCGGCCATTCTCAGGGTGTCGTTTCCGCAGTCGCAATTTCCGCCTCAACTACGCTCGCCTCGTTCACGGGAAACGCGTCCAAAGCCGTCAAGTGGCTTTTCTATAGTGGTCTTCGTGGTCAGGAGGCATTTCCCGTCCTCAGTGTCGATCCAAAGATTGTCGGTGACACAGTTGAGGGTGGCGAAGGGACCCCGGCTCCTATGTTGGCTGTTTCGGGTCTTGATCGTAAACAACTCGAGAAGCATATCGATGCGACAAATAAACATCTGCCTGAGAACTCTCAGCTTTCCATCAGCTTAAACAATGGGACGAAGGCCTTTGTCGTCACCGGTCCCGCTAGGGCTCTCTTCGGTCTAGTAGTAGCGTTGAGGAAAATCCGTGCTCCTTCGGGTACGGATCAAAGCAAGGTTCCGTTTAGTCAGCGCAAGGTTGTGTTTTCTATGCGGTTCTTGGTCGTTGGTGTGCCGTATCACAGCCGCTACCTTGCCAGTGCGACAGATAAGGTTGTGCGGGACCTTGAGGGGGAGCTCTGGACCGCTGATGAATTAGCCGTCCCCGTTTATCACACTGAGGATGGTAGGATTTCCTTTCATCTCTTTCTTCAATCCCTGTACTTATCGCTGAAACTCTGATAGGTTCTGACCTTCGTGAGCTCAAGACGTCGCTCACTCGCTCGTTACTTGATCAAATCTTCACACTCCCCATCTTCTGGCAGAAGGCCACGAATTTCCCTTCAGATGCTACCCATGCTTTGGACTTTGGTCCTGGTGGCCTCAGCGGCATTGGTCCGCTTACTGGGAGGAACCTCGAAGGGCGAGGCGTCCGTGTACTCGTCCTTGGCGAGAAGGGCAGGAACGGTGCCGAGGTTTATGATGCGAGCGGTGTCAAGTACGAGGATTGGTGGAGCAAGAAGTGGACACCCAAGCTTGTTAAGACCAGGTATGCTCATTGATTGTCTTCATTGATCGCTTCTGAGCATGGTGCCCCTCCCAGCACTGGTCAAATCTTCATCGATTCTCCATTTTCTCGCCTTCTCGGAAAGCCTCCGATTATGGTCGCCGGTATGACCCCTTCCACTGTCAAGGCAGGCTTCGTTTCTGCCATCCTCAGCGCAGGCTACCACGTCGAACTTGCTGGAGGAGGTCATTACAATGCTGCTGCTGTTCGCGCTAAGGTTGCCGAAATCCAATCTAACATCCCCCCTGGCGTTGGTATCACTTTGAATTCTTTATACATCAACCCCCGCCAGTTTGGATTCCAATTCCCTCTATGGCAGGAGCTGAAGCGCGAAGGTTTGCCCATTGAAGGTTTCTGCGTTGCTGCGGGTATTCCTAGCACTGAGAAAGCCGCTGAGATCATTGATGCACTTCGCGCCGCTGGTATCAAGCATGTTGCTTTCAAACCTGGTTCCGTTGAGGGCATCAGACAGGTTGTAGCCATCGCTGCTTCCAATCCTGATTTCCCTATCATTCTGCAGTGGACCGGCGGTCGTGCAGGTGGGCACCACTCCTATGAGGACTTCCATCAGCCTATCCTTGCGACATATGGTGCCATTCGTCAGCAACACAACATTTCGCTTATCGCTGGTTCCGGTTTCGGAGACGCTGAGGGTACATGGCCGTATATCACCGGTGATTGGTCCGTGGAAGGGTATGGCGTCCAGCCAATGCCTTTCGATGGTATTCTCTTCGCTTCGTGGGTTATGATAGCCAAAGAGGCGCACACATCCGATTCTGTTAAGGAGCTTATTGTTAAAGCTTCGGGCGTCACTGATGCCCAATGGGAAGGGACGTACCAGAAGGAGACCGGTGGCATCCTTACTGTGCAGTCCGAGCTCGGGGAACCGATTCACAAGATTGCGACTCGTGCCGTTAGGCTTTGGAAAGAGTTTGATAATTCTGTGTTCAAGTTGCCAAAGGAGAAGCGTGCGGCGTGGCTAAAGCAGAATGAGGATTCTGTCATCGAGAAGCTTAATCGCGACTTCAACAAACCTTGGTTTGCGCAAAAGAAAGATGGGGAGGTCGTGAAGGATCTTGGGGATCTGACGTATGAGGAGACAGTCCTTCGGCTCGTTCGTCTGATGTACGTTGAGCATCAGAAGAGGTGGATTGACCTTACGCTTCGAAATCTCCTGGGAGACTGGTTACGTCGTGTCGAGGAGCGATTCGCGGGTGTCAATGGCAAGCCGAAAAGATCGATTCTGCAAAGTTATTCGTCGCTCGATGAGCCCGAGGCTTTCTTGAAGACGTTCTTTGGGATATATCCGGAATCTCAAGAGCAGTTACTTGCTGCTGAGGATAAAGCCTTTTTCTTGTCGATTGCCCAACGGCCTGGTCAGAAGCCAGTACCTTTCATTCCTGTTCTCGACGCTGGATTCGAAGTCTGGTTCAAGAAGGTGCGTACTCTGGCTTTTCTTTTGCCCGTACCGGGGTATGTTCCTAACTCTGCCGCTCTCAGGACTCTCTTTGGGCAGCGGAAGACATAGATGCCGTCTTCGATCAAGATCCTCAACGTGTCTGCATTCTCCAGGGTCCCGTTGCCGTCAAGCATGCCAAGGTCGCTAATGTCCCTATCAAGGATATGCTTGGTGGTGTTCAAGATGCCCTCATCAAGAAGCTCCTCGATCGTTATTACGGTGGTGACGAGAGCAAGATCCCTACTGTCGATTATATTGGTGCCTCACCTGCGAAAGTGAACCCTACCCTTGCGGATGCGTACGAAATTGAAGTCACATCAACAAAGGATGTGATTACGTATAAGATTGGGTCGGTTGTGCCTCCAACAGAGGAGTGGCTCGAGAATCTTGCTGGACCTGAGGTGACCTGGCTTCGTGCCTTCCTTCGATCCACCAACGTCGTTCAGGGTTCGGGCTACCTCGCCAATCCTCTTAAACGCCTTTTCTCTCCCCGCCCCCATCAAACAATCACTGTGAACTACTCTTCCGGTATTCCGGTCGCCTTCTCTGTTCGTGGTGCAGCCCGTTCGTTTGGCACGCACAAGCCGGAATTTGAAGCGGTCAGTGTGAAGTATGATCCCACTTCCCGATACATTGCCGTCACCATTTATGAGGATCGTATGGATACCTCTGTCCCTCTCCACTTCGCTTTCATCTACCGCCCCGATCAAGGGTATTCACCTATCCATGAGGTTGTGGAAGGTCGCAACAAGCGCATCAAAGAGTTCTACTGGAAGTTATGGTTTGGCGACGATGAAATTTTGCCGGATATTAACATTCGTGATAAGTTTGTCGGCCCTGAGGTTACGATTGATGCGGCGACTGTTGAGCGATTCTGCTCGGTCATCGGAAATCAAGGTGAATCGTTCAAGGCTGCTCGATCTGCGGAGGTTGAAGCTCCTTTGGACTTTGCCATTGTTACCGGGTGGAAGGTCAGCCTTTATGATTTTACTTTTGGTACGTACGACTGACATTCGTGTTGTAGGCTATCATGCAAGCTATCTTCCCTGATGCTGTGGACGGCGACCTATTGAAGCTCGTTCACTTGTCTAACGGCTTCCGGGTCCTTAACTCGGCTCGCTCTTTCGGAGCCGGCGATGTCTGCCATGCCGAAGCTCGGATTGCATCGGTTGCTAACAGCGACAGTGGTAAGACGGTCAAAGTCGTCGGTCAGGTTATTCGCGAAGGTGTGCCAGTGATAGAGGTGAACTCCGCCTTCTTGTACCGTGGACGTTTCTACGACTATGAGAATACGTTCGAGATTGTCGATGAGCCTGACTATGTCGTTAGCGTCAAAGACGCTCCTGCCGTTGGGATTCTCATGTCAAAGGAATGGTTTGACTGGGAAGATGGCGCGAAACCGCTCCTTCCGGGAACTAATCTCATCTTCCGCGTGCAAACTGAGATTTCTTACAAGGACAAGGCCAGATTCTCGGCTGTCTCTGTCGTTGGACGTGTTTACGTCCGCGATCAACTTAAAACGCTCATTCCCGTTGCCTCGGTTGATTACTCTGCCGGCGTATCACTTGGCAATCCCGTTGTCTCCTATCTCCAGAGGCACGGCGAGGTTCAAGGGCAGCCTGTGCTTTTCGAGAACTCGTACACTCTCACCAGTTCTAAAGTCCCCTCCATTTACGTTGCGCCCGCCTCGAATGAGCCTTATTCCAAAGTTTCAGGCGATTTCAATCCTATTCATGTCAACCCTTACTTTTCTGCTTATGCTTCTCTTCCTGGAACCATCACGCATGGTATGTGGTCTAGTGCCGCTACCCGAAAGTACGTCGAATCCGTTGTCGCTGAGGGCCACCCCGAGCGCGTCATTTCGTACGACGTCGGTTTCGTGGGTATGGTTCTCCCAGGTGACGAAGTTTCCGTCAAGTTATCCCACATTGGCATGAAGGCTGGCAACATGGTCGTCAAGGTCGAAACCACCAACCAGCACGGCGAGAAAGTTATTGAGGGTTCTGCCGAGGTTGCTCAGCCCCCTACCGCGTATGTCTTCACCGGCCAGGGTTCGCAGGAGCCTGGGATGGGTATGGATCTTTACAAATCGTCCCCTGCTGCTCGTGCTGTTTGGGATAGTGCCGATGAGCACTTGCTTGCAGTTTATGGGTTCTCTATCATCGAACTCGTCAAGGGGAATCCGAAGGAGAAGACGATTCACTTTGGTGGTATTAAAGGTCAGGCTATTCGTCAACGTTACATGGATATGTCGTACGATGTGATGGACAAGGACGGCAACGTCAAGACACTCCCTCTCTTTCCGGACATCAACCTTCGTACCCCGAAATACACCTTCAATCACCCCACCGGTCTTCTTTTCGCCACCCAGTTTGCTCAAATTGCCCTCGTCGTTACTGAGAAAGCCGCCTTTGACGATATGAAATCGAAGGGTCTCGTCCAAGCCAACTGCGCCTTCGCTGGGCACTCTCTTGGAGAGTACTCTGCTCTCGCATCGATCGCTGATGTCCTCCCTATTTCGTCCCTTGTTGACGTTGTCTTTTACCGTGGCATTACGATGCAGCGTGCCGTCGAGCGTGATGCTCAGAATAGGTCGAATTATGCCATGTGTGCCGTTAACCCGAGCCGCATTTCCAAGACGTTCAATGAGCCTGCTCTACAAGAGGTTGTCGATGTTGTTGGTCGTCGCAGCGGAGTTCTCTTGCAGATTGTGAATTACAATGTTGAGGTTAGTTTGTCAAGATTTGAAGTCAGTAATAATTACTAACCCATACACAAAGGGCTCGCAATATGTCTGCGCTGGCGACCTGCTGGCCCTTCAAGCACTTACCAATGTTCTTAATTATCTCAAGAAAGAGAATGTGGACATCGAGAAGGTATGTGATGCGTCGTCGTTCATTATCCAAATTTTGACTCCCTTCACAGCTTGCCAAGACTCTTGGTGTCGAGAAGGTAAAAGAAATGCTTCAGGATATCGTCGACAATTGCGTCGATTTGGCCAAGAAGAAGCAGGTGGCGGAAGGCCATATCACACTGGAACGTGGATTCGCCACGATTCCACTTCCCGGTATCGACGTGCCTTTCCACTCTCGTTATTTATGGGCTGGCGTCATGCCCTTCCGCGCATGTATGTTGTGCTTTCCGTCCTTTGTTTTGCCCACCTCTAACTCTGTCGTAGATCTCTCGAAGAAAATCAATCCCGCCCACCTTAATCCAGATCTCCTCGTTGGGAAATACATCCCCAACCTCATCGCCAAGCCATTCCAGGTCACAAAAGAGTATGCCCAACTCATTTACGATCAAACCTCTTCTCCCCGCCTCGACAAAGTTCTGAAGAACTGGGAGCGTGAACACTGGGCCAGTGTCGAACAACGCCAAAAACTTGCATACACGGTTCTCGTCGAGCTCCTCGCTTACCAGTTTGCTTCTCCGGTTCGCTGGATCGAAACGCAGGACCTTCTCTTTGGCCATTTCACCTTCGAGCGTTTGATTGAACTTGGCCCTGGTCCCACACTTACCGGCATGGCTGCCCGTACCCTTAAGGCGAAATACGAGGCTTCTGATGACTCAGTCGGCCGTACTCGTGTCATTTACTGCCATGCGAAAAATCCCAAAGAGATTTACTATCAATTCGAGGACGAGGCCTCTCCCGAACCCGCTCCAGATGCGGCAGCGCCCGCCCCTGTATCTGCTCCAGTTGCCGCGACCCCTGCGTCAGTCGCTGCCCCTGCTCCTATTGCTGCTCCTCCAGCTGGCGGGGCTGCAGCTGTTGCCGATGAGCCCCTCAAAGCAGTTGATACTCTTCGTGTCATCATTGCCCAGAAGCTCAAGAAGAAATTTGACGAGGTTCCTCTCTCTAAGTCCATCAAGGATCTCGTCGGTGGCAAGTCAACTCTTCAGAACGAGATACTCGGTGACCTCAACCTCGAATTTTCTTCCGCTCCCGAAAAGGCTGAGGAGCTTCCCCTCGATGAGCTCGGATCGTCGCTTGGCGGCAATTATTCTGGGCAACTCGGCAAGCACACCAACAGTCTCATCTCGCGTATGATCGGTGCCAAGATGCCTGGTGGCTTTAATTTGACTGCAGTGAAAGCATACCTCAATAAGACCTGGGGGCTTGGACCATCACGCTCCGATGGTGTGCTTCTCCTCGGTCTCACGGTTGAGCCTGCTTCGCGTCTTGGTTCCGAGGCGGATGCAAAGTCATGGTTGGATGGCGTTGTCGCTACGTATGCTCAAACTGCGGGCATCTCGTTGTCTTCTGGTAGCGCTGGTGGCACAGCAGGAGGCAGTGGAGGAGCCGTGATCAATAGTGAGGAGTTCATCAAATTCCAGGCTGAGCAACATGAGTTCGCGCGTCGTCAAATTGAATTGTACATGCGATATTTGGACGTGGACTCTCGGGAAGATGCTCGCCGAGCTGACAACACCAAAGTAGATGCAGATGCCCTCCAGGCGAAGCTTGATGCCATCGACAAGGAGCACGGTGACACCTATATCAGAGGCATCATGCCTGCTTTCGAGCCCCTTAAAGCCCGGCACTTCGACTCTTCATGGAATTGGGCTCGTCAAGAAGCCCTCATCTTATGGTACGATATCCTTCACGGTCGCATCTCCACGGTCGATCGCGACATCACTGCCCGGTGCATCACCATCATCAATCGTGCGGATGATACTTTACTGCGTTACATGCAGTACTACGTTGACAGATGTGATCCTTCTCGTGGCGAGACTTATCGTCTTGGTAAGGAGTTCGGTCAGCAGTTGATTGACAATTGCCGCGAGGCGTTAGGCAAAGCTCCACTGTACAAAGATGGTAAGTGGAACTAACATTGTCCATTGACCAGTTGATCTTGACTGCTTCTCCTTTAGTCACGTTCCCCACCGCTCCTCACACCGAGGTTACCGAGAGGGGAGATATCGTTTACAAGGAGGTAGTTCGAGAAGGTGTGCGTAAACTTGAGGCTTATGTTGACGAGATGGCTACCGGCGGTGGCCCTTCTTCTGCCGTTAACATCCAGAAGGTGCAGGAGGATGTTCTTAAGCTTTGGAATCTCGTGAAGTCACAACCCGAGATTAGCCAGGAACAGAAGAATAGAATCAAAGCGCTGTACGATGGCGTTGTCAGGTCATTGAAGAAGGGGCCGAGTGACACTCGTCCTCGGGCAGTCCCTCGCACTCGCCGTTCCTCTTCGCAATTCCTTCGTCCCCAGATCACTACCCCCCCACTAGCCTCTCTGATGACAACACCCCTCTCCTCCATCTCAAACGGAAATCTGGCCCCAACTGGGAGTATTCCAGCAACCTGACCAGCGTATATCTCGATGTCTTGAATGAAATCGCTACTTCGGGAACGACGTTTAAGGACAAGAACGCTCTGCTAACTGGTGTCGGGAAAGGTTCCATTGGCGTCGAGGTCTTGAAGGGGCTTCTCTCTGGTGGTGCTCACGTCGTCATCACCACCTCACGGTACAGTCGTCAGACTGTTGAGTACTACCAAGGGATCTATCAAGCATTCGGCAGCCGCGGTTCCGCCCTTACCGTTGTTCCCTTCAATCAAGGGTCTAAGCAGGATGTGGAGGCGTTGGTTGATTACGTCTATTCCACATTAAACCTTGATCTTGATTACATCCTTCCTTTCGCTGCCATTCCGGAGAACGGACGTGAGATCGATGGGCTGGATGATAAATCTGAGCTGGCACATCGTCTCATGCTTGTCAATCTCCTGCGCCTTATGGGTGCCGTTAAAGTCAAAAAGGCCAACCGAAACTTCGTCACCCGTCCGACGCAAGTCGTTCTTCCTCTCTCTCCCAACCATGGTCTCTTCGGCAATGATGGTCTCTACTCTGAGTCAAAGATTTCCCTCGAGACATTATTCTCTCGCTGGAGTTCAGAGAGCTGGGGTGAATATCTCGGTCTTGTCGGGGCTGTGATCGGGTAAGTAATTTGATCATTCTCATGTTTGGAGTGTCCTCCTTACTTCCCACTCTTGCTTAGGTGGACGCGCGGGACAGGTCTCATGTCAGCTTCGAACACTGTCGCAGCTCAGCTCGAGAGCTTCGGCGTTCGTACCTTCTCTGCCAAGGAAATGGCGTTCAACATCCTAGGTCTCATGCATCCCCTCCTCTTCAGCGTCACCCAAGTTGAGCCCATCTGGGCTGATCTCAATGGAGGAATGGATCGTCTTTCGGACCTCGCCGAAATTACCACCAAAATTCGCAATGATCTCAATGCTGAAGCTAGCCTGCGGCGCGCCATCACTCGTGATAACTCTGCCGACTACAAAGCTATCAATGGATCGAATGCCGATGACGCACTTCAGAGCGTCCCAGTCACCCCTCGCGCCAACTTCAAATTCGAGTTCCCGAAACTCGAAACTCCGGAATCTTTGACCGACCTCTCCAAACTTCAGGGCATTCTTGACCTTGATAAGGTTATTGTCGTCACCGGCTTTGCTGAAGTCGGCCCTTGGGGTTCTTCCCGTACTCGCTGGGAGATCGAAGCCCGAGGAGAGTTTACAATCGAAGGCTGTATCGAAATGGCGTGGCTCACTGGACACATCAAACACTTCGATGGCAAGCTCAAGAGCGGTAGCCTGTATGTTGGCTGGGTGGATGCCAAGACCGGAGAGCCGGTAGATGACAAAGACGTCAAGTCAAAGTACGAGAAAGAAATCCTTGCCCACTCTGGCATACGCCTCGTCGGTATGAGATGCACCACCTTTTGAGCCCCCTTACATTCTGACGATGTGCCGTAGAGCCCGAACTGTTCAAGGGTTACGATCCTAACAAGAAAGGCTTCAACCAGGAGGTCGAACTGACGCACGATCTTGAACCACTGGAGGTCTCGGAAGAGCAAGCTCAGAATTTCAAGCGTCAACACGGCGATAAATGTGACGCATGGGCGCAGCCTACGGGTGAATGGTTCGTGCGTTTCAAAAAGGGCGCTCGCATCCTTGTTCCGAAGGCAGTGGCCTTCAGCCGCCTTGTGGCGGGCCAGATTCCAACGGGCTGGCACGCTGGACGCTACGGAATTCCTGACGACATTATCGCGCAAACGGACCGCACGGCATTGTGGGCTCTCACTTGTACCGCAGAAGCTTTGATCATGTCTGGTGTTACGGATCCTTACGAACTTTACAAGCACATCCACCCCTCCGAAGTCGGTACTTCTTTGGGGAGTGGTATGGGTGGTATGGAAAGTTTGTCGGCCATGTTCAGGGATCGTCGTGAAGAAAAGGATGTTCAGAAAGATATCCTACAAGAAACGTGAGTCCAGTCGTTCTTGATCCCTACAATGTCTGAGATGACTTTCTTAGTTTCATCAACACTGTCGCTGGCTGGGTCAATCTTCTCCTTCTCTCGTCCAGTGGACCAGTCAAGATTCCTGTTGGTGCTTGGTGAGACCATTCTGAGCTCTCCTGGCACTTCCCCTTTGACATTAGTATTCCAGCGCTACTGCTCTTCAATCTCTGGAGATTGCGAGTGACACCATTATTTCTGGAAAGGCCAAGGTTATGATTGCTGGGGGCTTCGATGATTTCAGTGAGGAGGGCTCATTCGAGTTTGCTAACATGGGAGCGACATCAGACTCGAAGACTGAATTTGCTATGGGACGCGAACCAAATGAAATGTCTCGTCCGACGAGCAGCACTCGTGCGGGTTTCATGGAAGCACAAGGATGTGGTGTTCACGTGCTCATGAGTGCCAGAACCGCACTTGAGATTGGTGCTACCATCCGCGGGGTCGTTGCTTTCACCTCAACTTCGACCGATAAAGCTGGACGCTCCGTCCCCGCACCTGGCAAAGGTGTGCTCACCATTGGGCGGCAGGTTCGGTCCAAGTCCGACATTCCTATCCTCGATCTAGCCTACCGTTCTCGCCAACTTGCATTCCGCCGAAAGCAAATCAAACAATGGATTGAGAACGAGCACGAACTCCTCAAAGGAGAGGTTGAGCTCCAACCCGAGTCATCTCGTGAAGAGTACCTTCGGGAGCGTGTCGCTGCTATCGAGGCCGAAGCTGCTCGTCAAGAAAAGGATGCCCTTGCTACATATGGTATGCTGGAAGGGAGCGATCCTCGCGTTGCACCTCTGCGTCGCGCTCTTGCTGTATGGGGTCTCACACCTGATGACTTGGGAGTTGTCTCTATCCATGGCACTAGCACGATGGCCAACGTATGCATTTCTTCATTAGTTCGGCCCAACCTAGCTGACTGTGTTTCCAATCTAATTAGGAGAAGAACGAGACGTCAGTGTACAATGACGTCTTCACCAACATCGGGCGCACGCCTGGCAACGCTATTCCTGTCATTGCTCAAAAGAGTCTTACTGGTCACCCGAAGGGCGGAGCCGCTGCATGGATGTTTAATGGCATTTGCCAGACTATCCTCTCGGGCGTCGTTCCGGGCAACCGCAATGCCGAGTGAGTGCCCCTTCACTCACCTTCTGACGCGGGACTCAAACTTCAATTAAAGTAACGTTGATATCAACCTGAAGAAGCACGAGTTCCTGCTATTCCCTTCGAAGACGATCCACACAGATGGCATCAAGGCTGGCATCATGGTAGGAATCTGTGTGAATACTCAGTTGTGAATACTCATTCTAGTTATCAACAGACGTCCTTCGGTTTCGGTCAAGTTGGTGGAGCCGCTGTTGTAGTTCATCCTCGCTACCTTTTCGGCGCCATCGACACCACACGCTACGCTAAATACTGCAAATTAAATAGGGAACGCGCCCTTTCATCGTACAAGGCTATGAGTGAAATGATGATCCACAACAACCTTGTTAAGATCAAGGAGCACCCGCCGTATTCGACTGAACTCGAAGTCCCAGTCCTCCTGAACTCTGCCGCTCGTGCCTCTCCCGATAAGACTGGCAGCTACTCATTCTCAGAACTTCCTTCTTCTGTACCTGTTGACACGGCCAATGCTCAGCTTGCTGCTCAGGCCCTGAAGAGTGCCAATATTGCCGGCGTGGGGGTTGATCAGGGTAAGATGCTGTCCCTTCGTCGGTGTTTCTACTTACACCGATTCTAGAACTTATCTCGTCCGTTCCCTCCTGGAATCCCACCTTCGTCGAGAAGAACTACACCGATGCTGAAACTGCATATTGCAGATCGCAACCTAATCCATCTGCCTCTTTCGCCTCGCGCTGGGCTGGAAAGGAGGCTGTTTTCAAATCTCTGGGAGTCGCCGGAAAGGGTGCGGGTGCATCCTTGAAAGACATCGAGATACTCCCCGAGCCCTCTGGAGTGCCCCAAGTTATCTTACACGGGGACGCGAAAGCCGCCGCCGAGTCAAAGGGGATCACCAAAATCCACATCTCATTGAGCCACTCAGATGTGAGTGTTTGTATCCGTCGCTCATCACGGAGATGACTGACATGACCATTACTAGTCTGTTGCTATCGCGTTTGCGCAGGCATCCCTCTAATTCATCCAGCCCTCTCTGCCTCGTCGCATTCCATTGTCATTTACTTTGCATCAACTTCGCGACCTTTTTTGTAGTGTTTTTATTTCGTTCCTTTCGTAGACGGTTACCAAGTAGAGTATTCCCACTATATTCAATGCGATTCGAGCCCCAAGGCATTAGAGCTGCCCGCGCTCACGCAGGTCCCCCTCAGATTTAAGGCCCGGCAGCTTCAATCCAACGACGACGCCCCTTCCCCGCAGTATGTGATTTCTTCAAAGCCCACAGTTGGTTGAGCCATCACGCATCGATAACAGGATAGATTATTATTCTGATGTTAGTCAATGAATTGTTTTTATAAACATGCAGATTGCCAAGTCCGAAATAAAACGAAGAGTGCTCAGTAACAAGGTTGGAAGGACGAACGAAGAACCTCTACTGAAAATCATAACAATGCTTCAGCACAAAAAATTTGAGAAATCCCAGCCCGAGAGATCATCGCCACTCAAAGATAATTGCAACGCATTTTGCCCCGCGCAGAGGTCACCAAATGACAAGGCTGCAGACAAGGTATGGTCCGATGCAATAAGGTCATCCTTCGAATTGGCATCGGAAGAAACCTGAGACCCTGTTGACTCTAGCAGAATAGGGTTGAGCGGTTCATTGAAGTCGATGGGGGTTGTAAGAGAGTTCAACAAAGCAGAGAACTCCTCTTCACTGAGGGAATGAGCGGATGAACTCGGTGCGCATGCGGAATTGAATGAGGACAAAGTAGTTTGAGCATCATCCGAGGTAAGCAGAAGAGCGCCGAAGTCAGTCATAGGCAGCTGCGTGAAATATGACAAGTCGAAGTTCCGATCTAGCGTCGCCAGAGGATCGAACGAGCCCGAGGGACAAGAAGCATCAGTAGAGACAAATGGAACGATGTTCTTGGATCAGTGATGCTGTCAAAGAAAGATTTCTGCACAGAGGCAAGATCCTCGATGACATCAGGATTCTGCTGGCAGTAGTCAGAAGGGAACAAAGGGGGTGTGATGAGGGGTGTGTCTGGAGAGGAGATCGAGGAAGAAGAACACGAAGATGCCGAGCCCCCGAAGACAGAAGAACGGAGGTTAAGGGGACTGCTAAAGTACGAGGTCTGCGAACGGCGGGGGCTCCTGGCATAATAAGAGCTTCCCTTCTCCTCTATGATTCTACCAGTTGCTGAGGAGTAAATGTATTTGCCAATTATCTTCTCGACAGCTCTCGTGAGAGAGCGCCATGGAAAGACCTTCACGTCCTTCTCGATATTACGAGGACGAGGCTGAGGGAAGGACATGATGAGATTGAAGAAATCGCTCTGCTCGCTGCTTGTCTTGGAGATTGTTGTCGGCTTGAAGCCCTCGACATTTCGGCGAATGCGATTCTTCTCCTCGATACTGAACTGAGTGCCAATGAAAGCCTCAAGAAGGTAGATAATATCGACAGAAGTGAAATAGCATTCATCGTTCTCCGGGCAATGGATGCAGCTGATGGCAATAGTGCCACTGGTATACTCCTCCTGCTTGATAGGAGCAAAGCTGATACGGAGGCTCGCTCCGTTTTGCTGACGCCAGAAACGGACGAGTCGGCGATGTGCATGATATTCCTCGTGGGACCTTGAGGACACGACTTGTAAATGTGAGTTTCCAAAAATGATATATAATGTAACGTACCAGTTGGTAGCCATCGAGGCGAGATCGCCATCCATTTCAAAGTTGACTGGGCTCCGGATATCTGCCTGTTCACACTGCTGTTCTGCCGCAGGGGTCACAGGCGTGCTATCTAGATCCCACTGGTTACCCGAAAGGACTGAAGGACGTTTGGCGATCCGACCATCATCCTCGCACTCTTTTGCGCGTTTCCCAAGGGTCGAAGAAAGCGATGATGTCGCATCTGTACCATAAAGGAGTCAGCAAAGACGGACCGGAGACGTTTCAAAAGGTACTTACCACCTTTGAGATCCTTCACGTTGAAGATTCCAAGAGGAGCGGAGTCAAAGATTTCGTCATCGCGGAATGCTTGAATGGAAACCTTGACAGTACCAACAACGTTGGAAGGGACATAGCCTCTAAGTTCAACAGTGTTCTCTCCAACGGACATCATAACAGTCCTAGCTGGCGAACTATCAAGATAGATCTTCAGCTTAAGAACTCTTGTGTGTTCGACTGGACGCGAGCATAGAATAAACCGCTCTTGGGACCGAAATCGAGAACGGACCAATTTTCAAGGTGGGATGTAACGATGTTGCTAGCAGTGGCCCCGTTTGATCCACCATTGGACTCGCATCCAGTGATGGCATTCTGGGGCTCAGCAACAGGAGTAGCGGCAGGTGAAGGCGTCGGAATCCTTGGAAGAGCAAGGGCGGAGAAGAATGTGGAAGATGCAGTAGTGGTTTCCATCTTAGAAGTGAGGGAAGCTGACTGAAGTGAAGGGGAAGATCGCATGGACAGGCCTGGCTTTATACCCTACAGGGACTACAGCGATAAGAAAGTAGACTGATGGCTTTCCAATCGGCCCAACTTAACATCGAATAGCCAAAACCGAAACATCAGGTCGGTCAAAATCATAACACACAAAGCATTCTTTCACGAAGCGCCTGGAGCTAGAGGCGACATCAAGGAGCACGAAGATGAGCAGTCTTCAACACCCCGAAGCTGCTAGAGGTCAGTATAGAATATGCCATCGTAACGTTATATTCCTCATGCCCCGTATTGTGTGGTGTCAAGTCTGAGACTATGCATGTTTCATCCGCACAATTCGGTCTGGGTCAAATTCTGATCAGCCGAAATTGTCTCTGTCAAGCTTCAGCGCCTGCAAGGGAGAACTAATATCCCCCTCAACTACATCTTGCCTCACAGGATACGTATGGGCTTGTAGTATGGGCTTGTAGCTGCGACTAATTCCCGAAGGACTCGCACAGAAGTTTGGCCATTGGGTCAACGAATTGTAGGCACGCCGGATGAGTTCTGCAACACATGCACATGTTGATTCGTAGTCCACAATCACCTAGACCGCTGTAGAGACGTTCCTATTCAAGTCTACCATGCAATGTCCCATCTGGGGCGCTCAACATCAAGTTCGTGAGGCATGGCAATGTCCATTTCCGAGGATTACTCTAGTCTAAAGCCTAATATGACTCATCATTCAAAAAATAACTAACCAACAAATCGTTTACAAGTCAGACAAAAGGCAACAAAACGAAGTCATAATAGTTCATGAGATCAAGAAGAGGCGAAAGGGCGGAAACACAGGCTAACGATACATGACCGCTCAGCATGAAACAATACCAACTTGGAATCGATTGGGACCACGGGAATTGGTTTATTAGATGTACGGATGATCCGGTTTCTCCTGATGTCCCTGAGTCTGTCTCCTATGACGGACTTCACGTGTATCAAAATTAGGGGTAAACGCGTTCGGTATATTTTCATAATATGTCACGTTCGTCAGCAGCTCCGGGATGCGTTGCTGTAACGGGGAGATAAATGTTAGTAATGTGCAGAGCGGAGATATCTGATACATACCGAGGGCATAGTGACGCTTTGGTGATGCTGATCTCCACCTTTGTCGATGTCAATCCCTCCTCCGAGGTGGTTATACACCTCTTCAACGATAGGATTTTCGGTGGCCTGCGCATGAGCCTGCAATTGTTTCTGCAAGGAGTCTGGCGCCTCCCTTCTCGCATGATTCGGCTCCCCCAGTCCAGTCTCAAGCGGTGTATTTCCTGGTCCCGCCTGCATGACTTCATCCAGTTTGGGAGGGGCATTAGACGACAACACTTCGGACGAGATCCAAATGTGCTCTGGATACCAGAGCGGAGGCGAAATTGGACCAGCGGCAGAGAGCAAAGTGCCATAAGTCCTATGCGCGAGGGAGGTAACGAGCTGATTCTCGCGGTGCTTGTTGGTCCACCTCCAGCGGAAGTGAGGAACAATCCGGATAGCCATTCCGACGTCATCAGCGGCCAGACCAAGGGCAAGCGTATCGACCTTGATGATAGTCGAAAACGTAATCAGAAGAGCAGCGACATGGATTGGGATTGGAGAGACGAAGAATGCGACCTCTGGGTAGCGGGTGAGGTCCGCATGCAAAATGATAACATTATGAGAGGTTATGGCGGCTGTAGGCATGTATGACTTAGCAACCGTAATCCTTAAATAAAGTACTTACTCACCATCATGAAGGGCTTTGTATCTCACATGAGATTCAATATTTCGACTGCATACGATCGCTCGCAGCAGGAACATACGTAAAATAGTATATTTGAGAAGCGATAGTCCTCGATCCACGTTCACCTGGCTGGTGACTGGCACCCTGGGAGGATTCTCCAGCGAAGTACCACTGGCATGGGTAAAGAATTGCTGGTAAGGAGGCGGCATCTTCTTCCTCCATCGCTCAAGAGAGCGCTCCACCTCGATCGAACGAAGAATCATCTGGTCTGCCGTTATTTGGCCAGGGCGATAAAGTGAGTTGACGATGTCTCCCTGAATGTGGAGGAGCTCGGTGGATAGCTCGAAGTGTTCAGAAAAGACCTCCAGCTGCTCCCCGTTGGGACCCATAATATAACGATTTGGGAACGGGGTGTTGAAATCCGCCTTCTGAATGCACAGAGGTCGACCAAAAATAACGGACGTCCCTCGGTCATGAATGAGGCAGATATACCATAAACGCTTCCTTTCCTCGGCTTCCTCAGGCGTGAAAAGTTTATCGAGGCCACCATCTGGATCGTGATGAAGTCCCAATTCAATCGCTACACGCATCATGTTCCCAACAATCCTCCAAAGCGAGCCACCCTCCTTCTAAGCGAAGACCCGATGAGACTGGATTAGCCTTCGTTCTAGCATCCACACTCACCTCGATATACAGATACCAATGAAGCAAAATAAGAGCCTGCAAAGCCGTAATTCCAGTGAGTAAATGAGGCTTTACCATAAGAGCAACCATGCTGAAGTGTGATGCTCGAGGAAAGCCAGGTCGTTCTTCGGGTTGAGCAGCGTGTTGCCTCTTGGTTTCCTCATGCAGAGCACCTAGAGCTAAGACAAGATAGGTACTAAACAAGAATCCAGCATCCTCCATTAATGCCTTCACGCGCGCTGATGGTTGAGAAGACTTGTTCTCCACATAGTCGTACATTGCTTCGAACACTTCCATGAACGAGTGACGAACAAAGACTGGGCGATGAGGATTGAGGTCTTGGAAGTAGGCCTCAACGCAGTGACGGGCATAGACGCGGTCACGAGGGAAATAAAAGTCTTTCTTAACGTGAGCAGGTCGTTGAAGGGGCTCCTTGTTCCAGAGTTCACTGTCCCAGACTGCTGATGGGACTTCAGGAGGATTGGGAGTAATACCCTCAATCACATCGTCGGGCATTGGTACAGCTACTAGAATCCAATATCATAAGACCATCATGAAAAGAAAATAGAAACTAGCCCCGAAGGGACTCACCCGCCTGGAGTCCGTTAGTCACTACTTTGGTCACGCCAAAGGCTTTGGTGTATCCATCGGCAGTCGTCATATCATTCCCCATAGGATCCTGACCCTTCCAAGTGTTATCTATATGCACAAGCATAGGAGGCGGCGACGTAGCCATGCTCACCCCATGCATACTGGGATCATACGCATTATTGTTCTCCCGAGGCGGGCCATGCAACGGGACGCCCATCGAAGGACCAGGCTGACCGACCACCATAGATTCGGGCTGACCAAACTGCTCTCCCTGGAATTGAGGCGGTGGAAATGGTGGGCCTTGTGGGAAGTGATTGCCCGGGCCAAACATTGGAGGCGGAGGCGGTTGGAAGACGTGCGGCGTCCATGGTGCGTTAGGGTCTGGAGGTGGTGGGGGAGTTACACCGTAGTTGCTTAAATGATAGTCAAGGTACTCGAGCTTGAAACCCGGAATAAACTTGTTGAGAAGAGCAGCGCATTTGTCGATCTGCGTCTCAATAAGGTCAGTGTAGCCACGAGGTTTGAGGGTCTGCCTGTGTCTATCTTCTTGGTTGCACTCGACTCCAGCAGCCTCGCACGCAGAGCAGCTAGGATGCTTGGAATCACACTGAAACACAAAGGGAGTAAAAGTGTGGATGTATCAGTAAGCGCTCACAAAATCTCCGCAGTGACGCGTTGTCACCAAACATATAGCGAAAGGCACCTTAATCTTCTTTCTGCGGCAACGCGCACATGCTTCATGCAGACGCCTGAGTCGGCGAGGCTGGACTTCAGTCCCATCCTCCGGCTTCTTGCGTTTGCGGGCAGCGGGTTTTACCGCTTCCTCAACAACAACATTGAGCATAGGAGGTGTCGTCATACGAGGTGGCATAGACCCCGGCGGCGGGATGGGGGGTTCTTCCATAGTGCTTGCTGCTAGGTTGCAGTCAGTGTTACGGTTGCTGCTGAGCACAGAGAGGTTGGGGGAACTGAGTTGTGGTTGACTTTAAAACTCCGCCTTAATAAATTGCACGCGACATAAACGGGACAAACAGCCCCAGGGTATCAGATGACGACCGAATTACTATTTCTCGACTCGTCGGACGGCGCCCAAAGTGTCTTGGGCAACCCAGCAACGCCATGACCGCCTGAACCTTCTCGGCAATGAGCGTCGGCTGGCGCCGTCGCTGTCGGCGACGACCGCGGCACTCGCCAGTTTCAAAAATAAAAGAAAGCAGGTTTCTTGTGATTATGATACATAGCTTGGACTGTGTACGCTACAGCGAAGGAGTATAATAACAACGCTAGTAAAATGACGTGTATAGACTATTATCTGCGGTACGGCATCTCATCTTCTTCGTACGGGAGAACAAGATCCTGCCCGTCTCCCATACCTGAATCTGAATCGGAATCATCCAGAAGAACCAATGGACCCCTGCTCTTCTTCCTTCCCTTATGGGGGGAGGTGGGGCCAGATTCGACAATAATACCCTCCAAAACAATCTCCTGCCCCTCGGCCTCACGCTCCGCCTGGACGACGGAGTCGAGCTCGTCGCGCCAATAATACCTCAGCCCGACTGGGATCAAGACAGCTACAACAATGGCAGACAAACCCAAAACGTTCCTCCAAGACACCAGCCTGAAATCTTTGGCAGATGTCATCTGGTCAAGACTTCCTATATATTAGACCATCAGAAGTTCAGCCGGCACAGCATCGGCCATAAAAGTAACATACCCCCAATAGTGGTATGAATCACAGTGACGCCGATCATCCCAAAGAATGTTGAGACCCAGAACTGCATCATACCGATGCCCAAATGAGGGCAAATGACATTCACAACCCAGTGAGGCGGGAAGGGTGCGATCCTACGCAACACAATAAGCGTGACATTGACGCTGGGAGCGCCGTTGGATAAAATACCTCAATATGATTAAGAATGATGTTAAATTGGCTCTTTGAGTCTCAACTTTCAAGGCCCATCGATCAATCTTATTCTTCCATTTAGGCGTAGCAAGAAGAGCTGGCCCAAATGCAGCAGATATCGAGTAGCACAGCGTAGCACCTGTAGCAATACACTAGTTTGAACCTTATTAACACGCTGAAAGAGCAGTGATGAAGTAGTTACTTACAGCGCAGCATAATGGAAGCGCGCGATGCATGCCCCACACAGCACCCGCCAGAATAGAAAGATACATGGAGCCTGGTAATGAAAATGCTTGGAGACTGTTGCGAAAAGAATGAGACTGAGTCTCACGCTGGCAAATAAAAGAGACTCACAAAAGATATACAACAATGAAACATAATAATGTCCTAAGTGGGTAAATGGTCTTATATTTTTTTAGCAATCCATTGAGGACTTGCAATTGCTCAAACGATGTTGGAATACCAAGTTTTTCCCTGTCATCCCTGTATGTAATAATCAGTTCAATGAGGGTAAGTGTGCAGGTGGTGAATCATATGCACCCTTCTAATCTAGGCAGAGCGAGCCAAAGCGTGCCCCAAAGAAATACCACGCATATTAAAAATATCCCAGACACACCGATTCCGGCCCGTAATAATGGCCTCCCTGACAGCCAGCTCCCCCTCCCATCTATTCCGAACGAGCCATCACCATCACCAACTGGTGACGCAGTGCTCCCATATGTCCGTCGACGCGAAGAAATCTTTCTCGAAAGCGGGCCCAGCAATACAAAGTTCTCGGAATGAGATGGAGCGCCCTCGATATCCCTCCTGTATCCACCCCGAACACCAAGAGAAGTAATAGAACGCAGTGTATATGACGAGGCCAAATGTGGGTCACTCTCCATCCAGTGATGAAGCAGTAGGGAGGGATCCCGACTCTCTGTTGCTGCAAACGTTCTCAAAGTATCGTACGATGCGTTGGGAACGACAGTCAATTCTATCACAAATGGACGGGATTGAGATGCAAAACCAAACGAACGGAGTGAGAACGCGGGATGCAAGCCAACATGCAGTGGGGCTGCGCGACTCCAAGACCAATGTGTGACCGGCAGTCACAAGTCACGGTCACGCCTCGGCCTCAGTATGCTGGACGTCACAAACAATATTGTAAAGATGGCCATGCACAATGCAGCTGAGATTTCTCCACAAATTAGATCTGTTGTTGATTCTGTTGACTCGTTCTGATGAACTGACTGGCCTTTGGGGATCTCTGTTTGGTGTTTCTAACGTTGCAGAACTGATCTGAATTTGGGCATCTGCATTACTCATGTCGCACTAGGACAAGCAGTTTCTCATCACTGTTTTGGGACGTCACACGTTGTGATAAGCATCTAATTTTCCTTCCCCATTGGTATCCTCCGTTGTGACCACCGAAGTGTCATGGACTGCTGCACTGTCGGTGATGGCTCCTGCTGAATGCAAATTGTCCTGCTGAAGCGAACGTCGTTGACTGTCATCTGAGGCTCTGTCACCTTCCACTGAGCGAACGCTCGACTCTCCTTCCACATCTTTGGCGGGTTGAATTGTGGCCGCCGAAAGGTTGTGGATCTCTGTCCTGTTCGCCACAACATCAACGTCTGTTGCGTTTGGATTATCTCGTTGAAGTGGACGCGCTTGTCCCTGCACAGATTCTTCGCTGTCTACGCGACTACCCTCCTCTACAAAGGATAGCTGCTAGGGATATTAGTCAGCTACCAATGTGTATCTATGCACCTTCATTCGTACCTGTGATCCTTGTACTCTGCTGCCGTCCCGGCCGTCCCCGTCTGCCGGTGCGTATGACGAGCGGATGTTTTCCTCTTGGTTATCGGTGTCCACTTGATCACTAGGAGTAAACTTCGTCGTGGAACCCGGAGGTGTCTCATCTTTCTCGGCAGATGTGTTTACCGGTCCTCCAGACACATCGTCCACACCTGTCGCCTCTGGCGTCTTCATCAGACCCTGTTTCGTTGTTTGTGATCTCCCTGCAGGAAGAGTCAGGTTCAGCACAGGTTGGGAAGGGTACGATTTCGAAGGAGATGTAGGAGATCTCTTGGACGGCGACAATGGTGGGAACTGAATGTTCATCGACATTGACTCCCATGCTGAACCTTGAGTGACACTCATGGTACGCGCAACGCGACCAACGTCTGTGTGAGGGTCCAGGACTTCTCTGATACCTTCAATGTCCAGCTTTTTCGGTAGAGTCATTGAGACTGAATACGTGACCCAGGTGTGCGTCAGCCGCACGCTTGACTGAGAGTCATTCAAGACCTACTGCTTTGAAGCGTTGGCGTGACGATATAACCATACTTAAGGGCATCATAGTTACAGACTTCTTCCAAGCTTTGTCGTGTCCCTCCAGCATCGAGTCCGAGCAAGAAGCTGCGGTCAAGGCTAGATACAGTCTTACGGAAGGTGTTCTCAAGAGCCTTTTTGTCTGACGTATCATCAGATTCATAAAGACTGATGGTCAACCAAGAAGGAAGATGAGCACAATGCCACAAAGGTCGGATCGTGGTATTGCGCCATCCTTCAATTAGGACCTGAAATTAACAATTGAGACAGGTGAGATTGAGATGCGCAGTGTGCCTGCCCACTTACAATCTTAGAGAAGTCATCTTCTGATACAAAAATATTTTCTAGCTCAAATGCCCTTGCGTTCACAGCAAAAGGTGCGAAATAAGGATCGTCTTCATCCAATCCTTCACAATTATCGATGATCCGATCCATGAGCTCCATACTATACTCCACCTGAATTCTACTTTCTTCCACTGTCCGTTTGTACTCTTCCGACCCTTCCTGCGTAAGAAATGGCTTTAAGCAGTCCAATTCTCGCTGGGAACAAGCCTTGAAGTAATCTTTCGCAGTCGGCCAAGGGCCACGGTCTATGCCCTCGATCCGCGCTCGTCCGTTAATATTCCATACATCCGTAGAGATTGGTCCAACTGCTGCTGAGCTTGGATCCTCCGGTAAAAGATGAAGACTCCCGATCTTGTCAAACCTAAGATGATACAATTCCAGAATCCAACGTGCGACTTTTGTCACGATGGCTTCTTTCTGCAAGGACGGAATTTCATGGTATACGCTCTGAAGATTTACGCCTTGCACCTGAAGGCGACTACATTCAGACTTTGAAGTATTAATGATAAACGACCCCCACCTTTTCCGTCGCAATAAACAGGTCATTCTCGTCCCCGTTATCGCTGTTGAAGCAGATGATCTTAGGAACAGGGACTGACGTATGATGAGCGAGATGCCGAATAGTAGCCACCTGCAACAGTATCTTAAATAATCGACAGTGCCCCGTAATGACAGAACGGTACCTCTGAGTTAACCACGGGCGGCGAAACGCTTGGGAAGAACACTTTGACGGACAACTGTGTCTGATCACTTAACGTGACGTCGTGGTGCTAGTGGGTGGTCCGATGAAGAGGAAGGGGAATTCAGCGTGGCCTGGGCGTGCATGTACATGGCCTTCTAACCTCGAAATCGATCCCTGAGCGTTTCCGATGACGAATGATTGACATTTAGCAACCAAGAGCTCTCGGAGGCGCTCACATTGGGTGATATGTGCTACTCGCCTCTGCTAAGCTTCAGCACACGCGCAACATCTTTGCCAATGGCTTTCTCGATGAGCAATTTAACCCCATCGGGGTTGATCAGGAGACGGCGTGAGCGCTTGTGCTTTAACTCGTTGGTTGAGGCTGCGTTTAATTCACGATCGGGGCTGTTTCCACCGTTATCCATTGGATTTCCCGCAGCGCCTGCTCGATTTTACGCTGGGCGTGTGGCTGCAAGATATCAGGACGAACGCAAAGGGCGAGCGCACATGTCCGTGATGTCGATTCCTCAATGGGTTGTTGACCCGTGTTGCCGTCCGTTGCGAAATAATATTTTCACCAAGGCACGAGATCGAACCTCCGGGACGATCCTTAGTGTACAGCTCGAATATGGAGAACGAAACACAAGGATGGCACGAAGTGTACGCCCCAAGATTGTTGTTTTACTAGCGCAAGTGCCCATAATATCTAGACAGGACGATACGAGTCCCTTTTCTCACTGCTGACCATGCTCTAATTGCTAAGAGAGCTATCGAAGTCGATCCCGAGCGGCAACCACATCTAGCTAAGCGAACCCTTACGGTCGAAGGCAACGTTCTTGTTGCGTATGACGAGGTCCAACTTCATATTGGTTGTGACGCTGACCGGGGGACTAGGAAATTTTCTCTAATGACGGTCAGACTCGCGAGGCTGGTATCAAACTCATTCTTGGAGAGTGTTGAACTTGTTGCGCGGACGTTAGAAGCATTCGGGGATGACGCTGAAGCATCTAAATCGAACATTTAGCCTTTCTCAACGATCCTTGCGCGTGATTTGAACTAGTGATACACATATGGCTTCACCAGCCTGATATTGTTCAGTCAGCTGCCTTAGCAGCACCCTCTTCACCCTTATCATCCTTCTCCCCCAGCGCTTTAGTCAATAAATCCTTGAGTGCAGGGTCTGTCAGCTCCTTTTCAGATTTGACCTTCTCTGGACTATACCAGACAGGTGGTTCGGTGATAAGATATGGCCCTGTTGGAAGAAGTGCAAGTGTGAAGTGGAACGCGGCGACGAAGGTTCCCGGCAATGATTGCCTATGTTGGGAGAGTTAGCGCCCACCAATAGGATGACTGAGTAGCACCATGCTCACTGCACGTCGTATGCCCTAAGGAGGCCGTGCTTCTCAGCCTCTTGCACCCCGACACGTCCTCTCTTCTCGTCTTCTAGGTATCGAATGTTGAAAGGGAATGTACCAGCCTTCTTCTGGATCTCAGAGAACACGGCTCGCGAGGTCTTCAACTTGAGTTGATACGTAACATCAGGAACCCGTTGATAGATCGAAGTACGCTCATCTTTCGTCTGCTTGGGCTGGGGTAAAGTGTAAAATCTGCTGGACGCATCTTCAAGAAGACTCTCACTTGCCTTATTGTCCGATGCACTTGTTACGAGGATGTCCATTCCCCAAACTTCACCTTCCTCAAAAGTGCAGGTGTCGACACCGGATCGTGCGCCTTGATAAGCATCCAAAATGATACGTTTCTTTCCATCGACGACATTTCTCGATTGTTGGCACGAAAGCATCCCTGCGCGACGGTGGACTTAACAGGGGAAGGTGGCAGATCTGGCGGACGCTCGTACCTTCGACAGGCTTGCAGTTAAATACTGTTGCCACTTTACTGACGGCGTCTGTGACGCTCCAATTCCTCTCCCCAACCCTGATCAGGCGCGTCGCAATTTCTGCAGCAGTCCACGCTGCTTTGAGGACGTCCGCTCGAGGGCCCGTCACTGGGTTTTCGATTGAAGCACCAACCACAATGGTCTCTGCATGAACGGACGCAAAACCATCAACGTGAGCCCCAACGTGGATCTTGACAACGTCGTCCTTTGCGAGTTTCAGCCCTGCTTTGATATCCGAGCTGTGATGAAAATTCGAATTAGTGCTCAAGTGTAAGAGCAAGATGATGACTAACGGGAGAGGGGAAAAGTGAGAAATGATATTCTAGGGGAGCCCGTAAGCAACATTATCGCTGGAAACGCTCAGTGCTGCAACGAACGTTCACTGAAATTGAGGTTGGGAATGCGATTCCTTTAGGACAGAGTCAAGCGAAGAAAAATGAGCATCCGACACGGAATAAATGCCTTTGGTAGTCTTTTCGCCTTTTTGAGATTTAGTTTCTAGGGTACTGAGGCCGCTTTCGATGAGCTGGAAGCCGCCAGCGTAATGAAAACTGGCTGATGTTAATAATTCCCCGAACATACCTTGTCACCTTCCACACAGAGATCGATCACCTTTGCTCCCTCAACAGAAAGTTCTATCAGCTTCCTGACTGTTTGAGCCACAATCTTAGCGGCAGCCTGATGATCCAAACAATGTAATGTTCAATGATGTGTTAGGGCGGGGACGTGTCTAACCTTATAATTTTCCAATTCGTCTGAGGGCGAGGATCCCGTCTTAGATGATTTGCTAGTTGTAGCAGCTTTGGTATTAGCCATGCTCAACAGAGGGCTGTTGAACGTCAGGCGACTGTCAACAAAATTGAATCCGCACCCGGCTGGGTCTCACCAATCACTGGCTAAGTGTTTGAAAATTTGCGTTTTCTCAAGAAGCGGCTCAAATTTTTCAAAGCAACAATGAGAGCTCCATGACAATCAAGTTATAACCCCAAACAGGAAAGAAACAAAGAGAGTGACAAATGGACGAGCGCAATGTCAATAGAGTCCTAGGAATATATAGAAATCATCAAGACGGTTTTGTAGCCGGGGGCGTATCAGTTCGAGAGGTCGAATTTGCAGATGATGGCAAGAGATGATTTGGGTCGGGAGACTGCTGCTGAGCAAGACCACCAAACATGGAAGTACGGTCGCCCATTCCTTGAGACAGTCCAGGAGACGTGTTCAACCCGTTCATGTTCGAGAAGTCTGGCATTGGGCTTCCGAACCCTCCCCAGGATTGGCCTGTCATCTGAGGAGGTATGCCGTACATCGACATCGTGTTCATTCCGCCCCACATTGCAGGGGACGTCGAATGCATAGCAGCCATGGGCCCCCCCCTGTCAGGAGCCGTCCCAGTGACAGATCCCGCCTGCGAGAATGCCATCATCGCATTACGATAAGCCTCCGCCGCTGCTTGCTGAGCCATCATTTGCATCTGAGGCATCTGAGGCATTCCCCACGCAGGTGGATAGCCGGTGAAGGAAGGACTCAATCCTCCACCCATCATAGGATTGCCCATCATACCCATCATCATCGGGTTCATCATCGGATTACCCATCATCATTGGATTCATCATCGGGTTCCCAAATTGACCGAGCACTTCAGGACTCATGCCCTGCTGCTGGGCATATTCAAGCTGTTGGCGCTGAAGCTCGTCAATCTTTCGTTGTCGTTCCTCCGCCAAGCGACGCTCGCGTTCACGTTCTGTGAGGGCCGCGCCAACCCCTCCTTCGCGTTTCCTTTCCCTTTCATGAGCTGTGATAGCGCCAAGGAGACCACTCTGGGGGGGCGGAGGCTTGTTTGGAACGTGTACATAAGAATCTCCGTGTTCTCGAGCGATCTCTTCAATGCGTTTGGCTGAGCGATCTTGTTTGTCCTGAAGACCGACTTGCAAAAGACCCTGAGGGGCGAAAGCCTTAGTCATGGTTTCACTGGGCTCCAAAGTGACAAAAGTGTCTCTGTTGGACGAGACCGGGGGCCCAGCGTTGCCGGCCTTATCCGTGTCTAGCACCGAGCTCCAAAAATTGTTGCGCGGTGGATGACGCTCAGTACTAGAGGGACGAACTGGGGTATCTGCACGAAGTCGGGGAGGGACGCTTCGGTGCTCGTCTTCATGGTACGTGCGAGGCCTGGACTCATCGGGATGTGGTGAATTGCGTGGCCGGAGGGTAGAATTCTGCTGATCGTTTGTTGCACTCCCAGTGCGTGGAATGGAGGGGAGGTTTCGAGCTCTGGAACGCGGCTGGTCATCGCCGTAGGAACTGACCCGCACTCCAAACTCATGCATACCACCGGCGCCAGTTATGTGATTCGGTTGTTGAGCTTGTGGAGCATAGAGGGTGTGGGGTTGAGAGCGAATGGCAGGTCCTGGGGCATCCGTAGGACCCCGGGCTGGTTCGGCATCTGATCCGTCATCATCGTCTTCCTCCTCATCCTCCTCCTCCTCCTCACTACTCTCCCAGGCACCCTTGGTGGGGGCCTTCCCACCCTTGCTAGGGAGACTTGAGCGCCCAGGCTTGTGAGCCGCAGCCTGTGACGCGGCGATACTAGCTTGCGCTTTCGCTTTCCGTTCTGCCGCTTGTTTAGACGCCGCGAAAGAAGAAGGGTAAGGACTGGACTCGGTCGCGTCAGACTGTCCGAAGTTGGCTACAAGTCTTATGTGAGATGCGTGGGGACCATCTCCCGGCCCTGGCTGTTCCGAGCGCGCGTCTTTCGCGAGCGGAGCTTCAGATCGAGTGTCTTCTTTCTCAACGAAAGTAAGCGCAGCGAATGCATCTGCGCCAAGATCATTGCTCTCATCATCAGCGGGATAGACCTGAGAAGTCATGGGGCGTCTGTTCGAGGAAGGGTTACTTGAACGACGAGGGACCGGTCGCGCGCCTGATGGCTTAAGGGCTCGGACAGTGAGAGCGGGATCTGCCGTGGAATCTGCCGCTATTGAAACGGAATCTGTATTTGGTGGCAGTGATTTGAGAGAGCCGGTTTGGAGGTAGGATGGGGGCAATGCAACAGGTGTGGAGTTGGTCAGTGGAACGGAGACGGAGGATGAGGTCCCTGGAGTGATGGGCTTTTCGTCATCCTCCAAATCCGAATGATCTATGCTCGAACCCTCCAGTAGCTTCTGCGCAATATATTGCGCGCCAGCCTCATCCATGTAACCCTCTTCTTCCGCAATTTGACGCCTAAGTCTTTCAACTATGCTTGGTCCCTCTGGTGTTGGAGTGATTGTATACTCAATGGGCGTTCTGGGTTGCTCTGGAGGTGCCGGAAGATTCCTCGGTACACTTTGCGGCCTTGAATTTCCTACCGTAAAATGATCTCGGCGGTCACTTTGCCGCCGCGACGTCGAATGGCTGTCGTCAGACAGGTGGGAGCGAGCGGGGAGTTGATTTGCGGCCTGTGCTTCCGCTGAAGGGGAGAGGATGCGCGTTGTCCGCATGGGTGATGGCGTCGATTGGGGTGGTGAACGAGGTGGAAGGCGAGTGAGTGATGGTGAAGGCGAGCCAGGGCTTCGTAATTGGACCCCAACACTTCGAGGCGAGCCTTGTACCAAGTCTGCAGGACTTCCATTGGGTAGGAACGTAGGAGAGTGGAATCCAAGGGGAGAATCTGTCCTCTGGGCGCCAGACTGAGGAGAATACTTTTCAACCGTCTGGGTTTGGTGGAAAGAATGTCGAGATGACTGTGTAGTGAGCGCAGGCCGTCCAGGCATTGCTGGACTGGACGGTGTCCGGGTGTCCGAATGGAGGGTCGAGGGTGATTGACGCGGTGGAGACTGGGGGTGGGATGTGATTTCTGACTGAGGAAGTTGAGCTGTTGGAATGACCGGAGACGGTACAGCTGCTACCACAGGCGTTGGGAAAGTTCGAGCGGAGACGTTGCTGTACGATTCAGAAGTCCGTGGCGAATGGATAATGGTCGTTCGGTCGAGCCTTTTTTCGGAATACTGATCGCTATCCACGATATGGGACTCAAGACGCGGAGGCTCGACATTAAAATAGGACTCGTCACTGAGACGCTGAGAAGAGTCGTGTTTCGGCGACTGTGGAGGGCTAGATTTGTCCAAAAGTGTGATGATGTGCTCCAATCCGCTCTCTTCGTTCTTAGACGTTGGACTTAGTACAGGGTTTGTATTTGATCCTGGGTCCCGTACAACGTCTAAATTAGCTTCCAAATTTCCGGGCTTCACCATAGTTTCCGTTGGAGGTATGTTACTGTTAGTTCTGATATTCTCCTCGATAGGCGCAAGTGGGGTCCTTAAAATTTGCTGCGAGAACGATGGTGACGACACCGCAGGTAGCTGGGGTGTGTCGAATTCTAATGGTGGCAGTTGCATGGGGATTTGTGTCACCGGTGCAAGAGCGGCGGTGGGAGGAGAGGGGGTTGAGAGGGTCCGATGAGGCCCATGTAACCTCATCACCTTTTGACGAACAATCTGGGTAAAACTCTCCCGTACAACTGTCATTCGATCAATCATAGGGTTCACTGTCTCAGCTTCCTCACGGAGTAAGAAAAGGTCCTAGCAGAGGGAGCAAGATAAATAAATGACACGGTGACGGTGTAAGCGGACTCACATCTCTCCGGTCGCCAATAGGATATGCAAACATAGGGGAAATGGGATTCAAAGGATCCCACGAATATCCATGCGGCCTCCCGTGTAGTCCAAATGCATCGTGCAATGCTAAAGAATAATGAGCAAGCACGTACGGTCGTCTACAGCAAGACTTTGCATACCAACAAGCCATTTTAGCATCTCTAGGGGAGGTGGTGTATCTGACTCGAACTCAGGCATGATGAGTAGCCAACCTTCACGGTTCTTCATGGTATTCGCTGCATCTTGCGGTCCGATCATCCCTTCAATCTTGATCAAGGTGCTCATGCTAATGAGGTCTACTCTCTCCGGGTAAACTGCGAATGCATACGTTACGTCCGTGATGGTGAGAAGGGGGGCTTTACGATCTTTCAGCTTGTTAGACGAGTAGATTGCAATGCTCGCCTGCTGCTTGGTGGAATCTGCTGGAACGCTGCCCCCGTTTCCAAAGAGGGTGGAAAAACGACTGCGCCTCACATTGATAGGGGATGACGATCGGCGGTTTTCATTGTCGCTTGACCCTGAACCCATGCTAATGACAACCCACACTCGCTTCCAGTCCGTCTGTCCCGCTACTCGAACTTTCGTCCAACCTTCCATTTTGCCTTTGACAAGGGCTAATTGCGGCTCCTTCCAGACGCCATGAGAGTCACATAAAGACATACGCAGGAGATGAGCGGTATAGATCTCCTCGATGCGTGCTCTCTCCCAAAGAGCGAGTCGAAGGGCAGCGATCCATGAATTGAGGGACACGCGATCGCCGCAACCGAAAGAAATGAGATTTAATCCTGCGGTGTTCAAGGTGAATGCATCGTTGCAAATGCGTGCTGGCGAGTTGCCGATAGGTGGGATATGGACTGGTCCGGTGACTTGCATAAACTACGCAAGGGTATTTAGAACAGCAACGGAATTCAAGGTAATGGGGACCCTTACAGCATCGGTGACATTCACGTATGTAGGAGGTGCTTGGCTGCCACGACGGCGTGCGTCTTCAATTTTTAACATGTCCCAAACACTCAGGGTTGTGCCTCCAAGTTGGGCCCAAACCTCGTGCCAGTCGCCATCTCTACTTGACCTTGACCCATCCGTATTACGTTCATTACAACGCATTAACGGTCCCGAAATGTAGATCTTCCTGGAGTCTGACGGACGGATATTTTCTGTTAGTTTAACTGAAGCAAAGCTCGAGATTAAGACGCACGAGCAATGCTAAGAGAGATCAAGGACCTCAGCTCCGGATGAAGAGGGCGCCTTGGAGGCGCAGCCGTTCGGTGTGATGCATCGGGAATTTGAGTGGTTGTATCAGGGAATGATGGAATTGTTGGCTGTAATGCATCCTGGGGTGTTCCTTGGGCGGAACTTTGCAATGCAGAATCTTGGCGAGGCGGTGAGTGGTGTTCTACAGATACTGAAGCCCGATTGGGGTTTGCATCTACAGATGGCAGGGCAGTGCTTGCCCGCTGGGACGATGTTCCGAGCTCTTTGGATGGCGCTATCTGGGAAGATAAGCAAGAATATCAGGTTTGGAAAGCTCCAATTACACGCAATAGTCTAACCTACATTATCGTTTGCCGAGGACGCGGGGGGTTGTTTTCTGAAAGAAAAGAGCGAGCTTCTCCCTTGCTGCTGGGGTGGTCCTGGGCGCTCTGGTTGCTCACTTGTGAACTCCTTAATCGGAGGCTCGACGGGCTTTCGAGTAGGGGGGACAAAACCCGTCTCTCCAACAAACGCCTTCCTTCCCGCAGGGGGGCTAAAGCTGGGACTCGCCATAGGGTTCTGAGGCAGTACTGTGATGTCGCCCATTGATTAGGCACGTGCTGATGCGAATCCGGTCCCGTGGTGTCAGTGCTGCACCCACCATCGCACAATACTTTGTAATATTCTTGCCCCATCCAATCTAGAAAACCTTCAAGATAGCGATGGGTGCCTCTACAAACGCTGATGCATTCGACTTTCTAGTGGAGCAGATTAAGACTAATGTCAAGTTCCTGCAGACCAAGGGCAGGCTGTCATCCGATGCTGCGCGACAGGTCGAAAACCTCCTGGACACCGGCAACACATCCACTCCTTTCCCATCCGAAAAGGCGACTCCGTTCACACCCACAATTGCTCCGGCTCCTGCACCATCGCCTGCACCTCAGGTCCGCCGTGTCCGAGCCCTGTATCACTATGATGTAGGTGGCAACTATCCACGTGCCATCCCTCCACATTCCAACCGATGTTCACACATAGAACCCAGGAGACCTCTGTTTCAAAGCTGGAGATATTGTTGAACTCACTCCCAGGCCTGACGATAATGACGATTGGTGGACTGGTAGCTTGAACGGTCAGACGGGGCTGTTCCCTTCCAATTACGTCGAAAAGATGCAAGCGTCACCTGCTCCCCGGCTCGAATGGGATACTGATCTCCTTTCCTTAGAAACGACAGTTCGCCACCGCCGCCTTCTGGAGTTTACTCCAGCACACTGGTTCAGACAACATACACATATAGTGAGAAACCCGGACCTCCGCAGCCAGTGCACGCGCCCCCTTACCAAGCCTCAGGACCTACTTACAACCCTCCGCCTGGTCCGTCTAGCACCACTGTGGTTGTGCAACAGCCAGACGGGGCACCGGGGAAGAAAAGCAAATTCGGCAGACTGGGCAGCACTATGGCCAATTCCGCCGCTGGCGGTGTTGGGTTTGGTGCCGGTGCCGGTGAGTCGGCTGAGCCTTCAGGCCTTTCATCAGCGCACTGACTTCAGCCTTCCTGCTAGCCGTTGGGAGCGGTATCATCAACGCCATCTTCTAGATTCAGCACAGTCTTCATCACATTTCGCCATTTGTTGGACGCTAATCAATTATATCACTTTCTCTCAATCATTTGTACGATCGATGCAGTTGATCCACCTTGGCACCATATATTCCGGTGGCTTGTGTCATTTTTTTTGGAAAGCCACTGTGGATATCGCGCTTCCTGTCTGACCTCCAAACGTAAATGTTGGGTATTTGATTCTGGAGCTGCACGAGCACCTCATCCTCAGATTCTGTGCATTACCGGCAGGAACAACTCACTGGAAGGCCAGTCTTAATCCTTCATGGGTGAATGCTGCTATAAGTTCGTCTTGAGTAAAGTTACATGCTACAGGATTATCCCTCGATTTAGCCAACGATTTACGTGAGGGAATATATGTACACTGACAGGTGATGATGAAGTAGCCTCCCTCTCTGAGGGCGTTACTCGCGCGTTCAGGATATAGCTTTAATGGTCCCCCTCAATAGTTTGATCTGCCAAGGCTATAGCATCATAGGTCCCTTTATCCAGCAAAAGATCCCAGTCCCCCCCTTGTCCAGCCATGCCCGGGAGTGGTGGTGGACAAGGATTCTCTCCTAAGAAATTGAAGGTCTCGAGCGCTATTGATTGGATTGGATTGCGCTTAAAGGCAATCGCGCGTGCAAGAGATGTTGAGCTGGGACTATTTGGGTTTCAGCAGGTGGGGATGAAAGGATACGAGTTCAACAGGCACCTGTAATCTATGCCCTGGAGCCTGTTCGGTTCATACCCGGCATCGGCAAGTGCGAACAGGAGAGATCCGTTCCCTTAGAAGACTTATAAGTTGGCTTAGTAGAAAAGCTGGTCGGATATATCTCTGGCTTACCTGTTCCGATGTCGAGGCAGTAAGGCAGGGACGACGGTGGGATATTGGCTAGACACCAATCCACCTTGACAATTTCATGAACAAGTTGTCACTTGTTGAGTGTCCTACAAGCCTCACTATTTTCTCCACGCTATCCCTCCCGAACCTAGAGAGTAATGAGAGCCATTTAGACCGATTAGTGGGTAGGTGACGCACCAAACTTCGCCTTCGTCGCTAAACTCTTCGAAATTTCTCAACTCACGAGTGTACACTTCCTCCCAGCTTCAACGATTTCGATCGTTAGCCGATTCATATTTCGTAAACGCATTAACAACCTACTGTTCTTTAGTCCCTAGCCTTGAAGGCTGAATCTCTGAGGCCATTGACGGAATGGAGCTGGATCGGGATATACTGTGAGCTTGGGCGCCAAAGATCGAGACCGGTTTTCCCACGCGATCCAAATCGGAAACGGCAACAAGCAGGCGCATGCTAATGCCACACCTACGGCCTAGGACGCCCTTAGCTTCGGCGTGCCGTCATTTTTTATTCAAGTCCCGCAATGAGTATATGTTGAACCCCAAAAAGAGGGTTGCGTTACATTCTCTGGCTTCCACAAGGCATATCAGCACATCCCATCCTTCGCAAAACGAGTCGACTTCAGATGCCCGGCCAAGGAAGAATCCAAATTACCCAGATCCCCGTGTGGTTTATAGGGCGCGGAATAGAAGTCTCTTGATGTACACCTCCGCCATAGTTAGTCTCGAAACTCATTCAAGGAACTCCATGTTCATTCCTGTCTTTCCACTGTCATGAAGTTCATTACTTCCTTAGGGCTGGCGTATGCAGCCGTCCCCCTATACCGAGCGTTTTGCTCCGCGACCGGTTTTTCGGGTGTTCCTGTAACAGACGCCAGATTCGGAGCGGAACGTCTTGTCCCGGTTGAGAAAGCTAAGCGAATAAAAGTCCACTTCAATGCAGACATTTCAAAGTCTCTGCCTTGGTCTTTTACTCCCCAACAAAAATTCGTTACCGTGCTACCTGGAGAGACAGCCTTAGCATTCTACACTGCCAAGAATACTTCGGACACGGACATTATAGGGATTGCTACATATAATGTCACCCCAGCCAAGGCATGTATGTCACTCGCTTCTGATACATACCTTCAATCATACTCTTCTGTCAGGTGGCGCCGTATTTTGCTAAAATAGAATGCTTCTGTTTTGAAGAACAGAAACTCCTCGCTGGCGAGGAGGTGGACATGCCCCTGTTCTTCTTTATAGATAAAGACTTTGCTGATGACCCTTTGATGCGTGACATCGATGACGTCGTGCTGTCATATACCTTCTTCAAGTGAGTTCAGTTATATTGTTATATGGTTGTCTCATTGAAATCATTTGTCAGAGCGAGGCGCAATGAACGCGGCGTATTGGAACCTGATGCTGATCAAGCAACTTTGGATAAAGCAACTGGTTTTTCAGAGATTCAAAAAGTCAATTCAAGCTAATCTATGGTGTACACATCAGCATTCCCAACTCCCGCTCATAGACGATGTCAATCTCCACCCCTTTCTTTTTTGAATTCTTCTACGTATTTCTCTTCTGCCTCTCCCTTGGCGACAACAACAAAACTTAAACACCCGTCTTTCGCCTCGAGACCATCCTGTACGCCATCCTTCACGACGCCAGCCTTCAGGAAAATCTCTGCCAGGGTAAGCTTCAGTCCTACTTTCAACAGCCTTTGCGTCCGTGTGACAGCATAGACTGAGACATTATCCCACTTGTACTCTCCTTTGACATCCCAGGCTGGAGGTCGTCCATCTTCAGGAAGAACTTCGCGCAGTTGGTCACGGAACGTCGAATGTTCAGGGAATTGGGAAATGAAGTCGGATTCTTTATATTGGTGATAAAGGAGGTATATTGGGAAGAGGATCTGTGTTGTCGGTGTGTATGGTCTGGGGCTACTCGGATCGAACTGAGGGACAATTCGGATTTCGTTGGGCTGACTGCTCTTGCTGAACGTCAAATGCCTGGCCTACAAAGCGGCATCATCTCACGGACGGGGCATGGGGTATTTCTGACCTGACCGTACTTACTGCGCATGCGAGCTTCAATAAATCCAACTCTTTCTTTGCTTCTTCAACCTTCCGATTTGCTTCAAGCTGCTTCTGGTTTCTCTTGTCGTTAGTTTTCTGTATCTCCCCGGATAAATCCTTGACAGCTGTGTTTGATGGGTCAAACTCCAAACATCGTTGACAAGCCTTCAGAGCGTCGTCTAACTTGTCAAGTTTCAAAAGCGCTTTCGCACATCGATACAGTGCCTTTGATGACTTTGGGTTGAGCTTCAACGCCTCGTTACAATCCTTCACAACCAGACCATAATTTTCTGTCACCCAGAGAGGACCCCAGGAAATGGAAAGAAAGGAGTTCTTCATTGAGACTTCAGCAAGGAATGGAAAGAAGTAAGGGTCTAAAAACGTACGAAATTCCAAATTGCAGGCTGCCCTGTTGCAATACAGCGCCTCCAGCAAGACAGAACTCGTGGGCCCCGCCTCTACCCCTTGTGAATAGAATGAAGCGGCTTCTCGATACCGCTTCTCCCTGAAATGTTCGTTCCCCTGATTCTTGAAATTCTCCGCTCGCTCTGATAACGATACCACCCAGGAAGCCCAAAACCAAACAGACATTAGATACGATGCGATGAAAGGGAAACAAATATTGCCCATCAGACTCACCGTCAGGCGGCCCTTCATGTACCAAAGCCTGTAGAGCAGCCAACTGTGGATTATCTTCATAATTTTTTGGAAGTTCTGTCATAAACAACGGTGTATCGTTCCATTTCTCATCGGACACCGCCTCTCGCTCGTGGGGACCAGAAGCCATGGTATGGTTCCACGCTGAATTCACAATAGCCTGCACTAGGCGGCAAATTCCCACGTTCATGGCTTCGCTCATAAATCATCGTGAATACAAACTTGCTGAGGGCGGCCTGACACTGCTGTGATGTCCGACTCTGCGACGAATCCGCCGAATGACACACTCCTTAAAAGTTGTTGCGCTCGCCATACATGCCGCATTTAACGTATTCATTGAAACTTATGTAGGTTTACTCGATCGTCCCGGAAATCTAGCATTATCAATGTAGCACGTTCCCGGCCAAGTTTCGTGCGTTTCAGGTCCATCACTTGCATGTATTTCCACACAATGTCGGTGCATGACGTTCGCCCTTGAACATGGAATAATATTCGAAAAAATGTCTTTTCCCGATTCATCGGTTGCATCCTAGCTGTGGCCATATGGAGGGAATCCGAGTCCTTTCGGATGGACTTGGGACGCAGGATTCCATCTAGAAGGAAATTGTGGCGGGTTCCACTAGAAACTACACGTCAAATCTGGGTATCTTGTTAATTCTCGCCACTTTTCTGCAATGACAGCACGCCATTCAAAACTGGATGCCTCTTCAGCCAAAGCTGAAGTTACTAATCATGCCCATCCTGAATCGTAATAGCAACTTTCAGGTCATGTCAAAGCAGCCCCTGAACCACGATCAAAGTTGGGCATTCTCCTGGGGGGGGAACTTGCTTTTGGAGTCTCGACTTAGTGCTAGGCCATCGCGCCGCGCCTATCCTGAACTATGACAAGCGATGACTCCAAAAGTCTTGACTCGGAGAATGAATGCACGCAACTGACTACGCTTTTTGGTCCTCTGACCCCAGGTCCATGATCAGTAGCCACCCCTTCACAGTTCCATGCAAACACTTAATGACGAGGCACTCAAAAGGTTTCAGTCAGTACAAGCATCCCCATGCTACGGATCTGACTAAACATGCTCTACATATATACGCGATGCTGACCTGGATGGGTTCCATTCAAGCATATTCGATCCTCCAGCCAACACTCCCGGGCCAACTCAATGCAGGATGCCGTCCAATCCACACACAATTAATTGTCTCATAACAAGCAATGTTAACGACACGGGGGACGAACCCAAAAAAAAAAAAGCGGGATGGAAGGCTACATATCTACGAATAGTCGCTAAAACAGTGCAATGCGTTCGAACGCCTCAGTAGCACCTTTTTCTGGGAAAGAAAAGAGAGCTTTTACAGCTTGCTCTTTCCTTGCCCAACGTAATCAGCCAACCTCGAACGTTTGCTTTGCCTAAAGAAGAAAAAGGATATCAATAGGAGACTAGCAAAAGCAGGAGAGGACACTACTAACCCAGAGTGTGCAACAGCCAAAGGTGTATTCTTCCTATCCACTTCTTTAGGTTCCTCTCTCTTATAAATCGGCACATAATCACGCTTGCCAGATCCGAGATAAATCTAAAAAAAGAAGAAAATACAAAGCAAAAAATTTGTCAAGCCCAGCAAGGAGAAAGAAAAAGAAAATCCAACCAACCTGACGAGGACGCCAAATCTTCACGCCACCTTCTTGGTGCATCATCTGTCTCCAATGAGCAAGCCAACCCACCACGCGCGGGACGGCGAAAAGAACCGGGAAGAAATCCATTGGGAAACCTTTGGTTGAGGAATTGGCAAGCAGCAACACGATCAGCGGAGGTTAGATTCTTCCAAAGCAACAAGCGACTTACCCATTGCGCGATAGATCAGCCCACTGTTAAAAACGAAGATCAATGCAAATGACGTCGTTTAGCCCATCGCAATGCCATGCCATGGCAAACGGGTGAAAAAAGGTGAACGCACCTCCAGAAATCAACGTTCGGGGCAAGTTTACGCGAGACGAAGTACTCATCCTTCATCGCAACGTCGTGAAGAGCCATAGCAGTTTCCAATAGCTCGTCTTTTCCAGTTCTATGTGTGCGTGTGGAAATATTTTGGTCAATAAGGATGACGCAAACGAGACTCCCCCCCTTACACGGCGAAAACCTCATCAGCAATGCGTCGAATGATAAACGACCGAGGATCTGACTATAGAACATAAAATCATAACCAGATAACCCAGTTAGGACATCAAAAACCATGAGCCGAGGAAGACGAACCGTCTTGTAAACGCTAAAAGAAGTTCATCCACAAGAGACTTAACGTTCTGCCCTCACCCTCGAGGATACCAGTTAGCACTCACCGGTGCCAAATCCTGATAGGACCCTCTCGCGTTTCTTCACGGCTGCGATGTACGCCGGTACGTTCGCTGGACTGCCAATGGCGACAAGCATACGGATGACAGCCTCATTGGCCCCACCTAAAACGCGAGAAGCAGATACATACATAAGAAAATCCGGTATGAAAAAAAAGCAGAAGGGCAGACGAACCATGAAGAGGGCCATAAAGCGAAGCACACCCAGCACTACATCCCACCAAAAAAAGCACATCCACCAATCAGCACCATAATTCACCCAAGGAGAATAGTTTTCCCTTGCTCACGCCACAGCAGAATAAGGATCCACCAATGAGCTCCCCGTCTGTAACACCGTTGTACTCGACGCGTTCAACTCATGATCCGCATGCAATATGAACAGGACATCCAACGCCCGTTCGAGGACAGGATTAGGACGATATCGTTCCTCTCCCAATTTATCTAATTGATAGAGGAATGAACCTGTGTAGGAGAGACCTGTTGGTGGGGTGACGAAGGAGCGACCTTGACGGACTCGGTACGCCATTCTGCGATGAAGATGGTTTATGTTTTTGGCACAAAAATTCCAAATGGGGAATGAAAAAAACGTACGCAGCGAGAGTAATGGCTTTACCGATGAGTCGGTATATTTGTTTATCCATATTGGCCAGAGATGCCTGATCCGTTTTTGTGAATAGCGCTTGACCTACCACCGGATGAAAGAGACGTCGATTTCAAGCAAAGGTCAGTACGTGCGATCACGCCCTACATTCTCGCGAGGTATGCGAGGGCAAAGAATTCTCACCTTGTAACGAAGGATTTGCCTAATTGAAGTGACGTGAATTCTTCCAGAACAAGCGTCAAGGACTGCGAGTCTAACACTACTCACCTCCTCATAAAAGCTCCCCAACGCCGCAAACGCACTGCTCAAAATCGACATCGGGTGTGCATTGTACCGGAACGATCGGAACAAGTTCTCCGCATCCGCATGGACGACGCTATGGTGCATGACTTCATGTTCGAACATTTGGAGTTGCGACTTGGGTGGTAACTCTCCATAAATAAGGAGATATGAGACTTCTAGGAAGTTGGAATATTCTGCGAGCTGTTCGATGGGGTAGCCACGGTAGCGGAGGACTGAAGTTAAAGGAAATGGTGACCGTTTCCAACTGAGGAGTCGTAGCGAGGCGAATCCTGCTCACCTCCGGCCTCGCCATCGATGTAGGTGATCTTGGAGGTGATAACAGCCGTATTTAAGAAGCCCTTGTCATGAACTTTAAGACCCCTCTCAGTCTCGTTCTCTTCTCGTTCACCGGCTTTCCTCGGAGCTTTGACCTGCTTGAACGCTGTCGCAGGAATGGCATTATTCTTAATACTATTGCATGTAAGTCGGAAAACCGGAATAGCCGGTGACGCCCCCGCGAAGAGGTAAAGGAAAGGAGCTTAGTACTCGAACGTTTCATTCGCAACGAACAAGCATGAACGTACGGAATAGAATACGTCTTTCCGGTACGCTCATCGATGACGGTGAGCGAATCGGAAGGTTGCTTATGGAGAGGGGCTTTCGTAACCATGATAGTATCGAGGAGCAGAAGCAAGGCGAGGAAGCACAGCAAACGCTAGGCAGGATCCCAGAGCAAACACTAGGTAGAAGGGAGAGTAACGACGCGTGTTACAGTAATTATTGTGGGGGGTGGGATTGATGTTGGCGCGGTAAAGTACCCGCGACCCAACGCTCGGCATACAAATACATTTTTCTCAGATCCCCAACTTTTTTGGTGACGAGCCACTCAATGGGGTTCAGGAAGGGAAGAAGCCGGAATTCACATGATACGATGTGATCGGCTCGGAAGGCTCTTGCACGCTCAACGACGTGCTTTGATGGAGAATGCCGGGTATCGATTTTGTCTATTTGTCTATACAAGTCATTAATTTGAGAACGCTCTGTTTTATCTGTCGCTGACGAGATTCACGCTCGTAGTTTGGGAAGAAAAGAGGAGAGTGGCAGAAAGGAAAAAAAGAACAAAACTGCGGCACTCAGGATTCCCATGTAGTCTCCTACCATGGTACTAACTGAGCAATACTCGGCTTAACTTCGCAGATCAGACGGGATGCGGTGCTTTCCGAGTCCTATGGCTGCAGATGGCACAGTCCATATCCCCACGTCTGATGAATATCTATACTGCTAGTGGCAGTCCGTTGTTAGCGTGGGTGCGGTCCTCAGGACAGCTGAGACGAAGGAGGGTTAGAATTCGTTGGGGAGACCTATATCTACATGCTTTTCAATTTTGTCTGTCAACCCCCCAACAGTATACATATTCATCGGACGTGGGAATATGGGTTGTGCCATCTGTGGCCATAGGACTCGGAAAGCACTGCACCCTGTCTGATCTGTGAAGTTAAGCCAAGTACTGCTCAGTTAGTACCATGGTAGGGGACTACATGGGAATCCTGAGTGCTGCAGTTTTTTGTTCTTTTTTTCATTTTTTCCCTTTCTACCACTCTTCTCTTTTCTTCCCAAACTGCGAGTGTGAATCTCGTCAGTGACACAATTCATGGGAATTCTGCAAATGTATTGACCTCTTCTCTGCACATGTCCTTTCTGGCTCATTTTTCCCACTACTTCGTAGCGGTGTAGGAGAAATAACGGTCACACTATGGAAACCCATTATGGAAATATGCCAGATAAATCACAAAACCTCATACGACAAGTAGATATGAGAAAAACAGAAGGACACGAATTTTTACGAATTTTTACGAATTATTATGACTATACGCGATAAATTGAAAGAAAGAAAAATAGCAAAAATACTTCAAGCTTACCATCAACGAGACGGAATTCCTGGGGGAATTTATAGCAAATATTAAAACAAGAATTAGGACAATCGACCAAGATTTGACTATAAAAACAATCAGAGAACCTCCACGGAAACTACTTTCCCACGTCTGCACATGTAGCCAAGGATGGAAGTACCACGGAACAAGGATTTCTCAGGAACTAATGCAAAATTCAAAGTCGTGTTTATAATAGGAAATGTAGATGTCCCCCAAACGGACCCAATGAGAGTAATTACAGGGGAAACTACCCATAAACGACGGAGATATGACTAAAACTCCTGCAAAACGAGGACAATATCTAAAAGGCAAGCGCGAAAATTAACCAGTAACGACCGAGACAAGCTTGATAGGCCATTAGAAAGGAAGGGATCTAATCTTAATCTTCCCAAATTTTCATAATAAAAGGATCATGCGTTAATGAGATATCCAATAACGGGAATAGCGACATCAAAAGTCCGAGCTCAGGGAAAAGACGATGTTTGCGTAGGATCCATAATTAAAACATACAACGAAATTTACACGGAAATTATGAAAAATGGGGAACTATAGTTATGCAAATTTTCAGCCCAAACGGTCCAGCCGTTGTGAAGTTATACCCATGACGGGAATATAGAAATCCGCATCATGTGTAATGACACGTGAGGGTGGCGATGCGCAGGGAACCGGCCGTTGGAACCGAGATCTGCACTTCGGCAGATTGCGAAGACCAATTTCCATCCAAATAAGGAAGAGCCCGGTCAAAACAAAGCACGGAAAGTGCAAAACAACCTTAGATCATGAGGGAAAAATCTGAAATAAATCACAGAAGCCCATATGAAAGAAATAAAAACCTGCGCATATCATAAATCCCGAACAATTAAATGGAAACGGCGCCCGCATACGAACGACTATGGGAATGACGCATGTGATTACCGAATGTGCACGCGAACTTTTGCTAACTCAACGAATACCAGGAAATAGGACACAACCTTAGTACCATTGGAAAGGTGGGAATAAATGAAAATTTATGATACCAAGAACGTGAGAAAACATCCAGAAATGAATGAGATATAGGGACATGAAGTTAGAAACCTGAAAACGCGCGGGAAAACAGCTTCAAGAGGTCCAGAGTCCTAAATAAAATACATAAAAATATGATATCTTCAAGGACGACCTACTACAACAATGAACAATACATATGGAGGATTAGGATGTGATAATACAAAGGGGAATCAGGGAATATGAACGAAATTCACGAAAACCACTAAACTACGACAGACCATGGCGGGAATTTTAGGGAATGATATTCTAATGAGGTGGAGAGCTATAACACATTCGTTTGAGTAATTCTTGACTACTAGCAACTTTTTCTTTCAGTTTTAATCTCAGTTTAATCCCATTTCACGTGACTAATCAGGTGGATCCGCGCGCGCCTCAGAGGAGGCCATCTTGTTCTGCACTGTCGCAGTGCGGATGGAACAAGACGGACGAAACCCTCCTCCGGGCCCAAACTTGGTCTCAGACCAGCTGCGGGAAGAGACAAGTTGCATCCGGGAGCGAGATAAATAGCGCACCTTATCCACTCCCCACCTGCCTGCGCAATCGTACTACAACGTCTAACTGGTAAGTTAACGGTAGTGCGATGAGGCTTCTAACCGTGTGTGCTGGCCCTGCTCCTCAGGCCTGCACACGGTTATCCCTGCTCTCGCTATCCACTAAACGCGCGCTTACTCTTACTTTCATAGTTCTTAACTGAATCTCCGCGCTTCCCACCTCCTTCCCCATCGCCTCCGTTGCATTACATCATTTTTTCACTTGCTACCCCCTCCTGCATTTGCTATTAATGTATTTAATTAACGTACAGCTCGCATCGCTGGCGCACAATCATACGCATTGCAGGTCCATATGGACCATGTCCACTAACTCATGGACCGCTCACGGAACCGAACTGATTAGACCTGAATAATTCACTCATTTACCATTTCAGTCTCATTTTAACTAAATGTCACTAAATAAAAATGGAATAAATCAGCTGAAGGTCTCAGCACAGCCATACGCATAGTAATGCGAAGTTTGAATTCAGAATCATTGAGTCATAGCAAATTTAATGGTATATATAGGGAATTTGAAATAGGTAACTGCGGCAAATGCAGCACAGCTGTTAGAACGCGGGGATTCGGACGACTCCGGAGTGGAATCGGAGACTTAGCATGGAAGGACCTCGGCCTCAGCGACTCAGGTGGAGCGCTGTGCCATTGCTGGTTGTCCTGGGGGTCCCTAATTTCGGATCTAGCAGAGGGAAAGTCTCTTGGGGGATTCAAGTCGATTTCGGACTGAGGTTACAAGTTACTAGGTACATTGTATATAAGGAGGGGTCCGGAATCAAAAGGAACAAGGGTAGGACAAAAGGAGACAAAGGGAGATGGAAAGAGGAACAACACCGAGGGTCAAGTGTTTGACTCAATGGTGTTTCCCAAAGGAGGAATGAAGGGCCAAGGCCCAAGAAGGAAGGAAGGAGGATGGGAGTCGGGAATGGCTAGCTGACTGAATAGAAAGGAAGCAGCAGCCCAAATAGGAATGAGGGAGAATAGCGGAATTGAAATGGACAATGCAATAGTTGCAAGGTCCGGAGTAAGTCCGGAAAGTCCGAACTCGGAGGTTAAATTCCGGAATATTGGCAAAGGTAATTAAATGGAATGAGCTAACCAATACAATGGGTATAAGCGGAGGTGGGGTCAAAGTCTGAGGTCGGAGCTAAGACCGGAGGTTCCGGAGACGAGACGTGAACGGGATACCGGAGCGGAGGTCTGGAGTCGGGAGCATAGGTTTTGCGTACTCATCTGGAAGGTGTCGAGGTTGGGGTCGGACCCGGAATGTTCTGGAGTTGGACTGAAGGTGGTGTCCAAGCCGGAGGTGGGATAACCTCTTGGGAGTCGGCAAGGAGAAGGTGACGGAAGGGAAGTAGGGCTCTGGAAGTCGGAGTTCGGAGTTCCGGGAGCCCGGAGCGGAGGTCGGGATTGTATGGATATGACAGCAGCCAAGTTCTAATTAACCATTAAAATAGCTTAGGCGAGGGAGGACAATAAGGATTCTAGGCGCAGTCTGACCGCAGTAGAACTGCAGTTCAGCGCAGCAAAAGTGCAGTAGAACTAGAGCGTGAAAATTTCATTTTTTATTCAGTTTGAGAAAAATACACTGTAAATAAATCCTGTAAATAGAAGGTAGAGCGTGAAAAAGGAAGGCGACCCAAGGAGTATAAAAGGGAGACCCTTTCTGCGACTTTTCACCCCCCTTAGAGAAGTAAGAAAATAGAGTATTATTTTTCTCAAGCATTTCTGGTTGTCACTCCAGTGCGAAAAAGTGATATACAGTTAAGATTGCCACTGTAGTAAAAGGCAGCAATTAAGGAGAGAAATATTAAGTAGATATTTCAACAGGAGAGCTGGTTAACACTCCAGATTTCAAAGTGTAAACACAAAACAGTTATCTTGCTACTGTTAAAACAAGCAATAAAATAAGACAAAAATAAAACAAACCCAAGGGACACTCCAGACACAATCCAAATTCATTAACTGAATAGAATCTTTGAAACTTCACCAAGTAGAAGATTAAATTCAAGTTTAAATCCAAATTAAACAACGCTACACAGAATTACACCTAGACAAATTAAGAAATTTCAATAAAGAAACAGCTCCGCAGGGCTTGGTTTATCTGTAAGTCAATTCCCAGGAACTTTAAAACTAACCCATAAAAATAGAATTAGCCAAAACACTCGGATTGGTACTATATTTACAATAAATAACACTAGTACACTTCCCCATCCTAACTAAAGAACCAGGGAACAGCTTGGTGGTGGTCTCGTTTGAACCTCCCAACTGACCTTCCTTCGTTCTCTCCTTCAGCGGGTTCTGCACATTTAGGCCCCACAAGTGCTGTTCACAGGATCCTTTGTGGCCTAGGGTCCTGTCACGGCCGTGCATTCCGGCCCGTTAGCTGCCCGTCCCGATGCCGCCCGAGCCCATTACCGCTATGCGAGCGTGAGCGTGAGCCCTGACCTCAGCCCTATCCTTCATGAGGACTCCCTGCTCACTCCCCCACTTGCCCCTAGGCTCCCCTGCACCTGGCCGACTCCCCCACAGCCCCACCAACCTTCCCGCCCCGAGTCCGCCTCCGGCACCATGCCCAGCGCAACTCCCCTACCCCGCCCACTTGGCCCCTACAGGGCCGCTATCATCCCCGCGCCCGACTCCGGCCCAACTCCGAGTCCAGCGCCGCTACGATACCATCGCCGCTATCGCGGCCCTACGCTCTTTCCTTTATTTATCTGTTATTGTTTGTTTTGACCCTCGGTCATTGCCGGCCACTATGCAGCCAACCCCGCTCCTTATCCTTGTTTGCTTCCGGACCCTTCGGCCTTTGGCCCGGGTCCGCTTCCATTCATTTCTTCCTCCTATATATATCCTGTATGATACTTTATTGTACCTTAGCTCTAATATCAATGTGACCACGACCCCTAAGTCCTGACCCCAACAAGGCAACCCCAGTGAGTCCGAAATGAGGGCCAAGAGACAGCTAGGGGGCACAGCACTCCCTTTAGAGTTGCTGAGGCCAAATGCCCTACCCTCGGGCCTTGTCTAAGGCATCGCGGCCATCACGGCCAATAGCGGCCCGCATCGGCGACCTTCGGTGCCGACCCCGGACCAGTGTCTAACAGATCCAACACACTGACCTGCATTTATTACAATGCAATCTGATGGCTCACGTCATGAATTACAACATTGCGACGCCATCCATGCTATCTGATCACCGAATACCCCACTGACACTCCTGTGAATATGAACTTTGATATCACTGGAGTTGTTCCACGATCAATGATTGATTCTTCACAGTAACTAGATCCTTCGGTCCTCCTGCATGCCCTGCAACACCATTCTCTCTTTGCTCAAAATGTGAATTTGCGTTCAAATTCCCTGCTTCACCATCTGACTCACAACCTGAAATAGAAAAAGATTTGAGATAACCATGAAGTCTCTGCATGAACGTGCCAACATGAAGACAATCACGAGACTTACATAGTCATACAACATAGGAGAGTACACACCCGAAGGCTCCCTGGCCTTGTTAACTAGAAATGGCTGCCGTGCAGCCCTGACCTTGCTTGTGATAAGGCTTCCGCATGTGAGGTTAACCGCCACAGTGGGTATGACCACGGTTTAGAGGCCGAATTGGAAGTGATGCAAATGGAGTTAGAGGAAGCCATAGTGTGTGCAGGAAGAGTCACATTTCAAACTGAGATTGGAATAATGAGTGAAGAAGAGGAATGTGCAGTGTTAGTACTCACAGAGAGCCGACTGGGTGTCTGAAGTCTGAGCTAACATAGTCATACGAGGGGTCAAGTGATTTGTCTCATTGCAGTGGTACTACAGCGGAAGTGATTGTCATATTGGGAAAAGAGGACCTGTTAGACACTGGTCCGGGGTCGGCACCGAAGGTCGCCGATGCGGGCCGCTATTGGCCGCGATGGCCGCGATGCCTTAGACAAGGCCCGAGGGTAGGGCATTTGGCCTCAGCAACTCTAAAGGGAGTGCTGTGCCCCCTAGCTGTCTCTTGGCCCTCATTTCGGACTCACTGGGGTTGCCTTGTTGGGGTCAGGACTTAGGGGTCGTGGTCACATTGATATTAGAGCTAAGGTACAATAAAGTATCATACAGGATATATATAGGAGGAAGAAATGAATGGAAGCGGACCCGGGCCAAAGGCCGAAGGGTCCGGAAGCAAACAAGGATAAGGAGCGGGGTTGGCTGCATAGTGGCCGGCAATGACCGAGGGTCAAAACAAACAATAACAGATAAATAAAGGAAAGAGCGTAGGGCCGCGATAGCGGCGATGGTATCGTAGCGGCGCTGGACTCGGAGTTGGGCCGGAGTCGGGCGCGGGGATGATAGCGGCCCTGTAGGGGCCAAGTGGGCGGGGTAGGGGAGTTGCGCTGGGCATGGTGCCGGAGGCGGACTCGGGGCGGGAAGGTTGGTGGGGCTGTGGGGGAGTCGGCCAGGTGCAGGGGAGCCTAGGGGCAAGCGGGGGAGTGAGCAGGGAGTCCTCATGAAGGATAGGGCTGAGGTCGGGGCTCGCGCTCACGCTCGCATAGCGGTAATGGGCTCGGGCGGCATTGGGACGGGCAGCTAACGGGCCGGAATGCACGGCCATGACAGGATCGAATGATACAGTTAGTACGTTTGTGTCATCCGAACTTGAGTCAAGGATGAAGTGCAAACCTTGATGATAAAAGAAATTCCATGTACCAGCAGTCTGGCGGCTGTCTGAGTCATTGTTGAGGGGTGAGATTTGCTTCTGATGTGAGTGTCAGGGCATGCCCCGACACGCCCCGCCCGATCCCCGCTCCGCCTCCCCGCTCCGCACCGCCTCTCCCTCCTCTCCCTCTTCCTTCCTCCTGTTCTCCTTTCCTCTTTTCTTTCTTTCTCTCTTTCTCTTACACGGACCACCTTTCTCTCTGCTCAATGTATCATCGGCGCACACGCCCATCTCCCCTCCTGTATCTTACATCCCTACACTGCCGCCACCGCCGCCGCGCTCGCCTTGCACCCTCAGCGGGCCCTCTCGGGATCTTCCATGGAAGCACCCGGAGAGCCGTGGCTGTGTGCAAGGGTGACGTGGCGCACCCCACGTGATCATTCCCGCATGTATATAATAACAGCTGGAGTGGGAACCGAAGAAGTAGCCTTCTTCTCACATTTCCACTTCAGGCAAGTAGTGTAGCATTCCCCTTTAATGATGACTCACATTTCCACTTCAGACTAAGTGGTCGGGGACGCTCACCCTGCGACGGGATCGCCGCTACGCATAGCCGTCATCCGTCCCACCGAGTCCCGCACGCCGGGACCTCACCGCTTTCGGAGCTGTCCCTGACAGTGAGGTGTCACGACCTGGTGTTCCCCAGCGTCAGACGACCTCCTCCCCAACCTTCTCTCTCGCCCGAACACTCCCCGCACACTCCGCTCGCCGCCTGTTGCCGCCTAACCACTTCCCACCAACCCCTCTCCTAATTGTCATTGAACGACCTAGCGGCGCAGAGTGCTGCGACCCCTTGTCCCAGTTTCACCGCACCTTGTTATCTCGCGGCGAAGGTCACGTTTGACCTTTGCTGTCTTGAACACGTGCTCCTTGTTTGTTTTCCTTCTTCTTTTCTCCGCCCGCAATCTCCGTGAGATCTGGTGACTTATTCCCTATTCAGTTCCCTAGCGCTTACTGTACTAGCATGACCAACAACCGGTAACGCGTAACGCGAGGGTCTTGGATTGAATTGAAACTTAATACAACTGAATTGATTGGCAGCCTCCGGCAACTCCCGGATGCCGTGGGAACCGGTTGTTGGTCGTGCCAGTACAGTATATACAGCTTGTAACTAATGCTTGTACTGTAGTTTGAAATCAACTAGACATTCACCCCTAAGCTTACTTCTGTTCCCGTAAGACCTCCGACCTTCTGAAGTATTGGGACTGCATCGAGAACAAGGTGCAACGCTCCTCCTTGAGTCATTGAAGCCGAAATCCTGGCTCTCTCACCTAAGTAGCCTCGGCCTCAAGATTGGTGAGGTTATTCCTCGCTGAAGCTCGGTCATGTATAGGACACCTGCATCACCAGCGGGCAATGTTCGGTCGCCTACAGCTACCCTCGGCGAACCTTTGCACGGTTCTGACATGAGGTCACGTCAAGTGCGCTCTAAAGCCACGGAATGATTGACAGACGAAGACCGGGGGGGGGTCTGGCACTTGCATAAGTGGTCGCTCGCAGCGCGGCTAGCCAATGAGAGAGCGAGAACGCACTTCAATGCACTGGTGAGACTCTGTATATTGAACGGTTCCAGGGCGTGCAGTGTGTGTGCCGTCGCAGTGCCATCGCAGTGGTATAACCTGGCAGTTGGGAACACAGCCAAAGTGCGAATGGATGTCAAATGAGCAATGTCGGGGACGTCAATCCCAATTCCGGCGAAATGGGAGCCAATGAGAGGAGCGCGTCGGAACCGACCCAACTCGGGGTTAAGGTTAAAACCTCAAAGAGCGAGGCTTGAGCCAATCAGAGGGCGAGAAACAGTCGTCCGGCTGGACCCGCGCTATTAGTATAAGTTAGATGAGCCCAACCCAATCAGCTTGGTTATTTTTAGTCGCAGTAAGTTCCGACTCCTCCAACAAACGACCTCATGTAGCGGGAAGAGTGAGGAAGGTAGTCAGACAAGGTAAGCAGTTAACAGCATTTCAATAACACCCTCCGTTCTTCCTACTCCACTGACCCTCCCATTTTCATAGACAACAACACCATTCTCCTACTAGTCCAGATTGCTCTTGGATCTCGCTGTCTTCTTCGTTGGCGACTCCTAAGTGTCGAGTCAATTCGATCTGGGGAGATCCGATTCTCCCTGACTTTCCCAATCTAGATCCTAGCCCGATGTACTGATTACAGTCTCTACATATATTCGAGTTTGGCAAGTGGCTTGTCCCTCGCCTTTGCTATCAACCAGGGATCCCCCTTAGTGTGAACCGGTGCGTGTTCCCTGGGTACATGAGTTGAAGATGTTCATCTCCAGTTCGTCTGAGCAATTCTGCCACATATTCCTCTGTTGTTAGGTTAGCTCCCTTGGGATCACACGTTGGGGGTATATGGCTACATAGATGGAACAACGGGCTCATAATCAGTGCTATCTATATAAGATAGTATTGATTATGAGTCTGTTGTTTGATTGAATTTAATATCCTGACCACAACCTGATTTTCTCATACTTCGTGTCGAATTGTTTAACCATGAGCATGTGGATTGTGACTAGAGTGGCAACAAAGGCTGCAGCTGCAGTGGCATTGACCACTTTTTGGACGATGTACTTTGCCTTGTACTTTTCTTTGAGAGGATCGCAACAGCTCCTACAGAGATTCTCCAAAGGCTCTCCACTGGTCCACGCAGGCGTTCGTTCTCCAACACTTGTGTGGATCCTGTCACGTTTATCTCACCTGGCATCGCACTGCCCATTGGAGGCATCACCGTTGAAACTGGAAAAAAAAAAAAAGACTCCACATGAAAGAATCCTGTTGCACGTTCTTCCGAATTCTACAACGGCGAGATTGTGGACGAATCTTTGTACAGAGGTTCCGCGGATTTCGACGGTCATACGTCCGGAAATCGGGCAATGGACAATGCCCTACCTGGGGCTACCTCCATCAAAGGCGATTTTCACTATTTCTGCGCTCTCTCTCAGATATATTCAGGAGATTTGGCACTCTATATCTCCGCCAGTCTGCCCTCTCTTTGTTCTCAAGGCTCAAAACCGACTTTCCGCCCCTATAATTGAGAAAATCGCACCCCGAAAACAATCACCCATCACCGGCCGCCACCCCATCGCCGTTTAACGGCGATTGAGAAAGATTTCTTGGCACAGTGCCACTTGTACCTGTCGCTCCGCCACGTCAAATATCCTGATGACCAACAGTGGATCCTGTTCATCCTATCGCATATGAAGGAAGGGACGGCCGCCTTGTGGGCCTCCCAAAGGATCAACGCATACCTTTCCCCAAACGCTGCAATCCCGACACTCGAGAACTTCCTCCAAGAACTGAAGGAAATGTTTGCAGACCTGAACCGCACGGTGACGGCGATGCAGAAGTTGTCTCTCCTCATATTCCCGAGCACCAAGCCACAATAATAGAACTGCCGGACTCATTGCTATTGCTTTTTAACTTCGAAAACTGAGTCCACACGAAAAGCGTCCGAGATGGATCTGAAATTGAACCTCTGCTTCTCTCACCAAATGGTTGTGCGCCACTTCCGAACTGCTACCTAGGATCTAAATGGGAGAATACTCCGTCGCTGCTGATCGGCAATGGTGGGCTCGGGCTCAGCACCAGCTCAGGCCGGCCCCGGCTTTTGCAAGGGAAGCAAATCTCTACACCCTGTACATTAACAGCAACCTAAGGCTACAACATGGTTGGTTACATGCTGGGGTAACGAAAGACCCCGTGAAGGAAATAGAAAACAAGCAGTCGGATAGCCGTAGGTCCATGCAGAAGACTGGGTATAATGATGCATCGCAATGAATCAGGGGTGTGTACTGTGATAGATGAAAAGAATACACGCAAACGGATGCAAGTCTGAAGATGTGGGGATCCCGGAAAGAGCACGGTAAGAGAAAGTAGAGGAGAGAAGGAATGGGTTGGCATCACAAATCCGGTCGTTGCAACGACCCCGTAATGCATCTATCAATCAAACTCCAGCAGTGCATACTGAAATGGCTCACGGATCTCGACGATCATACGTCCGGAAATCGGACACGGTCCGCCATGAACAATGCCCTGCTTGGTACTCCCTCCATCAAAGGCGAATTGGGCCTGAGTCATGTTATACCCCAGGTCCCGGGGATCTGGAGAGGAAGATGAATGCGATGATGAGGATTGCGAAGACGGGGTATCTGACACGGCAAACTGTGACGGTGTTGGGAACAACGATGAAGTAGACATCTTGGAGGGCCCAGGGGATGTCCTCCCCACTTTTAGTTCTTGCTCCAAGCTAGACTTCTCCCCGAATACTCTATCATCCTCCTTTTTTGTCCACAGCGACGCATAAAGAGGTTGATAGCCCATCTCAACTACACCCTCCCTCAGATCTAACCCAGCGTTCACAGCGACCTGCACAGCGCCCTGTGGTGGATTCATAGCATCATCCACCACTGCAACTGCCGCCGCGATCCGGCGCGAAACCTGCGGTGCCGGAGTGGCAAAATCACCCGCAACACAAATGAAGGTATCAGTCCCAGAGTCATTTCCAGTGACCCTGTCTATGGGAACGACAAACGATCGATTCGAACGCATCCGGTTCTCACTGCAGCGATAGATTACACGGGGAACATCGTCTGTTGAGTCGATCACGACGTATATTGGAGGACTGTTAAAACTCGGGATGAAGTCCAACTGACCAAGGACGCGACGACGCAATGACAATTGTTTCGCATCGTTGTACGAGATCCAGTGGTCAATAGGTGAATAGTTGAAGACATGCCCTGTTTCTGGATGTGGTGTGTGTTCTAATAGATTTAATCCAGTGAGAGATATTTCGAAAGTATGACTCTGAGCGGTCAATGTTTGGATCGGCGATTTAGTGGGCTGAAGATTGGGAAATTCGAGTGCAACGATTTGGTCGCAGGACGAGGGGATCGTGAATATGTACGGTGGTCGAAGCCAAAGCTCAAACCCTAATCCAGAAGCCTAAATCACAGATTGAGCTCAAAACACCTGTTCACGGGGAAGAACACTTACCCAGCTTTGCTGATGCTCTTCAGGATCGATGATGGCCCACGTCCGCGCTCTCCAGTTCCATAAGCAGATAGATTCGACGGAATGAATACAAACATAGTCGCCCTCCATCACCTCGTCATGAGGACCTTCAAAGCGGGGAAGGTGTAGCGTCGCTGTGAGAGTAAATCCAGCTGCAGACGGCCACGAGAGGTGATAAATGCGAAAGACACTATCCGGCGAAGGGTGAGCCCCAACAAAGCGAGGTGATATCGCCAAGAAGAGGGTTTCGTGGATAACAACATCGAAGGAAAAAAGGCGCATGAATAACGACAGAAACAGGGAGCGGGGTAGCTAAAAATACTCACGACTGATGATTAGGATAATCACAAAAATGTGCCAAAACCACCACCTGCTCCGAGAGCGGATCATACTGCACTTTGAGATCCAACCCGCTCACATCCTTTTTCTCCCGTACCTCCACCTTGGCAATAGGATGTATGGAATTCGCCAATATCCCTTCACCTTGCTTCACATCACTTAAATCCCAGAAAAATATGGCGTCCATGAAGTCTCTAAACGATCCCGTCGTGAGCATGTATCTCCCACCAGGGAACAGCAAGGGCAGTCGACGCAGTTCGGTCCAATCTTGGCCGTACACCAGTTTAAACCGCGTGAATGCCATTGGAATCCCACCATGGGCCACGGTAGAACCAAAATTATTGACACCGCCAGGGCGGCCCGGGCTCAGGTGATGGGGGGCCGAAGGATTCATTCGTTGGAATCCTCCACGTAACCGAAAAGGCCTCGTAGCAATTTCCCTCAGTCGCGCAATACGTCCTGCCTCAGGAAGCGAATCCGCTTGCAAGAGCTGAGATTCAAGCGACCGAGGCGGAAGACACTCATCCTCACAACTCTTTCTTATAGTCCTCAACCAAATATAACGACTCCCATTCAACTCTCTATAGAGCCGCTTGCACGTCTAATGAGAAACGAATGTGCGTGTGCATGTGTACGTGTATGTATGTGTGCCGCCGCGCGCGGGCGGTTTGACAGAAAAAAGTAAGCGTCAGTTATGACCAGCTGAAGGACAAAAGTAACGGAAAACGCACCATGCTGAGCCTGACTATGCTCCCAGCATCCAAGAAACATAAGAGCTCAAGGACAACATCCAAAGATCTGAGGAGCGGCGGCATAGAGATATGCGACGCACACAGAGGTCTGGACGACTTCATCTTGGACCACTTATCCTAGTCAGCAAAAAAGCCTCTCTGAGCAGTAGAGCGCGGCTTGTAGGGGAAACCCGTTAACAGGCCGGTCCACAATGCTGCTCACAACCGGCAAAAAGGCGCAAGCGTGCAAGGGGATGAAGGTGGGACAAAGGAAAGGCACAAGTCCTGACCAATACAATGCCAGGATTTTAAATTCAAATCGGGGACTTTGCTCAAAAGGGAAGGGACACGTGCATCCAAAATGGGGAAAAGTTTAAAAACCGTCGAAGTATTTATGACTAGATTCAGATTTGGTCAAGCTGTCATGAACGCAGGATCTATGACACTGAATCTCGCGGTGCCCCGCACTTGCAACATTCACACATAATGGATCGTAAAATTTGTACTTGAAAGTTAGGAATGAAATGACATTAAGTATGGCAAAGCGAGTTCGGACCAAAAGCTGATTATGAAGCCGTAGGCGCTTTATACTACTTGGATTGGGGAGAGGCGGACAGGAAAGCACTTTCGGTTCCATTCCAGCAGGCAGGAAGTTCGCCCGCGCTGAAGCCGCGTTCGAGTGGAAAGGCGTAATGGGGGAATTGCACAGGAGTGATGTAAGAAGACGATGAGATAATGGTCATTGACACGAAAATGGTGTGATGAAGTGGCCATGACAGAATAAATATGGTTGATGATGTGTATGAGAAATGCGGTAGAATAGGATCCTTCTGAGTTGCTTGCAGACATCGAGACTCAGGAACTGGCGTACACAGTAGCCAGGAGAATAAGAAATTATGGGGTATCAACGAATCTGAAGCCAAAAGAGAAAACCTATCAGACCACGAAATCGCAATACGAACTTAAACAACGGCTCACCTTAGCCAAACACTCCCCTTTACGCACCGATCCAACAAAACCCTCCACAAAAAGCTCTCCTTTCCCTCCAACGCACCTTTCAACTTCTTCATCCCCTCAGGCGTCCCCTCAGCTTCGAGGAACCACTCTCCAGCCCACCCATCACCCAAGTCAACCCTCCTACCATCCCCATCTCTCCCATAATCATCCTGGTAAACCTCAAACCTTGCAATCCATGCGAGCCGATTAACGATGCGCGCAGGACCAAGCGCTCGAGTCCTGACCACATCGCTTTTCAACTCGATGAAGTTGAACTCCGCACCCTCCGCATCCACTGAAACTGCTGCACCTCCAATGTTCCCCTCTAAGGAGACCACATCGAAGAGCTTTCCCGCTTCTGACTCCACACCATTCAACCTCGCAACCTTCCTCCTCCTCCACGTACTCCTATCGTCAGAGGAGGTGCCGATTCCACTGCTCCCTCTTTGAACCTTCGGAATAACAATCCGATGTAACGGGTCGATCATAGCCATCGATGCACTCCCAACTCCTGCCACTCTCCCTATCACATGCGAGTAATACGTCGGACAAGGTATCTTAGCTATCGAACTCCATGTACGCGGGTCATTATTGGGAGAAAGAGGTGGCGGCGATCGTCGAGGGTTGAAAGGCACAAGTTTCGATCCGTTAAAGATTAACCATATAGGGTCGTCAGGGTCCGACGCTTCTCCGTGTTGGTGTCCCTGGTGGTGATGACGATGGTCGATGTGATGATGATGATGGTGATGAGGGACTTCATCAAGCTTATCCTTGATCCCAGAAGGCAACGCAGACCGTCGTGACGCAATCGCATCCGCGAACCGTACTGCCCGCTCTCTAGTAAATCCCACTTCAGATGGGGATCCGCTGCGGGCGGGGCTCCCACCCCCACTTTTACTCCCATTTCTGCTAGCACTAGACCCAAATGCAGAGCTTCCACCAACCGCAGGCACATACCCCAAATTAATGACTAAATCTCCAACTTCCAAGAAATCCCAAACACCCCCAATAGCGAGTTGCCTCTCACACTTGCCCACGACATCTCCATCATTCACCATCTCCGTACAGGGTACATACACCCGAAATATAGGTGCAAAGCTCCTCATCGAAGCCGTTAATAGTGCATGCGGATTAGGGAGAATATTTCGCACAGTATGACCAGTGGAAAGACGAGTAACAGCAGTGAAACCACCAGAAGAAGCCTCAGAAGGAGACGAAAGCGATGATTCATACGAAGAATTTGATCGAGTACGTGAACGGCTTCCCCAAGATGCCCGTCTACGAAGACCAGTCCCCCCAGAACTGGAGCTGGAATGGAACTTAAAACCAGAACTGCTAGTCAAAGTGGGAGTGGGAGGAGTGACCGTGAGTGAGGGTGAAGTGAACGATCGATGATGATACATCCCGCTATGTCTTTTCCTCGTCGTGGTCGAACTCGAGGTCGTGGTCGAGGTCGAGGTAGTGGTCGTGGTCGTGTTAGATCTCGACGTGGAAGCGGAGTCATGCCCACTCATCACCGCCAAACTCCCATATTCATCCGCACCCCCCACAGATCTCAACCCACTAGACCACGTCACTGAACTCGGTATTCTTGGCCCCACACCACCAGCGCCAACCTGAGGAACACCCGAAAAGCCCAAATCCTTCCTGTGTCCCTGCAGTGGCTGCTGACGGTGAAGGTCCGAATAGGGATGCGTCGTCCACTTGGGAGGAGGTAATGGTTTCTTCCTACTACCCGGGTTCTTCACCAGAGTATGTCCCTTAGTCTCACCGCTGCTGCTGCCTTCTCCAAAAACCATTGAACTCAACTTCGAAGGTGGCGAAGACGTCTCCTCCCTACTACTGAGTCTTCCTCCCTTCCTCCTACTTCCGTTCGTAGAGCTGGACGCACTACTACCGCCAGGTTCTCTCAAAATCCACGAATTAGAGCTCAAATGCCCATTCACGACCAACTCAGCCCCCAATTTCTCGTTACGAGAGGTGGGGAAATAAGATAGCGGCACAGGAAACCTCAACTCGGGTAATCCTTTCCCTTTCGATGATCTCTTCCGACGCTGATCCCTTCTTCTCGCGCTTCGGACAGTTGCACCACCGAAGGACCCCGCACCAACACCAAAACCGACACCCTCAAGAGAGTGCCAATCCCATTTCTCCCCTCCCCATTCTCTCTTCCCTCGTCCCTGCATCTGCTGTCGCAAAACGACCACAAACTTGGAATGACCCCTTGCCAACCGAACGAGTGCCTTATCCGCCCTCACACGGTCTGCCCCACCGTCACCATCATGGATTGAGGTCGGATGAGATCGTGATAGAGCATGGATCGCTTTCGAAGGGTACGTTGCCAAACTTCTCTGCTGCGAACGGACTATAGTCATTCCCCAACCAAATCAACCAAATCAGCCTCCGTAAAATACTCCTGCGACCACACGAACGCAAACAAAGAAAAAACAAGCACTCACCCAACACATCAATATCCCAAAACCCAATCCCTAAAATATCCACAACATCTCCATCATATCCTCCGTCATACCCACTCACAAATTTCGCCAACAAAACATCCAGTACTTTCCTATAATCTGCATCCGCGTCTGTCCCATCCCCTTCGAATGAGCACTTCAATGTCCAACACGTCTCATGCAGTGCCTTTACATCATCCCAATTCAACTCAGACAACACCACACGGAGTAGTCTAGGATTGGAGAGAATGATTCGAAGGTACGCGAGAATAGAGCGGCGACGACGGCGGCGGGGCGGCGATTGTTGTTGCTGCTGTTGTTTTGTCAGGACCAGTGGGGGACTGGAGCTAAAGTTGGAACTGGAACTGGAACCTATCTTGGCATGGGTTGCCTTGGCGCCGAGAATGGGTCTCGTGATGGACGAAAGAGTGGCTGTAGTGGTGGGAGCGGTGGAAGCATTGCTAGAAAGGGAGGGAGGGCTCGGAGATGACCGTTTGGGGGAATTATGCTCTGGACGATAATGCTGGTCCCGACGATCGTTAGGTCCTTGCAGTTTCACTGATTCACCATACTGATGATATCCTTTTGATGGAATGGACGAGAGGACCGGTGGATGCTCGGAAGATGGTAAGTGGCTTTGGACATTTGCCGAAGGGCGACGAGCAGTGTGAGGAGCCAAAGGTGTCTGAATTGCCGGTGGAGGAGATGGCGATGGCGATGACTGGTTCGGACCGGGAAGAGTTTTACTGGTTCTTAGAGTCACAGGAGATTCAGCATCAAGTCGTGTTGCAAGAGACGGGGGCGAAGCCGCTGTTGATGCCTGAGATTGAGGATGAGCTTGAGACAAGAAAACCGCTCGGCGAGTCCGAGTCGCTTGTGAGGTGAAGCAGCGGAAGTCGAAGACTGGAATGAGGGTGATGATGTCAGAGCTGGAGAGTGTGATGGTGATACGATGGAAACAGAAGAGTGAAGAGACGGAATGGAGGGGCGACTGTCAGGGGAGATGCTTCCAGTAGGCACGCCAGTACTCGAGTCGAATAGCAACGAAGGTGCACCCACAGCGTCCCTGATGCGTACATCACGAGAAGACGAAGATACGGAAGGAGATGCATATCCGAGCAAAGATGTCTCATGTCGTGAATCTGGAGTGTGTCCAGCCAGCGGCGGGGACATATTCACCGACGCCATCAAGGTCCTGACTCGCTCCTCCCAGTTCAACAAACACCCTATAGGTCTCCTGGGCGCTTAATGGGAGGCTTTGATGTACAAATGGCCGGGAAAGCTTATCGCTCAACAAGACAGATGGCTCCCTTCGGAGTCTGTTGGACTCAACAGACTTTGTGCTCGGTATATGTGATGCGTGCGTAAAGTCAACCGATCAGAGTGGAATAAACTAGGCGTTCCCGACGCGTGTACGTGTACGTATAGAATGCGTGCTGGCGTACAGCACGACAATGAGGCAGACCTGGGAGGGGTAGTGTCACCTTTAACGAGAGCAGCAAAAGCGTAAGAGTCCTTTAGTGGAGACCAGGTGGAGTGAGTGTGAGCGAGACCTTTTGAAGGAACCAAATATTTAATAAATCCATTCTACATTATTTATGAATGGCGCTGGTGAGGAGAAGAGGGAAAAGCTGACACAAATTGATTCCCACAAAACTGATTCATCGACATCAACAACATCAAATCAGACTTGATGCCACTGCTGTTGCGACCCAATCCTGTTGCCACAATATTGCAGGCATAAATGAGACCATGGCTTGGGAACGACAACACGGGAAGGTTCTCTCGCTCTGATCGATGACCAATCGATTTGTGGTCATGCTTTTCACTACAAGTCACACCCCGCCACAGCAACCCACGTATGGCTGTTCCGCGGGCTCCATGCCTTGCCGCAACTTGAACGCTGAACCCGATCAAGAACTAGAAGAAGCTGCCAGCACCGGTCCTACCCTATCATGTACATTCCGTTCTAAGCCACCAATTTGGTTCTCAATATATGCCACCACACCGTAGTACTAAAAAGGGGTCACTCTCGTCCTTGATGCCAGGCTCATACTATATTACGAACTAGCCAGGGCTCCATCTCGTACCTTCCAGCGGACACGTCCCTAGTTCATCTCGTCAACGCATGTGTAAGCCATTTTACGTCGCCTAATTACGAGCTAAGAGCTAATTACCCTTTCAATCCTTTTCAATCACACACCAGAGACGGCGGAAATCGCAATAGCCAGGCCATAACCGCGCCTGACAGGGATAAACCAACGGATGAACCGCCACAAACGGGCAAGACTTGATTGCCAATCATGCACCCTCATTCTGCCGGCCGCGGCTTATCCAACAACACCGCACGAGAGCAAGCGTGGGAAAGACAAGAAGCTGCGGCGCGTTTTAGAGAGGCTGGCTTAATCCAGCACGCCGGTTACGAAAAGAGAGCCGAAATGTCTGCAGGATCTCTACTGACGCACTCTCCTGCATCAGGCTGGTTCCTAGAAGGAGCAACGTTATACGAACCCCACCCAGTCCACCACACATGGTCAGCAGCCGACGTCCCTTGCCCCTACATTTCTCCGGTTCCCTCTCCATAATGAAATTGCCCACCCTTCTACACCAATTCTAAATATATTGGTAGGATCTAGGCGGAATCCCGCACTACTTTGACTCGGCATCATCTCTGCTTCTGGAAACACCTTACTCTTGTCGATCCATTTAGCCCACTCGTTCTAGCTTCAAGCTCAGCTTTTTTACCGCTCCTCAATTACCTGGTTCCAGTATACATGCGTACAGCCGATTGATATGCACCTTCCGAGGATCCTGGGCCATCGATCAGTTCATTATCGCTTGACAACGTTGCAGCCAGCCTTAAGGCTTTTATATTAGGAGCCTCAAATTCACCTTAATACGGCAGAGGAGAGGAGGAAATGCATTTCAATACTCGAACGGTATTGAGCTTGGTCTCGCTGTGTGCTCACTGGTAGCGTGCTTGTTCTTGATAGTGAACCAATCACGCCGGATCGGGCTTACCCAACCCCATATCAACAACATCCGTGGCTGCAAGCGCCCATTAGACCGGTGTGCCTCAGGATAAATTCCGCAAACAGGCCTCCACAACATTTCCGTTCAGTTGACCTTACGTGGCGCCCATCCTTTTTTTGGGCTGTGAACACATGAAAGAAGATTTGTACCCTCCCTACCTCCTCTACAATACAACTAAGATGGCCGAAGCCTCGACCACTGAGTCTCAGCTGGGTTGGCAAGTGGCACGGGAGGAGCTAATAAAATGGGGAGTATGATTGCGTATAGTCCTCGTTCTGGATTCAGAAATGTTGCAAGCAGACTCGTCTGAACGCACTAATAGTGTATGTATGAGCTCGTGGCCAAAATGTTGACGGATTCTACGCCGCCCTTGTCTCTATCTGCGTCTCACCGCGTCTCGCTTCATCCATGCGAGCACTTCTCAAGTCAACACTAACTAACCCTCTCGGCCTGCGCCACTTGACTCTTCTGCCTTAGCAATCATTCTTTCCGGGAACCTCATCGTTTCTCATAAGATGCCATGTGATGGAAATAGGTATTGTCGCGTGCAGACAACTCGCCAACTAGCTGCGGGTGGTGCTCCTGATCCAGTGCCAACGGTATTAGGATGTGCCTCCGCACGTATAGTAAACGGTACCGACTGACCTCACGGTTAAGTGCTACACCTGCACTGAGCTGGCTGTCCGATGCATTCGATGAGACCTGGAGGCTTCGTCCTTGGGGATGGGCAATCAGGAACTAAGGGTGTGGGATAGGTTAGCACTAGTGAAGTACCTGACCAACTGGCTCGAATGCCGTGACGGGAGGGTTGGCGCTGGCATATGCAGGTCACCATACGACGTGGTTCTTCTCGACGCTTTCTTATCCCTAAACATTAGGTGACCGTTTGACCCTGAGGATAACACTACTCAAAAATAAACTGGATGCCTCTTGGAGCCTTGACTGCTCAGCTGCCAATCACGCCCATCCGAACCGCGACAGCAACTCACCAGTCAGGGAAGCCCCTGGACCACGACAAGGTGGACATCCTCCCAGGGGGTCAAACCACCACCACCCGTCCCCGTCGGAGCGTTGACCCCAGAGCCACTGTCGGTTCCGCCCCCCCCCCCCCCCCCCCCCCCCCCCCCCCCCCCCCCCCCCCCCCCCCCCCCCCCCCGCCCCCCACCACCCGTCCCCTCGGAGCGTGTTGACCCCAGAGCCACTGTCGGGTTCGACTGAACCGCAACAAGTGGGGACTCTTAGGAGGTCTGATCCCGGACGCGACCAACAAACTACCATGCACCTCCCCCCCTCTTAGAGCTGTGATCCCAGAGCCACCACTGGGTTCAACCGAACCATAGCGAGTGGGGACTCTTAAGAAAATTTCACCCTAAGCCGCGCTGGAGCTTCGGATCCCAGAGCCACTGTTGGATTCAACTGAATCGCAACAAGTGGGGACTCTTAAGAGATTGTGCCCCCGTGAAGCGTCAATCCCGGAGCCACTGTCGGGATCAACTGAACCGCAACAAGTGGAGACTCTTAAGAGGTCTTTTCTGTGAACGCGATACACAAATATCCCCTTGGAGCCTTGACCCCGAGCCACTGTCGGGTTCGACTGAACCGCGACAAGTGAGGACTCTCACCAACCGCATCCACCTTGGGCTCGACACCAGAGCCACCGTCGGGTCCAGCTGAACCGCAACAGGTGGGGACTCTTTAGGAAACCTTGCCCCGGACGTAAAAGCAACTACCAAGCAACTACCACACTAGATCAAGCAATGGATGTCTCTTGGAGCCCTCGACTGCTGAACCGTGACAAGTCACAGCCCTGAAGTCTTCATCAGGCAGCCCCTGGACCACGGCAAGGTGGACATCCTCCCAGGGGAACAACAACCGCCATAGATCAAGCAAGCAACTAACCCCCCCCCTTCCTCTTCCCCTCTTAGAGCTTTGACCCCAGAGCCACTGCCGGGTTCAACTGAACCGCAGCAAGTGGGGACTCTTAAGAAGTCTTTCACCCTAAGTCGCGTTGGAGCTTCGGATCCCAGAGCCACTGTTGGATTATTCCAATGAATCGCAACAAGTGGGGACTCTTAAGAGATCGTATCCCCGTGAAGCTTTGGCCCCAGAGCCACTGTCGGGATCGACTGAACCGCAGCATGTGGAGACTCTTAGGAGGCTTTGGCTGTGGACGCGATATACCCCCCCTCTTAGAGCTTCGACCCCAGAGCCACTGCCGGGTTCAACTGAACCGCAGCAAGTGGGGACTCTTTAAGAAGTCTTTCACCCTAAGTCGCGCTGGAGTTTCGGATCCCAGAGCCACTGTTGGATTATTCCAATGAATCGCAACAAGTGGGGACTCTAAAGAGATCGTATCCCCGTGAAGCTTCGGCCCCAGAGCCACTGTCGGATCGACTGAACCGCAACATGTGGAGACTCTCAAGAGGCTTTTGCTGTGAACGCGATATACCCCCACACCCCCCCTTCTTAGAGCTTCGACCCCAGAGCCACTGCCGGGTTCAACTGAACCACGCCAAGTGGGGACCCTTAAGAAGTCTTCGCCCTAAGTCGCGTTGGAGCTTCGGATCCCAGAGCCACTGTTGGGTTCAACTGAACCGCAACAAGTGGGGACTCTAAAGAGATCCTATCCCCGTGAAGCTTCGACCCCAGAGCCACTGTCGGGATCAACTGAACCGCAACAAGTGGGGACTCTTAGGAGGTCTTTGCTGTGAACACGATACACACACATCCCCCCTCCCCTCGGAGCTTTGACCCCAGAGCCACTGTCGGGTTCGACTGAACCGCGACAAGTGGGGACTCTTAAGAAGTCTCTGCCCCGGACACAAAAAGCAACTATCGCCTGGATTAAGCAACTACCACACTAGATCAAGCAATGGATGCCTCTTGGAGCCTTCGACTGCTGAACCATGACAAGTCACAGTCCTCAAGTCTTCATCAGGCAGCTCCTGGACCACGACAAGGTGGACATCCTCCCAGGAGATCAAGAACTCACCAACTTACCTCGAATTTTGTGCCCACTAGCCTGGCTAGAACCTTGCTACTCACTTCCATTAATTCCTCCTCTTCTCTTGCATTCATACTGTTCCTATCGAGTGTTAAGATTGTCGCTTGGAATTTCTTGTATTCCATAGCTCTGAACGAGAGACGTCCACATGTGGGCTTTTTGTCGCTTCAGGTCTTCTAGTAGCCCCGGACTATCCGTAACCTCGGGTCAGTGATGTGCTAGAGAATAACTATGATAGACTTGCCTAAACCCAAAATTCAGGCCAGATCTTCAGACATAAGATCGCTGCTTCAAACTAATCAGTAGAGCTTGGATCGCCATACCTTTGCTTTGCTTCCCTTGTTCTGGAGTACCCTAGGAGTAACTTGCCGGTTCCTCGAGATCTGACTAGTTTTAGGCTGCAAAAGAGACGTCCACATGTTGTGTTTCACTGATTCCGCACTAATGACGCTAAGAGGATTCAAGAAAACGCAATGAAAAGCGATGCTAGCGAGCAACAGTGGTGCTTACTTGGACCCTCTATCATCCCTTTCTCTTACACATAGAGTTCCAGTGGAGGTTCCAGTTGATAACAAAGTACTCGGGGTTTCAGGTAGCCTAGACAGGCGTCCACATGTGAGTTTTTGGCCAAACCGTGCAAATAGCATGATATCCAACTCACTTTTCCTCTTCTCTTGTTCGTATACTGTTCCTATGGAGTATTAAGATTGTGACTTGAAATTTCTTGTTTTCCATCGCTCTGAATGAGACGTCCACATGTGAACTTTTTGCCACTTCGACACCCTTCCTAATAACTTCAGACCATCCGTAACCTCGGGTCAGTGATGTGTTAAAGAACGATAACAACCATGATAGACTTGCTTAAACCCCGGATCATCATCGATAAAGATCGCTGCTCAAATCAGTACCGTATTACTCGGATCACCACACCACTGCTCTCCTTCCCTTGTTTGAGTACTCTGGGAGCACCTTGCCAGCTCCTCAAGATCTGACGAGTTTTAGGTACCAACAAAGACGTCCACAAGTGAGTGTTTCACGGATTGCGTATGTACACTGTTCAAGAAAACACAGTGGAAAGCGATGCCAGCTTGGGCAACGGTGGTGCCGATCCAGCGTCCGTCTAGCTTCTCCTTCTCTTTCAACATAGAGTTCCGGTGGAGGTTCCAGTTGACAACTGAGTTATCGGGGGTTTCAGGTAGCTTAGATAGGCGTCCACATGTGAGCTTTTGGCCAAACGCTGCAACTATGTAATGCAACACAAGCATCGCTGGAAATACCTAGTGCAATGCGGGCAAGATAGTGCCAGACATAGCGTCCGCCAATCACCTCCTCTTTCCTAGCGGGCATTCAAATTGACGCACGAACACATGTGAGTATTTGACTGAACCGGTCATATGCATGCCAATGCCAGGACCTAGGTCTGAGAGTGCGGTAAGAAATGATGCTAACGAGCGGCAGTAGTGCCAGATCTAGTGTCTGTCTATGCATCTCTTTCTCTTTCACTTGGAGTTCCAGTGGAGGTTCCAGTTGATAACTGAGAACTCGGAGGTTTCAGGTAGCCTAGACAGGCGTCCACATGTGAGTTTTTGGCCAAACCGTGCAAATACAACAATATGCAACTCACTTTCTTCTCTTCTCTTGTTCGTATACTGTTCCTATGGAGTATTAAGATTGTCACTCGAAATTTCTTGTTTTGCATAGCTCTGAATCAGACGCCCACTTTTCCCAATAACCTCAGACCATCCGTAACCTCGGGAAAGTGATATGTTAGAGAATAACTTACCCTGAACCTAATAATCACGTCGGATCTTCAGACGTAAGATCGCTGCTCAAACAAATCAGTAGAGCTTGGCAAGCATGCATTTTGCTTGAACTTGATTAAACTGAAAATCATCAGACTTACCGGCTAGTATCACCACAGCACAGCTCTCCTTCCCTTGCTTTTAGAGTGCCTTGGGAGCAAGCGGCCTGCTCCTCGAGATTTGACAAGTTCCACGTACCAAAAGAGACGTCCACAAGTAGGTGTTTCACCCATTGCGTACACTCGTAATGCGAGGATCCAAGAAAACCTCAATGAAAAGCAAGGCTAAGCAAGCAATAGTGGTGCTGATCTAGTGTCTGTCTTCTCTTACAACATAGGGTTCCAGTGGAGGTTCCAGTGGATAACTGAATACTCGGAGGTTTCAGGCAGCCAAGATAGGCGTCCACATGTGAGCTTTTGGCCAAACGTTGCACCACCCGCAGTAAATACCAAGGGGTGTGTAGATTCAAGGGAGTGCAAATGCAGGCTAGCGAGGCATTCAATCTAATTGACGCGCGAACACATGTGAGGATTCGACCGGGTCATACGCAGTGTCAACAATGCCAGGAGAATGCAGGTCTGAGAGTGCGATAAGAAATGATGCTAGCGAGCCACAGTAGGGCCAAATCTAGCGTCTATCAGTATCATCTCTTTCTCTTGCACATAGAGTTCCAATTGAGGTTCCAGTTGATAACTGAGTACTCGGAGGTTTCAGGCTGCATAGATAGGCGTCCACATGTGAGTTTTTGGCCAAACCGGTCATACACAATGCTAGCACCATATGCAGCATCCTTTTTCCAATAGGGTTCCAATTATTCGACGGAAAGTGCTCAAGAGTTTCAGCCCTAGGTAGGTATTCACATATAAGTATTTAACCAAAAATCGCTCATAGGCAACGATAAACTCCGTAGTAAGTGCCAGGGGAGTGCGAGAGGCTCAAGAGGGTGCAATGACAGTATATAGTACCATGACACGAAATATTGTCTATCATGGTGCCCGGTTGGAATGTTTGTCGGGAACAAAGAGAAATAGGACGTCTAGTGGATGCGATGGAGACCCATACCTCTCCATCGTCGATCCAATGTTCTCCCCGATATTGGTAGCCGGCTAGAGATCCTCAGTAATGTATCAAGATGGGAGTTTCATGATAGGCCCAGAGTGATGCTGCATCGTCACTGACGGCGCGACGGCACTCAGACAGACTCTACGCCTGCAACTACTTCATTGACATAGATAAGGGCCATTCTCTTGTAGGCATGCCATTCCATCTAACTTCGAATGTAAAGTTCCTGTATCGCCTCCAAATCCGTCATCCAACAAGTTTCAATGAAGCGAAAATATAAGCGAGCACAGGCTAGAAGCATAAGGGGCCTCAATTAAGAAAACCATCTAGTTTCGCGACCTCTTCGACGTTCCGCAGCAGCTCGTATTCCAACATTCCCTGGAGGTTTCCATCCGAAATAAGGCCCAATGACGTTCCTGGCGAAGATTTCCCCAAATCCAAGCATGACGCCGTTCACGAAGGGTAGGAACATGTTGATCGCTATGGAAGACAATAGGGCGAGTGCCCGAGTTTGGGGCGGAAGGTTTGAATTGAAGATAGCTGAAGTCACAGTTGGCGGGCTGGCAGCTTGAGGTGAGTGTGGGTGGTGTTGATGATGCCGAGAGTGTCTCTCATCCACTCGGTGAGGACGGTGATGATGGTGGTGATGGTGATGCACCGGTGAATCTGGGGGGTTCAGACTTTTATCTTGTGTGGACGGTGAGATATTTTCTGGAAGGGAGGGGAAGGAAGATGCGAGCGAATGAATTTCTTCCCATGTACCAATACGAGATATGTGAGCGTCTTCTTCCTCAGACGCCCCTGAGAATTCATCTTGAGTTTTGCTAGTCGAAGAGGCCTACAAAAATTGGGAACAAAAGCATTAGGGGGTAAGTCGTTCCAGGAATGCGTTCGGCTAGACGAAAAGGTAATCATACCTTGGGTCCCGACTTTGGCACTTCCCCAGAAACTAAGTCTCTCACATCAGCGGGACTAGGTAAAGAGTCTGGCCCATACGTACGAATGTGTTCCGCAATAGCAACCCTCTGTACAGCCTCTGCCGTATCGGAAGTAGCAGCTACGGCCCCTCCTGAACTGACACCCGCAACGAGGGGTCGCTTCGCTTGCTCATTCACAACCTTCTGCGATAACGTTTCATCGGCAGGACTGACAGTCTCCCACCCAGACAACGTCGATTCCTTTTTCTTACTCACAGCAGCCTCTTCCTCGGCTTCGGCTTTCCTTCGTTCCTCCCACTCAGCACGAGTCCTCTCTGCTTTTTCGCGTGCAATGGCAGACTCCGCTCTCCATTGAGCAACTTGACGATTGTACTGTTCCTGCCATGAATCTTCTAAGCCTGTACTAACTTCCGGCTGCTGCTGTGCCGGTGAAACAACAGCACTCGTAGAGGTAGTTTCTTCTGGAGGAGAAAGTCGCTCAGGCGCCGGTTCTGAGGAAGGCGGAGGCGGAGGTTCCGGGAGCCGCGTGAACGAAGTCGCAAGGGCCGACTTCAGAATAGAAAACATTACAATCACTATCATTACTAAAGAGGGACAATAGAACATGGAAAGAAATAGAACGCACCTGAAGGAGTTCCTCGTCTTTTTCGTCCAACCCAGGCATGTTGAACTAACAACAACAAGACGCTCAACAGAACAGAGTTGACGATCTGCAACTCAGTGTGTGCGCTAATCGCCCGGGTGCACGGCAGTGCCAAAGCATTGGAAAACCCTGAGGGTCAGTTCGTTCAAATCTTCTACCCTGGGCTGAGGCAGGGCTTACTTGTGCGTCCGTTGACGTTTCCCTCCACGGGGCCGGAAATTGAGTGCTTTTACGTAAGCAATTTAGTTTTTGCTACTCCTGCACCAACCTCACTAGTTGCTGAAGAGGTTCATAATGCTCGTCTCGGTTACATCATACTTGGTGCACGCCCTCCCATGTTGCACATAGCAGTGTTGCTTGATCCGCTTCCTTCACATGCCTTGCGCATCCCCTGCATGAGTTCTGGTGTTCCCAGTGTTCTGCCCGCGGGCCCAAATGGGCGTAGTTGACTCGTCTGATCTAGGACTCTGAGGGAAATGCATTCGCTAGCCTAGCATCAACTGAAGAAATGCATTCAGACGTGGAAACTCGCTACGCGGAGTTGTTACTCCCCCTTTCGCAATCAAGAAACTTAGGGAGCATTACGCCACTCCCCTGGATATATATGGCCAAATGACGCCAGTCAGGCAGCTCGAGATGAGTTCCCAGGCACGCTGACCGGTCCTTCTTCAGGTTCAATAAATCCTATGCACGTTCTCGTTCCTAGCCAAATTGCCCTCTGGATGACCGATCAGCTAACGGGTGTCTCATCCCAAAGAACCACTAGCCTGGTCACACATCTTTTAGGTTCTATATCACTCGGAAGCTCTTCAAGCATGGTTATGTCACAAACTCGACCGTGTAAATCAAATGATGGCGTGCCCACCAACAGTACTATTCAAGCCGGATTGTGCTTGATCGCGTTGGGAGTCGAACGACTGAAGAACTAGAAGCTCAGTTGATAGCTTCCACAACTCAACCTGGCCGGAATCGCATGTCTCACGTGCATTCGCCATGTGTTATTTCCAAGGGTCCTCCATCCCCTCGGCGAACGGGACAATATCAACAGAACAATTCTCGCTGCTGATCGTCTTTAGTCTTGCTTTGAAACCCATGCGACCGACGACCGTTCCTTGCGGCATCCTGGAAGCTCACAATTCAGGGTCAAAAAAAAAGGTTGAATGCAACCAAACTACGCCAAGCCACTAATGGTCCTATTCCTCCCTTCGTCATTACCGCGGAATGAAAGTACAACAACTTTTTCGTGGGCCCTTCGGCACTTACCGTTTATCCAAGTTGCTCTCCATCCCTGGCTTGTTTGCAGTGATTATCTCCTTTAACGGCCGAAACTTGTCGCTCCACCTCAATTCACACGGCCCAGAAATTGGCTTTCGGCCGTCATCCGATGCGCGCATTATTTCCACACACACTTGTCGAATTAGGGCTAGACCCTCCAGCCCACGACAAAGCCCCGTGGCCACGCCTCGTCATTCGTCAGAAGCGTGTGTTCTTGCTCGGTCCGAATGGCCTCACCTTAATCCATCGAGTCTTTTTTCCTTCCCTTTGTTTTTCTCACAGGAAACATGATAATTATTTTCCGCGGCTCAATCAAACTTCTCTCATCAAGCTACGTAACGTCTGAAAGGGAAAGGCGGCGTGTCCGAAGGATATGTTAGGAAACCAGCTTCCACGAAAAATTTACTTGAAAAAATCCAAAATCCAAAGATATTGCCTATCTTATCTCTTTGGTCCAATCGTGTGTGTTGCATTATAAACCGGTCCGTCGGTCCCTACATCCATTTCAGTCGTCTTCTCGATCTCTCCTCGCACTGTGTTTTTCGCCGTCCACACGCCACCCACCCTGTTCCTAGACTCTCCTTACTCCGGAGCGCGCTTCGGAACAAGTCGTTTCCCTGGAACTAAGTCTGACAAGTGTTATGTCTTCTCTATTGACTTCAGGTGTCACTGACCCGTCACGCACAACTCTATAACCACTCGCTGCTCCACGTTGCACCCGTTCGTATTTTCATCTTGCTTCGAGGGAGAGAGTGAACATGTCTCGGGGTAATTTATCGTTGCTGTTCTCCGATGAGACCTAAGAGTCCGAGGATCGAGCCACAAATCCAGTGGGAAACTGGGGACTGACGCCGAAACTTCGTCTCCTTAGTCAAACTTTCCCAGGAAGCGAAATCGCACATCGCCCGCAAGTGCTGGAACCTTAGCTGTTATTATATTAGATGAAATTCTCCATTTCTTAACCCCCTACGTGAGCAATCAGATAGATAAATGACCCTTAACTTCTCAACAACGATTACTTACAGCCGGGCATCGGCCTACCCCACATACACATTACACGTACATACCTGACAAACTCCCATTTCATTATCCCACAACGTCCTTTTTTTTTTTCTTCCTTCGTTCCTCCACTTCATCTCATCCTTATGAAACCCCCTCCCTCATTCATTTTTATTGTTCTCCAATAATTATTTAACATTCGGCGTTCCAAGGGCTAAGTGCTATGTTTAATGTATCGCCGTGCACGTCGATGAAAATAACCAACGAAACCAACGCGCGAAATATAATATTGCATATAACACACAGCTGCACGCACCGTATATATAATTAATTAATTAAAGCCCGAGGGGCAAGTGATGTCCGTGCATACAGTGCTAGTCATAAGGTCCAGCAAGCACCCAAGCTCGTCATGAGGCCGAGCTATCGACTAAGCATGCGGTCATTCTTAAGCGAACGACCTACCCGTACTGGTACTTAGCCACAGCCAGCTATGTAGGTACGTCTACATCATATGCCAACCCCAGCTATCGATCCACAATATTGATATTCCTCTCACGTCATCTAGCTTATGCATATGATGCATGAGGTATATAGCACTCTCAGACGAATCATCCTTCACGGTCATATCGGGGAAGGGGGGAAGGGGGGAAAGGGGAGATCGTAGATCATATCATATCATATGTGTTGGTATGCATACACGGATTGTGCACACCGGCCGGGGTTTATGCAATAATTTGACCCAGGCGACCAATTTTTAGCTTCATTCATGTCCTTTTCTAGCTAAGGCTGGGTTTCTGGTTCCGGCCTGGGGCCCCATGGTCATACATAAACCTGCCCAGCCTAGGCCTGGATCCATTAGTAAATCCGATCTCGAGTGGTTCATCCCAACATGCCACCATCATCGACTCATGCACAAGATCGAATTAATGTATAAGCCACCTCCCACATGAACACACCTCTCTAAGCTCTAGTGCTCTGTCCAAGCGCACCTTAGGGCTAACTTTAGTCGCAGCTGTAGTAGAAGAATTCGATTCCTTTTTTCGTTTGCTGCAGCCATTGGAAGTTGATGAGAGTGTCACGCATTACTTTGAACAACAACAATTATGGTACAAAAAAGTATGCCGTTCGTGATGAATGGAAGAGACCAGAGCGAGAGAAAAGAGAGAGAAAAGATGTGATGATCGCGTGCGTGCATATTACATTTGCTTGAAGCAAGAAATTATCAAAAAGGTTGTTAAAAAAACCTCGTCGTTGATCAAGAAAGAAGGCAAAAAAAAAAACCTTCATTACCGCACGATTATGATCATGCATCGACCAAGTAGAAACTAGCTGTTGAACGACGAAAGAAAAGTATGTGGCCCCAGCAACAGAAGTGGGGGGGAATAATAAAGCATGCATGGCCAAGCTCGAGGCGCATGATGACAAGACCCAGTCAGGACAGAAAGAAGAGCAAATTGCAGGTAGAAGAAATAAAGTTAAGTATGTCGGAACAAGAGGTTGGAGAAATGTGAAAGCCGTATGAAGGAAAAGAGAAGATAAATATAAAATTGCAGAACGGATGTGAATGACGGAGTCAGAGAAGGAGAAGTTATGGTTATCGGTACGCGCGTGGTGCTTGAGTTGTGTGTAATGCTGATGGCAGTGGATCCAAATTACGAAAAAAAGAAGAGAAAAAATCGAGTGTCGTAGAGCCCAGAAAGCGTGCGAATAACCCGTAGCCCAAAAAAAAAACCATGTTCCCCGCATTTCATCGCCCAACCTCCGATAGTCGCTACGACTAAAACTCAACCCCTGGCAAAATGGAACAACTGTTTCCTCTTCTCCCCCGGCCTAACAGGAATAGGATTCAATGGATATGTGGGCACATAACTCTCCGTGCTGGTTTTTTTCAAATATGCGATCGCCCCCCCAGGTATTGTTGTAGGTCCCATCACATTAATATTCATCGTAAGCTCGGCCGAGTTGACTCGGCTGTGGGAGGGTCGAGTTTTACTGCTACTCAGAGGCATGGCTGTCGCCATAGAATCGGTGGGGGGGTTCGAGAGGTGGCTTGGGTGGTGTTGTGAGGTCGAGGGGAAGTAAGACGTCTGTGGGACGGAGGAAGAAATGGCATTGACGGTGGAAAGGACAGCCTCAGCCGTCCTCTTGCCAAGGCCATTGATAGGGGCACTAAACTGGCGAGAATGACTATGACTATGACGAGAAGGCGAGCATGAAAGGGACTGGGCTTGGGAGTTTGAATGAAATGGAAGTGCAACTTTGAGCAGAAGTGAAGGCGTGCCGTACGCGAATGAAGAACGTTTGGAGGTCGAGTGAAGGGGTTTCGCACCGGCACCAGTGATACTGATACCGTGGGTGCGTGAACGGGAACGGGATTGGGATTGAGGTGACAAATGAGATGCAATGGGAAGAGACATAGACAACTGTTTGGGTGAGGGATACGAATGGGGAGCAGGTGATGTCGGACTTCCCGGTGTCCCTTCAGCATCGGCACCCGCACAAAGTTCATCATCCGCAAGGAGCGGACCTTCAAACTCGGGCTCGAGACCATCGAATCGACTCTTCATTGGCTTGCTGTGTCTCCTAATACCCATCTTCCGCGCCCCATGGTGGTTGTGGCGATGGCGGGGTCGTCCTTTCCCATTCGAACTCCCCTCACTAACGGTCGTCCCTTCACTACTTTCCTCCTTGCGCAAGCGTTCCCTTTCAGCCGCCAGCGCCTCCTTTTTCTGTAACTCCCTCCAAGCCCTCCCTATCGCACCGGAAGACTTGCTCCTTTCAAAAGCGAGAGGATAAGCCCCACCGTAAAGCGCATGAACAAATGTGTGCGGAACAGAAGCGGAAGAAACATGCGTAGGCGAGGGAGGTGGTGGATGTATAGAAGATTGCGTCGTTGTCCGGGACACAGGAGCCATAGCATGGAGAGCAAGTGTATTCAACGACGTTCGTGATCGAGACGTATAAGAAGGTCGTTGTGGTGCCTGCGTCGTCCCTGTCGATAAAGTGTGATCATCCTCGGCAACAGCGTAAATGTCTCCACTCATGCTCCTCGACGGAGGGACCGTAGTCGTCGTCGCGGTGGTGAAATATTTCCTCCCATATCGAAGGCTCTCAAAATAATCCGCGTTTGCCTTGTCAGCATTGAAATACTCCGATCCATCGCCCATCGGTACTTCGCCCGGTGAATCAAACACAATGTTACTCCCCCTCCTCCCATTTCCCATTCTAGGTGACTTGCTCCTAGAAGTAGTAGAAGTAGTCGTGGTAGTCGTAGAGTACCCAATGGCACTGCTGGAGGTAGAGGTCGTAGCAGTAAAGCTACTCCCTTCACCCCAGGAGTGTCCATCGTCGCCCACATAGAAAAACCCAGCCCCTTGCACCGTTTGGCTGTGTAGGTCTTCGAGTCTACACCGCTCTGAGCAATAAAGACTGGGCTCCTGAGTGAGGATAGTGCGTTGTTTGAACATCGTGGTAGGCTTTTCAGGAACAGGCGGTGGTGGCGGTGGAGGTGGGAGGGCCACAGTGGGTACATCTTTCCGTTGTCCTTTTCTCGTGCGGCCAACAGCGGCAACGTTTGTTCGTGGCTTTGTGCCTTTTGATTTATTTGTCGTTGTGGTTGGGTTACTACCACGGTTTACGGGGGGTTGGGAGGGGTTGTTGTTTCCGCCGAGGATAGTGGAATTAGACGGGTTAATGGGGTCAGCGGTATTGCTGTCCTCAACAGGAACTTCGACAAGGACCTGTTCCCGGTTAGGCGGGATGAGCCGGTTACAGACTGGACACCAGGAGGTATCCATTTCTGGACTGTTTGGATTGATGTGGATGTTGAGTTTCCTTTGTGATTTAAAATCACAAGGGTGAAACACGTTCAAAAATGCGAATCTCCCTCAGAGTGGTATCGAGCGGGGTAGTGTTGTGAGGATTATTTTGATGTGGTTGAGGTGGTTGTTAGATTTATCAGCTGCTATTTTGGACGTGAACCGCCGAATGCGAAAAGCCGAGACGACGAAGAGTCAGAAGTTGGAAGAAAGATTGATGACAACACTGTCGACCACAGTCCACAAAGCCGGTGAGGCAGAAAGCAGCGAGAGAGGTCAAGTAGTGATGCGAAAGACGCAAATTAGAAAGAGGGAGGAAAGGAGTAAGCACATCGGAACCTGGAAGGGGGGGGTTATATAATGGTTGAACGACGGACGTACACGGATCTATAGCCCTGGAGACGAGAGTTAAGAGAGGAGGAGGGATGGTCGTCACAGGAGATGAAAGTCCTCTTGGCCTGCGTGGAGATGGTCGAGCGTTTGTGAAGGGCTCAAAGCGGGGGAGGGCCAGAAAGCCCGTTGCAGATTATATTAGGGAAATTGAATAGCGTCTGGACCGAGGGGACCGAGGACAGAGCCTGCGACAGGGAGGTAGGCGGCTTTAACGCTGTTGAGCGCGATGAAGGACGCGACTTGCACGATGAAGGAGAAAGATGGAGAGAAAGGAAAAGCAAAGAAAAAACCAAAGGAGAGTGAAAAGCAGCGCGAGGCCAATAAATAATACAACGATCACTCAGGAAGGTAAATACACAGTCACGTGCCACGATCTAGATGCGGACCCATAAATTGAATTTCGGCTATTCCATCGCGCAAAGATTCAATACAATTAGGACGATATCGGGATCGGACCGATAACACACGAAACAAACATACAATTAAATTAATAAATTAATAAATTAAATTTAAAAATAAAAAATATTAAAATGAGTTTTGAAAGAATAGCTTTTGTGAATGAAAATATGATAAATAAAATAAATGACAGTTTATAAAAATGGACCCCCGGATTTGACCAACACGTGTTATATAAAGTTGAAATCGATTCTCCGTGCCTGCCCCGAGGGGAAATTACAAAATAACCATATGTCCCTTGCACAGGTGACACCTATACACATCGTCAAAACAACGAGGCGAGCGCTTGCAGGGGCGTTAATAGCGGTCCAGCTTCACCCCGCCTAACCTTTTTACGTCGAAAGCCATGGATCATCCCTCCCGAATATGCACGCAGCTGTGCTGCTGGGGAGCGAAACTCCGAACGGGGATGGCGAGCATCCGGTCTGTGAAAGGGTCCCATGCATGTACATCTGTTTGCTATGTACTGTCAAATGATTTACTGATAGCGACTGTGCTGTCCGATGCGAGAGATCAGCGAACATGAACATTGAAACCGTGGGGAAATAGAATCCAAGATCCACCAGGAAGGGTCCGGGTCCGGCAGGTAATTGCATTATAGACGCATTGCTCGAGTTGTTGCAGGTGCTGGCAGTACGTGCTCACTAGCGCGAGCTCCCTGCATATTGGATCGCGCGCGATTTATCCCCACTACCTTCGACTACTCGCGATCCCTGAAATACTTGAAGCTTCCTGCATCTCCCGCATTCAAATCCTGTCTTCTCCGATTCGCATGGGCGCGATGACGATTTCACGCTCACTAGTCGACAGAGTACTTGACTGGGATCTTTAATCCGCTCAGGCTACTATCTCATTAATATACCCGAGCGGCAATTCGCTCCTTCGTTTGATCTAAGAGGCTGGCGCTTCGAAGATATTGCAATAATTGGCATCTCATATCCTTCCCGCGTTAGTGATCGCAAGCTGCTCGTCAGCGTGTGCAGTTGGGACCTGGGTTCCCACACTTCCCCACAACAATATAATCAGTATATGCTGATTGACGACTACACTATTCTCGTAACTAACAAATGCTGCACCACCCAACTGGACTGCGAACCCCAGCTACTAACCCATCACCAACGTGATGACCAACGAATCCCAAAAAAACTTCATTTTCTTTTCTCCCTTCTCAACCAATCACAATCACTGCGCCGACCTACCGAATCCGCCCGTCCAAGTAAAGAAAAATCCCTCTCGTGATGATCATCATCATGAACTTCCAATAATCAAGATCGCTGCAGACAACTGGTTTCATGCAACAGCTCAGCACGTAGCCAGGCTTAGCTAGGTTTCATCATCTTTTGAGTTTTTTCTGCTGATAAATCCCTCGGTCGCGGTACATGTCTCACCGCAGGTAACAATTTGGAACGGAACAATAATTGCATTGCACATGGTATCACCATCAATCCAATCCAATGAGCATCTCCTCTTGCCAGTATATAGATCATCATCAAGAGCAGCAAATACGGTAGGTGGTCAAAAGGCTCGTGAATTTCGATCGAACCGACAAGTTGAATTATTGTGCTACTTCGAGTTCTTCGAGACGGCCTCATATATATGTATGGTAACTCTACCCCAGATCATGCACCTCTACGAGCTGCAAGTAGTGGGGCCTGGGATTTCGTCCGGCTCGGCCGAAACATGTCCTTCAATCGACCACGACCCATAATTGATCGATCTAGCCCTTTTGCGAGACATAGTACATACTATAGCGAACATTCAGCGGTCAGCTGGCAGCAGCAGCAGCAGCAGCAGCAGCAGGAACAGAAGATAGTTTGAATAGTTGCAATATCAGCGCACACTAGCACTGAGCTGGATATGAAAGCGAAGTTTGGTTCGGCATATATAAAATATTACCACCTCAAGATCAGTAACTGGTTCTCTTTACAAATTTCCCCCAGTTCTTCGTTCGAGGAATCCGACGGAAGGTGACATATATGTCCCGTACTACGCGCGGCCTGAACTTTGAACTTCCTACCTGATGCCCAAGTGTCCAAATGAGGAGCTTAACGGTGGTAGTCAGTCAGCAAGACCGCCGCGGTGTCCGGACATATGCATATATCACATACTAAACATGGCCATGGCCACACACGCCTTCATCCACACTGTTGTCCTTTTACGCATGCGACAAGGCACAATACTTGGTAACAGAACCCGGGGCCAGCGCCATAAACGGAAACTTATTGTGCAGGATCCTATGACCACCCCTCCAATCATTGCTCACGCGGACTTTGGTCCACGCGCGGTAACATAGCACTCGGTAGCAGATAGCTATATTAGCGGTAGTGCGGTAGTGCGGGTTCGCTGTCATCTCGCTTGCTTGCAATTGTCACCCCTCGCGCTTTCGGTCATTAGCTCGTAAGAGTAGCCGGTGCAGCATACATGCTATGTACCGCTTGTGATTTAGGTACCTCGTTATAGGAACGTGCGGTACGCCTGCGATATTTAAGCCATGCATAGCTAACCGCAGTACTGAAGGGGACATGTCGAGTCGTGTGATCGCGGTCACTTATATCGGTGCAAATGCTCGATCGCGTTATGAATATAGATCAAGAGATAAGCTTTCAGCAGCATGGACGACTGGATATTTACGTACACGTACGATCAGTACAGCAGGCTAGCTGTACTCCGGCTATATCCCCAACAATGCCCTGTACAGCTGTCCTTATCTCGTACATAGACCATTGGCATGGCCTTGAAGTGCATGGAGACACAAACACCGATCGCCGAGTGCGCACGGCAACTTCCTCAGACAGATCAGGAACTGAGCCCTCGGATCGATCCATGCTGCTGATGCATGCGCACGCTCGCTGCTCCGGCTTTTAGAGTTTATCGGGCTTCGGCTAATCGCATCCTTCATATCCTTACGTGGTCCCTTTGACCGAACACCAGGGCAAACTGCACCACAACTCCGTTATAATCACCCTCCGCTGCGGTGCAAGCATACCGAACATAACGCAAATTCCTAGCACAGCTAGCTTCGTTCCAATGCGTGGCATCACATCAGGTAAAGATGCGAAATTTTAATCTGACAAGATGAGGAAGAGTCAGATCAGCTGTCGGTGGGGGCGGGACATACTGGCAGGGAATCTACTGGCATTGATATTAACACCCCTAAGCCGAACAGCCGCAACAGTCATGGTCACGAGTACGATTTAGACCCATGCTGGACTTTCCGATATTAGCTTGCGCGGGCGTAGTGCGACCTGGGTAGGCAACTGAAAAGATGCGCCCATCGAGTGCGGATCTGGGGGTCCGCAGCATATAGAATTCAACTAGCGCTCGCATTTTCACCGCCTCGGATCACAGGTACCTGGTTAAGCACTGTCAGGTGGTCATGTCTATGCTGCCATGGACATATGGCCGAGCCAATGGGATTTAGCACTATCAATACGCAGGATTACACACGGTGGCATTGTCCAATGCCGTGCGTGGCGGCTGCCCGGGCCATCAACACGCAGCCACTCTCGACTCCAACGCCGAAAATGACAATTCCTCCATGCGTATCATATCGGACTCACATTACTTGCTTGCGCGCTCGATCAAATTCAAATACATAGCTTCGATGAGTTCCCGTAGGAGCAGCTCCTTTTGAAAACACATATGCCACATTGGGGGGGGGGGGGGGGGATCCGGGAGATGAAATCATTCATGAGAAGTATGGGGTGCTGTCGCCGTACTCGCAATCAATCATGACAAAAACCAAAGAATAGGCGCGCATGCAGGGTTGTGTTTGCAGGGCAAGCTCCGGGCCCTGGCGCTCTCACGAGATGACCGAAAAATGTCATGGACAAACTGACCGATCACAGTCTGGTATTGCTATGGCCACTAGCTTCTAACGATTGAAACCGTACGCCTATTCTGACGGTATTCTGATTCTTACAGACGTACTACAGTACGAACTGGTTCAATTGAGGAGCTTGGGGCTGTGTGACACAATTCTGCCATCCTCCCATCCATGCACTCTGCTCTCGCGATCGCCCCGTCGGGTTCTTAACGACCTCCTTATGTCCTATAGTGGTATCACTATTCTCGCGCTGCAGATGCCATCAATATTTCTGCATGTGTGTGTGTGACACGATCATGCAGTCTCAAACCGGATCCACATTTTGGTGGCATCATGTCCCAAACACAACCAACATCATCAATTCTGTGTAGCACTACTATGCAATAACCCCGCATCATTATAGATGCAAACAAAAATGCGTGCTCTCACTACGGCCATATCATATCACATTGCCGCCGCGTACTTCCCCGTCGTCACGACGGAGTACGGGGTTGCCACTGAATCTATTTTCCCTACATGCATTGCATGTTACGCCTATCAAGTGCATGAATAATTTATGCCAAAGTTCGCTGACCCACAGCCACCTTCCATCAAACAACTTCTTGGGCACAGCACGTATTGCAGGCCGGTGACGTTAAGCTGTGGTTCCGTTTGCTTACTGTAGGTAAACGTAATGTAAACGGACGATAGTCCAAACGGCACGGCTTTGGCGCGGCTAAGCAATCTAGCTCGTTTCAACATTCCTGCTGCTAGTCTAGTGCTGGTTGTTGATTTTGTTACCTCACGCGCCGATAGATATCATCTAATCAAATACGTCGTTGACTGCTGCAAGGCCTCTCGGCTCATGTAACTTTTCCGGAAGGAACGGATAGGAATGCATAGTATATCCGATACTCGTAAAGATATTAACCAGTCACTCGTAATTTGCGGTAATCCTGGGATCAAACGAAAAACGGTGAATTTCCAGCTGGTTCGCTGGACATCCCTAGCTCTGTAGAATACGATAGCCGGCATTCGACGATAGACCGACCAATTGAACCCCTATAGGTTTCATGAAGCGACGGTGATGAATTTTCCCGTCATGCTTCATCACGCTCCTGTCCGAGCTATCAGCTACTATCAATGCTGCCAGCCAAGCCAGTATAGTTGCTTCCTGCTCGGCCGAACTACACAGTAAGTGCTTTGACAATACTACTACGACTGGCAATTCCTACTTGAGGGACCTCGCATGACCCTGTATTGGAATTCCAGTTGCCTGGCATGAACGTCCCAACCTTGCCGTATATGGTTTGCCTCATATAGTTCCCTAGGATTGCCGATAACACTGGTCAGCGTAGCAGCAACCAGATACAGTATGTATCGCATTACAATCGTTACTGTACATACATACAATCCGGTACCGGTCGCGTAGCTCCCACACACCAAACGACCAGGTGTTCAAACAAAATAGGGCTTGACAGCCCTGACTATCCGAATCTGGTTATTTCTTACATATAAGGCCACGCGCGTAACTGCCCCTTTGCGATAACGCAGCTCCCTCATTCGATTGGCACGAACACTTAAATACGTCCACATGTAACATACTACGTAGAATAGCTATCAGATAGCGCTTACGCACGCATTACTCCTACAAGCCTAGTAACTCTGATCATCTGACCCTGACACCCGTACTAGTGGCAGCTGACCATCATTCATAAAACAGGACTGCGAAAAAAAAAAGAAAACCCACTGAACAACCACCCCCTTTTTTTTCCATTCTAAACGCCTACACGTGTTGCATATTATTGTCAACGTGTATGTTCCCTGGGGAGCCACATGAAATGCATACAACGAGCTATTCATTCCACGACAGTATATTGGTTGGGGAAGGGGGGGGGTGTTCAGTAACCACCAAAGTGTTGCTTCTTCGAGGGGCTGGTTCAAGCGGCAAACTCCTAAACTACCCTGATTATCATATTTCGGTAATTAAAAAAAAAACTGACAAACCCCCCTTCGCTTCTTTTGGCTTGCCGGCGGGGGGGCCCCACATGAGCCATGAGCATACGTATGCTGGCAAACGGGGACGCAAAGAGGATAGTGACAGATGGTGACATTAACACTTAATATAATCTTGTATGGTTGCTTTCTCTGCATGGTGATCACATAATACGAATTGCTGCATCTTGTGATCACTTTCATATGCTGTAGATACGTCTTGTGCGCGCGCGTCCAGAGGTCAGGGGACATTCCTTGGAAAAGTAGCAGGATAGATTAGTGACATGGGTACGGCTAGCGACATCGCTAGCTGCCCGCGTTGTTGAACCGCTGATGGATGTATGACTAAGACGGCCGCTTAGGATCCCAGAGTGAGTTAACCGTGCTTTGTGAATATGATAATGATATACACTTTGTTTGTTTGTTTTTGGTTGGCGATGTAAACACGGAGCCGCCTGACATTTATCCCTTCGCCTTCGCCTTTTTGTTGGTTTGTTGGATTCTGTTCTTCTCGGGTGCAACACGGTGATCCTTTTTATTTCGCTCGCTTAGGAGTGAGAACTCTCTCTGATCGACTCTGATGGCGCCGGCGTAGTGGTACATAACTTGCTAGACGAACGTTGGATCCGACACGTTGTGTGGCAATTAATACATAGCTATAGGTTAGGATCTGGATATTTTTTTTTGATCTGCGGTTGCTCGGACAAACAATTCAGCAGGTGTGCTGCGTGCCAGCTTCTCTCCGCACTGGCGGCAGGCTATCCAATATGGCGGTTTCTAGGTGTGGAGGCTGACATGATACGTAATATACAGCCAATATATACACTGATGCAGTGTTGAAAAGCCACCGACGCGACGTTAGACGCCCATACACGCCATACACAGTCCCCCCCTCAGGTAACTCCTTCGACGCTGCCACACAAGCCCTGCGACCAAATTGCGAACTGGGAACTCCGGGAGTCATTTTGAAAACGAAATTTCAAATTGGGGAACCCCATTCCGGCCCTTTGGCAGAATCAGCAAGTCATCCCCATGGAACTGCACTGGTACAATCCCCACTCCCCACCCCCTATTGCCACAGCATCATCTTTTATGTATGTAGAGTAACGACAAACCCCGCATTGACCTCTTAGGTATATGCAGAGCCCCTCCCCCCGGCACAAGCACAAAAACACACAGACACAAAAAGACGACGAACCCAGCCTAGTTACTTTCAGCTCCGCGGAATTATGTAGCGATGACATTACATATATATACCAAAGCGCTTTATAACCAAACACAAACGCTTTCCCTCCCTTTCCGCCCCCGCATTTAGCTTCCTCTCACCTCTCACTCTCTTTTAATTCTCCACTTCACCTATTTGTCCAATTAATTTTTACCAATTTACATAAGTAATGGCATCGCCTTGATCTCCTTTGTTTCAACGGTCCTTGCAAACACCGTCTCCGTTCGTTGCTTTTTGGTGTTTCTTTTTGGGTCACGATGATTAGCCCCTTTATACCTTAAGTAACCCGATATATATATATCATATGGTCGTATGGCCAACGCATACGAATTTATGAAACACTCTCATATCTCCAGCTCGTTCGCTACAAAGGCCATACTATGTATGGTATTTTTGGTAAGCTAGCTAGGAGTTAGATCGATCGAGCTTCGTACCATTGTAACGACGTCCAAATCAGTGTAGTTTCAAGTCTCACCGACAAGCTCCGAGTTGATCCTCCGTAGGTTTATCATGGTGCGTTATACTACTACGTCAAGTTGGCATGGGGAAAAGTAATAACATGTACATGTAACGCATACCCACAATTGAGCAGGGCAACGCTGCATATATTATGCCACTCATATATCAATCTTTTGGGTGTGAAATGCATGCAGAACCATACATATATATCTGTGTGCCAGTGGCTCAAATGTCAGGCTTTCTTTCCTGAGAGTTTGACATTTTTACGTACGCGCCAAAAAAAAAAAAAGGTCGAGTGCGCTGCGTTACAAGATATACGTCGTACGCTCCGTTTTCCTTTTTTTTTTTGTTGGGGAGTTGACAATCAGACAACCTTCCCACATTGTTCAGTCCAGAATATACGGAGTATAATACTACCTTAACACTATAGCAGTAGCTAGTCCGAATCCCCGGGCACGATGCATGTTGGAACATTAATATTTTTTAAACCTCGACCTCTTTATTTAATTTACATGCCCATGAAGCTTAGCTTAAGGCAAAAGGATCATAGTATATATGAAAATAGGACCCGGCCGGCGACCTTACTTAACGTGAGTAAGGTAAGTTCCCATCAACCATGCATGGACGATCATGGTTTGCGGGGAGAGGTGTCCGTCCGGTCCACGAGTCGGCAGAGATGATCATTGTGTGTGTATATATATATATAATTATATAACTAGTAACTACTACTAGTTGATGCCCGACGTGGCCGGGGGGATATGATATGATGGACATGTACATGTGCATATATGCCAATATTTGAAGGTGTGGATTGTCAAAAATAAAATAAAATATGGGACAAGGATGGATCGAAGATCGAGGTATGTAGCTTCTGGATATAAATAAATAGATAAATATACATATAGTTGGAAAGGAAAGTGCAGAAATTGTGTGACCGGTGGGTGAAGACTTTCTTTCCCCGTTCGTGGTAATATACTAGAACTGCACGGTGTATACATACACAGAGCCTAGAGCCCAGACTAAGGCTTGTTACATGTGCGAAAGGCCCATCGATCGCACTGTGTAGTACTTGAAGTACAGTGGGAGCAGCTCTACCAGTACGTCGATCGGAAGCGTGGGGAATATATGTGAGTATGTTCTACTACTTACATGTACACCGGCGGTAGTACTCCGGTAGTACCAGGTTGCCGTACGTGTTATAGATACTAATCGTACGATTTTACACAACGCACATAGCGTCGATCTTCTCGTCTTTGTGGAGGGGAGGACTGTTATATACATCACGGGACCGTGGGATGTAGCCCCAGTGGAGTGGGCTTGGGATCGGATCGGAGGGGAGGAGGGAAAGAAGTGCACATGTTTAGTACCCGTTATCACCGCGTACTCCCACCAACCAACAGGAACGCACTATTCCATTCCGGTGTAAGTATGGAAATTGCATATTTTGCGAGGGGCAATTGGCGCGTCAACTTCAATGCCTGAAGCCTTGAAGCGCCAAGATATATCGCCAAAGCTCAGGGCAGCAAGACTAGTAGTAGAGGCTGGGATTTGAGAGTGACGATCCCAGCCATGAGTTGCACAGTTTTTCTAGAACTAATAAGGCTGTTCCATTTAGGGTCGTGGGGGGAGGGGCCGAAGAAAATTAAAATTTACAGTATTTACAGTAGATAAACAAATTGAATGAGAACGGGTTAGGTGAGCGTCTCCCGCTGGCGCCCGTGCGCAATTTCCGTTATGATGTTGTCCCTCCAACCCCACATATGTACCGATATCGATATACTCATCGGTTATGGCACGGCTGCATAGGCTAAGAGCGGACGTACAACTGAATCTCGCCCGAACGTTTGCGCACACAGTAAATGCGCTGAAGTAGCAGTTGCCATTGATAATATGATGCACAAGGGTTAAACAGGTATTGTTGATCGTTAAAGGATGTGAATAAAAATCCATGTTGGAGTTGGAATGCTTCATTGGCGATGGAAGGGGGAGATGAAGCGGAAGTGGCGGACAACAAAGCAAAAGGCGAAAACGCATAGGGTGCTGGATGGTCTGATGGAGCGAACATATGTGCACGGCAATTCAGTCTAAACCCACAGGACCCGCTATAACATTTGCCTGTCCACTACGGTAGATATACAGAACTGCTAATGGTCCGTGTAAACCGGGAGAAAATTAAAGCAAAGCAGCGCGTACAATGAAGAAAAAAGAGTTTATAGACAAGAAACACATACAAAGAACGAGTTGTGCGTGGATCAAGCATTCCCGCAAGTTGCATATGGGTTTTCAATGAGTGATGATTAGAAGTACTGGAAAAAAAAACCCCCGAAACAACGCAACATAATGTTCTTTCCACACTAAAAAAGCCAAAAAAAAAAAAAAAAAAAAAAAGGAGTAGGAAGAGAAGGGGGAGCAGAATAATTCGGACCAGGATGTTGACCACTACATATGTCATGGGGGGGTTAATTTCTATTCTGTCACAGAACCGAAAACTCACCTTAGAAAATGCTCGGTAACAAAGAAGTTCCCGTCGAGCTACCACTTGATGTTGTGGAAGCGGTACGAATGTGCTTTCCGGAGAATCTGCAAAAAAGAAAAAGATGGCGATGGCTCGAAAATCAAAAAGGTACCTGCAGAAACGGCCCGGCCCGAGGCCAAAACACTAAGCTTGACTCACCCCCAATTTGCTTCGCAAGGGTGCTGTTGTAGCTGAAGAACCATACCAATGTTAGCAGGCTTGATCAGACGTCAACAGGGCACCAGAAAAACAGATTATTACATGTCATCATTTTGCGAAGGCTTTTCGAACGCCCACTGAGGAATCGCTGTCTCCCGTGGGATCGAAGCATTATAGCTATGTAGTAGATTGTGCACGCAACGCGCAACGTTAGGATTATTACCTCGAATGTTCGGAGTCCAAAGGATTATGCAACTCACATCCCTTCCTGGACACTGGGGAAGTTTGTACAATATAGACTCCAAGCAGACCAACTGTTTTGTTTCAAGTTCAACCAAAATCGATCAGCACGAAAATTCAACACGACCACGACTAGGACTCAAACGCATCGGGAGGGGGGGGGGGGCTAACCTTATGTATGTCCTATTCTGGCAATCGGCGCACGCGGACATGAGCTCGTATACAGGCGTGCTACAGATGCCTTTGGTCCCCAACCGGGAGGTATGAATGAATGAATTGATCGAGTGCTGATTGAGACGGGTCACTTACAAACATTTTGAGTCGACGGATCATCCTGTCTTGGGCCTTGGAAGCAAGTCAGTAAAGACGCTAAACAAGCAGGGCTGGAACGGCTGCCAACACATACCGATGTAGTGATAGCCTTCAGGAAGGCTGTTGACAGTGAAAACTAAGAATCCAGTCAAAATAGGTAAATTTCAGCATTGATATGTCCTACCCCCATCATTGCAGACTGACTGCAGGCTCGCAGCGACGACACATGGGTTTTGGCTAAGGGAAAGGTTCAACTCATGAAGCGCGGTCGAGACTCGAGCAGGGAAACGGACGAACCCTTTGCTGTTTGATGCCTATGGCACGGCGTCAATCACTCATTACTCTAAGCCCATTTTCTTGCTACTCACCCAGCTATAAGAAGGGTGACAGGTAACGTTGGACTAGACGGCCGGGAGCGAAGGAACAGATATATCAGCAAATCAGCCAAATGAGTTCTTTTAATGTGATAGGTACGCTTCCAGACCAAGCAAAAGTCTTCTCAGCTCCCAACAAGCACAGGAGAATAATTGAAAAGATGGATGAACGCAAGTTGCGTGGCATAAGTAAGAGGGTCTTTCAGAGTCTGCGCGCAAGTCAGCAGAAGAAGGAGTACCAATAGCCTTTATTTGGGGAGGGAAATGTGTGGCACATCTGGAACATGCATGCACTGCTTTCACCCCAGGAACACAATTGTCCATGCATCCCTTGGCACTTGCACTGGTACAGCGCATGTTGCACAGCATCATCTTTTATGTATGTAAAGTAACGACAAACCCCGTATGATTTGATCTCTTATGTGCAGAAGCGCCCCCCGCACAGGCACAACGAACAAACACACACACACAAAAAGAAGGCAACGACGAACCTAACCTAGTTATTTTCAGCTCCGTGGAAGTGGTTGCATTATATATATACCAAAGCGCTTTATAGCCACACTTCCCCCCTAGTTTTCCCGCCTCCCCCGCATTCAGCTTCCTCCTGGCACCTCTCTCCACGTCCGCTATTTGTCCAATTTGCAATTTACATAATGGAATCGCCTTGATTGCCAATATGGAGCATAAACAGTAAACATTACTCGCCAGGACACACTTGTAAACCGCACACGCGCGAAAGACTGCATGGAAGTGAAATTGTTGGGATTTAATGGAGGGAACGAGATTAAATGAGATTTGTGTGCCTTGGGTCTTAGCACCTCGGTTTCCCTGATCGTGTCCGCCGCACACCTGGGATTTTTTTTTAGACCTTGCGTACTACGCTATACATGCTTACGGCTCTTCGAATATTAATCATTTATGTGTGTTCAGTTTGTGTCTCTTATCATTTCACGGGACTACATATAAACATCACGGGACCGTGGGGATGTAGCCCCGGTTGGAGTGGGCCTGGATCGGATCGGAGGGAGGGTTGTACATGGTTAGTACCCGTTATCATCACCACGTACTCTCACCAACCAACAGGAACGTACTATTCCATTCCGGTGTAGATGTTGGAAATATATATATAAATTACTGTAAACTCTGGCAATTAGTTATATATATTTTGTATTTTTTTTGCAATTTTTTTTTTTTTTCTGCAGCAAAAACAGGCTGGGATTGTGAGATCCCCAGCCATGAGCTAGTTGTCTAGAACTAATAAGGCTGTTCCATTTAAGGTTGTGGGGGGAGGGGGGAAGGGGGCCGAAGAAGATTAAAAATTTTTACAGTATTTACAGTACACAAACAAATTGAATGAGGAGCGAGCGCCTCCCGCTGGCGCCCGTGGTGCAATGCAATTTCCGTTGTGACAACCCCCCACCCTCATATCGATATTACTCAATACCAATTTTTTTTTTTGTTGAGCCGAACTTGTACGTCCGATAATGAATGAGTGTGATGTTCTGGGCCAAAGACTCCGTTGGACTGGGAATTGGCAGTGACGATCGTAAGGAGTTCGAGGATCGAGCTTATATAGTAGAGGCCACCCACGTACACACAATATACGTATATATGCTATATGCATGACCTTACCCGTCCAGCCCTCTCTAACCTAACATTTGGCCGCATGGCCGGTGTGGGTTCGAACTGTTGTTGTTGTTGTCGCCAAGTGAAGTGAAGTGATACATACGCTAAGTGATACATACTACCCTCGCGCGGACCCGGTCCGTCCGCTATCCCCCCCCCCTGACAACCAACAACCCTGAGGTCACGTAGTCAGTCCTGAGAGGAGTCCAGGTTGTGGCCCCTTGGTGGCCCATCCGCGATTTGGAATTATGTATATATATGGTCGATCGTAATTGTAATACATAAATTCTCGGTTGCAGCGGTTTGCGCGCCGCGTCGCACACACGAGTTCATCGACGTCACTCTGACGTCTGGCATTTATTTACCTTTTTTTTTATTTTATTATCCCTTTCTGGTTCGCGCGCGCGACCCGTTGGTAAATCGAGTTAGGATCATGCATATACCTCTTGCTCAGCTGACTGGTGGTTATGTAGTAGTAGGGATCCCGTGAGAGGCTATCACCCCTGATTAGACTAGGAGTAGTAGTGAATGACCGGTTGGGTACGGTCTGGATCAACGTTGCTGCCGACCCCCCCACAACTGGGGCATTTCGGCCGAAAGTACAGTGAGGTGGGGGGGGATTCATTAGAAGAAAGAACCCATATATGTTATCCTTTTTTTCTTTTCGGACCCCCATACAATATTGCTGGGGTACCCGAACGGTGTGTGTGCTATTAACTTATTAACTTTGTTCCCTTGAGGAAGAAACTTCGGAGTGTCGGAAGTGGCAAGCCGAGAGAGACATGTTTTCCGATGGAGGGGGGGAAGAAGGAAGTTGCGGGTTTGCGGAAGGCGTCGATTCGGAATCAAAGGACAGCTCCGAGGGGGCAAAGAGAAAACGATGACGAGTGTATTCAAGCGCCACCGTTCTCAGAGTTGATGATGTCAAACCCTTTACGTCCCGTGTTACAATGTACGTACGTACGTCGGACGTATGTAGTAAGTACAAGGGAGGAACTCTTTATGTAAGGACCAGCAATTGCTGTTCTTGGATTGTCAATTCATTTAGCGGAATATCTAGAGCGGTTTTTTTAATTTTCGATAATGCAATGCGGGGCTCCACAGCATGAGATGTTGAGGGGAAAATGAAAAAAAAGAAAGAAAGAAGAACTAACCGCATCCCCCCATGGGGTAATCGGGCGGCTTTCGGACCCTGCAAGAGAGACATGTTGCGCAGATGCGACGCAACGGGCTTCTGTTTAAAGTTCTAATGTCTATGATCGGCCAGCATCTAGAGTAATCTTTGTGTACATGTGACTACATATTTATCCATATTTGGACCGGGAGTAAGGATCCGATTGTGTAATATGTAATTGGATGAGAACCCTTTATCCCTTGTACATGCACTATAGGCGTCTCATCTCCGGCCGCGGGGGGGGGGAACTCGTACATAAAAACATGCGGAAGGGTTCCCGTGCGCGCCGCGCGGAGTTGTCCTGCAATCTGACTGACGTGACGTGGACTCTGGTAACTAATTCTGGCGTAAAGGAGGCTTGCGCAACGACATCGTGCCCACTCAAGTCCTCAATCGAGCCCCTTTTATTTCGGATTCGGAGCTCATGCATGACTTGAAAGCTGGTGGGTCACGTAGCTAAAAAGCTAAAGGAGCCAGCTGATCACTTTGCAGTTCAGTGTCTAGTTTCTGCGGACTAGAACCAATCTGCGCGCGCGTTTTGATTTAGGGGCTGCATGCAGCTGTGTAGTATATGTGTGTGTATGTAATGGCGCGCGCGTACCAGTTGAGTTGGCTTGATTTGACCTTGCTTGGCTAGCGTAGCTGAGGGCCGGTGGGTCTTCTTCCATCTGCAGGTAGTCCAGTTGACCTTGATTAGGGTGACTGCGTTGCCACAAGCACAAGTCCAAGCTAGCTTAACTCCTGTGTTGAGCCGCTGTGCATGTGAATGATGATGGGTGATGGCATCTGTCATTGGCGCGCTTCTACTTTGGGGTTTTTTTTTATTTATATACTTAGCTCGGCAGTTTGCAATGTTTAGCCCCGGTAGTACCTTATTTCGTTCATCACGCGCAATATTGACCCAGATAACTCTCTGGCGCCGGCCGGTCCAACGCGTTCGTTCGGCTGGTGGAATCCGGATCGGGGGGGGGGGGAGTTCTCTGTACCGGGATTACGGATTTACGCCTCCCCGGGCATTGCATGTGCATGTACATGTACCATGTCGGTCACTACGTCATTACATTACGGATATGCGTCGATGCACAAATTATTGCTTTATATGTGATCGGCCAGATGTCTCTCATGCATGCGCGGCGCGCCTGGCCGCAGCTGCATGGGTGTGTCTCTGGATGATTATCTCCGCTTCTGGGCGCTCTCTCTCTGGTTTGTTCAAGTTGTGTTCCTCACAACATTCACGTTCAAGTTTGTGCATGGAATTAACACGTTTTCTCCGACTCTGTGTGTGTGTGTGGTGTTGGGGGGTGTACCAAAAACCCCCTTATATTAACTTGGTTAACACGTGTCCGCTTAATGTCTCTCCATAGTATATACGCTTTCCCCTCGTTGGCGGAGCCAGCATAATAGCTAAAGTAAAGGGGGAGAAGATTAGGAGAGTGTGTCGCATGGGATTCCATACGGACTCAGCTGCCCAACTGTCGGGATCCTTAGTACGAATACCAGGAAGATAGTAAAAGTCTTCTTCAACTCGGTCTTTCCCCTTCTCCTATTACTAATTATCCACGCCACTTGCATGCATGGTTACACATATTGAGAATCTCGTTCTTGTCCGAGTCCGTAACGGCTTACATAGCTTACATAGCTAGTATGTACAACACAAGCCTGTTGCGTGTGCATGCGCGGTGTGTTGTCAAGTGGATCTACTATAATCTAAATAACGCCACCAAGCTCGCGTATCAATATGTGTATGCATGTTGTATATTAGAATCCATGTCCTTTAGCTCCGGCACTATAGTAGTATGTACTTTGTAGTTGGGAACATAAAGTTCTTGATTTATTGCTATATACGTCGCTAATTATTGGGAGGCTATAAGTATAACCCCCATCATTATCAAGCTATGTACTTACTAATCTCATGTTTTTACTGTAATCGAGTGCCAGGCCGGTTCTGGTACGTATACGGTTGTCTGGTACGTAGTATGTACTACCGGCAGCTACCGGGTGCCGAGTTGGTGGGGTCCGGGGAGGGAGTTACTTTCAGCGCCAGCGTATAACAGCTAGCCGGTGAAATGCATCCGTGGTTGCGAATTGCTGCGCACTCCCGACCACTGCACAATTAAAAGCCCCCCCCCTCCCCCCCGCGCGCACACGGTCTGGTATGTCGCGCGACCCTGACCCCCGAGTCACCGTCGGTAGGACTGCATGACTGCTAGCTTAATTATTTAGTAATATGTGTTTGTTTGTAAGTCCGGATCTCACGTACGGGGCGCCACACCGGCGCGAGTTGCGGGTTTATATACACACATTGTACCAGCTATAAGCTCTCTTGCGCCCATGCATCTACACACACATGGGGGGGACGTATCTACCACGCCACCGGTTGCATGGTCCGGCCGGGTAAAAGCTGGTGACCGACTTGATAGTTTTGCCAAACTCGAAAAAAAAGGGCAATTGACATTTTATTTTTATTTTATTTTTATTGGATATCTTCTCACTGGTCCAGTATTTGCATGCAACTACTGGTACATGTGTAAGTCCTCGATCTTCTAGCCAAAATCGATACACGGGCAGCTGGCCAGTAAATATTTTTGGCGGCACAAGTGCTGGCGACCGACGCTATGTATATATATATATAATGGTATCACGACGGAGGTACTTCGCCACATCGCGCGCAGTTGTGAAAGTCTGAGCACGATATCATGCAGTGTCATTAGATATCGCGAGCGCTCTCAGCCTTACATATCACGCTTATATACATTTGCGAATCGATGTGTGGCCGCGCAAGGTGAAGAACAAAAATTATATCCCTTAGCCACACCTGAAACCTCGGCTTTGTCTAGCTCAATGGTTGCATGGCTAACGTGGTACGTACCGTACCTAGCCAACCATTGACACAAAGGGCATCGGAATGCCACTTCAACAGCAGTTGTTCAGTCCATCTAATTGCAGATGCGGTGGAACAGCTTTGCATTTTTACCCCCTTCCAGGTTGGCTCTTGCTCGCTTGTATATGAGATTCTGCCCTAGCAGCGCTCGATTGATGCGGTGTGCAACAGCGTATCTCTTATCCGTCTAAGCATGAGCGGTATGGAGTGCATGTTAGCGGGTGCTAGCTAGTGAATCGACTCGTTCTTGCGCAACCAGTGGGGAATTGGACCAGCGAACGAGCCAACGGTAACTGTATACATAAGTCTTCTTCATACATAGATACACGGCACAAATTCTGAATGTTCTCTTCGTCGTTGGCCTCCAAAATGCAAATCGAGTCTTCGATGACATGAGAATCACGCCTTCAGCTCCTTCTTGAGGGTCTACAAACAGTGGAGGTGAGACATGGAGTGTGTCAGAGAGGGAATTTAAAAAAAAGAGAGAGAGACGAAAGTAGAGTGTCCAAAAACGGGAGCGGGAATTTTGTTTGATTCATAATCGATAATTCACCTTTTCCATCTCATCGAAATCGTCCGTCTTCACACGAATGATCGATCGCCCGAGTGCTTGTTCAATTTGTTGCATTTCTGACCAAGATTGTCTGTCGTGAACAAAGTTGATCGAGATTCCTCTTCGTCCGAATCGACCAGTTCGGCCTGAAAAAATGGAATGAGAGGTAGCCAGGATAAATAAAAATAAAGCAAAAAGAGTTACGCACCAATACGATGAAGATACGTCTCAGGGTCGGGTTTGTTATCGACCGTTAAGGGCATATCGTAATTGACCACCATGTTCACTTGAAGGATATCGATTCCTCTAGCGACCACGTTTGTGGTGATGAGGACTTTACTCTTTCCATCTCTGAAATCATCAATGACTCGATCGCGTTCGGCGGGTTCTTTGGCGCCATGCAGGAGGGTCACTTGATGGCCTTGGTCGATCATTCGTTGAGCAATGATATCCGCCGTTTCTCGTTTCTGCGTTTGTGGAAAGATAAGGAGAAAAAAAGCAAAAAGTTGCATGGGAGCTTACTTTGCAGAAAATCATACTTTGACCGATAGTTAACAGGGAGTATAACTCCACTAGTACATCGTACTTGTGTGCTTCATTCTTGCAATCCATGTAGAATTGCTTGATGCCCTCCACGGAGAGCTCTTCTTGCTTCAATCGTATTTCGTTTGCGGCAGGTGCAAACTTGTTTGCGAATTTGCGGACGTGATCGGGGAACGTGGCGGAGAAGAGGAGGATTTGGCAGTCGCGGGGAACTTGGCTATGTGGAACACGTGTAAGGGAAGAAGAATTGGGAAAAGAAAGTAGCGCAGAGCTTGGGGGGTTAAGGATGAGTACTCAGACGCACTTTTTCACTCGGAGGGTTTGGTCTCCTAACCCTTGCTGATCCAACATGTTGTCAGCTTCGTCGACAACGAAGATCCCGACCTGACTTGTATCCAACTGTTTCTTCCGAATGGCATCCGATAACGTCCCAGGGGTGGCAACGATGATATGTTGATTTAATACGGCCCCTCTTGGAACGGAACCTTGAATGGCATAACCAGTTGTGACTTTTGTGAACGCGGCCATGGTGGTGATGACTTGCATGATTTGCCTTGCGAGTTCTCGAGAGGGTGCAATGCATATGGCCTTAGCGTAAACGAAAGAGTAACGTGTAAAATTGGGTTAGGACGTATGCAGGGTGAAAAAGAAAATGTGGGGGGGGAGGGGGAATAACGAAACTTGTGTTGCCTCCTTGCTGTAATCTATCCGACTGAGCATTGCCAATACGAACGCTGCTGTTTTACCAGTTCCTGATTGTGACTGCCCAATCATGTTTCGTGGACTGGCATAAAGACTCGTAAAGACCTTTACTACGATGGATTAGATGAACGTACGGATTCTGAAGTAGTAAAGGAAGTGCGCGTTCCTGGATCTTGGATGGCTTTTGGAATTTCATAGCGTATATTCCCTTTAGCAAATCCTCGTGTCTAGAGTGATGTTTTCATTTATACATTAAGGTGTGAGTTGGACTGCTTGCAGATTGGAAAAGAAGGACAAGCGGTCTTACAGGCCTAACTCCTCGAAAGACTTTGCACTATACAGAGGTGAATCCGGATTGGCTTGCTGATCAGCAAGTGTGACCTGATTTCCAAAGAGTTAATCGCGACTGCGCGGGGGGAAGGCTGGCTGAACGCACTTACAGTGACTTCGTATGAGGACTTCAGTAAGTCCGTTGCTAAACGTGAAGAGGTCGAGAATAAACGACTCTGTTGGATGCTTTCGTGCCGTGTTAGGACTTGCCACTTGCGGCTTGGGCAGCATCTGCTTCTGTGCTGGCTGGATCGCCTGCTTTGGATTCCGATTGACCTGCATCGACTTTGCCCACTGTACTAGCAGTTGAGCCTGAGAAGTCACAAAGGGATGAGTGTTAGGCTCGACTTCGTGATGGATTCTCGCCTACTCTCTTTGGTTGATATGATGAATCCATCTTCGTCCTTTTTCACTTCTGCCATGGGCGCTGCACGATGAAACAGACAGACTCAGGCAAGCAACAGAAGAATGAGTTGGGATGTTTTCGGGACCGACCGATTATTCAATTCGATCGACGTCCACTTCCAACGAGGCTGTGGCGTGGTCCCAGTTGGTGCTTAGCACTCGTTTAGTATCAGTCCTTGGGTTATATTTTCTCTAGAGTGCAGGGGATTGGTCTAAGGAGTTATGTCGCATAACTTGTTGAACGTTCCTCTCCGTCAAACGTTCCAGCCTCCGATTAGGCAAGCTCTGAGGTCATACATCAATCAGAAGCACCCAGAGACACATCCTGATGCCTTCAAGTGGGATATATCTGAGTGGGAGTCTCAAAGGAAGAAAGCCACGTCGATGAATGTTCATGAAGACACGATTGCGCTTGTGTTGAGGCGGGTAGTTTCGCTGGTCGTGCCATCGCGCCATGAAAGATAATATTGACGTTAACCCAATTTGTTTTTGAAAAAAAGCTATCACTCTCAGCTTGCTTATCTCCTCACAAAGCTTCCTCCAGATGTACGCACAATTTGCACTTGAAACTGCTCACTCTTTTTCAACGGTCCGGCCCCGCAGATTGGACTGTCCTTCTCTTATGGACAAATGTTTTCTCCGGCTTCCCCTGTGGAAATATCCAATCTACACTACGAACGCGCATCGACCCTTCTGAACTTGGCTATTCTCTTCTGCCAACTGGGAACAACTGAAGATCGTGCATCGCAGGAAGGGCTAAAGAGAGCAGTTTTATGCTTCAAGGTGACCAGGTCATTTCTTCAACTGAAGAGCTCATCCAACTGAGGGATGAAGAGAGGAGCTGGGACTATATCATACATTCTGTCCAACGTTTTGCCTGCGCTTCAGAAGTCTCTACAGAATGCTGGCGTGCCGATACCCACCGATCTCGACGAAGATTTCTTGAGGTTTCTTCGAGGTGTCATGATCGCTGAGGCCCAAGAGTCCGCTTGGCAAAAGGCGCGTCTGAATGGACTGTCGAATGGGAGTATAGCCAGGCTTGCTTCAAAGGTGTGCATGGATAAGTCGATAATTCTTATTATCTTGTTTGACAGGTTCTTGTTCCAGGCTTCCAAATTTTATTCTGATTCCTTGGAATTCATCGATGCCGATAGCCGTCTTTCTGTTTACGTACCAGAGGTACGATATATGTCGCGATAAGCATATTTGATACGATGAAGGCACACACAGGACGTGATCGCTCACTTGAGATGTAAATCTCATCATTTTGCCGCTGTTGCGCAATATCGGCTTAGTATGGACCATGGAGTGTCTGGGAAGTCAGTCCCCCATCCAGCTACTTGCTCAGTTCACCACCGTGCTAATACTCGCAGATATGGGATGCAGGTATCGCGGTTAGGGATCGCTTCGCGAGAATCCAGGCTGCAATGGATTCCGCGAGTAAGGGGAAAGCCTCCCAAGAGGTTTTCAACGATGCCAAGGTACGGCGGCTTCGAGGCGTGTTTTGTATGCATTGAAGGATTGTTTTCCTAGTCGCTCGATGACAGGATTAATACTGAACTCAGAACGGTTTCTCATGCGAATGACTTGATTTATCATGAAGACGTCCCACCCCCCTCTACAGTCCCGCCAATTCCAGGTGTTGCGGTTGTCGAAGATGACGTTCTCCCGCAGCTCAGTGACCCAGCTTCAGTTTTGGGAGGTGCAAGATCGGAAACTTTGATTTTCGGTGGCTTGGAGAGTTGGGGTATCCGAAGAGCTTGCGGTAAGATCTCCCTGCGTACACCGGAAGACTAACATCCAACAGCCCCATATCGGAAGACATATTCAAAAATCAGAGATCCAACTATATAGAAGATGAGCTAGCCGGCATGCAGCATGATTCCGACCTTGTGGCCATGAGGTCAGTGAATAACTACACCAACTTCCGATGGCTTTTGAATGGTAGTGACACGCCGGGATGCAGCAAATTGAATGCTCTCAACCTTCCAGCAGCATTGGATGCGCTGTCGCAGCCGATCGGCCTCCCCCCAAGTCTTCTTCAGCAAGCTGGAAAGGTTAGATCAGAAGATGGACCAAATAAAATCATGAAGATGCTGGAGGACGCGCCGATGCTAGCCAATCAATGCCGAAACATCATTGAGGATGTGAGTCGCTCTCGACATCACCGAGACCCTTGGGGAATTCAGCATATCCCCAGGCTTTTAACGGTCTTGATGAGGAGGCAGACTACGATGAAGAACTTCGTTCTGCATATGCACAGCACGATAGATGGACACGACCGACCTCATCCGAGGCAAATGGTCGACTGACTCAGCGCGCTCAAACGGAGCAGCAACTATTAGCACGAGTGGAGGAAAGGATCGCAAGATCAGAGAAGAATGGGAAGAATGGGAGACTTTGATCTATCTCTTAGCAAGCGATGAGGTACGTTGTTTTATATGGAATGGGCAAGGTCACATCTAAACAGCATGAGGACAGGCGGATTTGGAAGCGGCTGTACCGCAATCGACCATTCCGGCCGGCACCCTGACGCTCGCACAGCAGGGGCGCGTCAGCGCCAAGAGACCAAGGTCCAGGCGCGCGCGCTTCAGCAATTGCTCGAGAAACTTGACGACCTGAAGAGTGCACGTGAAACAATCCTGTCTCGATCGAGACATCTGGCTCAGGAGGACGACATTAAGCCTAGTGTAGTGCGGAAAGCAAACACTTTTGAGGCTTGGTCAGAAATTGGCCCCGAGGTTTTCGATGACATTGTGAATGAAGGTCTGGCCAAGTACGACAAATTTAGGGACCAGTTGGAGGAAAACGCTTCTGTTCAAGAGGAGGTTCTGATCAAGATAGAGGTGGGCTCATTTTGCTGGAATACTAACGAGATTAATGAGAATACGTCTGCTAGGCGCAAAACGAGCGCTTCTTGAGCTCCAGGAAGGAGGACCCGACGATCAAAGAAAGGGAAGAAAAGCTGAAGTCACTGAGCAAGGGATTTCAGGCCTACATTGATATTAAGAGGAGATTGGAGGAGGACATAAGGGTGAGTGGGTTGCCTTTCGTGGATCTGATCTGACGCAATTTGTTGGCCAGTTTTATAACGAGAAAGCTGTTGAGCTAAATGGCTTCAGAATAATTGTGAACGAGTGGTGCGAGGAACGTCGTGCAAGCGTTCGGTAAGCCCGTTTGTGGACTTTTCTCCAAGCCACCAATCATGAGTTGTGTACAGCTGGTTGGAAATGAGCCTGAACGAAGTCCCGGAACATCTCTTATCGTCGTCAGGATCGCAGGCTGTAACCTCAGCCAAGAAGAAGCCGGAAATATCAGGGATGGCACCAGAGAAGTGGAATCCTAGTCTACAACCAGCCAAAGCAGAAACCCCTACGGAGAGTGAGACGCCCACGGCACCTTCCACATCCCCGTTAGTCGTGCCTTCCATTCCCAACACGAATCTGGGCGCCGCTGCCAGTATCCCCAGCCCATTCTCAGGGAAATGGGAGCAAACACCAGAACTCACACCAGAACCTCGACCCAAGAAGGAGCCAAAGAAGAAGAATAAAGCGAAAGAACTCGCATGATTTCTGAGCGGGGCATTTTTTTGTCCTGCGTAAATGGACGGGTTGGATTAGGTCTTTTTAACTGTAACGAAACAATTGTATCCAAGGACCTCCGATTTTTTGACTCCAATTTTCCAACTCTTCGGCGCTAGAGAGTTTGAAATAGCCTTTCGGTTGCCATGTTCGGTGATTGCCTTCGTATTCAGGTTGGCAGCGTTGCTCGATTATTATTTCCCTCACCCCCCCTTTTACTGAGCCCCGAGCCGCAACAACGACACGATAGCCTGTAGTGGCAGCTTCCAAACGTTCCTTGAGTCGTGGCGTTTAGTCTCCACCAACACTGTTACTATTGAGGGAAAGAGCCTTCCCCGACTTCATCAATCTCAAGCAGAGCATTTGGTGTCTGCCGTCCACACTCCTTCACCCTCGATAACCTATCCCATTAGTTTAGCAAGCGTCCCCAATGTCCTATACACAAGAGCAATCAGCAGCTATGTCGAAACGATTGACCAACAACCGCAACACGAACCGTTATTCGGTCACTGCATTGTTTAGCATGGCGGCTGAGCAGGACGTAGAAGTTGAAGATGATCTTGCACGCGGTACGTAGGGATGCGCCACGTTAGTTTACGCTGTGATGGAATTTAATTATTATCCGTTGAACAGCCCAAAAGCGACTTCGCGAACTAAAGACGAGAATCTCTGCGCAGTCAAAGAAAAATTTCGTCCTTGACCGAGATGTGCGCTACCTCGACACTAGGATAGCGTTACTGATTCAAAATCGAATGGCCATTGATGAGGTTCGTGAATGTCCGGCTCGCTCAAACTCCCTTTGTCAAACAATGCTAACGTTCTAGGCAGCGTCAAGAAGTAGAAAGACATCTAGAGGATGTTGACCCTACCGAAGGTGCATACCCTGATGACCGTAAAATCCAGGTTTGTGCGGTGATTTAGGTTGGCGCATAATCTGAATGGATGCTTCTCAGCAATACTCCAACCTCTTCTTCTTGCTTCAAAGCGAGCCCCGACATATTGCAACGCTATGCCGCCTAGTCAGCCTTACAGAGATAGACACACTTCTACAGACCGTTATGTTTACGCTTTACGGTAATCAATATGAAAGTCGAGAAGAGCACCTCTTGTTATCCATGTTCCAGGTATGTTCGAGCGGTAGCATTGTGCACACAGGAATTCGTGTGACACCTTAACAGGCAGTGCTGGCGGCTCAGTTCGAAACCGCCACGGAGTTTGGATCATTGCTTCGAGCGAATACCCCTGTGTCTCGAATGATGACCACATACACAAGACGTGGTCCAGGACAAAGTTACCTGAAAAATGTCCTTGCAGATCGTATCAACAGCTTGATCGAACACAAAGACTTGAATCTTGAAATCAACCCGCTCAAGGTAGTACTTAGTGCCGCTTCATTTTTTGCAATATCTCAACAGAGGCGTTTTAGGTTTATGAGCAGATGATACAGCAGATTGAAGAGGAAGCTGGCACCCTTCCTCCCAACCTGCCCCGTGGCGTAGCACCTGAAACCGCTGCCGCCAATCCGGACGTCCAAGCGATTATTGCCCCCCGTTTGACGATGCTAATGGAAATAGCTAATAGTTTCCTGCTCACTATCATGGAAAGCCTGGAGTCCGTTCCATATGGGATACGTTGGATATGCAAACAAATCCGCAGTTTAACAAAGGTAATTATTGTCCTGTTCACTGCTCCGTCCGTGCAGTGCTAATGGTTCCAAAGCGGAAATACCCTGATGCATCTGATTATGCCATCTGCTCGCTTATTGGAGGCTTCTTCTTCCTCCGGTTCATTAATCCTGCTGTCGTCACTCCGCAGGCATATATGCTTGTGGAAGGAGTTCCTGCGAAGTACCCGAGGCGGACGTTGACGTTGGTAAGAAGCACCCACGAGTTTTTGATCTCGAGTTGCGCCCTCATTTCGTTTTTTCAACCCGCAGATTGCAAAAATGCTGCAGAACCTCGCGAACAAGCCATCATATGCAAAGGAACAGTACATGATTACCCTGAATCCATTCGTGGAGAACAACAAAGCACGAATTAACCAATTCCTCAATAATCTGTGCGACGTTGGCGATTTCTATGAGTCGTTGGAACTTGATCAGTACATGGCCCTTTCGAAGAAGGATCTCATGATCAACATCACTATGAATGAGTTGTATAACACTCACTCGCTCGTTCTTCAGCATATCGAAGCATTGGTGAGTCATTTGGTTGTTGCGGCAACAACAAATTGTCTGACCCCCCCTCATTTGCAGGCACCAAATGATAAATCCCACCTTCGGGTTCTAATGGATGAGCTTGGAGCTGCCCCGCCACAGGTCCCTCGGAAGGAAAACCGCCAAATCGAGCTTCCTCTGTACAGTCGTTGGGAAACGACCGTGCAGGATCTTGCCGCCTCCCTCATGACAGACAACAACCTCACACAAAATGACATCCTGTACATGGAGACCAAGTCGATCTTTGTGCAGCTCATCCGTTCCATACCTCATGCTGCTGATAAGCGGCCAATAAACCTTCCTGCCCTGGCTGAACGTGCTGCAACCACGAAGGATGCTATTCTGGTTCGCAAAGGGATCAAGGTTAAAGAGATGCTTCGTGAGCTGGAGGAGGTGGGCGTCGTCACTCGCGACGATGCATACAAGCTCATGTGCGAGAAGTCGCAGCGGAGTTGACCCACTTGGGCAATATGCGCGAGAAAGTGTTGATGGAGACGCGGTCTCTTGAGCTCGTGTACAAAACAATCTGCGATCATAACGCGTGGCTCAGGTCTCAGTTAGAACAGTACAAGGCCTATCTACAGAATTCTCGTCTCAACGCCAACAGAGAAAGAGGCGCAGGTTCTGTTGGCGTTGGGGTTGTTGGTATCAATGGGAAAGAGAAGAAAATCCCCAAGACCACCGTCCAAGGTCCATATCGTTTCACTCATGCTCAGCTTGAAAAGGATGGTGTCATCGTTGAGAGCAACGTGCCGGATAATCGGTAAGCAATGTGCGCTTATTCGTCTCAGAATGAAACTAATCGGTACGAGCTATTTCAGACGCCCTAACATTTACTTTAACATCACATCCCCTCTCCTGGAACTTTCATCATCGCTCTTCACTACAAAGGACGAGACAAGGCAATTCTGGAAATGGATCTCAAAATTGACGATTTATTGGAGAAGGTGAGTGATCATTCAAGTCTTCTGCTTGAGTATTGATTTAGCAACGCTTCGCTGCACCAGCAAAAGGAGAACAAACACCTTCTCGATCTTGAATACGTTCAATTGAACGTACCTAAAGTCCTTAACTTGTTAAACAAAGTTTTTGCGAAACGTCGAACTTAATGCCTAAGTCTCAACAAGGCCCCGCGCTGAACGTTGAGGTGGTTCCCTTCTATTACTATTTATTCCTTCCTATCCCGGCAACCGGGTTTCTTCGTATCGTGTCCTGCTAATTCTGTTTCAATGCTCCCCCCCTTGTCCCAGCCTCGCCCCAGTGTTCTATTCATTTTTGATGTAACCTACAGCTTCGATTGACTCCCTTTCGTGTCTGTACCATCAATCACTTGTGTTTGCTTCCCGGGATGTATATAATAAGCTGTGATACCAGGATTTGGCACTGGATTGTAATTCTCAGTCATTACAATATTGACGTGGTCTGTCAGGTTGAAATCGGTCGCGAATTCTATGATGCATTTATTTTTGCGAGGTACCGGGCACACCCGAGATACCTAATCACAGGCCCCAGTTGCGATTTAATACTCACTGTTCTCGTGGTTGGGAGATCATTCTGATCCAGTAATTTTCTAAATCGATACGACACGGTCCATCCTAACCAACTAGTGCAGCCCTGGCCTCACAGACCAATACCGAGAGAGTACACTTCCCTCGTCCCTATGCATGAACCCTACGTTCAACACCCTGGCACTAAGGCCGTTCTGACAGCCCGTCATCCCGTTGGTTTTGGCTATAAGATAGTGGTCAGTTACGTGTCTCTGCCTCGGGCCAAATAACATTCGGTTTTTCATAAACTAAACTTGAGTTTTATATTGACACTGGGGTTTGAATTAAAAAATTAACACAATTGAATTGATTGACAGCCCTCCGCCAACTCCCAGAGGCGGTGGGAACCGGTTGTTGGTCGTGCCAGTGCAGCAATTAATGCCATTGAGCTTCGACATCATCGATGCTGCTGGAGTGGGCATCCAAGCCAGCAAGTATTCCCTTTGGTGTTGAATGATTCCAGCATGGCAAGTAGTTTTCACACTTGGCTGAGTAGCTGTCCCCATTTGTTCATGCGGTGCCAGCAGTGATTTCCGATCTACGCAAAACGGTCAGTGGAGCCAGACGGGATATCATTTGTTTACCAACCTGCCCTAAAGGAATTCGGTTCACTCGCCCAACTGCAACACCCATCGCGCTCGCAGAAAAACCAACCCGCATGCCATCGTCGCTGCGATTGGCACCAGTCTCATTCGTGGCGTGTTGATGGATTGCTACAACATGTCCCCCACTCCATCCTCAGTTTCCCGTGAGTCCTGCAGGATGAAGGTTTGGCGATTTCCGTACCGTGACATCGCGCAGTATCTAAAGAATAGCAATTTCTCCGACGGAAGACGCTGAATACCTAGTAAAGATCACAATGTCCGCTTCACCCAGAAGATGCTCACCATTATATATTCCAGTCTCGGGTATGAACGTCCCTCAGCACGTTAGATTGGTTCATTTCCAACTACTTCCATCGGCTCCAAGCTTTTAGTGCCGCCCATCTCCAACGTAATGGTGCCATATAATGGGATTGGACTAGACGCGTTGATATGGAGAACTGAGGGGGAGGAAATTATGGCGTACAGTGTATCTTATACGACTGGCGCCAAATATCGCTTATAGCAGTGGCCTGTGATAAAAAGGAATCAGGGAAAAAATATTGAGAGCGCGTGGTATCGGCGAAAGTGCTAATTGGGCATAAGCGTCGTCAGTCACGATGATATGAAGGTAGACATCCCTCGTATCCGTAGTCGCCCGGTAGTCGTGGATATTATGTGAACATCATGCATAGCTATATAATATGATCCAAACTCAGCCTATCAGCGCACTATGAGCACTTAGCAGCGTTATTTGGGCCCTATCTCTTGCATATCTCCACCTCCTTAGGGTCTCTTGCACGCCATACTCTAACTTGCTGTTTAGCTTGGGCACTTCCTGAACCTTGAAGTCGTACCGTTGGGCAGAGTGGCTGTAGAATATCCGCATATTAATTCTACAGTGGAGGCGGTCAAATCCCTTGGGTCCTCTGCATGCCATCCGCTGGAGATCAGTTCAATATAATTCTGGTTATCTCATCCAAAGTCGCACCGACCACTCCAGATCGGAGTTTGGGCTGATTGAATTTGTCCCTTTACTTTGCACCTGGATGAGTGCGTGTGCACATGTCTCAGGTCTTCTTCACCGTACTTCCAACAGGTTCCACAACAACTTGGCAAAGGGCGTTACTAGGCAATTCCCGGATGTACATATCTATAAACAAGGTCAAACAAACCAATAATACATTAGTGGCGTTTGGTCAAGCTTCATGCCGATCTCAATAGAAACGTCTACTACTCGCTCTCACTGCTGTCTTTCGTGCTAGCTGCGCATTTAAACCAGTTTTCTCGAAGTCTGACCCTTATGGCTGTTACGTCTGGTCAACCAAAACCCAGAATCTTGGATCGACCAAGAGAATCTCCTCTTGGCGCGGCTCATGTCATCACTCGGTCACCAGAAGAGCGTCCAGTAGCTTTCCTGGACCTGTCACAGGATGGTATCCCTGTAAGACATTAGTGGTAGCTTTGAATATTGACAATGTTGGGGCTGACTGGATCACTCACCTCGTTCATCTCAAATTAGCTTGGTCGAATAGAGATTACCCTGTTTCGTGATCAAGTTCCTTTTACCTGCGACAATTTTATGGCCTTGTGCACAGGAGAGATCATCGGGAATGGGCGCTTTCACAAAAAGAAGATGCATTACAAGGGCTCGCCTTTTCATCGCATCTTGCCGGGATTCATTTGCCAAGGTGGGGATTATATCCTCGGGAACGGCATGGGGGGTAAGCTTGTATACTTTGAAAAGTTTTTAAATGCGTACATAATGATTGTATATTCAGGTGAGTCCATCTATGGAAGGAGATTCCGGGATGAAGCGTTGGATTCCCAATTCACGAAGAGAGGACAGGTAGCGATGGCGAATAACGGCGGGAATGACAACAGTGAGCGATGATGGCCATCTTCGTACGGTCGATGCTCAGGTTTTTCAGGAGCTCAATTCTTCGTCACATTCGCCGATGCACCCAGCATCAACAGCCGTGCCGTCTTATTTGGCGAGATTAATGACACTGAGAGTATGAAAACTTGTGCGTCATTTGGCGGTTGATACGTGTTCCGTCCCCTTGACCCTTGCTCTATACACGCCAGTGAACAGGATCGAAAAGGCGAACATACAGTTAAGCAGTAAAAACTTGCCCACAAATCCCGTCATGATTTCGAATTGTGGCGTCGTAAAAAACCACCCAGGTTTCCTCATGACAAGATTCTATGAATCAGACCCACGGTCGCCTTACCATGTGGGTCATCCACCGGTTCGCATAATACCAGGTTGATACGTTCCTCTCAACGTGGTGCTGGGTAGCTTCCCCCATTCGTTTCTTGATTTCACCTTTGGGATAATCGGGTTGGTACGCGCGCCCAATATTCGGGTGGCAGGCGTGTGTGTGGTATCAAGCCAATGTAGCAATTTTCCTCGGGGGCTTCAATCCAGTGGCGACCACGATACAGTAAACGATTGAAATTAAACGCAAGTCAAAGAGAGAGCGCCGTGCCGCGAATATACAAATAATCGGATCAACGATATGCGAAGCAATAAAAAAGCATCAGTATGATCTCTCAGTGGATGTTAGCCGGTGTGGTTGTCAAGCAATGACATGAGACCAGCCCCGCTAGCGGGGATGCTATCAACGGTGCATGTCCAGGCGCTGGGCTACGTGATGTTCGTGTGAGTCCGATTTGCGAGACACTTTCGTGAGTCTGAGGCAATAATGAGTTGAAAGAATAGACGCTTATAGAACCTACGTACTCCCCAAGACCCAAATGTATTACTCCAGGGAGGCTGCGGCCTTCGGCTTCATGTCCATTTGCGAAGGCAGCGTCACCAGGAAGCAGACGAGGCGACCTCCGAGGGGTGCCGTGCAAGCAATTCGTTATTCCTCGAATGACGTTGTACTAGATAAAAGGCTCAGATGGCTTTAACTCTGAAGTGCTGCAACGGTGAACTTACTGGTCCACCTGAAGTGGAGGACCCCTTCACATCGGTAACAGTAAATTTAACTTGAGTGCCTGGATTGGAAGTTACAGTCCAGTTAAAGGCCCGCTGTTGCACCGTGTGGTGAGATCTTCACACATGGCCAAAGATCAGGGAGACATGAAGTATTAATAAAGTCCTCAAAACACACATTCTACGGCCGGTTTGGTCCGTTATGGAGACATCGAATGGCTCCACACCGAATTCCCAGTAAAGAGCGACAATCTCGCACTGCTGGAATCCTGACGCCTTGGACTCGCCGCCGGCCAAAGCAAATAGGGGTAGGAACGATAAGCCCAGCATGAAAATAGCGTTCCAAAAGCGAAACATTTGGAGACGATTGCGCAAGTGAGTGGTTCAAGTAAGGAATGGAAGGGGAAGACTGTCTCTGTTGATGCACTTCAACATTGCAACACACGGGGGAAGTATTTATGGAGGAACAACGATCGGAACACGTCGCCAAAGTGGTAAATGCGGCCCATCAAAATTCTACGGCACAAGGTTTGTAACAGAGTTGATAAATGAGACCAGGGATAGGCGATGAATATTTTGATATTGGTCCGTGTTCCAGAGCGACGGTGGCAGTGTTCGGCTCCGTATCCATCTCCTTGTAATATTGCGCTATGGAATTTCACCAACCGGAATGGTTGGGCAATGTCGAAGAGCCCCAGCAGCAACCCCCAGCGTTCCTTCGCCTCGTTGTCAAGGACTCACCAATTGTGCCCAAGGGTTCAGTGACGGTTATTGACTCATGCTCCACCGACTCCGTGTCGATTGGGAGAGACAGGCTGCGAACGGGTCCTCGGCTACGATTGAAGGAATTGGTTGTTTCCAAGCACCATGCCTCGATCTTCTGGGGCGGTGATTTCTGGGCTGTCGTTGACAACGGGTCTATGTACGGAACGTTCATCTGCCCGTCCGATAGTGGTAGTTCCAGCCGAACACTCGTCAGCGATGAGCATCGCCTTTCTGAGACAAAGAAGGCTAGCTTGCCCAGGAGAATTTCCCATCTAGACCTGCTAAGGATAGGAAACACAATTTTTGTTATCCACGCACATGAACTCCCTTCGATCCCTTGTTCTTCTTGCTCTTTGGAATCATGCCCTTCCGAACTTACGCTATGGGACAATAGCGTACCTTCCTCTGATTTTCCTAACGGACGAAACGAAATTATCTCTCCGTTACATCATTCCGCATCACAACGTAAACGATCCAAGGAGGGCCCTCAAGCCGCGTTGTCGCATCTCAAAATTGCATTGCTAGCTAAAAATTCGTATTCAAAAAATGGAAGGGAAGAGGGCTTGAAAGCGGATACAGCGCTTACGTACGCTGACCGATCCGCTCAGCGAAGGTCCTTGCACCCGGGCAGATTACCTTCGCCTCCACGACCTCCACAATCGCTTCTCCAGCCCTCTCGCAATCCCGCCTCGCAAAAGCGGCACCATTTATACGACATCCCTACATATCGTCCTCGCGCATTTCCCGGACAAGGAGACATCACCCACAGGGACAAAGACAGGGGTGAGGATGTGTCATCTTCGAAAATCAGCAACCTTCCTGGTGCATATCTCACGGCAGCGACTCCAATTTCGTTCGAGAACCCAGGGCATAGGCTTCTTCTCAAACAAGGCTGGACTCCTGGGACAGCACTGGGTTCTCAGAAGGAGGGATTCCTTCCTGGTGAGAGTGTGCATGAGGAACCACATACGTTGGTGCAACGCTTGAGGCTGGTGGAGCCACTGAAGCAGGTATACCAGTCGGGCAGATCCGGGCTTGGGTTTGGGGCCGGCAGGGAGTGATTCGGTTCACATAGGATGCGTCATTCTCCGTTGATGCTCAGGTGTTCCCTTCACATATGCAAGGGTGGCGCACCTCATGGGAGCAGCTTTTCTGCGGCAGGAGGATGGAAGACGAGACGTCACATATGCCGACCAATGATGACCAATGTCTTTCTTTTGCGGATTTCAATGTCGATACAAGTGTGCTTCGAGACGCAGGAATTAACACTAATTGTTCTATTTGTTGTCCATGCCACAGGGCCACTTTCAGTCACAAGCTTATTCTCTTGCATGGTTCTGATTGCTGACCCAGCAGTATTAGTACATAATGTAGTACTGACCACTACACGATGCGCTCTCAGTCCCAACAACGTGAACTACCCGGCGATGACGCTAGACACAAGTCAACAAGAAAGTTTCAAACTGATCGAGAGGATATATATCCCACCTGTTCCAATGCGAATTACAAAGGAAAAGGAACCTCGGGGAAATTTCGCAGGTCTTGCCTAGTCACAGTCCATCAATTGGCATCTGGCCACATCACTCGTCAACACTTCGACTTTCATTTATATGGGTAGCTTTGCCAACATGTTCCCAGATCAGGAAGGGCCAATAAAGGTGGATGGAGATCACTCGTACTGATTGAGAACTACGAGAAGGGAAATATTCCTAGCGGGCGGTTATGTCGCAACCAGCGATGAAAGATGGGGGGAGATTGGAAAATTGCATTCACATCATTGCCGCATTAGAAACTATGGAGACAGTAGAAACAACTGATAACGTCGTTAGTCACAGTGATTTCCAATATAAGGAAAACAAGTGGCGAGTCATTGAAATCCCTCAGCGGAAGAACAAACATTGGGGTTTGCAGTGCAATTTGTTGGAGTTGGCAGGACGTCGAGCGGCGGACTTGTAAGTTGGCCGAATGTATCGTATCTTGTTAGGATTGTGTCTGGCAATCCGACCTTGCGTATGTACTTGTGTGTGACCGGAGTAGCGTGGCCACGGCTCTGACGCGAACCGCCGAAGCCTCTGAATTCCGGTAAAATATATACCCTTACGACACACGTAGAAAAGAGAAAGACCGATATCCATCCATTTTATGCGGCTGAGGAGAAGTTGCGGAGAAGAGTTTTTGGTCAGCAAAGGACTGTGAAACCCAACCAGGGCGCGTGCCAGGCGTGTAATAGTGGATCCTGAGGAGTGATGGCAGTGTACATGTAATTGGCATTATGTAAGGTACTGAGTGGAGAACCTGCGTTGACCAGTTAAGGGACTACTCCTTACTGGTCAACCGCGTTATATACACGTCGTGTAACAGATCCTGACTAGGCCAAATACGAATGTGGTCTGCTCGTAAACTAGGCTGGATATCGGGCGAAATGCGAATGGACGAGATGGAAACCCATGGGACATGGGACATGAACTAGTGGTCGTAATCCTACCGTACTAGACCTGCAAACTGAGTGCAATGACCGTCAACTATGTTATCGGCTTGGCAACTAGAGTACTCCAGCCCGAGGTTCGGCAACTTTTCAGGCTCTGCTTGGAAGCGTACAAACCTTGTTTAGGTGTGACAACTAAGTCTTTTCTCATGGCGACCGGCGGTAGGTCACTTTTGGAGGCAAAATATTTCATTGGTCCGTTTTTCTTTGATTGTGGGGTGCGGCATCTGACACCCCATCATGTTACCAAGGTGTCCCTGCAGAATGGGACAAGTCCCAAGGTCGCCATATCCGGCGTCCCCGCCGGTCTTGTACACAAATAGTAATTCCGCTGTCGCAAAGGCCCGGAATAACTTTCCCCCATGTGAATACAGCAACTGCTCGAGGCTTTACGAAGATATGAGGACACGTACAAAGAAGACGCAGAAGGGCGACTCAGATGTCAGCGACCTTTTGGAAGGTTTGGGCAAGTGTGTGTGTGTGGGCACGTTACGGCCGGAAGTGAGTGAAGGACATTCCGACTGGGAGGCTCATTTTACCTTGCCATCTAGATGGGTGCAGTGGAGAACTCGGGTTTCATTCGTTTCTGCCATTACCTAACCGATCTGGCATCGCAGAAATCTATTGCGTGATCTCGATGGGTTTGGCGATGTTGAACTATTATCCTCGGCAAGATTGGAGCAGCCAGCTTCCTATATAGACCCATGGTCCCGGTTTCAAGGAAATAGCCCAGCAAGGAACAAGATTCCTAGAAAGATTCTAATTTCCACTTCAAGTAGTGATGCTATTTGGATATTCCATCTGACCCCAGATATGGATACTCTCCCATTTGCACGCGGAGGGCGTAGCAAACAACAAATTAGCATACCCCACTCACAACGAAGAGAGCATAGGTTCCAAAGAGGGTGGACTGTTGGCTAGATTGTTTGTCAGTGCTCTTAACAGTTTGATTGGAGTGTGGTGCGCTATATTGGAAGCCGTCTCTCCTATTTGATCACTTCTCGAACTAATGGCGTTCACTTGCAGTTGGCTCTGCATTTAAACATGCCAAACAAACAGCAATAGACGGAACGGCTGGGTACGAGCCTGCCAAATTAACCAGTCCCATCGACTTCCCAGTTTGTAGTGAGACCTCCAAGGTTAATACAATATAATCGTCTGCGTGATCATTCCACGTTGCACGGTTATTGGTTATGTGCAATGTATCACGGAACGCCGTACTGTCGTACGTGTCGCGTGTGGATCGTTCTTGACACCTCAAACCAGTGTTTTGGTTCTAATCCCAGTAAAATGCATATTTCCGCGAATTGGAGGAGGAACCCGAGTTTGGTTGTTTGACATTACCCATGATATGAAAATTTCGTGATGAAGATTTCGTGATGAAATCGGGCCCAAACATTGCGAAATGGAGATCAACGTTTGCGGGGAGAGATGGCCTAAAAAAAATACTCGCGACCCTTCTACCTGATGTCCCAAAGAACCCATGCGTTTATATCCCAAAAAAAAAAAACCCAATTGGAAAGGAAATGAAATGAAATGTTCGTCCTCAATCGCCTCCACATAAAACCCCTGGGGAAGCCCATCAAGCAAAAGGAGAATCTCCTATACATCCGTTTCACTTGACCCATTGAAATTCTCGATTGTCGTTTTTCGGCTCACACTGCCGGTGCGTGCCACAGTTGACCTGGGTGTCAACGGAGCATACCTGCTATCCAACCATTTCGCCAAAACGGTGCGTAATTCTTTTCTGTGCTCGGGCTTCCGCCATAAATGGTCGCCTCCCTTGACAGTATAGACCGTGAGACGCCCGCCACCGCTGCTTCTCGCGTTCCTGATGGTGCCTGACCCTGATGAGGTAATACTTTGAGCGACCGAACCGATACTGCTCGACGACGGAGTGCGAAGATGCCCTGAAGTGGTCGAGTCGATTTCTTTCGGAGAAGGTGAACACGGATCCGAGGCATCGAATTGGACGTCTTTGATGCGTTTCAGCTCCTCTACCCAGGCCTCGTATTTGGAGTATTTCGTAAATTGATCGGCATCCCCGTGTATCACGAGCACGTCAGAGCCTGGATCTCCCAGAAGCTGTTTCAGAGCATTTGCATATGTCCCAGAATGGAAGAATGTGAGGAACCAGAGCACAGAGAGCGGGTATGATAACAGGACATGGCGAATGGTGAGATCGGGCGAGATGTGTGGAGAAAATGGTAATCGGAGGGGATGCATTGTTACCGGTAATGTCCCAAATGAATAACCCTATACGTGTTGAAAAAATAAAGATAAAGGTACGCATAGGCGAACGCGTGAGTAAGCAATGGTTCGCATCATTCGGGTAGGACGCCCGGCAACTTGCATTGCACGGAGAAGGACACGTACAAGGAGGAGAATTTCAGTTACTTGTTCTATCTCCTTCAGAGCATACTGAACGACATCCCGTAAATCTTGCGATTCGGCTATGGCTGTGAAGGATACACTCCCGCCCGAATGGCCAACACCCCTTGAGTTATACAAGATGATGTGCCAATCACGCTCTATGAATGTCGTTACGAGCGAGAGAAGCACCCTGAAATAGTGGCCGGTACATCAAGACAGTAGAGAGATCGATTCAGGAACAGAGTCAGCGGCGGACATTAACGTTTGAGCGCTTACGGATCGGAGGAATTACCCCCTGCACGACCCCATGGGTGGAGGAATACCGCCAATCGATTGGAGCTGCGAGCGAGTGGATTGCTAGGCTCATGGAATGTCATGGGCGAGACAATGGTTGTCTCAACAAATGCCGAGCCGTCCTCTATCGGAAACTCGACCAGCGTTTCGCGGAAAGGTGGACCTTGCTGTCTACGGTTGGCACGAGCCACCTGAGTCCCATTTCGAGTCGTGGAGTGAGGGAGTTGGGAGGAATACGGGAATTGGCAAACGGCATGCCACGAGAAATGTTAAAATCCAGTGTCAGAGACGAAAGGAGGTGGAGAGAGGTGTGCGTACAGGCGTGTGTGGGGATAATTGTTCATCGTCTGGGACACCAAAAAGATCATTACATTTGAGAGCATTGAGCGGCTCGGCTGAGGCGCTCTCTGTCGATGCACTCGTTCTGTGCCGTACTGAGGATGTTTCTGGGCGTGAAGTCATAGGAGGACAATCAGAGCGTCGTTTAACGCTGGATAGGAAGAGGTTGGTAGCAGCGAAAGAGTCGGTACCTTTCGGGCTGGAGATGCGCAAATTCAGTCGTTATTGGTTTTCGAAAACGGAAATTGCCTTGAATGGTAAATGGACACCTTCCAGATTTTTTTTGCAGGACATGGACGCAAATGACCAAATGTCGCAATGGATGGCATTGCAAGACAAAGTATTATATGTTACATAGCCCAGTCGAGACTAAACCCCCTCACCAGGAAAATCCTAAAAGAAGGCGGGTTCGCGCCAAGCTTAAACAGCTGTCTCCGGATGAAGAGTATACGCGGTGAATGAAAGGGGTCCAAGATATCGTTATACAATGAAGAGAGGATTGCATGTGAGAGATGGGATTGGGAAGGGAAAGGGAGAACAATGAACTATGGAGTAGGGTGAGGAATATTACTGTTGGTAAGAATGCAGTTGCTACAGGCAGACACATGCAGGGCGTCCTGTTCAAGGGTTTTGGAATCATACGCCCATGCGATTGAATGAGAGATTATAAAATGAGGAGAACAGCTAGGGTGATACGAATTGTACAGGGGTAAATTGGAAAGCCGGCTGCTTGCTGGATGTGCACAAAATGGGCAGTAGCAGTGACGACTACCCGTCTATTGAAGATAGCGTTCGTTAAGCCGGTGAACTTCACGTGCTAGATATGGCCAGCTTAAGCGTGCCCCGATGTACGTTTCCGGGGGAACCCCCTGGTAGGCCGCTTTCTCCTTCGCGCATTCGATTTCCCATCCAACGAGATTATAGAGAAGACGCATATTAGGTTCTGGATGGAAAAACATCAGGCTCATGCTTTTTGGTCATCAAGGACGGCCTTTCAGCACGCACGAATCAAGATGCTCAGACGACGCGAACGAACAAGGAGGTACGCATCTACGAGGCTGTACCTGTGGTACTTCATCACGTACGCAATCTGCCAGACCTCTGTCAGTTCGCTACTTTATTCCGTCGGGATGTGCTTACGGTGACGGTCGCGCTTCTACTGACACCAACTCGGCAGTGGACAAGACTAAAGAATGTCAAGGTCAGCTGAGCGGAACAGAGAAATGGGGAGAAGTACAACGCACACTTTACCACCACCAAGTCGAGCCTTCTCAATCCAATCGGAAATAGGCGCGAATTGGGGCCTGAGACTATCGATACCATCGTCCGATACTCCCTGTTGAAGTGAAAGCGGATAAGTAATGAGTATCACACGATCCGAATAGAAGTTTCGTTACCTTGATGTCCAAGACTTTAATTCTACCTTCCCTTTCTTCGATCCACAGGCTTCCTTGCCCATTTGGGCCGGTCCCTACAACGAATTGCGAGTCGACATTGCTCCTTTCAACGGTCCCCAAATTTACGTGAGTACCGGGCTCCATGAGAGCAGGAACAGGGCACACTGGTGGAACGAGTGCACATTCCCCAACGGAGACAACGTGAGTGATACCAAGTGCGTGAAGCATGTACGCGTTGCTCGCGTGATTCCTATTGTGGTCAAAGTTGATCAGGCACAAATAGAAGAAAATGCCATGCGGCAGTCACTCCCCATGAGAGAAGATGCGTTCATTGCCACCCCGCGATTGGCCGTGAGGCAATAAAAGTGAAGAAGGAAATGAAATTTGTCACTTACAAGTTCCCAAGATACAGGTGTGGCAAGACACGGCTAGGGAAAGATCCGTCGAACCTCGGATCTGTAAACCACGCATTGTGATCGATCCGCGAAGGCATCGAAATCGGAGTCGTGAGGGCCCTTGCCCGGCCTTGAAGAGGAAGAGGCTTCGAGTCGCTACTTGCGGGAGGCGTGCCTGGAACGCCGCTAACCGGTGCAATGCTCGGACCGAACTGCGATATAGGATCGGTCAATGCACCTGCAGCAACTGAGGCCATCGATGAGAGACCAACTCCAAAGACGGGTGTAACAAGACTAAGACTCCCACTTTTCCAGCTGCTTGGACCCCATTTACCCCATCTATTGCTCGCTCCGCTGCTGCTCGCTCCGTTGGAATCCGTCGGGACATGCCCGCTGGTAACCGCGCCACCGTCGCCATTCGAAGGTTCGGCTGTATCACCCCCTATCGTACCATTCAAATTCCGAGTAGTGCCCGTGACCCTGGGATTCCGGGCAGTTACGACATGCCCTTCGGCCTGAGCGTTTCTCACCTCTGCAGCGGCAGCAGCAGCTCTCTCTTTCTCCCTTCGAGCAAGCTTTTCCTCTCGGCGCCGCTCGGTATCGGCAGAACTAAGGGCGCTCTCCACCCGTCTCAACACACCTAAATCACCAGGGCAGACGAAAAAGCTTCGTCCACGCTCGATTTGTAATTCGAGGTATGCCTCCGGAAGCGAATATTGTTTGATACGCATAAGGTAGGAAAGGCCCAGCACAGAAGTTTCCGTGTACCCATCAATAGAATGAAGGAGGATTTTTAGTGGGCGGCTGTGGGACATTGGGGGTAGCGGCTGGTAGTAATATGAGGAAGTGAGGGATGAAGATGATAAAGTCGCAGATAGCGACCCTCGTCTTTTAGTAGCGGATAGATTACCGTTCTGTGGAAAGTGCATGTAGTTTTTGGGGTCGGCATAGCGCGACAGGAAAGCGAGCATGTTGAGAATTTGGGTAGTAGTATGTGGGTTTGACGAGGGAGAGGAAGGAAATGCGAGATGAATTATGGAGCTCGGATTTGGTGGGGGACGCGGTTGAATCGACGGCGTTGAGGGACGTCTCGGAGTAGTAATCTGAGAAGATGACCTCCTCTCCCCGTAAACCGGCGGAGAAGCCGAACGAGATCGCACAATCGTATCACGAGATGAGGAACGAAGAGGAGAACCAGTATGGACATGAAGGTTACTCAGACTTAACAGTGTGGGACTGGATGGAGAAGCGCTACGGTTTGACGGAGACAATGGTTGAGGTGAAGAAACTCTGGGGGGAGGCGAAGCCACCCTGCCTGGAGAAGTTCGGTTCACCCAAGCCACGTCCAGTCTCGCAATATGTTCTTCGGCATGTCGGAGGTGAGCAGGTGTTGGGAAATATGCATCATCACGGCATTCAATGCAAATGTCCCATCCTTGCGGATTTTGGGACGAATCAAAAGGATCGATCTCCGCCAAAGAGTTAACGTCCGCCAACGGAACATCCGCAGTATTACCTAGCTGATTGATTGGGTCAATTCAGCTTCATCTATGCGTATCGAAATGGAGAGAACGCACCCAGAGATTATCACAGATCTGGGTTGCTTGAGTCAATTGCCTCATTTCCTCCTTTTCGCGTGCCATAAAATCTATGTGATGAACTGGGTTACCATTGGTGTCCAGGGCGACAAGATCAGGATAGTCGCGCTCAAAGACTTCGAAAGGATCTACACGGCGGTGAATCGGCGGTCATTGATGGTGACGCTTAATGATAACAGACGCACCAGTGATGACAAATACGTTGTAAGCGAGAGTGCCGTTCAAGAATCCCCCAGAAGTCCTTCCGGCTTCCAGAGGCATGCCCTGATTGCGCTCAATAGCTTTGGTTTCAATAGCCTGCTTGATTCGCTCAGCATAATCGCACACCGCACGTGTCGCGCCATTAGGGGAGTACAGTACTACAACGGAAACTCGGTAAGATACTATTTATGGTGAACCTGCGATGAGGAAGGAATCGACCTATGTCTGACAGAGTAGCGTATATGGGCTAGGTCGAAGAAAAGGAGATGTGAGATATAAAATGCATTGTGCCATGATGCTACGTACCACTTGTGTGCCGAAGTTACGACTAGTGGCCGGTACATGAGAATCAACAAGCAGCAAGCACGATTTGGCGGATGTGACGCTCACAGAGATATGCCATCAGGAATATGAGGCTTGACGAAAACAGATTCAGTGAGCAATAATATCTCAGGCAGTGTTATACTCGAAACGAGGCGGTGTGACGAAGACCGCGGTCGGCATGGTGGTGGCGGAGTGTTATTGGTCTCAGAGGGTGGACAGGATCGACTTTCGGGATTCGGCGCATCGGACCAAAGGGAAGTAGCTGTGGTAGAAGCAGAAAGAGGAGATGTCGAACTTGCTGTAGAAGATATGGAGGATGCGTGCTGGCGTCCATGGCTCCAGTTATTTTCGGTAAAATCCTTGTACACGGGTGCAGGACCGTCATCTTCGTACATGAGCTGGTCAAGCTCAGAGTCGGATGAACTGGAAGAGTCAACTTCAAAATTACCTACGCCCTCATCATCCTCCGCGGGGCACGCGACCGAAACGAGGCCACGATAACGTGGAACGCTAACCTGCGGAGGCAGGCCCTCCCGAGCACGAGCATGGGAGAAGAAGAGATTTTGGGCAGGATTGTCGCCTTCCAAACCATGGAGGAATGGGAAAAGGACAGAATCGTCAACGTCTTCAAGATTGTAGGCATGCTGGATTTTGACGAACTGTGCCGCCGTCAATGTATAAATGGGAGAATGCGGGGAGGACGGTTGTGTAGGACGGGAAGGGAATCGAGGAAACCTTCGGGGTAATGCAAGCCATGGAGCCGCGAGTCCGAGTCCATCGTGGTGGAGGACATCGAGGAGAGAGTTGCTGCCAGAAATCTCACAGCGCCAGGGTCATGGGCGTAAGTGTTGATTGGGTTCATTGAATGGCGGAAGCAAATGGGCATTCAGCCATTCATTAAGTCTTGGATTCCTTCAAACCGCTCCTGAAGAGGGCTTCTCTTGAAAAATGACCTCTACCACATAATCGCGCGAACTTAATGAACGATAGGCAGGCATGGCAGCTGGCCATCAGCGAGACTAACGATCACTTCTTCCTGCACGACAGCCACCGACGCACAACTTTTCATCCATCCTAATTCGCCTCTGGGATCATTATGATGACCCTTCCCACTGCATTCATTGATACCATTTCCCAGGTCATTTGTACAACCAGGACTCAAGGCAGACGATTCTCAGCCGCATCCTGTTCACACCGACATATATCAGGAGATTCTTGCCGAATCAAGCTGACTCAGGCCGTGTGCCCTCCATCGAAACAGTGCCAACGGACCCGTCTCTCACAAATAGCATAGGTCCGACTTTCAATTCAATTCCATTAGTATACAGCACGCATATTGCCAGCACAAGACACCAGGGCACTTGATGAGAAGTATCCTAGAAAATATGGATGAACGTTGGGACTAGACTCTCGGGCATGCAACCACACTGCATCGGAACCACTTACCAGATTACCTCCTGTGGCTTCTTTACGCTGCTCCACGCGTCTCTCTCGTAAGACTGAGCAATAACGCCTCAATCCGAGTTTGTCGCTCCCCGAGCTCCTTTATCTGATCATGGACAATGATAGGGTTCCTCTCCGCAACGAGGTTCTCGATCCGCCTGAGAGTGGCACCAAGATCGCCACCACCAGGAGCAGCAGAACCAGGTACATTGTAGAACGCATCATCCAAGGGTCTTCGCCTCTGCGAAAATGATCTCGCGAGGGGGCTTTCTGGAGCACTGAGGAGGCCCGCATTGTTCATGTCCCGTCGCCTGCTTCGAGACCGGCGTCCAGTGGGTGTATGGAGCGGTCCTCCTACGCTGGAAGTGGACGGAGGGTATTGTCCACGTGGAAGGTCCTCGTCTAACCCATCAAATTCGATAATGGTCTGTGCCTCATTCGGAATACCATCCCCTTCGTCATCCTCTTCGTACTCAGCTTTGAGAACGGCATCCAAAAGATTATTTGATCCAGATCCTGTCAATGCGCTGAGTAGGATTTGCAGGTTATCCGAAGCCAAGCAAGGACGGCACAAGGTCTTTCACTTACTCAAATAGCGCCACGCTCTTTACCCCTTTCTGGATGCTGTTGTACACTGCCGAGGCAGCACCCTTGCCTGAACGTATGAGGCCGCGTTCAGGTACTACGTATCGCTCATAACATGCGATCGCCAACAAGATAGGGAATGACTAGCAGCGTGTTACTCAATGCTTATTACCGCACCCACGTCACTGGGTAGGTCAGGAATCTTTCTCACCGTAACACGAATCATGAAAACATTCGCTGTATGTAAAGTCCGCGGCGAAACCCACCAGCCCAGAATGTTCAATATGACATAAGCTGATAGAAGAATAAATGTGCCACGCCCGCCAAACAACCCCACATGAGTAAGTCCTGACGCGCCGCCGTGGCAAAGCAAAAGTACGAACCTGCAAGATTGAATGGAGGCAGATACGAAAAGACAGCATCTGCTTTGACGCTAATAAGATTGCAGTGATACCATCAGAGTTCTTAACACTGGTAACCACGCTCATCGCTCACCCCTCAAGTGTTGCAATAGAGTACTGGAATAGGAACTGATAGGAGACAAGAATCAGCTGAAAAGCAACAAACCCGAGATCTTCTTTTGATCATGGTGCTTACTTCCTCTGACGCGTGCTGAAACACCGATCAACAATTGAAATGCTGGATCATTCCAAGAATGCCCGCACTTGCGCTCACCTCGTTAATCCTGGCAAATGTGTTCGAGAGGATCGAGATGAGGACTTCGAAAATATGCCACGTTAAGGGTCACGCCCGAATATCCAAAGATGAACCCACTCGTAATGAGTAACGTGTTGGAAAGCGCTGCGAAGATTACCTTGTAACACGGGGAATGTGCGCTATGAGTCTTCTAAACTGGTGGTGTCAATTGAACAGGAAGCCTTTACCATAAGAATTGGGCCCTGGGAAGGAAGGAGCAGTTCATAAATTGGGGTCTGCGGCATGGGACAGCAGGATCACATACGAAGATAGGATGGAAGCTCTCGGCTTGAGTGAAGCTCAAGTAAGTGTTCCCTGCCATGTTTGGCCTATCAATAGGTGCACGAGGCATCATTATTGCAAACGTCACGGACCAAACCATATTTGAACCATCTAACACGTATTCGTGGTCCACGCCCGTCAACCACTGCGACCTCGATTAATAAAACAAACTCACCAGCCACGCAATACTCTTCACAGGCCAGCGATCACCAGCTACACAGAACATCGTAGAAATCAGAGCAGAAACATCTGGGGATCGGTTGTTGAAGATCTAGATGCTTCGCTTACCCAAATTGTGCAGAGTATACAGTAAACCCGAGAAACTTATTGCCGCAATTCCAATAAAATAGATGAAGTCAGCCACCATACCCTTCAATGCGCTAGGCATAGGTCGGAACATAGAAAGAAGTTTAGTACGGATAATCATTAAGGAGGATCGACGAGGAAAGTTCCACCGACAGGACAACAACATTATTGGAGACTGCAAAGAAGGCTAGCCTGAATGCGATTGGATGACTTGCTTAGTCTAGAGACCTCATAAATTGGCTATTCATCTACCTTGGGAACAAGAGGCATGCGCCACACGACAAGACATCAAAAGCCAGATCAGAGTACCACCCCTAAAGTGGAGCGATGGAGTTTAACAGGGCTTCTAGACGATCACATGTCGTGACTGCTCACATCGTGATGAGTTATGCCCTGGACTCGAAGGCCAAGGTATGTGAGGAACAAGGCGACTTTCGGGCAGTTGAATAACTTAACGAGAGGTGCTGAGACGGGCGACGTACTGAATACCCTGTGTAACAATGTGCATTTAATGCATAGGCAAAGCAGCCAAGGTAGGGCAGCTTACAGGTCGAACCCATTCCAAACCTGTTGATTCACCCGAGGAGAATTACTAATTGCATCTGACAGAGACAAAGGACGGATCTCACACTAGCGATATATACTGTGTAACGATGATTTCATTGCGCTTATGATCATGGCAGAGGCCGATAAGCCAAATCACATACCGGTCCATCCGTATTCCTTGAAATGACCGTAAGTAATTTTCAGGTTCAATCCAATACCACCCCTACCTGCGAAGCGGCGAATTCATCCAAAATGAATCCAAAAACAAACACTAATAATGTAGTAATTGAGCTGGATAGTCGTTACTCATCCATGCAACATACCAATAAAGATGATTTCCATGGTCGTAAATTTAGTCAAATCCTTGTCTTCCATGAACCATTTGACCCAAGTCAGTCAGGAGCGAGCGGAGGGGGGAACCAGGACGAACTCGATAAACACAACACGAACAAAGTAAAAAGAGCCGCAAAGTTTATGAACTCCAAAATGGAACGATACCGCGGTACTCGCAATCGATAATGGTCGAGTAAGGGTGCATCCCCAGGGTCATAAAGTGTGATCTCCCGCGATTTCCAGTTATCCTTGACGAGGGCATGAGTGCTAGGGAAAGAAAAAATGATACGACCCATCCAGATATCGTTCACGACATTCTGCACAAGTGGCGAAGCACAAAAGCTTTTGGACGAAGTTGAAATGGCAGCCTGTTTTTCATGAGCACCGGCCGCACCGACAAATTACCATGCCAAGTGACACACCTCAAGAGCACTGCTCGGATCATCTAGATCATCCTCGTCACCTCCCATCTCGCTTTTGACCTGTTCATAAATGACGTTCGGAGCACCTCGCAACGGGTTCCAAGCATGTGTCAACACAGCAGCCAGCTCAATCTGATTCCTTGTAAAGCGACGCAACAGCTTTATCGCAAGCAGTTCGCATAGTAAAGCACGGGTTTGGATGATGCCAGCAAAGGCGATATTATTCTCCGCTTCGGAGAGAAAATGCGAGCGTGCAGCTAGAGAAGCATAAACTGGCATTCCCCACAAAAATGTCGAACGAGAGAATTATTGAGCGAACGCAATTTCTCGAAATTGGTCACCGACGCGTACCAACGGCGGGGTTGTGCAACTTTGCATACTTGACAACCAACGGACGAACCGTCGTGAAGTTGACTTCAAGAGCATTCTACATGCCATTCATCTCATTTTTATTTCTTTCGGCGCGTGGCGCCATGCATACGAGGCCTTACCAGTTGACTATTCCGCAATATGGCACATTTAGGCAAACCAGAGGCGAAGGAGATACTCTCGACCTACCCCCATGTAAGACTTGTATCTTGTCATAACCATAGCATTCATTAACAGGCCAACTGGTACGCAGAACCGGATCAAACTCACCGATGCTGTTCTCAACGTCTTTTCTCAAACTATGGATTAAAGGATATACGGAATATTTGCTGAGCGCCTCAGAAGTAAAGTGATGCACGCTAGGAATCCCCTCCAGATCACCTCCAGCCATGAGATTCTGCATTAGTTACTGCCACTGAAGTTCGTTGTGGGGAATTGTATTTCAGCAACTTGCTAACACGTGTTTCATCATCGTCATATGGGGCATTATGTAATGGATTTTATGTGATGTATCCCGAAGTGGAATTGCCTGTGCGAACTCAAGGTAGATTCGGCCAATTACCCCGCATTGTTTTCATAGCTGAGATAGTCCGCCATGATTACTTTTGGTGAATAACCAAAATTAGTCTGGTAATCGACCATTTACCATCGCTTTGATGGTTTTTTGGAGCATAGTATTTTTCCAAATCGAAATTATAAGTCAAAAAAACCAATTGTTCATGGGTACTTGACTGCTTCCACCAGAGCAGCTCGTGTGGGCGCATGAGACCATCGTATTTCCACTTCCTTCATCATGAACCGAGTTCCAAGATGTGCCCCACCGGCATGCCACTGGGACGGAGTCGAAGCGCGAGGCGCTTAAGTGTTGAGTGGCGTATGTCTCAATCTCAATCCCTTGAGAACCATTTACATAAAGGTAGTAGGCTAGTATTGCATGTAATCTGCCTGTTGTGTGCCTGTTGTGTGCCGTCTTCTGTCGCGGTCGAAACCGGTCACATAAACTCCGGACGTTGCCGACTATAACTTCCTTCAGCTGATCATGCATGTCCAATTGACATCGGACCCACATAACGCGTGCAGCTACATCTCGTTTCCTTGGTGCTCTGTTTTCTGCACCTTGGTCCACACTTCACTACTTGCTATTTCCAATCCAGCTTTGGCATCACGAAAACACGATCCTGTGAGATCGGTTTATTCCAATAGAGGCTGGTAGCCTGCCTATGAGATCAATCTTAGCGATCCAATATACATTCCACTCTTTTGTCATAGCCATATCCACTTCCACACTCTGGTCCCATTCTCGTTGAATGCGTGCTCTGATGCACCATTGCTGTCACTCTATTGGCACTCCTTGTGTATCCCTTACGCATGAACGTGTTTTCGGCGCGTTTTAACGCACCTCCGTCCATTAATGTGCAGGAAACAGCCTACTTTGTCCAGGAAACTATTATGTCTCTTACTTGCTTCCTAGCTAAACACTGAGCCTCTAGACCCACGGACGTGGAAAATACCATCACCCTGTCCTTAGGAACCAAGCCTCTACGATTTATCCAACCGGAAAGTACGCATACTGTCCCCCCTTTCCACTTCGCTGGCTTTCTATTTCAGGAAGAAACAGACAGCCCTGAAGCGACCAGAATTCGAAGTGATGGGATTGGCACCATCCAGGCCACGAAATCATCGACGCCAGCTATCTCTGCAGCACCCACATGCGTCATTCCCCCTTATAGTACCAATATGCCCGTCTGCCCTCCGATTTCTCGATTCTCAGCCTCGTGCTGCGAACGAGTGCTCATATATGAGCTTCCCGACCAACTGTCAGTCTGATAAGGGGTTTGCTTGGTATATTCAACTTGTTCACGATATTGCTTTGTGTTCAGCATGTCTGTCATCATGTCAATTCTTTTTAGAATTTCCCCTGCCACACTCTAGCCATCGTGTCGCCTCAGCCTGGCCGAACTGTTCACTCATCAGTTTCTTGTTTGGTTTGCCATTGCCTTGCCAATTCCGTCTATACCAAACATCTAAGAGTGGCCAGAGCTTGAGATTGGCCACCTCTGCCGTTCAAAGATGGGCTTTTGCGGCCATCTCCATGACAGCCCTTCAGTGCTATGCAAGAGAGCCCAAACCCAACCTGTCAATGGCCCTGGCGCACCCCCCCACCCGTCCGTTGCATGACTGCCATGAGAGTCCAAACCCACCCACTGCTTACTTTCACTGCTTCCCATCACGTCGTTGGGATCCGAATCACTTTTCATTGCCGCTCAGTCCCCATCCATCTCCCGCTCATTACTCAATTCCCATGTGTCCCTGGCTTGCCGTTCAAGTCAAGGTCATTTCAATCATTTTCTCAATCATAATCCCTCCAATTTCGCATAATACTGACCACTAGAAGCGGCGTCATTTTCACTATATTATCGTAAAAATTGTCGTAAATAACTTTTTGTCAATCAAAAACATCGTAAATAACCAAATGCACCATGGTAAATTGACCGTTATACGATCGTTATCGTGGTCAAAAATGATGAAAATATAAGTCATTTTAATCGTAGTAAAAATGAGAGCATTTCTACCATCTTTTAAGTGCCTTTTCACGCAACTCCAATGCCCACTGTGGATGTGGGCCAGAGGTAGATGGCTCTGGCGGCGCGCAGATCAGGGGAGTTCGGGAGGACTCACGACTGAATATAAATTGTGGTGAGCCAGAGAATGGCATGCCTCTTAAGTTTATAGAGCAGCGCAAAGTAGCGATCACGCAGCTGTCGATCCGCACGGTGGCGAGTCATCCTTGGCCTCGGGGGTTCTTGTGGGGATCAAATACAACAAGGAAAACGGCAGTAGCGTTGACGCCATCACGAATGTCGTCAGGGGAGGGGCGACAAAGAAGTTGAAACTATCCCCAAAACAACAGTCCAAAAGTTTTAATAGCGGCCCTCCACGGTGGCACGTCGGGCACGGGAGCATTCAAAGATGACGCGTAGGTCATCAGGCCAACCGTTAGTTGCATGGACCGACAGCAGGGGAACGCACAAAGGGACGGATTGCAGTGGTGCTCACATGTGCCATTTCGCCTGGGCGTACCCAGCGCTAGTGTCTTCGCACATACCAGCAACTGTCCTCAAGCCGTGCTTGATGCTCCCAGTACTTGTTCCTTTTGATTTTTTACCCCCTAAATCACCGTAACGAACTGCACATTTATTCTGGCACGCAGGAAAGGGGTAGTAGTACGGCTTGCAGAAGACAAGGTGCACACGGTCCACGCTCCGAAACCAAGGCGGCAGTTTCTCCAGAACCAACCACCGCAAAAAAACAGGGGAAGAGTGGTACGAGAGTGCATCTGGTGTCAGGGTAGTATCGGCCTAACATCTGAGCTACACGAGATCTCTAGACGCTCGACTGCCACGGGATATCCACTTGGACCGACGAGAAAAGAGAAAGAAATGATTGACGAATGGCAGAATCAGCTAGCCTGGCTATTCTGGGTGACATTGGTAATAAATCCTCGAACCCTAAGTACGCGTGCTGGGATCGGATGAAGAGGTGCGGGAACGTCTGATGAGGCCTAGTTGGGTTAAGCCCGATAAGAACGTGCGAGCTGTTGATACGTAGGGATGCGAGGCGAAGCGAAGGGGTCCTTCCGAAAGATCTAGTATAGAATCCCAGCGCAGTAGCCGCGCAGACGGAAGGCCGATAGAAGCCCTCCAAATCATCATTGCCGCGAAGAAATGGGCTTCGCAGCAATATTAATGCACCAGACACAGCAATAGCCCAGGAAGCTCACCTAAGGGATTATTTCTCATGGGATCAAAATTGCAGCACCGCCGACAAAAGAATTATGTCCCACACTTGACTGTGGGGGAGTGTTCCAATAAGATTAATATCAATATTGTTGTCGGTTGTGGTGTTGCTGTGCCATGTTGAACCAAAGAAAAGTGTTGTTGGGCAAGAATATACGTATCGCTTGCTTGAGTCGAACATTACATAATGCGCACACGTTCAAGGGTAGACTTTGGCTGTGAATCAGGGCGTACGTAGGCAATATATGGCATGCGCGCTTTCTTACGATAGAGCCGAGGTGTTGCTTGCACAGCGGAACTTAGCTTATGGCGTAAGTTTTGCAGAAGCATGCGGGAATATCCGTCCCTCAAACCGATGAAACTGTCCAACAGCATGAGGACCGGGGCCGGCAGCGATAGCTTACCAATGGCAAATTCGAGTTGATACTCAGCTCCTTTCTAGCCAGACACTGTCATGCACTATACTGCAAGTCAACATGCAGGTGATACCAAAGATCGTCATGGGTCGCTATCGCTTGTGAAAACCTTGCTTCGGGGAGGCAGCCCGCGAAAAAGGCTCGTATGCCACTCCAAATTTACCCACAGAAAGGAAGTACGCCGTAAGGGTTTAAAAAAAACTCGTAGTCGGAGCCAAATTCGCTACGAGTATAGTACAAGAACCCAGCCGTGGAAGCAAAGCATGGCTTCGACATGCATGCAACCCTAAAATGCATGAAGATCATGGGAAAATACCTGTTACACGACGCGCGGCTTTTTCTTGGGCAACGGGATGCAGCTAGTCGGTTCCACCGCCTGCCGTACTGACGCAACATACTCCCCCCGTATGCTAACAACCACTGGCCAAAAGGTAAAACGCGAATCAAACGTAACAGCCGCATCCACGTCCACCATCGCCATGGCCCAAGGCACTTATCCAGCCCAGCAGAGCGCGAAATAATTTCCAGAGTAGAAGCACTCATGGAAGAAACGATGAAAGTATGACCCAAGCCACGACGCGTTTCACGGTGAGTACTCTCGATCGAGACTTTACGCGTTTCGCTGCCCCCCGATATACATGTTTCACCCCAACTGAAGTTCGTTATTTTGTTCTGTCAGTCCGACGCGTGAGGAGGACGCGCTGACAATTGCACGCACCCTCGACCCTGTTCCAGATCTCCTCGTTGTTGAGCTTGCCTCTCTCATGCATGACCTTTTAGACAAGAAATATGTTCATGCGGACATTGCTGCAGACCCGTACGCCTTTTCTAAAACCGTCCTTTCACCCATTGGTGGAGTCTACGCCGAGATCGACCTGATTAGAGACGGGCGAGCCCTCACGATATCAAAGATCATCGACAGCGTCTCATGGACGACGGAAAAGAGACTCAGGGCGGATAGTAAATGGGGAGAATGGCACGACTCGTGCCTCGAGTTGCATTGTGTCCAGGACGCTGATCGGCTAGATGCCATTGGTGCATTCGGTGAGTTTCGTTCGATGGCCCGCTGCGAAACCTTATCTAGTCCCTCATGCCATTCTCAAAGGCATCATGCGCTGCGCAGCCTTCAGCTCAGTGATGAACCGACCACTCTTTGTCCCTCCCGAAGATGAATCCGATCGCGAAGCTGAATCTGCAATCGCCCACTTCCACGACAAACTGCTACAAATCAAAGATCGCCTGAAGACAGAGGCTGGTAAGAGGATGGGCGAGGAGCGCCACGACTTCGTAAGTAAAGCTACACTGCTTTTCTGGGATATCGTATTAAATGGTTGACCAGATGCTAGACTTCCTAAATGCTGTAGACAAAGAGTACTATGCACCAGTCACTTAACTTCTTGTTAATTGGATCAGACTTGAATTACTCAGAGATAACAATAATCAATGCAATAGAGTATACAGAAAGGTGTCAATCAAGACCAGTGAGATCAACGCCAAAGTACATATGCTTGAGAGAATGGTGAGCGGGACAGGCATGACGGCCACGAGCAGTTTGCTGCGTACCTTTTGAAGCATCATAACCTTAATGACCCATGCCTCGAGGTGAAATATTTTCTTGCTGCCAATCCGCATGCGTACCTCCTAGAGAGCGAATGGATCGAAGTCTATGGCAAAAATCAAGGTATCACTCACATAAAAAGCAGCCCAGTGCATGATGTCCGCCTTCAGACTGTCATCAACCATTTCGACCACTCGGTCTGCCACAGTCTACGAAACCTCTCAATTTACACTCCACAACATGTGAATCGAGTTTTACCTTGAGAACCAAGGTTGGAGGAATGCAATGCGAAAGCAGTTCATATAGTTTCCCCCGCACTGCCATGACCTGCTCTGGGGTTTGCTGCTTCACGATCATTTCGGCGACCTTTATACAATATGCCTCCCAGTCTGGCTTAGCGATCGCGATGTTGGACGTCAAGCCTGTTCTGTCAGCAATAAAAATGAACCACCAATCGCATGTTTTCCTGAGGAACGGAACGTACGACTGCATTTTGAGCGCTTCCAGAACGAGCAGTGCTTTGCGCATATTCCCCGCCGCATCGTTGATGATTGCCGAGCAAGCTTCGTCCGGCAGAGCGAACCCTTCTTTTTTCGCCACAAACTCCAGCACAGCAGTCATCTTAGCGCCAGGTGACACGGTCAACGACCCCTGGAACGCGAGGATAAATGAAAATGCGAACCTCTTCATCATTCGGCGCCGCAACCCGCACGAGCAGACACCGACTCTTAATAGGGGCGATCAATTTTGAAACACTATTGGCACAAAGAATGATCCTCATATTGGACATATACTTTTCCATTGTTCGTCTGAGCGCAGCTTGCGCATCGCGGGACAGGGAGTCAGCCTCGTTGATCACAACAACTTTGAGACAGAAATATGAGGTATGATTCGGAGACAATAAACGAATGAACGGCGCACCCTTAAAGCGCTTCTTTGCATTAAAATCAACTTGCTGTGTCTGAGCTATTTCCTTCAGAATATCCTGTATGACGACACGATCGTATATCCCGACATCACTGGAACGCAAAAAAATTGGGTATTCACTCACCACCTAGAGACACGATGTTCTCTCACCTTGGTGTAATCTCAACATGGCAGTTACTCTGCACGACGTTCAGATCTAGCTTCCTCTTCGAAGGTGTCTCAAACACCCTTTGGTCGATTTTAAGCTAACAATTTTTTCAGTACGAATATTAGCAATCCCTCGCAAATGAGTTTTCTTCGCTTCCAGACACGCACCCTCGTCACCGATGGGCCGAAAAGTTCTCGTAGAGTACATGCAATACGCGTTTTCTTCCCTGCTCCGGAAGGTCCATAGAAAAGAAGATGAGGAAATTCACCCGTCGCCGCCTATTTTACGCGTCCGGATCGCGTCAGCATCTTTGCGCCCCTCAACGGAAAGGAAAAGGCGCTAACTAGCGAAGCGAGCCGCGAGGAGAGCTCCTTATGATATGTAAGTGTGTCTAACGTTTGCGGACGATGCTAGGGAGAGCGAGATAAAGGGAAACTGAGGCGTAGAGAACAGACACGCAATGTGCGCTGACCTTGTCAACCCAGAGCGACATGATGATCGTATTGGTGCTTGTTTACAAGCTGCTCGGATCGGAGCCAACCTTATCTCGCCTACTGTGTAATTTTAGACTTTCAACCGGTGCCTGCTCTTCAGTGGGCCTGGGTTTCTCCAGGGGAGGCCTATGCATTATTCGCACGAATTTAAACAGTGCAGTGCATGTAATATAAGCCGATAGATTGAGACGTACTTAACTAATTTTCTAAGAATATGTCGCATAGTGCTCGAACTCATGCGCGGTGCTATTAATACGCAGTGCACAACTGCCTTGCCGTCATCTTCCTTGCATAGCCGAGCGCTTGTAGTGTATAATCTAACAGTTTTCTCGCATAATAATTATCAGCCCTTTCCCACCTCTACATCTACTTGGGTTCGTCATAACGTACAAACTCATTACTTGATCGCCTCAGCCCCAACACGATAGACAAACAGTGCTTTCGATAGTTCACTCAGACAATGACGACGCCTATCATCGTTGTCGTCGGTGCGGGAGTTGTCGGCTTATCCACAGCCATCGAAATTCAAGAAAGGATTCCAAGCGCTAAAGTTTATATCGTCGCAGAGGTTCTACCTGGGGATCCAAAGTCAATCAAGTATACGAGTTTGTGGGCTGTAAGTGAATGTTCACGTCAACTATTCCCTGTTCGTGTCTTGACAAATGTAACTAATCCATCAATATATCGACTTGCTGCTGTGAACACAGGGCGCTCATCATGTCTCTCTAGCTGAAAACGAGGGCCAACTTAGTTCGTGAACGGCGGTTTCTCCACTTTTTTGTTTCTCAATCTCCATCTAGGGTTGGACAGTAAAACGTTCCGAAGAATGTGGGAAATGTCGGAGGGCGGGCATCCAGCGGAACATTGCTTTTTACGACTTCAACAGACGGAGTATTACTCTGACAAACGGAACAATGAAGGGAATACAGACCGTCTGCATTTTATGCCGGATGTAAGTACGAAGTCTGATCGTCTGTATCGATGTCCTCTTATGCGCACTCGCACTGGATCGATAAACCGATAAGTACCGGGTCTTCAAGGATTCTGAGCTGATCGAAGGGAGTCTTTCTGGTGTGGAATTCACTACGCTAACCATCGACACTCCAGTATAGTGAGTGATTTGTTGCCACCCTTCCGCCATCGCGCCACACAACTGTCATTATAGCCTCCCATACCTCCTCTCTCGGTTTGAATCTGCAGGAGGAACCATCATTCGGGCCTCGATCTCCGCTCTTTCTTCCCTTCTCACCGGCACGCTCGTTCCAGAAAAACCTTCGGCAATCATCTCTTGTCCAGGTCTTGGAGCGGCAACCATCAAAGGGATCGAGGATCCGGATGTTTATCCCATAAGAGGCCAGACCGTCCTTGTCAGGACACCTTGGGTTAGGTTTGGGAGGACACTTAGTGAACCAGGGGTTGATGGCATTTGGACATATATCATTCCTAGGAGAAGCGGTGATGTACGTGCAAGTTTCCTTCCTTCGAAATGTTCCATCGAGTTTGATCTTCATCTTTCTACGTGACTGACATGATTTGGGTTGGGACGCGGGCCGGGTGGTTTCGACGATTTTTGATCTCAAAATGAATGAATTTTTCCAAAACACAGGTGATTTTGGGAGGAGTGAAGCAAGTGAATGACTTCCGGCCCGAGCCACTCAAAGAAATAACGGAGGACATCCTTAGGAGATGTTTGAAACTTTGTCCAGAGTTAGTGACGGGCTCTCCTGAGTTCAAGTCATCCACCAGCGGCCCTGAAGCTGAAGGGGGAGGAACGCCACGCAAGGTGACGGTGGACGATCTGAGACCATTTATAATCGAGGAAGGCTGTGGACTTCGTCCTGCAAGGAAAGGAGGCATTCGCTTTGAAGTGGACTGGCTGTCTGCAGCTGAGAGCACCAAGTCGAGCGCAGATGAAATGGCGGAGTGGGAAAATTCCAGTCATTCATCATTATGGGTACGTCCATGGAACCCTTGGGATTCGCTAGCAGCGGGGGAGGGGGGGACTCCCAATTAACTTTGAAATGGTGTAACAGGCATGGTGGCTTTGGATATCAATCGTCCTGGGGTAGTGCGGAAAAGGCTGTTGATTTGTTGCAGACTGTCTTGTAAACGAGCTTCCAGTCATTTTCGCGCGCGTCGTGCATGCTTGCCGTTTCCCCGGCCTGATTCGCAGCGATGCAATATGTAATATATGTAGTCAGAGAGATCAGAATCAAATTGGGAATGTTTCCGTTTCATCAATGTCCACGCCTCAGCGTACATGTACATACATGCATGTACCATGTCGATGAAATCGTTGCACAAACTTATTTTCTGGGACGAAGAGCTCCCGAACAGCCTAGCCTATGCCATGATTGAATGGGTTATATTATAGAGCAGTCGACTCCCAGCTTCCCATGCACAATGACATTCTGTTTTTGCAGTTGCCACGTATCTGGGTTCCCTACTAGTAGCTAGTGTTGTTCCCGCTACTCGGCGCGCAGCGGATCCGGCGCGGGCGAATTCTTCTGATCTCAGCTCGGGTCAAGACTTGCATGCATGGAAGCGTGAATCGCGCGAACTAGTACTTACTACCATGAGTGGCACCGGGCACATTTTTGAGGCACGTTCATACTAATTAAATACCAGAAGAAGAATTATTGCATTGCGGAACGTGTATGGATGTGTGATCAAGACGAAGTATTGAACATGCGATGCGTACGAAACCATCCCTGCCGTACCTTACACTATTGCATCTAGAATTACTACAGGAATATTTGTCTTTCCCTTTTTTCTTTTTTGTTGGGTTGATAAAACAACGAAGTGATAACAAGGCCACCACGAAGTTAGAAATACAACTGCAATCAGGGCAGGAGCACAACGGAATCTCTAATATTTGCATTGTTGAGCGTGTGTGTCGTTGTCGTCGTTGTGCACGCGCGAACCTAGACGGCAGTGGCACCATGCTCTAACTTCTGGCCTTCGTGTTCGGGATCTGCTTCGCCATTGGGGACAAAGAATGTTTCAGCTTTCGGGTGGACGTGTGTCGAGGTGTCAATCAGTTGAACCCGCGAAAGCTCTTTTACGAAAGAGGTTCCCCAATAAGCAGATGAGTACTTCGAGATGTACTAGGAGAACGGACGTTCTTAGCAACCAATACCTGATTTGAAAGAAGAGATTTTTTGACTGGTTCACCTTGAATAGCTTCTTCTGATTCTCCCTCCGTGTTTCGGGAGATACCGTGACAGCCTCATAGATAGCATCTGCAACCTGCTGGCTGTCCCAAGGATTGACAACCAGACTTCCGTGCAAGCTCTGAGCAGCGCCCGCAAACTCGCTCAGGATCATGACACCCTGACGCTTCTGCTGACAAGCAATGTACTCATACGAAACCTATCCCGGCCAACACCCACACCTCGTATCGTCAACAAACAGGCGCAATGAAGGAAGGGGGGGGAGAGCAATTGCGGGAGGGACATACCAAGTTCATGCCGTCTCGAGTGCTTGAAACGAGACACACGTCGCTAACTGCATATAATGCGCAAAGTTCGTTGAATGGTAAGCTCTTGTGCATGAAATGTATGGGCATAAAGTCCACAGTTCCAAAGCGACCGTTGATCCGGCCGACGAGCTCGTTCACGGTCGACCGCAAATTTTGATATTCTTCCACATCTTGTCGTGAAGGAACGGCGAGTTGAATCAGGACGATCTATGTTCCGGTTTGGGCGGAAATAAATATTGTGAGGTTCGCCGGTAAAGAAGATACCCCCCAAACAAAGTGCTTCTCGGGTCTCACCTTTCCGATCCATTCTGGATGTTGCGTTAGAAACACCTCTAGGGCATGCATCTTTTGGGGTACACCCTTGATGTAATCCAGCCTGTCGACTCCAACAATAAGCTTAACGCCGTCGAACCGCTTCTCCAGGGCTGCAATTCGCGCTTTGACTTCAGACCTTTCCACACCCTGTATGGAAATGAAATGAGGAATGTTTCACATGCAGATGGGTTGCACCATGAACGCACATCTACGAATTGTTGAGGATCGATCCCAATTGGGAACGTGCCGACCTGAGCGTATCTACCAGCTATCTCGACGCCGTTGGGCATGGTGGGTAGACTAAGAATGCGGGTGCAGGATGAAAGGAAATGGCGGGCATAGTCGTAGGTGTGGAACCCAATGAGATCTGAGTAAAGAGTACCGAGCAGAATTTCTCGTCGTACAGGAAGGATCCTATTCAGGAACACGGAGTGAATAAAAAAAGGGACAATAGTAGCTTCGCCGAACTTACCGATAAATTTCGCTACTTGGGAATGGGGTGTGCAAGAAGAAACCGATTTTTATTGAATGCACATCCTCCGAGTCGACTTCATCCTGAATATCAGATTCTCCTAATCGATCCGTGATACCCTCAATCTCCTTCCTCGTATACTCGTCTGCTCCAGGGATCATCCCTCGCAAGAGCATTGGTAAGACCATGAGGTGATAGTCCTGAACCCAGACCATATCTCCTGTACGAAGGTGTTTCCGAATCGCCTTGGCAAAGTACAAGTTGGCTTGCTGGTACGCAAGCCAGTTCTCCTCGTCAAAGTTCATCTCTCCCGGATGGTAGTGAAATAGAGGCCAAAGAATCGAGTTGGAGAAGCCGTTATAGTGACGATCTGCGAGCTCATCCCCGAGGTACACTGCCTGACAAGAGTATTCCTCCATGAGACGTTTGTCTACGATAGCTCTGTCTTTCTCTGGAATGAAGAACCCTGGCCATCCGATCCACGTGAAAGCCATGTACTTCTTGCAGCCTGATAGCGCCGAGACAAGACCACCCGAGGACATCTTGAAATGATAATCACCGGCGGCATCCTTGCTGATGGTCACAGGAAGACGATTGCTGACGACAATGAGACGTTTTGAATCACCAAAATCCATGGTGGTGGCGGAGGCTGATTCGGTGAGTTCTTGGGGAGGGGAGTCTGATGACATGGCAAGTACTTAAGGCGTATGAGCTATATCGATGCGGAGGATCACGGATCTTTGAGGGCGAAGGATGTTTGGGTGAGGGGCAGCTTAAGGAAACAATCTTGGGAGAAGTGAATGAGGTATAAATGCTGAGACTATTGCCAAACTCGGCAAATGGGCTCGGAGATGTGAGCGCTGGGAGGTTAACTCTGATTTGAAGGTGTTTAGTGCTTCAACGTCAATGAGATAATGCGTTCAGACTGGGTGATGGGCCCTGTGTAGCGACCTTAGCGTGACGGAGGAAGGATGGAGCAGGAGAACGTGCGAGTTTCACGACGTCACCAAGTGGCGTGTTAATTTGTTCGGATGCAAATTTGGCCATTGAAGCTCAGAAGTCCAAAACCCCAAACGGGAAACCAGCGGGGTTTGACGGGTCACGTTCGCGATGCTTGATTCGCCATTGAGCTTCTACACGGTTTTCTTGGTTCGCCAGGCTATATGAAAAGTTCAGGAGTTGAACGTCTAGGCTCTAATTCTCGAACCCAGTTCCCATATACGTGCGGAGTCCTGGTATTTGGTCCGCCGATATGCATAAGCAGGCAGGTGACCTGCCCCTCTTTAACCCGCCGACGCGAGAAGATATAATCCCTCACAAGCAACCCCTCAAGGTCACTTGGTACATGATTAGAACTCAAATAGTATCCGTAAAGCGTATCTTTGTCGTGACGCTCCGTTTACATTTAATTTATATGTAGCCGTTGTTGGCCACTACCGCCCTACGGCCAGTACTGTTGATCAAGGTGATCGGTTTACTTGACAACGCTTTTTCCCCTTTCATGGCCGGGCTGCGTTCCCTTTATCATTCTAGTTTGGTTGAACGTCCTGCAGTACTACACTGATGGCAACCAAGGATTATGCAGCAGAGTGATGCGACCCAGGTGAAGTGAATCGCACAGGAGTCTCGATCACAAGATATGGCACGTGTAAATGACCTTCGAGGGTCTCCTCATCAAGAACTGAGGCTTGAATTGCACAGCAACGGCTGTGTTACTTGGCTTGAAGATAATGTCCGATGTCGGCACACTATCGGCATCCTTGCTGGTAAGATGTGAAATTGCCACTTGCTTGATGTCGTGTCTTGAGTTTTGGATTCACACGAATATGCTCGGTGGGAGTGCATTCCAAAGTACTCGGCGGTTGCAACGTCGTGACGAGATTACTGAGATTAAGCAATCGAACGTTAGAACTCATCGTGATGCAGAGCAATCGCAAGATCGAGATCGAGCTGCAGGGGTTCGATTCTTGAAAATGACAAAGTAGTATGGAAGACATACCTCTCATCGCGACATCCGAGGATCACAAGTACCGATCACCTCATGTACGCCACCGCGGTGCAGAATGACACAGCCGTTGCCCCTATGAGTATAGAGCGAGCCGAGCGAAGCACCGGGGTTAGCCGAAATCATTGTATCCGTTGTTCTCCAATGTATGCATGTAGATCAATCAGCATCAGAGCCAAGAGGAACGTTGAAAGACTGTCACCATAGTGAAACGAGTTCAAGGTTACAAAGGTTGTTCCAACAATTACAGTAGTAACAATAAGTAATTCGATGCGCCTGTTTCTGTACAAATTCACATCCGACGGTTTAACCTAGTCATGGTCGACTCCGACATTACTCACTTAAGTTTACATAGAACGGATTATTGATAATGCGGGAGAAATTAAGCGCCCGGGCACAGTTCGTTCGCCTCCATGCCGCTTTATGTAAATGAAATGTGTTCCTGAGGTGAAAGCAGTGCACACGCATGTTTCCAGATGTATTCTGAAAAGGGAAAACTCGTGGTTGGTTTCGGTTCCCTCTTGAGTTCTCTTCTTCTGAACTTGAGTTCGTTCTCTTCCTTTTTTTTCTCCGTTACTCCTTGCTCGACAGCGCTTAAGGATTCACACATTCTCTCCTTAAATAAAGGCCATTGGTACTTCAAGTTTTCTCCCTTCTCCCCCTCCCTTCCCCACATTCTCATACCTTCTTCTGTTAACTTGCAGACTCGTGAAAGACCCTCCTCTCACCTATGGCACGCAACTTCCGTTCAACTATCTTTTCCATTATTCTCCTGTGCTTGTTGAGAGTTGAGAAGACTTTTGCTCAAAGCGTGAGTAGCAATGCTGTCCTGGCAACGTCCCTACCGCACTCATTTACTGATTCACTGATTCGTTCCTTTGTTCTAGTCCAACGTTACCTGTCTCCCTTCTTATAGCTGGGTGAGTAGCAAAGAAAAGGGTTTCGTAATGAGTGATTGACGTCGTGCCCTTAGGCATCAAACAGCAAAAGGTGCTTTCGTTTCCCCGCTTGACCCCTCCATGAGTTGAACCTTTCCCTCAGCCAAAACCCATGTATCGTCGCTGCAATCCTGCAGACAGTCTGCAATGATGGGGGTAAGGCGCCCGAATATTTGCCTCCATATCAATGCTTGAAATTTACGTATTTGACTGGGATTCTTAGTTTTCACTGTCAACAGCCTTCCTGATGGCTATCACTACATCGGTATGTGCCGGCAGCATCCAGCCCTGTTTGTTTAGCGTGTTTACTGACTTGCTTTGAAAGGCCCAAGGCAGAATGATCCGTCCACTCAAAATGTTTGTAAGTACCCGGTCTCCATCAGCACTCAATTCATTCGTTCACACCTCCCGGGTTGGGGGGACCTAAAGGCATCTGTAGCACGCCCGTATACGAGCTTATGTCCGCGTGCGCCGATTGCCAGAATAGGACATTCATAAGGTTAGCCCCCCCGATGCGTTTCCTCGTGGTCGTGTTGGATTTTTCGTGCTGATTTTTTGGTTGAAAACAAAACAGTTGGTCTGCTTGGAGTCTATATTGTACAAACTTCCCCGGTATCCAGGAAGGGATGTAAGTCGCATAATCCTTTGGACTCCGAACATTCAAAGGCAACAATCCTAACGTTCCGGTGTCACTTCTATTAGCTATAATTCTTCGATCCCACGGTCAACAGCGATTCCTCAGTGGGCGTTCGAAAAGCCTTCGCAAAATAATGACCTGTAATCATCCGTTTCTGGTGCCCTGTTTACTGATCAAGGCTGACATTGGTATGGTTCTTCAGATACAACAGCACCCTTGCGAAGCAAATTGGGGGTGAGTCAAGTGTTTGACATCCCGTTCTGCAGGTTTTTAATCCTTTTTTAAAATTTTTGCAGACTCTCCGGAAAGCACATTCGTACCATCGTCCACGGAATTCAGTAGTAGTACCTTGGCGGGAACCACAACTGGGACACCGACCCTTTCAACGAGCTTCTCGCTTCCCTTTACTGTTTCGACAAGTACACCCGCAGGGAGTGGCGGGGGAAGCAAGACGAACGTAGCAGCCATAGCTGGGGGTGTTGGTGGAGGCGTGGTGGGTATCGCGCTAATAGCTGGTCTAGCGTACCTCCTTCTCCGTAACCGCGGACCTCCTGAGGCCAGGCCCGATCCAAATGCCTATCAGGGCACCCTCAACAACACTACCGACACTACTTTCAATGGCGACCCAGCCTTCAACGGTGCTCCGACCTACAACCAGCGCGCACCGGGTTTCATAACCCCACCCATGCAGGGGCTCAATGAAGGCCCAATCTTTCCGGGTCCCAACCAGGGCGTGACTATACCAATGCGGGAGCCCTATACCAACCTGGGTGTAATGGGCTTCGTGCCTCCACCCGTGCAGGAGCAACCTCAGTTGGCGCATCAACAGCCTCAGATGGCCCCGCTGTACACTGGGGGGACCGGCCGATGAGTTTAAATACGGCCCAGAACTCCCCTTCATATACTGGGGACGTCCAATCGTTCCCACCAACTGAGTCTACGTGAGTTGCTTTTCGATTCTGTGACGAAAAGGAGTGAGAAATTGAAACCACCATTGACGTTGTTTGTAGTGGTCAATATCCTGATCCGAATTATTCCGTTGGGCATGGTGCGTATCCGCACTCACCACAAGCTGAACACCAGCCGCAGTTCCCGCGTCCAGGAGGGTACAATTACGTCCCAGAAGTTTGAAATGTTATGTATATGTATGCATTCTTTCTGTCTCTACAATTTACTGTCTCCATTTCTCGAATCTCGTTCAGATCACTTATTTCCCCTTCCTACTCTAAATCCCTTTGTTTTTCTTCTCTTTTAGTGTGGAAAGAATATTATGTTGTGTTGCTTGGGCTTTCTGATCATTGAAAACCCATATATTTTCTATGCAACTTTGTGGGAATGTTTGAACCACTTGCAACAAACTCGTTCGATCTTTGTATGTGTTTCTTGCCTATCACTCTTTTCTTTCTTTCTTTCTTTCTTCCTTCATCGTACGCGGTGCTTTTGCTTTTAATTTTCCTCCCGGTTTTACATGGACAGCTATTGGGTAAACTCGACATTCTCTCCTTAAGGTATAATCGTCTGCTATCAGACATGGCCCGAGACGCGTGAACATTACTGTATATCTACGCATGACAAATGCAGTTCCTCGGGGTCGGGCAACAGCCCTTTTCAGCGATCTGAAGACAAGTTGTTTGGACGTCGTCCCCCGACCCACGTGCGCGCTCTCTCAGGCACACGACAGATTGAATAATGGGCAGTGCCAATATGATTATGTAGTAGTCAAACTGAGCTGGACTGTTATGAAGCTTTGATTATGTAATCAGGGCGATTTGGTGGACGACTTTAATCAATATCGGAGGTATTATGTAATGAGATTGTTCACCTCCCTCGACTCATCAATGCGGCTTGGTCGTTGAGTTGATACTTTTTGCAATATTCTAGGCCAATGATCAACTTAACAGCAGGGTGTCATTCGAGGAAAGAGTCGCCAGAGCAAAGTGGAAGTTGTCGTTGGGTTTTCCGGATCCGATTAAAAGGCTGTGCGCACAATTGAAATGCGCCCTTTGGAGTTAAATACATAAGCCAGGGTTCAATAACATGGGGGCCAAGAAAAGACGGCTAACCCCCCCCCTTTCCGTCTTCGTAAGCTTGGTGGATTCCAACGTTTTCCGGGAATTCGTGCTGTCTTTTCGTTCCCGGGTTCGTGTTCCAGTAAAAAAAAAAAAACACCACACCTGGAGGATGCCGTCTTCTCAATCGCGAGTGACCCGTTCGTTGCCCACACCTTGGCCTCGTGTCACAATGGATTCAATTTTCCGTCAAGCGCTTCTTTTCTCTGCGCTTTTCCTAGCGTTTGGAGGGGACAAAGTGTTAGCGCAAACTGTACGTCTTTCCGAGAATGACCTCTAGCTCGAGATTTTGAGAGATGATTGATGTTATCCTGCAGACGAATGTCACTTGTCTCCCTAGCTTTGATTGGGTAAGTGGGACATCGAGCTAGGTCTGTTCCAGGGCCACTTAAAGATGCCTCCCCCTTCACTTCTCCAGGCGTTGAATAGCGCCAAGTGAGTCACCTACCGTCAGTTGTTCCGTGGTCGCCTTTATGCAACTGTAATGATTATCAGAGAAAACCCGTGCAAGGTTGCGTCAGAACTCCAAGCAGTGTGTGGTGGAGGTAAGGATTGGATTTGGAGCTCGTTATTATTCGCTTTTTTTTTGCATCTACTGACTTCACCACAATTAGGATGGACTGTGACCTCCCTCCCGCCGAACTATCACTATATCGGTGAGAGCGTAACACCCATTCACCCGAACTTTTATGTGCTCAGCAGACAAACCAAAGGCCCGGTAAAGGGTAGTGATACAAATGGTCCAAACTATTGTATGTGCTTGTCTTGAATCCGTTTCACTCTGAATCTCAAATTTTTTTCATTAGGTACTTGCACCTCCATTGTGTACGAGCTAATGTCGGCGTGTGGGGCTTGCCAGAACCGGACATTTATATCGTATGTCCGATCAACCACACAAGTGCTAACGATGATTCTTATCATATGCACTTAACTCAGCTATCCGGCTTGGACGGTTGACTGCGGTAACATCTCGACTGTGGAGGGCGTGTACACACCGTCGTTGATCCCTTCCGGTGCTCTTGTGCCCCGCTGGGCTTATCTCAAGCCTTCTAGCTACGGTGGACTGTGAGTTTATTACTTTCGTCTAATCACAAAATATAATTTTTTTTCTTCCAATGTTGACATTAACAGATTCAACATCGAAGTTGCGAAGCAGATTGGTGGTATGTTGCATTCATAATTTTTTGCCGCATTTCTTTCCTTTCCTTTTGGGAACGCAGCTTATTATACCTTCATTCCCGATAGATCTACCTGAAAGTTCTCAGTTATTCTCATCGAGCACGACATCATCCGGCGGTTTCACGACAGCCTCTACCCCTTCAACCTCCACAAATTCCATCACCACCTCATCTACCACAAACAACAATCCAACGACGACGACGACGACAACGACGACAACGACAACGACTCGATCTGGGGGAAGTTCGAACACCGGCCCAATTGTTGGGGCGCGGTTGGGGGTGTGGTTGGTCTTGGCCTGGTTGCAGTGCTTGCAGTATGGGTCCTTAAGAGACGGTCAGGCAAGCCCCCCAGTCAAAACCTTGCAGTTTCAGGTCCTTCATTGAACGATGGCTCCACGCGACCCCTGAGCATGGCTACCGCTCCACAGCCTGCGTTCCAGGAACCGTACTTTGTGACACCGACTAATCATCACCCCCCATATAATATCCAGAATCCCGGATATAGTGGCGCCCCTGAACCATAGTTTTCTCTCTAGCTTTCCATCTCGCAGCTGAAGAAGGCCTCCCCCTCTTGTGTAATGAACGCCCCCCTGCCATTTTCCTATTTTCATCATTTTGTTTTATCATCCATCCTCAAACTTCTTCAACCTTGATTTTATTATTCATCTAGTCTGCACGCGGGGGCGAGGGTGCCCCCATCGTTGGATGCTCAATTTATATATATAACGCATTTCTTGCGCGTTCTACTGTGCGGATTTTTTTCACATTTTGCCTCTAGGGACTTTTTGCATGGTTTCATCATGTGTTGTGTTGTTGTGAGCTCCCAAAATACACATACTGGTGGTGCCTTCATGACTGTATTTGTGATATGCTTTAGTCCCAAGTGACTACATCGATCGAAATCTGAGGACCCCAGCCTCTACAGAAGATAGAGGAACTTGCGGCTGTGTGAAAACCAGCTCGGTAGCGAGGCTCGATCGCAACGCCCCTTGGGATAAATACCCAACCAGGCTCTACTTTTCTATGAGACTCCTCCGTGTCAGTCGCCTTTTGCGGCCCGTCCATTTCCGGCTTTTGGATCCGGTGCTCCACATATTGGCCGTGCGTTTTCCCGCGCCCCCCCCCCCCCCAACACAACTTTGGGGGATAAACACTAGCTTGCCTTTCTGACAGGGTGTCAGGCCCGCGTTCTGAGGACGAGGCTGGAATCCGGTTTCAGAACTGAGGGTGTCGCGAATCTCAGCATCAGCTAGCACCATCGTGGCTCTCAGAATTGAAGCGCATCTTCTCCCACATCGGCGGACGGGGATCAGCTATGGACGTGGGCTGAACAGTGTTCCACCCAGTACATCTTCAGTCAGATTCCAGCATAGCTCTCCACTTGCAAACATACGTGCTATTTTTAGTGAAGTCACGCCGCTTCCTACAAAATTAAAATTCAGTCATAGTTCCTGTTGGTAATCGGCGAGTGACTCGTACTTGCTTGTCAAGTTTCAAACAGACGGGGAACCTGCAAGTTGCAGACTTGTGAATGAATCATCTGCCTTATGGAATTCTATGATATCGAAAGTGCTGTAGTTGCGAGGTTTTGACCTTAGAACAAACAGTACATATACAAGCTAGACAAATAGACAAATAAACTCGGCCGGGGGGGAAGTTGTGTTGAGGTTCACGGGACTACTGCAAACGCTGCTCTCAAGTTTCCTCGACCTCCTGCTCTGAGCTTGGATATCGAACTGTGCTAATCACGCGAAGAATGCCGTGTTTCCGGTCACAAAATGCACAAGGGTTCATTGCATCCCTTGTAATTGCCTTGATTATTCGCCAAGCTTGTCTCTTCGAGCTTTTCCTAGGTTTAGGGGTCGATAAAGTATTGGCTCAAGAGGTGCGTGCCTCTGGGAGGCGGCTTTCTTTTTAATCCTTCGAGGAAAGCTAAGCGTGTGGGTCCACCTGGGATTGTTGGGTGCCTTGTAGACCAGTGTGACTTGTCCCTACGACTTTCAGTGGGTGAATCACATATGGGCCTGCAACGTTCGTTAAGTTGCGCAACTGATCCTCTTTTTGTTTCTTCAGGCTTTCAATTCCCAAGGGTAAGCCGATAACACGTATCACTGGCTGCAGCGCTCACGGTCCAATGACTAGAGAATCCCCTTGCAAAGTCGGCTCGGGACTTATTGCAGTGGGTACTGGAGGCGAGCTTTCCATTGATCCACGTCATGCACTGACATAGTCTTGGTGATAATCAGGAAAATGGCTCGTGGGTCCGCTCCTTCCGGGATGGGAATACATCGGTATACGCAAATTCTGAGTTACGTAGCCTTGTGCTCACTGAGGGACACAAGGTCCATCGCCGAACAGTTCAGGGGGTTACTTCCCAAATGCTTGTGTGTGCTCCGACCCCGGCAGTGGCTTGAATTCTGAAACTTACCCATAGGCACATGTTCCTCCATGGTATACCAGCTGATGGCGGCATGTGGATCATGCCAGAACCGCTCATACACGTCGTATGTGCATCGTGTTTACTTTTCCATGTCTAACAGGTAATTTAGGTATCCCCTCTGGGGACGTTATTGCACTGGCGTTGCGATTGTAGAGGGTGAATACCGACCATCGCTGATGCCCGCCGGAACCCTTATACCTCAATGGGCATACATTAAGCCCTCCGACTTTGATGGATCGTTAGGTCGCTACTTCCGATCAGAATTCATATCCTGATAGCTCGCTTTCCCCGTGATCCCTAGCTTCAACTTGGATGCAGCGAAGACAATTGGTGGTGCGTTTTCATTCTTGAAATCTTCATCGCGTATTCACGGGATCATTTGACTTAACTACTAGATGCACTCGAAAGCTCTCGCGTGTTTTCACTCAGTAGCACCACATCCAGCACAAGCAACACATTGACGACCATTACCATGACCTCAACTTCCACAGCTTCCAATAGTGCACATGGGAGCAGGGGCTCGAACATCGGTGCGATTGTAGGAGGCGTAGTTGGAGGCGTAGTTGCCCTTGCTGCCCTGATCGCAGTTGTTGCGATATGGATCTTCAAAAGGATGAGTTCAGACGGAGGCCCTGCTGTCCACTCGCAGGGACGCTCCGTATTACCCGTGGTAATGGAGGAAAACCACAAACACGCTCCTCTGTCGCCTGGATCCCTGGCCCCACGATATTCAGCTCAAGGACATGATGCTTGACATGCGGCTTCGTCACCTTCCTTGTGGTTCCGCTGCGGGCTTGTGGAGGCGAGCCACTCTGAGTTGTAGCTCGGCAGCAACGGCCGAATTCGTAATCATCTCTCACCACTTGTGCATATCTCCAGTATTCATGGTAATCCAGTAACTCCAGATGTTCTGGTTGAGAGTTTGAGTCTAACAGCATGGATTTGTTATCGAAGCAATGACATATAGCTGATAAACTTACACCTTTCAATGCATGAGTCAATGCGACTTGAAGCCCATCTCAAAAACCCACCCCCCGTGCACGGCAGGCCGTCTCGCAGTCGAACGTCACTTGTCTCTCCAGTTTTGATTGAGTACGTGGGACGTGGAGCTATGTCTGTTCCAGGGACGCTTAAAGATGCCTCCTCACTTCTCCAGGTGCCAAGTGAGTCACCCACTGTCAGTTGTCAGTCATCGCCTTTATGCAACTGTAATGATTATCAGAGAGAACCCGTGGAAGGGTGCGTCAGAACTCCAAGCAGTGTGTGGTGGGGTAGGGACTGGATTTGGATTCGTTATTCGCTTTTTGCATCTAGGATGGACTGTGACCCCCTCCCGCCAGGATATCGCTATATTGGTGAGAGCGTAACATTGTCGTGTCACGCTTGAGGCTGAGGCTTGTCATTTCCCATATTTTTACATTACATTCTATCTCACATTGTATCTACCCAATTCCCTCATAGGTAGATCAATAAGTAGTTCTCATAGTTGTATCATGCTTGAGGCTGAGACGGACTATTCCATCATAGACCTTCCACAGCCCGCGACTATTTCGTCACAAAAAACGTGCAAGAAATTGTTGTCCCCAACTGTAGTACTTCTCAGTTTGCTCCTCGGGAACAGGCTCGGTCTTCAACTTGGGCTGTAACTTGCCAGCAACAAAATTCTTGACAAATTCATCGACGGTCTTGAAATTGACCTCAGTGGATTGATCCAATGGGTACTTGAGTTGACTTTTGATCTCTTGGATCACAAAGCTTGGCCACTTAGCCTCTGTGAGACCAAGAGATTTTGCGTGTTCAACGAATTTGATCGCATCAATCCAGACAAAGTTAACGACACCCTTTTGTTCTTTAGCAATGGGGCTGAGTTCCTTGATCAGCTCTTCCCGCTTAAGATCGGTTGACTCAATGAAGATATAAGCAAGTGGGAGGCGAGATGTTGCAGAAAGGTGGTAGTTCTCTCCAGATATCTCGTCAATGAGAGGAACAGCATTGGATCTGATCCAGTCGGCTAGAGAAGTGATGTCGGTGGAGGCGATTTTCTCGGAAGGGAAGTCGTTGCGACCCTCATCGAACTTTTTGTAAAGAACGATAGCACGCCAGCCTCTTTGATGGCCACCTCATCGGTCGTTAAACCGAACAGGTAATCGTCACGGTAGGTCTCAGCAACGGAAGAGAAGGCAGGAATGGGGGCTTCTTCGGTAGAAGTAGCATACGCAAGCACAACGACCTTATCAGCGACCCTGAACTCTTCGAGATTCTCAGAGGCAACAGTCGAGACGGCCGGGAGAGATTGTCTGGAGTCCCTCATCAACAAACGAAAAACATAGGTGCGAAGGGCGCCAAGACACTCACTTGGTCATGTAACTGATGATGTCACCGGCTTGGCGAGGCCCTCTATATTCTGTCGGTTTCCCCTTTTTGTAGATTTTCAGCGTTGGGTAACCTAGTATATCACTTTCTGAGCAAAGGTCCGCCTGATCAACGCAATCGACCTTCCCCAACGTGATGTTCTTCTCCTTCAAAGCTGTTGCAGCTTCCTCATAGTGAGGAGCGAGTGCTTTACAATGGCCACACCTAGATCAAAGCGTCCAACCATCACCAAAATGAGCTTCGATGACGATGAGCAACCAAAACGTACCACGGCGCAAGAAACTCGACCAGTAAAGGGCCAGCCTTCTGCGTCTCAGCACCAAAGTTAGCTGAAGTAAGGTCTATGATATCGCTGGGACCTTCGCCCGCCGCTACCCGCCTAAGTTCGGATCACGGAGACAATATTGTAGTCAGCATGCCAAACAAGACGAAGGGTTGGTTGAGAGCATTTACTGCATACCATGGAATGACAGCCCCAGCGATGAGCAGCAACGACTTGAAAAGGGAAAAGATGCGCATTTTTGAAGGAAAGGAGGGAATGGAGGGAACGTCTTTGCTTTATGTATATAAATGAACAGCCACATGCCATATGATTGATCGGCAAAAAGGCACGCTGAGCAGAAATCAAGCAGAAATTGCACAACCTATAAGACGAAATGGAGGACTAGCGATGTTGTCGCTCAGTCTGCTATGCGTGAACTGAGGAAAAGTCGTAATGTCCAAAAATTGGTGTTTTATAGTCAGGCGCTATGAATGCGCACTGACTTTAGCAACAACTGACCCAAAAAAGGGAAACAAAGTAGATCTTGGCGCCGCAAGACTTGACACCAACAACGTGAGTTGGCCTCAGCGTGCGCTTGAATCCCAAGAAATCTAACAGCCTCTACAGTGGAATATAGAAGATAAAGGAACTTGTGACTGTGTGAAAACCAGCTAGGTAGCGAGCTCGATCAACGCCCCTTGGGATAAAAGCCAGGCTACCTTTTGCGAGTGATGTGAATGTGCCAAGCCAACGGAACCAAAGTCCCATCACGTGCCATGGAGTTCTATTTATATTATATAATCATGGAGTTTGAGTGCCAAATTCCAGCAGAATGACTTCCACGCGTCAAGACACGGGGAGGAGAGCTGTCAATAAGGCTGTGTTATCCTCTGTCATCACGAAGGAGGTTGTTACCTCTGGAATACCTCAGACCGATGTTTCTCATGCGGCCAAGTCAGCCCCTCCTCGTGTTTCGGGGGTTATTGCGCCCCAGGCGGGTCAGACTAATGCAGGTAGCTCACCTATCGCCCAGAGGCTACCTCGTTTGCCGAACAACCTGAAGTTCAAGAAAATCCCGAAGGAGACATCTTCGGAGAAACTCTCGGCGAGCGAGCTTGCTCGATGCCAGCAGCAGTGCTCCGAGTATTTGGTTTCCAAGGGGTGCGCATTCGCATATCGAATAACATTCATGCAAATTGTGTAACTCGTGATTATTAGGTTGCCAACGTTGCCACCAACGGAGACCCCCTTCCAAAATACAGTCCCCTCCCCATTAGTGGCCCCAACAGGTGGTGCTAGTCAATCTGGATCAAGAAGCATGGATCTCGTTGAAGCTACACCTGGAAATCTCAGACAGTCTCCACCGCGAGATTGCCACGTGCACTTACCCTGGCGTTCAAAGCGAGATCATTTGGCTGCTCGCCAGCCTTATCTTTGGGACCTGCAACATCGGAAGCGTACGTCTCCAATACCTTCCCCAGGCCCAAGAAAGGTGTCTCATCTGACCTCTTCTTCTCATGGATGTGGTGATCATTCTTCTCCTCGTGATGCGCCTTCCCCTTCTCGGTGGCCCACTTCTTCCCCTCCTTGGCCGCGTGCTCCCTCCCCCCATCAGCGCACTCCTTGCCCTCTTGAGGTCGCTCCACGCCCACCCCCTCCTTCTCGTGGGCCCACTCCCTCTTCTAAGAGGCCTGCCTCTCCTCGCCCACGCTTACCTTCCATCCCCCAGCAACATGCCCCTTTCCATCAGCGCCCATCAGTAACAAGTGTTGATGATATGACGGATGTGGATGCCCCATCGTCGCAACCACTACAAGAGCAACTAGGTGTAGGTGATTCCGCACCTGTATCTGTGGGTCGGGTTGGACCCTTTTCCGAACACGCTCGGGCGTGGTTTGCATCCCTGTCGAACTCTCCTGTTGTAGAACATATGTCGCCTGCCCCACCTACTCAATCCTGTCAGACTCTCCCCTACGCATCCTGGCATTGCTTAAGAACCCCCCTTGACAGTGTGCACTTCGAGTCGTTTGACAGAACGACTCTGAACACGTGGGCTAAGGGTCTCTTCAACATATCCGGAGTGTATGCCGTTACTCAGATCACAGCCACGAAAACATCTTCCAAGTATGGAAAATGGCACGTTGCGGTCTTGGCAAAACAACGCAGTGTTCTGGATGAAGTCCTTGCAGCTCTGTCAGCGGACAGTGAGCGCTACCATGCTGCGCTCCAGCACTCGGTAATAGTCCCGATCGATCCATTCTCCGGAAAGGAGGCTTTGAGATATATTTGGGATTCCCGCTTTGATTTACACTACATTGGGCTGGTATGGGAGGAGTTTGAGTGGGGACCCAAGCGGAATTGTTTTCTTGTTGATGCACCACCAGTTTTAACTAACGAAAACATCGGCGACGAGCTTCTTTACCACGCATGCGCTCCTCTGGCCCCAACGCATGATGAAATAGTTCCCAGGGATGCAATTCTAACTGCATTCGACTTTGGCCCTCACGTACTTCGGGCTTGGTACGATGGATTGCCATCTTACTTGAAGACGTATGATGTGACTCGATTTATTCTTGTTGCCCGTGCATATGACTCCGCCATTTTAAAAGGGAAGAAGGCATTCATGGCCAACATTTGGCGGACAAAATCGGACATAGACAGAGCCATTCGGAACTTGATGCTGTATCTTCGCAATTCGGATGATGCTGTCCAGAGGGTATCGAAAGAGAAAACGGAGTCATTCCAGTACTTGAGGGGTCAACGAAAATGGCGACTCACAGTCGACCTTACTGTCATCGACTTTTGCCCTTATTTCCGGATCGAATAAGAGTATATTGTTCAACGATGAATTCTGTACATAAGCGCAATCAATTTGTGTCGAATTTTTTTTCGACCCTCTGGACGACACCGAACAGAAATCATTGGGTCGAGGTTAGGTGTCAGAAGTGACCCCTGACAACTCTGTTACAATCTTTACAGGTCAATTAAGAGGCAGTTGCAACTGTACAGTTCCTTAGTGATTGGTAGCCGTATTTACGACTTGAGATCTTCGGTCCTGTACACTTCCAAGTAGCATCCTCACTTCACGTCATCCCTGATTGATCCATTGCCGTTTCTACGGCTTGAGGTTTTCAGGCTTGCGTGATTCTAAGCTTTAGAGCCCCTGTTCGACTGATAGTTGTTCTTTACGGCTTGAAGTCTTCAGGCCAACTCAAATTTTATTTGCCAATTAGAAGAGCCATCTTGGCGGCCGAAAGTCAACACTCCGATATCTGTGGCCTTGTCAGCCGTTGACTCGAGGTTTCACTCACAGGGGAAACTACCTCGAGTGGACGCATTGTTAAGCGCTCTGCCCGCTTGCGTGCGTCTCTGGAGGGTCCTGCCGGTGCAAACACGGCCCCTGCCTCTAACGAAACGGATGTTCCCCTGCCGCCTTCTTCTGTTGCTGGCGTGAAAACGGGTCCCCGCTCTAACAAAAAGGGTGCTGCCCTGTCACCATCTTCTGTCATCTGCAAGAACGCCTCGCCTTCTAACAAAAAAGGCGCTGCCTCGCCGGCATCTTCTGTCACCAGCAAGAAAACCGCCTCCCGCTCCACCAAAAAGAGAGTTGCCCCGCCGGCATTTTCTGTTGTCCCGCCGGTTGTCCAATCATCATCACCTACCGCTCCACTATCAACGTCTATTACCCCTCCACCAGATCCCCAGCCCGCACAGCCAGCAATAGCCGAATCGAGCTCGTCAGTTCAGGTTGTTGATTCACTACGTAGGCGGAGGCCATCATCTTCAAAGGAGCCGTCTCCCAATCAAGCCGTCGATTCTCTCCCTAGCAGCCCAGGGACCTCGGTGCCGGACTCCCCTCGCCTGCCTCCTCGCCACAGGGGGTCGGGCATGAAGCAAGGGGAGGTGACTCGCGACCTCGGCTCCCGAGGCAGGAGCCCTCCCCCGTTATTCTAGAAGAGCCTCTGGCAATTAACGTAGCGCCAGAACTGCAGCAACCACATCCAGATGAAGATAAGGCATGTGCGATGTCACCAAGGTCGATCTTGGATTTGCTCTCTGCTCCAGTGCCCTCCAGGGCACCCACACCCTACCCGATGATTTGGCAGGTACGAACGCGGTTGACTTGTCTGGTCTCATACCGATGGAGAATGATGATGATGATGATAATGAGGAGGGGGCTGAAAACAATGTGGGGGACACTGAGGGAGGAGACTCCACTTCGGCACGGGTAGTCGAGTTGCGCGGTGGTCCGTTGACTCCCAGTCAACGTGAAATTATACATGATCTGATGGAGCGGCATGTCGAAACTCTGACAAGATATGCGTGCGAGGGGATCAAGTCCCCGGAGACTTTGCTGAAGGCGGCCCACTGCATGGTCACTACGAAAAGTCGTCGACAGAATGGGGACAGTTGGAATGCCTTCGAGTGTCTTCACAAACGAGGCGACATTTGCCTCAGGCGCCAGCAACCCGATTCATCTCTCCCTCGTACACCAGAGGGCACTGAAGCGGAGGTCCTTGCTCATGCACCGGAGTGCACTGAAGCGGAGATCCGCAATGAATATGAGAGCCAGATCAGGAGTCTTGGTGGCAAGACATCACCCGAATGGAAAGAGCGGGCAGCGAAAATAACGGAGCAACACAGTGAAGTCACCAAAAGCGTCGTTAGCCAGCTTGCCTCCGACCCTCACATTCAGGCTCGGAATATGGCCTTCTATCGTGACCGCATCAAGAAGGATATGACCTGGGCTGCGTTATGTGGGATCCACATGGCAATTGTTATGGTCTCAGCCACGGACCATCCTGCCACACAGAAGCACAATGGTGTGTCGACGAACACGGCAGCAATGGAGGCTTGGTTCCAATCCATCTGTAAATCCAACACCATTCTTTTTGACAACATTCGGACGTTCGTCACACAACGTGATGGGAAAAATGCCGATGGGGAGTTTGTTCCACCCCCAACGCCCCGTTCTCGTGACGACTGCCGGACTGCCTCACGCGCCCATCTTGCCAACCAACTGCTTGCCTTTTTTGTGGGCAATAATCCCTTGAACGGGCAGTTTCCTTGGGGCATGCTTCCGAAAAAGCTTCTCGATGCCGGCCGCTGCCTCACCCAGTGGCCGGATGATGCGGAATTCGACTAAATGGTGTCCCAGCAGACTCCAGTCCCCTTTGGATGCGGGACCTTTGCTTTCCCTGGGGTTTTGATGGAGCCTCGGCACTCTGCAACATCTTTTGGCCAGGGGATGGTTACCTACAACCCTGAGACTTCAATGACGCTTGCAGCAAGCTTCGGCCTCCTTTGGTCCAGAGATGTTCACTCCCGACCTGCTGTTACAAAATCAATCTACGTTGTTCCCTGTGGGGTTCCATGAGCAGACAGGCTCTAATGGACTCTTTGACACCGCCCTCGCAAATCTTGGTGATCCCACTACACCGAGTTTCCCTGACGCTTCTGGTTTGTTTACCGGGCCATCTGCCCCCCCTGCCTCCCATTCGAGCTGGACCGTCAATCTTGGTTATGAGGCACTGTCGTTATTCATTGTAGTCATACTCCATTCCTCATTTCCCAACGTACTCTTCGTACTTCATAATCATTTTTCATATGCTAATTTCTTCATGTACTCTTCGCATTTCTTGAATTTTGCACATCCTAATTTCTTCACGTACTCTTCACAAACCACATTGCATGATTGTATATACCGCTTAGGGAAAGAATGTGTGGGGGGTAAATAGTGGGTAAATATAAGGGGTGGCTTGATGTTACCTCTCGTAATCAGTTGGTTATCAGCCAGGTATGAGAAAAAAAAAAGTCGCAGAGCCGCGTCGTCGAGCAACGGTTCACGCCACACCACTCCCCCCATCGGCCGACCATGACCGTAGCCTAAATTCGAAACATATAACTACATAACTCGGTACTCGAGAGCGAATGGCTGCATTGGGTTGATCCGCCACAAAAGATGGCACGGGCACGATGACGTCGTGTCAAGTATATAATAAGTACAGTCAACGCCGCAAAGGCCAGTTTTTTTTTCCCATGGGCCGGTCAAGGCTGCTTATTCACAAGCAACAACAGCAGGGGGTTTGTCATCATGACATCCCACGCACGACATAGTAATAAATAATTTTGACCGGGACAACCGTTCCGACTGCCCCCCCCCCGCACCGCAACCATTGGTCTACATAGAGGTCGTTCAACTATAATGCATGCGTACTTGGCCAGGATGCAACACAACGCGTAATAGACGCACGTTAGGTTCAAGTGATCCATACATGGTGACAATCATGGCAGTTGTGTGTTGCAAGTTCGGTCCATGGAAAAGATGCAAATCGATCAAAGTTAAACGCCTAGCTAGGTGAATCGACAGAGGAGAGCACGGAAAGAGATGATACAACATGAACAAAAGAGCTTGAAAAAAAAAAGACATGAATCAGTACCGCCGTAAAATATCCTCTTTCACAGTCCACTTTTCAAAGGGATCTGCGATAGAGGTCCTAGTATGTCTCATCCGCCAGCCTAGCTTTGCTGCCTCTTCACTCAGCATGTCATGGATATACACGAAGCCGTCACAACGGAATTCGGCATGGAGAAGCGAGGGACTGGCACGCGCGCAGCCATCCGACATGTCATCGAGCCAACCCACAATCCCCTCATCGAAGTAATCCTCGGTCGGGTCACGCTCGGCCGGGTCCACTAGTAACACGCTGACTTCCCAGGAGAGCGTTTGAAGGTATTTTAACGATTTCACAACGCCAAATAAAGAGCTGGTAGGGCATTTTTGGTCGAAAGGGGACCAGCAGAGCCGAACTAGAATAGAGCCGAATTGGATCGTCAAATCGGCGAGGAAGGTGAATGTCTTGATTACTTGATAGGATGGTGGGATTTCGCTATCCGATCCATGGTCCTCTCTAATGGTCAAGCTGCGAAGTGACAATGCAGAATCCTTGAGCGATTCCAGATCGTGAGGTTGACGCGGCCAATCTAAAGTGTCGTCCAGGAATTCCACAGAGGCGAGCGTTGTACATCCTCGTGCAAGGTGCAGCGGCACATCCACCATACGGAGTTTTGATAAGGAAGGGAGTGGAATCGCAGGAGGAATGAAATTGAAATTGTTTATGGAATGCAAGTTGACGTCCGTAAGGTTTGGAAATTTCGAATCCATAACCAATCTCTGCACATCGGAACAATGGAGCTGCTTCAAAGATGGCATGTCCGACAGGGATAATGTGTCAACACCTCCGACAAAAAGATATTCCAATGCACGCAGAGTGGACGACATGTTGTCAGGAAAGCGGATATGCCCACATCCGAGTTCAACCCTCACAGATTTGAGTGAGGGTATTGGGGGCATCTCGAAATTTCTGGCACGATATATCGCCAAGTGCCGAAGCTTAGGTTGTGAGGTCAAGAAACCACCCCACTTTGATCGTGTGATATCGTCATATATAGATAACGTAATGGTCTCCAGCTGACATTGTGCTGAGGTCCACATGGTGGGGAAGCTGCCCAGATCCTTGCCCTCACCGAACAGAGTCAACTCGATGAGATGTGAGAATTTGGTGAAGATACCTATAAGTCGTTCGAGAGACTCTTGCACCTTGTCCTCAGGTACATCGCGGGAAGTACTAACCCAGAGGTTCAGACGCTTCACGACAGACACCGAAGTAGTGTTCATGAACTGATCGAGCCTTTCGAAATCTTCCCGGTCACGTAATGCAGAAAATTTGAAGCCCCGGAAGAGGAGATATGCGCAAACACGCCGAACGTTGCGACTTGTGAGACTCATGCCATCGCGCAAGGTATCGAAGTCAAGAAACGTGAGTATGTGATGCGCAACCTCGTATGGAAGTCCAAGAAAATGAACTGGCTTTGTGAGATCCTTATCGATCACGCATGTTAATATATATATATATATGACGTTGAGGTTGTTGCAAACTGCATTTGCGCTCACCTGTGCCCCATCTATCTGGTTGGTAACTTCGTTATAACGCCCGTCGGACGATAGGGATAGGCCCAAGACTCTTTTGTCTTGGGCTGAGTGCCCTTCCATACATATCAGTACCACCAACTATGTGGCCACTACAATGTACATACCCATCTTATCGTGATCGTGTTGTTGAGAGTAAGAATATTCGAATTCACGGCAATGTCCATTGCATTTAAATGCTCTCGATGTCCAGAGGCAACCCAACCAGCGGGGAAGTTGTCTAGGAGATGTTTTAGGGCTACTGAACAGTTTCAACTCGTTGCATTAATAGCTTTGTCGCGTTTCTTTCCTTTGAGAAAACGCAGCTTATTCCGACAGATCCACCTGAAAGTTCGCAGATATTCCCATCGAGCACGAGTTCCCAGCTTTCCATTCCGGGCTGAAGGCCCTTCCCCTCGTGCAACGAACGCCCTGCGTTTCCTATCTTATTATTTGTATTATTTATAATCTAGTCTGTACCAAGTATTGTAATCATGCTTCCAGCTTTTGAGTCAACGTGGTATCAAGTGACCTATGTAATCGATCGAAACATTTGTGTAATGATTCTGGTATTACTGATTACCGCTGCGGTTGTGTGAAACCAGCTAGGTGGCACGGCTCGATCAACGTCCCATGGGATGAAAACCAAGCTACTTTTTCATGGGGGTTCTCAAGCGCCTTGGCGGCCGCCCATTTCTGGCTTTTGGATCCGGTGCTCCACATGCACATGGCCGTGCGTTTCCCCGCACCCCCGCAGGCTCGGCCAACTCTGGGGATGAACCATTTGCCTTGAGGCTGATTTCCTACAGGGCGTCAGGCCCGCGTTTTGAGGCGAGGCTGGAATTTTTTCCGGTTTCAGAATTAAGCTTTGCCCGAGCTAGGCATTTCAATCGAACGCTATCCAAATATGATCTTGTTCTGCGTTGTACTTGCTTGTCAAGTCGGCTCTTGTGCAAACAGACGGAAGCCTGCAAATTGCAGATCTCTGAATGGATCATCTGTCTTATGGAATTCTATGATATTGAAAGTGCTGTGATCGCGAGATCTTGACCTTAGAACAAACATAACATTTATAAGACAAATAGACAAATCAGTTCGGCCAAAGGGGAAGTTGCGTTAAGATTAACGGGACTACTGCAAACGCTGCTTTTCCTCGACCTCCTGCTCTAACTCGTTAATGAGAGGCTGCCTGCTGCTCTGAGCTTGGATCGAACGGTGCTAATCACGCAAAGAATGCCGTCTTTTCAGTCACAAATTGCACAACGGTCCACTGGGTTGCTTTTAATTGTCTTGATTATCCGCCAAGCTTGTCTCTTCAAGATTCTCCTAAGTTTCGGGGTCGATAAGGCATCGGCTCAAGAGGTGCGTGCCTCTGGGAGGCGGCTTTGTTTTTAAACCTTCGAGGAAAGCTAAGCGCGTGGACCACCTGGGATTTTTGGGTGCCTTGTAGACCAATGTGACTTGTCCCCATAGCTTTCAGTGGGTGAATAACATATAGGCCTGCATCATTCGTTGGGTTGTGCAACTGATCTTCTTTTTGTTTCTTCAGGCTTTCAACTCCCAAGGGTAAGTCGATAATACGTATCAGCTGCAGCGCTTACGGTCCAATGACTAGAAAATCTCCTTGCAAAGTAGGCTCGGAACTTATTGCAGTGGGTGTTGGAGGTGAGGTTTCCATTAAGACACATCATTCACTTTCTCCACTGACAGTCAAGTTGATGACAATCAGGAAGATGGTTCGTTCCAACGCTCCCTCCGGGATGGGTATACGTTGGTATGCGCAAAGTCTGAGTTACGTAGCCTTGTGCTCGCTGAAGGACAAAGGCCCAGTGCCGAATAGTTCGGAGGGTTACTTCCCAAACGCTTGTGTGTGCTCCGACTCCCCTGACAGTGGCTTGAATTCTAAACTCGCCCATAGGCCTGTGTTCCTCCGTGGTATACCAGCTGATGGCGGCATGTGGAGCATGTCAGAACCTCTCATACACGTGGTATGTAGGGTTGTGTCTACTTACTCTTCCATGTCTAACGGGTAATCTAGGTATCCCCTCTGGGACCGTTATTGCGCTAGCATTGCGATTGCCGAGGGTGAATACCGACCATCGCTGATACCCGCCGGAACCCTTATACCTCAATGGGCCTACATCAAGCCCTCCGACTTTGATGGATTGTCAGTTCGCTACTTCCGATCGGAATTCATACCCTGATAGCTCGCTTTGCCCGTGATCCCTAGCTTCAACTTGGATGCGGCGAAGACAATTGGTGGTGCGTTTTCATTCTTGAAATCCTTATCGTGTATTCACGGGATGGTTTGACTATTAGATGCTCCCGAAAGCTCTCGAGTGTTTTCACTCAGTAGCACCGCATCAAGCACGTCCAGCACAAGCAATACATTAACTTCCATTACCATAACCTCCACAACTTCCACAGCTTCCAATAGTGCACATGGGGGCAGAGGCTCGAACACCGGTGCGATTGTAGGAGGCGTAGTTGGAGGTGTGATTTCCCTTGCCCTGGTTGCAGTTGTTGCGATATGGATCTTCAAAAAGATGAGTTCAGACGGAGGTCCTGCCGTACACTCGCAGGGTCGTTCTGTGTTACCCGCGGTAATGGAGAACACCCACGGACATGCTCCTCTGTCGCCTGGATCGCCGGTTCCACGACATTCGGCCCAAGGGCGTGATGCTTGACACGCGGCTTCGTCACCCTCCTCGCGGTTCAGCTGCGGGCCTGTGGAGGCGGGCCGCTCTGGGTTGCAGCTCGGCAGCGACGCCCGAGTTCGTAATCGTCTCTCACCACTGGTGCATATCTCTTCTGGTTGTCAAGCAGTATAGTGGGGTTGGCCGAATTTATTGTGGAGGGAACAGTGAATTTGTTTTGGCACATAATCGATAAACTTGCACCTTCCAACGCATGCGACTTAAAGTCCATTTCAAAAATCCACTCTCGTGCGCGGCAAGCGTCACTCATGTAATATCCTTTGTGCCATTTTGGAGGGCGCCCTTGATCACAACCTTTAGGAATTCTGTTCTCTGCCATTGTAAGTTCCCGTATGCACACAAGACCCACGGTAAGACATCAGTGCAGCTAGTATCCCAGCGGAGCTACCCCACTGAACCCTCACCCTTAAGCCCGCCGACTTCAACTCAGATCGCGGCGGCCCGGGACAGTGCAGTCACCGGTGAGATCCCAGTCGTCGCCTAGTTATCCTAGCTAGTTAGAGGCCTTTGCTTGGAACATGCACATTCCACATAAGTATATGATGACCCAGTGCGTTTGAGTACTCGGTGCCCGGGCTTGCACATTTGATGGGATTGTGGGATAGATTTGGGGAGCAATCGAGTTGGATGCTAGGCAGATTACCAGCCTCTATTGGATACTTGGATCTACTACCAAGTGCTTTGATCACATATGTACCGAAGCTACATAGTCGGAACGGCCCCCAGCCGGTAGATGTTTGTTGTTGTTGTTGTTTATTCTGGATATTTACCCTGCAGACTGAGACTGTAGGCTGCTCGTGAGAGCGCCAAGGGCAGGGGTCGAGATAAATACACAAAAATAAGGTGAGAAAATAAAGAAATAAGTCCGATTCGGGTGTCCTTAATCTCTCTGATAAGGCGTTGCCCGAATGCTGCTCCACTTTTGAGTTGTCGTCCCCCAGCCGGTAGAGAACACTGCACTTTCATTCTCTGGGTCGAGGCAGCTTCCAGTCCTCCAGAATTTTTTGTGTTGGGTCATTATATAAGGTGGTTGCCCGAGGAATGCCTTCTTTACAACGGCGAATCGCCCTGTGGTCGCCCGCCCTTTGGCCTCATGCTGCAATCGGATCGGTTCTCGGTCGGGCGCCTACATTGTTCTTGTTCTTTCTAGTGTTTTGGAGCGATAAAGTTCTGGCGCAACAGGTGCGTTCTTCTAGGAGCCTCCTTTTTAACTTGGTCCTTTGAGGATGGGTTCGATCACGGTTGATGTTATGCATCCCTTTGTATTGACGCGCGCTTTGTATGTAGACCAATGTCACTTGTGATAGTAGCTTTGATTGGGTGAGTGGGATATTGGACTACATCTCTGAGATCTGTACAAAGACACACTCTTCTCCAGGCGTTGAATAGTCAGGGGTGGGTCGCCGACTGGCGCTTGTCAGCAGGCATGTTTATATTGCCCGATAACGACCAGACATAACCCTTGTAAGGTTGCTTCGGAACTTCAGGCAGTATGTTATGGAGGTCAGGACCATACCGGTACTCGTTCTCAATTCTCTTACTGACCTGTACCAACTTATTAGGGTGGACTGTAGACAGCCTTCCGGCAGGATGGCATTATATTGGTAAGAGCAGGACGTGATTTAAAGTCAGCATGCTTACTGGACAGAAAAGGCCCGGAACCGGACAATCCAAGAAATAAGCCGAACTACTGTGTGTGCTCTAGCTGGGCGACGACCGCATTGGGTTTGATCGCTCAAAATCCCGTTTTTGACAGGCACTTGCACCTCCATTGTATACCAACTAATGTCGGCGTGTGGAGCATGCCAAAACCTGACATTTATCTCGTATGTCAATCATCGCAGATTCCTGCCACCATACCGATATACAAACCAGGTACCCTGCTTGGACAATTTACTGCACCAACATCTCGACTGTTGAGGGCGAATACAATCCGAAATTTATCCCGTTCGGTGGTCTAGTGCCCAACTGGGCCTACATCAAACCTTCCAGCTACGGCGGGTTGTGAGTCTATTTCACTCACCAGAAACAACTTCAAGCTGTACCAACCTCCTTTTCTTAGATTCAACATAGAAATTGCCAAGCTAGTTGGGGGTATGTTCCATTTGTCTTCGTCACATTTTTTTGAGATACTCATTGTCCTTGATGGGATGGTTCCGACAGATACACCCGAAAGTACGCAGTTGCTTACATCGAGCACCACGTCATCCGAGTCAAGCTCAAGTACGACGTCCTCTATATCTACCATGACATCGTCGAGCCAACATTCGACCACTACCACAACAACGACTAAGGGAGGGGGCGGAGGCGGAAGCTCCAACACCGGTACAATTGTAGGAGGTGTGGTTGGTGGTGTGGTTGGCCTCGGCCTGGTTGCAGTTCTTGCAATATGGGCCGTGGGGGGGTTGGGGTCAGGCACGGATCCCAGTCAATACGCCCCACCTTCCGGTGGCTCATGGCGCAGAAACTCCACGAACCCCCCGAGTATGGCTACCTCTCCGCATCCTCCGTCTCAGGAATTGCACCTTGTGTCGCCGATCCAGCCCGAGCATCACGGATATAGTGGTGTACCTGAAGTTTAATTTTTTTCTATAGTGCTGCAGCTCTGTGCAACGAGTACGTTTCGCATCCCCCCGGTCTCTTGTCATCTATTATCGTTCAGGAACATCTCCACCGATACTTCCTACCTATCCACTCTACATCCTTCCGTTGGGGGCACATTTTTGATGCTTAATTTAACATGTCATTCTGTGCCCTGGAACCTCTCGACATACCCAGCGCCACCAGCGCTCCCCCCCCCCCCCCCTGACAAGCCGGTTTTGACACCCGTACTATGAGCTTACAAATACGAAGTTCGGCTTGCGCGTGCCTTGGTCTGGGTGCTGTACACTTCAACGCAGTGATGTGTCAATGACGAACTTGAGTCAACGTGACATCGTTCAATTCAAGCGACGCATCAACTTTAGCTCCCATGGCAAAGGATGATCGGTGGAGGCAGTGCATATTATGAAGCTAAATAAAGCTGCGCCTTCGATCAAACTCAGATCCGGTTTATGTAACGGCACCGGTTCCCAAGGCGTCTGAGGTTCCATTGGTTGACCCTCAAATAACACTGAATAGGACCCAAGTTTCTGCGATTCCTTTCCTAAAGTGTTGATGAATCAAATACTGTTCGAATATGATTCTCTTCTATGTATGGTTGTGCGAGGGTGTGTGTGTGGATCGAAAAAGGTGGCGCTCGTCCAACGAATTGTTCGGAACTTTCCAATGTGGCGTACCCTCTGGCGTGGATATTCGGACACTATGATACACTTACCTTACTGGCCCTTCTTACACCTGACTTTAAATGGATGAAAGTCATCTTCCGGGACGGAGTTCAGAAGTGCGCGTGGTCCCAAGCCTCACGGTTCCTGCGGCTTAATCCAAAGTTTGAGCATTAGGTAATGACATTGACAAGCAAGGTAAGATGGCACGGCATTTAGGAAATGTCCCAAGAATACAAAGATTTTGGGCTGACTGACATGGAAGGACGCAAACCCAAGATGTTTTATCATGGCATTGCCCAACGCGCTATCGCAAAGCCTGCACTAGTGCCTGACCGAAAAGTGTGCCTACTGCAACGCTCCTGACTTACTTCTCTCCCCCTTTCATTTCTTTGCTGACTTGCTACTCCAGGAAACAACCAAACTACTTAAAAGCGGCTGAAAATGACAATGATGACAATATCCAAATCAGGGATCAGCTTAAAAGCGAACTCCTGCTAGTGAAGCCCGCGGGTCGGGTTTCACCGACGAGTGAACTGTGTGTTCCCCGCCTTTGCTCCGCCATCTACCCCGTCTAATTACCCCACCGATCATACTGCCACTGTTACCCCATATCTCCGAAACCGATTTGCTCTTGGGACCTACGCCGACCTCACAGATCCCGAGGGGTTATCCTCGGTGAGGGTGGCTTTCCCTCGTGTTTAAGTGCGGGATTTACCCTACGGGATGGGGGTTGGTGACCCGCCCTTGTGAGTCATGGGTCCCCCATGCACCTCACTAAAATTTAGTCTCCGGCCTGCAGCCGTCACCATCATGGCGGCCCACCGTTCATATCAATATAGCCTTGGTATACTTCCGATACTTCTAATGACAAGCGCCTGTGTAACATATAGTAAACGAATGTATTATGTTTCACTATTAAAACAGGCGAGGTTAGGGCCATGGCGCGCACGCGAGTGTGCCCGCCAGGAAAGATCTAATAATGCAACGGCATTTACAGCGACAGGCACTGTGCGCGAGCTGTTTAATACTCCATCGTTCCTAATCCTACAAAGGTATTCGTTACATCATGGTCCGAGTCCCAGCTCAGTCTCAACAGACAAAACACATATTCTGAGACTCGCAGTATCTGGAAAATGGTCAGGAGCAATACTGCGGATGCTGCCGCGAGGCTCAGCGTGCTTGACTTCGATAACTAACCCCCCAATAGGAAAGATTAAGCCTCAGGATAGCCACTGTACCCTTGATTCGCATATTGCGCGTTTTGAGGCACATGCGGTACAGGGAAAGGTTCTTGATACGATGCGGGTTGTGTATTCTCACCCATTGTCGTAGGCAGCGATGGGGCCCCCTGCGAAACGCCCTTACTACTCGGATTTCTCCGACTGAGGATCCCCAGGGCAAGGACTCCAACCAAGCCAAGGCCGACGACACCTCCAACGACACCACCGGCAATCGCGCCGGTGTTTGTGCTTCCTCCACCACGGGAGGTAGTTGTCGTGGTACTAGTAGTGGTTGTAGTGGTTGTAGATGTGAAAGTAGATATGGGAGTCGTGGTAATGGAGGGTGTGGTGCTTGCTCCGGATGTCGCAACAGACGATGACAGCAATTGCGTGCTTTCAGGTGTATCTACCGTGACGATCCAACAAAATCACCGTAAGCATACAAAAATAATTGAATGAAACCTACCGCCAATCAATTTTGCAGCTTCTATGTTGAAGCTACGCATCGCGGGGAGGAAAAGATGTTAGCATGAACCCCATTAGGAAGGAAAGGACTGACAGTCCAGCGTAGTCGGAGGGCTTAATGTAGGCCCAGTGGGGTACCAGGGTGCCGGGGGGGATCAAAGATGCTTTGTATTCACCCTCCACCGTCGCAATGCCGGTGCAATAAATTGTCCAACCGGGATAACTAGACTGCGCATTAGACAGAGTGATGGTGTAGAGACTAATCAACGCACGATCCGTATGTCCCGTTCTGGCATGCGGCACACGCCGATAACAGCTGGTACACTATCGAAGTACAGGTGCCTGTCGAATGTGGTTCCGGGTTTCAAAATCTCAACAAAATCGTTGCTGGAGTCGAATTAACATACAGATGCTTGGTTCATTGCTCGTATTTGGTTGCGGGACTTTGTCGTCTGGTGAGCGCGGCGTCGTGTGAATCATTCTATGTCTTACCACCGTAGTGGCCGCCTGCAGGAATGGCGGACACGGACCATCCTAGTGTTATCGAGAAGAGTCAGTCATCCACACGAAGGATGTCAAGTTAATCCTTGCCTCCAGCACACCCGGCCTGAAGTTCCGAGACGACTTTGCAAGGACTCTTTCTAATCATCATTCGAGGCGCTGGCGCTTGGCGAGCATCTCGTCATTGACTTACCCTGCACTGTTGAATGACTGAAAATTATTGAGCAGTTACTCAGTGAGGTGCAGCCTAATAATGCGTCTCACCCAGTCCCAGCCACTCATACAAGTCGCATTGGTCTATAAAATAGGCATCAATTAATCATACACTCGACGCTTGTCAAATATTTGAGTAAGGTCAACCTCTGTACATACACTTTGTGCTGATGCCCTACCACCTCCAAGGGGTAGAAGAAGCATGAAGAGGATAGCACCCTGGCGGAGGAGCGAAGTAGCCGCAGAGAGCCCAAGTGAGCTTTGCGCTTGCACGATCGGTCCTTTGAGTGAAAATTGCATTCCCGCGATCTACCACAATACAACCCAGTATGACCCTAGTGTGACCCACGGGTAGGATCGATCGGATTACAAGGCACCAGAAGCTTCAGGCTAGCCTCCAAGGCTCAGATGGGTGCAAACCGCACGACGCTTATGTCATGTCATCGAAATTGGCCGGATAATCGGCACCTGCCGATTTTTGAGTCATACCTGCCAAGAGCGTGCTTGGCAACACCCAGATGAGCGATCCCACCACCCGGAACCCACGATCCACGACCCATGCCGGACCTGCAGTCTGATAACAGCAACTGATCCCATTCATTCTATCCCGTCTGATATGGAGCCAAGCAATGGTTGTAAATATCCCCTACTCTGGCAATGTCTCTGTCACGACTTGCTTCACAATTTCGAAACGAGCAGGAGCATGATGAAAATGATGGAATTACTCGGACGATCGGGGAGTGCAAACTGGGGGGATTTGCAAATATTTTAAATACTGCAGAAGAACCCCGTGAAGGGAATGATCGAGCCTCAGGATGGTCACTGCATTCCTGATTGGGATGCAAGGGTGTACTAGACACACGTATTCGCGGCTTAGATCATGGGTCCGAAGGGACCGTGCTTGGTCCCGTCACAGAACTGTGCCCAGAGCAAAGCCAACTGACCCACCAACTGCACCTCTCATGTATGCCCCAGTGTTCGAGCCTCTGCCCTACTGTCACCTCGAGAAGTAGTCGTTGTCGTGGGAGTGGGTGGTAGGGGTGCTGACCGTGGAAATTGTGGAGGTTGTAGAGTTTAACACTGATCGTGAGAGTCATAGGAGTCGTGGAGGTTGTGGTGTGGAAGATGTCGTGCTCAATGGCAACAACCGCGAACTTTCGGGTGCGTCTATCGGAGCGATCCATGAAGTATAATAGGCATTTCAGGAAAAGACGAATGTTGCGCACCGCCAATTTGCTTCGCAATTTCTACGTTAAATCTGGGAAATACAAATGTCAGAATATATCTCCAACTGGGTGAAATGAACTCACAGTCCACCGTAGCTGGAAGGCTGAAGCGGGGCACAATAGTGCCACGAGGAATCAATGGCGGGTTAGACACGCCCTCCGAGGTCGAGATGTTGGTGCAGTCAATCGTCCATGCCAAGTACCTAAGTTACGCATTAGAGTCACCGTAGTCACTTGACACCCGAGATAAGTGCGCGGTCCTGGCATGCCCCACACGCCGACACCAGCTGCTGCTGAGCATACGAAAATAACGTTACGTTCTCACCAATATAGTCATATCACCATCCTGATTATCGCGAGTCAGTAGGTTCAGGAAGCGAACAACAAGCGCAAATCCGATCCTTACCTTCACTACATACTGCTTGAAGTTTTGACGCAACTTTACATAGGGTTTCTCTGGTAATCATTTCAACCTTACAGGGGGTTCATCGACAACTTCTTAAAGTCATTGACTCACTTGGCGCTTTTAACGCCTGGAGAAGTGAGGGATGTTTGAGCGACCCTGGAACAGACATAGCTCGATATCCCACCTACACAATTAAAGCTGGAGAGACAAGTGACATTCGACTGCAAGCGTAATGGATAACATCAATCCTCTCCCGATAAGGCTGGTTTTCAAAAAGACATACACATTACGCTAACACTTTGTCCGCTCCATACGCTAGAAAGAGCAAAGAAGCGTTTGACGGAAAATTCCCGCTACTCCGTAACGGGTCCTACGTTTTTTTCAATTGTTCAAACCAAGGGTCCTTTCTCTGCCCCATACAGTTCTATTCCGCTCGCTGCATGGCTGCAGTGTAAATTACGTGGTCCTGAAATCAGAGTTATGCGAGGTCGAATCTCGGGCTTCGTCTCAGCCAATAGCAACGTTGAGAGTGAACATGAATGCGAGGTAAGAGTAGCGGGATCTGCCGCTTCAGGCGGCGTTCCCCAGTTATTGAATCCATCGTGGCATCAGATGAGTGCGCTCGAGATTGAGAAGACGACGTCTTACTACATACAACACGTTCCGGAACCAGGAATCCTGAGCCCTAGAAGCTACTGTAGGCAGGTTCGACACTTGGTTCCTGGTTCTGGTTTTGCCTGTTGTTGAAAGGATGTGGCGTCTGGCTTGTCCCGCTGAACGTTCCTTCATTCCAGGAGTCATGGTGTTACATGTCCTCCGAGGTGGTCATGGCCGCGGAAGAGTTAATCACTCAGTACCCAGGCCACACCATGACTCCTGGAATGAAGGAACGTTCAGCGCAGACGCCATATCCTTTCAAAACCAGAACCAGGAACCAAGTGTCGAACCTGCCTACAGCTACCAAGGCCTAGGGAACGAAAGGAGAGACCTCGGTGAAGACATTTGGCCTTATGAATGTATTCAATTTGAGGAGTATTATATGGACAGGAGTATTGGTTTTGGAAGCCTGAGCCACGCCGATGTACCTGAGTCTATCGACCGCCTCATGAAACAACGCCTGTCGAGCGCAGACTGACCACTTGCCTGGAACCCAAGTACCAAATCAAAAGACGAGCCTTTGGATAAGCGCCTCCACGAGCCGACATACCTTGGCATGCCTTGGCGTGCCTCGCATGTGCTCGGCTCCAAATTTGAACGAGTTGCTCCGAACGGAGCAGAGTATGGGAAGAGGCCCAAATTAGAATGTCAAACACAACAATCTAGTTCGGTTCGGCTGATAGAGTGGTCGGATGTTCACACCGGTAGGAATTTGATTCGTCGTGAGGAGGTGCGCATGCATATGTGGATCGAGAATGTCACAGGCTTTCGCTCACCTCGTATTGTAAGCACGAACACACCAATCCGTGGCCTCCAGGACAGTGGAAAAGAGCGTCTGATGCCTACGACCGATCCTGGATGCACCAACAGAACCGACCCCCGAGATGAAGGTGATCTCACCTGCCCGATCCATGTGAATCGCGTGCGCTAAGTTTGAGAGTGCTCTCACAGAGCTCCAGTAGATGGTATTTGGTTGCCCCCAGTCATCACTGGTTGACAGGCTAACCATCAGATTCCGAGTACCGGAATCTCCTATCAAATATGCGCAGTCTGGCGGGGCGATCCTGACGGGGTGGCATAAGGTATAAAACTAGCCCAGGGGAAAAAGTGACGGAACGCAAAGGGAATAAACAACGCACGAGCGGGCTTCAGCAAGCGCGGGGGCAGTGATGTTATGGGATTGCAAACAACGGAACAACATTATGTAATCCATTCTGTTCTCGTGCATGTGGGTTTTGCCAAGAGAAAGGACTGAATTTGCGAGGTTGTGCATTCAGCCGGTGCCTTGAATTGCATAAAAGGCTTGATCGTTTCTCTCTGAGCTTGGAGGCCTTCCTCATCGCGCAGAGTGACGCCCTCACTTTAGAGGCCAATGCCGCAGGGGTGCTCGCCTCAGATAGGTTGGCTTCTCCGCCAGACCCTTATTTCCTTCGTACTCTTTCTAGTCCTTGGAGGCGAGGAGACATTAGCTCAGGATGTACGTACCTTTCACAGTTCAAGTACTTGAGAATTGTCCGAGTGGATCGACCGCACTGACTGGCTTTCGGAATTGACGCCTGCTTTGTAGACCAATGCAACCTGCCTCAGCAGCTGGAACTGGGTAAGAGCGTTATCTGGCTGCATCTTATGGAGCGCTACTCAGTAATCCTTTAGACATTCAATAGCGCAGGGTGAGTTAATGACTTGGGAATCGCCTACGCGCTTGTACCTCAAATGTTCGTCAGAAAATCGCCTTGCAAAGTCGCCTCGGAACTTCAAGGCGCGTGTGATGCAGGAAAGGTTATTTTAGTATGCCCAGACGCCCAGGTTTGATGTACAACAATAGTTGTTTCTACTGACCGAACCTGAGTGAACCTCTCTCTCTCGCTTCATTTGTTCTCGATGCTTAAAAACGGTTTCTTGGGTCTGACGTTAACGCCCTCAAAGCCAGGATTGAGCCTGACCCCGCTCCCATTCGGTATCGGAGAAAGCAGTGAATACATGTCCACCGTACTTCAGAGATTGCAGGGAGTAATGTCAATAAGCCCGCTGGCACGCATTGGGCCTTCAAGATGCCGCGCGGAGGCATGGGATTTGTACACAGAAAGGAGGCTGAGAATACAACTCGATGCTTCGTCTATCAACTCTGTCCACCGAGACGGCTCTCAATCCTCTACGTCTTTCCGTACTGCAATCCCACTTCGCAATGCTGATAGCCTGTGCCTACTATGTACAATGAGTCTTCGTAACCTATCCGCTGCAGATCATCCTTGACACTAGAGCGTTCGGGGTGAGATTTCAGTCCTAGGAAGAACCCCCCCCAGCTAGGTTTCCAATTTCCCAACTTGGGGGTGTTTCTGTTTTCAGCGTGGCCATATTTTAAAAGTTCGAAACTCTGTCCTTCATCTAGGTTCAACTTGATGATGACGCTTCTGGGCCCGGGACGTACTGGAATAAAGCCTGTGTCGACACAAACCATTTGCTTCTGTGGCGGGAGGATGTCATTTTGGTCGCATGCGCGTGTAGAGTTCGACAACCTAGGCTCTCACCCCACCTTTCCCTGATCCTGACAACTTAGCTTGGATGGCTCCACTGACATGTTTATCTATGCTCCCAATCTCGCCGGATGGAGTTCACCCCTGAGACACCGGATGCGGCTCTAACTACCGGTCGAGCAAGGATTGCGCAAACTATTCTCGGGCCCGACCTCTGATACCCATGACTATCGAGTGAAAAGTTCTTACACATTGAATCATACAACTACAGAGTTGGGATTATGTCGTTCTTCCTGTGGACGGTGAGGTTGTATATTGGTACATATGAGGACCGCACCAGCAGTACAATTTACAGAAGGCCATCACTCCCCGGGGTCTACTCACTTGGTCTGATTAACACCATTTCCCTTCAAGATCCACTCTGAAGCCTTCCTAGCTTGTTCCTCCTGTTGTTCCTTCGTCAATTCACTCACAGCGGGGCGTTTCTCAGGTATGTTAAGGCCTGCCTGAACACCTGGACTTGCGGCAATTCTATCGAGCCATTTCTGTCGATGGACTCGTTAGTCGTGAAGGAATGAAGAACAACGTGAGACGTACGGCGAGGTTAGGGAAATCATCGAGGTTATCGATGCCCGACCATGCCCAACCTTTGACCCTATTCCAATGTTCAACAATTAATTAACGCTATCGACTCCTTTAGGATGACGATGACAGGCAGAGTTGGACGTACCAGGGCCAAACGTTGATATCAGCAATAGAATATTTCCCCTTCCCAGATCCAACTAGATAGTCTCGACCTTCACCTTGGGTCAACCTGGCCTCGAGGACGCTATAAAGGCGTTTCGTTTCGGTTATATAACCTGGGTGGATTAATTTCCCAGAACGGGAATGGTAGCTTGTTTACTTTCACGGAGGCGAAAGAGAGTGAGGGAGGTGCACATACGGTTTATACCATAGGGGATTTTTTCAGGTGCATAGCGGTAGAAGTGATTCGCTTGGCCTGTTATCGAGCCAGGGGATTTAATGATAACGAAATCCCGACGATCTCCAAACACGACGAACCTTGCATCGGACCAACACCACCATGCTATATAAACAAACCCAAGAAGTTGCGTCAGACTATAGCGCGTTAACACCACATCCGAAAAAATAAACTCACAGCAAAGAATATCCACTGAAGAGCTTCAGATTCCTCATCTGATCCAATCTCAAAGCTGATCTTTCTCTCTGGATCCCATCGCTGAACGAGATAAAGAAGTATGGCGGCTGTTTCGAAAACGTTAAAGTGCGATCCGTCTGGGCGGTGGTGGGTTACTGCCGGAATTCGACCATTCGGGTTTATTTGAAGGTACCATGGTTCTTTCTGTTCCAATTTGCTGAAGTCCAGTTTCTAAATGGCAGGGGTATGGGAAATCGGAGGATACATAACGTGAACGTGTGCATACTTTGAAATCGTAGCTCAGTCCTCCATCGGGGTACAATTCTTTGAGAGCCTCTGTGAGATGTAAGAGAAAACAGAAAAATCAGCGCTCGCAATCGCCACACAGGCCAGCCCATCCGCACCAAGTGCTATGGAGACTTTGTGGCCATTAGGGGTCGGAGCAGTGTAAAGGGTCAAAGTAGGCGTCGACATGATCGAGCGAGTAGACAAGAGCCTAGCGAATGCGATTCGGAGCCTCGAAGTGCAGTGCAGGGTGAAGGAGCTTTGGGAGATTTCAAGGAGCTGGTCGTATGGAGGAGCAATGAAGGGCTTTGGGGGTCGTTTATATAGCAGAAATGTCATTTATCCACCACCATGTGGAGGTGTCGTGCATGACAAGAATGGGTCCCTTAGGCTGCCGGGTTTCGTCATTGCTGGTAAGATCAACTTGAGGGATGAGCCGAGCTGGAACTCATTCCGGAAATCATGCACACGTCGCCGCCGCACCCTGCTGGTTATGAGAAAATCTGAATTGACGCAGAGGTGGATTCGTAAGGCATAAAGAGATGAATAAGGATTCATAATATTTGTTTGGGAAAATGACTAAGCGTATTACAGATACAAAGTGTTCTCGAACTGAATATCTAATTCAAGCAGCAAACTGGGAAATGAGAGGATCGCTGTGCCTTTGGGACGCTCAGACGTTGGACCATTCGTGCCTCGGAATGATGTCCGAGATGGAAAGAGCATCACGTAAAATTCTATACTAATCGAAGCTGGTAACCTGCCTAGATGAAGGTCCTAAATAATTGCAACGAACCGTGGACGGTGGTACAGAGGAAAACAGTAACGAAGGGAAGCCGGAGGGCAATGAAGATGAGGGCGGAAAGACGATTTGTTCATCAACGATCGCCTTGACGGAAGGATTGGACCAGCGGAAAGAGATGGACTCTCCTAAGAGTGTATGGAGGAGTGGGATGATGAGCTGTTGGCGAGTCTTCGAAAGAAGGGAAGGGTTGTATCATATGTGCCGCCAGTGGATTTATATTGGCAGAGATTTTTTCCAGGCTGTTTGTAGGGTGGCAAACCCCAAGACCTCACGAAGTTCGTTCGTGGTGGTGAGGGAAATGGTTCGAATCGGTCAGGTCGAAGGGTGCCATGTTGGGGATGTGTGCCAAAGCCGAGCGCGGGCGTTCAAGTCGTCCAAGTTAGAAAGTGAAGTAGTGCCAGTGACAGAAATCTCAAATGAAACGTGGCGGGTAAGGGCATCACCAGACGTGTCTTCGGGAACTAGAATGCCAGGAAGATTAGCACCCACAATCTCATCGAAACCAGAGAGGAGACAGATCGTACGGGACTTACCAAGTATGATCCCACCTTATCCTCCGCCACCGCATATGCCGTTAGTGCAGTCGACCAAGTTCCTATTCACGACTCCCCGATACAACTACTCAACCGCAACGAATCCACTTTGATCAATGATCTTCATCAGCGTCGCAACCGTGGGTACTTCCACAACAATCCTAACAGCAATGTCCTGCATAATTTCTGAAGCGCATCGAAGTCGGTAGTTATTCGACGGCCGATAGAGTCTAAGCGAGATTTCCTTTCGTACGCTAGAAGGGACCGCTGATGGCGCTACTGGTGGAAGGGATGACGGTTGCAACAGCTGCCCATTGGGGTGTAGCGAAGCGTTCCGAGATTACGCACGGTGGGATAACGACAGTGAGAGTTCAGAAAGAAGACTGGCAAACGAAGCCAGGGGCGCGCAGCGATATGGGCAGGGGCAGGTTGGAAATGAATACACCTCTAAATGCACCATCAAGTCGGTGTTAAAAAAAAAGGAAGCTAGAGGCCTTATCGATTAGTCGTGGTGACGTCCGGGGTGCCAAGGAATCAGTGAAGGTTCAGCCTAAATGACATGATCTCGCGTAGCGTGCTCCAAGGAATTCAGGGTAGTAAGCAGTATGGTGTGAGGTTGTCAGAGAAATGCCGAGTTCGCCGAGTCGAGGTCGACATCCGAGGGTTGGGTTGCCTGCCATACCTTGACGTCACCACAACTCAATTGACATTACACAACCTCCGTCGAATCATCCCTCTTGTATTCGGATGGATCAAATCAAAGTTTGTTGTCCCTTACGTATTGGAGGTCGATATCCCCAAACGCAGTTCAAGTCCCCAACTTATCACAACCCTGGCACAATGCACTAGACTATGTCAACTAGTCGGCTTCGTCTTTTCGTTGCACCAGCATTCGTCGTCCATCCAAACCTCGGCGTCATCACCTATGATGATATGCAGAAAAATGGGCCAGTACTTTGGCGATGAGCAAGCAATGGCAGGCAAAATGGTTTAGCTGAACAAATGAACACCCGATATAAAAAATTGTAAGATACGACCCTGGTCTGTTATGAGTGTAACGGCTAGCAAACTCTGTGGAGGTATAGTCAACAGTTTCTAACAAAAAAACTGGGATAGAGTTGTCAGTGTTCTCGAGTTGAACACCCCCTTTCATGCATGCAGCATGAGCATTATGGTGTGGTTGGCCCATGTCGGGAAATGGAAATGATAAGCGGAATGGGGAAGACCAAAGAACCTAGGCCACTCAATCGCGGACCATTAGTGCATCGAAATGACGCCCGAGATTGGAGAGTGCGGTACGGAGATTGTTGAGCGAGTGAGCCAATCCTGGAGCATGTGCTCCTGGGTTAACAACAACTAGCTGGCGCCAGATTTGAACACATTCTTCAATGGATAGGAGTGCCTCCGAGTGCCGTCCGAGACTGGAAAGAGTTGCATATAGATTGTTGAGTGACGTGGCCAAACCTGGGGTGTATGATCCTGGGTGAACAACAACTAGCTGGCGTCGGAGTTTGACACTTTCTTCGATGAATGGGAGCGCCTCTGAGTCCCGTCCCAGATTGGAAAGAGCATTGCATAGGCTGCCGAGTGACATGGCCAAATCCGGGGTGTATGATCCTGGGTGGACAACAACTAGCTGGCGGTAGAGTTTGACGCTCTCTTCGATGAATGGGAGTGCCTCTGAGTGCCGTCCAAGATGGAAAGAGCAATACGTAGATTATTGAGTGACATAGCCAAATTCGGGGTGTATGATCCTGGATGAACAGCAACTAGTTGCCGGTAGAGTCTGACGCTTTCTTCAATGAATGGGAGTGCCTCCGAGTGCTGTTTGAGATTGGAAAGTGTGCATATAGATTGTTGAGTGATGCAGCCAGATCTGGGTGTATGATTCTGGGTGAACAGCAACTAGCTGGCGTCGGAGTTTGACACTTTCTTCGATGAATGGGAGTGCCTCTGAGCCTGTCCCAGATTGAGAAGAGCATTGCATAGGCTGCTGAGTGACCTGGCCAAATCCGGGGTGTATGATCCTGGGTGAACACAACTAGCTGGCGGTAGAGTTTGACGCTCTCTTCGATGAATGGGAGTGCCTTCGAGTGCCGTCCGAGACTGGAAAGAGTGCATATAGATTGTTGAGTGACTTGGCCAAACCTGGGTGTATGATCCGGGTGAACAGCAACTAGCTGGCGTCGGAGTTGACACTTTCTTCGATGAATGGGAGCGCCTCTGAGTCCCGTCCCAGATTGGAAAGAGCATTGCATAGGTTGTTGAGTGACCTGGCCAAATACGGGGTATGTGATCCTGGGTCAACAGCAACTAGCTGGCGGTGGAGTTTGACGCTTTCTTCAATAATGGGAGTGCCTCCGAGTGCTGTCCAAGATTGGAAAGAGCGCAATATAGATTGATGAGTGACTCGGCCAAATCCGAGGTGTAGATCCCGGGTCCAGAGAAACAAGGCCACGGCAGAGCATAATGGAATCGTTCGCTGCCTCATAAGCCTCCTGGAATTTTGAAAAGAATTCCAAATTCTTGCAAGCTGGATAAGCTCATTAGCCAATCCACGGACGGCATCCTTGGACCGGTGCTCAACAGCCTGCTAGAAGATCATGAGGTAGTTTCATTAATACAATTGATAACACATGCCTTAGCCCACTTGGGTAGTGACGAGATACTAATGTAGCCCTCCATTCTCACACAAACTTCCACCCAGTGAGTTGCTTCCTGAGTGAGAAATACAGCAACTGACACAGCAAGCCCCTCCTCCGGTTCCTGGACTCCACTGAGGTGATGGACAATATGGCGACATGCATAATGAAAGTGCTCGGATAACTCCTCTCGAGGAATGCGCGGCATTTCGTCTTTTTCGGACAGATTTTCAATTAGTCCTAAGCCCTTTACAGAGGAAAGATCCTGGTTGAGAATCTCGGTACATCGCAGGGCAACCCTGACATTCTCGGTCTTCACATCTATTGAACTGCAACCAAGGCCGATTGATCGGGGGTCGATTCGATCCAGAATAAAGTCGCGGAAGGATTGATGTAGGATGCGAATCGGAATGTGAGGGTTCTCAACTCCTGAGAGGAGAGGTGCAAGTTCGGCTAACGTATATCGAACAGAGGATTTCAAAAAAGGTAACAAAATCCTATCCCAGCTTGCGATGGACAGAGGCTGCTGTGCAATGAAGATTGCTCCCACCACAATCGGGTAGTCATGTACAAAACCTTCAATCTTCCAATTACACCTCTTCAGAATGTTTGTGTACAAGCGATCCATCATTTCCTCAGCAGGAACCTTTGATCGTTTGGCACTGGTGTCAAGCAGGCTCTTTAGTGTCATCATAGGATCCTCGCTGGTCGTCTTCATGTAGCAAAAGATGGTGCTGATCCAGATAAACAAACCATTGGCACGTTCCGAGATCTCCTGTACCGATTTATCTTCGTCCTGAAGATTATGGCGTAAATCCGGGTGTACTTTCCTCAGCTTTTGAAGCTGAGAACGTATGTATGCAGCGCAGTCCTGCATGTTTGTCTTATCCGAAAGATCAATAGTGAGACGATCGATAGGGTAATTGGGGGAGAGGAAGCGATTCACGAGATCAAATTGTCTCGATGTGATAAAGAATTTAATGGAAGATGGTAGCTTAGGCACTTCCTCCCCAAGTGTTTCAGCAAGGGGCTCAAACGCTTCTTTGTCACACTCGTCTAAAGCATCGATGATGACCACCATAGGATGGCTGGGAGGCGGAGGTTTGTGGAGGAGAGGCGAAGCCACCAAATCCCTGAATTGCTTCGCAAGTGGAGCTGTTGAGAGGGAAGAGTCTTTTCGAAGAGCAGAGATAATGCAAGTGCGGTAAACCGGGTCATGTTCTGCCAGAACCCGAGCTATGCCGCTGAATAGAGAATCGGGCCGTGACCGTTCGCCCGCTTTAAAGAAGAAGTGCAACAATAAGGTAACGTCCTCTTCGCTCGCACATCGTTCTGCTATCGTGAGTGTAATCGAAGTCTTGCCGGCACCGGCCACAGCTGTCAGTAGCATTAACCGGTTCTCATTCTCCCAGTGTTGCGGCACCATGTCATAATATGCTCGGTGAGATCCACCCTAGTGCCTTCTAGGCATGCCTGAGTGGAGTCATCGTGAGCGATATGAGGGAATCGGAGACTATCCAAGATTTTGTCATCCTGTAGACGACGTTCTATGGCCGCTAATTTGGCGCCGCCTATTAGGTTTGCCCTAAGCTGCATCGCCCGAAAATCAGAATGATTATGGAACGATACTGGAAAACCTACCTGAAACAATTTCAATGCTTCGTCAAAATCTTTCCTTAGGTCATTGATCCTTCCTGGGTCTCTCAAGTACGACAATGCATTCATGAAAGCCGGTCGTTTCTCCAATTTTTTCAGTCTTCGATCGATGTCGGACTTGATCTTCTGTAGCGCGCTAGGACTTGATGTGAGTAACGGTGTCAGGGACAACCAAAAAATAAATACAACTCACCCATCAAGCTTTGTGATACTCTCCACCCACGGCTTTGCCTCTTCCGCTGATGGATCGTAGGATTTTATGGCTAAAATCACCTCGGTCACAGTGTCGACTACGTGTTGACCAAAATGAACCCATTCCTTCTTGTTGTCCTTGAACTTCTAAGTACGTGGCGCAAACTAGTGTAAGCTTGCATTCAAGATCGGTCACAAATCATTGCTGACCTGAACCTCGTCGTAGATGGAGAGTGCACCGCCAGTCGCCATTTTTAGTGGGGGACACCAATCAGCCGTATTATTGACAACCCGGAGGATTGGGACCGCTATGGCACCACCCGCTACGAGGAGATCATCGATCTTTTGCCTGAGGACCTCAGCCTTTTGTTCTAATGACATGGTCGATAGCGGACAAGTGGACGGAGAGTGCGCAATACACGTGTGAGCCCCTGATACTCCGAGCCACGGGGCCCCGCCTGATTATGGAAGGATATGATATATGCATTTACTTTAGTAGAGGCTGGATTCTGCCTAGCATTTAGTCTAATCCGATGTCAACCGCGAATTCCAGCATGCGCGTTAGCATGACCCAGACTGGTTATGACAGCGAGAGAATTAGTACGACCCCTGCTTGCTGACTTATAGGACCTCATATGTAAGTCGTAATCATGCACGAGTTGCAGCGATCGCTTCGTACCGAGGGCCCACGGTAAGCGCCGCTGTGGTTTCACGACGGTCATCCCGTTCCTCAAGGGGAGCGATTAGCTTTTAATTAAGCTCTTAGGATGCAGGCAAGTGGGTGTCGGCTGTACGTCAAAGCTTGCCATTTTTCAGCTATCGTTTTCTGGAACCCAACTTCCCTTTCCTTTTGATCAAGCGCCGCTCTCTAGAACTGCACCCTGAAAGCTCCATGGCCCCACTGCATGCGTGTCCCGACCATCCCATGGCGCCTCGACCCATTCAAGTTGGCGGTGAGGCTGTTTTCGTGGCGCTTGTGGACCCAATACTTGTTCTACTTGTTGTGCCGTGTCATATTCGATCGTGCTCCGGTCACCACTAGTCGGGGTGATTACCCGTCGGCGAATAAATTGGCCTCCACAAGTACTTCGACTACTTCCCAACACATTGATATATATAATAATAATCTCAACTAATATAGCGCCGCTGTGCCACGCGATTTCAGCGCAGGTTGGCATTCCTAGCGTCTCATCATGGTCGTCCCATCCCTCATCGTAGGGGCGCGATCGGCTTTTATTTAAGCTTTTATGATGTGGGTGTCGGCTGTGTGCCAAAGCTATCCGGACAGTATAAAAAGGCTCACATTTTTAGCTATCGTTGAAGTCATTTTCCCCTAAGCCAATGTATCCTCCTTCCTTTGACAGCGAAAGCTCCACTCTACTTGCACACCGCAAGCATCCCACGAGGCTGCGATGGGGCTGCTCCAGTGCCGCTTGTGGGCCAACACTGCCCTTGCATTGTGGCCGGCCCCGATGCGTCGGATTCGATCGCACTCTGGTCACCGCTGGGGTGATCGACCACCCATCGGTGAATAAGATTGGCTGCTACGTATACAGTGTATTCAACTACTTCCCAACGCATTGATAGAAGAATAGAATCTCAACTTGCTCTATACATTACAGCAAATGTCGACGATGGAAAGTGCATGAGTAAGCTAAGCTTCCCTAGTACCACATACCCTGCATCCTAGATGTGCCAGCCGCTTTGCCTTCGTTCCCCCGCCATCCAATCGTACACTGCATCGACCAATAATAGTGCCAATACCGAAAAATGAGTTTTAGGGACGCACGCCTTATTGCCGTATCTAAATATTACGGAATAAAATCATTTCAAGTCCGGCGAAACAGAGCGGGACTCAGCCTCAGGCTTTGAGAACTGAGAAAAAGAACGAATTAACACTGGTATCGAGAATACAAGAAAAGGGAAGGGCAGATTGACAATAACCCAAGTAGACCTTCGGTCACCGCTGCTCCGATGGAATGGTGCCATGTTCAAGATCAGATCAATATTTCACCCGTGTGCTCGCCGCAATAACAACAACGATTGGCCAGCAACGAACGAGAAGAACAAACACTCAATGATCAAAGCTTGAGTGCCTTAAGAAGTCTCGGCAAATCAGGCGTTCCAAACCCAGTTGCAGGGTCCCAACCTCTCGTCGCATTGAACCCCGTCGTTCCACAACCTGGGTTGCTACCTGTAGTGATGTCGTTCAGGATGCCCGGTCTGAGAGTGTAAATCCATGGGTTGCTGCCCATGTAGAGCGCGGCGCTTCGGTAAACAGGTGCTTGAGGAAGGGAGAAACAAACAAACGTACAGAAATCCGAGAGGTCCACGACCTTTGGAGAGTAGAGCATCGTTTAGGAGCGCAATCTAAAACGTAAATACACCTCGTTGCTTAAGAATAAAAAAGGGAATGGAACTCACTATCGCAGCAAAAGTAGGTGTCGAAGCGCTCGTACCCGAGACACGTATGACTTTCCATTGATACACGATAGGATACCGATAGCCCCTGCACAGAGGATGAGTGAGAACCCATCAGATCAAGCGATCCCTCGAGGATGAAGGAAACCAGACGCAAAAAGAAACGCACTAAGCCGCAACATCAGGATAGGCTCTCCCATTCTTGTTGAACAATCCTTCATACGTGCTGCCGAGTGTTTTAAGGTATCTCGGTATTGCACGGTGTTGGTACATGGGCGGGGGAAGTAATCACTAAACCCCCCTCCGGAGAAGCGAACTGTTGTTTCGGGAATTTGGTACGTCGCCCCGACAGTCGTGACGCTTCAAGCAGCACGACTTAATGTTCAGCACAGATATATGAAAAATACATAGAAAACTCACTATGGGCACCCACCAGGGAAGATAGGCACGAACCTATTGGGGGTGAAACAAGCTCCTGTTTCCCCCACGCAGCCTACACCTCCATCGCCCGAGGCATGCAGAGCGCTAATACCCCGCGTCCCCAGTGCAGCGTAAAGCTTGCACACACGTCGGGCGTAGTTGATCGGAACTGTATCCTCATCCTCACCTTCATATAATTTCGAAAATTCCGCGGTCCCCACATGAGTGTTAGAGTGAAATTTTTGGGTTCAGGGAAAATAGGATGCAGAGACTCACCATAACTGGTAGTCAACACTTGAGGAAGATCCTTCGTTTTCTTCCTGAGGAGGTAAGTGAGAAAAACGTCGTAGCTGTGGATTGTGATAATTTTAGTTGATTCATATGAATACGGGTTTGGCATCCGCTCACGGTTCATTGCCGTTATCCTCATAGCTGATGCTCCGGTTCGTATTTGGCCGCGACCATATGTACTGTAGAATACGAATTAAGAAGAAATGGTGTTACAATAGTTAAAATGGTACTGATTTAAGCTGCACGTACTTTGCTTGACAGGGTACTGCCATCAAAACAGATTTCAAGGGGTGATTGAGTAGCCCGGAATCCCCATTGCGCAGAGGTGAGGTAGCTCACCGAGATCCCTCCCGCGAATTGGACATCCAAATTCTGTGAATTTAAAAGGAACACCAAAAGACCAAGGGGTTAGTGTTCAAATTCTATACGTGAAAAGGAAGAGAAACAAGAAAAGCGGAGAAAGTGGGAATGGAAGAAGCGAGATTCAAAGGGACTTACAGCCTCGATGCCAGCCTCGGAAATGTTCTGAGAGTTGATTGCTCCTACGTAACAGCGAACAAGAGAGAGAGAGAGAGAAGTATCAATGTTTGCTTCGATGATAACGAAATGCCACAACGATGAACTTTACCGTTGATAAGCTCTACATGGAGAGTACTCTTCAGTGCTGGACGATAGAAAAACTGTTTAAGGTCAGCAAGGTTCGCATATTGCTCGAGGTACATAAAATGAGAAAACATCATATTTTAGTTTATACAGTTTTCTAATGGGGGTTCCGAGAGCGAGACAATTAAGATGTGATGATACCTACTCGGTGATACCGATTGAACTTCGCGTTCCTTTAGCCTTGTACGCATCGGTGCGATAGAGCGTTTTGAGCTCTGGGAGCGACATGTTTGGTTGTGGTACTGGGGCTGGGGCGGGACCGCTTTGCTGGTTGAAGGAGCCATCGTCAACTATCAAAGATGACAAGAGAGGTCGACCAGAAGGGAAGAAGTTCGTAGGCTGAACGACGTCGATATGGTCGTGAAGGTGAGCAGGAAGACTATATGATGTTGTGCGAATCGCAGTGGTTCGCATATATTGAATAGGTTGTGTCGAGAAGTTTCTCTGAATTTCAATGGTGGTCTTGAGTGAGATCCAATCATTTGCGGGTGTTCGAGCGCGTCACCTGTGATATCTATGCCGTGCGCGATAAGGAAAGATTCAAGGAGGATGATACTGTCTGAGTGAGGAGCGGAGAACTTTTCGACCTCTTCTTTGGTCAAGTGCTCAGTCCATCGGGGGCTGGATCGCTTATTTCAAGCAATGCGGATTCAACCTGGTGAAAGTAAGGTTGGGCGAGCCCAAAACGGAGAGTGATGGGAATGTGAGGCGAAAGAGTGCCATGGTGGAACCATCCCCGTGGCAGTCGGATCAAGCTCTTCTCGACAAAATGGTGTGCTGGAAGTGCGATGCACACTCGAATCAATAAGGGGGGCGCAGAAATGAACAACGCCAACGAGGGAACCATTCTGAGATATTTTCTGCTCAACTGCTCAAAGACTGAAAACGGGGTTGGGGGACACAGGCGCATTGCAGAGAGGCCAGATGCGATCCTTGAATCCACATTGTGGGTGGGGAAGAATAGCCGGATGGATGCCTCTGAGGAACATCTTTGAAGGGAAGCAAAGTGACTTCCCCGCAAGAGGGAGGTGCAACTCCTATACAGTTCGAACGCCACAAAGTGGATGAGGAATCAAGAGGGATCGCTGACGATGTGCCAATGCGGAGTGATCTAGATATAAAGCTAATGTAGACTGCATAATGGACGTATATAGCACACAATATGTGATACGCTTAATTCTTCTCTGCCATAGGCAACCAGTGACCAGCCTCTATGGTCTCCGTCATGCACGCGAGACTCAACCGATTCCAACAAGATCATATTGGACAGACGGTACGAGGGCGGGGCTGAGCTGAGACCAATGCATCACACGTTCGCCTCGACTCTCCAGCTCAAAAGCGAAGGACTCAGAGTGTCAGAAAAAGAGTGTTGGTATGGCGAGGTTGGGTGTTGGAATATTTGGAGGGACTGGTAGGTGGATTAGGTTTAGAACTTGAACCGCCCAGTCCTGAATTTGTTCCTTAGATATGTTTCGCCACTCGCCCAAGATTGAAGTGCGTCTCAAAAATTACGTAAATATCCTCTCCTTTCAACTTTCCTGCACGATGTCTGCGTGCTCGGGAAGCGTTCACTATACTCCAAAGAGCTTAGAGCATCTGGCGAGAAGAGGAAAAGCCAGGTTATGTGACACGAATTTATTTAATTTATTCCCACGGCCACAAGTCGTTCGACATCACTAATATCCTACACTCCAGCGCCACTTTATATCCTCCAGCTGCGTGTGTAAAGGGCCTCAACGTTTTTACTTACCAAGAACTTTTCTGTGGCTCGTTTGTTCAACAACACCGCACGGGTGCTGAAAAGTAAGCACAGAAAAGCACAGAAGCCGCGAATGCTGCCGGCCTCTCATACCAATCGGCCCCTTGTACACCTACCACCCGGGGTCACCAGCCGACTCCGTCATCCCTCCACTCTGGTTTTCCGTTTTCTTGCACTGATGCGCCTGGCAGGCATGAAGAATTGCTCTGCCTTCTATGTCCATGGGCAACTGCGCCGAGATTTGGAATATTCTAGGTATTTATTTGTTCGTAGGATGTAGGAGGTGAGGCTCCCTTAATACCTTGCTGTGGCGTCTCCGTGTTCGAGAGTACCTCTTACATATCGATCTGTATGACCCAGCTCATTCTAGCTACAAGCGTAGACCTTTTAAGTTAGCTGGTTCCACTGAATGCGCATGCAGTTGGTTAGCATGTAACCTTTTGAATCGATCGATCGATCTGTCGATGATTGCTTAACAATGCCTGCGGCTGGCCTAGCTTCTACTGGTTAACTCAAATATCGCTGAGACGCCAAGAGGATATTGTACTTTGGTACTCTAAACGACATTGGCTAGCTTTGTCTCACTGTACTCTCGTTGGCAGAATGCTTGTGCTCGACAGGGGCCTCTTTCGAGGTGGTATGTGTATAAAATGAGCGCCGCCAATGTCAATTGGTATCAGGATGGATTTTGTGAAACAGCCCCAACAATTGTTCTATCGGGCTAACCCTATGCCGCACTCAACGTCTATGTCTCATTTTTGCTCCTTGAGTCCTGGAAACATAGAAGAAAACTCTCCCGTCGTTACCATCTCCATAAATAACTATCACGAAGACTAGGATTGGATTATTCCAATGAATCGCAACAAGTGGGGACTCTAAAGAGATCGTACCCCCGTGAAGCTTTGGCTCCAGAGCCTCCCCCCCCTCTCTTAAAGCTCCGACCCCAGAGCCACTGCCGGGTTCAACTGAACCGCAGCAAGTGGGGACTCTTTAAGAAGTCTTTCACCCTAAGTCGCGTTGGAGCTTCGGATCCCAGAGCCACTGTCGGATTATTCCAATGAATCGCAACAAGTGGGGACTCTAAAGAGATCGTATCCCCATGAAGCTTCGACCCCAGAGCCACTGTCGGGATCGACTGAATCGCAACAAGTGGGGACTCTTAAGAGGCTTTTGCTGTGGACGCGATATACCCCCACCTCCACCCCCCCTCTTAGAGCTTCGACCCCAGAGCCACTGCCGGGTTCAACTGAACCACAGCAAGTGGAGAAGTCTTCCCCCTAAGTCGCGTTGGAGTTTCGGATCCCAGAGCCACTGTTGGGTTCAACTGAACTGCAACAAGTGGGGACTCTAAAGAGATCGTATCCCCGTGAAGCTTCGGCCCCAGAGCCACTGTCGGGATCGGCTGAACCGCAACAAGTGGGGACTCTAAGGAGGTCTTTGCTGTAAACGCGATACACAAACATCCCCCCACCCCTCCCCTCGGAGCTTTGACCCCAGAGCCACTGTCGGGTTCGACTGAACCGCGACAAGTGGGGACTCTTAAGAAGTCTCTGCCCCGGAAACAACGAGCAACTATCGCCCTAGATTAAGCAACTACCACACTAGATCGAGCAATGGATGCCTCTTGGAGCCCTCAACTGCTGAACCATGACAAGTCACAGTCCTCAAGTCTTCATCAGGCAGCTCTGAATGAGACGTCCACATGTGAACTTTTTGTCACTTCGACACCCTTCCTAATAACTTCAGACCATCCGTAACCTTGGGTCAGTGATGTGTTAGAGAATGATAGCAACCATGATAGACTTGCCTAAACCCCAGATCATCAGACATATAAAGATCGCTGCTCAAATCAGTATCGCTTCATTGTTTCTCGGATCGCCTGCTCCTCAAGATGTGACTAGTTCTAGGTACCAACAAAGATGTCCACAAGTGAGTGTTTCACCGATTGCGTATGTACACTGGTGTGAGGGTTTAAGAAAAACAGTGGAAAGCGATGCCAGCGAGCAACGGTGGTGCCGATCCAGCGTCTGTCTATGTTCTCTTTCTTTACCACATAGAGTTCCAGTGGAGGTTCCAGTTGATAACTGAGTTATCGGGGGTTTCAGGCAGTCTAGATACTAGATAGGCATCCACATGTGAGTTTTTGGCCAAACGCTGCAAATTCTATGTAATGCCAACAGATAAGCACCGCAGTAAATACCAGGGGAGTGCAGATTCGAAGGCGTGCAATGGCTATCGAGCATGCAAGACAGTGCTAAACATTGCGTCCGTCAATCACTTCCTTCTCAGCGGGCATTCTGATTGATGCACAAACACATGCAAGTACTTGACCGAACCCGGCCATACGCATTGTCAACAATGCCAGGAAAATGCACGTCTAGCGCCAGATCTAACTTCTGTCTTCTCTTGCATATAGAGTTCCAGTTGAGGTTCCAGTTGATACACTGAGAGAAAAGAATCCATGATAAAGTCAGGTTAAATGTGGACAGAGTTTTCCCCATAAACCAGGAGTTTATCTTGACCCCAAGCATTCATAAATCTCCGTTTTGTCACCAATTTGACCAGAATCGTGGCCAAAAATCCTGACTTGCTGGGGATTTAATCAATTTATCTGTATAAATTCACGATTGGGTCCTCGATACATCGACCCAGAAGTGGACTAATCCCCAGACCGAATCATTAACTATGGCAAACATAATCGGATTGAGCTTGGTATGAGTGCTACAATATTGTTCGTGGGATATGAAGCGAATGAAAGGTGGAGAGCGACTTCTGGTAGCGGTGAAGGAGAGAACGAAGGAAGGTCAGTTCGGAGGTTCAAACGCGACCACCACCAAGCTGTTCCCTGGTTCTTTAGTTAAGATGGGGAAGTGTACTAGTGTTATTTATTGTAAATATAGTACCAATCCGAGTGTTTTGGCTAATTCTATTTTTATGGGTTAGTTTTAAAGTTCCTGGGAATTGATTTACAGATAAACCGAGCCCTGCAGAGCTGTTTCTTTATTGGAATTTATTAATTTGTCTAGGTGTAATTCTGTGTAGCGTTGTTTAATTTGGATTTAAATTTGAATTTAATCTTCTACTTGGTGAAGTTTCAAAGATTCTATTCAGTTAATGAATTTGGATTGTGTCTGGAGTGTCCCTTGGGTTTATTTTATTTTTGTCTTATTTTATTGCTTGTTTTAACAGTAGCAAGATAACTGTTTTGTGTTTACACTTTGAAATCTGGAGTGTTAACCAGCTCTCCTGTTGAAATATCTACTTAATATTTCTCTCCTTAATTGCTGCCTTTTACTACAGTGGCAATCTTAACTGTATATCACTTTTTCGCACTGGAGTGACAACCAGAAATGCTTGAGAAAAATAATACTCTATTTTCTTACTTCTCTAAGGGGGGCGAAAAGTCACAGAAAGGGTCTCCCTTTTATACTCCTTGGGTCGCCTTCCTTTTTCACGCTCTACCTTCTATTTACAGGATTTATTTACAGTGTATTTTTCTCAAACTGAATAAAAATGAAATTTTCATGCTATAGTTCTACTGCGCTTTTGCTGCGCTGAACTGCGGTTCTACTGCAGTCAGACTGCGCCTAGAATTCTTATTGTCCTCCCTCGCCTAAGCTATTTTAATGGTTAATTGGAACTTGGCTGCGCTGCATTTGCCGCAGTTACCTATTTCAAATTCCCTATATATACCGTTAAATTTGCTATGACTTGATGATTCTGAATTCAAACTTCACATTACTATGCGTATGGCTGTGCTGAGACCTTCAGCTGATTTATTCCATTTTTATTTAGTGACATTTAGTTAAAATGAGACTGAAATGGTAAATGAGTGAATTATTCAGGTTTAAAACTGAAAGAAAAAGTTGCTAGTAGTCAAGAATTACTCAAACGAATGTGTTATAGCTCTCCACCTCATTAGAATATCATTCCCTAAAATTCCCGCCATGGTCTGTCGTAGTTTAGTGGTTTTCGTGAATTTCGTTCATATTCCCTGATTCCCTTTTGTATTATCACATCCTAATCCTCCATATGTATTGTTGGTTGTTATAGTAGGTCGTCCTTGAAGATATCATATTTTTATGTATTTTATTTAGGACTCTGGACCTCTTGAAGCTGTTTTCCCATGCGTTTTCAGGTTTCTAACTTCATGTCCCTATATCTCATTCATTTCTGGATGTTTTCTCACGTTCTTGGTATCATAAATTTTCATTTATTCCCACCTTTCCAATGGTACCAAGGTTGTGTCCTATTTCCTGGTATTCGTTGAGTTAGCAAAAGTTCGCGCGCACATTCGGTAATCACATGCATCATTCCCGCCGTTTCCGTTTAATTGTTCGGGATTTATGATATGCGTGGGTGTTTATTTCTTTCATATGGGCTTCTGTGATTTATTTCAGATTTTTCCCTCATGATCTAAGGTTGTTTTGCACTTTCCATGCTTTGTTTTGACTGGGCTCTTCCTTATTTGGACGGAAATTGGTCTTCGCGATCTGCCGAAGTGCGGATCTCGGTTCCGATGGCCGGTTCCCTGCGCATCGCCACCCTCACGTGTCATTACACATGATGTGGATTTCTATATTCCCGTCATGGGTATAACTTCACAACGGCTGGACTGTTTGGGCTGAAAATTTGCATAACTATAGTTCCCCATTTTTAATAATTTCCGTGTAAATTCGTTGTATGTTTTAATTATGGATCCTACGCAAACATCATCTTTTCCCTAAGCTCGGACTTTTGATGTCACTATTCCCGTTATTGGATATCTCATTAATGCATGATCCTTTTATTATGAAAATTTGGGAGGATTAAGATTGGATCCCTTCCTTTCTAATGGGCTATCAAGCTTGTCTCGGTCGTTACTGGTTAATCTTCGCGCTTCCCTTTTAGGCATTGTCCTCGTTTTTGCAGGAGTTTTAGTCATATCTCTGTTGTTTATGAGTAGTTTCCCCTGTAATTACTCTCATTGGGTCCGTTTGGTGGACATCTATATTTCCTATTATAAACACGACTTTGAATTTTGCATTAGTTCCTGAGGAATCCTTGTTCTGTGGTACTTCCATCCTTGGCTACGTGTGCGGACGTGGGAAAGTAGTTTCTGTGGAGGTTCTCTGATTGTTTTTATAGTCAAATCTAGGTCGATTGTCCTAATTCTTGGTTTAATATTTGCTATAAATTCCCCTGGGAATTCCGTCTCGTTGATGGTAAGCTTGAAGTATTTTTGCTATTTTTCTTTCTTTCGATTTATCGTGTGTAGTCATAATAATTCGTAAAAATTCGTAAAATTCGTTAAAATTCAGGTCCTTCTATTTTCTCATATCTACTTGTTGTATGAGGTTTTGTGATTTATCTGACATATTTCCATAATGGGTTTCCATAGCGTGGCCGTTATTTCTCCTACAGCAGAGGATCAAGATAATGAACAAATGGTACAAGAAAATCGTAAGCAGAAAAGAAAAGCCATGATGTTGGCTGAGATCGCGATGTGAAGAAGCATGAAGTCCGTTAACCTGGGAGACCTGGAGTGAGTCAGGCACAATGAGGCAACCAACGGTTGGCGTTACCGCATCTCTGACTGGAGCTCCTTGTCAGAGACCAGATTTTAAGACGAAGGAATGTCTCCGTAACGGAGGGCTTTGGCCTCAGCGACTTCTGCCAGGAGCGCTGTGCCTAGTGACACGTCCGTGCCCTAACTTACTGACTGGCACTTAGAACCTAGTGGGGGTAACTCTAGTTGATTTATTTGCTGGGGCGTAACCTATGTACAAGTAGTGTATATATATGGTTACAGCGGAGGCGGTTCCGCAATTGGCGGAGCCGGACGGAGCGGAGCTAACGGGGTTAAGACATTAGCCGACTGAATATTACCGACGAGTCGGTTCGCGGGGTTAGCGGAAAGGCAGGCGTTAACCCAGAAACGGAAAGGAGGGATAAGCCCGAAGGTGGACTCTGCAGGGCAGGCGAGTGTATTGCCCAGCGGAGGCGGGAGTGCGCTAGCGGACGTCGGAGCTGTCCGGAAGTCTTCGGGGCTCCGTACTTAGGGAGGCGTAGGTAATAAATTGAAATGAGGGGGTGGTGGTCATCGAGGGGCACCGGGAGGTTAGCGGAATACGGGGGCTCCGAGGTTGGTGAGGGGGGAGCGGAGTGAGGACGGAGGGGTCGGAGAGCCCGGGAGTCGATGGCCGGGGATGGATATGACACTCCTCAGGCTTGCACGTCTGCGCTTTCCCTGTTCCTCATCGCCTCCTTTCACGCCCGAGCTCCTCAGACTCGCACGTCTACCACTGTGTAGTGGATCATCCCTATGAGTACCTGGAAATTATTCGTGAGCATCGAGTCAAGAAGGAAAAGCTTGAATGCCTTTTCGCGGTTTGGCATGAGTGCGATTGCTGTCCAATTGGTTACCACGGATTTGCAAGCGAGTGCTGTTGGGTTCCACTCTGTTCTCCCCAACGATAGGTGTGGTTCTTTTCGGAAGGGCATGAGCTATTCGAAATGAGTGTGCTGAACGAGTGGGTGAAAAATTTACTTGCGTTTTGGTCGCTGCACTACAATGAGAGTTGGCGAACTGCAGATGGAAAGAAGACCAATGACTTACTTTTGGCCAGACTCCTTCCCAGTCGCTCACATGATTTCTCCGAGGTTTAGCCGCAACTTACGTTGCCTCCGAAATCTGTCGAGCGACTGGTACAACTTGCAACACGTGATGTTCCCACGCTAAGTTGTAATGAGTTGTACATAGGTTACGGGATATAATTTTTAGTATTTACGCATGTGGTCATTGTATCCGACCCAACCCGTGGAGACTAAGGGAGCACATCCAAGGTTGTGAAGATAATATCCGGGTGTGCGCGAAGTTTAAGAGTTTATATATTACTCAGTTGCCAGTCACTTGTTTGTGCCGGGTGGCATAAGTGGTATAGCGCTAGCTGAGGCTATGCGGTTTTTTTAAGTGGCACATGTTCGATTCTCACTTAGGAAAACTTTTTTCGGGCCCTCCCATGGAATAATTGTGTGAAATGGTTGTTTTCTGTGCACTAAGGAGTGGAGGGTATGAAAAAAAAAAGTCCCCTAAGTGAGAATCGAACATGTGCCACTTAAAAAAACCGCATAGCCTCAGCTAGCGCTATACCACTTATGCCACCGGGCACAAACAAGTGACTGGCAACTAAGTAATATATAAACTCTTAAACTTCGCGCACACCCGGATATTATCTTCACAACCTTGGATGTGCTCCCTTAGTCTCCATGGGTTGGGTCGGATACAATGACCGCATGCGTAAATACTAAAAATTATATCCTGTAACCTATGTACAACTCATTACAACTTAGCGTGGGAACATCACGTGTTGCAAGTTGTACCAGTCGCTCGACAGATTTTGGAGGCAACGTAAGTTGCGGCTAAACCTCGGAGAAATCATGTGAGCGACTGGGAAGGAGTCTGACTTTTGGCTTGAAGTGTGATAGACATAGGCATGTCCTCAGCCTCATCTCCACTATGCGTACTTTGTTGACCATTATCGTCATTGTCGCTGCCATTGTTGTCCTCGCTGTCGTTGTCATCAATGTTGTTGCTGTGATGGCTTATGCGACGACGGCCTATCCATCCCAAAAGAGTCTGAGTTAGTCATTGAACACAAACAAGCGTTACTTGCGCTTAGGAAGAGGATCGATGTCTACAAGATGTTAGAAATTGCAACAAATTGAGAACAAGTCAACTTCGCTCACCTTCATCCGTGAGAGCATCATCAATGTATTTGTTCTTTGAAGGGAGATGCAAGCGGATTCTTGATGGAACTTTGCATTCTGAACGAAGGCGTTAGCACGGATGTCGTGAGTGCATTGATTGATCAAGGAAATACTCTTGGCCCGATGGTTGTCTTGGGTGTGATGTCTCGTCAGACTGGTCGCGGATGACCCTATCCTCGTCGTCCCTATTTGGTTTGCTGCATGAATGCCAGATAGAGAGGAAATGTTGGTGATACTCACCTTTCCCTCGTGCTTTTCCAGTAATCCCTTGGTTTCCCACAGCCTTAGCATGGTAATCATCTGATTCGATTTGGTCATCGTCTGATTCAGTGTGGCCCCCATCAAATTTAGTGCAGCTGTCGTCCGATTCTTCGTCTGATTTGGTGGGGTCATTTCCATGGTTGCCCAGTTCAGTGTCACTCTCGATGGCGACATTGTCTATAGCAGTATTATTCTGGGACACACGAGGAGCTATGCACTGTAGTCCTGGGATCCATTTAACATTTTCACCTGCATGGGATGGCGGAATAGTTGTTTAGCAGTGGTCCAGCAAGCGTATTGAATCACCTTTTTGTTTGGCCTTTCGTCAAAGAACTGTTTTACAATTCTCTATCGCTGTCTTGATTAGCGCTGGAATAGGCCAGCTTTCTTCATAATTCTGTTTGATCCAGGCATGCTCAATAAGGATCTGCATGATGCAAATAATCAGTGTGCTATAATGATGAGGAAAGTGGATTAAATAGGCTCACTTCATCTTGAACTATTTTGAGCGTTTCAATGTCGATGGCATTGTATCTTATCATGCCTTTAAGGTATGGCCCCCCGATATTTGCGTGTAGGGCAGATCGAACGGATTCCTGATATTTAGTTGTCAAGCTGCAGTATCGCGTGAATTAGAAGGCCTCAGTACTCACTCATACAGTGTTCATATCTTCTTTCGTAATGCTCATTTCCTCCATCAGACAGAAGCCATGATTGAGACGATCTGCGTGACCCTGTGGCCATGGAATTTGCTCTTGGACATGGTTTTGATGCACTGAGTGCAAAAAAATATATCAGAGTAGCCAACGTGGAGAGGCTACTGCGCTTACACGTGTCAGCATCCTTCCGGAGGCCTGGAGGATGCGATTGTAGATCAACGTGTTTGAATGTGAAAATAGAGGGAGACTTGCCTTCTAGCACCTTCTCGAGCTGTTCTTTTTCGCATCTGAGGGAAGAAATCGTGCATTTTTGAGTTCCAGAATGTGGCATGAGAAATGGTGCGATGGTGGAGCGTAAGAGGCTGGTCACCTGGGCAGATCGTGTTTGGTCTAAGTTGAATTTGTTCTCGTCTCAAACAGAACCAAATATGCCAAAATAACACGTCTCAAGCACCTGCAGCTTCCATTGGTGTAATTTCCCCTCTTGCTCAACTGTTTAGCTCTCTGAGAGGTGGGACACATCTGGGTACTTTTATCAAACATTTTGAGACTGCCTTAAGCTATGGTTCGCGATCGCCACACAAGTGACACAACCAAAGCTCGGAAGCCAAGGTACTCGACTAGCACGGCTCGCAGACACTGCGAAGTCGAAAGGTCACGTCCTTTTGGACATCCGGCTCCCCATAGCTATTACAAAAGGCGAAAAGGAGCTCTCAATCCTGCTATGGAATCAGAATTCGACACGATGGGGAATTCACCATGGGAAGATCCTTTCGAATATGAGCGCCAGGCCTCAGAAGTGGAAATGGCACACTTTGACAATGATTGCGAAATTTTGTACGCTTCCAGTCAGCTATGAATACAGTTTGGTGCTAACATCTGCTCCTAATGCCAATGGAAGCCTAAGCAATGATCGGAATGATGATGGATCCCAGAGTGATGATGGATCGGGGGAATTCTCAGGGCCTAACCGGGCATCTCTGGAAGAGTGGATGGAGGCTGTTGAGGAATATAAAGCAGGTGTGACCTTACAGCGCTATAACCAATTTTGTGTGTCGTAATTTCTCTCACTTTGTCATCAGCTAACCTACAAATGCAGACAACCAGCCCCTTTCCAGTGTAGACTACACAAACCTGAAGATGTTCGACATTATGATTCGCAGCAATATGTCTGGTTCGACATATAGCATTATTCGGTCACGCTTTGAAGAACTTCAACTGAAGTCGCTTCATCAACTTCACTCATACATCTCCAGGCTTTCCCATGTCATAGAGCATTCATATGACTGCTGCATTAACAGCTGCTGCTGTTTTTCTGGTGAACTTGCCGATCTCGATACTTGTCCATACTGCAAGCAATCATGCTTCAAACCAAATTGTTGTCATCCCTTCAAGACCTTCCGTTATCTCCCAATGGGACCTCGCCTCAAAGCGCTCTACACAAACAAGAGCTTTGCTGAACATCTAAAATACCGTGGGGCTCTTGATCTCAATACTGGGACTATTGACGACGTCTTTCATGGAATCCACTACCATCATCTATGGCAACAACAAGTTCGTCTTGATGGGCAGCGATATCAGCACTATTTATTCGGTGATCACTGGGACGTCACACTGGGGATCATGATGGATGGATTTCAGATCTTCAAACGCCAACGTGATGGCAGCATGACTTGCTGGCCCATTATCGCAATCAACTTCAACCTGCCACCCGAGGAACGTACTAAACTATCGAATATAATCCCACTTGCTATAATCCCAGGGCCAAAGGCACCAAAAGACTTCAATTCCTTCTTACGGCCAGTTGTTGATGACTGCAAGCAGCTGGCTCTGGGAGAATGGGCATTGGATATAACTTCAAATGAAACTTTCAAGCTTCGAGCTTATCCGATTTCTTTCCATGGCAATATGGTTGCTGTGAAGCACGTAATGAATTTTAAGGGTCCTAATGGGATTTCCCCATGCTCAGTCTGCCACATTAAGGGAATTAGGAATCTTGATGGTGCAACAACATACTATGTCCCTCACACACCTCCTCTCAACCAGCCCAAAACATGTGATACATACTGGGATATTCGGGACAACTTGCTCCGTTCCAAATCTGATTATCAACACACACTCTCAGAGGTCGCTTCCCTCCTAGGCAGTTCCAGAGGCTTAAAATCGAAGCTTTCCAAAATCCAACAACAGTCTGGGATCAATGGAAACTGTGTGCTCACCGAACTTCCATCCATTTCAATTACTAGGTCTTTCCCCCATGATTGGATGCATCTTTGCCTAGAAAATCACTCAAAAAATCTGGTTGCGCTATGGCAAGGTAAATATAAAGGCTTGGATGAGGGGAAGGAAAGCTATCAGCTTTCCGAAGCTCTCTGGGAAAGAATCGGACAAGAAACTGCTCAAGCTGGGGACACGGTACCCTCATCCTTCAGACATCGTACCCCAAATATTTGGACAGAAAAGCACATCTTCACAGCTGAAGATTGGGCTTTCTGGATGATTCACATAGCGCCGTATGTTCTCAGGAACAGGTTCAACCGCCCCAAATATTACAAACATTTCATGAAATTCAATTCAATCCTCAAACACACCATTCAATATTCTTTCACAGAAAAAGACCTGGATGAGTTGGAGCAAGATATCATCGATTATGTGAAAGAATATGAAATGTGAGTTCATTTTATCACTTGAGTTTTGTGTGCGAAACAATATATTGCGTGGCTTTTCTAGTATTTACTACCAGTTTTTGGCTCAGCGTTTATCTGCATGCCCCCTCACTGTGCATGCACTCCTTCATATCCCATACGACATTCGAAACAATGGGCCACCATGTAACAATTGGACCTTCATCATGGAGCGTTGGTGTGGTTCGCTTTTACCTGCCATCAAATCTCGGAAACAACCATTCACATGCCTTGCGCTAAGGCAGTATCAGGCAGCACAATTATTTGAGGTTGTAAACCGCTACAATGTAACTCAGCTGATGCCACTGAGACATGATATGAATGTCCCTTCACGGCATGAGAAACGGTTTTCGAAGTCGGCCTGTGCGCTATCCTTCAGTTATTTAGCCACCGTAGCTGACACATTGCCAGATCTTATCTCTTTTTTACGCAACCCCATCAAACACAACCATACTCCTGACATGACAATTCGAAAGAAGATTGCAAAACATTTGACAACATCTTTCAGTGGCTCAATCAGAGCCTGGTTGGACATCCTTCCACAAATAATGGAGCGCTGGGCGAAAGTTCGCATTGGTAATGGGGGCGATCTTATTCGAGGGGCCATTGCACAGATGAGCAGTCGGCAGAGTTTCCACGATGCCTCTTTTGTCTGTGTGAGTGATCGCAATTCTGGTTTACATAACCCAATATGTTATTTGATAGTATGAGTTGTTTGCTGACGCGAATGCACACCGCCCACAAGCCAAAGAAGATTTTGTTCGTACTGTCTACTATGGGCGGCTCGAGTATATCCTTCACTGCACCATCCCATCAAACATCATATCCAAAAATACCGAGCCCGAAACCATTCTTTTTGGCATCATTACCACTTGTGATACCCAGGGACACAATGCTACACTAGAGCTGACCTATTTTAGAAGTTTGACATCGTACATTGAAATCGTGGACTTGGCTGCAATCTGCACAGTGGTGGGTCGCATCCAAATTGGCACCACGAATCCTCAATGGGTGATTGTTGACCGGAGCGGTTCCTGGGCCTGCACCGCCTTCACGGATGACTCACTGACTGTAGACGCTCCCCAACAAGAGGAACTCTGACAAAAATCCATTGTGTATGCTTAGGATACCTAGCTACGAATCAAATTTACATCCAGCTTCCGAATTGCGACTTTGTCTGGTCTACCATGAGATAAAAATCCGGCTCTGTCCCGCCTCCAGCAAACAGTGGAACCGGTCTGTAAAAGATCAGGATAAAAATCCTATTCCACTGAGCCTGAAGGTAGCAGTCTGCGAAGTTACATGATAACGGACAATGTCTTGTTTCCAATAATCGCACAATGGTCAGGACTTTTCGCAAAATCTTGACCTATCACGTTACAATATCATGGAATCGCTTCTCTCAGTGGATAACCAAGAACTCGGAGGTTTCAGGTAGCCTAGATAGGTGTCCACATGTGAGTTTTTGGCCAAACGCTGCAAATATAACGCCATGCAACTCACTTTTGTTAATTATTCCTTCTCTTTTCTTGTTCGTGTACTATTCCTATTGGGAATTAAGGTTGTCACTCAATCCTGTTCTAAAGGAAGAGTCATAAGCAGGGAATGGCTTCCCTCAGGGAATTACAATAGAATCCACTTTGGCACCAGCCAGCTTAGGGTATGTCACTACTGTTGACGTACGGTCCCACTCTCTATATACAGCAACTGTATTGTCCAATCACACCCTCGAACTCCTGGCTATGCTTCCTGATTCACTGCGTTTATCTCTCTTGCTGCACCACAAACCGCCATGAATCTCAATCGTGATGGCACACATTCTCATCCTGCCCATCCACGTCTGTTACACAAGAGTCAAGACTGTTTTCTCTTTCGGACCAAGTAGACGCCCAGGCTTGATGTACAACAACAGTTGTTTCTTCAGTTTTATACTGACCGAACCTGAGTGAACCTCTCTCTCTCGCTTCATTTGTTCTCGATGCTTAAAAATGGTTTCTCGGGTCTGACGTTAACGCCCTCGAAGCCAGGATTGAGCCTGACCCTGCTCCCATTCAGTATCGGAGAAAGCAGTGAATACATGCCCACTGTACTTCAGAGATTGCAGTGAGTAAGCCCTCTGGCATGCATTGGGCCTTCAAGATGCTGCACGGAGGCATGCGATTTGTACACAGAAAGGAGGCTGAGAATGCTTCGTCTATCAACTCTGTCCATGGCTCTCAATTCTCTACCTCTTTCCGTACCGCAATCCCGCTTCACAATGCTGATATCCTGTGCCTACTATGTACAATGAGTCTTTGTAACCTATCCGCTGCAGATCATCCTTGACACTAGAGCGTTCAGGATGAGATTTCAGTCCTAGGAAGGACCCCCCTCAGCTAGGTTTCCAATTTCTCAACTTGAGGGTGTTTCTGTTTTCAGCGTACGCTTCTGGGCCTGGGATGTACTGGAATAAAGCCTGTGTTGACACAAACCATTTGCTTCTGTGGTGGGAGGATATCATTTTGGTCGCATGCGTGTGTACCAAACAACCTATTGCTGAAGGTGACAGACCCAGAACAATAGCATACTACCGGAAAGACGCTAACATAGAACTAACTTTGAGGAACGACATAGCATCAGACCTCGACTACATGGTACTAGATGTAAAAAGGAATGGCTCTACGCAACAACCAGTTAGACTCATAAATATTTACAACCAAAAAACGCTCACAGCAAATCAGAGAAAAGAATACACAGCAGAAAGACTGGCAGAGACCACGTTGGACACGGACATTCCAACCATCCTCACGGGTGACTGGAATATCCGCCATCCAGACTGGGATGACTGGATCAAAACACCGTGCCAAAGAACCTTGGAAACTATTGAATGGCTCGAAGGGGGCACGTTCACCCTGTTGGAGGAACCATGTGCTATGGGAGGCCGGACCAGTTTTCTCGCAGCCACATTCCCACATCCAAGCGAGGAACTTGCCCAGACAGCCACATTCCCGTGGTAGCGTGACTACTTGGTCACAACACCTTTTTCTTCTTATCTATTTTAGTCACTTCGGACTTATCCGTGAAGTCCACAAACTATATTCATTCATTTGGATTAGTTTCCTTTTTCCCTCAGTTCTCGCGCATTAGCTTGAGACTGACAAGGGGTGTCGGATCGGCGAATGCCGGACACATGGTATGGGAGGGAGGGTGTCATCAAGGTGTGACAAACTTATTTTTGGCGGAAATTTTAGATTAGGTTATGGAGTGTATGTACAATGTAAATTGTTAGTCGGGTAATATCGAAAAGGGTGAATCAATATTTGCATGGATGTTTGGGGGCTCTATGTCAGGGCCCGGCCTCGGACTCGGAGGCTCCCTGACCTCAACCCCCATCTAACCTGTCCTCACACTATGCGGGGCATGAGATGAGAAGAAGGGTAAAGGTCTCATCTCCCCGCATGGTTGCTATATAAAGGAATGGGTCACATGCCCACAACTATACAGCTCCTAGAGTTGTGTAGTGTGACCCGGAGGGAACATCCAGGTGGCAGTGCCCAGTAAGCGTGGGAACGTTCTGGGCAAGTTGCTCGCCCAGAACTGTGGCTGTGACCCGTGGGAACATTCTGGGCGAGCTGCTCGCTCAGAAAGTTCCCACGCTATCCCGTGCATGCGTGTACACAATGCACAAAGGCAACAACAAGGCAACAGTCAAAGAATAAAAGGGGGTAAAGTAGGTGGGGAGTCCGGGGCACCCTAAGGCAGGGTGCTGAACCCTGACAGTATGAGACGTGTCACTGGGCCCTCATGGGCCCAGATCACCACTTCCAGATGGAGTGGTGTTGACTCCCACCATGGGACTGGAGAAAGGGCCAGCTGTGCAGGTGCGAGTCCGGAACTTCCTGGTTGTGAGCATCAGGAAGTGAGATCAAAGGTTCCGGTGTGAACCTTGATTGAATGTGCGCGTCATCAGGGACAACAATGCATGGGTGGCCAAATGGGGTTCTGGCACTGGTGTCGTGGTAGCTTCCCAGATCCTGAGATTGGGAGGGGTTGCCTCTACTCTGAGGCACAGCCTAGGTGAGTGTGCGTCTAGGAACGGTGCACACACGATTTGCGCATGAGAACTAGGTGCAAATGCACATTGTCGGGCTAGACAACACATGCGTGATCAATGATGCGCTGTGAGGCCCCGGCCCATGTCTATATTCCGCCCACAACATCAGTTGATGTTGTGTTGTGTAATAATTATGTCGCGACGCTAATTTAGCGTCGCGGAAGCTTCTCTATTTATTTGTGCCGAGAATGTATAAGATTGTATATAAACCCTCGGGGTAGCTGTAAAAGGCAGATTAGCCTTTACTTCTACCCCGTCAATATACAGCCAAATCAAGCGTATACTTAGACGGATTACTGAGGCCTGAGGCGAACGGGGGAACGGAACATTACCGTCCCCAAACTAGTAAGATAACCTTTCATGCGCGTTGTCAGGGTAGACAATGTGTGTGGGACACAGCAGGGTTCCGTCACCAGTTGCGGTGCCGAGATTGTAAAAGGAAACTAGCTTAAAAAAGTGAAGGGTTGCTTACTATTTTGGGGACGGTAATGTTCTGTTCCCCCATTCGCCTCAGGCCTCAGTAGGTCCATCTAAACATAAGCTTTAATGTGCTGTATATTCAACAGAGTAGAGGTAAAGGCTGCCGGGCCTTTACAACTACTCCGAGGTATATATATGTAAATTACATATCTCGGCACAAATTAAAGAAATAACCACATCACTATAATGGGAATTATAGCGATGCAACATAATATAAATATCACTATAAGTCTTTCACCCATCCTTTTAGGGATTCTCTCGTCTGTCTCAGTTCGCAGTATCACTTAGATAGGTCCTCATTCCACCATGATTTAGATGCCTTGCTTGGGCGTCTGTGAGGTACAGATCTTTCAGCTGCTTTTTCCACCATTTTGTGGATCAGGGCGGTGGCTTCCTCTAGTGATTCGGGTGACGCTGTGCATTGGTCTGCATTGAGTAATTCGCCCTTCAGGCTTTTGATCTTTTGGGCATTGTGGGCTAACTCTTCTGTGAGTGCCTTTGTGAACTCTTCTTTACTGGCATGTTTCCAGTTTAGTTTGGTTTCACATGGGTTTATGACCTGTTCTCTGGGTGGGCCCAGTTGGAAGATCATGGCATGGTGGTCCAATAGACAACCAATTTCCGTGTCGATATGGTGACCAGAGATGGCCCCAGCTCCGTTGGCTGCGGCATTGGAAAAGGTAAGGTCAATCACTGATGTGTGGCCACTGTTGTCTTCCCATGTTGGTACAAATGGTTCATTGCATAGGGTGTAACGTAATAACCACCTGCTCTAATGCTAAAGCTCAGTCTCAAGCTAATGCACGAGAACTATAATATTACCTAATGCTAAAGCTATAAGGTAATATACAATGAGTTACAATGTATAAGAAATCAGAGTAAAAGAATGTTGTAACTAACCTCAGTCTCCAAGGGGTGTCAATCACATGAATCATAAACACCACGTCCCTTTTTAAGTTTTGGCACCATGTGAAACACCCTCCCTCCCATGCTTAATTCAATCGGCAGTAGCCATAGTGCTGGGGAGTGCCGATGACCAAATATGGAATATGCAAACTGTTTGTTTCATGCTCTTCTTTGCTTTGCTAGCTATCTAAACAGGGAAACCATCAACCATTCTAGTGAGCCTTGCAGTCTCTGTCTCAAGCCCAGCCCAATGTGTCGGTTTGTTCTCCGGGTGCAAAAGGGAACAATCGGTGTCGACTTCGCCAAGTCAACTTGTGCTAGGCTTGCCAAATTCTCATATGGGCCTGCAAGCACCCCATTCCAAGCCAACCCATGTGGTAATGTCCCAGTTAAATGTTCCCACTGTCCAAAAGGATCAAGTGCAGTTTGGAGATACAATCTGGATGCTCACTATCACGCTAAGCATTCCCCTGCGCTCCCTCTTACAGAGCTTGCAATCACTAATTTTGAAATAGAAGGACTCAAGGTGCTCTGGGACAATCGTCATACAGCAAACCACATGGAAGTTGTCAAGATACCGAGCTGCTCGGAGCTAAGGTTAAGAGATCCAGTGGAAGTGGAGGTAAGACTAGGAAGGTCTGGGTCGGTCTCAATAGGAGAACTGTGAGGTGTGCTAGGTGACACAGGCTCCAGCTGAGCAGCGAGGGGAAATGAGAGAAGAAAGCTGGTCTTCCTGCTCGCTACTCAGGGTGTAATATACTGTAGCCTACACACACAGCTAATCTACGAGGCACTGTACATACCAACAATCAATGATCCAGGTTTGTCTGGCTGTGTTGGATCATGGAACATGGAACATGGATCTTGGAGTGGGATCAGATCATAAGGCTGTACAGGGATCATGGATCATGGAATCTGGGTGATCATAGATCATGGAATCAGATCATGATGGTAAGTAGGCTGGAAGTGGCTGGAAGTGGGTGTACTCTGACAATGGGGCAACAATAGGATAGGAAGATGAAGACGACCCAAGGAAAGATGTATGGGGAAGGCAATTGTCTGAGTCGTCATCCGGGCCAATGATCGGCTGAGACTTAGGTTGGCATCGATAGGCCAAACGTTTCTTGGCTGCTCATTCATTGGGAGCGGGCCGACCAACAGGGTCCGTAGCACTGCGCTTCCGTGGCATGGATGTCGATGGAACAGATGTGGGCATTTCATCCATCTCTACATCCTCATCTCTGATTGGCCCCGCATGCGTCCACATTGGATGTTGGGCCTGCGAAACAGAGACCAAGGTCGCACCAGAAACGCTTGAGATGACAGCGGCCTGATCATCCTGCACAGTTAATGGGCAAACCTTAGGTCTCTGATCAGGTGGAAGCTTCATGATCTGCCACCAGAGTGCTTTGAATACCCCATCCGAAACCAGCTTGACAGAATGTTCCTTGAAAAGCTTGTAATAATTGAACATTTTGTCATCGGGCCACTGGGTGAGACAAGAGTGTGCCTGAAGCAGCTTGGCTGGTAGCTGTCCCCAGGGGAATTTCTTGTCCATAGGGTTAGCACCCATGATAGAAGAGGGCAGGTGTTCGACAAGATGTAACCGAAGCGAGGACCTACACTCATCATGGGTCTTAGGCGTCGGCGGTGGGTGAAATGTTCCTCCTTGAGGCCCTTCAGACACACCATCATGATTCGCTATAAACTCGCGCATCCGTTTGATGAGTATTGTGTTCGAGCCAGAAAGAGATTTAAAGAAGGCTTCGATAGCACGGGAGTTTGTAATTACACCATTTGCACTGTGCATCACAGGATGATCTGTTGTGGAGATGACAACAAGCGCCATGTGAATACCATTTGGCCTGGCCCATGCCAAATCTTTAGCAATGCGACTCATATAAAGATTCATATTCTTCGCTTGAACGTGTGGATCAGAGGCCAGCCTCTGGAGGATTCCTTTGTTGCTCTCATTTTGCTGTTCGATGACTCCGCTTGCCCATGCCTTCCAGCCAGGTGAAGTCTTCCCACCAAGGTCTTTCATATGATCATCGTATTCCTGTCAGGGCATGCCCCAACATGCCCCACCCGATCCCCGCTCCGCTTCCCTGCTCCGCACTGCCTCTCCCTCCTCTCCCTCTTCCTTTCTCCTGTTCCCCTTTCCTCCTTTCTTTCTTTCTCTCTTTCTCTTACATGGACCACCTTTCCCCCTGCTCAATGTATCACAGGCGCACATGCCCATCTCCCCTCCTGTATCTTACATCCCTATACCGCCGCCACCGCCGCCGCACTCGCCTTGCACCCACAGTGGGCCCTCTTGGGATCTTCCACGGAAGCACCCGGAGAGCCGTGGCTGTGTGCAAGGGTGACGTGGCACACCCCACATGACCATTCCCACATGTATATAATAACACCTGGAGTGGGAACCGAAGAAGTAGCCTTCTTCTCACATTTCCACTTCAGACTAAGTGGTCGGGGACACTCACCCTGCAACGGGATTGCCACTACGCATAGCCGCTATCCGTCCCCCCAAGTCCTGCACCCCAGGACCTCGCCGCTTTCGGAGCTGTCCCTGACAATTCCTTTCAAATATCCGCCTCCGTACACTTTTGTCCTTCTGTAGAAAGGGAATCAGGCGCCTGCCTCTTCAGACAAATGAGACCTCTTTTGTGGAGGCTCTCAAATGCATTCCAGGCATTTCCGGAGTGGCACCGATGTTTTGTGGTAATCATGCAGTTGGCTGACCGAAGTACGAGATCTGGAGATTTTTTCCACTGCTTCGCATAATCTATCAGTGTACTGATGTGCTGGTTCACCAGTTTCTGAATGATTTCCCGTTGATTCACAGTCAAGGGGCCACCACGCAAGCCAATAATCCCTGACGTGCCTGACTCTGTGTCAACTGGCTCGAGACTGTCCTCATCGGTGTCCATTGCGGTGAGACCCGCCAAGTCGGAGGCAACGGTATCACCTAGTTCATCCGCATTTGCACCTGGCACCTCCTCCCGAATGAAAAGGAGCTCTGCTCCTTGCTGATCAGCCAATGGAACATCGGAGTCAGCATCGGGAGAGGTTGGGACTCGAGAGGGTGGAGGGGTGGAGGGATCCTGCAGGATGGGTGGTGATTGATACACTGGATTCACAGTTGGACGGGGCAGCAGGGTTCCTGGTCTGGCATCAACGTGACTAGATGAATTCCCTTGCACAGAAGAGGTATGTTCACCATGCTCCCGTGGTCATGGTCAAGGGACTGTGAAGGGCAGATCTGATTGGCTGAGACCTGAGTCGTTATTTGAGTCTGGAGCTAACAAGGAACTACGTCCAACAAGCCTCGCCGCCGTGATCGTGTAGGGTTCAGGGATGGAGATCCTTGGTCATGAGTGGGAAGGATGGGAACCAAGCAAGACTGCCTTTGGGGGGATGGTTCTCAGGTCACAGGTACACAAGAAGTTTCATTAAATGTTGAACCAGTCGCTGCTTGACATTCGATCGTAGAATCTTTCGCAACAGAAGGTGATGACGGAGCGGTAGATGTCTTGGCGGAATGGCGGCAAGCACTTTGAGTATATGTGGTGTTCTCCCAAGATTCAATGAGACGGGTGGAGGGCTTACGAGCTCGTCCAGATGTGTGTTCCATTGTAAAGTAGAACCAGGTCAACCACGAGAATGCAGTAGACACAATTCGGTGTACAGCAATAAATCAGGTCTAAAGGTCGACACGCTTTCTGGACAGATAGAGAATCCACAATGCTGAAGAGATAGGCCCAGCCAGACAATGTGCCTGCCAGAAACTTGCGCAAATCCAAAGACCTCAAGCTGCAGAAACAGCTCTCAGGGCTTGTGCTTTAAGAAAATGCCGTAATCTAGCGACCAAATACTAACGCTGTCACAGAGTTGCGCAGTGAGAGATAAGGGGGCACTAGATGCAGCAGTTCCACCTAAAGTTTCAAAAGACGATGTTTTTCAGAGATTATAAGGAAAAGGCAATGGTTTTCATGACCCACTAACCTCGCAGTCCCGGGGAGGAAATAGAAAAAAGTCAAACCTAAATTCCGACCTCGCAGGACTGATGAACTCAAGCTGCAAAAACAGCTATCAGTCGTACAGGGACTACGAAAACCTGGTGTTAAGACAGGAAAACTAAGAGACACCAATGTCAGGCTGATTACACGTAAAAAAACGCATCAAGCATTGCTCTGACGCTCACTCACCTCAAGCGCTGAGGAAAATTGTTCTCGACCCAAATAGGCTTCAACAAACACCCCCGGAGACACAATAAGCAGGGCTTCCGTGGATTTTCAGTACCCGCTACTCCATAGCGGGAGCTATATTCACCCTAGGACTCAATCTTGTCTGCTGTTACTGACAATCCCTTGCTCACAATACATCGGGTCTACACATAACATCCTCAACATTAATTATTATCAGTATATACAGCACTATTATGATACTGGGAGCAAAAAGATAGAAAGAAAACAAATGAACGATGTGGCAAATATAACTACAGAAAATCGATTGTCCATCGCCGAAGTATGCTTGATGATAGTGGTGCCACACATGTAGAAGAATGCAAATATTGAAAATTAAGACATAAGAATACAGCGGAGGCCTTACTTCACCTTGAAGTAAGGACAATAATCCTTGATGGCAGTGTCGACGGTGAGTCGCCATTTTCGTTGCCCTCTGAGATACTGAAATGATTCTGTCTTCTCCTTCGACTCTCTGCAAATGACGTCTTGGGAGTTCTTGCAGAGATACTCCATGAGATTCCGAAGAGCAGCGTCAATAACTGACTCGGTCCGCCAGATTTCCGCCATGAATGCTTTCCTTCCCTTGAACAGAGCCGAATCATATGCACATGCAACGAACATAAAAGGAGTCACCCCATAACTCTTGAATTGCAACGGCATTGTGTCATACCAAGCATTGAGGACATGTGGGCTGAAATCAAAGGAATGCAGCTTTACATTCCTCAGGGCGGCTTGAGCCTCAGTTGACACGAGCAGATCAAATCCATGATAAAGGAGTTCTTCGCCAACGTTGTCATTTGTCAGGACCAGCGGCGCATCTGCGAGAAGTCTTGAGCAAAGCTCCTCAAATGGGACACTCTCCCAAACACAACCCATGAAGTGAAGGTCAACCTTGGATACCCAGGAATATGATGCCACTTCTTTCCCGGAGAATGGATCCAAAGGACTGAAGATTGCGAAAGCAAGCAGGGCATGATAGTGTGCATTGTTCTCCGAGATGAGCTGAGCGACTCGGTCGAGAACATCATGGTGCTTTGCAAGGATCGCAATGCGTGTTTTCCCATACTTCAAAGCCGATTTGCTTGCCTTGGCTTGAGCAACTGCATACACACCATGAACCTCAAAGAGAGGGGCTGCCCATACGTCCAAATCGGCCTTGCCAAAAGCTTGGAAATGTTTGTCTTCGAGCGGTGTTGTCAGACAATGCCAGGATGTAAATGGGATAGAATGAGGTTGGATCATGCGCAAGACGGGCACTTGGTGAGAGAGGTGGCATCCCGGCTGTGGTAGAGGCCTAGGATTTGACGAAGGGACATCTACTTGCATCTCAATGGGTGATGCAACCCGACGAGATGGACTGAGGGGACTCGGAGGGCATGAGGCGGATCGACTGCAACGATGAGAGGATTGAAGACAGCGGGAAACGGAATAAGAACGAGGGCGAGAACGAGAACGAGAACAGTCAGGGGAGCGTGAGCGAGAATGAGAGCGAGAATGAGGGGAGTGTGAGCGGCAGCAGGAGCGAGAGCTAGAATGTGAGTGATGGTGATGACATGAAAATGGAAAGCTGAAAGGTGATCAATGGCGACGAAGTGAAGGGGGAGAGGATGAATTCCGGCGGTGGCGCACCGGGCTACGTGAACGACTCATCATCGATCGTCTATGATAGTCCCCCCTACGATCTTCACGCTTGTCATGGGGAGGCTGCCAATGCCGAGGGTGATCATGGTAAGTCTCACGATCCCTTGCAAGAACACAACCACGAGCAGGCCTGCGATTCAATGCATCACTGAGATGCTTTTGTGCGTCCCATCTTCATCCAATAGGCCCACTCGGACACCGATAAGATCAAGTTTCCACACGTGAAGCAGAATGTTGGGTTGTTCGACTGCCCACTTCGCGATGCCCCTCGTCAAGTTCCATGGAACCTGAACCTGACGCTCCGCTCATATGCAATGGTGCCGATTGTTCACCTCCATGCGTTTGAGATACAGGATCGTGCATCCTTGTCTGCAATGGTCCTGCGAGACCCATAATCCCGCTGGCAGCTGCAGCTGCAGAATGAGTCGGAGGTTCAATGAATTCCTTAACAGGACCCCGTGTTTTTGCCTGGAGTGATCCTGCAACACCCGTATCCTCATTGGCGGTCACAGGTATAGGATTCGCTTGAGGCTCCGTGAATTCCCTGATAATAAAATGTTATACTATGATTTAGAATGAAATTGACTCATCAAACATACCCTATGAGTTGCAGATACTCTCTGGATAATTGTTGACGGTGTAGGCGGGATAATCGCCCACGCGCAGCGCCGGCTCGGATACCCATTTCCACGATTAGAAAACCCCTTCCATTCATGCGACAACTCGATACGGATTCGGTATCCAAAAATAGTCCTAATTCGTACGATTCTGACGATACCAAGAACGTCCCAATCGGTGGAGGTTTGACGGAGTTCTATGTTGGGCATGTTAGGCATGGCAGGTCACGAGTATGTGCGGGCGTGGGAATCTCAAGCGGCAACCCAGAATTCCTGCCTCACTCGTTCCCACGGCGTCTAATAAATTGGTAAAAATGCTCATTGGCTGCGTGAGAGTTATCTCCGGCTACATTTCCAATTTAGGCTCTTAATTCCGTAAATCCGTTGAGAAATCGCTTATTTTCTTTTATTTTCATATTTTGCCATCATTTCAGATATTGATTGATATTCTTTTATTGTTACTGTTACCCTTTTTTTATTATTTCGCCTAATAAGGTATCCAGGTGCCATATGGTACCAATATTTCTCATCAATTATTCTAAAAATAATTGTTCCTTATATCCTGTACATACCGGATTTTGGAAAAGAAGTTCTCCCCTCCCCCAAAATTCTCTAGGATGCGCTAGAGTTGGAGTGAGTGTGTGGAATCCAACAGTAGGAATAAGGGCAACTGTCTAGCCCACAACGAGTGGGTAGTAGATTAGTTGAGCCCGGACCTTGCGGAATCCTGGAGAACCCACCACGGAGTTTTAGGATCGAGCATAGCGAAGTCAAGAGAGAAAGTAGAGGTTTTGGAGAGTTTGGCCCCACGAGCTTAGTCGGCATAGAGAGCCGCGAGCCCTCTTTCAACGGCAAGAGAACTCAGTTTTGTCGAGTTTCACCGGATTTGCCCACTTTTGCATACAGTACCGCTCTAGCGGTGTCTGTCTTTTACTGCCCCAGGTTGTCAATCTCACATTTTTGTCAGCCATGCCAGTGATGATATTCCCAACCTCCTGTTGCGCCTCACCTATGCCCAGATAGGCTTGGGTGATCAAGAGAGCACCATAGGGATGGTGCTGGGCTTCCCTTTCCTCCTGGTCATAGCGTTCATGCGTAGCTTCAAACTTCACCAAACCCTCCTCGGTGTCATCAAACATTGGCAGATCTGGGGCTTTTTGGTACTGTTGACCAAACTTGAGGAGATCTCGACAGGGCTCCCGAACAACAGGTCCAGGGGGGGGAGAACCCTCTTCCTCTGGTAGTGATTCAGGTAACTGAAAGGAGCCAAATGTTTGGGGGTAAATGGAGTGAATGACCCCGAAGATATCAATACAGAATTCCTTGTTATTATCACAGTGCTTGGCCAATAAATATTCAAGCACTCAGCTCAAATAGGGGATGTTCGCTCAAGCGCATTACACCTCGTATCCAAGGATTTGGGTGAAAAACATTATTGGCGGGAATCCGAAAGTAGGAAGAGGTCGACGGATGGTGGACGGTATGGTCATACGCTACACAAAGGGATTTGAGAGCACCAAGCCTGTGCGCTGGGGGGGGGAGAGGGGCTTCTTCGATTACGAAAAATGGAATGCCATGACGAACCAAAGGTTCGAGGTATTCTCCAAATTCGAGTTCAGGATTCGCCCCTGGACTCGACGAAAACAGTGTGCATCCTATTATTTCCCCAGTGATAGGGAAATGAGGAGGGGGCAATTCATGAAGAGAAGCAAGAAAATCGATTACTTTAAACAAGGCCCAGAGGGCCCATGCCCGTAAGTCAAGCACGTGCATAAAAAGAAGTTTGATTGCACGCTGCATCTCAGGCTCACGGTGCCGATCAAGTAATCGATCCCAGTCCTTCAGAACGTCGAACTTGCACTCATCTGGCTTTGGCAGTGAGAGCGATATGAAGTCCGCAATATTGCTGACAGTCTTAAACACGAGAATGCATTGCTTGAGCCTACTTGCAATCTTCTCTCGCTGTATCAACCATTTGGGCTCCAAGATCTTGTAATCTTTGTACCACAATATGTTCTCATTCCAAGGATCGGTGCGGACCACCGGGCTGTACGACCGCCAAGGTCGTGATCAGTCGTAAAGGACAGGGAAGTGAGTGAAATCCCATGAAGGGGCAAAAGGATAAATGAGTAAATGTGAGGGCGTGCTCTCATCATTGAGCTGAGACCACTGTGTGTTGGTCGCATGTAGATTCGCAGCGATGGCTTGGGGGTGAATACCGGGAAACCGATACAAGTCCGACCATTGACTGTTCGAATGTGTCAGCTTGTATGCTGCACATACTGGTTGGGGAAGGGATCCTGATTGAGGGGCTTGAAGTCAGCGCTGAGTTCAACATAGATTAGATTAATACCATCCTTGTACTTACCGGGGAATGACTTCTTGAGGGCCTCCTCAATAGAGCTTATCCGCATGTCGCTAATTAATGAGTTTTCCTCCAGACCGTCCCGAAAAATTGACCAACGATCTGTTGAATGTTCCAGAACGTTCTGTCCAGGCGTCCAAGATATACTAAAACGCAGTTGAGGGAGTGATTTTCCTTTTTTGGTGAAAACGAGGTCCTTGGGCAAGTGCAGCCCAAAAAGTGAACGGCTCGTTGAGGCAGTCTGGTCTGCATCAGAAATGTCAGTCTGGACCACTACCGAGGCAATGACCTCATTAGTGGGTACAGGGGCTGACAAACTCTGGCTTGCAACACCAGTGCAAGCGACTGCAGAGGTGGCGGCCTCATTAGTGGGCACGGGAGCTGATGGCCTTCCACTGCCCTTCCACTGTGTTCGACTTGTCGAAGCACCTAAGTCGGTCTGAACAGATTCGAAGCCAACAGGCTTCTTGTCTGACACAGGGTCCACCTTGTTGAGAGTGCGACGCGTGGCACGAGCTTTGCCTTTCATGGACCTTCCGAGGCGATTGTGCAGAAGAGACGAACAAATCACCGGAAAATTCCGTGGCCCCAAGATGACTAAAAGAAATAAATATAATGCTGGCACTAGTGAGGGTGCTCATGTGTGGTATGGCACCCTTTCCGTTAATAGGTTTTGGCAATCTTTGCTGACTGTAGATATGTATGTAGATAAAGTTGGACGTTTCTAGGCCAAGATCGCAGACATTTCGCTGTAATTAAATTAATCTTTGAAACACCAGAGAAATCAAAAAAAGAGGGCAACAATAATTGGAATGCTGAGCGCATGCCAAATATACTTATATAATTTATTTTTGTTTGCCTCACACAACTCTGTTCTGCCTCGATTGTCACAACCGACAAATCCCGGGGCTCCGTCAGCGGCGAACTAATGCCGATAGGCGAATCCGCCGACCCGAAACCCATCCTAACCAGCCCCCAACCCCATGTCTGGCCCCCTGCCTTACTGCGTGAGACTTGGCCAGTAATCAGAACCTGGGCCCTGCCGGTATTCCGACCTTATCTCCAGTTCCTGAGCCCTTGGCGCTCCCGGCATTCAGTCATGCCTGCCTTGTCTCCATCCAAACCACACTCATCGCTTCCCGCTATGTGATCACAGCCATGCCCCGCTTCCGTGCATTCCGCACCCTCTGCCCACTCCGCACCCTCTGCCCATCTGCACCTTCTGGCCACTTCTGGTTGCCCTTGACACCTCTGGTCAGGTCAACACTCCCACTCCCCTCTGTACCTCTGTTGGCCTTCATGCTGTCCTTGTGTGACAGTGCTGGCAGATCAACCTCTGTTTGCGGACTTGTGTCGGCACCGCACCGACCCCGCTTATTTGCGGACTTGTATCGGCGCCGCGCGCTGACCTCTGCTTTTCCTCTGGCCATTTGTCACTTGGCAGCTTATCATTCATTCCTTGCCGAGTGCCATTTATTGTTTGCTTCCCTGCCAATATCGGCATTTGATCCCCTCCTTATTGGCACTAGGTTATTGATCTCATTCAGTTATTCATCAATAACCCTTGCCACTTATTGTTTATTGATCTGTTCCTCGTTCCAGTTCCCGGGCTGTTGTCCTTATTTAGTTTGACAATCCCCACTTATCTCCACGCTGGACTGACCGGCCTTTCTATATTCCCTCTTGCCTATTTATATACCTTGTAAATACTTTTGGGGACCTCAGTCTGAAATCAACTAGAGTACCCCCCTGTCTGGCCTGAGTCTCTCCTTCTGCAAAGGGGGCTTCCCCCCCCCCCTCTGAGTCCGTGCTCGCGGAGTCCGCGCTCCTCCTATAGGTCCGCTCCGCCTGCAAGTCTTGTTTGAAGTCCGCTGTGAGTGTCAATCCGTAAATACGGGATCTCCCCCAAACGTCAAGCTCAGGGCACAGCACTCCACCTGAGTCGCTGAGGCTGCGATCCCACTCTGCTAACCTTGAACAGCGCTTCCGGACGCGCCGCATAATTCCGCCCGCATATCCGCGCGCATGCTCCAACAGACCTCTGCATCACCTTTGACCCCGACTCAGACAGAAACCCATTCCGTCTTCAGTCCGTCTTCTGACAGTCTGCCCGACTCTGACAATATTCCTCACTTCCTCACTCTGACAATATTCCAGACTCTGACAGTACTTCCGACTCCGACAGCAATCCAGAGAACTCTGACAGTTCCAGACTCGGTTCTGAGCTTTTGAATTGGACCTTTCGATCAATGATGGAATGGGGTCGGGCAAAATCACATTGTCACACTGCGTCGTGTCAAATCAATGCAACTTGGCATACTCAGTAAATAAGTAACTATATGAGCTGCACTGTAGTGTACTATGTAGCTACGATGTATTTATTCAACGCGTTGCCAAAAATCTCTTGCTGCAGCGACTCTGAAACAGTTAGATACTAGGTACCCTCCCCCCATTTTCTCCTATTTTTCCCTTCACTGTTCCACAATCCCGCATGCATGCAGACCCGTGGGAACGTTCTGGGCGAGTTACTTGCCCAGAAACCATCACAGCCACAACCGTGGGAACTTTCTGGGCGAGCAGCTCGCCCAGAATCTTCCCACGGGGGGGTGCCAATTATGGAAAGTCGGCAAAGAGCCGAAAACTGTATAGTTCCCGACTCCCATTTGTAGCAGCTTCACAGGAGGTTGAGAAGGTTACCCTTCTTCTCAACTCATTTCCTGTGAAGGCTGGGGCTAGCCCCCTCAGTGAGTTCGAAGATCTTGGACTGGGACTAGATACCCCAGCGACTAGGAGGACCCCCCTGGGCCCGTCGCGGAACGAGGGCCGGGCCCTGACAGTATAGGGAGCCTTCAAATATATTTATATGGCTTCCATTTGCCAATGTGGGATGTTGTTGCTGCCTCGATGCAACCTGAACCCAACCCAACGAGTCGGTTCCGAGGTTGTTCCGTCTGCATTCAATGATGGTGGCCCAATCAAAGCTGGCCCCAGCCGTTTTCATGAATATTGCACACATCGATTGACGCCGATGCCCCAGCCTTACCATCTTATCGCATGAGAATTCATTCCGGGACCGTTGAATGGGCACCGTCATTCAACTCCCTCCCCACCGATTGATAACTTGCTGCACATTAAGTAAATAAATTTGCTCAATATCCCATAATTATCAAGTCATATATGATAATATCAATTATTGCAATCAATTTACACATAAACCCCTCCAGTGCCTGGGGAATATTCATGACAACATCAGGATAGGTATAGTCACAATGCCGGCTCCAGGCCTTTTGAATTGAACCTTCTTTGAACAATTGAAACGAACAACTGTGTGTTTGCAACGATGTCCGGCCCTTCTGAGGCTCGCCCCGGAGGTGGAAATATGGTGCCTCCATGCCAGTGTGGCAATCAACGTAAGTTCAAGCGATTTTGTACAAGCATGACCCAGCTGGTACTCACCGTGTTGAAACTTAGGTGTGGGATTCAGGGACTGTAACCACAGCAATGTTATCTATCGTTGTGCTGGAAGAGGACCACAATGTAATGGGGTTTGTGAGTACATAGGAGTGGGCTGCTGTATTCCGGAGCGGTTTCCTCATTTTGGGCCAGATGTTATCACCAAGATGGACGAGGAAGATCTTTTGGGTTTGCTTGGACGGAGCATTCAGCAGGCATGGTGTGCCAGTTCATCTCTCATTTCGTTTCATACCGTATTTCACTGATTCTGGTTCTTAATACAGCCGTGATCGAGTAGCGCTGTCAGAAATTCGTAATGCTGTTGCATCATCCGCCGACGCCCAAGGCTCTGGACAACCTGGATTTCTACCTCAACATTCCCCGATCTCTCCCGTTCAATTAGGCAATCAGGGGCTTCCATTGCAACCCGCTGGTGTGTCTCTGTGCGATTATCATGCCGCCTGCACCGATCATGAGCGTCTTGGACTGTTGTTGGAAATGAAAAGATCACTGCAATCGCTGAATGAAGATATTTGGGAATTGACTCAATGTCTCCTTCTCAATCTCGAGCAGGCCCGGTTGAGGCTTCGTGAGATCGATGAGGAAATCGCTGCAATAAATGGTCGTCATTCTTAGACCTTCCATTTTTTTTTTGGTTCTTATTTATCCTATTACTTTGGCTTGCACTCATGTATGTATTCTTGGGCATAGATGCATGTTTTGTTTCTTGGAATGTGCGTGTACACCTCGGCAAAGTAAATCGACCTAGTAAGGAGTCGACCAATAATGGATGTGCAAAGATGCGACCCAAATAGTTATCTGAGAACTGCACTATTGGTTGATTGGTGTGTCGTTGTTTGTTTACATCGATGCCATGTTGAAGCGTGCAGTTTAAGTTGCAACCACCATGTCAGCACCCACACGCACCAGATGTCGACTGAGACAAAGCGAACTGCTGCTCGCTGAGTCCTGTTGACCTTGGTTCTGAGCTCACATAAGGTTGGAGAATGTGTTGGATGATGCACAGGTCATGACGCCGCGCCGGTACGCACATCGATCTATGTTCACATCTTCCACAGATATTCCTTTTTCCCATGTCTTACCTCCATGTAACGCTACGGCGTTTCATGCGTAGCAGCATGCAGCGTGCAGTGTGCGCCATATGTCTTGCCGTCTGTTTCGCCACTTCCGCTTCGCTATGTTTCACTTGTAGCATTATCATCATCTTATTTCTTGATTACTTTTGTCTGATACGTTGTTATTATCTTATACTGCCACACGGTTACATGTTCAGCTCTGTCCTCTCCCTCTCATTCGAGGGTCCCCGCTGAGTGCTACGTAACAACGGAATGTGTCGGGGGGATTTGTTGTTGTTGTTGTTGTTTGTTTATGTTGATAACATGTTGAAAGGTTCCAACCCACCACCACATCAGCACCAGCACGAAGCGGACTTCGGTGAGTCCTGCCGACTCTCTCATCCTTGTCCTTGTTTGTTTGCATTGTTGAAACTGTTCACACCACGTTAGTGCGCACCAGACCTCAGCTGAAATGAAGCGGACCGTTGTTCGATGTCGTTGTTTGTTTGCATCGATACCATGTTGAAACGTTCCTTCCTGTAACCGCGACGTTACTACTCGCACATGCTAGTCTTGACTTTGGCTTGGAGCATTGGTGTGATTTAGGAAGTGTCTCTTTCGAACTGAATTAGGTGTGTCTTGGGCCCTTGTCTCTGCCAGCTTCATTACCTTCACCATCGCTTATGTCATTTATGCTAGATTCGAGGCGCTTCAGCTGTCCAGGCCACCACCCTGACTGTGTCCAAACTGGGTGCATGCCTGGTGAGGCCCAGTCAATGCGGGTTGCACACCTTTTATTAAACTGATTCACCTGGTGTTCCTCATTGGGATTTTTTTTCTTGTCAAGTCGCTATCTAGTTTGTATATTTCCATTGCTGTCACGATGCATGCCTCTGTGCCTCGACTATTCTAGACTGGGCAACCCATGCCTGGAAAGGTTTGTCGACACAAGGCTTGTGTCAAACCGTCACTTTGTATCTAGTCTGTATATTGTCATGATACATGCCTCTGCCCTGACTATCCTAGACTGGGCAACCTATTGTCAGGGACAGCTCCGAAAGCGGTGAGGTCCCGGGGTGCGGGACTTGGGGGGACGGATAGCGGCTATGTGTAGCGGCGATCCCGTCGCAGGGTGAGCATCCCCGACCACTTAGTCTGAAGTGGAAATGTGAGAAGAAGGCTACTTCTTCGGTTCCCACTCCAGGTGTTATTATATACATGCGGGAATGGTCACGTGGGGTGCGCCACATCACCCTTGCACACAGCCACAGCTCTCCGGGTGCTTCCGCAGAAGATCCCGAGAGGGCCCACTGTGGGTGCAAGGCGAGTGCGGTGGCGGTGGCAGCGGTATAGGGATGTAAGATACAGGAGGGGAGATGGGCATGTGTGCCGGTGATACATTGAGCAGGGGGAAAGGTGGTCCATGTAAGAGAAAGAGAGAAAGAAAGAAAGGAGGAAAGGGGAACAGGAGAAAGGAAGAGGGAGAGGAGGGAGAGGCGGTGCGGAGCGGGGAAGCGGAGCAGGGATCGGGCGGGGCATGTTGGGGCATGCCCTGACACCTATGCCTGGAAAGGTTTGTCGATGCAAGGCTTTTGTCAAACTGTCACTTTGTATCTAATCTGTATATTGTCGCAATACCTGCCTCTGTGCCCCAACTATCCTAGACTGGGCAACCTATGCCCGGGAAGGTTTGTCGACGCAAGGCTTGTGTCGAACCAACTATACATAGCTGAGGTCAGTACCCCCACTTTGTATCTAGCCTATATATTGTCACGATACATGCCTGTGTGCCCCGACTATCCTAGACTGGGCAACCCATGCCTGGAAAGGTTTGTTGACGCAAGGCTTGTGTCAAACCGTCACTTTGTATCTAGTCTGTATATTGTCGTGATACGTGCCTGTGTGCCCCGACTATCCTAGACTGGGCAACCTATTGCCTGGGGGGGTTTGTCGATGCAAGGCTTGTGTCAAACCAGCCATACTTAGCCGAGGCCAGTATCCTGAGGTGTTGCGAAGTCACTTTGTATCTAGTCTGTATATTGTCACGATGCGTGCCTCTGTGCCTGACTATCCTAGACTGGGAAACCTATGCCTGGAAAGGTTTGTCGACACAAGGCTTGTGTCAAACCAGTCATACTTAGCCAAGGTGTGCATCCCACAAAGTCAGATCTAGGCTTGCATGCGTGTGACTGCATTCTTTGAGAGCAGGGGGTTATTGCTGTAAACCTAAACCATTAACTCAGCCGACGGTATTGACCCCTCATTTGTGCTATTCATGTCATTCATCCCGCTCATCGATTCTGCCAAACGATGCCAGCGTGCAGCAAGCAAACCTAAGCCAACGCAACCTAAGAAGAGAAAGACAAACCCTGTTGGAGATGCCCTTGATCGAGTGATCCCTGTCCCTGGTCGTTCAGTGGATGCTTCACAGCCCAGTTTGCAAGCAGACACAAGTCAACCATCAGTGGAGGATGGTGATTTTACGGCGTTCATTCCACTTGATGTTGCGTACAGGGATCCGATGCCGCCTCCTGAGCAGCATGTTGTTCGCTCAACTCGTAACAATGCCAACTTACAATCACTCCATGCGTGCCATCATTTACGTCAGGCGGACCATTGGAAAGACTCTGTTATCGTGACTGTCATGCGTGTCTACATGGAGCGAATGAGGATTTACCGCTCAAAGCTGCCTACGAGCACTTCTGCAATGTTAACACAGTTCGTATCTGATGCATGCGATTGTGGGGAGGTTCACAATTCTCTCACCGTGCTCGGGATATTTTGGGATCATCATGAAACCATCAGCATCCTTACTTGCCATCGTAGACCTGCTGCAAATCAACTCATTGCGAGAGGGTTCTTTCCTTGCGCTCCCTACCGCCCGTCCTTGGCGGTATCTCTGGAGATGCTGGAATTTGCAACTGAGCTATTTGCCCGCATGGCACCAAACAACAGAGCATTTGCAGCTGCCACTGAGGCCGTTCTTGCTGCCAATGGATCTACATTCCAAAGCGAGGACTCACTTTGGCGCCGCTTTGCCAACACGCTTCTCCATTATCAAATACTCGTTGAGGAGGTCCATGCTGAGGTTCAGTGTCTGGCACGGGTCAGCCTTCCATTGTCCAACCCAAGCGACACACGCTCTGTTGAGAATCACCTAATAAAGTTGGACGAATCAACCCCGCTCAATGCACGCTGATACATTAATGCCCAACACGCAACTGCCATACCTGATCAACTACCTTCCAATACAACTCCCACCACCTTGTCGGACGCAGAGTCTCTCAAATCTCAAAGCACGAGTGAGTATCTTCGGTCGCGCTGTCCATTGTGCTTCGGCGGCACACATGCTATGTCGCTGGAACTCCTCGCACAATGTATTGTTTGTCTGGATGCCAATTTCCAGCTCAAGAGGAAATGTGACCAAGACATGCGCCATGGCAAAGGAGGGCAAGGTTCCAAAGATCCACGATATCTTTCACCCCGTACCATCATTCTTGATCAGGCATTTGTGGAATACTGGCAAGCCGTTGCGGAGAAGGAACGTCATCCTTTGTGAGGCACTCAGCAGAGACTATCTACACTTGGGCTTCACAATAGGAATACAGCCGGTGGTGCCCACCAGGCTGCACAAGAAGTGCCGGAGGAGGACAAGGTTGAACATGGCTTGCCTGGCCCAAATTCAATGTACGATGCATGTGGCCAGTCTTTCATTGCCGCCGATGGCGACCGTGTTAAGGCTTCTACCCGAATGTTTGGGGACACTGGCGTCATGGCAATGGTCTGTCCGCACGACATTCCATTGTTCCTTGTGAATATGTGGACTGCAGGGGAAAAGCAATTTTATGCCCTTGCTCTCTTATCGGCGCTCCTGCAGCATATTCCATCGTCTTGGAAAGTTGGTGTTCTATACGATATTGGATGTCAGATGGATTGTGCGCTCAAAAAGTGGGATTTTGCCCCAGAATGGCGGACCCGGCTTGTGTGGGGTGTGTCAATATTTCACATGTATGGCCATCAGTACAGCTGTCAGCTCTGGTATCACCCTCGGAAAAGTGTCATCTGGGGCCTCACTGATGGTGAAGGCTGTGAGCGATTCTGGAGTGAGCTACAACGGTTGATTCCTGGACTGCGTGTCACCGGTTATCATCGGCGTCTGTTCATTCTTGACACCCAGGTAGCCTATGTTGACGCACAGAAGTTTCCATTCTTTGGGAAGTGGTTACATGCACGCGTGCTGAAGGCCCGGGGGAAGGAGGAAGAGGCTTTGGGAAAGCTCAGTGATTGTTCCATTGAACATGTTACGGATACGGAGTCTCCAACGACCATATCCGTCACATGGTCAAAGACTTCTCCTCATTATCGTGCCTCCCCTCTTTCTCCCTTCCGTCCTCTATCCCGATACCCTATCCTCCTTATCCGTTCTACCCCTTTCCCCCCCCTCGTGCAAAGCTTTCCCCAACTGGGGTTTTGGTGCTGGCCGAGGTTATTTGTGTTTCGCGGGATTTCCCGCGACCTTACCATTTGTAGATAGTCACACGTCTTGTACGGAAACCGCCGAAGGCGGTTCCCACTAACTAACAACTGCTCTACAACTGTCTCGTGTACTGTCTTCTGTAACAACCCTCCCTGTGACTCAACTGAACCTGTGTGACTGTACAACTCTCAATATGTCTTATAAGTCTGGTTATATCAAGTCCTCTAACGGCCCTCGCCACGAGAACTCGAAGTCGAGAGTCGAAGACTCTCAACATGTGTATCGTCCTATTGAACCTGTACCCTATGGGTCTTCATCACTCCGCTCTTCCCCCAGTACTCAACATACGACGTCCCATCACAATCATGGTGATCATGAACACTATGAGGCCCACTTACCCGCGATGCCGGCACGTTCGCTACGCGAACGCCAAGTAGCCGCCCATCCACCGTCTGTTTCTTCCTTTGTCAGTCATCATATGTCCCCGCCAACGGTACGTTCCCTTTGGGAATGCCAAGTCACCGAAGGCCCTGATAGTCAGCCCTCATTGCACGCCTATGATATCAACCTGCTACCGGTACGTTCGCACTGCGAACGCCAAGTACCCGATGGCAACTACGCAAAGTTCTCACCCATCTCACCAGTCGCAACCTCGCACACGGTACGCTCCATTGAGGAGCGCCAAGTATCCGTGGCTGACCCATCTGTCCTGGTATCTCCGACTACCTATCATCAATCCCTTAATAGCTCACTACATCACCCATCGCGATCGATGGGAATTCGATCGTCCACTCCCAGGTCAGGCTGGGATCACTCATCGATTACACTTCCAGTTATGGTACAAACTAGACATGACCCTCGTCTTCCCACTATAAGAACGGATCGAGGAATGGGGAATTTCCCCCATCCCTGTAACAGAACAACTGATGGTATATTTCACTGAGCAGCAAGCTCATCACTCCAAACCCCAACAGCATCAGTCAAGAACAGCTGCTCAGAAGCACATTGACCGTATCCTTAATCTCATGGCCACGTTGGACCTGCAAAAAAGAATTCATGAGGATTTGGGGCGACAGGGCACTGCTCTTCAGGATCCAACTGATTCCATTGGTCATGCCCTTCGTGCTGACTGGCAAGGGAAGTTCGAACAGAGTGAGCGGAAGTTGGTGCACTTGGAGGGAAAGATTTGTAGTGAGACAGTGTCCCTTCAATCAACGAGACCCATGGACTTCTCTGAGCTCCAAAAACTGAAGATGGACAAATGGACAAACGAGATGTTGAATCTCCATGTCATCAAGGACCAGCTCCTTCACAAACTACGTGCCCGGAAAGCTGAGTTGAGCGTCCTGGACCAAACCCATGCTGCTTGGGCTTTGGACCAGAGCATGAAAGCCCATGTCAAGAAGGCAGTAAATAGACATTCAAGTGGCATTGAGTCCACGCTGTCGAAGTACAATGATAAGCTGAAAGAACTTGGTGCACTCCGGGCACTTGATCCAACCCGTCACCATGTTTATTTACCGCCAATCATCCTACGCAGCGACTTGTACAAGCTTGATATCGACCAGGGCATTTGGGAAGATTGTGATTGGTCCCAATTTCCTGATGGTACTCTTCCTTGTTGGCTCACCAATGCGAAGGTGAAGGAGCAAATTCGTTTCACACAGCAATTACACAACAGCCGCCAGGAGCTCAGGAGGTGCAAGGCTGAGCATGCCAACCTTCGCCAGTGGTTCACTCAAGAATACCACTCGTATGAAGCCCTCTACAAACATACTGAGCACCGCGACAAACCCATGGCATTCTATGCATACGAGAAGCTGTTATTTCTCCAGCAGATTCTTGACCGATGGTGCAGTGCAACCAAAAATGTTCCGATTGCTGACGATGCTTCTGAATGGCTGTCCCCTGCACCCCTTCAACCGTTCCAACATGGCCAGCTAAACAGGGATGTCCTCAATGACGAAGGGCTTGAGCGCATAGATGATGATGAGGAGAGCCTATTGGCAAACAGGGATAATATCCTTCATGAAAATCTCGAACTCATAAGCGACGATGATTCCTCAGACCTGGAACTTGAGGGTTCTCCAATAAACCGTTGCAATGTTTTTCACTTTTCAACTCATGACCTTATAGCACAATGAAAATGTATTTGAAATTTTCAAAAAAATATTCAGAACATGGGAAAGTATCTCATCTAAAGATCTGACAATTATGTAAGCAATATTCCCATTTTTGGTAATGTTATGTAATTTACAAACTACCCAGGTCATTGCAACAGTTTATTGGAGTACCCCCAGGCTGAACAGAAAATAGGAATATCATGTGACATGTCATGTGATATTGTTTACTGTACACACTAGTAAACAAAATGACATTAATAAAGCATAAATACCAAAGGACTTCACATGATAAGGCCCCAAATCCAAAATGCATCCTTTAGCCACTTCAAAAGTTGAACAAATCCTTTCCCTCATTGATTCTGGCCATAGTGCTTGCCACATCTCAGTTCTTACTGGCCACCATTACTCCACTGTCACTTGCCTATGGTCTAAACACCATTCTGATGTTCCCAAGCCCAGTGGTGGTCATCCATCCAAGCTTTCTGACACTGATATTCACCATGCTTGTCATCTCATCAACTCTGGGAAGGCTGACAACTCATCCCAAGTCACCTGAATACTCCGAAACATCAATGACACATCCCTCTCCATTGAGACTGTACGTAAAGGGCTCAAAAAAGCTGGTTGGAAAGCAGTGGTGAAGAAAAAAAGGCCTATGCTCACCAGGCATCACAAGAGGGACAGGATGGATTTTGCCCTCAGCCACAAGGAGTGGACTCTAGAGGACTGGAAGAGAGTTGTATGGTCTGATGAGACTAAGGTGAATCGTCTGGGCTCAGATGGGAGGAAATGGGTGTGGAAGCGGGTGGGGGAGCCTCTCACTGACAGGTTGGTGCAAGGCACAAAAAAGTTTGGTGGAAGTTCCATCATGGTATGGGGTTGTATGACCTGGGATGGGGTTGGAATGGCATGCAAGATTGATGGGAAGATGGATGGGGACCTGTACTGCCAAATTCTGGATGGGGAACTACAGGAAACCATATCATATTATCACAAAAACCCAGCCCATGTCCTCTTCCAACAGGACAATGACCCCAAACACACCTGCAAAAGGGCCCAAAACTGGTTCAATAACCACTGTATTGAGGTCATGAAGTGGCCCTCACAGTCTCCAGACCTCAATCCAATCGAGCATCTCTGGAATCATGTGAAGAGGAAGCTTGGGGAATATGAAGAACCTCCAAGTAGTGTTCAGGAGCTGTGGGATCGCTTCCAGGAGGAGTGGGATAGGATAGATCCAAGTATTTGCCAGAATCTGATTGAGAGTATGCCTAGGAGGATTGAGGCAGTGGTTAGAGCAAAAGGTGGCTATACAAAGTATTAATTAATGCCATTTTCCCTTCCCAAAAATGTACTCCAATAAACTGTTGCAATGACCTGGGTGGTTTGTAAATTACATAACATTACCAAAAATGGACATATTGCTTACATAATGGTACATATTTAAATGGGATACTATTACATGTTTCGAATATTCTTTTGAAATTTTAAAATACATTATCATCATGCTATAAGGTCATGAAGTCAAAAGTGCAAAACATTGCAATGGTTTATTGGAGAACTGTAACTATGATGAGTCTGACTTGTTCCTTGCCGCAGCCGAAGCAAGAATGCTAGCTGGTTACGATGATCCTTCCGACAGTGATTCAGACTTAGGAATGAACAATGTTGTGGCATAGCAGTTCAGCTCTCACTTTTTGTTTTTGTGTTCCCAGTTTTATTCCCGTTGATATTCTATTTGATTGTAAGCATCCCCATGAGTTGTAATAACACATGTTGATTGGTTCCTGAATACGATATACGAGGTGTTGTGAAAAATCTTAAGGACATAATTATGTTTTTTGTGCTGCAAACTTTCTCTAGAGACTCATGCTGCAGTGTACATAGCATCATGCATCAGCAAAAGGTCCTCAGGGTTTCACTTCAAATGGTTTGAAAACAATTGAGTTCACTTCTGAACTGAATTGAACCGTGACACCTTTACTAAAATGCTTTGGGAAATTGGTCAATTCGGCCAGTTTCATTGTATTAGAAGCAACAGGATCATTAGAAGTGTCCAAAGTTGACCACGACAATTTCCTGATGTGAGCAAACAGCATGAGAGCTGGCCTGCCCAGTGTCCAAAAGACTCGTACACTACTGGACTTAACCTTAGCTTGTGACCCCCACCCAGAATGTTTATGTTGTGTGCTAAGTAGTTTCAGGACATCCTAGGACATCCCAGATATTCTCACAGGTCCATTTTTGGCAGCAAGCTGCTTCACCAGGACATCCCAGGATGTCCACAGTGGAATAGGCCATTTAGGCCCTATCTGAAGTGCAAAAAACACCCCTTGATAGGGTCTGATACTTAGCTGACTAGCCTGGGAATTCCGGGGAACGAGAGAGCCAACCAGCTAGCAAAAGAAGGCACACGACTTAGACCAGCCCGACCCAATTTTAAATCACTCTCATACATAGAGAGCCTGCACAGGAGAGAGATGGCCAAAACATGGACTCACCGATGGATGAACACACCGAACCCCCCGAGATCGGGCTTCTACACAGCGAACCAACTCGCACCGAAGCTCAGACCCACCAAACAGTTCAGAAAACTCAACAGAAAAACCTTCAGCCGCATAATCCAGTTCTGAACAGGACACGCTCACATCGGCGAGTACTACCACCGATTCGGAATCACAACGGAGAATAGAGCATGTCAATGCAGTAAATCAACACAAACGAGGGCCCACATTCTGACAGAGTGCCCCCGGACAAGTAGACACAGATACCTACTAGGACGCGGAAACCAGACGAAATTCCACATCCTCATGGGCAAGATGAAAGGCATAGAAAGGCTTGCCAATTTCATCAAAAAGTCCAAGACAGGTGACAAACCGACGACAACAAACACACCGCAAGGACCGCCATCGCCCGACCAACTCACAGGATAGACGAAACAGAACAGGACTTGCAGGGGACAGACGGAACCTCTTCATTTTTTCCATTTCTTATTTTTATTTTTTATCACCACGACAATACCTATGGACATCACAGAACCTGAGGATCATTGACACCCAAATACACCACCCAGAATACCACCATGTATAGATATTCCCCCCATGTACGCTCCGGTGTTAGGACGGGATAGCCGCACTGCCACGTCATCACGAGGCCATGGGGTGTTAAGATAGATTTATCATCATCATCATCATGCGTGTGTACAGTTCGATGATCTAGGCTCTCACCCCACCTTTCCCCCTGACCCCGACAACTTAGCCTGAGTGGCTCCACTGACATGTTTATCTATGCTCCCAATCTTTTACTGTTATTGTCGGGACACCAGATGCGGCTCTAACTGCCAGTCGAGCAAGGATTGCGCAAACTATTCTTGGGCCCAACCTCTGATACCCATTCATGAAGCTGACTATCGAGTGAAAAGTTCTTACACATTGGATTATACAACTACAGCGTTGGGATTATGTCGTTCTTCCTGTGGACGGTGAGGTCGTATATTGGTATGAGGACCGCACCCACAGTGTACAATTTACAGAAGGCCATCACTCCTCGCGGTCTACTCACTTGGTCTGATTAACACCATTTCCCTTCAAGATCCACTCTGAAGCTTTCCTAGCTTGTTCCTCCTGTTGTTCCTTCGTCAATTCACTCACAGCCGGACGTTTCTCAGGTACGTTAAGGCCTGCCTGAACACCTGGACTTGCGGCAATTCTATCGAGCGATTTCTGTCGGTGGACTCGTTAGTCGTGGAGGAATGAAGAACGAGACTGTGACATGAGACGTACGGTGAGGTTAGGGAAATCATCGAGGTTATCGATGCCCGACCATGCCCAACCTTTGACCCTATTCCAATGTTCAACAATTAATTAACGCTATCGACTCCTTTAGGATGACGATGACAGGCAGAGTTGGACGTACCAGGGCCAAACATTGATATCAGCGATAGAATACTTCCCCTTCCCAGATCCAACTAGATAGTCTCGACCTTCATCTTGGGTCAACCTAGCCTCGAGGACGCTATAAAGGCGTTTCGTTTCGGTTATATAACCTGGGTGGATTGATTTCCCAAAAAAGAGATGACGGGAATGGTAGCTTGTTCACTTTCACGAAGGTGAGGAAGGCGCACATTGTCATATCCGTGCATACCCGACCCCGACCCGACTTCCGGACCTCCACCCTCTTCACCTCCGGAGTCATAACCTACCGCTGCCTTTCCGATACTCACCTTCGGTCTCGGCAACACACCCCTCCTCTTACCTCTCCGACCCCTTCTCCGTCCGTTCCGATACTCATCTCGGACCGAACATCTCCCTACTCGCCACCCTTCCTACAACTCCGCTCCCCCCTCACCACACCTCCACCCTCCCGTCATCCCCTACGCTATCCCCGTCCGTTCCGATATCCACCTTCGGACCTGACTACTCTTCCTTACCTTCCCCTCTCTCATTCCTCCGCCGCCCTTCCGCCAAGTTACGACCATCCACCGCTGTTCCGTACTTCACACTCGGACACCGTTCGTACCTTACTCCGAGCCTCCGTCATAGTCCATACCTCGGACTTTGACTCCACCTCGGTCTTAGTCCATTGCATTGGTGACCTCATACTACGTGAACACCATTGCCAATATTCCTCGGACTTCCAACCCCGCCTCCGTAACCTCCGTAAGCTCCGCAACCCCGAGCTTCGCGGACCGCCTCCGGCACTCTCGCCGTTTGTAATGTATTTCTCGCAATTCCCCCTCATCCCTATTTGGACTACTGCTTCTTTCTATTCTAGCCAGTTAGTCATCACCCCCACTTCCCCTCATCCTCCTGCCCCTCTGGGCCTCGCCCACTCTACCTCCTTTCGGATGTATCACAGGTCTTGCCCTATGACCTTCGGTACCGCTCCGCTCCCTCTAGCCCTTTGTTCCCGTTCGGACGTCTTCGTTCCGATTCGGTCACCCTTTGTTTCTCCTTGTGCTTTTGCCCCTTCCTTATATATCGGCGCTTGTACATACTCGTCTGTTTTCAGTCCGAAATCGACCTGAAATGCCCCCAAGAGACTTCCTGCTCACCTACTGTGAAATTAAGGACCAAATGGACAAACAGCAATGGCACAGCGCTCCGCTTGAGTCGCTGAGGCCAAGGTCCCTCCACGCTAAGTCTCCGATTCCACTCCGGAGTCGTCCGTTTCCGCCCATCTCTAACACACATACGGTTTATACCATAGGGGATTTTTTCAGGTGCATAGCGATAGAAGTGATTCGCTTGACCTGTTATCGTGCCAGAGGATCTAATTATAACGAAATCTCGACGATCTCCAGACTTGACGAACCTTGCATCGGACCAACACCACCATGCTATATGAACAAATCCAAGAAGTTGCGTCAGACTATAGCGCGTTAACACCACATCCGAAAAAATAAACTCACAGCAAAGAATATCCACTGAAGAGCTTCAGATTCCTCATCTGATCCGATCTCAAAACTAATCTTTCTCTTTGGATCCCATCGCTGAACGAGATAAAGAAGTATGGCGGCTGTTTCGAAAACGTTAAAGTGCGATCCATCTGGGCAGTGGTGGGTCACTGCCGGAATTCGACCATTCGGGTTTATTTGAAGGTACCATGGTTCTTTCTGTTCCAGTTTGCTGAAGTCCAGTTTCTAAACGGCAGGGGTATGGGAAGTCGGAGGATACATTGAGTGCCCGTGATTGGAACGTGAACTTGTGGTGCATACTTTGAAATCGTAGCTCAGTCCTTCATCGGGGTACAATTCTTTGAGAGCCTCTGTGAGATGTAAGAGAAAACAGGGAAATCAGCGCTCACAATCGCCACACCGGCTAGCCCATATGCACCAAGAGCTATGGAGACTTTGTGGCCGTTAGGGGTCGGAGCAGTGTAAAGGGTCAAAGTAGGCGTCGACATGATCGAGCGAGTAGACAAGAGCCCAGTGAATGCGATTCGGAGTCTCGAAGTGCAGTGCAGGGTGAAAGAGCTTTGAGAGATTCCAAGGGGCTGGTCGAATGGAGGAGCAATGAATGGCTTTGGGAAGTCATTTATATAGCAGAAATGTCATTTATCCACCACCATGTGGAGGTGTCGTGCATGACAAGAATGGGTCCCTTAGGCTGCCGGGTTTCGTCATTGCTGGTAAGATCAACTTGAGGGGTGAGCCGAGCTGGAACTCATTCCGGAAATCATGCACACGTCGCCGCCGCACCCTGCTGGTTATGAGGAAATCTGAATTGATGCAGCGGTGGATTCGTAAGGCATAAAGAGATGAATAAGGATTCATAATATTTGTTTGGGAGAATGACTAAGCGTATTACAGATACAAAGTGTTCTCAAACTAAATATCTAATTCAAGCAGCAAACTGGGAAATGAGAGGATCGCTGTGCCTTTGGGTCGCTCAGACGTTGGACCATTTGTGCCTCAGAATGATATCCGAGAGTGAAAAGAGCATCACGTACGTAGAGTTCTATAATGTAGGGGCTGGTAACCTGCCTAGATGAAGGTCCTAAATAATTGCAATGAACCGTGGACGGTGGTACAGAGGAAAACAGTAACGAAGGGAAACCGGATGACAATGAAGATGAGGGTGGAAAGACGATTTGTTCATCAACGATCGCCTTGACAGAAGGATTGGACCAGAGGAAAGAGATGGACTTTCCTAAGAGTGTATGGAGGAGTGGGATGATAAGCTGTTGGGACAAAACCGGCGAGTCTTCGAAAGAAGGGAAAGATTGTATCATATGCGCTGTAGGCGGGATAATCGCCCATGCACAGAGCCGGCTCAGATACCCGCTTCCAACATTCAGAAACCACTTCCATTCACGCGACAACTCGATACGAATTTGGTATCCAAAAATAGTCCTAATTCGTACAATTCTGACGATACCAAGAATGTCCCAATCGGTGGAGGTTTGACGGAGTTCTATGTTGGGCATGTTAGGCATGGCAGGTCACGAGCATGTGCGGGCGTGGGAATCTCAAGCGGCAACCCAGAATTCCAGCCTCACTCGTTCCCACGGAGTCTAATAAATTGGTAAAAATGCTCATTGGCTGCGTGAGAGTTATCTCCGGCTGCATTTCCAATTTTGGCTCTTAATTCCATAAATCCGTTGAGATATCGCGTATTTTCTTATATTTTCATATTTCACCATCATTTCAGTTATTGATTGATATTCTTTTATTGTTACTGTTACCCTTTTTTATTATTTCGCCTAATAAGGTACCCAGGTGCCATATGGCACCAATATTTGCCATCTATTCTTTCTAAAAATAATTATTAGATATAATCCTGTACATACCAGATTTTAAAAAGAAGTTCTCCCCTCCCCCATTTTCTCTAAGGTGCTAGGACGCACTAGAGTGGGTGTGAGTGAGTGGATTCCAACAGTAGGAATAAGGGCAACAATCTAGCCTGCAACGAGTGGGTAGTGGATTTGTTGAGCCCGGACCTTGCGGAATCCCGGAGAACCCACCGCGGAGTTAAGGATCAAGAGAACGTAGCGAGTTTAGTGGAGAAAGTAGAGTTTAGGGAGAGTTGTCCCCCACGAGCTGTGTCGGCATAGAGAGCCGTGAGCCCTCTTTCAGCGCCACTAGTGGATTTATACTCACAGAGATTTTTTCCAGGCTGTTTGTAGGGTGGCAAACCCCAAAGACCCAGGCCACATCACAAAGTTCATTCGTGGTGGTGAGGGAAATGGTTTGAATCAGGAGTGGTCAGGTCGAAGGGTGCCATGTCAGGGATGGGTACCGAGTGTGCCAAAGCCGAGTGCAGGCGTTCAAGTCATCCAAGTTAGAAAGTGAGGTAGTGTCAGAGTACTGCCCGGTTAAGTCCGGACTGCTTACACACAACTGATGACACACCTGCCCCATACCTGCACAGCCTGATCATCATCCCCGGACTGGCACAGACATTTGTTATATTTCCTTCTGCAGAGCAGCCCCGCTTCGCTGGGTATACTGACTTTATCATTCCCTGGGTAGCGAGTGAGGAAGATAACTTTCTTCTCTCACTTCCCCTCGCTGCTCAGCTGGAATCCCTATCGCAATCCGCTTTGCCAGGTTCCCCCATTGAGACTGATCCTGTCCCCCTCGGCCTCAGCTCCAGCGAAGGCTCGGGATCCCTCGACTTAGAGTCCAAGCAGCTCGGTACCCTGACAGGTAGTGCCAGTGACACAACCATCAAGGAATCTCAAATGAAGCATGGCGGGTAAGAGCATGTCTTCAGAAACTAGAATGCCAGGAAGATTAGCACCCACAATCGCATTGAAACCGGAGATGGGACAGATCATATGGGACTTACCAAGTATGATCCCACCTTATCCTCCACCACCGCAAATGCCGTTAGTGCAGTCGACCAAGTTCCTATTCACGACTCCCCGATATAACTACTCATCTGCAATGAATCCATGATCTTCATCAGCGTCACAATCGTACGTACTCCCTAACAACAATGTCTTGCATAATTTCTGAAGCGCTTTAAGGTCAGTGGTTATTCAACGGTCGATAGAGTCCAAGCAAGAGTTCCTTTCGTATGCTAGAAGGGACTGCTGATGGCACTACTGGTGGAAGATGACGGGAGGGAGGGGATGACGGTTGCAACAGCTGCCCAAAGACTGGAAAACAAAGCCAGGGGTGCGCAGCGATATGGGCAGGTTGGAAATGAATACACCTCCAAGTGCACCATCAAATTGGTGTTAAAAAAAAGGAAGCTAGAGGCCTTATCGATTAGTCATGGTGGCATCCGGGGTGCCAAGGAATCAGTGAAGGCTCGACCCTCATGTTCCTAAATGACATGATCCTGCATAGCGTTGAAGGAGCGGAGCTGGATCACCTTATGTAACCAGTTTCCTACGTCCAATAACGATATTAGAGTTTGTGCTGATTTGCGTACTGACCGTGTTTTGGTTGCCAAATATATGATTGTTCACCGTCTAAACAACAATAAACACCCCCCAACGATCTCACCTGACGTATAGATCGTCTATGGATAAAATTCTATATTGACTTTACTATGATTTCTAGTCAATATTACACCTATATTTACCACTTTTCAGTAGGACATGATTTTCCTGATAATTTACTGAAGGAAAACTGCTAATAAAATAATTCCGCAATAAATGTTACTCAATACAGGAGTGACCAAACTGCTCTTTCTATCGCTTAGAGTGCGTGCTAGTTATCTAGCAGGTTCAGGATCGCTCACTTTTCTCCTGTGGTGTGATAACCAAGTATTGCTGAGAGATTATTCAATTAAGAAGTCCCTCCACCAAATTCTCACTAATTCTCACTATGACACTTTTGTTCAGCTGTGTCTAACTGACCCTAACTCACGCTTAGAGTGACGTGTTAGTTTTATATTAGCTAACAACTAATATTTGCTTTTATCTTTTGGAGCAAATGAACCAACCACTGGTGAGGAGAATTAAACTTTTATTTCTACCTGAGGTTTGAGAGGGGGCAGAAGCGGCAGCCTTTTATGCTTTTCAGAGGCCTCTCTACTCCCATGCCTCGCACTAGTTACATGTGCTACATTTGTATTATAGATAGTTCTAGAATGATATAGGGGCTTGGGCTGTGTAAGCTTAATCATGGACTTAGGACATGACTCAGCAATAAGTAATTCATTTCCTTGTCTTTTGGGCCGATCTTAGCGGGATCTTGTAGCGCTGAAGCTATGCTCTACACCGCCTTAATTACGAATGGTTATCTTTAGAAATGACTCGGCTATAAAGGAACTTTCTAGACTGTTCTCTAATTGACCCCTTTTTGTGAAGCCGCATCATTACTAATGTTCTAGAGCCTTCCCAATTAATTAACCGATCCGTGGACTTCTGAATCACTTCATGCTTATGATCCGAGATCCAGATCATCAATCATTCCTTTGTTCCGATTTATTTGAGCTTAAAATCAAAAAGTTTTGATGAATCATGGTGTCACGACCCGGCAATTCCCATGGTCAGGTGATCACTCCCCACACCTTCTCCCTCCCCCGCTTTGACCCCGTCAACCCCGCTGCCCGCCCGACGCCGCCTGAACAAGCCCGTCACCCTTCCCCGTCACCACTACTGTTTCCACGGCCCGTCACAGGCCTACGAGTCTTTCTTTATCACGCTTGTTTTTCTTGATGGCCATACACGGCCATCCTTCTCCCACACTCTTTGTTTGTTTTCGTTTCCTCTTAAGCCCACCTGCAATCTCCGTGAGATCTGGCGACTTAATTCCATTCATTCCGTTATACTTAAATACCGGTTGTACACTACCTCGTACTGCAGTTCGAAAATCAACTAGGGCTACCCCCCCGCACTCTCTGTCTGACCCAGTTGCACCTCCTGCCTCCTGAAATATCGGGGCCGTGTCAAGTACGAGGCGCAACGCTCACGAACGAGTTGTTGAAGCCGAAACCCCTTTCCGCCGCGATTGTCATCCCTGCCCTTGACGGGCTGTTACGCCGAAGCAGCGGACCTTAACAGTCGCCGACGGCGAGTCACGGTAACGTTTTCCCACGCTCTGACAGTATTTTCAAACTCCCCTTGCTCTTGACGTTAAACGATGTCTCGCAAACCCAGAACCCATTCTCAGACCCGCCAACCAGTGGCTGGTACTTCCGCATCACCATACACGCAGTACACCTCGCACGTATTATTTGATAGGGAAGAGTCAGACGAACCGATTTTCGAGAGCTTCACGGCAGACCGGGCAGGCTTACGGTCCTCAACGCCGGTGAAACGCTGTCGATACCGCTGGCAATGAATGCCGAGCAAAGTTGACAGCGATTCACTTGTGGATGAGGCCAAGTCAACGGCCCAGATACCAATCGAGCCGGTGCCAGAACCCGAACCAGAGCCCGAGCCAGCGCCACGAGAGGAGCTACCCACAGATCCGCCAGTTACGGTCGATGAGATCGAAGAGATCGACATTGACCAAGCAGAGCAAGCCCTGCCGAAGGGACGTATGGCCTTCATACTCACCAAGGCAATCAGTGACCTTGCTCGAACCACTCACGACATCCGCCAGATGATCCCGCCGCCGGCACCACCCCCAGCTCCTCCACCGCCGCCTCGACCTGAACCGGCCCGTAAGAAGGTCCGTGAACCCGAACCATTCGACGGCTCTGACCGTAACAAACTCCGTACATTCTTCGCCCAACGTGAAGTAACCTTTATGCCCCGCGCCCGAGCCTTCCCGACCGAGGCTGACAAAGTCCTATTCGCCATCTCATACTTGAAGGGGGCGGCACTGGACTGGTTTGAGCCTGATATCCTTCGCGGCCACCGGCCCGGTCAACAACCACGGTGGATGAACGACTGGACAAGGTTTGTGGGAGAACTCAAACGTAACTTCGGCCCATGCGACCCTGTCGGCGAGGCTGAAGAGCGTTTGTTCAACCTAACAATGAAGGATGGACAGACCATCGGGAAGTACGTCACCGAGTTCAACCGCTATGCGGGTAAGTTGGACGACTGGGGTGAAGGAGCCCTCCGCGCCCTGTTCTACCGCGGTCTGCCCAATCGTATCAAAGATGAAATCACTCGGTTTGGTAAGCCAACGTCGTTATACGACCTACGGGACCTCGCCGATGAAATCGATACACGCTACTGGGAACGAAAGACCCAGACCGATCAGCGCCATAAACCCGCCTCCGACACCTATGATAAAGGCTCCCCAAAACCACCCCCACCAAATCCCACCGATCCGCTGCACCTTCCCCCGCCACACCATCCACATCCACTACCAATAAACCAAAGGACAAGTACCCCGACGGTAAGCCTAAATCTGACCTCGCCGCAAAACTCGGGAAAGATGGCAGGCTGACCAAGGAAGAGCGTCAACGGCGCTTCGACAATAACTTGTGCATGTTCTGCGGTAAGCCGGGACATGTAGCTAAAGAGTGCTACAAGGCCGGGTCAAGTGCAGCTAAGGCCAGTGTTACGGGGATGGGGGAAATTCCCCATTCCTCGATCCGTTCTTATAGTGGGATGACGAGGGTCATGTATAGTTTGTACCATAACTGGAAGTGTAATCGATGAGTCTTGCCCGGGAGTGGACGATCGAATTCCCATCGATCGTGATGGGTGATGTAGTGAGCTATTAAGGGGTTGATGATATGTAGTCGGAGATACCAGGACAGATGGGCCAGCCACGGGTACTTGGCGCTCCTCAATGGAGCGTACCGTGTGCGAGGTTACGACTTGCGGGATGGACGAGAACCTCGTGTAGTTGCCATCGGGTACTTGGTGTTCGCAGTGCGAACGTACCGGTGGCGGGTTGATATCATAGGCGTGCAATGAGGACTGACTATTAGGGCCTTCGGTGACTTGGCGTTCCCAAAGGGAACGTACCGTTGGCGGGGACACATGTTGACTGGCAAAGGAAGTAACAGACGACGGATGGGCGGCTACTTGGCGTTCGCGTAGCGAACGTGCCGGCATCGCGGGTGAGGGGGCCTCATAGAGTTCGCGATCACTATGATCGTGATGGGATGTCGTATGTTGAGTACTGGGGGGAGAGCGTAGTGATGAAGAACCATAGGGTACAGATTCAATAGGACGATACACATGTCGAGAGTCTTCGACTCTCGACCTCGAGTTCTCGCGGCGGGGGCCGTTAGAGGACTCGATATACCCAGACTTATAAGACATATTGAGAGTTGTACAGTCACACGAGTTCAGTTGAGTCACAGGGAGGGTTGTTACAGAAGACGGTACACGAAGCAGTTGTAGTGCAGTTGTTAGTTAGCGGGAACCGCCTTCGGCGGTTTCCGTACATGACGCGTGACTATCTACAAATGGTAAGGTCGCGGGAAATCCCGCGAAACACAAACAACCTCGGCCAGCACCAAAACCCCAATGGGGAAAGCTTTGCACGAGGGGGGGAAAGGGGTAGAACGGGTAAGGAGGATAGGGTAGCGGGATAGAGGACGGAAAGGAGAAAGAGGGGAGGAGCGATAGAGAGGGGAAGTCTTTGACCATGCGACGGATATGGTCGTTGGAGACTCCGTATCCGTAACAGCCAGAGTGGCCAAAGTCGCCACACCAGAACCGGCCACGACACCAGAGCCGGAGTCAGACTCATCGTCTGACGCAAAAAACTAACCGGCAACCCTCCGGATGCCGCACGATCGGAGGGTTGTACTCAACCCCTTCGTGCGAAGAGGGAGGTACGTGAAAGGTTATCTTACTAGTTTGGGGACGGTAATGTTCCGTTCCCCCGTTCGCCTCAGGCCTCAGTAATCCGTCTAAGTATACGCTTGATTTGGCTGTATATTGACGGGGTAGAAGTAAAGGCTAATCTGCCTTTTACAGCTACCCCAAGGGTTTATATACAATCTTATACATTCTCGGCACAAATAAATAGAGAAGCTTCCGCGACGCTAAATTAGCGTCGCGACATAATTATTACACAACACAACATCAACTGATGTTGTGGGCGGAATATAGACATGGGCCGGGGCCTCACATCCTCCTCCCTTGCGATACTAGATCGCAGACAGGGTACTAGCATATATACACAAGGGGAAAGCAAGCATTTTTAAAGGAATAAAATTTTCTTTTTTTTTTTTTTTTTTTTTTTTTTTTTTAACGTTCTACATACGAAGAATGTATGCAAACGGGGGCACACTCATTGCAGGAGGCTATAATAGTATTTTGTAGGCGAAGCCCACTTAGAGTTTCTCCTGGAACATATGCACCCAGATCTCGACGACAGTGTTGTCGACGATGGAACGACTTTCTCGTCGTTGTGAGTTTATTAAATACCATCGTCCACCGTGACAATGTTGACAGTGTAGGTCGTCGACGGCAGAGTTGTCGCCGACGAGAAAATGAATAATCAACGACGATTGCGTTGACGAAGGACGAAGGGTACAGAATAGACAATCAACGACAGCATTGTCGTTGACGAAGGTAAGAGATTATTGATCAACGACGGCATTGTCGTTGACGAAGGTATGGATGAGGGGGGGTCAGTTCCTCATTCGTTTACGCGGCGCTGACCCGGACGGGCCAGAGCCGGATGGGCGATTCGACGTAGTCCTACGAGTCGTCGTGGACCTAGCCGCGTCGACAGCGACATCGTCACTCAGATAGTTGTCGTCGTAGTGACGAGTCTCGACATCAGCGTTGTTCATGGACGAATCCTCGTCTTGACGACGGTGCGAATAATGGACATGGTGCGCGGGATGGCCACGTCCATGAGAAGAGGGAGCACGCCCTCGCACTGGTGGTGCGTGGGCGGATTCGTACACCGATGAGTGTGCATACGTCGGAGGGGGGTATTGCGGCGGAGGTGGGGCATTTGAATACGCCACAGGGTGTGGACTCGCGTACATCATAGGCGGGTTTGAGTACGACGTTGGGGGAGGGTTCGAGTACATAAGTGCTCGTTCCTGGCGTTGAATTTTACGACACTCACGAGCGTCGTCAGTCATTGGTTTTATCCATCGACACGCGAGGATGTACATCTGTGCAATACGAGCCGGGGGGTACTGGTCGGGAAGTCTTTTCGCCTCCGTCTCAATGTCGTCGCGTGACATGCGCATTCGTGAGGCGCGGTTGTTTGTAGCCACCCTGTACCAATCGGTACAGGTGTCGACGTCCTCTTGCGAGGGCTTGCCCGTCTTGAACGACCAGGCAAGATGGTACATTGTAGCATAGAACCTCACACCCTCTTCGGTGTGTATGTAGTTACGAACCAACTCGAACCACTTAGGTTCTTTGTCGCGGACGAGCGTAGCCGCATCTGGGAATTCGATTCTATCGACATGGTCGATGTCGTAGAAGCAGGTAGGAAGGGCCACCGATCGACAATATGTCAGTGGGGGTAGGGGTTCGCCATGCACTTCAGTGAGTTTGACGTCGTAGTACTCGTAGTAGTGGTAGCCGGGTGGACGGTTCGCGACGAATTCTTCGAACGGGGCATCAGGGTTGATGACCCATTCGCCTTCCATCTCGTCATCGTCGGACGTGGGAGCCCATCTCTTGGAAGAGGTGGTTTTTTTCGACGGCGCAGACTTGGCCGACGCAGGATCCACCAGGCCAACCCCGGGGATAACGATGGTTTGGGGAACAGTGGGCCGTGACGACGAGGGAGCAGAAGATGTGATCGGGGCGGGTTTGGGAGACGCAGGGCGTCCCCTCGCCGTGCGCGCGACTCTAAAGACGTCCTCGTTGAGTTCGTCGTTGGCCTTTCGGAGGGATTCGACCCGTCGATGAAGACGGTCGTTTTCAGAACGCAGGTCGTCGGCCTCGTTCTGCAGCATCTCATACTTGTTCCTGAGCTCATCGAGCTCATCACTCCTACGTTCGTCTTCGAACGTAGTCTCTTTGCGTTTCTCGAGTCTCTTCTCGATACGGGCCCACACGACTTCTGTAATCATTTCGAGTTGATCGAGCCCTGTCTGCGTGGAACGCGGCAGGTGGGGGTATTTCTCACTCGCGCTTACGCGAGTGGGCAGGACCGAATGGTCCTGTTTTGGGGTTAAAACGCCCGTGCTGGGCGCTCCAGGGGTGACAGTCTGAGCGACTGTGGAGTTGTCGTCCATCGACGACATGGCAGCATCCGTGGTGGGACTTACAGGTGGGGAGTTTGGACTGGAGTCTACGAGGGCCTCCTTGATGGGGGAAAGGTCGAGGGAGGAATCAGCGAGGGGGGATTCAGTCACGTTCATTTGAGCGATTTCAAATTTGATGGTAGGAAGCAGGATTTGATCCCGCTTTCGTCGCATTTATCCGATATTATTCGGATATTCCCGGACTTGCCAGTTTAGGCAACTCATGGCTTCAACGCCATAGTTGGCCGTGATAAGGCATTGATATCCGCTGGTATCGGACCGGTAGGCGACGTTCATGCCGTGGTCGTGATGGTCCGCTGGATCTATTGTCCGGCGTCTGATCCCGTCGTTGACGGTTCAGTTCCTCGACGTTCTCTACCCCTTGTACTGTTAGGTAGTCATCCAACGCAATTAGATCATTTACGTTGGCCAAGGGTTCCCAAGTAAGGTCACCGAGTCCCCATCGGACACGGAACCATAAAGACTTATCGTCGTTGTAACGGGTCTATCAATCTAGACTCATGGCTCAGGTCTAGGGGGGGTAGGTATCTCTCTATCTCTCAGGGTAGATGTGGGTCCTGCGAGTACGGTGCTGATACTCTCTGTCTAACCTCTAACTAACTGTCTGTACAGTTGTCACGGAAGAGTCCGATACAAATATAAAAGGAAAGTCACATGTGTGAATGAATGAAAATAATAAGGAAAATAAAGAAAAGGTCATATCTCCTCAACCACTCCACCAAATCCGACGATCTTGGACTCGTCAGAACCACCTCCACAGTATCTACAACTCCTACTATTACCATGACTCACCAATCCTAGTCCCTGATGCAGTAGGGGGTGAAATGCGTGATAAGGGTTGGTTTGACCTGCACGGACTTGTCCCCACAACATCGTCCCATCGATGGTCGACGATTTCCTTAACCTGGTATTCCCGTTCTGGGTCGTCGCCAAAGTCGTAAAACACTTCTACGGCGCGCCCAGGGAACAGCACAGAATCATTCGGCTCATGAGGTGCGAGCCGTGAGACGTGGAACTTCGCAAAGATATTTCTTTGCGTCAACACTGGGGGAAGCCTGAGGACGTAGTTTGATGAGTCCTCAAATACCTCCAGTATTTCGTAGGGGCCAATATAAGTTGGCAACAACTTATGCGCCCTCCCCTTGGGGAGGTTCAGATCTTTCGTTGAAAGATATGCATAGTCCCCTTTCTTCAGTTTTGGGGAATCAGGGCGCCGATGTCGGTTCGCCTGGATAGCCTGTTCTACACGACTCTTAATAATAGCGTCGTGAGCGGCCTGGATGTTGTCCAGGGCCCGCTGGGCAAAGGATTTCACCCCCAGCAATTCAGATGACGGCAGAGACACGGTCATTTGTGGGAGGTATCCGTATACCAACTCAAACGGGGCGAATCCCGTTGATTTGTTCGCACTTGAGTTCAATGCGAATTCCACCATGGGTATATGCACGGCCCAATCTCGCTGATCGGGTCGGACGAATGACCGAAGGATCTGGACCACCGTCTGGATCGCTCGTTCTGCTTGGCCATCCCCTTGAGGATGGAATGCGGTAGTTAACTTGAGTTTAACACCCATGAGTCGGTGTAACTCAGTCCAAAATTGAGACGTAAACTTCGTGTCACGGTCTGACACGATGGATGTTGGCATGCCGTGCAAGCGCACGACATGTTGCAGGAACAGATGCGCCAGTTCAATAGTCTTGACCTGGGTCGTCACAGGCACTAGGTGAACCTGGCACGTTAGTCGGCACAGAACTACCCAGAGGTAGTTATAACTCAGGCTCGTCGGGAATGGTCCGACGAAATCCATGGCGATTGACTCCCAAGGTTTCTCAGGGACCAGGAGCTGGTGAAGCAGTCCCAGATATCTGAGTTTGCTTTTCTTGGTCGTCTGGCACGTCCCGCAGGACGTGCAGAATTTCTCGATGTCTTTTGACATCGAAGACCACCAGTAGTGTTTGCGTATGTACTCGAGCGTCTTCTTGGCGCCGAGGTGACCAAGGATGCGGTGTGCGTGCTCGATGTCAGGGACGTGTCCGGGGTCGAGAGGGCCCGGGGGTAATGCCCGGCACTGAGGCCATCGCGGGGTGTGGAGCGGGCGTGCGTACTGGCGGGCCCGATCCGGGACAGTGGTCCCTGGCCACTCAGACTGAAGTGGAGAATGTGTTATTATTATTAAAGAGGAAAACTATACTACTTACCTGAAGTGGAGAATGTGAGAAGAAGGTTACTTCTTCGGTTCCCACTTCAGGTACATTTATGTACATGCGGCTTGAGTCACATGACAGGTGCCACGTCATCCTCGGAGGCAGCCGCAGGCATCCGGGTGTCCCCGTGGGGGATCCCGAGAGCGTCCGCTACATGCGCGCGTGCTGGGCACAGCGGGAGGCCGTCCGGGGTGTGTGGGCCGGACGGGTCAATAGTACATCGATACAAGGGAAGGTGGTCCGTGTAGATAGAAAGAAATAAACAGGAAGAGGAACATGAGAAGAATGAAATAAAGAAAGGGGAAAGAAAAGGGAAAAGAGGGGGGAGGAGAGGGAGGAAGGAGGGGGGAGGGGGATAGACAGCGGGGAGCGGGTGTGGTGTGGCCGGGTGGGCCCGGGTGGGCCCGGGTCAGGCGGGTGTGCCCTGACACTCGATCGCGATGCCCGTTATCCTCTCCCCTTTATGAATAGATTCAGGGAGGACAAGTCGTGGCTCGCCTGACTCATTCAGACGGAAAATTAGGTCATCGACGATCGAGAACCTAGGGAAATCCCCAGGTTTTGCCAGGATCCCTCTCCAAGCATTGTGTTTGGAGTAGCCGTCTTTCACACTTGCGATGAAAGCTTTGTCCTCTACATGAGGACGTAGCTCTGCCAATGGCAGCAGTACATCTTCGAGGGAAAGCTCCCTCCTCCCTTGACGATCGTCAGGGGGATCGAGCACGGATGCCTCGAGATCTCGTGGCTCTTGAGCGTCTCCGATAGAGTGGGACGCACCCAGCCGTATGCACTGCAGTCTCAACCTGTGCAGGTGTAATAATTCCCATGCTTCCTCAGCACGCGCCAAGGGCAGATCGTCGCCCTCTTTATCAATCCGTATATCTGCGGATACGTAATCGTCGTAGTGGACATCCTCGTCTGACGAGGACTCATAGTATCGCGACAGGGCGTCAGCCACTTTGTTTGTGTGGCCTTGTACATACACGATGTCACAATTGAAACCGTGAAAGAAATTCTGCCAACGAATGTGACGCGGCGCAGTGTGATTCTTCTCTTTGAAGTAAGTAAGCGCCTTGTGGTCAGTGACCACAGTGAATTTCCGCCCACCAGTCAGCTCGTCGAGCCATTTGGTGAGCGCTTCCAGAACGCCTAGAGCTTCTAGCTCATAGGCGAAATACGCTCGTTGAGTCGGGGTGAACTTCTTCGACATAAACGCAGCAGGGTTAGAGGTTTGCCATTCTGCACCCTGTGCAAGCACGGCCCCGACGCCAGCGGGGCAGGCGTCGGTGATCACCCAGACACGGTACTTGTTTTGGTCTTCTGAATCCGGTATATCCCAGATTATGGGCTTTAGAATCGGCGTCTTGCACGCGATTACTTTGATCTGCGTGAAACATTTTTCGTGTAGGGCGCTCCAGCGGAACGGCATATGGCTGGTGCATATGGATTGCAACGGTCCAGTGTATGCACTGACGTTGGGTAGGAATTTCGCTAGGTACTCAATGAGCCCTAGGAATCGCAGAACCTCGGTGTGGTTCTCTGGCGTTCGCCAGTTCCTTATTTTCTCTAGTTTGTCGGAATCTGCGTGGATTCCGTTTGAGTCCACTTTACACCCCAGTATGTCGAGTACAGGGGCGAATGGCTCAAATTTTCTTGGGCTTACATAGAGCTTCTCGTCCCTTAGACGAGTATATATCCACAAGAATTTCTCGTTGTGTTGCTTCACTGACGTAGTTCCAGTGAAGATGTCGTCGAACCATACGTGGACGGCTCGACCGATTTGGTCTCTTAGGATCCAAGTCAAAACGCGCTGGAACGTGGAAGGGCCGTTACAGTCCCCTTGTTGCAGCACGTTCGATATGAAAGTACCGTATGGGGTACTCATCCCCGTGTATTGTACGCAGTCCAGTTCGATACGAATCTGTTCGTACGCGTCTGTCATATCGATCTTTGATCGATAAGTTACCCGAGCCATACTATCCATGATGAAACGCATGTCAGGCATGGGCGTGACATCGAGAATGGAGTTCGCGTTGCGATTTCTCGCATCGATTACAGTCCGTAAAGAACCGTCCTTCTTTGCAAGACAAAGAAGTGGAGCCGCCGTTGCGACCACCTTGCGTTCCCACCACTGGGCTCGCTCATAACGAGCGATCTTCTCTCGAAGCTGCGGTTCGAGAGCCTGAGGGCACGTAGCCCTTCTTTCTATATATTTTTTATTCGGATCAATCAAGTTGATCCGGTGGTTAACCTCCCTGAATGGAGGTAGGACTTCAGGGGCTGGCGCCATGACGTCTTTGAAACGTTCACGCCACCAATTCCTGAGTGGCACGAATTCGGGGTCTGTCATTGGCAGACCTTCTAAATGGGAACAGTCAGGAAGCCTGAGATCTTTCGACCTCGGGCTTGGCCAGTGATTGGGCCACTGGGAGGTATCCGCGTTCTTTTGAGCGGAGATGGCAAGGACGCGTGGCGAAGGGTTTCCAGCCTTCGCCGTATTGCGTCATGCCGTCTGTTTAGCTGACAGTTCGGATCTCGGTGCACGGGGAAGTTTGGGGCGACCGCGTGCAGCAGCCCCCACTGAGGTTTTACCCCGTTCCGTCAGGACATCAAACGTTTTGATGTCGCCCGTCTTTATGTGGACGGTGTGAGTTTCGAAATTGAGGGACGCTCCGTTGGCATTCAGCCATGGAGCCCCGAGAATGGCGTTGTAGCGGTCAATGTTGACGACGTCAAAATAGTGAGTAGACGTAACCCCGTGAATGGTTACGGGAGTATTCGTGCCGTACATTATGCACGAACGACTGTTTTTGGTCCCCATCTGGAGAACCAAGGGGTTTGGCAACTCGAGCAGTGGAATGTGAACTGCTCGGACAAAATCTGGAGATAGGGCGTCTGTTTCAGCGCCACTATCAAATAGGACAAAGGCGTTTACCCCGGCGATGTTAACCTCGCCGGTGAGCGTCCGCCTTAAGTCAGCGCTGCGGTTTTCAGGGTATTTACCCGCCTCTCGTGAGATTCTAAACTTCGCGTCGAATATTGGCGGGATTTTCTTCAGAAGCTTGTTAGGCACTGAAGAACTCGTCACACTTTGCGTTGACGGTTTCCCCGATGAAGATTTTGGGACCGGTATAACACCGTCCCTTTTGTAGGTCTTTACTGCGTCGTCGACAAGCTCAGCTACTATCTGCTCATCAGATGGCAGTTTGTCTGCTTGCCGAGCAGACGCTAATTTAATGGAGAAGTTTTCGTCCGTGGGATCCACGAACGTCATAGCACCGACGAACATGTCGGCGTCCACTTCTACGTACTCCTCCTCCGCCTCAGCAAGGAGGTTGGGATCGTATGGGTCGTCCACGAGTTTATCGTCGAACGCCTCATCGTCGGCCATATAGTCCTGCACCTCTGCAGGATCTTCAACACCTTCCGGTTCTTCTACAGGCTCCGAGTCCTGTAGGTCTCGTTCGTCAGACTCGACCGCTATGTTGTACATGCGCGGTTTGGGCTTGTCATGATTTGGGCAATCACGTTGATAGCCTATTTTCCCGCATTTAAAACAACGCGGTTTCCCATCCTTATCCAAGGATGGCGTCGATTTCGTCGCTGTAGACGACGTCGATTTCTCTGTTTTTGGAGCCGGCGAATAGCTCGCACGGAAGGTTGGGCGTTGTCCGCTCTTCAGAGCTGACGTGTTTCCCCCGAATGTGTTTTTGTACACTTTCTTGGCGGACGAAGAATCAGCAGCTTTTTTGGGTGCTGCTGCGGCGTTGGCTTGTTTTTGCGTCATTTTTGACACGGCTGGCGCTTGCGAGTCGTTACGATACGCAGAGATCGCCTTAATTGAATCGTATGCATGGTCCAGGCGGAGCACGGCGGTCCACAACTCGTCTTTCGTTGTGTAGTCCACGGAAATGTCATGGCGCATAACCATCTCCCGACGCATTTCGCCAGGGATGGCATTCAGGAAACGTTCATTGAACGTTGCCTGGTCAGGAGGCGTGATCATCTCCCCAGCTGCACGATACAGCTGGTTATAGAAGTGTTTGATTCCCTTCGCGGAATCGTATGAAAGTGTTTTGAACGCTTTCGTGGATGCTACTGCTGCAGACTTCTTGATGAAGGTGCAGATAAGGATCTCTAGTAGATCCCAGAATGGGGGGTTACCCCGTTCTGCACTCCAATGCGTATATAGTGCATCAGGAGGTCTTGTGCCTCGCCTTCAACGGCGGTTGTCAAAGTGTGGACGTGAAACTCGTTGTAAGCTTCACCCTTCCACCCACACGACGACATATAGGCTAGCCAGGAGTGCAGCCAGTTGTGGAATATCTTCGAGTTATTCTCTCCAGACCATTTGATGGTCGGAGTCAGTCCCTGCATCTTCTTGAGCAGTTCTGGGCGTACATCTGCAGGCAGTGGCTGCAGGATTCGGACCTCCACACTTCGGCGTGCAGATTCAAGAAGCTGAGTCATGAACTCAGATGGATCAGGCACTACTTGTGCCGCCGGTGCTGCGTATGAACGCATGGTTGAGTCAAACAAACCGGGTCGTACAGACGAGCGGTTTGGAAAGTTGGCTGAAGGCTCCCGTTTTGCTTCGGTGCCAAATAGGTCAGGAAATGGTGGGTTGGGCCAGGACGAGCCACCCTCGCCACCATCCTCGTCATCACCATCGCCACTCGGACGGCGGGGCCTTCTTCCCGAGTTAGACCTAACTTGGTCTACACGCCTCTTGCCCCCTTCTGGAGCCGCAGGCGGTTGTGAGAATCGGTGGTAGTTATCCAGCACTCGTCTGAGTGCTGTGCCGTGGGACAGTCTTTCGGGGTCTTCACCGTTTGCCCCACGACCCACGTTGTATACGAATGCTGCGTCTGCATCCAGACGGGCGTTAAAGTCAAAAGTAGATTCGCTGAGACTACGCTTAGCGAAGATAGGTCTGACCTTGGCGGGCTGTCCGCCAATGTCATCTACACGATCCTGGACGTAGATCGGGCGTTTTTTCCGTGCGTAGTAATCGTACGGAACACTGGTGGCTTCCGCGTCACCGTCTTCCTCTTGTATCATCTCCACAGTGGCCTTCATCGGCACTGCTTTCTTTCTCCCGTGGTCGGGAGGGAAATTACGCGTTTGAGTAGCGTCAACGCTTGGTATCTTCACCCCACTGTTCGTGGGTTGGGACGACAGAATGAACGGCGCGGGCACGAAGCCTGGCCTGAAATGGAATGGAGAAGTTCCACTCTCCCCTGTAATCGATGATCCAGCCAGTTGTCCTGGGTCGATCTCCCTACCCTTTCCTTTGGCGTCAGTGGTTACTGGCGCCATCGACGGGGTAGGTGGCTTAGTTCCACTAAAGATAGGAACAAAACGTCCGTCAGATTCTTGTACCTCGACAGACGCGCGTGAACTTGTCGCCTCTGTGACGACGGCAGAGACAGTGGGGATCCCTCCAGGTATGGGGACCCCACTGATTGGTTGACCCGTTGGATTAACGGGAACTACAGGGACCTCTTGGGGCGCTTGCGCCTCCACAGCGGGTTTAGTGATTTGTTGACCCGTTTGATTAACGGGGACTACAGGGACCTCTTGGGGCGCTTGCACCTCAACAGCGGTTTTTTTCGTCTGGTCAGAGACGACGATGGGGTTTCCACCCGTTGTTGGGTTCACTGGAGGGTTTGCAGATGGGTTATCCACCGTTGCTGCGGGTGGCTTTGGCTCGTCGCGTCGAGAGAGCGCGAGGAGAATTTCGTTAAGTTTCTCATTAAGTCTTTCCTCCACCTTAATGATGTTACGATCTAGACAAGCGATGTTGTCGCTATTCCCAGAGATCTGGGTATTCATGTTACGGACATCGCCTCTCAAGTCGGCGATGTCGTCGTCGACTTGGTCGATGCGACTTCTTAGTACTCACGCCGTTTCAGACGCGAGGGAGTGGGTTGGGGATGGAGGACGCGACGCGCGCATTGGGACGAATGCCGCGAGAGTCTCCGCTGCGAGGGCTTCAGACGTTGTGACTTCGTCAACGTCTCTCATATAGGTGGGACGCGTCTGAGATGCGTCCCTGGGCCCTTGCAGGCCCAGATCGCCACCATCACTTGAGGTGGTGTCGTCTTCCGCCCTACGGCTAGTGGAGGGGCCGGCCGTGTTGGCGGGAGCGTTGGACGTGCTCCTGGTGTTGTATCTCCACGACATCCAGAAGAGGTGTCGAGTTGTTCAACAAGTTCGCGTGAGAACTTGATCGAAGTCGCGCATTGTCAGGGGCCGACGACGCGTGCGTTGCCAAATGGGGTTTCGGCGCCGGTAACGCGGTGCCGAGAATGGAAAGAGAATAAGAGCGTAAAAAAGTGAAAGGTTATCTTACTAGTTTGGGGACGGTAATGTTCCGTTCCCCCGTTCGCCTCAGGCCTCAGTAATCCGTCTAAGTATACGCTTGATTTGGCTGTATATTGACGGGGTAGAAGTAAAGGCTAATCTGCCTTTTACAGCTACCCCGAGGGTTTATATACAATCTTATACATTCTCGGCACAAATAAATAGAGAAGCTTCCGCGACGCTAAATTAGCGTCGCGACATAATTATTACACAACACAACATCAACTGATGTTGTGGGCGGAATATAGACATGGGCCGGGGCCTCACAGTACGCTTGAACACGTCCGCCCTATTGGACCCCAATTCTCTTTCTTTCTGTTTCTTTCGGTTCCTGTGATGGTCAATTTCTGTCAGGGTTCAGCACCCTGCCTTAGGGTGCCCCGGACTCCCCACCTACTTTACCCCCTTTTATTCTTTGACTGTTGCCTTGTTGTTGCCTTTGTGCATTGTGTACACGCACGCACGGGATAGCGTGGGAACTTTCTGAGCGAGCAGCTCGCCCAGAATGTTCCCACGGGTCACAGCCACAGTTCTGGGCGAGCAACTCGCCCAGAACGTTCCCATGCTTACTGGGCACTGCCACCTGGATGTTCCCTCCGGGTCACACTACACAACTCTAGGAGCTGTATAGTTGTGGGCATGTGACCCATTCCTTTATATAGCAACCATGCGGGGAGATGAGACCTTTACCCTTCTTCTCATCTCATGCCCCGCATAGTGTGAGGACAGGTTAGATGGGGGTTGAGGTCAGGGAGCCTCCGAGTCCGAGGCCGGGCCCTGACAATTTCCCGCTTCAAGGGGGAATGCCCCTGGCTCTCCTTTGTCTTCCAATTCCGGGGCCTCTGTCCCCCGCTCAAAAATGTTTTCCGCTAATGGACCACCCTCATTTTCTCTTACCAACTGTGATCCCTCTTTTGTTTTTCCCACTCTAATTGATTCAGGTTCTTCCGATTGTTTTATTGATACTAAACTTGTTAATAAACACAATTTACAGACCTACTCCGTACCTGCGATGCAGCTCTGCTTGTTCGATGGCACGACGAATCACATGATAACACATGCCGTCGATCTCCCCATCCACTTTGCTACCGGCGATGTTACCCCGACAACATTCTATGTCACCCCGTTGGATGGCTCTTGTGCTATCGTCCTGGGACACAACTGGCTTGCCCGCTACAATGCGTTGATTGATTGGGCAAAGAGCAGTATATCTTTCCGGACATCTGAACAACCCAGGCCGACCCCCCAGAGCTCTCCTGTAACCCCGCCGAGTGTAGTCCCTCCAGCGGACACACCGGCCCCCGCCGCCAACACGCCGTGTAACCCCGACCGCCAGGCCCCTTCCATCGAGTTTGTTAGCCCAGCGGCGTTTGCCTGGGCCGCAAAACTCGACGGTTCCGTAACTTTCAGCCTGAGCATCCCGTCTCGAGCAAGCGAGCTGCGCGCAACCGCGACCTCCGAGCCTGCCGACCTCGACGCCATACCAAAGGCCTATCATGAATACGCCGATGTGTTTAGCAAAAGCAAGGCTAACACTCTGGCACCACATCGTGAATTCGACCTGAGGATCGAGCTAGAGGAAGGTACGCACCCCCCGTTGGGAACCTTGTATTCCCTATCCCCGACCGAGCTTGAGGCCCTTCGAGCATTTCTCGACGAGCACCTAGCTACCGGCTTCATTAGGCCATCTTCGTCGGCGCACGCCGTGCCGGTGCTCTTTGTCCGCAAAAAGGACGGTTCACTCCACCTTTGCGTAGACTTTAGGGGCCTCAACCGGATAACCAAGAAGGATAGATACCCGCTGCCACGCATAGCAGACCTACTGGACGCCCCGAGCCAAGCCAAAATTTACACCAAGCTTGATCTGCGGCATGCATACCATCTTGTGCGTATCGCCGCAGGTGATGAATGGAAGACCTCCTTCCACACCTGCTACGGCTCCTATGAATGGCTAGTCATGCCATTCGGTCTCACCAACGCGCCCGCAGCATTCCAGCGGTTTGTCAATTCCATCTTTGCCGACCTCCTCGACGTCTGTGTTGTCGTCTACCTAGATGATATTCTCGTATACTCAGAAGACGAGGCCTCCCACGAGGAGCACATCCGAGAAGTCCTCCGCCGGTTACGGCAACACGGTCTCTTTGCAAACCCGAAGAAGTGCAAATTCCACACAGACACCACGGAGTACCTCGGGTACATCCTTTCTCCCAATGGGCTAACCATGTCCACAGAAAAGGTTAAGGCCATCCAAGATTGGCCCGAACCCCATAAGGTAAAGGACGTTCAGTCCTTCCTAGGATTCGCTAATTTCTATCGGCGTTTTATCCATGAATATTCCGATATTGTGGTACCACTGACCTGACTCACCCGCAAGGGAGTCCCCTGGGTGTTCTCTGATGACTGCCGCGCGGCGTTTCAATGCCTTAAGCGGGCCTTTACCTCTGCCCCCATCCTAACCCATTGGGTCCCCGACACACCGATTATTATCGAGACAGATGCCTCCGATTATGCAATATCGGGCATCATCTCCATCCGCTGCCCGGATGATGAGATACACCCTGTTGCCTTTCGGTCAAGGATGCTGACAGCACCGGAACTCAATTATGACACCCACGATAAGGAGCTTCTAGCCATCTATGAAGCATTTCGAGGATGGCGGCACTACTTAGAGGGCTCGGGAACACCCATCGACGTGGTCACCGACCACAAAAACCTGGAATATTTTTGCACCACTAAACTCTTGACCCGCCGTCAGGCACAGTGGTCAGAGTTCTTATCCCAATTCAACATGGTGGTCCGTTTCCGCCCAGGAAAATTGGGCGCGAAACCGGATGCGTTGACTAGATGGTGGGATGTCTACCCCAAAGAGGGGGATAGGGACTACGCTCGCGTTAACCCTCAAAACTTCAGACCGGTGTTCACGCAGGAGCAGCTCGCGTCCTCCCTAAGAGCTACATACCTCGCTGAACCCGTCCTCCGTGCAAGTTCCCTCGTTGACATCAACGCTATCCATAAGGACATCATCACTGCCCTTCCCCATGACCCCGCCGTTGCGGACTATCTCACCGCCACGATACCAGAGGATTCCCGCTGGTCTAGGGACGCAGATGGCCTCATAAGGCTAGACAACCGGATCTACGTCCCAGACGCCAACGACCTCAGGCTCCGCATGCTGAGATACAAGCACGACCATCCACTCTCTGGGCACTTTGGATGGAACCGTACCTTGGATCTTGTCCGCCGGGAGTATACTTGGCCGGGTGTGCGCACCTTCATTAAAGACTACGTGTCTTCTTGCACCGCTTGTGCCCGCGCCAAAACTCCCCACCACAAGCTGTACGGCCTGCTCAAACAGCTCCCAATCCCCAAACGCCTGTGGCACTCCATCTCCATGGACTTCATAGAACACCTCCCCGCCTCTTCTGGTTACACCGCCATACTAGTCATCGTTGACTGGTTGTCCAAACAGTGCATCTTCGTACCGTCTACGGACACCGTCACGGCGCCGGATTTGGCAAAGATGTTCTTACTCCACGTCTTCTCCAAGCACGGCGTTCCCTCCCACATCACCTCGGATAGGGGATCCGAGTTCATCTCCCACTTCTTCCGCTCCCTGGGCAAGGCCCTCGATATACGGCTACACTTCACCTTGGGATACCACCCTGAAGGCGACGGTCAAACCGAGCGGATGAACCAAACCCTGGAGCAGTACCTCCGCGTCTATTGTAACTACCAGCAGGACAACTGGTCCAAACTCTTGCCCCTCGCTGAGTTCGCCTACAATAACGCCCCGAATGCTACCACGGGGGTTTCACCGTTCTTCGCCAACAAGGGGTATCACCCCAACCTTGCCGTCCACCCCGAGCAAGATCTGACCTCGGCGCGAGCACAAGATTACTCGGTCGATCTCGACTCTCTCCACCAGTTCCTCCGTGAAGAGATGACCCATGCCCAGCAGCGCTACCAAGGCCCTGCAGACGCTCGACGGCTCCCCACACCGCCGTTCGACATCGGCAGCTCAGCGTTCGTCAAGGCCAAGTATTTCCGCACTACTAGGCCATCGGCGAAACTCGCTGAGAAGAACTTTGGGCCGTTTGAGATCATTGCGCAGCTGGGTTCTCATTCACGCACACTCCGCCTCCCCAACACCATGAAGGCTGTGCACCCAGTCTTTCATGTCTCCCAACTTGAGCCCGCGATACCCAATTCCATCCCCAACCGGGAACAGCCCCTGCCGCCGCCAGTTGAGATCGACGGCGAACTCGAGTACGAGATCGCCGAGATCCTGGACTCCAAGACTGACCGACAGTGCAGCTGCAAGCTGCTGTACCTGGTACGTTGGCTTGGGTATGAGGGTACTGACAAGGAAACCGAGTGGCTCCCCGCTATGGAGCTGGAACACGCCTCGGATCTCGTTGCCGATTTTCACGCACGATATCCGGCGAAACCGGGACCACAACACGCTTGACAACAGAGGATGGGATTGTTAGTCGGTAAAGGCAGAGTCTAACAACAGAGTAGAGTAAGAGTCAGAGGTACTAGTCTCAGCCTGCCCCGCTCTTTCCCCACCCAACCTTGCACCCCGTTCCTCAGCCTCCGCGTGTTCCCTCCTCGACCGCATGTCCATTAGGCGTCGTTCCTCAGCATCGGTGACGTATTCGAGTAGGCGGCCCGCTATAGCGGTCAGGCCCGTCAGAGTCTTGTTCACGGCCAGGATTGCCTCATGGATTCGCGCAAGGTGATCCTCAGTGGAACGCTCGCCCTCATCGTCCGATTCGTCATTGTCCACGTCCAAAACCTCCCCGTCCTCCTTAGGCCCCTTCACTTGTGGGCGCTTCGCCACGGGTGACGTCCAGTCCCCGCATCGACACTTCTGCTTCAGCCTCTGGCACTCGGCGCAAACTCCGCGATTGCCCGTACCCAAGACACAGGCAACCTTGCGCTGGACACAATGATCGCAAGGTGGGGGATCATCTCCCACTGTAGATGGTCGATTACTGGCCGCAGGATGCTGTGATCGAGACGATCAGGATGATCAGTAGCACCCTGCACCCCGATCAGTTGACCAGGACTACTCACCTTCCCTGTCACCGACTCAGCCATTTTCCTTCTCTTCTTCTCTTCTTCAGCAGCAAGACGAGCTGCTGCTAGTCGCTCTGCCTCGCGGCGAGCCTCTTCTGCGCAACGCAATTCCTCCATGCGATCAGCCTCAACTCGGCGCCGTCTGTGGCGTTCCTGGCGTTTCTGGAGCATGAGCTCCTGCTCGTCGCCGGAGTTGTACTGGAGGTCTTCAATTTTCCAGGACGAGAGGTCCATCGCGCGGACCTTAGGGGGCATCTTGGGTTGCGATAGCAAAGTTAAGTCCTTTTGTTCAGATCACTGTCGGAATCAAACCCGGCATAGGCCGCAGGATTCTCACGCATGCATGGGACTTCAAGGGTTCAGTCCCAAGGGGGGGATACTGTCACGACCCGGAAATTCCCACAGTCAGGTGATCACTCCCCACACCTTCTCCCTCCCCCGCTTTGACCCCATCAACCCCGCTGCCCGCCCGACGCCGCCTGAACAAGCCTGTCACCCTTCCCCGTCACCACTACCTGTTTCCACAGCCCGTCACGGGCCTACGAGTCTTTCTTTATCATGCTTGTTTTTCTTGATGGCCATACACGGCCATCCTTCTCCCACACTCTTTGTTTGTTTTCATTTCCTCTTAACCCCACCTGCAATCTCCGTGAGATCTGGCGACTTAATTCCATTCATTCTGTTATACTTAAATACCGGTTGTACACTACCTCGTACTGCAGTTCGAAAATCAACTAGGGCTACCCCCCCGCACTCTCTGTCTGACCCAGTCACACCTCCTGTGAAAGGTTGCTTACTATTTTGGGGACGGTAACGTTCCGTTCCCCCGTTCGCCTCAGGCCTCAGTAGGTCCGTCTAAACATAAGCTTTAATGAGCTGTATATTCAACGGGGTAGAGGTAAAAGGCTACCGGGCCTTTACAACTACTCCGAGGTATATATATGTAATTTACATATCTCGGCGCAAATAAATAAAGAAATAATAGCATCACTATAATGGGAATTATAGCGATGCAACATAATGATATCACTATAATCGGAATTATAGTGAAGTAAGGTTAATCCCTTACATCCTGCCTCCTGAAATATCAGGGCCATGTCAAGTACAAGGCGCAACGCTCACAAACGAGTCATTGAAGCCAAAACCCCTTTCCGCCGCGATTGTCATCCCCGCCCTTGACGGGCTGTTACGCCAAAGCAGCGGACCTTAACGGTCACCGATGGCGAGTCACGGTAACGTTTTCCCATGCTCTGACATATATGAATTATAAGGTGTTTCGCCATTTGAGCAATATCTCCGTCAGTTTTGAAGCTTTTAGAATGAAACAAAACCGTGGATAAAGTTAAGAAACAGTCCTTTCAGATGGTAAAAATATTACAGTCAAAAGTTTACTGGTTCCCGAGATATTTACATTTCTTTCCCAATGTTCCTTCTTATTCTGCCGTCTATGTGCTATTTTCTTGTTGTAGGGATATATTCTTTGAATATTACACCTATGCCAAGTTCTAGGCATGATTGTAGTAGATTAAATCTCATGCTACATGGGTGTAGATAATTTATAATGATCTAATGTCTGTCCAGTCTCATAAAGATCATGAGATCTGTTAAACGTCTGAACTTGTCACCTGTTCGTTGACTATTCTGATAGATCATTGTTTTATTCTTTGAATATTATTTCTCCTACAGCGTGCTCCAAGGAATTCAGGGTAGTAAGCAGTACGGTGTCAGGTTGTCAGAGAAATGCCGAGTTCACTGAGTCGAGGTCGACATCTGAGGTTGGGTTGCCTGCCATACCTTGACGTCACCACAACTCAATTGACATTACACAACCTCGGACTTCCCTCATCGAATCGTCCCTCTTGTATTCAGATGGAGATAATAACATCGAATCAAAGTTTGTTGTCCCTTACGTATTGGAGGACGATATCCCCAAACACAGATCAAGTTCCCAACTTGAACAACCCTAGCACGATGCACCAGACAATGTCAACTAGTCAGCTTCGTATTGCACCAACATTCATCGCCCATCAAAACCTCGGTGTCATCACCTATGATGGTATGCAGAAATATGGACCAGGACTTCGGCGATGAGCAATCAATGGCAGACAAAATGGTTTAGACAAATAAATGAACACCCGATATAAAAAATTGTAAGATACGGCCCTGATCTGTTATGGGCATAGTAGCTAGCAAACCCTGTGGAAGTATTGTCAATAGTCTCTAACGAAAAACTGGGATAGCGTCGTCAGTGTTCTACCTTTCACACTTGCAGCATGTGCATTGTGATGTGGGTGGCCCACGGGAAAAGGAAATGATAAGCGGAATAGGGAAGACCAGAGAACCTAGGCCACTCAACCGTGGACCATTAGTGCATCAGAATGACGCCCGAGATTGGAGAGTGCAGTATGTAGATTCTTGAGTGAGTTAGCCAATCCTGGAGCATGTGCTCCTGGGTTGACAGCAACTAGCTGGCACCGGATTTGGACACATTCTTCAATGGATAGGAGTGCCTCCGAGTGCCGTCCGAGACTGGAAAGAGTTGCATATAGATTGTTGAGTGACGTGGCCAAACTGGGGGTGTATGATCCTGGGTGAACAGCAACTAGCTGGTGTCGGAGTTTGACACTTTCTTCGATGAATGGGAGCGCCTCCGAGTGCCGTCCCAGATTGGAAAGAGCGTGACATAGGCTGCTGAGTGACATGGCCAAATCCGGGGTGAATGATCCTGGGTGAACAGCAACAAGCTCGCGGTAGAGTTCGACGCTCTCTTCAATGAACGGGAGTGCCTCTGAGTCCCGTTCAAGATTGGAAAGAGCAGTACATAGGTTATTGAGTGACATAGCCAAATCCGCAGTGTATGATGCTGGATGAATGGCAACTAGCTGGCATCGGAGTTTGACACTTTCTTCGATGAATGGGAGTGCCTCCGAGTGCCGTCCGAGATCAGAAAGAGTGGTATATAGATTGTTGAGTGACGCAGCCAGATTCGGGGTGTATGATCCTGGGTTGACAGCAACTAGCTGGCGTCGGAGTTTGACACTTTCTTCGATGAATGGGAGTGCCTCTGAGTGCCGTCCGAGATTGGAAAGAGCATTGCATAGGCTGCTGAGTGACATGGCCAAATCTGGGGTGTATGATCCTGGGTGAACAGTAACAAGCTGGCGCCGGAGTTTGACACTCTCTTCGATGAATGGGAGTGCCTCTGAATGCCATCCAAGATCAGAAAGAGCAATATGTAGATTATTGAGTGACATAGCCAAATCTGGGGTGTATGATCCCGGATGAATGGCAACTAGTTGCCAGTAGAGTTTGATGCTTTCTTCAATGAATGGGAGTGCCTCCGAGTGCCGTCCAAGATCGGAAAGAATGGTATATAGATTGTTAAGTGACGCGGCCAGATCCGGGGTGTATGATCCTGGGTGAACAGCAACTAGCTGGTGTCGGAGTTTGACGCTCTCTTCAATGAATGGGAGTGCCTCTGAGTGCCGTCCAAGATCAGAAAGAGCAATATGTAGATTATTGAGTGACATAGCCAAATCCGAGGTATATGATCCTGGATGAACGGCGACTAGTTGGCGGTAGAGTTTGACGCTTTCTTCAATGAATGGGAGTGCCTCCGAGTGCCGTCCAAGATCGGAAAGAATGATATATAGATTGTTGAGTGACGCGGCCAGATTCGGGGTGTATGATCCTGGGTTAACAGCAACTAGCTGGCGTCGGAGTTTGACACTTTCTTCCATAAATGGGAGCACCTCTGAGTCTCGTCCCAGATTGGACAGAGCATTACATAGGCTGCTGAGTGACATGGCCAAATCCAGGGTGTGTGATCCTGGGTGAACAGCAACTAGCTGGCGCCGGAGCTTGACACTCTCTTCAATGAATGGGAGTGCTTCTGAGTGCCATCCAAGACTGGAAAGGGCAATACGCAGATTATTGAGTGACATCGCCAAATCTGGGGTGTATAATCCTGGGTCAACAGCAACTAGCTGGCGGTAGAGTTTGACGCTTTCTTCAATAGATGGGAGTGCCTCCGAGTGCCTCCCAAGATTGGAAAGAGTGCAATATAGACTGTTGAGTGACTCGGCCAAATCTGAGGTGTAGGTCCCTGGGTCCAGAGAAACAAGGTCACGGCAGAGCATAACAGAATCGTTCACTGCCTCATAAGCCTCCTGGAATCTTGAAAAAAAATCCAAATTCCCCCCAAGCTGGATAAGCTCATTGACCAATGCACAGATAGCATCCTTAGACCGGTGCTCAACAGCTGACTAGAATATCATGAAGTAGTTTCATTAATACAATTGACAACACATGCCTTAGCCCACTTGGGTAGTGACGAGATACTAATGTAGCCCTCCATTCTCACACAAACTTCCACCCAGTGAGTTGCTTCCTGAGTGAGAAATACAGCAACTGACACAGCAAGCCCCTCCTCCGGTTCCTGGACTCCACTGAGGTGATGGACAATATGGCGACATGCATAATGAAAGTGCTCGGATAACTCTTCTCGAGGAATGCGCGGCATTTCGTCTTTTTCGGACAGATTTTCAATCAGTCCTAAGCCCTTTACAGAGGAAAGATCCTGGTTGAGAATCTCGGTACATCGCAGGGCAACCCTGGCATTCTCGGTCTTCACATCTATTGAACTGCAACCAAGGCCGATTGATTGGGGGTCGATTCGATCCAGAATAAAGTCGCGGAAGGATTGATGTAGGATGCGAATCGGAATGTGAGGGTTCTCAACACCTGAAAGGAGAGGTGCAAGTTCGGCTAACGTATATCGAACAGAGGATTTCAAAAAAGGTAACAAAATCCTATCCCAGCTTGCGATGGACAGAGGCTGCTGTGCAATGAAGATTGCTCCCACCACAATCGGGTAGTCATGCACAAAACCTTCAGTCTTCCAATTACACCTCTTCAGAATGTTCGTGTACAAGCGATCCATCATTTCCTCAGCAGGAACCTTTGATCGTTTGGCACTGGTGTCAAGCAGGCTCTTTAGTGTCACCATAGGATCCTCGCTGGTCATCTTCATGTAGCGAAAGATGGTGCTGATCCAGATAAACAAGCCATTTGCACGTTCTGAGATCTCTTGTACTTTCTTATCCTCGTCCTGAAGATTATGGCGTAAATCCGGATGTACTTTCTTCAGCACTTGCAGCTGGGAATGTATGTATGTGGTGCAGTCCTTCAAATTTGTCCCATCCGAAAGATCAATAGTAAGACGATCGATAGGGTAATTGGGGGAGAGGAAGCGATTCACGAGATCAAATTGTCTCGATGTGATAAAGAATTTAATGGAAGATGGTAGCTTGGGCACTTCCTCCCCAAGTATTTCAGCAAGGGGCTCAAACGCTTCTTTGTCACACTCGTCTAAAGCATCAATGATGACCACCATAGGATGGCTGGGAGGTGGAGGTTTGTGGAGGAGAGGCGAAGCCACCAAATCCCTGAATTGCTTCGCAAGTGGAGCTGTTGAGAGGGAAGAGTCTTTTCGAAGAGCAGAGATAATGAAAGTGCGGTAAACCGGGTCGTGTTCTGCTAAAGCCCGAGCTATGCCGCTGAATAGAGAATCGGGCCGTGACCGTTCGCCAGCTTTAAAGAAGAAGTGCAGTAACAGGGTAACGTCCTCTTCACTCGTACACCGTTCTGCTATCGCGAGTGTAATCGAAGTCTTTCCGGCACCCGCCACAGCTGTCAGTAGCATTAGACGGTTCTCACTCTCCCCAGCGTTGCGGCACCATGCCATAATATGCTCGGCAAGATCCACCCTAGTACCTTCTAGGCATGCCTGAGTCGAATCATCGTGGGCGATATGAGGGAATCGGAGACTATCCAGAATTTTCTCATCCTGTAGTCGACATTCTATGGCCGCTAATTTGGCGCCGCCTATTAGGTTCGCCCTAAGCTGCATTGGCCGAAAATCAGAATGATTATGGGACGATACTGTAAGAAAACCTACCTGAAACGATGTCAATGCTTTGTCAAAATCTTTCCTTAGGTCATTGATCCTTCCTGGGTCTCTCAAGTAGGACAATGCATTCATGAAAGCCGGTCGTTTCTCCAGTTTTTTCACTCTTCGATCGATGTCGGACTTGATCTTCTGTAGCGCGCTAGGACTTGATGTAAGTAACGGTGTCGGGGAGAACCAAAAAATAAATACAACTCACCCATCAAGCTTTGTGATACTCTCCACCCACGGCTTTGCCTCTTCCGCTGATGGATCGTAGGATTTTATGGCTAAAATCACTTCGGTCACAGTGTCGACTACGTATTGACCAAAATTAGCCCATTCCTTCTTGTTGTCCTTGAACTTCTAAGTACGTGGCGCAAACGAGTGTGAGCTTGCATTCAAGACCGGTCACAAATCATTGCTAACCTGAACCTCGTCGTAGATGGAGAGTGCACCGCCAGTCGCCATTTTTAGTGGCGGACACCAATCAGCTGTATTATTGACAACCCGGAGGATTGGGACCGCTATGGCACCACCCGCTACGAGGAGATCATCGATCTTTTGCCTGAGGACCTCAGCCTTTTGCTGCAATGACATGGTCGATAGCGGACAAGTGGACGGAGAGTGCGCAATACACGTGTGAGCCCCTGATACTCAGAGCCACGGGGCCCCCGCCTGATTATGGAAGGATATGATATATGCATTTACATTAGTAGAGGCTGGATTTTGCTTAGCATTCAGTCTAATCCGATGTCAACGGCGAATTCTAGCATGCGCGTTGGCATGACCCAGACTGGTTATGACGGCGAGAGAATTAGTATGACCCCTGCTTGCTGACTTATAGGACCTCATATGCAAGTCGTAATCAGGCACGAGTTGCAGCGATCGCTGGCCCGCGGTAAGCGCCGCTGTGGTCCCACGACGGTCATCCCCTTCCTCAAGGGAAGCGATTAGCTTTTAATTAAGCGCTTAGGATGCAGGCAAGTGGGTGTCGGCTGTACGTCAAAGCCTGTCATTTTTCAGCTATCGTTTTCTGGAACCCAACTTCCTTTCCTTTCGATCAAGCGCCGCTCTCTAGACTGCGCCCTGAAAGCTCCAGGGCCCCACTGTACGCGTGTCGCGACCATCCCATGGCACCTCGACCCATTCAAGTTGGCGGTGAGGCTGTTTTCGTGGCGCTTGTGGACCCAATTCTTGTTCTACTTGTTGTGCCGTGTCATATTCGATCGTGATTACCCGTCGGTGAATAAATTGGCCTCCACAAGTACTTCGACTACTTCCCAACACATTGATATATACAACAATAATCTCAACTAATATGGCGCCACTGTGCCATGCGATTTCAGCGCAGGTTGGCATTCCTAGCATCTCATCACGGTCGTCCCATCCCTTATCGTAGGGGTGCAATCGGCTTTTATTTAAGCTTTTAAAATGTGGGTGTCGGCTGTGCGCCAAAGCTATTCGGACAGTATAAAAGGCTTACATTTTTAGCTATCGTTGAAGTCGTTTTCTGCAAACCCAATATATTCCCCTTTCCTTTGTACCCGCGCACCGAAAGCATCCCACGAGGCCTCGACTCATTCGGTGGGGCTGTTCCAGTGCCACTTGTGAGCCAACACTGTACCACTTGGTCGTGGCCCCGATGCGTCACATTCGATCGTGCTCCGGTCATAGGCAGTATCCCAGCCTCTAGACTTCGGTCACCGCTGGGGGTGACCCATTGGTGAATAAGATTGGCCGCTACGTATAGAGTACTTCGACTACTTCGCAACGCATTGATAGAAGAGTAGAATCTCATACATTACAGCAAATGCCAACGATGGAAACAGCTGCTTTGCTTCTGCTTCCCTCACCATCCAACAGTGCACCGCAGCGACCAATAATAGTACCAATACTGAAAAGTGAGTTTCAGCTGTTCAACAGTTGCACGGGTTGCAGGCCTTATTGTCGTGTCTGAACATTACGGAAAAAAATGCTACATTTCAAGTCCAGCAAAACAGAGCGGGACTCAGCTTCAAGGATAACACAACTTTGAGAACTGAGAAAAAGAACGAATTCATACTGGTATCGAGAATACGAGAAAAGGGAAGGGCTGACTAATAATACAACGCAAATAGACCTTCGGTCACCGCTGCTCCCAATGGGAATGCTGCAATGTTCAAGATCAGATCAATATTTTATCCGTATGCTCGCCACAATGACAAGAACGATTGGCCAACAACGAGACAGAAGAACAAACACCCAATGATCAAAGCTTAAGCGCCCTAAGAAGTCTCGGCAAATCAGGTGTTCCAAGTCCAGTTGCAGGGTCCCAACCTCTCGTCGCATTGAACCCCGTCGTTCCACAACCTGGGTTGCTACCCGTAGTGATGTCGTTCAGGACTCCCGATTTGAGAGAGTAAATCCATGGGTTGCTGCCCGTGTTGAGCGTAGTGCTTCGGTGAGCGGGTGCCTGAGGAAGGAAAAAACAAACAAATGTACAGAAATCCGAGAGGTCTACGACCTTTGGAGAGTAGAGCATCGTTTAAGAGGGCAATCTAAGACGCAAGTATACATCGTTGCTTAGGTCTGCGAGGAGAGAATGAAAAAGGAAATGGAACTCACTATCGCAGCAAAAGTAGGTGTCGAAGCGCTCGTACCCGAGACACGTATGACTTTCCCTTGATACACGATGAAATACCGATATCCCCTGCACAGAGGATGAGTGAGAACCCATCAGATCAAGCGATCCCTCGAGGACGAAGCAAGCCAGACGCATAAAGAAACTCACTGAGCCGCAACATCAGGATAGGCTCCCCCATTCTTGTTGAACAATCCTTCATACGTGCTTCCGAGTGTTTTAAGGTATCTCGGTACTGCATGGTGTTGGTACCATGGGCGGGGGAAGTAATCACTAAATCCCCCTCCCGAGAAGCGAACTGTTGTTTCGGGAATTTGGTACGTCGCCCCAACAGTCGTGACGCTTCAAGCAGCACGACTTAATGTTCACCACAGATATAGGGAAAATACATAGAAAACTCACTATGGGCACCCACCAGGGAAGATAGGCACGAACCTATTGGGGGTGAAACAAGCTCCTGTTTCCCCCACGCGGCCTACACCTCCATCGCCCGAGGCATGCAGAGCGCTAACACCCCGCGTCCCAAGTGCAGCGTAAAGCTTGCACACACGTCGGGCGTAGTTGATTGGAACTGTATTCTCATCCTCACCTTCATATAATTTCGAAAATTCCGCGGTCCCCACATGGGTGTTAGAGTGAAACTTTTGGGTCCCAGAGGAAATAGGATGCAGAGACTCACCATAACTGGTAGTCAACACTTGAGGAAGATCCTTCGTTTTCTTCCTGAGGTAAGTGAGAAAAACGTCGTAGCTGTGGATTGTGATAATTTAGTAGATTCATATGAATACGGGTTTGGCATCCACTCACGGTTCATTCCCGTTATCCTCATAGCTGATGCTCTGGTTCGTATTTTGGCCGCGACCATATGTACTGTAGAATACTAATTAAGAAGAAATGGTGTTACGATAGTTAAAATGGTACTGATTCAAGCCGTACGTACTTTGCTTGACAGGGTACTGCGATCAAAACAGATTCCATGGGGCGATTGAGTAACCCGGAATCTGCATTGCACAGAGGTGAGGTAGCTCACCGATACCCCTCCCGCGAATTGGACATCCAAATTCTGTGAATTTAAGAGGAATGCCAAAAAACCGAGGGGTTAGTGTTCAAATTTTATACATATAAGGGCGTGAAAAGAAAGAGAAAAAGAAAGTGGGAATGGAAGAATCGAGATTCAAAGGAACTTACAGCCTCGATGCCAGCCTCGGAAATGTTCCGAGAGCCGATTGCTCCTATGTAACAGCGACAACAAGAGAGAGAAAAAAAATGCATCAATAATAACGAAATGCCACAACGATGAACTTTACCGTTGATAAGCCCCACATGGAGGGCACTCTTCAGCGCTGGAGGATGGAAAATGGAATAAAACTGTTTGAGGTCAGCAAAGTTCGCATATTGCTCGAGGTACCTAAAATGAGAAAACATCACATTTTAGTTTAAACAGTTGATGGGAATTCCGAGAGCGAAACGATTAGCATGTGATGATACCTACCCGGTGATACCGATTGAACTTCGCGTTCCTTTAGCCTTGTACGCATCGGTGCGATAGAGCGTTTTAAGCTCTGGGAGTGACATGTTTGGTTGTGGTGATGGTACTGGGGCGGGAGCGCTTTGCTGGTTGAAGGCGCCATCATCAACTATCAGAGGCGACAAGAGGTCGACCAGAAGGGGAGTAGTTCGTAGGCTGAACGACATCGATATGGTCGTGCAGGTGAGCAGGAAGACTATATGACGTTGTACGAATCGCAGTGAGTCTGGTCTCGTGGTTCGCATATATTGAAAAGGTTGTGTCGAGAAGTTTCTCTGCGATTTCAATGGTGGTCTTGAGTGAGATCCAATCACTTGCGGGTGTTCGTTGGAGTGCGTCGCCAGTGATATCGATGCCGTGCGAGACAAGAAAAGATTCGAGTAGGATGATACTTTCTGAGGAGCGGAGAACTCTTCGACCTCTTCTTTGCTTAAGTGCTCAGTCCATCGGGGGCTAGATGGATCGCTTATTTCAAACGGTGAAAGTAAGGCTAGGTGAGCCCAAAACGGAGAGTGATGGGAGTGCGAGGCGAGGAATGCCATGGTGGGTCCATCCCCGAGGCAGTCGGATCGAGCTCTTCTCGACAAAATGGAAGTGCGGCGCACACCCAACTCAATAAGGGGAGAGCAGAAACGAGCAATGCCAACGAGGGAACCATTCCGAGACACCTTCCGCTCAACTGCTCAAGGACTGAAAACGGGGGGGACACGAGCGCATTGCAGAGAGGCCAGATGCGATCCTTAAATCCACATCGATCGAGGCGGGGAAAAACAGCCGGACGGATGCCTCTGAGGAACATCTTTGAAGGGAATTAAGCAAAGTGACTTCCCCGCAATAGGTCCCATACAAATTGAACGCCACAAAGTGGATGAGGAACCAAGATGGATCGCTGACGATGTGCAAATGCGGAGTGATATAAATATAAAGCTAATGTAGACTGCATAATGTACGTATATAGCACACAATATGTGACACGCTTACTTCTTCTCTGCCATAGCCAGTGACCAGCCTCTATGGATTCTGTCATGCACGCGAGATTCACAGCCGATTCCAACAAGATCATAGAACGACGGCGGGTGATGAGACCCACACATCACACATTCGCTCTGACTCTCCAGCTCCAAAGCGAAGGACTCAGATAACACTACAGTCAGAAAAAGGGTGTTGGTGTGGCAAGGTTGGCGATCACGAGATTGGTGAGCGATAGTGGCGTTGGGATTGAACTGGGGCCGGCAGGTGGATTAGGTTTAGAACTTGGCTACTAGCTAGTCCTGAACTTGTTCCTTGCGCATGTTTCGCTACTAGCCTAAGATTGAAGTGGGTCTCAAGAATTACGTGAATATGCTCGTCTCTCAACTTTCCTGCATGATGTCTGCGTGCTCGGGAAGCTTTCACTATACTACAATGGGCTTAGAGCAGCCAGTACAGTGAGAACGGGTTATGTGACACGAATTTATTCAATTTATTCCCACGGCTACAAGTCGTTCGACATCACTAATATCCTAAACTCCAGTCTAGAGAGTACCTCGCTTACTTACTAGTATATCCTCCAGCTGCATGTGTAGATGGCCTCAATCCTTTTGCTTACCATGTGGCTTTTTTGTCACAACGACGCCGCTTGGTGCTGAAATGCATGCAACAGCAGAGAAATTGCGTATGCTGCCGGTGTCTCCTACGACCTGACTTCCACGGTTCGGATAACTAGTACTGTATCATGCTGGACCGGGGCCTAAGAAAGAATGAACATTATACCAATCGGCCGAATGTACACCTGCCACCCGTGGACGTTACCAGCCGACTCCGTCCCCTTCTGCTCTGGTTACACGCTTCCTTGCACCGAGGCACCTGGAAAACATGGAGAATTTCTTTACCTTTTGTTCGTAGGATTTAGGAAGTGGGACTCCCTTCCTTGATGTGGCGTCTCCGTGTTTGAGAGCGCCTCCTACATATCGATCCGTATATAACCCAGCTTATTCTAGCTACAAGCCTAGACATTTTTACCACCCCTTAATTAGCTGGTTCCATTGAATACGCATGCAGCTGGTTAGCATATGGCCTTTCGAATCGATTGATCTGTCGATGATCGCTTAACAACCCCTGCGGCTAGCCTGGCTTCTACCGATTGGTTCAAATATCGCTAAGACGCCAAGAGGAGATTGTACTTTGGTACTCTAAACAGCTTTGTCTCGCTGTACTCTCGTTGGCAGAATGCTTGCTCTTGACAGGGAACTCCTTCGGGTGGCATGTGTATAAAATTGGAACGATACATATACTAAGCTAGTCACACCAGATCGGATTATCTAAATCTGGAATCAACGAACATGAGCGCCCGTGTCAATGGCAATTGGTATCAGGATGGATTTTGTGAAACAGCCCCAACAGTAGTTCTATCTGGCGAATGTACGCCGCATCCAAGCTTTTTTGCTCCTTGAGTCCTGGCAACATAGAAGAAAACTCTGTCCCGTCGATACCAGCTCCATAAATAACTATCACTGAGACTAAGGATTGGATGCCTCTTGGAGCCCTCACTGCTGAACTATGACAAGTCACAGCTCTGAAGTCTTCATCAGGTAGCCCCTGGACCACGACACAGGTGGACATCTCCCAGGGGAACGTCACCAACAAACGACCACCAAGATCAAGCAAGCAACTATCCCTCTCCCCTTCTCCCCCTCTTAGAGCCTTGACCCCAGAGCCACTGCGGGTTCAACTGAACCGCAGCAAGTGGGGACTCTTTAAGAAGTCATTTCACCCTAAGGCGCGTTGGAGTTTCGGATCCCAGAGCCACTGTCGGTTTATTCCAATGAATCGCAACAAGTGGGGACTCTAAAGAGATCGTACCCCCGTGAAGCTTTGGCCCCAGAGCCACTGTCGGGATCGACTGAACCGCAACATGTGGAGACTCTTTAGGGCTTTTGCTGTGGACGCGATACATCCCCTCCCCCCCCCTCTCTTAAAGCTCCGACCCCAGAGCCACTGCCGGGTTCAACTGAACCGCAGCAAGTGGGACTCTTTAAGAAGTCTTTCGCCCTAAGTCGCGTTGGAGTTTCGGATCCCAGAGCCACTGTCGGATTATTCCAATGAATCACAACAAGTGGGGACTCTAAAGAATCGTATCCCCGTGAAGCTTCGACCCCAGAGCCACTGTCGGGATCGACTGAACCGCAACAAGTGGGACTCTTAAGAGGCTTTTGCTGTGGACGCGATATACCCCCACCCCCACCCCCCCTCTTAGAGCTTCGACCCCAGAGCCACTGCCGGGTTCAACTGAACCACGCCAAGTGGGGACTCTTTAAGAAGTCTTCGCTCTAAGTCGCGTTGGAGCTTCGGATCCCAGAGCCACTGTTGGGTTCAACTGAACCGTAACAAGTGGGGACTCTAAAGAGATCGTATCCCCGTGAAGCTTCGACCCAGAGCCACTGTCGGGATCGACTGAACCGCAACAAGTGGGGACTCTAAGGAGTCTTTGCTGTAAACGCGATACACAAACATCCCCGTCCCTCCCCTCGGAGCTTTGACCCCAGAGCCACTGTCGGGTTCGACTGAACCGCGACAAGTGGGGACTCTTTAAGAAGTCTCTGCCCCGGAAACAACAAGCAACTATCGCCCTAGATTAAGCAACTACCACACTAGATCGAGCAATGGATGCCTCTTGGAGCCCTCAACTGCTGAACCATGACAAGTCACAGTCCTGAAGTCTTCATCAGGCAGCTCCTGGACCACGACAAGGTGGACATCCTCCCAGGAGATCAAGAACTCAGCAACTTACCTCAAATCCGGTCTCATTTTGTGCCCGCTAGCCTGGCTAGATCTATAAAACTGCAGCTGTGATAGCCTTGCGGCCTCCCTTAATAAGATCAACTTATAGACCGCGGTGACCTTGCTACTCACTTTCATTAATTCCTTCTCTTCTCTTGCATTCATACTGTTCCTATCGAGTGTTAAGATTGCCACTCGGAATTTCTTGTATTCCATAGCTCTGAACGAGACGTCCACATGTGGGCTTTTTGTCGCTTCGGCGTCCTTCCTAGTAGCCCCGGACTATCTGTAACCTCGGGTCAGTGATGTGCTAGAGAGTAACTATGATAGACTTGCCTAAACCCAAAATTCAGGCCAGATCTTCAGATGTAAGATCGCTGCTTCAAACTAATCAGTAGAGCTTGGATCGCCATACCTCTGCTCTCCTTGTTCTGGAGTACCCTTGGAGCAACTTGCCGGTTCCTCGAGATCTGACTAGTTTTAGGTTCCAAAAGAGACGTCCACATGTGTGTGTTTCACCGATTCCGTACTAATGATGCTAGGTGTGAGGATTCGAGAAAACACAATGAAAAGCGATGCTAGCGAGCCAACAGTAGTGCTTACTTAGACTCCGTCTATCATCCCTTTCTCTTACACATAGAGTTCCAGTGGAGGTTCCAGTTGATAACAAAGAACTCGGAGGTTTCAGGTAGCCTAGACAGGCGTCCACATGTGAGTTTTTGGCCAAACGGTGCAAATATAATGATATGCAACTCACTTTCTTCTCTTATCTTGTTTCTATACTGTTCCAATGGAGTATTGAGGTTGTCACTCGAAATTTCTTGTTTTCCATCGCTCTGAATGAGACGTCCACATGTGAACTTTTTGCCACTTCGACACCCTTCCTACCTTCCTAATAACTTCAGACCATCCGTAACCTCGGGTCAACGATGTGTTAGAAAATGATAACAACCATGATAGACTTGCCTAAACCCCGGATCATCAGACATAAAGATCACTGCTCAAATCGGCACCGCTTCAGTATTACTCTGGATCACCACACCTCTGCTCTCTTTCTCTTGTTTTAGAGTACCCTGGGAGCAAATCGCCTGCTCCTCAAGATCTGACGAGTGTTAGGTACCAACATAGACGTCCCCAAATGAGTGTTTCACCGATTGCGTATGTACACTGGTGTGAGGATTTAAGGAAATACAGTGGAAAGCGATGCCAGTGAGCAGCGGTGGTGCCGATCCAGGTTCTGTCTATCTTCCCTTTCTCTTACAACATGGAGTTCCAGTGGAGGTTCCAGTTGATAACTGAGTTATCAGGGGTTTCAGGCAGTCTAGATAGGCGTCCACATGTGAGCTTTTGGCCAAACGCTGCAAATTCTATGTAATGCCAACAGATAAGCACCGCAGGTAAATACCAGGGGAGTGCAGATTCGAAGGCGTGCAATGGGAAAAATGCCAGCGAGCATGCAAGACAGTGCCAAACATAGCGTCCGTCAATCACTTCCTTCTCAGCGGGCGTTCTGATTGATGCGCAAACACTTGACCGAACCCGGCCATACGCAGTGTCAACAATGCCAGGAAAATGCACGTCTGAGAGTGCGATAAGAAATGAGCAGCGCCAGATCTAACTTCTGTTTCTCTTGCATATAGAGTTCCAGTCGAGGTTCCAGTTGATAACCGAGAACTCGGAGGTTTCAGGTAGCCTAGATAGGTGTCCACATGTGAGTTTTGGCCAAACGCTGCAAATATAACGCCATGCAACTCACTTTTTGTTAATTATTCCTTCTCTTTTCTTGTTCGTGTACTATTCCTATTGGGAATTAAGGTTGTCACTCAATCCTGTTCTAAAGGAAGAGTCATAAGCAGGGAACGGCTTCCCTCAGGGAATTACGATAGAATCCACTTTTGGCACCGGCCAGCTTAGGGTATGTCACTACTGTTGACGTACGGTCCCACTCTCTATATACGGCAACCGTATTGTCCAATCACGCCCTCGAACTCCTGGCTACGCTTCCTGATTCACTGCGTTTATCTCTCTTGCTGCACCACAAACCGCCATGAATCTCAATCGCGATGGCACACATTCTCTTCTGCGCATCCTCGTCTGTTACACAAGACTGTTTTCTCTTTCGGACTGAGTAGACGCCCAGGCTTGATGTACAACAACAGTCGTTTCTTCAGTTTTATACCGACCGAACCTGAGTGAACCTCTCTCTCTCGCTTTATTTGTTCTCGATGCTTAAAAATGGTTTCTCGGGTCTGACGTTAACGCCTCAAAGCCAGGATTGAGCCTGACCCCGCTCCCATTCGGTATCGGAGAAAGCAGTCAAGATGCCGCGCGGAGGCATGCGATCTGCACACAGAAAGGAGGCTGAGAATACAACTCGATCTGTCCACCGGGACCACTCTCAATTCTTTACTTCTTTCCGTACCGCAATCCAGCTTCGCAATGCTGATATCCCATGCCTACCATGTACAATGAGTCTTCGTAACCTATCCGCTGCAGATCA